>NC_042615.1:586935562-588193858 GCF_901001135.1 Rhinatrema bivittatum
GTGATGCACAATCAATTGAAATAATTACACAAGAGCACAAGGGAAATCAGTGAACCTTACAGAAGGAAAAAAAAAAGAGCTGTAGAGCTTCTAATTAGTTTTTGCAAAGTTGAAGTGGGTCACAGTATTATAAGATATCAGAATAAGCTGCATGGAAAGAAGATCTTCAGTTTGGTGGGTTTGTAAACTATGTCTTGACTGTGGCTCAATAAAAGGTAATAAAGGTACCAAATTTCAAGATATCTATTTATCTATTAAGACCCTCTTTGCCTTATGGTTAACTAAATCCATTCCCCTAACCAAGGAAATAGTATGATCCAGTCACCCTAGGCTGGGACAGTAATTGTTTCACGACCAGCAGGGAGGAGAGTAGCAGGATCCCTGAGAAAAATCTAGAGACCCCTCCAGGAAAGTGTGTGTGTGGTGTGTGGGGGGGGGGGGGGGGGGGGGGGAGTTGCGTCTAGTGGATTTGTGGAGAGTCAGGATGCCCCTGGGGAGTTTCAACACAACCCCCTAACTACTTCTATCCAAGACTCTTGCCATCTGCAGCTCTAAGTAACAGGATTAGCAACAGGAGAGGCTGCCTAGAATCTAGTGGCTTCATCTCACTGGTACCTTGGATCACATTTCTATGGAATCTCTGAGTTGATTCCATTTGAGAAATAGCACCTGATAAACTTTTGATCATTTTCCAATGGAAGATGAGCGACAATCCTTGTATTTTGGCAGGGTGGCCAGCAGTGCCGGTGAAGGGTCTGCTGCCGCTCCAGGCAGTCATCATGTGACGTCATCTCTCTCTCTCTCCCCCAACCCAACTGCCGCAAATCGCACACTACAAACCTCCCCATCTCCGACCATTCCCTGTGTCTCATCCCTCCTTTCCTCTGTTTAAAACAGCCGCCCTGACCTCCAACTATGCCACCCCATCCACTTCTGGCACCCCAGGTCACTGCCTTGTCTGCCTAATGCTCCTGTCGGCCCCAGTGGAAGGAAGCTAACCACCTGGGCCAAGCACAGATAGAATCTTTTCTACCTACACAAAAAGATATCCATTGAGCTGTGGGGCCTGCCGCCTCAAACCAAAACTAATCCTGTTGAGTTGTCTGCCCCCTAGCAGAGAAGAGCAGGGAGAGAGGAGAAACATACTGTACCTGTTCAACAAGAAGCAGCATACCGACAATAAATACATCCTAATTGTGCAGTAAGCACTAGCAACATTGCTACATCAGAAATAAGCTGCCAGTCTGTTATTGTTTGTACCAAGAGGAAAGTGCGTGCCCCATCCCAGGAAGTCCATATCAACTTCTTTGTGAATCCCAAGCCCAGAAGTAAAATTGATCACCAGCTACATCTATATCTGATCTAACATAAGTTAATGCTTCCAATGTGAACATACCCCATGCTCAAGCTAGCCAATCAAACAGGAAAAACAGCTTGGTTTTGTTTTTTTTTCAGGTAAAATACGCTGCCATCATTAAATGGGTAATAAGTTTAACACTTACAGAATAGATGTTTGGTATTGGTGGGTCCGATTACAATATTAATAACAATATTATATTAATATTAACAATATCTGTTAATATTAACAATATTGTTCCCTGTTTTCTAAAGGCTATTGTTTTTTCCCAGCATTCTTGGATTATTGAGTATACCCTGTTGCGTGCCCCATCGCGTCCAGCCCACACACGGGCCTGCTCACCTCTCTGGCTTCTCTGCAGATCCCGGGTTGGCCACCCCAGCAGCAGCTGCAAGCTCTTCCAGGCCTCGGCGTCCTGCAAGGGTGGTCGCCGGGACTTCCACTCTGCACCAGGCCTCCCGCCGGAGTTCGGCGTCTTCCATGGCGTTGGGCACGCACGCAGACCGCCTGACCTCTTGTAGGGCCAGGGGCGGGTCCTAGCTCCACGGTGCGCCCTGATTGAAGGAACTACTTAAGGAAGTTCCTGCCTGCACTTCCTTGCCTTGGCAATCGGGTCGGCATTGTATTTACTCTTTTGGATAATTGAAGGACTAAGGGGCACTCCATGAAGTTAGCATGTAGCACAGTTAAAACTAATCAGAGAAAATTCTTTTTCACTCAATGCACAATTAAACTTTGAAATTTGTTGCCAGGGGATGTGGTTAGTGCAGTTAGTGTAGCTGGTTTTAAAAAAGGTTTGGATCAGTTCTTGGAGGAGAAGTCAATTACCTGCTATTAATCAAGTTGACTTAGAAAATAGCCACTCTTATTACTAGCATCAGTAGCATGAGATATACTTAGTTTTTGGGTACTTGCCAGGTACTTGTGGCCTGGATTGGCCACTATTAGAAACAGGATGCTGGGCTTGATGGACCCTTGGTTTGACCCAGTATGGCAATTTCTTATGTTCTCATGTTCTTGCACCAAATGTGTCGAGTGCATCGACAGGGCCAGGGACTACTGCTCAGATTGTGTCAGGGTGTGGAGAGTCAATTATTCAGAGGTTGGATGCAGTGAAAGAACAAATACTGTGTCAGGTAAATCAAGGCACAATGTAGGGCTCAAGGCCTGGTGCATTGAAGGTACTAGATCCTGATCTTATCTTCAGTGGTGTCAACTGCACCGCCATCTCAGACACATGGCGTTTTTTCTTCTTATGTGTCAACAAGCTCCGTGGGGGCCAGCAAAGGGCTCACAAACTTTTCTTCATGATATTTTCATGCTTGTTCAACCTCGGTGGAGTGGAAGAATCCAGAAACAGGTGCTACAGAAGGGGGAGCTTTCTTCGAGCAGCTCATGTTCAACTGAGCATGGAGGGAAGCCAGAGGAGGCCCTGCTCTGAAGGGAGGAATAACTCCAGCTTTTCACAACCTGCAAAGTTCTTCCATCTTCCAGAGTCTGTTCTTCTGTGACCTCAGTGATATCTAGCCACAGTCATAACAGTTAGTTGTGTCATGATCTGGCCCCAGACATTTGTAACAAATATCGTGGCCATCAGTGATAGGTATCTTTCACCATACACACAATCTTTGAAGCCAGTGGAAGTGGCCTTCTTGGAGCCATATATACCTTATACTTTTTTGTTTAATTATTTTTATTTTGGGTAACACTGAAAAGTGTTGTTGAGGGTCTGCCAAGGCAGTGAGGCAACTTGAAATGAGTTTAGAGAAGACACCATAAAATTCTAAAGAGATGAAAGAAAGAGGGCACATGTCCGTGTAGAACCATGGACAAAAAATGACTGAGGGACTCACAAGGCAGCGCACAAGTGGAACATCTGCACATGTTCAGTAGAGCAAAGCTCTATGAGCTAGGAGAGTAGTATCCATTCAGCACCATCAGATGACATCACCTATATGTCATGGCTAATTCAGCCATGCTTATTGATAGAGAACTACTTTCAATATGGACCTCATAGTTTATAGGAGTTAGAGCCTTGGTGTCCTACCGTGTTTCCCCGAATATAAGACAGCGTCTTACTTTCTTTTTACCCCCAAAAGTCCCACTATGTCTTACTTTCAGGGTATGTCTTATATTGGAAAAACAGTCGAATTTTTTAAATACCTGTCGGAGGGCCGCGTGGGTCCAGGCGGCTGGCGGCGGGAGCCGGGTGGTCGCGTGTTACCGTAAATCTAGGCCGCGGGCGGGTGGGCGCTTGTTCCAGGCGGCGGCGGGTGGACGCGCGTTAAATCTAGGCCGCGGGCGGGTGGGCGCTTGTTCCAGGCGGCGGGGGGGGGGGGGGGGGGGGGGGGGGCGGGTGGACGCGCGTTAGTTCAAGACGGCCGGCGGGCGGGCCACGTGTTAAATCTAGGCCGGGGTCGCACAGGCGCGCATTCATTCACTGCCGGGGGGGGGCGGGTGGACGCGCGTTAAATCTAGGCCGCGGGCAGGTGGGCGCTTGTTCCAGGCGGCGGGGGGGTGGGGGGGGGTGGGTGGACGCGCGTTAGTTCGAGACGGGCGGCGGGTGGTCGCGTGTTAAATCTAGGCCGGGGTCGCACAGGCGCGCATTCATTCACTGCCGGTGGGGCAGCCCCCACCGGCAGTGAATGAATGCGACCCCTGCGATTCGATGCTCAAGGCAGTCACATGCTGTGCACGGCATGTGACTGCCTTGAGCAGTCACATGCCTTGAGCATGTGCCTTGAGCATGTGCCTTGAGCATGTGCCTTGAGCATGAGCCTTGAGCATGTGCCTTGAGCATGTGCCTTGAGCACGGCATGTGACTGCCTTGAGCAGTCACATGCCTTGAGCATGTGCCTTGAGCAGTCACATGCCGTGCACGGCATGTGACTGCCTTGAGCATCGAATCGCAGGGGTCGCATTCATTCACTGCCGGTGGGGGCTGCCCCACCGGCAGTGAATGAATGCGCGCCTGTGCGACCCCGGCCTAGATTTAACACGCGACCACCCGCCGCCCGTCTCGAACTAACGTGCGTCCACCCGCCCCCCCCCCCCCGCCGCCTGGAACAAGCGCCCACCTGCCCGCGGCCTAGATTTAACGCGCGTCCACCCGCCCCCCCGGCAGTGAATGAATGCGCGCCTGTGCGACCCCGGCCTAGATTTAACACGCGACCACCCGCCGCCCGTCTCGAACTAACGTGCGTCCACCCCCCCCCCCCCCCCCCGCCGCCGCCTGGAACAAGCGCCCACCCGCCCGCGGCCTAGATTTAACGCGCGTCCACCCGCCGCCGCTGCCGCCGCCGCCTGGAACAAGCACCCACCCGCCCGCGGCCTAGGTAACACGCGACCACCCGGCTCCCGCCGCCAGCCGCCTGGACCCACGCGGCCCTCCGACAGGTATTTAAAAATAATTTTTTTTACTACGTCTTACTTTCGGGGGATGTCTTACATTAGCCGACCCCCCTAAAATTCCCACTACGTCTTACTATCAGGGGTGTCTTACTATCGGGGAAACACGGTACATTACAGTGGTTATCATTTGTTGACAGTATAGAACAAGGATCCAACTAACGTTAAAAGCACTGGGCTGCATGTTACATTTGAAATCACCAAGAGGGAGCGAGGGGGCCCTTAGAGTTGTCATGGGCAGGAAGGAGGTTCTCCCTTGAAGTCTGGCCCTTTCAGTTATTTGACATGCTGCAGAAGGGGGAAAAGAAGATTTCTACAGAGCTATGGCAGATAGGATGTCAGTAAAAATATTGTTAGGAATTTGGTGCCCCTTCCTTGAGCACCCTATCTGTTTCTACCCCTTGGGAGATTCAGAGGTGGGTGAATGGCAGGATGGTGTATTTGAGGCTCACTCTCCCACTCACATCTTCCCATATACTCTTGCTCTCTTTTTTCACTCTTCTTTCTTACCACTTTCCTCCATTCTTCTTTTCTCCTCACTCCCTCCCCTTCACACACCCTTTCCTTTCTCTCCCCTCACTCACACTCCATTTCCTTCCTTTCACCTGCTCCCTTCCTCACCCATTCTGCCTTTCAGTCCATGCATCCTCTTCTTTCTGTTGAAGCGTGGACCCTTGAGCCGACTAGGAATGAGGTCTGTAGCTGGGAGGCGGATCAAGCTCAGGAGACCAACTGGAAGCTTCACCACTGAAAGCCCGAGGTCCCCCGGGAGGAGCCCTTGGGAACCCGGGCCGCTTGGGCTTAGGTGCGGTCTTCAGGCAAGGCACTGAGTCGCTAGGTCCAAGGTCAAGCAGACAGGAGTGGAGCATAACCGGAAGCAGTCCAATGGTCGAGGCAGGCAGCTGTGGCGCTAGACGAAGATACGAACCAGCAGTCGGGGCAGGTGGCAGATCATCAGGAACCAGAGACAAGCCAGGGATCGAGACGGGCAGCAGACAAGAGACACCAGGAGCCAAGCCGAAGTCAGGAACCAGGAAGACAAGCCGAGATGAAGACTGGAGCAGGGAAACAAGGACCGGAGACGAGCAGGAGTAGGAACACCGAGGCAGGAACAAGCAGGATCAGATACACGAAGGCAGGAACGAGCAGGAAAAAGCAGGACCACGAACAGCAACCAGTACACCAGAGTGAGACCTGTTGATAAGGCAAGGGAGAAAGGTTACAATGGCCCTATTTAAAGGCCTGCGCTGATGACCTCACTTTGGGGGCCGGGCCGCAGTTTCGCACCACGGCCCTTTAAATTTGGAGCTTTGGCACGCATGTGTGCGTGCGCCTAGGGGAACAAAGTCAGCGGCAGCAGTCGGCGGCATCTCTCTCATGGGCAGAACACCACAGGAAGGCCTCGTTGTGGCCTAGCTCGGGGGAGAGGAGCCGCCAGCGACCTCCCCACACAGTGGGTAAGAGCAGGGGAGCCTGGCCACGGGCGGTCGCGGCCAGGTTTCACAACACATTCCTCTAATCTTCCCTTTCCTTCAGCCTCCTCTTCTCTCTCACTCTCACCACCTCCCCTTCCTTTAGGTTCACCTCACCCCTCTCATTCACTCCTTTCTTTTCCCTTCACTTCCCCTCACTCACACACTCCTACTACCTTATGCTGGTGGGGCTTGACTCCCTGCCAGTGAAGCTCTTAGCCAGAGCTCTTCTCCTGCAATCGGTGCCTGGCCTACCCATCAGGGCTCATTCTTTGGCATGGGTTTATTGGGTTTTATTCCAGTTGTGGGGCCTGAGAAACCTTACTAGCTTTTCTTCCACCACCACACATAAAAAAATTGGTCCTCCATGGGCTGGATCCAGCTACACCAAGAAAAGCATGGCAAGACAGAAAAACAAGCTCAACAGGATGAGTGCAGCCCATGGGTTGTAATTTGAGGAACCGAGGTGTAGAGGATCAATTGTGCTCAGCAGGATCAGTCAGTCCTTTTACTCTAATTTACATATATTTGCTGCTACACCAGTTGCTACATGCATAACCCTAACAGTGTCACTTCATTTCACATAAGGGGATCCCATCACTAATATTCTCTTATTTACTCCGTCTTGACCCTTTGTTATTTTACAGGTAGATTTTCCCCTACTGAACCTCATTATCCTAGGTGCTCCAGTTAGACATGAATAAGCATAGACAGACACATCTACCTATTTTCATATCTTTCAGGAAATATCTGAAATATTTGGTCTCCTGCATCAGCAGAACCCAAAGAATCACAGCGCTGGTAAACTAGCAGGCCATGCAGACCGTGGGAACACATAAAGGGGCGGATTTTCAGAGCCCTGCTCGCGTAAATCCGCCCAAAACCGGGCGGATTTACGCGAGCAGGGCCCTGCGCGCCGGTGAGCCTATTTTACATAGGCTCACCGGCGCGCGCAGAACCCCGGGACTCGCGTAAGTCCCGGGGTTTTCGGAGTGGGCGTGTCGGGAGGCGTGTCGGGGGGCGGGGCCGGAGCGTGCGGCGTTGCGGGGGCGTGTCGGCAGCGTTTTGGGGGCGGGTACAGGGGCGTGGCTACGGCCCGGGGGCATGGCCGCACCCTCCCCCAGGTCGCGGCCCGGCGCGCAGGAGGCCCGCTGGCGCGCGGGGATTTACGCCTCCCAGAGGGAGGCGTAAATCCCCCGACAAAGGTAGGATGGGGGTTTAGACAGGGCCGGGCGGGTGGGTTAGGTAGGGGAAGGGAGGGGAAGGTGAGGGGAGGGCAAAGGAAAGTTCCCTTCTAGGCCGCTCCGATTTCGGAGCGGCCTAGGAGGGAACGGGGGTAGGCTGCGCGGCTCGGCGCACGCAGGCTATACGAAATCGATAGCCTTGCGCGCGCCGATCCAGGATTTTAGTAGATACGCGCGACTACGCGCGTATCTACTAAAATCCAGCGTACTTTTGTTTGCGCCTGGAGCGCAAACAAAAGTAGGCTGTTCGCGCTCGTCTGAAAATCTACCCCAAAGAGTACATATGTTTACTGGCATGGTCCCCATGGCCTATACTGCCTAATTGTTTGCTGGCATGGAGCCTCTGCAGGTACTGCTGGTCTGAGAGACTTAAGCCAATTTTCTTACTAAGGAAATAATTTTAAATTATGCAGTAAACACACTTACTAAAGTATGAAGGAGTATATAAAACTGGGGAACCCCTTACCAAAAATGGTATTATAGGATCCTTAAAATGAATTCTCTCATTATACAACAGTACCTCCACAATATTAATTATTTTGTAATTTAATATTGATGAGCTTTTTAAGAAACTTAATTTCCTGTCAAACATTTAAGCTAGCAAACAAGAAATTATGTCCATCACAGGGAAATGTTTCTTTCCAACCTATTAATGTACAATAAATAAGATATTTCATTCTGGAACAAGGTAATGTATTTGCTTTAGTGGTGGTGGTAACATTCAAATCAGACATCATTGAAAGGATACTAGACTACTAATCCAATTATTTGACTACTCATGCCATCTTATGGAAAAAAGAAGATTGCATTTCAGCTACTCAATTATTTTACAAAAAATGTAAGACACTATGATGAAGTATTAATTCTTTTCCTCAGTTTTAACTATTTTCAAGCCCCCATACATTTGCTAGTACCCTTGTTAGAAAGGCTGAGCAGTTTAATCCATTGTGAGCCTTAGCTGCAAAATTAACTTAGAGTAATAAACTATTGCTGTCTGAAACATCAGCTCAAGTTCAGAATAGTTATTGCTACTCTGGCATCAGCTCAAGTTCAAAAGGCAGCCTTAAAACGATAAATTGTTGGATCAGTCAACCTTGCTTATGAAAGAAAGTTGCCCAAAATGTTTGGAATTGAAAAATCACTTAAACAGCACTTTTCAACACATTATTCATGCTCTTTGAATGATGAGAAACCACAGAATCCACAGGATGAATGTGGCCACGAAGCGGGTAATCTTCAAACTAATTTCCACGGGTAAAACAGTGCTGTACATACATGAGGAAATGGACTTTTAGAAAATTGCCCAACCTATGGGGCGGATTTTCAAAGGGTTACGCACGTATATTACATGTGTAACCCCGAAAACCTGCTCCTGCGCGCGCCAAGCCTATTTTGCATAGGCTTCGCGACGCACGCAACCTACGCCTGCCCGGAGGCAGGTGCAACTTAAATAATAAAGGTGGGGGGGGGGATTTAAGTAGGGCTGGGGGGCGGGTTAGATAGGGGAAGGGACAGAATGGGGAAAGCCATTGGGGCTCCCCTAGGTCTCGGTGCTTGCAAGGTGCACGCCGACCCCGGATTTTATAACATGAGCGCGGCTGCGCACGCATGTTATAAAATCGGGCATAGATTAGAAAATCTGGCCCATTATGTCAATACTTATAACCACAGTATGGGAAGGTATTCCTCAGTTGGAGGAAGGTGGTGAAGAGTTTGCAATTGCGAGCAGACTTTTGAATTTTCAAAAATATGCATGCCATTTTTTGGGGGGGAAAACTATGCATACAAGTTAGCAGGTGGAAAACGGACCCACAGACTTTGCACCATGGCGGGCAGTTTAAAAAATTACCCCCATAAAAGTTTAAGAATGGCCTTGGTATTTACTATAACCAAGACAACTTTTATTTATTTTTTTATTTTTTTTGTGGACAAAATGAGCAATAAAACCTAGGGCGCCCAGAGCCTTTGCAACAACCCTGCTCAAGGGGTAGGTTAATATTTGGATCGCAAAGCACAGTCGACTTTTAACGAGCCACAAAAATCCATGGTAAAAATAACCGAGTCCTTAACCTTAGTTAATGCTCTACAGATCTTTGAAGTTTGGTAAAATACAACTTCAGACCTCAACCAAAAATTGGCCCGAGATTTCCATCAGAGGACCCACCTTTTCAAAACTATTGCTTCTCACAGTCCAAAAATGAGCTCAGCTCTATCCAAATCTATTAGTATCTAATAGATGGGAAGTTAAAAAGCTTGTGTCTCACTGCCCACAGATGCTACCTCAGCAACCCAACAGTGCTTGATAAGTATCTGAGGGGGGTAGTCAACCTAACAAACAAGATCATGCAGTTATAGTACAATTAGAAAAGTATATGAAGCATTTTAATACAAAACACTGGCGTTTTTAAATAACTTTGAATCTAAGAGAATTTTAAAAAATATATATACCATCTCTCACATTAAGAGCATTTAGTTCTAAATATATCATAGTAAGTACACCAAAAAGGAAGCCGTGATTAATCTGCAAATGCAAACTAAAAACAAAGATCCATTTTTCACATTCTAATGGTTGGCATTGTCTGTAAACAGAAGTGAGCTTCTATTGATGAATTGTTTTACATTCATCTAGTGGGTATGACATTTGTGCTCCATCTTTCACACATTTATGGGTGAATTTTAAAAGCCCTACGTGCACCAAATCCAAGGAGATATGCGCATGTATCGGCCCAGCGCGCCCCGTGCGGATTTAAAGAAGCAGCCAGGTACACGCATATCTCCCGGTACACGAGTAACATTTCTTTTTCATAAAAGGAGCGGGGAATCAGCATGGTCTTGGTGGGGCATGGGCGGGGCATGGGAATTCCAGGAAATATGAATGAAACCAATGCGTAAGGATTTACACACACCAGCATAACTTTACTTCTGCTATGGATGGCGTATAAGTCATGAAAAAAAAAAAAAAAACCTAGGCTAGTCAGCGGGGTTTTAAGGGTTGGGGCTAATATGGTAAAAGGGAGGCAAGGTAGCTAGGGGGTATAGGAAGTCCTCTCCTTTACTGGGGTGAACTGGGAACAAACTGGGGAAATGAGTAATTGCATCAGCGTGTGTATCTACTAAAATCCCCCCCTCACTTATGCGATCAAGACGACATTTACGTGCATTTACATGCAGATGCGCATGTCAACCTAAAATTGTGTGCACATGTATGTGCGTATAGCCGATTTTATACCATGCACGCATATACGTGCATATGTTATAAAATCGCCATGTTCATGTGTGCAAGCCAGCAAACACGTATGCACATACTCCCACTCGCAGGTCTTAAAAATCACCTTTGAGATTTCACTGTTACTTGCAAACACAAGACTACTAAGGCTTATTTTTCACTCTGTAGCACAATTAAAGGATATGAATTCTTATGAACAAGTGCTAACTTTTTTTTTCTATTGCATACTGCCTCTTTTACCTCCTTTATAAAAGTAAATTACAAATTAAAGAAACTAAAACTAAATCATTTCACACCTGTATATTATTATAACACTGTTAAAGTGCACACCCTGCCTCAACTTATTGCACAAGAAAAGCAGTTTGGGCCAGTCCGTTCAATTGCATAATGGAAAAATGCAGATATAGTTAAATTATACGTGGAGTAAAACATGCCAGAAAGAACATGATGTTCTTTGTATCAATTAAATGTTTAAAAAAAAATACACAAGATACAAAGAGCATCTGGCTGTTGCCCAGCTGCTACAGCAAAAGTTCCAACTGTGTATTCATGACAAGAGTAAAGCATATGGAAATGATATGGAAGGCATTGCTGTAGATTAGTTGGAAGACTGGTTAGAAGAGAACTATGCTAGGTTCAGATTAGAATACCCTCTCCCCTGCCATTGGTTCACCAATAACAATATTAACATCATTTTACCTGCAACCTGCATCATTTGACTATGGAAAAACAGTTTGCAAATAATTGGCTTTTGGCTGACTGATTAAAAAAACCAACATATTTCTCAGTCACTAAGGACCATATCAATGGAAGAGTCCTTAATCTTTATAGGAATGTGAAAATATCTCAGAGGTATGTAGGTTTGTAATCACTGACTCAGTCTGAGCCAACATGAATCAATTAGTTCCTTTGTTTAAAAATCCATGTTCAAATTGAAGCCAAGGATACCACAGATCAAGTGAACCAGGTGTGTAGGTAATGTGAGTGGGAACTAGCGTTAGGTCATACTCAGCTTGCCCATCTTTAAAGTTTAACGGAGCAATTGCACTTCCCTGATAATTTCCTTTCCTCTAAGGAAGGCAGGCCAATCCCCACAAGTGGGTTATGCACTTCTACCAGCAGATGGAAATGCTAATGTCATGGATATATATACTCCTACCCCTGACATCAGCTTGCCAGTATTCTCTGGAAGAGCCAACTGTGGACAAACTGATTATTCTTGAACATGATTATTAGCAACCACTTATGCTTCTAACCAATAGAGACCACTGAGTGCAGATCAAAGAAATAATGTTCACTAAACTGAGGCACCGGTTAAAACACTTACTAGTCCTCCAACGAATAGCAGGAACAGCACTCTGTAATGTCCGCATCTAAAGAGTGAACCAAAGGCAAAAATCAGCAGCTGAGGGTGGATCAAAAATTGGCCTGCCTTCCTTAGAGCAGTGGCGTAGCCACGAGTGGGCCTGGGTGGGCAGCTGCCCATCCAATTTGGACCCAGGCCCACTCAACTGGAACCGGAAGTGGAGAACCGGCCTGCAAGGTCATCGCGGGATCCCATCTCTCCGTGGCAAAGAGGAGGACCCAGGGACAGCTCGCCATTCCGTGCATTTACACGGCCCACATGGGGAAGCGATCCTGCGGCCGTATGGCCCACCGATCTTCCTATTTTGGGGGTGGGGGATGGAGCAGATGCGCCACACCAGCTTCTGCTTCCTCCCCCTCTCCCCCCACCAAGCAGAAAGATTGGTGGGCCTTACGGCCCAAAGATAGCAGGAGGCCGGTGGCAGCAGGAGAGGCCAACTGATCTTCCTGCTTGGGAGGGGGAGGAAGCGGAAGCTGTGCGTGGGCTTGAATGTGTATGTGTGGGTGAGAATGGGAGCCTGGGGGTGTGTGTGTGTGTACGAGAATGGAAGCTTGAATGTATGTATGTGTGGGTGAGACTAGAAGCCTGGGTTTGTGTGTGGGTGAGAATGGAAGCTTGAATATGTAGGTAAGATTGGGAGCCTGGGTTTGTGTGTAGGTGAGAATGGGAGCTTGGGTTTGTGTATGGGTATGAATGGAAGCTTGAATATGTGGGTAAGAATGGGTGCTTGAATGTGTGTATATGTGGGTGAGAATGGGACCTTAAATGTGTGTATGTGTGGGTGAGAATGGGAGTCTGGGTTTGTGAGTGGGTGAGAATGGGAGCTTGAATATGCGTATGTGTGGGTGAGAATAGGAGCATCGGTTTGTGGGTGAGAATGGGAGTCTGGGTTTGAGTGTGTGGGTGAGAATGGGTGCCTGGATGTGCATCTGTGTGTGCATAAGAATGTAAGCCTGGGGAGGGGTGAGAAAGTGAGAGCTTGTATGTATGTCTGCAGAAAATGTGAGCTTGTGTGTGGGGGGGGGGGGGAGAGCATATGAGAGTGAGAGCTTGAGTGTGTGAGGAAGTCTGTGAGAGAAAGCGTATATGTGTGTATGTGGAAGGGAAGAAGGCAGTAGTAAAAGAAAGACACTGAAAAGGAATTAGGAAATGAGTGACAAGGGAAAATATAGGAAAAAGAGACCAGGACCAACTGATTAGAAAAATACAAAGATCATTCAACAAAAGTAAAAAAAAAAATTATTTTGTGATGTTAGATATGCCATCTTTGGGAATGTACATTTCTTATATTTTTGTATTTTGGTCTTTCTTCAATATTCTACTGTTCAGAGACTTTAGTTTCTCAGGCTTTCTATTTTGGTTTTATCTTCATTCACTGAAGTTTCAAGCATAGAAGTGGAAACAATGATAAAAAAATTTAAATCCCACCCCACATACAATCGACACCCTGCCCATAATGGAATTAAAAAAATTAACCGACATAACTGCCCCAACACTAGCAAAAATCATAAACCTATCGCTCGAAGAAGGTTCAATGCCCGACATCCTAAAAGGAGCATTATTAAACCAATTAAGAAAAAAAACCTGGACCCCCAAAGCCTGAATAACTATACACCAGTATCTAATTTATCGCTGATAGCAAAACTAATAGAAAAAACAGTCCAAAAACAATTATCGGACCACCTAGAAAGCAATAACAATCTATATCCTGCTCAACATGGATTCCGCAAACACTATAGCACCGAAACACTACTACTGGCACTGTCAGACAATATTTTAAGAGGCTTTGAAAGTGGAAAACATTACATACTGATATTATTAGACCTTTCCTCAGCATTCAACACAGTGAATCATGAAATTTTGATTAAAAGACTCGAAGAAATAGGGCTGCACAGTAACACACTAGCATGGTTTAAGTCATATCTAAATAACAGATTTTTTCAGGTAAAAATCAAAAACACAATGTCAGAGAAAGTAAATTTACAAACAGGAGTACCTCAAGGATCAGCTTTGTCTGCAACACTCTTTAACATTTACCTCCTCCTGTTATGCCACCTGCTAGCAGGTCTTGGAATCATACACTATATATATGCTGATGACATACAGCTAATCTTACCCATAGACGACACAATTGAAAAAACAATCAAACTAGCCAATATGTATCTAGACATAATCAAACAGCTATTAAACCAAATGGAGCTAGTGATAAACATTGATAAAATGGAATTCCTGCACTTAGAACGAAAAAACATAAACCCAATACAATCACCAATAACGATTAACAATAACCAGAGAATAAAATTAGCAGAAAAGGTACGTAACCTAGGTGTCATAATAGACTCTGAACTAAACCTGAAACAGCACATATCACTGAAAATAAAAAAGGGATACGCTAAACTAATGGTACTCAGGAAGTTAAAACCTTTGCTAATACTATCAAATTTCCGAACAGTTTTACAAGCACTAATTTTCACAAGCACAGACTACTGCAATGCCCTGTTCCTAGGACTACCACAGGTGACCACATAACCTCTTCAAATATTGCAAAACTCAGCCGCTAGAATATTGACTGGTAAAAGAAAAGAGACCATATTACTGGAACACGCAGAACTTCATTGGCTACCTATTGAACAAAGAGTACAATATAAAGCGCTATGCACTATACACAAATTAATTCATGACGAAAAAGCAGAATAGCTGAACACAGCATTACGTGTACATGTTTCACACAGAAACCTAAGATTAGCCAACAAAGCACTATTAACTATCCTCTCGGTTAAGTCTGCTAGACTCACACAAGTAAAGGAGCGAGCACTATCTTTGGCAGGACCCGCATTATGGAATTCAATGCCTCTGGGGATAAGACTGCAGAAAAACTTCAAACTTTTCAGCGTAAACCTTAAAACCTGGCTCTTTAAACAGGCTTTTTACAAAGAGAATGAAGAGAACAAATAAGAGATTAACCCGGCACCGAATACGTAGTTTTTAATTTCCTTTTCTTTACTAACCTTTAAATACACTTAAGATTATTTTCTTTATATATGAACTGCAATAGTAACTTCAACCTAACAAAATCAATACCTAACAAACAGTTCTATATTGAAAGAATCCTGTTACTGCTTATTTGGCACATTCATAATGTCTTAGCTTTCATAATTAATTTCTAATACTATAAGTGCCTTTATGTAAACCGTTATGATGGTTAATATACTAATTGACGGTATATAAAAGTTTTTAAATAAATAAATAAATCTGCATGTTTCTAATTTGTGGTGACTGAAATGCAGTATTTCTGCTAGCATGTAATTTCTCTGTAGTAGTAGTCCAGCTTGTTCTGTTATTCCCGTAGATCAGGGGTCGGGAACCCATGGCTCGCGAGCCAGACATGGCTCTTTTGAGGGCTGCATCTGGCTCGCAGACAAGTGTCGCCATACTTCGCGGTTCCCCGCTGACCCAGCTGCTCCCCGGTCCTCCGCCGCCCGGGCTTAAAATGCTGTCAGCCCGGGCGGAACGCGGCAGGACAGCTGGAGTCAGCGGCACCGGCGTGCTCTCTTCTCCCCCCGCGGCCCGGAAGAGGAAGTGGAGAGCATCGGGTGCCTGCGCGGGAAAAAGAGACCACACTAGCGTGGTCTCTTCTTCCGCGCAGGCACCCGATGCTCACCACTTCCTCTTCCGGGCCGCGGGGGGGAGGAGAAGAGAGCACGCCGACTAGAGTCATCCGGGTGCCTGCGCGGGAGTCATCGGGTGTCAGCCGGGTGCCAGCGCTGGAGTCTTCGGGTGCCTGCGCGGGAAGACCCGCGCAGGCACGCTAGTGTCCGACGGGAAGAAGATTGCAGCGCGGCTCGGAGGAAAATGAAAATCTTCAACCGCGGCCGATGGGACTCCGCCTTCGCCTCCGCGAGGGCTGAAAATGAAGGAGGTTAGCGTTGGGAGGTGGCTGCTGCTGCCGCGAGTTCCCGGGGGGGGGAGAGTGAATGAGCGAGCAAGCATGTGTGTTTGAGATCCTGTGTGTGTGAGTGAGAGATTGCATGTATGTGAATGATTGAGAGCCTGTATATGTGAAAGAGAGTATGTCTGTGATTGAGATCCTGCCTGTGAGAGAGAGCATGAATGTAAGTTTACCATTGGGAACCTGTATGTGTAAGTTTGTGATTGAAAACCTGTTTGTGTGAAAGAGTATGTGTGTATGATTGAGATCCTTTGTGTGTGAGAGAGATCATGTGTATGTATGATTAAGAGCCTGTGTGTATAAGTAAGAGAGAGATCATGTGTGTCTGTGTCTGATTGACAGCTGGTTTAGGTGATGGAGCATGTGAGTATGTGATTGAGAGCCTGTGTTTAAATGAGAGAGAGAGACCATGTGTGTCTGTGTGATTGAGAGCTGATTTAGGTGAGGGAGCATGTGAGTATGTGATTGAGAGCCTGTGTTTAAATGAGAGAGAGAGACCATGTGTGTATGTGTGTGATTGAGAGCTGATTTAGGTGAGGGAGCATGTGAGTATGTGATTGAGAGCCTGTGTGTAAATGAGAGAAAGAGAGGACATGTTTGTAAGCATGTGAATGAGAGTCTGTGTGTGAGAGAAAAAGACAGCATGTATTTATGTGATTGAAAGCCTGTGTGTGTGTAAGCGTGAAAAGATAGACAGCATGTGTGTAAATGTGTAATTAAGAGCCTATATAAGTGAGAGAGAAAAAACATTTGTATATGTGAGTGACTGAGAGCATGTGTGTATAGGTGTGTCATTGAGAGCCAGTGTGAGAGAGAGCGCTGGTATGTGACTGAGAGAGGAGAAAGTTCCAAGCAAACCACCCCACCTCCTGCTAATTCAGAACAATCTCAGGACACCTGGATATCAAACGTTCCCAGGTATGCAGAGCAAAAAAATTTTTGTATCCTTATTATTTTTCATTACTGGATCTTTGTGTCTGCTATTTTGAAATATTTTGTTGGTATCTGGAAATGTTTTATATGAGTTTTTAATTATTGGATATTCCACTCATCAGCTGTTTCGAAATATGTTCTTTTTGTTAGTACAGTTTTTACTGCTGATGATTTTATATTTCTTGATTTGTTTTATAAGGATGTGTGATGTTTCTTTTTCCTTTGTTACACTGCATACAGAGACTCTGGCTTGTTGCAGTTTCCAATTCAGTTTTTGTCTGCATGCTTCTTGTTATGCGTTTTGGTCTCTTTATTCTATGTTAGGTGAGGGACAGCACGTGATTCAGGTGAGGTTTTCTGCTGGCGTGTAGTTTCTGTGTAGGACTCTATAGCAGCCTGACTTGGTCCGTTTTCCTAATAGGAGATGTATTGGTGTCTTAAGTCCTGGTGTAATATTTTCAGAGACTTATTGTACTTTAAAAGTGTGATCTTACATAAAATGCACACATTTACTTGTATTTAGTTTTAAACATATTGTATGGCTCTCATGGAATTACATTTTAAAATATGTGGCGTTTATGGCTCTCTCAGCCAAAAAGGTTCCTGACCCCTGCCGTAGATGATGTATTAATGTTCTTAGGCCTGGTGTAGTATTTGCATTGCTGCTTTTTCATAAGGTTGCTGTTATTTGAATCCTGAGAGTCAGTGCTGTGACTGTATGGCAAGGTTCTAGATGCCTCTTTCTTTGCAAGAGTTTGTGTTACTTTACAAAATAGCAGTGGAGGGTTATTTTTTGCTGAGGTGACACCAGAATTAGAAATTTTTTTTTTCATGTTGGTTGTATTGTGAATTGCCCTAGCTCTGTGCTGCACCTGTTCTGATGATTAATTATATTTTATTGTATTTATGAAGATTTCTGGTTTTCTGCAAAGATGGTTCATGAAAGAATACATTAATTTTTGTTTTATTACATGATTGGATCTGATTGTTTTCTATACTTGTGCATTTATAAACTGCAATAAATATAAAATAAATTCTGATTAATAAGGAATTTTTAATGCTGGTATGTGCTTGAAATAATTGAGTAAAATGTTTTAAAGTTTCACACATGATGCATAATGGATGTTGCAAATTACTTAGAAAGCCATTCTAGGGTGCAGTATATGGCATTATTTATCAATACGTAAACAACTAGTAGGTCTCAGATCTGCATGCCTACAGCCCACCCATGTTAACCTTGTGCCCACCCAAAAAATCAATTCTGGCTATGCCACTGCCTTAGAGGAAAGGAAATTATCAAGAAAGTAGTCATTTCTCCTTCCTCTGCACTCAGGCAGGCCAATCCACACAAGTGGGATGTACCAAAGCTACTTCCCAACAGGTTGGGAGGCTGCCCGTGGTCCAGTTAACAATGCATGCGCAAAAGCTGCATCCTGCGGAGCACGAATGTCCAAGCGGAAGGCTTGTATGCAAGAAAGACCACATCGCTGCCTGGGAAAACTTGGCCAGAGAGGATAATCAGGCTCCGCCCACAATAGCACCTGAGACCTAGTAGAATACACTTTAAGTCGCTTAGAAAAAAGAATCTCGGTAACCACACAGGCAGCCATGATTATATCCTCTTTCCAATAGGCTATAATTGCCTGTGTTGCCAGTACCCCTAGTTTACCTCCACTATGGAGCAGAAACAATCGATCATACTTCCTGACATTGTTAGTAGCCTCTAAACATCACCTCAGTTGCTGCTCGACATCCAAGGTACGCAAGAAACAATAATCACTCTCATCTCTATTCCTGCCCAGCATGAGCAAGAGAAATAGACTAATTCAAATGAAACTTCAAAACCAGTTTTGGCAACAGAAGGTACAGTCCGCAACTGATTCGCCCCTGGAGTCACACATATAAAAAACTATCCTCAAGGAAAGTAGAATCAAGGAGAGGTTATGTAGTTGTCCAAAGGCAGGACCCACCAAGAATCCAAAACCAGATTAAGGTTCCACAAGGGCACCAGTAGCCACCTGGGAGGATAAAGATTTTAACTCCCTTCAAGAATCGAGAAACATCTGGAGGGGAAAACCAAGGCACTCAATTGACTTGCCCCCTATAAGAGGCGAGATCTGTCACTTGAAATTTCCAAAACGTAATGGAATTTTCACTTTGAGAAGCTGAGAACTTTGCATCTCACACCAAGCCTTGAAAACACTCCAAACGCTAACATAAACCAGAGACATCAAAAAAACATTCTAGCCCTGTGCCAAGTGGAATCTCTGCAGCAGAATAACCACGCTTCAATAACCGAAGGACAAAATCAACCCAGATTGTCATGTAGGATAGATCCTTATGCAATAGATATGGCCAGGGTGGCCACTTGAGAGGACTGCCAAACAATAGCTTCCACAGATTGGCATACCATAGCCTCTGGGTCAAGCCGGAACCACCAGAAACACGTATTTAGGTCTGTCTTGCAATATTTTGCATGACCCTGCCTAATAGTGGCCATGGCATTATAGCTCGTGGCCCATGGCCCTGCTAGAACAAGACCATCTATATGCAGAGCTTCGGATCCTGCCTGCGACTGAAGAACCTTGGAACCTCGCATTGGCTTGTCACCAGCAAATCCAGAAGGGTGACCCCCAACGTGCCACCATGAACAGAAAGGACTCGGCCGACAACTCCCACTCTCCAGGGACCAGCTCCAATCGCTGAGAAGATGGCACTTACATTATCCTTTCCGACAATATAGAAGACAGTTATGTTCAGAAGATGTTTGTCAGAAAATCAGCAGCCAGGGCTGGTCTCTGGGGGTAGCATTCTAGCCACTCTGAAGCCCTTTTAGATCACAGATAAGTATGAGCCCCTGTGCCACGATGTGACCTGCATAACCCTGGGGCTGGTGTAGTCCATGCTGCTGGCAGGTGAGCTCATCCAAGCACGAGCTAGGCAGACGCTGAAGACATGGAGTCCAAGCAAGATAAGGCACCAGATGAAGACTAAAAACAGAGTCCCAGCAAGACAAAGATCCAGACAAAGTATGAAGACAAGGTCCAAGAGTCCCAGGTGGGACCAAGGCTCCAGAATAGAAGGCACAGGAACTCAGGACTCAGGATCAGAACTCAGGAACTCAGAAGACTATGACCAAGACTAGAAACTTGGGAACAGGACTCTGAAGACTTGGAACTGGATTCTGGTCTGAAGACCGAAGACACAGGTCGCTGGCTGAATGCTGGCAAGCTGAAGTCACCAAACGCTGGAACAAGACACAGACTACTGGAACCAGACGTAGACCAGGACGCTGAAGCAGGCTGAAGACACAAGGCACTGGGACAAGACGAAGACCACAGGAGACCTTTTAGGACCAGAGACTTGGAATCAGGAGAGAAGATCTGGCATCAGGAATGAAGACAAGGACAAAGAACCCAGAGAACCAGGAACAAGAATCCGGAGACCTTGTGAAGGCCAGGAACAAAGACTAAAGAGCCCCTTTATAGGACAACCAGGGATGATATCTTCTGAGGACACCGCAGACACTTCCTGCCGTGGACCCTTTAAATGCTGAAGAGACGCATGCCTAGCGGGAGGCCAGCAGCAATCAGGCTGCAAAGAGACAGCGTCGATGGTGCTCCCAGGCCATAGGAGGGTGAGGCAGCAATGGCGGCATCTCAGTGCCACATGCAGCAAGTAGTGGCAGCATTTCTCCAGCCGCAGAATGCGGTAACCAAGCAAAGGCGCGCTGGGGAGGTCGGCAGCTCTACAGGCTGCGTCACAAAGCAGAGCCGGCATCCGGTCAGCAGTGGTAAGTAAAGCCACTTGCAGGACCCTCCCGCAAGTGGTAAATCTATCAATGTTGCTCTGCCCATACCATGAGCACATCCATTTGCTCTGAGACCTGAGGGCTCTCGATTTTGGAGCATTGTCCGACATTATCCTAAAAGTCCAAGCCTCTAGAAGCTCAACAAAACACAAGCACACCAGCTGAACTGTATTTGTTTCCAATTGATTGAAGCTCCTCTGAGCTCCAGAAATCTGACCTACCATTCTGGCATCTCCAAGAAACTCTCTTCCTGAGAAGATCCACTTGCAGCCACCACAGCAAGTGGACACTCATCTCCAAGAGAAGCTTTACCATGTAGTCCTGAGACTGTGAACTGCACTGGGATGATATGTTGAAGAGGCCGCATGTGCATCCTCACTCAGGGGAAACCCTCAACATGGCTGCCATCAAACCCAGGACCTGTAAATAAGGTCACACCATTGGAAGAAAAGACCTTCCCAAGGTCTGAACTCAGCAATCATGCTCTGTCACCCCTCCTCTCTCACACACACATTCTCTCTCACCAGCATCCCCCCCATGCTCTCTCTCACCCTCCCCTACCCGACACACATTCTCTCTCACCGACATGCCGCGGGACCTGCGCCGTTCGCGGCAAAGATGAAGGCCCTTCCATTTTCGCCTTGAGCAGAAAATAGCAGCAGAGACCCCGGCATGCCACGAACGGAGCGCATCCAGCGGCACACGCTCCGTTCGTGGCGAAGCTGAAGGCCCGGGCGCGCCGATCGCGGCACGCGGGGGCCTTCCCTTTTCGCCGCGACTGGCACGCCGGGCCTTCATCCTCACTGCGAACGGAGCGTGTGCCGCGGGACGCGCTCCATTCGCGGCATGCCGGGGTCTCCTCTGCTATATTCTGCCTGTCCCACGATGGCCGCTGTCCTTCGTACCTCTGGCGTATTTGAGTCTCCAAGGTGGCCAGGGAGCCGCCTGCGCCATCTATCGGCGGGCTTGGGAACATGCGCGAGCACTGACGGACACACTACCAAGCCAGATATATTATGGATGATGGTTAAGTGAAGACCAGTGTAAAGAGATTTAAAGAAAGAAAGATAGTTGTATGTTCTCTTAAATATCAGACAACAGCTTAGTTCATGGGGAAGGTGTGAGGACAAAGACACTGAGATGGTGACTAGCTAGTATGTAGGATTAAAGAGTACAATGTTAGGAAAAATAACAGTGCAAGGAGAAACAGCGACAGATCAGAGTGGAGGCATGGAAAGAACAAGGACATGCAAACATTGAGGGCCTGATTCATTAAGGCTTTTCCTCCCATTCTGTAGAAATAGGAAAAGGTCTTGATGAGTCAGGCTCTTCAGTTTGTAAGAGTGAGGATTATAAAATGGCATGGTCTTTTGACTGGTATCTAGTACAAGACAGGAAGCAAGGAGTGTAGATGCATGTGTAAGAGAGTAGTTAGGAAAACTAACTGGTAAATTTTCAAAAGCCGGCTCACGTAAAAACTGGGAGATATGCGTGTGGCCGGGCTGCATACATGCCGTGGGGATTTTTAAAGGCCCACGGCCATGCGCGTATTTCCTGGTTTGTGCCGAAGAGCTGGCAAAATAAAAAAAGGGGTGGGGTGGGGTAGGATAGCGCGTGCCGGGATTGGCCCAGCATGCGCAACCTGCTGCTACACAGCAGAGCGGATAAGTATTAAAACAAAAAGCGCTACCGTGTTTCCCCGAAAATAAGACAGTGTCTTATATTAATTTTTGTTACCAAAGATGCACTAGGCCTTATTTTCAGGGGATGTCTTATTTTTCCATGAAGAAGAATTCACATATATTGTTGAACAAAAAAATGAACATTTATCATATTCTGAATAGTTGTCTGGTTATGCTGGTTTGTGATGACAACTAACTGTGAATCCTGCAGGGTAAAAAAATCACAGCTGCATGCAATGGCGTTCTGTGCGACGGGCATGCTCCCAAATAAAAACTTTGCTAGGTCTTACTTTCGGGGGAGGTCTTATATTTAGCAATTCAGCAAAACCTCTACTAGGTCTTATTTTCGGGGGATGTCTTATTTTCGGGGAAACAGGGTAGCTCTAGGGGAAGAGGCAGGCAGGGTAGGTAGGGATTTTAGGAAGTGGGGAAATGTCCTATCGCGTCACCGTGCGCTTCTAAGTAAATTCCCCTCCCCTTGTGTGCGCCAATATAAAATCTGATGCGCACGTGTGTGCTGGTAACGATTTTATAACATGCACGGGTCGACGCATGCATGTTATAAAATTGGGGCGTCTTAAAATTAATCTTTAAGCAAGCTGAAGAGTTTTGGAGGAAGGAAAGAATGAAAAGATGAATTGGGTAAAGCCAGCAATAAGAGCAATACAATAAAGGCAAGATGTGAAGAGAACCTGAAGAAGGGAGCTGTAAGCACTGGGAGAAAATAAAGGGGCAAATTTTACAAACATGGAAAACCGTGAAGAAAAGATAAGGGAGAGATCAAGCACAACACCAGACTTCTTGACAGAGTTGAAGAAAAGGCAATAGCAATGAGAAGAAATAGTTATTAACATGCTTGTAATTTTTATGTTTCAATTAGTATTATATTTTCTGATGAATGGTTTGTAACTGCTATTATGATGTGAGCTGCTCTAGGTCCTTTTCATCAAAGGCCAGTATATACATGCGTTACCAAAAGGGGCGTGGTGTATGCTAATGTAGAGTTGATCGCAGTTTGCGAAACCTACCTGTGCGAAGAGCGGCCCACCTAGTAACTCGAGGTGGGGATTAGATAAGGGTGTAGGGGGTTAGGGGCCACTTTCACATTCTACATGAGACGTACGAACAGAACAGTGGTCTCTTGTGAAGATTAGCTGGCCTTCGGAGTGAGGAAACTCCCTCCAAGATGGGATTTGGGCAAGGATCTCTCAACCTACCTTGATGGACTCTCTACCTGGGTAACATCAAGCTAGGCTGAGAGACCCTTGGCCAAATCTCATCTTGGAGGGAGTTTCCTCACTCCGAATGCCAGCTAATCGTCACAAGAGACCACTGTTCTGTTCGTACGTCTCATGTAGAAAGTGACAGTGGCCCCTAACCCCCTACACCCTTATCTAATCCCCACCTCGAGTTACTAGGTGGGCCTATCCTAGGGATATAAATACTTATGTATGGGACATGCTATCATGGCCAGGCTCGCTCTCTCTCTCTCTCCCCCCCCCGGCAAACACGTTTTCGCATGTCTAAAAGGCCTATTGCATGCGAAAACGGGGCTTTTTCGCATGCAATAAGCCCTTAATGCATGCGAAAACGCCTTACCGCATTTTGATAAATGACCCCCATAATGGAATGGAAGGGGACATGGGATAGAAGTCCTGGAAAGAAAGAAAAGTTTTAAAGGTTTCCAAGAAAAGAAACAAAGCATTCAGGTGATTATAGATAAACCACAGAAGAAAGGAGAATTAGAAACTGTGAAAGATAGAGAAGAGAAAGAAATAAGCACATTTATGTTTAAAAATAAGATTAGCAAAAAGGAGAGAAAACAGCACAGTACTAAGGTCAAGGTTTTGGGAAACATCTACAAACAGAGAAGACAAATCAGTAAACTGGGTACAACACAACAATAATGGTAGACTTCAATTATCCGAGTATTACTTGATTAGGAAAATGTCACATCAGGATCTGCAAGGGTGATAAAAGTTCCTAGATGCCATCAATGACTGTTTCATGCAGCAAGTTGGTCATGGTTAGTTTTCCAAACAGTAAAAGATTGTTAGTGGGGTGTCCCTAAGGTCTGTACTGAGACATGTGCTGGATCTGGAGAAAGGAACAAGCAAGGGGATTAACTCTGACACAAAATTGTTTGGTGTTGTTAATACAGCAGCAGATTGTGAGGAACTGCAGAAGGACCATGAGAGACTAGGAAACAGGGCATCTAAATGGCAGATGCCATTTAATGTGGATAAGTGCAAAATAATGCACATAGGGAAAAATAATCCCAACTATGATGCTGGGGTCTGTGTTAGGAGTCTCCACCCAGGAAAGACCTGAGTCCTTGTAGACAATACTTTGAAATCTTTGGTTCAGTGGGTTGCAGTGAAAAAGTGAATAGAAAATTAGGAATTATTTGGAAAGCAATAGAGAACAAAACTGAAAATATCTTAATGTCTTTGTATAGATCCATGGTGCAACCACACCTTGAGTGTTGTATGCAGTTCTGATCATGCCTTCTCAAAAAAGACAACGGACATAAAAAAGGGCAACAAAAATTAATAGATTAGGGCTCTTTAGAGTAGAGACGACAGAGGGGATATGATTTAGATTTATAAAATCATGAGTAGCATGGAATGGGTAAATAGGGAACAGTTATTCACCCTTTCAAATACTACTAGGACTAGGGGACAATCCATGAAAGCAATTGTTTCATGGTTTATATATAATCACCTGAATGCTTTGTTTCTTTTCTTGGAAACCTTTAAAACTTTTCTTTCTTTCCAGGAATAAAACAAATCATAGGATGCATTTTTTCACTCAGTGCACAATACAGCTAAGGGATTTCTTGCCAGAGAATGTGGTCAAGGAAGTTAATAATGGGGTTCAAAAGAGGGCTGGACAAGTTCCTGAAGGAAAATACTATGAACAGTTATTAGCTAGGCAGACTTGTGAGAGCCAATGCTTATCCCTGGGAGTGAGATACAAGGAATAAACTATTGGGGATCTTCCAAGTACTTATGACCCAGGCTGGTTAGAGAACAAATGCTGGGCTTGTTGGACCTTGGTCTGATCTAGCATGAAACTTATGTTCAGCCATTGTCATTCACAGAAAAATAAATAGTTGGAGAAAAATCATGGCAAGCAGTGAAGAGTAAGGGCTGCGATACCAACAAAAGATAATATTGAAAAGAAGACAGTGATTTATGGTACCACCCCGTAAGATGAGCTGTTAGGATATGACCTACCAAAGTGTATGCGACTAGTTTTGGTCGTGTGTGAATACTAGAAGATAGGCATGTAAAATAGAAGCAGAAAGGAGGAAAGCAAGGAGTGGGTGCTGAACAGCTTGTTCAAGGCCCATGGACAAAAACTGAAGGAAAAGCTGTTAAGGGACTCAATCAAAAGAAGGATTTTTCAGTATAGAAAATACAACAGCCTACTTTTGGGACACAGGGAAAAATGCAGAAGCAAAGAATTGAAAATGGCAAGAACATAAGGAAGCAAGATGGTCACGGTGGAAGGCAAAAGGGGAGCATATAAAGGATTATCCAGAGAATTGGTGGATTTACAGGCTAAAATGAGATCTTGATTGGCTTAAGGTAAGCAAAATAAAAAAGCAACTGTTATATTGAGAAGTGGGAATAATATTAGATAGCTGAATGCGTGGAATTTCAAAGCAAATGGTATCAAATTTGTCAGCAAAGAATCTGTAAGGGGAATCGCAAACAAAATTGATGGATCTGGAGGAGAGACAGAGATGTCAAAGAGAATTAAAAAGACTTTGAAGAGATGAGGATAATTGAAAGACTGGGAAATAAGGTTAGTGAAAGATCACAGATTTATTCAATGGTGTTTCAGCCTGGTGGAGCTGGCAGCATTGAAAGCAAAACCTATCACTTTGACTAGCCCGCTATTTAGTCTGCACGCAAAGTATGTATGAAAATCGGGACTTTCTGCTGTTTTCTGCCATCTTGTGCTGTTACCTTATTTCATTTTTTATATTAGAATACTTTATTACATTTCTTTTGAACTATTTTATGTACACCATCCTTTTATATTGAAATATACTTTCCCCACCAGCAATGACATTTCTATTCATGTTTTCTTTTTTGCCATTGCCTCCAATGGAGCTGTGGTGTTCTTTTGTGCATATTTACATAAGGTAGTATTGTGATCCAAGTGCAGATAAGCCAGTTTTGTGTTTGTTTGTTTTTTTGGTTTTTTTTTTTTACTTCTTGGACTTTGCTCCAGCTGTTACCACAGCAAGAGCATACATAGAGAACTTCCTTTTCCCAATTCAGATGGTGGAAGCATTTGAAAGTAAATCTACCTATCTGAAAAAGAATCATGAGGGGCATGCATGATGTAATGAAATCAATAATGCATTACACTATTCCAACTAGGGATCGGTCTACTGTGTAAAGGGGTTTTGGTTTTCCCCCATCACATGCAGGGCTCTAGGCACATTTTTCTTCCTTTTAAACAAAGAATGTGATTACTTTTACTCAAACTGGGTGAATCTAATCCCCTTTTAAAGGTCACTGGTATAACATGTTGATTGTTTTAGAAGTACATAAATAAATTATCCACTTCTCTAGCAAAGTCCAGTGTACAAAACACTTCCTCCAACTTACAACTCAAAGTCTAGGGATAAACTGATTCTGATACAGCAATATTTTGAAATATTTATTTGTGGGCGGGCAATAAAATTCTTCCATCATGTGGTAAATATGTAATACCCATTTAATGTCAAGTGCCATGAAAAAAGCAGCAGCCAGATCCCCATATTAAACTCATTTGCACTTGTCAATAAACTACTAGTTATTAAGCAAGTCATTTTCCCTTTTACATGTAAAATATTTTTCCTTTTTCATAGAGAAACTGGAACAAAACTTTAAAGCCATATATTGTTGACTAAGTTCCAAGCTCAATATACATCATTTGCACAAGAAACACAAAATCTGAAATCTCTGAACAAAACCAAAACCACATATAGTAAAAGTATTGTTCAATTTTAATGCTGTAAAACTTCAATCAAAATGGGTTCAAGGTATGCAACTCAAAATTATACTTTCACAAAAGGAAACATTCAAATGAAATTAAAAACATATCTGTACAAGGGTACCCAAATAGAAATACCATTTGAGGATGAAGGAATAAAAAACATACAAATTTACAGCAAAGTGTTGCATCTACACCTGAGAGCTCCTTTAAGTAAGTTCAGTGCTTTCACAATGAATAATGTACTTTAAAATTCGTGTTTCTAGGGCATCTAAAAAAGATTATGTGGGGGGTGAAACTATACTTTTTGTAAGATAGCAGCTTTTTGCTGCTTTTCTGAACAATCTTTTCCAGAAAGCTCACCACAATACTCTTATGTAGATTATAATATTTCTAATAGCCCCAGTGACCAGAAACGGCGGCGGGAGCTTTCCAAACCCGAGGAGAGTCAGCAAACGCGTCTGAAAACTTTGGCAAATGTCTTGAGAGGCACTCCGATTCCAGGTGAAGCGCGGGAAGAGAAGGATGCCCACGAGAAGCAGGACCAGTCAGTCTGAGAAGTCTTATCCGACGCCCGGGAAGGAGGGGTCGGCTGCATCCCGCCACATAGGGCAGCTCAGGTTGCGAGTCTCGTCCTCGGATCGGTGTAGGTTCACGTAGGGCTCAACAGCTGCAATTCTGCAAGTTACTTCTCGCCGCCGCTGCCCCGGTCCGGGGCCTGCTCCACCGCCGCCTCCTCCTCCTGCCGCCCTCGCGCTGCCCAAATGCCGCCCTTCAGCCTGAGTTTGTGCGGCAGCCGGTGCGTGGGGCTATGAGGCGGGGACCTGCTTCCTCCTTCCCCGGGACCCGGCTCTGCAGGTGAGGCATCAGTCCAGGGTCGGTAGAGAGGGACCGGGAGCTGCGCAGGCGGCAGGAAGGCGTTTCTTAGGGCGAAAGGCTCCGGAGCCTGCGGGAGGGCGGGCGCCCGGCAGCTGCCGCAGCTGAGCACGCAGAGGGCGGCGCGCAGGCGCTCGTTCTCACGCAGCAGCTCCAGCGCGCGCCGCTCCAGCTCCAGCTCCTGCGCGCGCCGCCGCTCCCGCGACCGGCGCGCGGCCTCGTTGTTGCGCCGCCGCTTGCTCCAGTAGGCGGCGCTGCCCCGCTGCTGCTGCTGCTCCGCTGGTTGCGGCTTCGCCTCCTCCGCGGCGGCGTTCTGCGGACGGCGCTGCGTGCGCGCACCCGCCCGGCTCGCCGTCCGCGGCGTAGCGCGCAGTCCCAGCAGCGCCCGGCTGAGGAAAGACTGCGAGAAGGGCTGCAGAGCAGGGGGCGAGGAGGTGTCGCCCGATGTTTCCTGCTCCAGCCGCGCTGGGGTGAAGGCGCAGCTGGCCGGGAGCTCGGGGCTCTGCTCCAGTTCCTCCGGCGACGGTGCAGCCGCCTGCACGTGCGTCTCCCTCTCCGCGGCTGGAAAGGGGACGTGAAATACGCTACTGTCACTGCAAGGGAAAAGCGCCGTGCTGCTGCAGAGCCTCACCTCCATGGGGGTCATCCGCCTGTTGGCCACTGAGGAGGTGGGAGGTGATGGCCCTGCTGATACAGTAACCTGCAGCCGGTCTAACCCCGCCCCCACTGGGGACCCCCCTCATTGTACAGCCCGTGCTCATCCTGAGAGGCGGGGTGAGTGGAGCACCCTACCTTCTGCCCTGCTTTATTTTATTCAGTCTGATTTAGTGATGTGTTTGCTATTATCACCCCTTGCAAGGAGTTATAGATACCATAAAAATCCTCCAGTGGTAGATTACCTGCCGTCAGCAGGGTGCGTTTTTTGCATGTGAGTGCTATAGGAGCGGAAGATGGCAGAAAAGCACGGCTTGGGCCGCCCGATCTCTCCAGGAACGCGACTGTAAATAATCTTTCTCTGAGTTTGCGGGAAGCTAGGACTTCATTTTAAGAATATATAGGCCTTCATCTTAAGAATAGATACGAGTTCTGTTCTCCAGTTTCTCTATGAAAAATGCAGCTGGCCGAATGAGAAGTAGATGCTATAAGAAATTATTTGATAGCATAAGAACATAAGAAAATGCCATACTGGATCAGACCAAGGGTCCATCAAGCCCAGCATCCTGCTTCCAACAGTGGCCAATCCAGGCCACAAGAACCTAGCAAGTACCCGAAAACTAAGTCTAGTCTATGTTACCATTGCTAATGGCAGTGGCTATTCTCTAGGTGAACTTAATAGCAGGTAATGGACTTCTCCTCCAAGAACTTATCCAATCCTTTTTTAAACACAGCTATACTAACTGCACTAAACGCACTAATAGTGCTAGATTGGAGGTGAGGGGAAAGTGGGATCCATTTTCCCTCCATCCTTACATGTTTACTTTTGCCTTATTTTATTCTGTAAGGGAAAATTTTCTACACATCCCATTCTTCTGCTAGACAGTGAGAGAGGAAAGGCTAGCCTTCTAAATCTGTTACTACAGTGTACTTTAATAAGGGAAGTAGTTAGAAAAGTACATCTATACATTTTTTGTTCAGAACTCTTTGAAAATAACAGATTTTTCTTATAAACCAAAAATTGTTATGTTTTCCAACAGTACAAGGTATTCATAAGAACATAAGAAATTGCCATGCTGGATCAGACCAAGGGTCCATCAAGCCTAGCATCTGGTTTCCAACAGTGGCCAAACCAGGCTACAATAACACGGCAATTACCCAAACACTAAGAAGATCCCATGCTACTGAAGCCAGTAATAGCAGAGGCCATTGCCTAAGTCAACTTGATTAATAGCAGTTAATGGACTTCACCAAGAACTTATCCAAACCTTTTTTAAACTCAGCTACACTAACCGCATCCTAAACCCCCCCCCCAAAAAACATAAGTTTAAAAACATAAAACTTGCCATACTGGGTGAGATCAAGGTCCATCAAGCCCAGTATGCTCAGGCTAGCAACAAATTCCAGAGCTTAATTGTGCGTTGAGTGAAAAAGATTTTTCTCTGATTAGTTTTAAATGTGCTACCTGCTAACTTCATGGAGTGCCCCCTAGTCCTTTTATCTGAAAGTGTAAATAACCGATTCACATTTACCTGTTCTAGACCTCTCATGGTTTTAAAGACCTCTATCATATCCCCCCTCAGCCGTCTCTTCTCCAAGCTGAACAGTCCTAACCTCTTTAGCCTTTCCTCATAGGGGAGCTGTTCCATCCATTTATCATTTTGGTCACCCTTCTCTGTACCTTCTCCAGTGCAATTATATCTTTTTTGAGATACGGTGACCAGAACTGAGGCTTCTGTTTTCAAAATCTAACTTATCTTCTGTTTCCTTTGTCGCCTTCTCCAGCACAGCAATTTTTATTTTCAACACTTATACACTAGTGACTGTTTCAGTAACTCTGTCTTCCACATCCATGAATTGTTTAGCAAAGTGTGAAAGCTTAATCAACACCTGCTGTAGAAGTATTAATTTTCTTTAGTTTTACAGCTAAATTTTCATTCATGGCTACAATCACAGCTTTTTGATATTTCACGAATCAGCGCTTTGGAGGTAGGCCCATTTTGCTGCATCAGTTACTTCACCATATTTTCTTCACTCGGCTTCATCTTTTCTCTCTCACATTTAGATTTGATTATCCACTGTACATAATCCTTTTCAGTAGACATTTTGTCTTTAATCACAAAAATACATAGTGAAACAGGAGAAAATATTTGCTATAGAGGGGATGGCACCCAAAGCTTAAGAACACTCATCCTCACTGCATCACATGATCTCTCCACTAGTATTATTTTAATATAAGTAACAGACACTCCAGTTCCGTTATCAATAAGCCCTGGGTGTTTCCTGTATCGTTAGTACAGTAAAGGTTAGTAAAGAAGGGGAGGAACCATTCAAATACAGCCCCTCCGTTTGAGGGCACTGTCATGGTCATCCCCTTTAAGAGGTTAAGTACATAAGATCATAAGAAGTTGCCATACTGGGTCAGACCAAGGGTCCATCAAGCCTAGCATCCTGTTTCCAACAGTGGCCAATCCAGGTTACAAGTAACTAGCAAGTACCCAAGCATTAAGTAGATTCCCGTGCTATTAATGCTAGCAATTGCAGTGGCTATTCCCCAAGTCAACTTGTTTAATAGCAGTTAATGGACTTCACCAAGAACTTACTCAAACCTTTTTTAAACCCAGCTACACTAACTGCACTAACTTTATCCTCTGACAACAAATTCCAGAGCTTAATTGTGCGTTAAGTGAAAAAGAATTTTCTCTGATTTGTTTTAAATGTGCTACTTGTTAACTTCATGGAGTGCCCCCTAGCAGCTCTCTACTGAGAGCTTTCGGAGCAGAGTGAGTTGTTTTTGAAGTTATAGGAGGTTTGTAAGAGTTTTTCCTTCATTGGATTTTCAACCTGCTCTTAGGTTTCCAGCAAACCCTGCTGGAAATCTGTGAGTTAGGTCACGATCTGCCTTTCCTTTCTAATCTCGGGTGGGTAAGGTCTGCGTCCTGGGACTGTCTTGGGCTTTTGAAAAGACTTTAATTTGTAGGAAACCTGGTGAAACCCTGTGTAGCTCCTAGGCTCAAGGCATGGGTAGCTCTGTGTCTGGGGCTGCCCAGGTTAAGGAAGACAAGCCTCTCTACACCCTCAGAGAGAATGGAGGAGGTAGTGATCCAATGCCAGAATCTTCCGGTATGTTTCTCAATTTTGGTAAAAAGATTTTTTGAAAGAAGATCTGAGAGGAAGTTTTGGCTGCCCTTCTTACTACGCATCAGAAAGAACAACCAGAGCTACTGTCCGAGCCTGGATCCCTCCTATCAGGGGTTCGTCTGAACCAAGAGAATACTGAAACCCAGCTAACAGTGAGGACACCCATCTGGAGTCTTCACCCTGGGGAGAGAGAGGTTTGGACTCCCTGTGCAGAGTCAGCAACTTTCTATTTTTACCAGTTTGGAAGGGGTGTCCTTGCCCATCTAAGGGATACCCCTGCCCATCTGGGGACTCTATTTTTCCATGTCCTGGAAGGTAGAAGTTCTCTTGTCCTGGTATAAGAGATTCCTGCACAGATGGAGGAAATAGACTAACAGACAAGGAAAGCCTGTGGTGCTGTGGAAGTTTAACTGTGCCATTCACATCTGACTTTCTGCAGCAGTAAAGAAACTTGATTTTGGAACATCAACCAAGTGACTCCCGTGTGGTTATTGGCACACGACAGCATACACAGTGAGGAAACTGTGCCCCTCTCCCAGGGACTAAGACGAAGATACAAAGGGTCACCCCCTAACACTCTGGCCCTTGGAGGAAACCTCCCCACCCCCACCAACAATGATGGATCCTGGCCCTGGGGAAGATAGAAAGAAATGCTAGTGCTAGCCAGGAGAGATCCAAGCCCCCAAGAGAAATTTAATTCTTTTATGGCCCCACTGGACTGCAGTAAGTTCCCTGGGGTGGGAGGTTACATATAAAAATGGTAAAAAGAGTTTCTACAGCAGCAAGCAGGCTGTGAGTCCTCAAGCTTGCGGAAAACAATGGGATCTTGATAGTCAACCTCTTTGTTGGCTTTCTAAGACCAGAAATTTAGATTTCAGTTTTTTGTAGCACAATACTCTCACCAAGCCATTATATCTAGACATGCAGTAAGTAGCTGTGCACACTCCCAACAGGAACTTCAGAATATAGTGGTCTTTTTTTTGTCTCCTAACCTCTTAAGGATGTATCCATGCTGAACAGAAATACTCTTAATAATTTGTGTGGGGGCCTCTTAATTTTTAAAATATTTTTTATAGTCTACCAAATTTATTTGCTATAAATGTGTTAAAGTAGTAGTAAGCAGAAGGCAGACAAGCCTGAAATACCTGACTTTATGACTTGAATCAAGTCAACCTGATATGAATATTTCCAGATTAATCAACCACATTTGTCTTTGTTTTGTTCTGGTAGCTGTACTTTTATTGGTTCAACCTGAAAATTACCAAAGATGATTACTGCTACTAAACATTTATATAGAAGAAAGAATGGGATAAGCACAGGGGTCTCTGAGAGAGTAGTAGGGATCGTAGAGCTGAGCACTTGTCTGGATGGGCAGACTAGATGGGCCATATGTTAATTTTTCTGCCTTCATGTTTTTGTGAAAGCAATATCACATGTATATAATGCTGAACGGATACACATAATGCTTACAATGTAGTCAAGACAGACAGACAAGACAAGCATTTGATGAGGGGCAGGTCACTAAGTGGAGTTTAATTGCAGATAGGGACCACTTTACCTATTTGGGTAAATCTTCAACCTGTTTCCACAACTAGTCTGTATGAAAAAGCTGGAAATGGGGTTGCTGGGTGAGGAAGCTAGGTGGTTCAGAGACTGCCTCAAATGCTCCAGTCATTGAGGGACATTACATATCGAAGAGACACCCAAAACAGAATTTTTGCAAAAGTCAAGCAGCACATTTAAGACAAATATTTTTTCTTTTTTATCTGAAAAGCAAGCAGTTAGGTCCCAGATGGAACTCCAGTGCCCATAGGCCCCGCCTTCACATGTGAATATTCATACTTTTGTTCAACTTTCACATTTCACAAACAGTTTCAATAAAAAGAAATCTCAGAACCTGAACCAGTAGCCTGATTGCAAACCAGAGCCACTACACCAAGCTACTGAAGCTGTACTGTCTGCAGAAAGGATATGCCAGCAGCTCAAAAGGAGATGCTATATCATGTTGGGCTAATGAGAGGCCTCAAACTTGAAAGAATCCAGTTTATTTAATGGTCCTATTTATGTTTGTTTGTTTTAAAATGACCAGAGTAGTTCCCAAATATTTCAAGCCATATCCATTTTCCAGCAAAATATATGGGAAATGTTATTAAAATATCTTCTATAAATGTTGTACTGTACAGACAACATAAATGTGCACCATGGGATTGCTTAATTTTGATTGAGAAAACTGTGAACCATCATTCAGCAGCATTCAGGAAAATACAGGACAATGCAGGATCCTTAATCACAGTGGTGAGAAAGCAATGATAAGGCCGGAGATTAACTAGGGTCTACAAAATTGCAGGAGGATGGAAGAATGGGCTAAATGAGACAGAACATGATTGTGTGTGTGTATATATATATATATATATATATATATATATAATGATCACAAGGCTTCTGAGATAGTCTTCTGCCAGTGTTACTGTATATATTTGAAAATGTTTAAATAGAGAAGCATCTAGATGCAAGCAAAGGGGGAGCATCATAAACAACTGTAACCACAAACTTCTCACTTCCATTTAACACAATTTTTGGCAAGGCAAAAGCTTAGCTACAGAACTTGTATGCCATTTAGTGCTCTCTGGGTGAAAAACCCATCAAATCCTCTAGGATACTTCTAGTACTTCTGCTATTTCTCCTTTCCTGATTGTCCCTTAATCCCCTTCACTCAAGTGCCAATCGGTGATCGTGCAAAACTCGAGAGAAAGGCTCAATTGTGGTAGAGAAGGGGAGGAGTATAATTAGATAAATTAGAGTCTGAGGTGTACTTGATTTATTTACATTCTTTGACCTAGCAGTTTCCTTCTTCTCTTTTGAGCATCCAGATGAATTGGACTTGACCCTAGAAGGAGTATCATTAATTTATCTATTTAAAATATTTATACCCTGCGCCCTTCAATAGTTTGGTGTAGGGTACAGTGTCACATGCACAAAAATCAAAAACAATAAAAACATAATAGCAAAGACAAAGGAAAAATCCTGTAAGACATATCTGAAGTACAGCACAGATTGATTATTGTGAAATCCGCATGTCAGCTGAGGAGAGACGGGACTGTCAGGTATAAAGGCATTAGATGGAAGCAGCCATTGAATGCTTTCTTAATAAAAAAGATCTTAAGCACTTTATTTAAGGCCTTGAATTTTTGCAAGCTGCATATCTCTTGGTGTAAGGAGTTCCCTAATGGGGGGTCTGCTGTGGAAAATGCCCTATCACAGGATCTCGGTAAGATGGGATATTAAGGAGGCTCTGACTTGTATGTGCTAGAGTGTAAACTTTTAGTGGAGCGGAAATCCAGGGAAAAGTAACATTGTGTAACAGGTTATGAATCATAACAGCTAGTTTGTAGTGTATATGCCGGTATACTAGGAGCCAGAGTAAGGACTGAAGAATATGGTGAGTGATATGGTTGAATAGTGTGGCACCTGTGAGTACTCGTGAATAATTTGCATATATTGTAGTGTAGTGGTTGCATTAGTCTAGTCCTGAAAAAATGAGTGATTACAGAATGGTATGAAAGTCGTTTGGATTGAAAAGTGACTTTAAATGTTGTAACATACAGAGGTTCAAACTACTGTTTTAATATGAGGTTGCATTGAAAGGGCAGGGTCAATTATTACACCTAAATTATAGATTTCCTAGCGTGTAGACAGATGGACACAGGACCAGAAGGTTTATGCTCCCTTGCCAGCAGATGGAGACGGAGCCTGCCAGTATTCTCTGTCTCTTGCAGATGGTGGACATACATCTCCCTGTGGGGATTACTTCGAGTGTTTTGGAAGGAGAAATTTGAAATCTAATTAAGGAAAAGAAAGCCCCACACTCCTGCAATGATACCTAAAGGTCCTTCCCCCAGCTGAGAATTCCTGAGGTGATTTCTCTGGTCCCTCAGAGGTGTGCCTTGGTCTGGTAGCTGAGTTTCGTGGTATGGACTGAGGTGCTAGTTCAGCTGAAAGACAGCGGGTGCAGAAGGCCGAGTGCGGTGGTGACAGCAGATGCCCTCTGCCCCCACAGCCGGAAACCATCTCTGTACTCAGCTGGTAAGCGCTGAGCTCAGGTAAGGTTTAAAAAAAAAAAAAAAAGAGGTAGATAAATTTTACCTTTGAAACAGACAGAGAAGTTTCAGGACTTCCTCTGATCTCTGTGCTTGGTGCGCTGTACTGACGTTTGTTCGTGCTTCCGTTGGGGTTGGGTAACTGGGCAGCCTGGCGGGTTGAGCAGCCCCCGGTGGGCTAGGCCCCACAGTTAGGCTTTTTTCTTGCATGCCATGTGGTAGGCTGCAGCGCCATTTTTTGCGCACTCCTATGAATGCTCTGCTTCCCTCTACAGGCTGGGGTGTGCAGTGCATCGGCTCTGCGCACACATTGGGGCAGATTTTCAAAGGGTTACGCATGTAACCCCTGAAAAGCTGCCCCTGCGTGCGCCGAGCCCTGGGACGCGCATATGTCCCGGGGCTTCGAAAAGGGGCGGGTCAGGGGGAGGTCCAGGAGTGTGGCAGAGGTTCGGGGTGGTCCCGAGTCCTCCGGCACTGCGGCCTGTGCTGGGGCCTGGAGAGCCGGCGCGTGCAAGTTACGCCTGCCCAGAGGCAGGCGTAACTTCTACAATAAAGGTTAGGAGGGGGTTTTAAATATGGCTTGGGGGCGGGTTAGATAGGGGAAGGGAGGGGAAGGTGCGAAGGGTGGAAGGAAAGTTCCCTCCGAATCCGCTCCGATTTTGGAGCGGCCTCGGAGGGAACGGAGGAAGGCTGCGCGGCTCAGTGTGCGCAAGTTGCACAATTTTGCACCCCCTTGTGTGCGCCGACTCTGTCTTTTATAACATGCGTGCGGCAGAGCGCGCATGTCATAAAATCGGGCGTAGGTTTGTTCGCGTCAGGTTGCACGCACAAATCTACACCCACGCGCAGGTTTAAAGATCTGCCCCATTGTGTGCTTGGTTTTTGGGCGCTCTTTTTACGCGCACAAGTTTTAAACTGTTCATATGCTTAGCTTGGCACACAAGTCGTGCGTGCTCCTTGCCGTGCTTCCTTCTAGATGCTTATTTTTTGTGTGCATAGCCCTTTCGCGAGCTGTTCAGATGCACGTTTACCACCATGATGGCGCCAGTAAGCAAGAAGCCCAAGTGTCATTTTGTTGCCTGTCATATTAGGGATTCTTAGCCTGACCTAACTTCTAACCTGTGTCAGCGCTGCTCAGACGCTCAGGGAGAGTTGTCTTCCTTGGATTTTGCCTGGCTCCTCCCCCATTGTGATGATGGGTTGGTCACCACCTTGACTAAAGGGACACCAGATCTTGGTTCTCCCTTGACTGGCTCCTCCACAGGCAAGGGAAGTTCTGTGGGACCAGCTCCAGCTCCTTTTGGGCTAGGGTCAGGTTCTGGCTGCTTTTTCTTGGGTGGAATTTTTTCAAGGCTTGCAAGCTTTGTTCCAGGCACAGTCCTCCTCTTCCTCCATTCCTGTCTGGTCAGACCCTCAACCGGTGGTTCCTTGCTCTTCCAGTCTTGTACTTTAGCGCTGGAGCTAGCCTCTACTCCCTGTAGGTTTTCCTGACAGGAATCCAGATGAAACTGATGATGACGTTAATTCTGATTCCCTGGAAGATGGGGAAATTCCTCCAGGACTGGAACCATATTGAACCATGTTGCAGTTCTTTCATAGAGATGAACTGCTGGCCCTGATTTCCCAGACCTTGAAACAGCTGGGTGTCCCTGGTTCGGATGCCACGTTGGAGCCAAGGAAGAATCCCATTTTGGTTCCTTACATAAAAGCCTCTTGTTTTTTCCCTGTGATGGATGCCATTCAGGAATTGATTGATCTGGAAAGGGACGCCCCAGAGGCAAATTTTAAAGGAAGTCGGATATTGGAAGGCCTGTACTCCCTGGATCCGGCTGTGAGAAAGCGTTTGTGTTTTTCCAAAGTGGATGCACTGGTATGTACCATCTCTTTGCAGACGATTATCCCTGTAGAGGGAGGAGCTGCCTTGAAGGATGTACATGATAGAAGGATTTAGGCTATTCTTAAGCAAGCCTTTGAGGCAGTGGTGATGACTTTACAGATTGCTTCCTGTTGCGCCTAATGGCAGAATCTTGTCTGCTTCGCTCTCAGGAGGTTGATGAGTCTGGAGGGAATTCCAGATTGGTTATGGAGCTCGCTGCCGCTATTTTAGCAGACACAGGCTGTGATTTGGTCCGTATCTCAACCAGAGGAGAGGCTTCTGTGTTAGTGGCCAGGAGTGAACTCTGGTTACAAATTGGTCAGCTGACGCAGCCTCCAAAGCTAATCTTACCAAGATGCCCTTTAAAGGCTTGCTCTTGTTTAGGAGCAATATGGAGAAACTGGACAGTAAGTGGGGCGAGTCTCCAGTTCCTTGGTTGCTGGAAGATAAGCAGCAGTTACAGCGCCCCTTTAGTATGAGGGTTTGTCTCCGGGGTTCCAAGCGGTTTCGCCCCTACAGAGGGTTGACCTTTCAGCGAACTCAGCCTTTCGGTAGGTCTCAGTCCTTTCATCCCCGACAGCCCAAGAGAGGAGCAGACTCAAGTGACGGACCTTCCTGAGGTTCACAACGAAGGTTTGCCGACCCACCTTCAGGAACAAGAGATAGAGGAACATCTCTCTCTCTTTTACCACAGGTGAGTTGAGATTACATCAGACCAGTGGGTCCTGGAGGCGATATGAGAAGGATAATCACTGGAATTTCGCAGTATTCCTTGGTACATGTTCATGGTTTCCCCTTGCCACTCATCACAGAAGCAGTAGGCAGTGGAGTTCACTCTTCAAAGGCTCCTCAAGCTGAGGACTGTGGTTCTGATGCCCATGTCTCAAAAAGTATGAGGCGATATTCCATTAATTTTGTTGTGCCCGAGAAGGGGAGGGCTCCTTTCATCCCATCCTGGATCTCAAGAGGGTCAACCGTCATTTGAAGGTGACTCAACTTTGCATGGAAACCTTATGCTCTGTGATAATGGCGGTGCAGTTGGGGTAATTTCTGACCTCCCTGGATCTGTCAGAGGTTTAACTTCGTATTCCCATCCGATTGGAACACCACCGCTTTCTACGCTTTGCAGTATTGGGATGCCATTATCAATTTCAAATGCTGCCCTTTGGTCTTGCCACTACTCACAGAACATTTTCCAAGGTTATGGTGATCGTAGCTGTGGCCTTGCAAAGAGAAGGGATCCTGCTGCACCTGTATTTGGCTGACTGGCTGATTCGAGCCAAGTCTCAGGAAGAGAGCCACCTGGTGACACACAAGGTGAGCTCCTTATTGCAGGAGCTCGGTTGGGTGGTGAACCTGATGAGCAATCTTCAGCCATCCCAGTCACTGGAGTATCTGGGGGTCCATTTTGACACGGGGCAGGACAGAGATTTACTACCGGAAGTTCGGATTCAGAAATTGATGTCTCAAGTGTGTCAGTTGTTGAACAGCATACACCCAATGGTGTAATTCTACCTCCAGGTGCTTGGCTTGATGGCAGCAACCCTGGAAGTGGTGTTGTGGGCGAGGGCGCATATGTGTCATCTTCAGCGGTCTCTGTCTCGTTGGAACCCGCAGTCTCAGGACTATGTGGTTCAGCTTCACTTGACAATGGAAATCTGCTCCCGCCTCTAGTAGTGGTTGCAGGAGGATTATCTGAGAAAGGGGTTCCCTTGTCTTCTCTGATCTGGTTGGAACTCATGGCAGATGCAAGTCTCCACGGTTGGGGGCTTGTCTGGAGTTAATTGCCTAAGGGCATTGCAATGCCAAAGAGTCCTGCTGGAACATGAATCACCTGGAAGCCCGGGCGGTACAGCGGGCATGCTTGCAATTCAGCCACAGGCTGCAAGATCAAGTGGTTCGCATGATGTCAGACAACGCGATGACAGTGGCTTACATCAATTGCCAGGGAGGAACCAAGAGCCAGCAAGTGTCGCAGGACATAGACCAGTTTATGGAATGGGTAGAAGGTCATTTGCAGATGATCTTGGCCTCTCACATTGCAGGAAAAGACAACGTAAGAGCAGACTTTCTCAGCAGGGAGAGTCTAGACCCAGGGGAGTGGGTGGTGTTAGCTGAGTCATTTCAGCTGATTGTGGATTGCTGGGGCCTTCCATTCCTAGACCTGGCAAATTCTCGCAATGTGAAGGTTCCTCGATTCTACAATTACAGGACAGATCCATGATCCCTGGGAATAGACACTCTTACAGGTCTAGCCAGAAGACCAATTGCTTTATGCCTATCCTATATGGCGCTTGCTGGGCAGAATAATTCACAGGATTGAAGGCCACAGGTGACTAGTATTCCCGGTGGCACCAGACTGGCCCAGACATCCGTGGTACGGGGATTTGTGAAGACTCCGGGTGGAGACCCCCCTTTGCCTTCCGCCGCACATGAATCTGTTACAGCAGGGACTGGTACTTCCTCAGGATCCGACTTGATTCTGTCTTACAGTTTGGCCCTCGAGAGGGCTTGCCTGTTGAAGCATAGTTATTCCTCTGCCGTGATTGCCACCTTACTCCGTGCTCAAAAGTTCTCCACTTCCTTGGCTTATGTGTGTGTTTGGAGAGTTTTTGAGGACTATTGAGAGGAGCGGGTTGTTCTTCCTCATTCAGTTAAGATCCCACTCATTCTGGATTTTTTGCAGGATGGATTGAATAAAGGATTTGCCCTTAATTCCTTGAAGGGGCAGGCTGCGGCTCTTATCTGTTTAAGGGGCCAGGTGAATGGTGGTTCATTGTCGTCTCACCCTGATGTGATCCATTTTTTGAAGAGAGTGAAGCATCTTAGGCCTCCCTTGAGGTTACTGGTTCTCTTGTGGAGTCTTAACTTGGTGCTGGATTTTTTGGCGGACCCTACATTCCCACCACTGTGTAGCCTTTCCTTGCGATTGTTGACCTTGAAGACTGTTCCTGGTGGCTATATGTTCAGCACATTGAATTTCTGAGCTGAGGCCTTGTCTTGCCATGAGCCATTCCTTCCGGTGACTCCGGGGCGTTACAGTTGCGTACTGTTCCATCCTTCTTGCCCAAGGTAGTTTCGGACTTTCATTTGAATCAGTTCATCTCCTTGCCGTCTCTGGATAAGGTCAGGGATGCAGAGAAGTGTTCCCTCATGTGCTCCTTGGATTTCAAGAGACTTGTGCGGTATCTGCAGGTTTCTGAACCTTTTCAAAAGACGGATCGCCTGTTTGTTCTCCATGGTGGGAATAAGCAGGGCGCTCTAGCTTCACGGACTACCATAGCTCACTGGATTAAGGAGGTAGTCACGGCCGCATATGTGGATGCTGAAAAGCAGTTGCCTACTCAGGTTAGGGCTGATTCCACTAGGGCTCAGGCAGTGTCAGGGTGGAGGTTAGTTTGTTGTCTCCCATCTATAAGCAGCTGTAGTCTATACAAGCTTCTAATGCTGTTTTCTTTGGCATGTTTTGGGGAGCAGAAGTGAGTTGCAGAGTTAGCAGTGATTGTGTGTCCCTAAATCCCTCACACACCCTGTACAGTATTCTTATTGTATACCTAAAAACTATACAATAAGAATACTGTAGCTATAAACAAGCACATACTCCAGAAAACCAGACAAAATTTTAATTTTAAAATTTCTTCTATGCCCCTTTAGACCAAAGCAGTTCACAGTAAAACATTCATAAAATGACATCGTTGTGAAACAGTCCATGATAAAAGTTAACAATCTGCTCTAAAGCAGCTCATTTTAATAAGGCAGCATCTAAAACTAGACCATGCTTCTTCACGCACCCAAGAGATGCTTCTCTTTCCTTTTCCCATCCCTGGTGATGCTCTTTAGTGAAGCTATTCAAACCCTACTCCTTTTTCATTAACCACCTCACTCCCTCTAGTGATGCACCTCTTCCACATCCCACAAGTAAGCCTCATGATGCTCATCCTCTACAGATTGTTCCCATGGTGGTACTTCTCTTCCCATGGGGTTTCTCTCCCACATGAGCACCTTTATCACCCTACTTTCTAGACATCATCTATCCACAAGGTAGTGGCTGCTCTTTTCACATCTCCCTGTACCTTCTGCACTGCTTGCTCCTCCGCATCGCATGTGCAGCTCTCTCATCTGTCCCCTACCTTCACCATGCCCCTTCTCTCCTGAATACTACCACTCATTTCTTCCACCACCACCATTGCCACTTGTCTCTACCCCCTGATAAGGGAAACCAGAGAAGAGTAACTAGTAAGAAAGAAATCAGGCAATCCAGCTCCCCCTACCACCACTTACTTCTCACTCCCACGCCCCTCCCAGCAGCCCCCTATCCTTCATACAAACCCCTTCTAGAACATCACTCCTGCACACCGTGGTGCCCCTCACCACTCTCTTAGGATACTCTCCAACACCCTCTTTCCCCAGCATGCCTTTGCACCCCTGCATTGAAAGCCCCAAAATGTGCCGCGCTTATAATGAACACTTTCATAATTTATTGTTTTGGAAAATACAGTGTTTTACCAGAGGTGCTGGACTGTTTGAAACCATTGTAAAATTTAGTAGTTCTTCATACAACTTTGATGTGTTACAGAGCTTAATAGAAATATAGTTTGAAGGAAGGATTTTCAGCCTTTCAAAGTTTTTTTTTTTTCCTTTACATTACCAACAAGTTGACACACACACACACAGTTTCCAAATGTAGTCTCAAATTTTATGAGGACAGTTAGGTACACTTGATTTAAGATGAAGCAAAGTTCCTCTTTCAGATTAGTGGAAATAGGAAGTAGCTGTATCAAAGCACCGGCTCTGCTAATATTGTGAAACTCTGCACTGACTTCCCTGAAGATTTATAACCAAATGTGTCCCTAATTAGCTCCATTTCCGTACATGTGCTGAGTTATAGCCTTCCTTCAACTAAGCCTTCAAAGGTACAGATACTGATACAACTGCAGACTTTGCATTTTGCACATAATACCATTTCATGCTGGTGTGGATCCTGCTTCTCTTGCTGTTACCAAGAAGTTGAAAATGGGGTAGGGAACACAGGTGAGAGGAGAAAAAAAGATTTAAAGTGGATGCAAAGAAGAATTTCATATAAATTAATGGTGATTCTTTTGGGGGACCATGAGCAGAGGAACAGCAAAAATTCTTGAATTGTAATTTGTTATTAATTTACCATATTGTGCTACTTCCTCTGTCATACAAGTAAGAAGTGCATGTAAATCAGCCTGACCACCACGAAGCACCATTTCATAACTGAAAGAATGACTCCACTAAAGTCCATGCTAAGTCCATGCTAAGTCCTGGGATAGGGAGGAGGTACTGTACCCCTACAGCTTGAATGCATTTCAACAAAAGAATTCATTAATATCTTAGGCCTAGATTCATCAAAATGCTATAATATTTACATGGATAATGCCTGTGATAAGAATTGCATTGGTAGTTTATCGCGGCATGTGAGAGAGAGACAGTCACTTTATAAGGCCTTCAGGGTAATCAACTATATCACTATAGGAGGTGAGGTTTTGGTGGTGGTGTAGTTTTGGGGCCAGTTTTACATGCAGAGAGAGATGTATGAACGGCACAGTACACCACTGTGAAGATTTTATGTCATTTGGAGTGAGGAAAGTCAGACTAAGATGAGATTATTTCAATGTTCTCTCGCCCTAGCTTGATAGTACCCTGGTAGAGAGTCCATCACGCTAGGATGAGAGAACATTGTAGAAATCTCATCTTTGTGTGACTTTACTCACTCCAAATGATGTCAAATCTTCACAGAGGTGTACTGTGCCATTCGTACGTCTCGTGCATGTAAAACTGTCCCCAAAACCCTACACCACCACCAAAACCTCACCTTGAGTTATTAGCTGGCCCTCCTATAGTGATATAAATAGTTGACTACTATGTGTGCCACCCCAGAAGCTCTCTCTTTCCCCTGCCCAAAAATGCTATCGCACTGTGCAATAGTGCCCCTTATTGTCATTAAGCCCGCCCAAACCCCTTCCCTTTGAATACATTTGCCAAATTTGCATTTGCTCCGCGATAAATATCACATGTGCTATCGTGGGTGTTAACGCCATAACGCACTTTGATGAATGACCCTGTTAGTGACAAAGTCACAGAAGGATTTTATGTGTACTACTATTACCATTGTGACTTGCTCATGAATTTTGACTAAGACTGTAAAAACATAGTAGTAAAAATTATTTAATTACAAGGAATTATTAAACATTATCCAAGAAAGCAGGAATGTTGTGAGGTCAAAGAACCCAAGCCAAAGAGATGGAAAAGAATTTAAAAAAAAAAAAAAAAGCCTAAGGTTTTTTTTTTTCACCTTTAACCACTAAACAAGAATGTACAGATTTCTCTTTTCAAGTGTGGCACATTTGTAGTGTTCCAAAGTGCATGAATGGGTAGCTGTCAGCGATGCATTGGCAGTAACAAGAACCATACGGTCCTCAGAGGAGGAGGATGAGAGTAACACTGTGAGGCAGTTAGGGAGAGGCGTGAAGAACAGCAGGTGGAAGAGGACCGGAAGCTCTAGTTGTGGGGAATTTCTAGTTTTATACTCAGGTCTGTGTACACACCATATTTCAGGGATCTATGTATTGTAGGCCTTTCAAAATTAGGTGGAGCAGGGGCAAGGTCAGGTTGATGCCATTTTTGACAATGGAATTGACCAGGTCCAGAATAAGGGGGTGCTCAGAGCCCCCAATGCTTAAATTTAGAGGTATGGGGGTTCAAGGGGTAGGGTCAGGGTGCCCTCTCAGACCACCAGGGTCCTTTTTATGGCTGGGGTTTGGGGGGGGGGGGGAGCAACGACTCCAGGGATATTTTAATTTTTGGACCAGGGGGAAATGATGGGGCTGCTGGTGGCTACTCTTGGAAAGGAGGGGGTTTTTCTTAAAACTGTAGTGGCATTTTCAATGAAAATGGGGAAGGGAGCAGATCGTCACCACACGGTTTGCCTAGTACCTTTTTGCCATTTGGAGGCAAAAAGGTACTAGGTGATTTGTAAGCTTTTGCAAGGTGGGTTAAACTTGGGCCACCTGGCCCTTTAACACAATGGCAGCTCTGACTGAGGTGGGACACCATCATGTGATTAGGCCCTGTACTACAGTGAGATTTTTTGTTGCATGTTTAGTGACACAATAAAAAAATATCATGCAACAATACTGCCATGGTGGTGTTATGATTTCACCTGCTATGTAGCCTCACCACACCCTGACCGTGGCACCTCCCTGCCAACAGAGATCTCTTTGAAGCTTCATCTCGGGCTGTCCCTATCAGCTCCTCATGACTCATCGAGCTCAACCTGTGGTACAGCCTCCTAGCTTCCAGGAGCCCTCAGTGAGCTTGGCCACCTGCCTTGCCAAGCTCCTCCTCTCTGCCTGCACCACATCTGGATTCCAGCCATACATAACCCTGCCTTACCAATCCCAAAATGCTTTTGCATCGAGTCTCCCTTGGCTCCTTGTCCTAGCCACCGTTGCCTTGCATCCAACCCAGGCCTATCCTTGTTTTGCTTGTGGCCTCTGGGCCTTCTCATCCTTGTCTTTCCCTGTGGCCATCCGGCCTTCTTGTGCCTTGCCTTGTGGCCTAAGAACCTTCTTGCTCTTTGCCTTACTCTCTAACCTATCTAGACCTTGCCTTGCTCTGTGGCCTATCTAGGCCTTCCCCTGACCTCTGCCTATTTAGGCTTCTCCTTGCCTCATCCCTCAGAGTCTTACCTTGTCAAACTCCTACAAGCATCTTATATCACTGCCTTTGGGCCTGTATGTTCCATGGTCTGCCTTGTCCTTGTCTCGCCCTGTTCTTAATCTGTTGCTGTCCAAGCCTCGATTCCAGCTTTACCTGCACGCTGCTCCTGTCCAAGCCTGTTTCAGTCTTACCTGCTCACTGTTTCTAAGCCTCAGTACCGGCCTTACCTGCACGCTGTTTCTGTCCAAGCCTCAGTTCCAGCCTTACCTGCATGCTGTTCCTGTCCAAGCCTTGGTTCCGGCCTTACCTGCACGCTGTTCCTGTCCAAGCCTCAGTTCCGGCCTTACCTGCATGCTGTTCTTGTCCAAGCCTCAGTTCCAACCTTACCTGTGCACTGTTCCTGTCCAAACCTCAGTCCCAGCCTTACCTGCACTCTTCATGTCTAGCCTTGCCCCAGCCTTTCCACCCTACCTGAGCAATGCTTCAGCCTTATCAGCCTGTGCAAGCCTAGCACCAGACTCATCATGTTGCACTGCTGCTGCAGAGACCTGCTGGCTCAACCCGCAGAGGAGGGGGCTAGTTAGGCAGAAGACTGACTCTAGATTTGCCCTGCCACCCTGTGCCTCTCTGAAGGTATTGTTTCCTACACTGCACCTGGACTGGAGCCATAACAGATAGTTTGTTGGGGAGGGGCTTAATTTCACAGGGATACCCAATTTTCCCACAATATTTGTCCCCTCCCACAATAAATTATCGCAGCTTAGTAAATCTCCCTATATGTTAGCTAGATAAGTAGCTCAAGCCCGGAATGCCACTATCCAATAGGGATGTGCGTTTGTCCATTGCTCCTACCATGTGAAAGAGGCCAGCCAATGGCACAGATAGCCCCTGTCACATGGTAAGGGCAAAGGGCCATTGGCGTCAGTTTGATTACTGGCAGCCGACGGCCCGAGAATGGGAGATCACTCCCGGGACCCCCGCTGGAACACCAGTGACTTTCGGCAAGTTTTGGGGGGGGTCAGGATGGGGGGGGTTTGTAATTCAATTTGAAAGGTTGGGGCGGGTTTTGGGTCTCGGTTTGGGGGAAGCCGAAATAAAATTGGCCGAAGCCGCAGGAAAATTTACCATGGCAGGCCAATAATGAAGGCCAAACCGAAAGGTCTGGCCGAATCACATCTCTAGTATCCAACCCCTCACTTATCCAGCTAATTGTTCAGATGGATAAACAGCCGGCTGGTCAACACAGCTGAATTTTCAGAGTGCTACTTAGCTGGCTAAATTGGAACTTAAAGTCTATCAAAAGTTACACCTTTGTGGCGAACTGCTATGTTAAACAAAAACAATCAAGAGCTACCGCTCTGTCGCTCTGCAATTCAATAAACCTTTGAATGAATAATATGTGTGTTGTGAATTAATTTTAATAAAGTAAATGCCTACACTGTCTGTGGTGAAAACATTTTTTTCATGTGTGTAAATTTTTTTAAAAAATGTTTTAAGGAGTCAGAGAAAGGTTTCATACATAGTGTAGGTGCCCCGCACCTCCGTAAGGTGAGCTTATAATCATCAACCTTCCTCCTCCTCCTCGGTAAACTTTTAATAATTATTTTTTTGAAAATTTTCTATATGAACTTGTGTTGTCCCTAGCAACACATGAAGAACTCTTCCGTGGCAATGCTACTTAACCAGCTTAGTGGCACTGAATATCAACCTTATGGTTTATTGTCCTAGAGCACAGTATTGTTAGAAACTAGTTTGACTGTGTATCTATATTTTAATATAACTTTGGTAAACTCTGTATTTTACTGTAGCCCTGGTACTTGAAATAAAAGCTGCACTGTTTTACTTTGGTGTGTTCATTGGCTCATAGGGAAAGAGGAATTGGGTTTCCTACGACAATACTCATTTTTCAGACAGCTCTTCTCAGCAGGCTATTCACCAAGGAGGAATCCATCATTATATAGATCATACTTCTGAGTGGACCTATACCGTTTTCAATCAAGGATTCTCCAATACATTCCAGGAGTAGGCATATTGACTAGTTGGCTGATAACCTAATTTTGGGTTGGTCCACAACTCAAATTCCAGTCACTCAGATGGTAAACAAATCTAAATCTGCTTTTTGCCTGGCTTCTCAAGTCACAAACACAGGCATACTTCTGAGTAATAGCTGCTGTGACTTCATTCTGGCCTGGCATTTTTCTGAACCATCCTAGTTGGTCTGCAGGACAATCCATCAAAATCCAGTTTTTCAAGAGACAAAGCACAGTTCTTGAGCTATTCCACAGATGAGTTTGAAATGCTTTCTTTTTCAGTTTAAATCAGATTTCATCAAATGCATTTGAAACTCAGTTGGCACTGCCTGCTAATTGCATCTGCAGGAAAGTTACATAAAAATGGTTGTGCATGCATATGTAATCCTTTTTTGTATTTATAGTAGTTCAAGGGCACACAAAAGAATTTCTCTTGGGGCTATCTCCTTTTGCAACTTCCCCAATTTTAACAAGTCCCAAGGAGTGGATTATTTCTATGGGGGAAAGGCTTAACATTTTAGGCCCAGGCAGTGAATGGAAATCCTCTCTAAGGTGTGTTACTGTCCCCTCTAGTGATGTTATAACCATAGAAACAGACACAACACAATGTGGATGTTCAAAAGGAACTTTACTTTGATTTTCAGAAATTAAATAAATATCCAATCCATGAGACTTCACATCTGTGCTCAATCTGGGTCATAAATAGGGAACTCTCTGCACTCTGTGCAGGTGTCCTTAGTACTACTCTCTGGGAGCAGCTCACTCCCTTTTCTTGTCTGTGGGGCAAGTATCCCAGCCGGGAAGGGAAACCTATTGAGGGGAGTCCCACATGCTCCCAGCTTGTGTCCTACATTCTCCGGGGTGGAGATCCAGTTGAGATCTCCAATTTGATCATAAAACTCTTCTCCTTTGTACTCTTTCTGTAGTTTGACCTCTTAGAGGAAAAGGTCCTTTTCTGAATACCAGCAGGGCTTTTACAACCAAGCCAAACAGTGAGGCAGGGTGGTACATAAACCCTCCTTATTAAAACACAACTTTCAAAAATCCAAACCTCAGCACTGGATGAGGAATCACTGTAGTCTTCTCACTGGCTGGAAAGGAATATCCAGGTCTTCTCCCTTGGTTATGGGGGTTGCCTCACCAGCAGGAACAGGATTCACCCAGGCACAAACAAATTTAGAAAATCTTCTTACTAAACTCCTTTCTCTTCTCAGGAAGGGATAGCCCTTACCAGACAAGGAGTGCACAGGAACTGGGCAGTCTCCCAACCAAAACAGCGCAAGTGCAAAAACCAGCTCCTCTCTCAACAAAGCCTGAACTAAACTGACCACACTCACTAAGGCTCCGACCCCCCTTCTGGGCGAGGACTGAACCATTGCAGGCACCCTCAGGGGGGAGGTGCTGCATGGAATGGTCTGTCCCTCCTCATTGTTACCTATCAGGCAGGGATCTAGGGCCAGCTAGTGGGGGACCAGAGTTTCACCACATGTAGAACATTAGCACAGGATAATTATTGACAAAGAATAGACATAAATTGGGTCCAATTTCGGTTTCTGAGGTCTCTAAGTGCCATATGATATGTATATTCTTGGAAAAGGGATACCAATATAATTTATATATTTTATCAATATCTATATAAATGTAATTGGTTGAAACTTGAAAGCCCTGGTGTCATCACATTATTTATGGTACTGATGAGGCTAAGGGAATGAACTACAGTAGATACTATATGATTGATACTGTCACACCGCAGTGTCCTGGGGAATGTACTTTTACTAAAATTCTGTTTTTATCCAACTATAAACATTTTGCATAACAACCCATATTATCTTGATGACCAAGCGAGACGACAAACTCCCCCTGGCATAGAAAAGGAGGTGCTGGAATCATGGTAGTACAAGAGCATGTCAAAAAGGGCTGTGGTTCTGTAGGGCAGGCAGAACAGGTTTCCAACGCCACATCTGTGACACAAACGGCTGGTGATGAATCAGTAAGGTTACTGGGAGGGTAACAAAGAGACTAGAGCACTAGATCACACTAATCTTTTGTGTTTCCAAATACAAAGAAGAATCTGTAGGCATCCATCCCAGAAGATGAAAGACAGGGTCTACTACTTTGGCATACTAGAGTATCTCAGCCTCAAACTCCTAACTGAAAGCACCAGATGGCATGTACAGCAGCTTTGCTACATACGGTGTTGGTGGAATCACAGCACAGCCTAGGACCAAGAGAAACTGCCACCCTGGACAAAAGTGAGGTTCAGTCAATAAGGTGCTAAGGGTAGTTAAGCCTACCTGATTTGATGAGGAAAGAGGTGCTTTCTTGGCATTGAATTTGATTTGATTTTCTGTATTTTTAGATGGGAGAGAATGGGATACACATTCCTTGTTTTTTTTTTGCTCACTACAATGGAGCAATCACAAACAATAGATTCCCTTTCTCTCTCATTTAATTCGTATCTGGGAGGCAAGTAAGAGGCCTATTGAAGCTTCTAAAATAAATCTAGAAGGGCAGGCGCAGGAATGTGTTAATACTTGTCTCCCATCTGAGAGGAGGACTGGACTGCATGGCTCATTTTATGCACATTAACCTTGTACAGGTTAATACAGGCCATAGATTACAATTAACCGGGGAGGGGGAAGAAGAGCCTTCACTGCTTATTCTTGGGATAAGCAACTTGGAATCTATTTACCCCTTGGGATCCTGCCAGGTACTTGTGACCTGGCTTGACCACTATTGGAAACAGGATACTGGATTCAATGGACTTTTGGTCTGACCCAGTATGGCAAGTCATGCTCTAGTATCTGGTTGGGGACAAAGTCTTGATTGAAATGGAGGGGGTCCTTATCAGATCTGCTAGAGACTAGGGCTTGCACCCTATACAGAAACCTAACCAGGCAGGAGAAAGGTGCAAGTTTACCACATCAACTTACTCTGATCCTGGCTTACATGTTCCCTAGGTAAGAAACCTCTGAGGAGGAAGGATGGAAGGGGGAGAAGATATTTTTACCCACTTAAGCTCAAGCACAGATTAGAGATAGAAGAAACAAACAAACATTTATCTCAGCCTTTTTCACCATAGAAACATAGAAACATAGAAATGACGGCAGAAGAAGACCAAATGGCCCATCTAGTCTGCCCAGCAAGCTTCACACATATTTTCTCTCATACTTATCTGTTTCTCTTAGCTCTTGGTTCTATTTCCCTTCCATCCCCACCTTTAATGTAGAGAGCAGTGATGGAGCTGCATCCAAGTGAAATATCTAGCTTGATTAGTTTGGGGTAGTAGCCGCCGCAATAAGCAAGCTGCACCCATGCTTATTTGTTTTACCCAGACTATGTTATTAGCCCTTATTGGTTGTTTTTCTTCTCCCCTGCCGTTGAAGCAGGGAGCTATGCTGGATATGCGTGACGTATAAGTCTTCTCCCATGCCGTTGAAGCAGAGAGCCATGCTGGATGTGCATCGAAAGTGAAGTATCAGGCCCATTTGGTTTGGGGTAGTAACCGCCGTAACAAGCCAGCTACTCCCCGCTTTGTGAGTGTGAACCCTCTTTTCTTCTCCCCTGCCGTTGAATCAGAGAACTATGCTGTATATGCATTGAAAATGAAGTATCAGGCTTATTTGATTTGGGGTAGTAACCGCCGTAACAAGCCAGCTACTCCCCTCTTTGTGAGTGTGAATCCTTTTTTTCCACATTTCCTCTTGCTGTTGAAGCTTAGAGCGATGTTGGAGTCAAGCCTGTGTATGTTTATTTAATAAGGGTATTGACTCCAGGCAGTAGCCATCATTCTGGCGAGTCACCCACTCTTCATTGGCAGCCTCTTGACTTTATGGATCCACAGTGTTTATCCCACGCCCCTTTGAAGTCCTTCACAGTTCTGGTCTTCACCACATCCTCCGGAAGGGCATTCCAGGCATCCACCACCCTCTCCGTGAAGAAATACTTCCTGACATTGGTTCTGAATCTTCCTCCCTGGAGCTTCAAATCGTGACCCCTGGTTCTGCTGATTTTTTTCCTTAGGAAAAGGTTTGTCGTTGTCTTTTGATCATTAACACCTTTCAAGTATCTGAAAGTCTGTATCATATCACCTCTGCTCCTCCTTTCCTCCAGGGTGTACATATTTAGATTCTTCAATCTCTCCTCGTACGTCATCCGATGAAGATCCTCCACCTTCCTGGTCGCCCTTCTCTGTACCGCCTCCATCTTGTCTTTGTCTTTTTGAAGGTACGGTCTCCAGAACTGAACACAGTACTCCAGGTGAGGCCTCACCAAGGACCTGTACAAGGGAATAATCACTTCCCTTTTCTTACTCGATATTCCTCTCTCTATGCAGCCCAGCATTCTTCTGGCTTTAGCTATCGCCTTGTCGCATTGTTTCGCCGACTTCAGATCATTAGACACCATCACCCCAAGGTCCCTCTCCTGCTCCGTGCATATCAGCCTTTCCCCCCCCATTAAATACAGTTCATTTGGATTTCCACTCCCCATATGCATGACTTTGCACTTCTTGGCATTGAATCTCAGCTGCCATATCTTCGACCACTCTTCCAGTTTCCTTAGATCCCGTCTCATTCTCTCCACTCCTTCCGGCGTGTCCACTCTGTTGCAGATCTTAGTGTCATCCGCAAAAAGACAAACCTTACCTTCTATCCCGTCTGCAATGTCGCTCACAAAGATATTGAACAGGACCGGTCCCAACACCGATCCTTGCGGTACACCACTTAAAACCGCTCTCTCTTCAGAGAAGGTTCCATTTACCATCACACATTGTCTTCTGTCCGTCAACCAATTTGCAATCCAGGTCACCACCTCGGCACTCACTCCCAAGCTTCTCGTTTTATTCACCAGTCTCCTGTGCGGAACCGTATCAAAAGCTTTGCTGAAATCCAAGTATATGATATCGAGCGCTCTTCCTCTATCCAATTCCTTGGTTACCCAGTCAAAAAAGTCAATCAGATTTGTCTGACAGGATCTTCCTCTGGTGAATCCATGCTGCCTCTGGTCCATCAATTCTCCGGACTGTAGATAGTTCACTATTCTCTCTTTCAACAGTGACTCCATTACTTTTCCCACCACTGAAGTGAGGCTAACCGGTCTGTAGTTACCAGCCTCCTCTCTGTTCCCACTCTTGTGAAGCGGGACCACCACCGCTCTTCTCCAATCACTCGGCACCACTCCCGTTTCTAGGGATCTATTGAACAGGTCGCACAGCGGTCCCGCCAGCACATCTCTGAGCTCCCTCAATATCCTTGGATGAATCCCATCAGGCCCCATGGCTTTGTCCACTTTCAGATTCTTTAGCTCTTCCCATACATTATCTACTGTAAATGGATTTTCCTCTGTTCCGCTTCCCTCCAGTTTCTTGTTGTGTAGAGATGGTCCTTCTCCAGGGTCTTCTTTAGTGAACACAGAGCTGAAGTATTCGTTTAATATTTCTGCCATTTCTTCGTCTCCCTCCACACATTGATCATTTCCACCTTTCAATTTCACTATACCACTTTGGACCTTTCTCTTTTCGCTGATGTATCTGAAAAATGTTTTGTCACCATATTTTATCTCCTTGGCAATTCTCTCTTCCGCTTGACTTTTTGCCAACTTGATTAATTTCTTTGTCTCCCTCAGTTGATACAAATATTCTTCTTTGTGCTCCTTCCTTTGGGATCTTTTGTATTTCTTGTATGCAGTTCTTTTAGCTTTAATTTTGTCAGCCACCTCCTTTGAGAACCAGATAGGTTTCATTTTTCTTTTGCTTTTCTTTACATTTCTAACATATAGAGCAGTTGCCTTGGCAATTGCTCCTTTTAGATTGGTCCACTGTTGATCCACATCTCTCTCATTTTCCCATCCATTTAGTTCTTCCTCTAGGTACTTCCCCATTTCCTCAAAGTCTGTGTTTTTGAACTGTAAAACTCTGGTCTTTGTGCTCCTTTTCCATATTCTTTTAGTGATATTAAACCATACCGTTTGATGATCACTGGTGCTGAGGTGGGCGCCCACCTTGACATCAGAGACGATTTCTCCATTATTGAGCACTAAGTCGAGAATAGTTCCTTCTCTCGTGGGTTCCAATACCATTTGTTTGAACAAAGATACTTGCATGGCATCCAGTATTGCTCTACTGTTTTTAGATTCTGCAGATGGGATTTTCCAGTCTACATCTGGCATATTAAAGTCACCAATGATCACCACTTCCCCTTTCTTACCTATCTTATGGATGTCTTCAACCAGATCTCTGTCCAGCTCTTCCTTTTGGTTTGGAGGCCTGTAAACCACTCCAATATAAATGGATGCTCCATCATCTGTTTTTAGGTCTACCCATAGTGCTTCTTCCTTGCCCCAACTTCCTTGCCACGGATGGACACACTTAATAGGACACAGAATAGGTACAGATCTGCGGAACATTGTTCGTCAGTAGGTTGTCTGAGGCCAAGAGGAGGGAGGTAACTGCAGGTCAGATATATTAAATATGAGGTTAACAGAGAAGTTTAACCGTCTTTGGACCAACCCAATAATACTAGCCCTGAAAGCAGATGCCACTAATATATTCTGTATCAATTTCTTGATGTTAGCATCATGTTGAAATTTGATGCCAGACAAGCTCATAACAGTTTCGGGCAGCCAGGTTTCTCATAACCCTTGATTAAACAATGGATTGTTGGCAGTAACCCTTAGAAAAACTACCTCAATAAAAAACTGTCTTTCCCACTCCCAAGGAGTAAGTACCAGGTTGAAGTAATCTTCTTTGGATTACTTTAAATGGGCGCTGGCATCGTTTCAATGACTGATGGACCTAATACTTGGACCCATCAGTAGTATGCCACCAAGTACCTGGACAACATTGTTACTCTCACTCCAGATTGGAAGTTCTGTTTGGTGAATGTTACAGCTATATTTGAGGCCTTAAAAAAGGCAGGACTGATGTTCATTAGGCTACATCATGCAGCTGAGGACAGCTAAAATAGAAGTCACTGAGTGAGGCAAGTAGGAAAAAGAGATGGAGGGAAAAGTGACAACAATGAGAGAGAAAGGAATTAACAATTCACTGAAGGAAAGAAAGAATAAAGAAAGCTGAAATGGAAAATAAAAAGGAAGGAGAACAGACAGCAGAAAGACAAAAAAAGTAGGCAGAGTAAGCTGAAGAGAGAATGAGAATAAAAGAGAGGCAAAGCAGAAAATAAAACCATAGACGCAAAAGGTTGAAAAACCTTTTTATTTTTCTGACAGTGAATATTAGCTAATCAATATAAATCTGTTTCTTTCACGTGCCATTTCACTCACTGATTAAACCTGCTAATCTGTCCCTCCCGACAAAGCTGTATGCAAAACACAGACCGTGCTGGAGGACGTACTTGCATTTGGAACTTTATTAAAAAGCTATTCTTGGATACCAGGAATACTGTGGATTTTCTGGACAGCCTTTGCAAGTTGTTTGCCTTACACCTTACCTGATAAAAAAAAAAAAAGTATCAGAGTACTGCATAGTTTGAAACTAGACTTGTTAACCCTTTGTCAAGGGAAGACTTCCCCATATCTATTATTAATTGCTGGCACCCACCCCACGCTCCCTGAGCAGCCAAGCAGGTACTGGGGAGGTTACAGCCCATCTGCGTACTTCTCCAGCTTGCCTCCGTGGTCAATGCCAGAAATCACCCCCATCCACCTTGGGCCTGAGCTGCTCCCACTCCACATTCCTCGAGAAGCTAGCCAGGAGGTACTGGGGAGGATGCGGGCCTCTCTTTATTTCCTATGGCTCTTTTCTTTTTACTTCCTGAAGCTAATCCTCCCCAATCTTATTGCCTGCTGCAAACCACTACTAACACCAAGTCCACCTTCCCCATTCACTACATTCTTTATCTCACCTGCCATTCTGTCATCTGCACTGCCCACTGATCCTGAACTTCAAAGTTTTCTTCCTCTCATCTTCTCATCCAACCATCCCCACTTTCCCTGACAGCATATCATTCTTGTCACTGTCATCACACCTCTATCTCTCTTCTATGCACTCTCTTGCTCCTCCTCCTCCAACTCTCAGTCATGGATATCAATCTCAATCCTGGCCCTTCAAGGTAACTTTCACCCCATTGGTACATGTCAAATTATCACCCCTCCAATTTTACTACCTTTGCCCTTTCTCCCTCCCTCTTATCTTCCTTTCTTGTGCATCCCTGTGGATTGCCCACCATTTCCAAGAAGCTTGCCTATAATTCATGACCTCTTTATCTTTCATACCCTTCACTTCCTTGCCTTGACTAAGACTTAGCTTTCCACTGAGGTTTCTGCTTCAGTTGCAGCTGTCATGGAGATTATCTTTTTGCCCTTACACCTTGTACATTAGACCACTGTGGTGGCGGTGTTGGACTGTTGCTCTCTCCCTCCTATAGTTTTCAACCTTTCTTCCACTTCCATCCTACTTTTTCAAGGCCCATTCCATCCGTATTCACCTCACTACCTCTCTGGGTAGCTCTCATTTATCGAGCTACTGATAAACCCCCCTCCTCCTTTCTCACCGACTTTGATTCCTGGCTTTCCTTCTTCCTTGACTCATCTTCCCCTTCCCTTATTTTTGCCAACTTTAACCTCCATGTTGATAACCCCTCTGACTCCTATGCTTCAAAACTCCTTTTCTTAACTTCCTCACGATCTCCAACTCTGTTCTACTGCACTTACTCACAAGCATGGCCACTGCCCTAGTCTTTTCCCCCAACTGCTGTATCTCACACTTCACCTTAATTATTCCTCTCTCAGACCATCATCTGATAACTGTCCTGTCTTGGTTCTCTCTTCTTACCTCTCCCATCACACTTTTAGTGTTTCCTCTGGCAGATCCTCCTCTACAGCCATCCCATTATCACTTACTGTGCCTCAATGTTCTGTCCTGGGCCCTCTTCTCTTCTGTGTATAGTAATTCCCTTGGTACACTGATTTCCTCTTGTGACTTTCAATACCATCTTTATGCTGACAATTCCGAGATTTACTTCTCTACACTAAGAATTTCATCAGGAATCAGATCTCAGCCTGCTTGTCTGGCGTTGATGTCTGGATATCCCACTACCACTTTAAACTCAACATGGCCAAGATGGAGCTCCTTATCTTTCCTCCCAAGCCCACTTCCCCTCTTCTGTGAATAACACTATAATCCTCCCAGTCCCCTCAGCCTGTAACCTTGGATTCATCTTTGACTCCTCTCTGTCCTTTTCTACACATATCCAAAACACTGTTAAAATGTGCTATTTCTTTCTCTATATCACTATCAAAATCCATCCCTTTCTTTTTACCAGAACCTTTATCACTTCCCGCTTAAGACTACTGCAACCTGCTCCTCACAGGTCTCCCAGTGATCCTTCCTTCTCCATTTCAATCTATTCAAAATTCAGTTGTGCGACTTATCTTGTTCCAAAGTCACCTCACTCATATCACCCCTCTTCTCAGTTCACTACATTGGCTTCCCATCCATTCCTGCATTACAGTTCAAGCTCCTTTTATTCATTTATAAGAGCCTTCACTCTGCAGCTCTTCATTATCTCTCCTCTTTTCTCTCACTCTATACTCCTCCTCATGCACTCCACTCCATCAGGCAACTAATTCCTATGTATGTTCTTCTCCTCTGCCACCAATTCCTGACTGTGCACTTTCTACCTGGGTGCACTACATGCTTGAAATAGACTTCCTGCATTTTGCCTCAACTGAAAATTCACCTTTTTGAGGCTGCTTTTACATTTTAACCCCAGCTTGTCTCATGTCCAGCCTCATTAATTTTAACAATAGTTTTAATGAATGAATTTCCCAAAGTTTCTTTTGTCCTGTGTGTTTGTCTTGATTAGATTGCAAGCTCTGATAAGCAGGGACTGTCTCGTATGGTTTTGTATAGCGCTGCGTACATCGAGAAGCATTTAAGTAGTAGTAGTCTTGTGCTCATTACTAGTACCATACGAGCAAGTGTCCCAAATTTGCCTGCCAAAAATATGGCAGGAGCACTATTGCTGGTGTGGTAGAGTAAAGGCGGATCAAGCAGGCCTTCCAAAAGAGAAGGGAGCCGTAAAGAGCTTGTGTGTGCACCAACTACAGTGGCCCATCTTCTTCTACTCTGGCACCTGCATAGGCCATTTTCTATGTGACCAGGAGCATCTGCCAACAGTGAGAGAGCTCAGAGGTGACTGTGCATGGTGCTCTACAGTAGTGGTTCCCAACCCAGTCCTCAGAACCCACCCAGCCAATGGTGAGAGCAGTAGGCTGAGAATTAGAGAAGGCAAGTTTCAAATTCTACTTCTCCCGCTGACACTGCTTGTGACTTTGGACAAATCATTGAACCCTCCACTTCTTCAGGTACTAACCTAGTACCTGATTCACTAAGGGGCAGATCTTAAAACATACGCACAGGCGTAGATTTGTTCGCACAACCCGGCGTGAACAAATCTGCGCCCGATTTTATAACATGCGTGCGCTGCCGCGCGCATGTTATAAAATCTGGGATTGGCGCGCACAAGGGGGTGCACACATGTGCATCTTGCGCGTGCCGAGCCCAAGGGGAGCTCCGATGGCTTTCCCCGTTCCATTCAAGGCCGCTCTGAAATCGGAACTTTTTTTCCCGCCCCCCCCCCCCCCGGCTTCCACTATCTAACCCACCCCCATCCCTCCTCTTTTCCAAGGCCTTTATGAAGTCGTTGTGATGACACAGAGGCACGGGGGGGGGGGGGGAAGCCCCCCTCCCCCCACCCGGCTCCTCAATCACAGGGCCGAGCAGCATTGCTCTGGGACCACAGCCGTGCAAACCATTCTAAGGAACGTTGTAAGAGAAAGTCCTCCTGCAGGAGCCTCGGCAATAAATTACTTAACCACGCTTCACGTACCACTTTATTGGATATTCTATATATATATATATATGGATTTTACTAGATGCATTTGTGCTGGCTACAATACAACAGTGAGTGTGTGGGGTGTGTTTATTTTACAGAAACTAAGTCATGAAAATTATGGCATGGTTTACACATTTTACAGAGCCAAAAAAAAAAAAATCCAACATAACATAATGTAAACGGTTAAATTATAGAGTCATTCTTTCCAAAGACGCAAATACTTCAGTTTAAAAAAGGTATATAAAATGTAATAAAACATAAATTACACTTTTGAAAAGTCTGTACATGATTCATACTGGAAGGTGTAACATAAAGCAACATTCTGTACAATACTGCCCCTGTTAACTTAAAAACAAAAAATCCTATCACTTGTATACCAGAAGGACAAAGGCAGCTTTACACATAGTCTTGTCTAACATGCTCCTCTATAAAATCCAAATCTAGCTTAAAAAGCTGTCCCAGATTCAGGCACTTGCAGGTTGAAAATGCTTCTCATAAAGTTTACAAACAGGCGATGACAGAGGGTGGCAGGGCCCGACTTGGGTTGGGTAGTGCACAGGGTTCCATTCACCTCTTTCACTTTCTTACAAAAACGGACTTAAGGCCACTTGCTGCTGAGGAGAACTATACAGCACAGTACACAAAAACCTATTTAATTCTCTAAAAAATAAAAACAAGTCTCATTTGGTTATTTCGGCCAGAGGCTGTCATCCAGTGGAAGGGAAACATGTGGAATTTGCTGGTTTTTCCTTTGGTCCTGTTTTCTAGCTCTCCATATAGCATATTACAAAGATGGGTCGGTATTCCTTAGAGTGTAAGTTTTAAATATGAAATAGCAATCTATTTCTAGCATAAGCCTTTGACGAGATAAATAGTATGTTCTAAGTTGTCCATCGGTCAGGGCAAACACATTCAGAGCAACGTTGTGGGGTTAAGTTTCCTCATCGCCCTCCCCAACCAATAACATAAGCATCTTCTGCAAAAATTACAATCACAGACCACGAGACACATGATGTGCAATGCTACTCAGCAATTGTTGCATGGCAACAGTGCATTACATTAAAGCAGCCTACTTCAACATTGTTGTTCAAGAAAAATAGCAAAAAAAAAAAACCTCCCAGCAATTTGAGAACAAAATGTATGCAACAAATAGCTGGTTACAATTCTCAATAAACCTGGTGTGCTAGCATTTGCTGTATTTTATAGTCATCTTTTTATTTCTTTTAGTTTCCTGTGGCTAAACTTTCTGAGCTACAGCGTTTAAATCCCCCTACCTGAGATTACATTCTCAAAACTGTGGGGGGATCTTGGATTCATTTGCCGCAGAAGTTTTGTGAAACTCTTCCTTATTGACCAAACAAAAAAAAAAGAAAAAAGTAAAACAAAAAAAAGCCCAGTTCAAGCTTCTGACTGAATTTCTGCTTCATCCACATGAGATGTGTCATTATCGCCTAGTAATTCTGTTTCCGGTACAGTGCCCCCCTCTTCTTCTTGGAGAGTGCTCCGAGACACATCTTCTGCCATAATGTGTGCATCCTCCATGCCCTCAGAAAGCAGAGCAGCCCTGTCTGCCACAGATGTATTTGAGGGTGCTGTTGTCACATAGCCTGTGCTGGTGGAACCACTCCCACTGTGGTGGGATCCCGGTTTGGGGATCATCTGCGGAGGCATCTGTTGAGGAGCCATTTGCATTGGGATTTGCACAGGATAAAAATTTGGTAAGTAGGCGCCATAAGCAGGCATTGGTTGATAGCCATTGACAGGAATGTAGAGCTGAGGTGGAGGGACCATGGGTCTGATTTGTCCTTTCATTTGTATAAACTGTGGTTGAGGGAAAGGCTGGGCTTTCTGTTTAGGTCCAACATATCTAGTATTACTGACATTGCTAACTGGGCTTGTACTGAGAGAACTTGTCTGTGTAGTATTGCTTGCCCCAGAGGTTTGAGCTGAACTATTATAGTTAGAGATGTTTTCCCAGGTTCTTAGTCTAGAATGGAGATCTTTAAATCTTAGTCTTCTTGCAGGGAATTCATTCCAGCATTCCAGCATCAAGGCATATATCCATGCAGGACAATCATCAGGACATGGCAGAACCTGACGATTCCTTATCATCTCAATGACATCCTGGTTGGAATAGCCACAGTAAGGCTGCAGGCCATAGCTAAATATTTCCCACAGCACTACTCCATATGACCAGATATCAGAATCAATGGAAAATTTTCCATACATGATCGCCTCAGGGGACATCCACCGAATGGGAAGAAGGTTATTCCCCATCAGTTTATAGTAATCAGCAGAGTATACTTCTCTAAAAAGTCCAAGATCGGATATCTTCATATTAAGTTTATCAAACACTAAAACATTTCTGGTGGCTAAATCCTTGTGGACAACATGATGGCTTGATAGGAACTCCATCCCTGCTGCTATCTGAGTCACAATGTGAAGGAAATCTGATGGTTCTAAAGCAGATTTTACTGTTTTGTCATCATCCGTGCTTCCAACATCAGAATGTGGTGACCTCATAACTAAAAACTCATGAAGGTCGCTATGTGCAGAATAACCAAAAATCATGCACATAGGCTGTTCTTTAGTCACGATACCCAGCAGGCAGACAATATTTGGATGCTGCAAGCGTGACCTCATCATCGCTTCATGCTTGAACTCTTCTCTAAGAGCCACTTCTACTTTATCTTTCAGAGTCTTGATGGCGATAGCCTGAGTTTGTTCTCCTGGAGCCGTGCCAAATAGATGCCCCTTGTAGACTTTTCCAAAACGGTCTTCGCCTAACTCTTCCATAAACCTCACCGTAGACAAGTTGATCTCTCTAAGTTTAGCCTGAAATAATAATAAAAAAAAAATAACAGTGTAAATACAATTATTCTAACTCCATATGTAAACTTAATTTTGTTACAGCCTTTATTCACATTTTAGAAGCACTGTTTTCTTTCATGTTCCTCCCAACCAATTGAGAGTCAGCACGATGTTAATGAATGTACAGATTCAACCAGAGTGGAACCATGCTGCTGATGCTAACTTTTAAAAAGGAGATAGAGCAGCTGATAGTCGCTCAGCAGCACATTGGCTAGAGGGAGTGATCTTCAAAGGATCCTGGCAAAACAAAATAACTCAGAATGTCTGGATAAAAAGGTAGCTGTAAAAGCTGAACATGCCCAGATGTATTCAAATACAGAAAACACAGATATAAATGAGTCAGAATTGCACATATCATCTGATAATAAACAGGATGTGAGTACCTATAAAAACAGAAATACAAATAAAACTGCTTTAAAAATGTCTGTAAGCGAATGCCAGAAGTCTGCAAAATAAGCCTGGAGAGTTAGAATATAGGGTGCTAAAGGAAGATATAGACATAATAGTCATCTCAGAGACTTGGTGGAAGGAAGATAACCAATGTGACACTGTGATACCAGGGTATAGATTATACTGACATGACAGGACAGTGTAAATTGGTGGAGGGCTGGTACTATATGTTAAGGATGGCAGTCAAGCAAGTTAAAAGTTTTGCAGGAAACAAGCTTCATTCTGGAATCTTTATGGATAGAAATTCCAAGGGTAAAAAGGGAATAGTATACTAGTGGGGATATACTATCTGAGGAAACAGACTGTAAAATACTAACAGAGATTAGACTGGCTAATAAAATGGGCATTACATATAATAATGGGTAACTTCAGTTACCCGAGTATCGATTGGGTACATGTCACATTAAGACATGCAAGGGAGTTAAAGTTTCTAGATACCATCAATGAATTGATGGTTCCCACCAGAGGGGGAACCATATTAGATCTTAGTGCTCAATCTGATGCAAGAGATAAAGGAGGTAGGTCCGCTTAGCATCAGTTATCATAATGTAATAAAATTATACATAATCACTGGGGAGCAAATAATAAGGAAAACTATGGTAGTAGCATTTGACTATAAAAAGAGAGAGAACGGGGGGGGGGGGGGGGGGGGGGGGGGTAGTGGAACAAGATGGTGCCAAAGCAGAACACATACAAATGAGCTCCTGACATGATGGGATTTGCCTGCAGTGAGAACAACATGATCGCTTACTATGAGATAATAGGAGAACGAGAGCTAAAACTCACCTGGTGCCACCTTCATAACCGGTCAAAGGCCCGATCGATATGTTCATTGGAGCTGCAGCTCTGCTCTGAATTCTCAAGATGCCACCAAGATAAGTCAGAGCATGAAGTATCATTAAGTCCCCATGGCAGAACTTTCCTGTTATCTCCAGGTCTAGCAGCTGCTTTTCGTCCTATCTCACCAGAGTGGCTGGGAGCAGATGTGGTACAGGGCCTCTGCTTGCCAAGGATGCATAGAAGCTGGCTCCCAAATGCAACAACCAGGTGAGGGAAGACAGCCCTCCCCAAAGAGATCCAGCAGTTTTTAAATTTTCCTATGCAGGTGACAGCTATGCGGGCTATGAAATTAACAGAAACTGAGGACGTCTGTTTTTATTACTGGCAGCTGGCCGATTATGAAAACCAATACCGAGTTTACCGGCATTGTTCTTCATTGACTCGGCGGTTTGCCGAGGTTTTGTTTTTTTACTGAAGAAGTACAGAAACACAGTTTTTTTCTGCTTTTCTGTACTTCTTTTACATGCGCTCAGCTATTAACGCCTGCTCCAGGCAGGCGTTAATATCTGAGTGATAAATGTGTGTCTCAGACACACATTTATTTCTTTGAATGCGGAGTGAATGAGTAACAGCCTCATTCACATGTATTTGAATGTGAGGAGCGCTATCTCATTCACTCCGTGTTGGACGAGGGTTAAATAGGCGCTAATCCCATGATGCTGGGTTCTGTGTTATGTATCACCATGCAGGAAAAGGACTTCAGAGTCCTTGTGGGCAATATCTTGAAATCTTTGGTTCAGTGTGCAGCGGCTGTCAAAAAGGCAAATAGAATGCTAGGAATTATTTGAAAAGGGATAATGAACAAAAGTGAGAACAGAATATCGTAATGCCTTTGTATAGATCCATGGTGCGATTGCACCTTGAGATTTGTGTGCCGTCCTGGTTGCCCCGTCTCAAAAAAGACATACCATAACAAGAAAAGGTACAGGGAAGCATGACAAAATTGATAAAGGGGATGGAAAAGCTCCCTTATGGAGAAAGGTTAAACAGATTAGAGTTCTCTAACTTGGAGAAGAGACAACGGAGAGAGGACATGGCTGATTTATAAAATCAGGAGTTCAGTGGAATGGGCAAATAGGGACTAATTATTTACCCTTTCAAACAACACTAAGACTAGGGGGCATTCCATGAAACTAGGAACAAGCAGATTTAAAACAAATCATAGGAAGTATTTTTTTCACTCAATGCACAATCAAGCTACAGAATCTGTAACCAGAGGATGTGTTCAAAGCAATTAACATACTGCTCAATTTTAAAAGTCCTATGCACCTCAAAGCCAGGAAATATGCGCATGGTGTGGCCTGGCGCGCGCTGCGTGATTTTAAAACCCGCATAGGTACGCGCATATCTCCCGGTATGCGCGTTAAAATATTTTGGGGCAAAGGGGCGGGGGTGTGGGCAGGTCATGGGTGGGCCAGGTCTGTGCCATAAGTCAGCATTTTAATATTTACGTGCAGAAGCGTGCGCCAGGGTCCCCTACCACATAACTTTACTTCTGGTAGGGACGGCATGTAAATTGTGAATTAAAAAAAAAAAAAGGCTAGTCTGGGGGTTTTAAGGATCGAGGCTAATAGGGTAAAAGGGAAGCAAGTTAGCTAAGGGATTTAGGAAGTCATCTCCTTTACTGGGGCAAACTGGGAAAACAGGTAATTGCGTCGACGCACGTATCGTCTGAAATCCCTCCCTCCCCGAGTTACGCGATCGAGGTAGTATTTGCACGCACATTCACGCGTCAATATAAAACCGTGCGCACATGTACGCGCGAATTGCTGATTTTAAAACACACACATGTATATATGCCTATATGCGTGTGTTTTAAAATTGCAGCGTACATGTGCACGAGCCCACAAACACGTGTATCTGCGTGCGGGTCTTAAAATTCACCTCATAGCGGGGTTCAAAAGAGGACTGCACAAAATGCTGAAGGAAAAGTCCATGAAAAGTTATTAGCCAGGTAGACTTGGGAAAGCCAGTGCTTATCCCTGGGAGTGAAATACATGAAACGGATCAACTATTTGGGATCTCATGGACACTTGTGGCCTGGACTGGTCACTGTTGGTGGACCTTGGTCTCATCCAGCACAGCACTTATGGTCCTATCTTTTTCTGTCTTTTGCAGCATCTTTTCATTTTCTATACATTCTTGATCTTTTGTTGCTGCTGTTAGAATTTTCTGCTGGCATAATTCAATATGACTGAAAAAAAATCTTCATGGTTTCATCTTTTTTTTTCTTAGGAGAGTTGTGACTACAGACAAATGGACAACAACTCCTTTTACATAATTCCAACATTCCCTATGTTGGAAGGCATAAAATTGTTTGGAAATAATTTGCATTCTCAAATGGACTTCTGTGTCCTGAAGTGAGTACAGAATATCTAGTTCTCTTTGCCTCTTGCCCACTGCTCTAAGCAAGGCACTGCAGTCAAGGCCTAAGAGCAAGGATACTGCAACGAGCATTCTTGTGTATATCACCCTTTGTTTGCAAATGTACCTGTGGCTTGTGTTGGTTCATAAGCGGCATTTCCATATCCTGGCTGGGAGATGCCATCAGCTGCCGACGCTGTGGGGTGGAGGCAGATGTCTTCTGTTTGTTCCGGCACATGCAAACCAAGAAGAAAAGGCAGGCTATCACCAAGGGGATAGCAATGCTCGGGACCAGGATGTACAGGATCTCCATTTTGGTTTTATCACGGGTACCTGTCACAGATTTAAATCAGCTGAATTATTTATTTAAAAAAAAATACTACAATTTAACAAACAACGAGAGTTATCCTATGTTGTATTAGATGCCTAGAAAGGGAAGGCACAATGTATTACATGATTCTGCGTGGGCTGTACTTAACGTGAATGAGAATGGAGGATAAAACCTTGAGGTTGCTGGGAATTGTTTAGTTTCTTTTTTTGGCATGTTTACTCAAAAGTCAGGAACTTGGATATTTTGTAAGACAGAGTCCATGCATTATGCATCTCACTTTCTAATTTCCCCCTCCAGCTGTGATGACTACTAATAAACATTTTTATAGCACTGTTGGGGGTGTGTGCCACACTGTAGAGATGCATTACCATTGAATTTTTCCTTCTCACCCCTGGAAAGCACTAAAACCCTTCTATTCTTTTCAATATTGTAGAAAGCTTAACAAATATCACTCAGTCCTCCATCCTGGACATTGACAATACTTTATGTAATCAATGATCATGTCACAAACCATTTCCAAGATAAAACATTCTCAACATCATTAAAAGTCTCCCAAAAACCAATCACCATAAACCCGACCCTCCAACACCTGTCTACTCCTGGTCAACCTTTTCTCATATAGACACTTCATCAATTACATTCTACATAAAACTAAAATCACCAATTCACCTTTCAATCCCTGCCCCAGTCACCTATTCAAAGCCTTAGGCAACCTTGCCAGTCCATTCCTAGTTCATCTTGTCAACCAATCCCTAACTTCAGGTATCTTTCCTGACCTACTTAAACAAACTTCCATTCGCCCCATTCTGAAGAAGAAAAATGAGAATATAACTAATTTCTCTAATTTTTGTTCCATTTCATCTCCCACCTCACTAGCAAAACTACTAGAATCAGTTGTCTTACATCAACTTACAAATTATCTATCTGAAAATGCCATACTGCACCCTAATCAACAGTGTACTGTGCAAAAGTACTGTGCAAAAGTCACAGTACAGAGACACTACTTTTGGCTTTGACACCAATACTGATTATATACTTGTACTCCTTGACATCTCAGCCGCCTTTGATACCCTCGACCACCAAACTCTCCTTTATCAACTCGAGTCCATTGGCCTAACAGACATTGTCCTGAATTGGTTCCACTCCTATTTATCAAACCGTCCTCATAAGATCAATATTGGTCAATATTCATCCAATTGGTACTTTCCCTCCTCAGGTGTCCCACAAGGTTCATCACTATCTGTTATTCTGTTTAACATTTACCTATTGCCTTTATGCTACCTTCTCAGCAGTCTCAACATCCAATTCAAGATTTACGCTGATGACATTCAGTGTTTTGTTCCTTATTCATCATCATGGTCCACTATTCTTTCTACAATCTGCCTTTGTATCAATACCATCAACTTATGGTTATCCCATAACCACTTGAAATTAAATACCTCAAAAACTGAAATTCTCCATCTCTCCTCTATATCTCATTCTGCTTGCAGTCTCCCAGCTCATTTGAACATTGACTGTATTCAAAGCACCAAACCTCGGAGTAATCATTGACTCGAGTCTGTCCAGGTCTGCCTATATCTCTACCATTGTCAAAAACTCGTTCTTTAAACTTCAGATACTAAAACATCTCTGCCCACTTCTTTTTGCTCAGGATTTTCAAACTGTCTTACAAGCTCTCATTTTCTCTGGTCTAGATTACCATAATGCTCTCTATCTTGGCCTTCACAACAACACACTTCATCCATTACAACTAATCCAAAACACTGCTGCACGTTTGCTGACTGGAATTTCCCAGAAGGAACATATCACCCTAACCCTCTGTTCACTGCACTGGCTCCCAATTCACTATAGAATTCAATATAAGATCCTATGTATCCTACACAATCTAATACACAACGATTCAACAACTTGGCTTTGCTTCTTTCTTTGTGTCTACCAACCATACAGACAATTATGGTCATTACACAAAAACCTACTGGAAATTCAGTCGGTATGCTTGGCACGACTAGACATCACCAGAAGACGTGCTTTTTCAGGAGCAGGCCCTAAACTCTGGAATTCCATCCCAGACTACCTAAGACAGTTTATCTTCTAGCAAGGAATTTAAACAGTTTTAAAAACATACTTATTTTCAATGGCATTCAGCTCTCTCCCTACCACCCGGTAGGCTGCCCCAGGCACGTTTCTTAAACCCTATTTTCCCGTAGGCACCCACCCCCGCAATCCAAGCAGTCCCATTCTCTTAAATTCTTTTACATCTGCTTTATGTACGTTTTTATGTGTATTTATTATGTATATTATTTCCTGCAAACCGTTTGACGAATTGTTTTAAAAGCGGTATATAAACTTTTAAAAATAAATAAAATACCAACAAAAGAAATCTCAACATCTATGCATCCCCTAACCCTCCCGCCTCCTAGAGGAAAATACATTTCATTTTGACCTGAAAGTTAAAAGATGTTAAAGCTAAAATCTTGGCGGAATGGTATTTTTATTCCATATTCAAAACATTGTTTTTTAAATTTTTGGATGCAATCAGAAACCCCTCCTTCATCTTTATGAGTTCTGTAAGACAAGGTTCCATGAACGTAACCAGAGCTATACTATCTACTACTGTGGTCTGTACCTACTACTGTATACCACTCATCGTCTCCACTTCTTATTAGATTTTCTAAATAATGTCTGACTAGATGCATATTGAGTGGCTGAATGCTCTATTTATGTGTCAAATTCTTTTGAAAGATTATATAAAAATGTGAGTTTACAACCACACTGGATAGAATATTAGAGTTCCCTAGTCTTGGAGTGAGTGCAGATGAACGAATGAGATGTCTTCAGTTTGTGTTTGGTAAAGCTTGCATTACTTGGTGTTATTCTTGAAAAACTGGATGTGGATTATGCCTCATGTTTTGTTTAGGTTTAGTAATAATGTGGTGTTATATTCCTTGTATTACTTGAAATTATTTATTTTTTTTATAAGTTGTATGTGATGTATCCACAACTAATTAAACACAAATACAAAAATAAAGAAACAACAAACCTGGCAAAGCATAATACATACAATACTAGCAGACACCTGCAAAACATTTGCGGGGCATCCATCGCTGCTTATCACCAGCAGTCTCATTCCCTCCTCTCCCTGCTCGACTGGGATTCTTTCATCTCTCCACCCTGTCCGACCCGAGCTCTCATTTCCTTTTTCTCCTTCTCCTTCCTGTTCGCGTACGGGAGTTCCGCTGACTTTCTTCGTTCCTGCGGCTCCAGGAGTTGTTGTGCCTGCCTCCTTTCCCATGGCCCCAGGGCGGCCCTCTGCCTACCACTGGTGCTATGTGCACAACAGCTGGGAGCACCCTGTCGGCTCTGGAATGACATATGTATGTTCCCTTGTCTGCGCAGAAGTCCCGGGATAGGTGTGTACCTGAAAATATGCGCCTATGTTCCTCAGCAGACCGAGGTACATGTGTGCACCCCACCAACTGCCGACAGATACCATCCAGAGAGCTAAGGATACTGGGGTAGATTTTCAAAACTAGCGCGCGCACGTGGACGTCCGATTTTATAACATGCGCTCGCTGGTGCGCACATGTTATAAAATAGAGGGTCGGCGCGCACAAAGGGGTGCACAATTGTGCAACTTGTGCATGCCGATGCCCGGGGCCTTCCCCATTCCCTCCCAGCCCCCTAACTTAACCTCCCTTCCCCTTTCCCTAACCCTCCTGCCTCCTAGCCCTAATCTAGACACCCCCCAGGACCTTTGTCCTACCTGTTGCGCCACGCCCCTGACCGCCGCGCCCCTTTTTCGAAGCCCCGGGACTTAGACGCGTCCCGGGGCTTTACGCGTGTCGCCGGGCCTTTGTAAAATAGACCCGGCACGCGTAGGGCTTTTAAAATCTACCCCATTATGTACAGAGAGAAAATAATAATAACCATAGCACTACAATTAGAAAGGTGAAAGAAAAGGAAGAAGTTCCATGAATTTAAACTGTACTCACTTAACAGCAGACAGAGTGCGCGCGACTGTTTGTATTGAAGGAGTTCTTTTACTTCACGTTTAAGGTGAGATTTTTATGTTGGGCTTGCACTTGTGTGTTTACGGTGTGTTTGTGCTGTGGGTAAGATGAATCTCTTGATTATGATTAGCTTTCCTTTTATTTCAGGGTGATGGAGAGGCAGGACTGGCGCTCTCATGCACACACAAATGATGGCCTCTCATGTAGTGCCTTTCATGGAAATGCAGGGATTCTTCCTCAGAGCTGGTGGACTGCTTTCAGCTCACAGCAAACCAAATGCTTTCGCTCACTACTCCTGCCAAACTGCGGGGCCTGCCCTGCATCTTCAGCTGCAGTGCAGGCCCAGTGCATCCCTACCAGCGTAAGAGACGGCACAGACTGAACCATCCCACCAGCTGGCTACGCACAGCTTCCCGCTGAATGCAGGGCATGAACCGGCTCGATATTTTCCTCATTTGTATTGTGTCATAAAGAGGTTTTAGGGGCAAATTTGAAACTAGCCATGGGGTGTTTAAGCTAATGTTCAAAGACAAATTTGCTGTAGAGTTGTCACTTTGAAAATTTAGTCTCGTAGGGGGAGCCAAGTACTTAGTACCTGCAAAGTATGCATTAAAAAAAAAAAAAAATAAGCGGAGATTTCAAAATGAAATCCCTGGGCATACTTTCCTTCCCTTACCCTTTTTTGATTGGGGGGGGGGGGGTGTAGAGCAATTTTCAAGCACATTTTTCACATGGATAAAATATTTTGATAATTACCCTTTTAATACATTTTATTTAAAAAGTTTTCGATTTTCACAGCATTCTGCATGTGAGACAGACATGAGAGAGCGAGGGTGGCACACACTGACAGAATGAGCCCATACTCTGAGCAGGTGTCCTCTGGTATTGGCAAGATATAAGCTACATAAAAAAATATATATATATTTTAGCTGCTCCTGTTTCCTCCTCAGACTCTCAGGCCTCTTTCTACAACATGAAATGGGGCAATGCCTCCCTCTGCAGGCTGCGAAGGGGACCAGGCAGCGTCAGCTCCGAACAGTGCTCCTTTTAAACAGAACTCCTCTTGCACAGGTTAAGGAAAAGGGCTCTGCCTGGCGTTACACAGCCCATAAGCCATGTAAGCACATCATACGTTGGCGAGATTAGTCCATAGTGATTGCTTTTTGTGTCTTGTGTTCCAAGTATGTCCAGAAATAAGGCAATTCAAGAGCGGCCAACAGCAGCCACTTAAAAAATGTATATAAATAAAATGATTACAAAAGGAATCTTATATGATTGAGTACCTAAATAACCAAAATACATTTTCCTACTAATGAATTCTAGCTTAAATACTATCTATCTAACTAGATAGCTAGATATACAACTGGGCTACTACAAAATTAAGCAAAGTGTGGGTAATTGAATAAACTACGCACCAATAAACCCTATAATTAGGGGAGTAACACCACTAATATGTTAAATCAATATAAAACATTTTTGTTTCAACTCTATTCATTCTTTTCGAGATTTTCTTTTCAGCTCATTTAATTTGTGCTTTCAGTTCAGTTTGGTTTCCAAAGTGAAAAAAAAAAAAAAATTAACCTTCCTCCAAAACTCCCTCCCTTACCAAAAAAAACAGAACAGGCCTCCCACAGCCTTCTGAATAACCTCCCACCCTGGAAAATTCAACACAAGGCCCAGACCAAGTCAGGGCCCCATTCCTAGCATAATAATTAAGCCTGAGTCCAGGCCAAACTGGGGCCCCTCTTCTCTGTAAACATATGCCAGAGCCTGGGACTCCCTGGGCCCCACCTATCCTCTTAGTGCTGGTCTGGCTAAAAGAAGGGTAAGGACCAATGCATAACCCACTTGCTTCGGCCCTGGAACCTGGATTCTTAACAATGGCACTGGCCACCCAGAGCACAGTGCGGAAATTATGCCATTATTAAAGATCTAGATGCCACAGCTGAAGTGAATAGGCTTTGTTCCTGCCCTTACCTTTCTTTTGGCAAGATCAACACAAAGGGGGTAAGTGGAGGGCCAGGGAGGGAAGTCCTCCATCCCAGCATATGTTTACAGGGGGAATGGGAGGGGCCTGAGGAGGCCCGGCTGAGTAGGCCCAGGCCCCAGGCCCAATTTTGCAGAGTGAGTGGGGGTAGCGAGTCCTAGGAAGGTCCCAGCTAGGTCTGGCTCATCCCAGCAGGGCAGACACGGGCCCTAGGTTGAATTTTACAGGGCAGGAGGGTGATTGGAGGGTGCGAGGAGGCCTTTTTCCCCCCCCCAATATAGTAATGAATACGAAAATACTCCAAAATGTTCATATATTTTCTTGAGAAGCTATTTTCATTTCATTCCATTCTTTGCACTTTTAGTATTTGTTTCAAACGAATGCATATCCCTATTGGTCAACACTCCTGGCATTGCTGAGTTGCTATATGTTATGGGATAAATTTTCCATACTGTTCCTTTCTGCAGAAGTTAAACATGCACCGTTAAACACACACAAAAACAACCCAATTTTCAAGCACAATGTGCCGGCATAAATTAGGTTTGAATATCAGCGTGTTAGGCAGCTACGATTGTGCATACCTTTACCTGTTTGATAACTTTGGCGTCAGTAGCATTGTTTGCAAGCCAGGTACACGCATGCTTTTTGAAAATATAAGTTATGTGTGTAGATTCATTACGCACCTTCTAGAGAGTCTTTTTTTTTTTTCATATGGCCAAAAGTTATGTACGCTATGAACTGCACTGGATCCCCCATTAGTTATAGATCTAAATGTGGGCTTTCAAAGCGTTGAAAAGAAAAGGTGCAAGCTAGTTAAGAGAATGCCTGAATAGGTTACGTTCCTAGGAGGCTCCCCTAGAACACTCTCCTCTTAAAGAAGTTAAGTTGACTCCAAACTGTACCCTTGCATCTATGGGATACATTCCAGGGTTGTGGAACCTACTGCCAAAACAAGCCCCCGTGTCAGAAAATTATCTCTGCTTTAAACATTCAGTAAAAATATGGCTTTTTAAATCAGGTTTTTAGGGATTGATTTTTGGAGACATACACTGAGGCACAGGATAGCTAACGTCACTGTACAGCAAGACAGCGCTCTGCATCAGCTGGACTGTAGATCAACATGTTAAGACCCTGAAAACAAAAAACTGCAACACTTTTGATCTGATTGTACATTATGCTGTCATCCCCTTCTGGAATCTTTCTCGTGAAAGATTTAAAATCTACTTTACAAAGGCCTCGGTGAAAAAAATGGAAGAAAAGCAAGAATACGTACTGCAGGCAGGGACTTCACACAGCTCCATGCGCACGTTCTTGTTTTGGGTGAAACACCAGGGGCCTTCTGACTGGCTTCCAGGATTTCGACAGTACGCATGCCCACCTCCTATCTCTGGAAACTCTGCGCTCGTCAGGTGGTGGCTGTGAGGAAACTGGCTGCTCCAAGGCTGACACTGATGACCCGACTTGGTGCTGCTGACGGTTCCCCTATAGTCTGACCCAGAGCCGTTGTAACACTGGTGATCTGCAGGCAGGCATTGCAAAAAAAAAATTTTTTTAAATTTACTAAGAAAGTGGAAGGGGAAAGGCATCATTTTCACATGAAACAACTCTGCCCTTAAAATTTGTGAAACTCAAAGAATTCAGTAAATTATAATCAGAGCAGTGGTTCTCAATCATACATGTACTCCACAGGGATACTTGGGAGCTTATCAGGGGTGCACATTAGACTGCCGTCACGTGGAAGAAAGCCCAAACTGCAGAAAGCAACCACCCGCATGCCCCCCCCCTGCACAAAGTCGTAATCTGAATCAGGAGATCCTGGGCTCTCCGTCAGCTGCCAGATTCTGACCTAGAGAAGTAAAATGGAGATGTGCGGCATCACTTCTGAAACGCAGGAGAGAAGTTGCCACCATTAGCATGAGAGCGGAAGGAGAGGCAGGTGGCTGTGGAACTACAGGAACCGCCAGGGACACTTCAAGAGCTGTGCCCCTTTCTTTCCGTCTCCCTATCATAAAGGCTTCCTTATTAGAAATGCAACTTTCCCAGGGAAGAAGGAGGAGGAGGTAACTATGGGGACATTTGGTATCTGCTTTAGTTCTGCTGCAAGCTATCTCTCCTGAGCACTGGTAATAAATGGAGAGACAGTGGGAGAAGAAAGATGGAAAGAAATTAAACTAAAGTGTAAATAGGCCTCCTCTCGCTGAAGGACATGTTAAGGTTGTTAGAGTAGTGGAGTGGACTGAACTATTTGGAATGGCACTCCCCTCTAGGAGTGCTCGTAATGGTGTAGTCCTGGGTGTTGGTCAGATAAGCCTAAGAATATTCTGGTCAGCTAGAAGTTGGGAATTTGCAGAGAGGAAGCAATCCTCCTTTCTCCAAAGTTCTGCAGCGGGTACAGAGGACCACACAGTAAAGTCCCTATGGTGAAGCTGCTGATACTCTCCTATAAACAGTCGTTCCCAGGGGATCCAGCCATGGAATGGAGAGTGTCACCACCCTGAGGGAGTAACTCCCTCACTCGGTGCTCTGCCTTTCTATAGAGGAAAGAGGACCGTGATCTGGTGTTTCAAGAGTGAGCAAAGATCCACACTAATAAAGTGAGCTTGCCCTGGGTCCAGCAGAGTGAAAACGAAATAAAGGAGTAAAGGAGAGAGCCATCCAGCCAGGGCTCTGATCCAGGAGTCCAAAGGGAGGAGGAGAAAGATGCGCCAAGAGAGAGTCAAGCATTGGCAGATTCAGATACCAAAAAGAGTCCTTGGGAATCAAAGGCACCTAACATCTATCCAAGGGAGCCTTACAATCCCAGGAAAAGGAGTGAGAGGGTCCCAGGAAGGTGTAACAGTAAGGATTAGAAACACCCTTGTAAAATCTCAATATAGAGTATTTTTCCTGCTGAAAGACTATGTAAATTGCAACATTCGAATTTGAACAGTTTAGTAAAGACATTTTTTGAACACAAAAGATTGTGTAAATTGTCTCCTTGGAACTGTTTCCATTTAAAGTGTCTTGGGGCCTTGGAGATTAATCCTTCCCTCTATGGAGGTACGCAAGCCAGGATTTGGTAGCGTGAATCAGGGAGTCAGCCCTGATGCGGAGTAGGGTCTTCCTAGCAATGGGATGTGTAATGGCCCCTCAAGTTCCTGAGGTGTCCCTGGATCCTTCAAGAGAGGAATCAAAGTGTTACGAAATAAAGAAATCTTAACGAGACTGGTGATAGAGAGAGATAGATGAAGAAAGGAGAAAACAAGCATAGAAGAAAAAAGGAAATGGTAACGAGAACCAGCAAACAAAGTCAGGAGATAGACGCGATGAAGGATAAGAGTGAGGGAAAACAAAAAGTAAGCATAGTATTTATTAAAAATGTTGAATTTCTGTGAAGTTGCGGTATGTGAGACACCTCAAACTCTTGAAATAGGAACAGGAGTTATGAAGAGGATCAGGTTAACTATATCTTCTATACAGGAAGGTATGTTTAGTAGTTTGGGAAGTTTATAGGGTGTTTTGTATTCATAATATTTTATTGACTTCATAAGAATTTTTATATACAATTTGCATTTCGTGACCCATACTAACTGGTCTGGGAGGATACTAATACCATATTGTACAACATATTTTATCTAATGATACAATAAAAAAAGGTTGCAATTACAGCACCTGGGAAACATCATGATCTACAGGATTCCAGATTTTCTGCAATTTGCTGATGTATGATTTGGCTACAGCAGCTTCCTATTTGTATGTTTCTTATTAAATGGAGAGATCTTTGTCAATTGCGATTTGTAAATAATAATTTTGAAATGAAAGCTCATAATGTCCCTATCTCTGTCTGGCAAAACCAACCTTAACGATCTGACTGAGCTAGGAAGGTTTTGTGTTTAACATATATTTCTGAATTAACACAGAAATTACCTCCTGCATGAAGATATCAGATAACAAGAGATCTTTTTACACTCCCACAGGTAAATTTTATGCATATGGTGAGTAATTTTCAAAAGGATTCACATGCTTAAAACTGGGTTTTACAAGTGCAAATGCACTTCACCCATGTAAGTGGTCTTTTGAAAATTGCTACAATATATGTCATTGAATTGTCCATAGGATTTACTTGCGTAAGTGCACTTTATGGGGCCGATTTTAAGACCCGTGCACATGGACGGGGCTATTTTATAGCATGCGCGCGTTATAAAATACGATATCCGCACGCACATGTGCAGGCAAGAAGGCCTCCTTCACGCACGGGGGGGGGGGGGGGGGGGGGGGGGTGGAATTTTAAAAGGCCTCGCAAGGCGATGGGATGTAGGGTTTCACAAGTTCCCTAACCCCTACCTAACCTTCCTACCCTTTCCCCTCTCCTCTCCTCCCCGACCCCTAACCCCTTCCTAGCCACTTACTTTGTTTCTGCTCCTGGGGAACAGAAGTTATCTCAGCACGCCGGCCGGCTGCTGGCACAAGCTTCCCCAGGACAGCGTCGAATCGCACTGTCCCGTCCCGCCCCTCCCTGTCCAGACCATGCCTTCGGCCTGCCCCTGTGGAGAGGCCTGGCATTTCGGCGTGTAATGGGGTTTATGTGCGTGGCCAGGCCCTTCCGAAAATGCGCGCAGCACACACAAGACCCAGCCACGCGTGTAACCCCCACTGTTTTTATGCACACGGGCTTCTGAAAATTAGCTCATATGTGCATAAATGGCTTTTGAAAATTGCTATGATAGTGTGTTACAATTTTGCGCATAGCTCCTTTGAAAATTCACCTGTTAGTGCGTGCATGAGCTAAACTGCTTGGGGACTTAAAAGGAATGCATTTCCAGCACATTGTGGTGCACTGCGTTTCCAGCTGTGAAGGTTAATGTCAAGACTGTTCACTCTGTTTGGCAAATTACGGTACACACAGTTATCTCTTCAATGGGCAAGCATGCAATAGATTAAGTTAATTTAAACTTCAGTCAGTCCTTATCTAACAATATTTTCTTGCAATTCCTATGATGTTAAGTATATTTTGCATACAGCAGTAGCTGCCAGTTTGTATAACCCTTGTAAGTATTCAGTCAAGCAACTGTGCCATAGATTTTTTTTTGTTTAGCATGATGTGGTACTGAGTGGAGGCATGTTTTGCAAGTGTGTTTGTATTTCCTTTAAGTCTATGGTTCCTGGCTATCGGAGGTGTTTCTTATCACCTGAAAAGCATGGAAGATCTTTCCACGTAAAGACACAACCCTCAGAGTAATACATTTTCAAAAAGCAAAAAAAAAAAAAAAAACCCATAAACGGTCTAGGAAGTTTTAGCATCAAGAACAACCTACAGAAAAACAGAACGTGCCATATTTCTCACCAAGCGTTACATTTAAAAAGTCCCCGACAAACAAAGCAGAAAGTGGCTGAGGGCAAGACTGAGGGCATCGGGGCTTACATCTGTTGAGCTTCTCGGCAGGAATTCCGATCCGCATGCAGCTGGAGGCCTCGGGTCTCTCGGGCAGGGGCAGCTCCTCACAGTTGGGCAGTTGCAGCTGCATCAGGATGAGCGGGTTGGACCTGGCAATGTTGTACTCCTGCTTGCACAGATCATTCTCCAGGACCTCACACTCATCCCTGCAAAGCTCCCGGGGCTTGGGTGTGCGGGAACTCTCCTCACACAGTGGGAACACAAAGTGGCAAAAGGATGGGATGGCAAACTGGGAGCACTGGTCAGACAGGTGGGTGGACGTGCCAATCATAGTAAATGCAGCTGGAAGAGAGGGGAAAATACAGCACATTACTCCCACGGAAACGGGCACAAACAAACCTCGAGGAGGAACTAGAACACGTGCTCTTCCATCGAGGCAAACAGAAAGAAAGGCTGTGCTAGCGTTAGTAGAATGGCATCGCTCAGCCCCCTGCAACTGAAAGTGACGTGCGATTCCCAGACCCTGCTCTTACCACAGCTCTGATCTCTGCTGTATCCTGTGCAAAGCCATTCCTTTCAGCTCAGTATCCTCTCTATGTTCAACACCAGCTTTAACAGTTGACACTAAATTTCAATGTGACCACTGGGTGTCACCCTTGCCCACTTACACAGTGCATTTTCCACAAACAGGTCTCAGCTCAGGTTTTGCTCGCTGCTTGCTGGCACCCTGCATGAGTGAACAGATACCTGGCACACAGGGCCACACGAGTGCCTTGCTCTGCAGAACGTTATGTGCATTTACTAGTATTTGCTCTTCCCCTTTAACTTGTTTTGTTCACTTTGAGAAGTTCAGTAATACAAAATGATATCTTATGGCATCACAGAATAGATAATACAATGCAATACAACACTAGATATATTGATCCCTCTAACCAGTATAAAAAAAAAACTTTTACGAGTTAGGTAAAGAGTTCCTGGCTGAAACGGGATCCATAAAACCAAGGAGTGTCATCATTATCCTGAGGGGCAAGAGAGCTTAGCCTTCACTTGCTTATCAGACTAGGGAGCTATCTACTGTTCCTAAACTGTAATGCATATTGAGCACAGGTTTTGAAAAGCAAGTAATTAAATTTAAAGTCCAAATCCAGAACTGTTTAAAACTGTATTTCAGTATGGCCGTCTAACATGTGGCTGAGTGGAAGTGCTGAGCCATGGAGCAGAGAACCCTTCACTTTTTAAAAGAAAAAGAAAACAGCTCCAAAGCAAAATGTTCCCTTTTCTCTTTGATGTGGCGTGCTCATATGGAAACACAGCTTTTTCGTCTCTCAACAATGGCTCGCTGCACTTCCCATCCTGGGTGCAATCATGGACCTTTCCTGTAGATGTAAGAGATCAGAAATATTGGAACAAAACTGGACAGATGTTATGGTAGGAATCTCGTGCTTCACTGAAGGGGAGCGAGGAGTGATGGGGTTGGGAAGCAGGAGCAGACTGAGGAGGGGAACTGCTGTAGGTGGGAGTGAAGGCCAGGGCCCTTCAAAGAAGAGGAACACAAGAACTTCCATACTGGGTCAGAGCGAGGCTTCATCGAGCTCAGTATCCTGTTTCCAGCAGTGGCCAGACGAACAAGCAAACCTGAGTCTGGTCAAAAAGCTGCAGAGAAGCAGGACATGGAGCTGAAGATGGTGAAATTTGGGGAGAGTAGGAAATGGAGAGGAAGGCTAAGAGAGGAGAAGATTATTCAGCAATTTTTGGTAAGCCACAGTGCTAGAAACCACTTTGTAGATAGCTGATGTCAACAATGTGGGTATCTTCCTGTTTTCTTCAGCTTGTCTAGTTGGAATCTACTTCTGGCACTATGCTGTGTATCACAAAATACTGAGTACATTTCTTCATTGGTCCCTGCCTCCTCTCAATGCACACACTAATCTGCTAATAGCCCTGTACAAATACTCTGAAAAATATCATTTGGGAAAGGTGGCAGGTCACCTATGAAGGGCAGCAAGATCACCTGGCTACATCACAACTAAAAGCAAAAAGGACAATGTATGACCTCCTGCAGGTGGTCAAGCTTGTCCGGAGGACAGCTGGGAGATCTCCTTAGCACAGAGAGTGAGAGCAAGGAAGATTGATGATCAGAGCTAGAACACTGTATATAAGGACAACTAGATAGACTGGGTAGGCCAACATCTGCCAATATCTACCGTGCTATGTTACTGTGTGTTGAGTAGTTGGATCGGGGAGCTATATGTCTGGTGGTGGGAAGAGGGGAACTCTTTGGTTGATGCAGATCCTATATAGTCCAAGATTCTCTTCTGGGTCGCTGGGAGTGTTCCCAGCTTTGGTATGTCTCTGTATATACTATACTGATGTGGCATAGGCAGAACAATAGCAGAAAGCTGTAGTGGCAGACAGGCAGGCAGTGCTCCTCTCAGGCTTATTCTTCCTCAGCAATACCCAACATTAACAAGCAATGAAAAGAGACAAAAGTGGTGATGTTTAAAAGAAACATTTCTGCCTGCCCCTGCGATAGCTTATGCTGTAGAGTCAATATGGTACCCATGGCATTTAGCTTACATAGAGGAAAGAGCAAAGGTTTGGGAAGGAAAGTGTGGAAAATCCCTTAAAGGAAAAAGTCATGGGATTTCCCTGGAGGCCCCTTGGCCTGGCTTTGTATACTTCTGTCTGTACCAATTTAAAAGTTTGTAAAAGAAAAATTTGTAATCACCAACGAGACAGAATGCAATAAGCAACGTCCTTATTTTATCTGATCGTACATGGACAGATATAACAGATCACTAATAGCAACCCAGAATATGAGAGCTCTAACTGACGCAGAAGAAATTTACACATTATATATGATCTTAAAATATTGAAAACAAGGTAATAGATAAATCAGCGGTCTTGTGTATGCACCTAAGTTGCAGCTTGTCATAATAAAAAACAGTATAAGGTGAATAGGTCACTAAGGCCTGGAGCTCACTGATCCTGTGTGCTGAAGTGACTGCCACCAAAAATATGACCTCCCAGGTCAGGTACTTCAGGTCACAAGAACTCAGTGGCTTGAAAAGAGCTTTCATCAGCTAGGCCAGCACTACATTAAGGTCCCAGGTCACAGCAGGAGGCCTCCACTGAAACAGACCTCGCATGAACTATACAACTATAGGCTGTTCGGAGATGGGCTTACCCTCTACATGATGATAATATGCGCCAATCATATGCAGATGAACCCTCACAAAGTTGGTTTTAAGACCAGCTTTTGAGAGGTGTAAGAAGGGTAGTCAAGAGTTTGTACGTTGGGCAGGAGAAAGGATCTAAGGCATTTTACTCACACCACACGAAGAACCTCCTCCACTTCAGTCTATATGACTTTCTAGTGGAAGGTTGTCTGGAAGACACCAAGACACATCCTCTAAAAGATCAAGGGATTGGAGAGTCATCCTCTCAACATCCAGGCTGTGAGCGACAGGCCTGAAAGTTGGGTTGTCACAACCTGCCCCGAATCTGTGTGATGAGATCTGGGGAAGTCCCCAGTCTGAACGGTTTCTAGATGGATACCTCCCATAGGAATGGAAACCTGACTTGCCATGACCAATGAGGGGCTATGAGAATCATAATTCCCCTGTCCTTGCAAAGCTTCAACAAAGTCTTCGCTACCAGTGGAACTGAAGGATACGCGTACAAAAGACCCTTGCCCCAATACAGGGGAAAGCATCTGAGGCTGGCCTGCTGTGAGTCCTGTACAGGGAGCAGAACTGAGGAAACTTCCTGCTCCAAGGTGCAGTGAATAGTTCCCTGTCTAGGCTGTCCCAGAGGCGGAAGATCCAATTTGCCATACCCTGATCCAGAGACCACACTTGGGGCCTGAAGCCTGTCCGCTAATACATTCTCCTCGCTAGCCAGATACATGACCCTGAGCACCATCCTGTGGGAATAAGCCCATGACCAGATCTGAACTGCTTCCTGACACAGGAGGTACGAGCCCATGCCTCCCTGCTTGATGACAGACCATATTGCAACTTGATTGTCAGTCTTTAATCAGGACAATTTTGTTGGACAGCCAATCTCCGAAAGCCTGCAGAGTGTACCCGGTTGCGTGAAGCTCCAGGAAATCGATCTGACATTGCTTTTCCTGGGCGGACCACAAAACCTGGATGCTGAGCCAGTCTACATGAGCTCCCCAGCCCAGGGTAGATGCATCCATTGTCAATGTATTTGAACCCAGGGACTTTGGTAGGTAACCCCTCCCCCCCCCATTCCGGTTTGGAAATGTCTTGCCACCAGGACAAAGATTCCCGGAGGGCCGGAGATATTCAGATGCAGTCTTGGAGGTCCTGTATGGCCTGATGCCACTGGGACCTTAGGGTCCATTGGGCCCGCCACATGTGTAGTCAAGCAGCCATCTGGCCCAGCAACCTCAGCATGTCCCAGGCTGATACTTGCTGCCTCTTTTGAATCCCTCTTGTGATGGTCATCTAGTTGATGGCCCGTTGCATGGTAGGAAGGCCTTGGCCTGAGCCATCTGATGAAGTCCAACTGAGGTATCGTGCTGAGATGGAACTTGGGGAAATTGATGACAAACCATAGTGACTCAAGCACCCGGATGGTAGAGTGCATGGATGCTTCGGCCCTTGCCCAAGAGGTGCTTTTGACCAGCCAATCTGCCAGATAGGGGAAAACACGGACTCCCAGCCTGCACAAGTGGGCTGCCACCATGGTCAGGCATTTTGTGAAGACACGTGGGGCGGACCCTAGCCCAAACGGCAGTATGCAGTACTGGAAGTGCTGAGTTCCCACCACAAATCAGAGATTCTTCCGATTACTGGGGAAGATCTTTATGTGAGTGTATGCATCCTTCAGATTGAGAGAGCATAACCAATCCCTTTTGCAAGAAAGGTATTACAGTGCCCAGGGAAACCATCTTGAACTTTTCCTTTTTTAGAAATTTGTTCAAGGCCCTTGGATCTAGAATGGGATAGATTTCCCCTGTTTTCTTTGGTATCAGGAAATATTGGGAATAAAATCCCTGCCCTCTTTCTACTAGTGGAATGGGTTCAACCACTCTGGCCATTAAGGAGGAGGAGAGGTCCTCTACAAGTCCACTGGGTACTTTAAATTAAGACCACTTTGCCATATTCAGCCTTATTTGAATCCCCATGATTTCAGAATAGTACTGGCATTTATTTTAACAAGAGACTATTGTAATTCTCTGTATATGGGGTTGTCAAAAAATTGTTTTTACGTGCTGTAATTACTGCAAAACTCTTCAGCATGTGTGGTAAACTAAAATTCCATCATGGGGCACTCACTTCCCAACTTAGGAAGCTTCATTGGCTACCGGTTGCACAATGGGTTTAAATTTTAATATTCGTTTTCAAATTGCTTTGTGCTACTGCTTCTGTTTATTTAAGCGGCTTGTTTAAATGGTATCACCCTATCTGTGTTCTGTGATCTGCTGCATAGCATCTTCTGGAGATCCCAATAATAAAGGAAGCTCATTTGTAAGAGACCAGAAATCAAGCATTGTCAGTCATAGGGCCAAGACTCTAGAATGATTTACTGGATGATTTATGCTTCTTAGATGACCTGAAGGCTTTCAGAAAATTGCTAAAAGCCTTTGTTTTCAGAGAGGCTTTTGAATAATTTTGAATTGTCCGCCTTCCTGTTAAAGGGAGGCACTGAGAGGGTGTGCACCCTGTGGCGCTCTGCCCCTGGCTGGCATATGGGAACCGATGGAACCAGCCATGTTCGCCCTGAGGCTGCCTCTTCTCTGGGGAAGCTTCCGCTCCAGAGAATCAAGGATGTGCACTGGACTGAGTGGTGGCACCTTCAATACCCCAGGCATTGGAACAGGCTGTATGTTGATAGCACACCAATGAGAGCATGTAGAGATTCGAGCAGGGGCTTGAGGTAGATTGGTGCTGGCCCTGCTATTGTCGGTGCCTCAACACGGAAACTCTGCATCACCCATTCCATGGCCGCCTGCATGCACTTCTCAAGCTCCTCCTTGAACATTGCCAATGCCAAGACTGACTGGGAGCTAGAAGGATTAGCCACATCCTCTTCAGAACCAAGAGGAGGATCGATGAAGGACATATGAACTGATGGAGGCCGTGTTGAACCCCAGGTTTCATGGAGGATTGGCTGTCCTCCCCATGGAGTCACTTCAGAGACATCAGAGCATCCGCTTGTGCATTCCCGTGCCCGGCACCATGCTTTGACGGGGACAGATGCCAATGTTTCTTTGGTTTCCCTTGATGCTTGGATTGGTCTCTCCCCAGTGCTGAGGCCAATGATGACAAACCTGATGTCTTCGACCTGGAGGAGCTAGGTGAGTGCCTGTCTCTAATGTCCCTATCAGCTTTCAATGCTCACGAAACCAATGGCTCCACCAATGTCAAGGGCTCGATGGCCATCGGTGCGGCTCCAATGTCCTTCGATGTCCTCAATGCCAATGGCTCGGACTTGTCTGATGCAAAAAGTCACTATCTTTTCAAATCAGGTCTGCCATTATTATGGGGTCAGCTGAGCACATCTGCTGCAACCCCAGACATCATGTGATGCCCGTAGGCAGAGGACATTCTATCATGGGGATCCATGATAGACATGGTCCTTTTACACTTGGGGCATTGCTTAAATCCCATAGAGGACATGGCATCACAAAATAAAAGGGTCACTAAATCAAAATCCATGGTGACAGCCATTGATGGAGAGTGGACACCAATCACACTGCCGCCCCGGGTGAACGACAACGAAAAGAAACTACCAAAAAACCTAAGACGATAAGGGGAAGATACCAAAGAGACCCTCGATGAACACGAGGCTAAAAATGTGAAAAAAAATGCAAATTTAGAAAAAGAAGAGATATTATTTTAACCGCAAAATCTTACAGTGAGACACAAGGCTCCGCAGAAAAGAAGAGACTGAAGGGACCCCCGCATGGATGCGTGGTATAATAGCATGTTGAGCATGCTCAGAGAGGCTCAGTCAAAGTTCTAGAAACTTTGACACAAGTTTTCTGTGACGGGCTCAACTGTTTGATGTCACCCATGTGTGAGGACTGCCATCCTGCTTGTCTTTGGAGAAAACAGAAAAACACTCAGGAATACAGACAGGCAAAGACAACATAGGACCAAGGGACTGCAAGAAAGGCCGAAGCCTGCAAGCTGCCCAGAGGCCATCAGAGAAGCACAGGCTGGTCAGAATAGGACTGCAGTCAATAGAAGCTATTGCTCTAGGTGGGAAGGAGCCCTAAAAGTAAACTGGATTGCCTGCTGCTAGGGTCTTTGCAGAATAGCAGAGTACAGTTCTAAAGGGTTTCAGCCATTGCTGCAAATCCAAACAGGTAGAACACCTGCTATACCTTACTGGAAAGTCATAGTGCCTCAAGACAGGAGCTGAGCTGTTAAGTGAAGTAACAGATCCAGAAAAGAAATAGATTAACAGTTTTCTGTCAATTTTCCTTGATACTTGGTGCTGAGGTCAGTCTGGGAACAGTCCAGAGCAGGGCGTGAGCAGTGATCCATTACAATGGGCCTTACACTCCTCATCTGGATGTATGTTTCTAAGAGAAGCTGGCGAGGAAGAGAGAACGGGAAAAGAAGATATGAGGGAAGGAATTGATGAGGATGAGGGAGAGAGCAGGAGGAAGGAAAGATCTAAGAGACAGAGGAAACAAGGTTTTACCATTTTCTAGTGCAAAGGATAGCATCAGTAAGTTTGTAGGTACATGTGCACTTTGTGACCGAAGATGCCACACCAAGGATTTTAAAAATCACCACACCAAGACAAATCAGACTTCCTGGCATCAGGAACAGGACTTTTTTTTTTTTTGTTTATTGGTCCTACATTAAGGCTGATACAGTACAGAGCGCTAGCGTTACCCCTTATTCAGTAAGGGGTCGAAAACGCGCGTCCAACCCCCCCAAACCTAATAGCGCCCGCAACATGCAAATGCATGCTGATGGCCCTATTAAGTATTCCCGCGCGATTCAGAAAGGAAAATGTGCAGCCAAGCCGCACATTTTGCTTTCAGAAATTAGTACCTACCCAAAGGTCGGCGCTAATTTCTTCGGGCACCGGGAAAGTGCTCAGAAAAGCAGTAAAAACTGCTTTTCTGTGCACCCTCCGACTTAATATCTTGGCGATATTAAGTCGGAGGTCTCGAAAGTTACAAAAAGTTTAAAAAAAAAAAAAATTGAAGTCGGCCCACGGCTCACGGGTTGAAAACCGGACGCTCAATTTTGCCGGCGTCCGGTTTCCGAACCCGTGGCTGTCAGCGGGTTTGAGAACAGACGCCGGCAAAATTGAGCGGCGGCTGTCAATCAGGCTGACAGCCGCCGCTCCTGTCCAAAAAGAGGCGCTAGGGACGTGCTAGTGTCCCTAGCGCCTCTTTTTACCGCCGACCCTAATTTGAATACTGAATTGCACGCACAGGAGAGTGGCCTGTGCATTCGCCCGCTCTCCCGCGGACTTTACTGTATCGGCCCAATTGTTAGAATAAATTCCTTAGGGGGTGCCTATCTTCTCCCAGACCTAGGGGTAGATTTTAAAAGATTGCTCGTGGGCGTACATGTGCGCGCGCTACCTGGGGCACGCACATTTACACCCAATTTTCTAACATGTGTGCGCAGGCGCGCGCATATTATAAAATCTTGGGTCGGCACACGCAAGGGGGTGCGTGGCTTCTGAGGAGGTCCGGCAGAGCCGTGGCCCCGGCTGACTTAGCTTCCTATACACGTGATGCTTTCTGAAATGTGTATTCTGCCTCGGAAATGAAATTAAAATTACAAAAAATTAAAATGGGACTCCTAAAGATTTGGTCTCTTTCCATTGCAATCTGTATTCCTTCTTTTGATTGTTTTTCTTTTTTTTCCTAATATAATTGCCCTGGAATTGGATAGAGAGCTGCAGATGTCTCCTTCTCTAGGAGGAAGACTTTTTGGCCGACGATGTTCCTTTTTACCTCCACCATCTACCTCCTTAACTGGCCCTTCCTCCAATGCATTTTGAAGGGGGATCAAGGTAAGCCCCTCTTTCTCCCACCATATGCCCACTCTTAAAAGCTTTTTGTCTGCATAGAGGTGACAGATTACACAGTAACTGCTGACATCACAAAACCTGCACAGCAGCATTAAAAATCAGTTTTTAATATCTTTAAAAACAAACAGGACCAGCTTGGTGACTCTAAGGGAAAGGTCCCCAGTTCAGGCCCCGGTTAGGTCTTCTGTTCCCTGGGTCAGTTGGGGCTGGGCATGCCGTGAAGGCAGTGTTCACAACCCCAATGTGGGAGGGAGGGAACTGTCGTCACTGCTTAAAGGTGATAACCAGTGGGCGGATTCAGGGACCATATTTGCGGGGTTCCAGAACAAACCCTGCTGCATGATTTTCCAGCTCAGGACCGTCATTGCAATGACCAGGCTAGCCAAACTGGGTGGGGGAGGAATGTAAAATACAGGAAAAATCCCCAAGTAGCTGTGAATGAAAGTTCATTGTGCCAGATGAGCTAGAGGCCCCATGGAGCAGGTGGAAAATACTGAGTCAAAAACAAATAAACAGGGGACTGAGAGGAGAGCATCTATCACCTTTGCTGACTGAGCCCTTAACTGACCGGTGCTTGCTACAGCTGTGTTCCCTGACGTCAGATGCCCAGGACAGTCATCTACCCGGGACATCAGGAGGGGCTTTTAGATTTAACCATGCTGCAGTGCGTAGCTGCCACCGGCTTGCTGCCTAAGCTGTGCACGCTGAAGGGGCGCGTGGCTTGTTTTGTTTTTGAATTATTTCCAAGTAAGTGCTCTCTTCCTTATATTTATTTGGTTATTTCCCGTCTGGCCTTATGGAGAAGAAGAGAAAGGGATCTGTTTGATATCCCCCCTTGATCCTTTTGCTCCCCCCTCGATGTCCCAAGTGACCATCCCAGGATGTTTTCAACTCTCGAGCTCGAGTATCCCTTCAGGGCTGGATCAGCTAGACAGAAATCTTCCTGTCGCTTCCACGAATTCAATCTCTCTCAGCCCTGACCTTCGTCCACCACCTGTATTAGAGCCTGCGCTTGCATCTGGGTCTCAGGTGAATCTGGAACTTATACAAGATGTTCCGGATGATTTCCCTGTGGGGGGAGTCCCAGTTTTGCCGTCTTCCCAGATTTCTACTGGCAATTTGCATCTTGCCAGTGTTTGTGGAAGACCAGCGCAGGCCACTATGGAGTCACTCTGGATTGCCATCAAAGGTTTGGAACAATTGTTGGGGGGCTAGATTTGATAGTTTGGTTGCCACTGTTGCTCAAATTCAAAATCAGATTTCCGGACAAGACCAAGCTTTAAAGGCTACCATGCAGTGTATTTCTCTTTTGGAACAGAAATGTGAGACTTTAGGTAAAACTGATGTAACCTTGGTTAAGGGTCAAGAAGTTTGTCAACGTAGATTAGAAGCCTTAGAGAATTGTTCTAGGTGATTGCATCTGAGGATATTATATTTTCCTGAATCTATTTCAGCATCCTCAATTGAGTTGCTTAGGAAGTTTTACACTGAGGTCCTTAATGTTCCTCAGTCCTCTATTCCACCTATTACCAAAGCTTTCTACTTGCCATCTAGGCAGATATCTTCACCTTCTGGGAGTCTCTCTTTGTAAATTAACCCTCTAGATAATCTTACAGCTTTGATACAGGATTCTCAAATTGAAATTTCTGGTCGTGCAACTTTACTTGTTGACTTTGCCCTTGAATCTGATAAAATTTGGACGATGAAGATGTTTTTTCGCCTTACTGATGAAAGTTTCTTAGGTCAGCGTCTTGATATTTTCCCTGATGTTGCTAGAGGGATCCAATTGAGAAGGAAAGCTTTTTTGCTTAAAAGACGAGTGATTGATTTAGGTGCGACATTTCTTCCTCAATTTCTGTGTAAGTGTATTGTCAAACGACACTTTTAAGTATATATATTTTTTGATCCTGATGAATTGGAAGGCTTCTTGCAAAACAGGGAAAGACCCTCGATTGTACCCAGGGCCGGTGCAAGGGTATTGGGCGCCCTAGGCGACCCTTGCGCTGCCCCCCCCCCCCCACCGGTCATGCCTCCCCCCCACCTGTTTCGGCGCCGACTGTGTGTTTCTCAAGGCGCCGAGCCATAGGAGGTGCCGAAGAGCAGCCACGTGGTGCCACGAGCGGGGCCTATCCCGCTCGTGGCAAAGAGAAATAGAAACAGTCAGCGCCGAAAGAGGTAAGGGAGGGGGGGGGGGGGCGTGACACTGTGTTTTTAAGGGGCACGAGCAGCGCGATACTCGCGGCCCTGAGAAGCACACAGTCTCTATTTCTGTTTGCCGCAAACGGGATAGGCCCGCTTGCGGCTGCTCTTCGGCGCCCCCTAAGGCTCTGCGCCCTAGGCGACCGCTGACGTTCGCCTAATGGACTCACCGGCCCTGATTGTACCTCCATAGCTGGCTATCCTCTTTGCTCTCCATGTTAAATAGGAAGGTAAAACTGTGATTGCTGAGCTTTCTTTTATTATGTTTCTTTTCTTGTGTAGTTTCAGTCCCCAATTTTATGGTCTTACTAGAGAATCCCTTCCCTGGTTATTATTTTTGCTTCTTCCCTTTGGGAATTGTAATTGCCCTTATGTTTGATTGTCAAGTTTCCTTATATGTTAATGATATGACTGCAATTTGTTAAAATCTTGAAACTAAAGAGTATTAAAACAAACAAACAAATGCCATTAATATATGGCACAGACACCAGGGCAAATAGTTTTAAAATTGCTTACGCACGAGGGGAGGAGACGCCACAACTAACTTGTGAGGTCATCGCTGGTGATTCATAGAAACATTTACATCCACTGGGTGAGAATAAAACTGTCATCTAACAGGAAATGAAGCCTGTGTTTCCTATAGACTGCTGAAAGAATTTGAAGATAATTGCTTGGTGCATCTCCCTTTACTAAGGATGACCCCCAAGAGGTCTGAGACCTCAGCTGCTGGACATGGTATCATTACATGAAACAGAATGGGCTTAGGTCACAAATGGGTCAACACCGCCCGCTTTGAAGTGTTCTTTGATGAATGAAATACCATCAGTCACAGCCAATACAAACAGCAGACTGTTCAAACAAACATTCAAATACTTTACTTTTAAGATAAGGGAAGAGGCAAAAAAGTGACATTGCCAGGCAAGATAGCAGTCTAATTATGTTCCTATACTGCATGGGCTTTGTTTAAAAAACAAAAAACAAAGGTAGGGTAATGCTGGATTAAGCTCCCAAATCTCCTGGGATGGGAGTACCTTGAGAACTGAACAAGAGCCTAAGCAAGGCAAGCAAGCGGAAGAGGTTTGCACTGGCATAGGTCAGATGAAGCAGCAGCTACAGAGCACAGAACTCCTACCGGTGATTCGGTTCTCAATTTCCCCTTGCATCTGGAGGGTGTCCACATAAATGGTCCTGTTTCCAATGAACCGAGCACAGGCAATTCCCCTGTAAGGCTGGCAAAACCCATCTTCCTGGTAATCATCCCTGCAAAGAAATGCAAAAAACGGATTCTGTAAGTGGCATCTGTGCAGCGTCGCATTCCAAAGGAAGAAAAAGAACTTCCCCCAAAACAGCAACCATCTGAACCCTTTCAACCCTCCCCAGACGCCCTAACCTCCCTTTCACAATTCTGCAGTGCTCCTTGAGGGCCCGGAGGCCAGGGAGAAAACAAATTAATTTAAGTACCATGTGCTGGAGAGCCTTTTTTCACATTTCACTCTTTTCGAAAGGGAGACAATGCCATCATGTGGTGCGATGATGGTTTTTTTTTTTTGGTTTTTTTTTAATAAACATAGAGAGCCACTGTAATCTGTCTCCCTTTATAATGGTCGGTTCCTGCAGACAGCAACCAAACAGCATTTGCACAAACTTTAACCAGAATAGCAAATGATGAACTAAATCAAATGAGACGAATGGAATGAAAACCCAATCGGTGGTTTAAAGCTCACTAGAGTTCTCCGGTTCAAAACCAGACTGTTACTCGTTGCTTTGTTTTCCTTATGCCTTGTTCAATGAAGCCTGGCCACACACTGAATTGTAGTATCTGACACTCTGCAGGGAAGAATTCCAGTAGCTGTAATGGTCCTACATTACATTTCAAGGGACCAAAATGGTCTCGAAAGCTCATATACTACAAACATCTTTCTTATCCAAACTTACAAAAATAAAGGACCAACATGGCTATTAGAACTCCGCCAAGCCTTCAAACGAAGGACCAGCTCCAAACCTCAGTTTTATTTAAAAAGTGTAGCCAAAGCCCTGAGCTCCCCTGTGGTAGCCAGAGAGTAAATCCCTGCATCAAAGAAAGCGAAACGTTGCAACCAAAAATATGTCTACATATTGTATTTAAACAGGAACAAATCACTACACGGAAGAGCGACTTCTTCTTTTACTAATTGATATTTTCTGCGTGTCAAACCTCACTGGATCGCCTTCAATTATTACCCCTGTTGTGATGGTGGTGGTGCAGAACTTATGGAAGGCGCCCCCAGCATGGATGTGCGGGTCGCCGTGAATAACCAGGTGCCCGCTGCAACTCTGGGGGCCCCGCCTCCGCCGTGCTGACCGGCCTTACCCTCGGGGCTGGAGAGGGGGACCCATTCTCCTCCTCCCTCTCCTCCTCCGGCGGCAGCTGCATGTGGCCAGCACACCATGTGCACTGGGCCTCCTGGTACGCTGGGGGGCGGTGCTTGTGATGTTGCACCCCCAGGTTGGCCAAGTGTCAGGGGAATGTGCTCCGATGCCGCGCCACATGATTGGCCAGAGGAGTGACACAGTGACGTCGGCCGAGGGGGGGGAGGGGGGAGGAACTGACGGGAGATTTAAAACCCACTGGCTCCCTCTCATCCGGCCTCTTCATCCTTGCTTTGGCATAGTGCAGCACGTTTCCCTTCCCAACCCACCCTTTGGTTAGTTAGTTTCAAGTGTTAGTTAGCAAATCATGTTGGTTCATTGTTAATCTGTCGAGGCGGCAAATTCTTGGAAGATTAATGTAACAATGAGTGCTGTGTACGAGGCAGGGAGGTGCCAATAAAGATGAGAAGGGCCTAGGGGCTGCCACTTGGCGATTGGCCTTTGAGGATAGAAGTCAGGCCTGAGGAGCAAGCCTTGACGATTCAATGGCCTGGCACATCTGCGAGGGGCCCCAGAGGGGTCTGCTGCATGGCGGCCTGATGGGGCCCCTCCAGTAGCGGCGCTCCACCGTTGGATGCAGGGCTCGCAGGGAGAGCGATCTCCTCTTCTCGCTCCGTTCAGGTTCTGCTAGGGCGGAAGGCACGGTGTCGTCAGCACCTCCCCTGCGGTTAATAGAAGGACTTGGAACCTAAATTAGATTCCCCTGTTAGGGTCATCTAATAAACAGCTGCAGCCAACTTGCATCCCAGTTATGACTGAGGTTCTCCCCCCCGAACCTAATAGCGCCCACAACATGCAAATGCATGTTGATGGCCCTATTAGGTATACCCGTGCGATTCAGAAAGGAAAATATGCAGCCAAGCCGAACATTTTACTTTCAGAAATTAGCGCCTACCCCGGGCACCGGGAAAGTGCACAGAAAAGCAGTAAAAACTGCTTTTCTGTGCACCCTCCGACTTAATTTCATGGCAATATTAAGTCGGAGGTCCCGAAAGTTACAAAAAGTTAAAAAAAAAATAAATTTTGAAGTCGGCCTGCGGCTTGAAAACCAGATGCTCAATTTTGCCAGCGTCCGGTTTCCGAACCCGTGGCTGTCAGCGGGTTTGAGAACAGACGCCAGCAGAATTGAGCGTCGGCTGTCAAACCTGCTGACAGCCACCGCTCCTATCCAAAAAGAGGCGCTAGGGACGCGCTAGTGTCCCTAGCGCCTTTTTTTACCTCTTTTTACTGCCGGCCCTAATTTGAATACTGAATCGCACACACAGGAGAGTGGTTCTCCCGTTGACTTTACTATCGGCCCATTTGAGAGAAATTCACCAGGTGTTAAAGCCATCAGTGAATTTACAAGGAAATAAAATAAAATAACACTTTTAGGTCATAATAAATGGTATTTCAGCCCCAATAGGCAAATAAATTGATAAATATGAGTAGATATACACAAAGACAAAATATATTAAAATTAATTTTATTTGCTTTCAGAAACATCTAAGTTGGCAGTAAGTAGTTTATATATACCAACCAATTACCAGCTCTTTAAGCTAGTGTACACTGGAAATTGCAGAAACTCTATATACTTCAAATTTTCTTGATACCAGTTTAACTTACACAACAATACAAATTGTCAAAGGACTTTACACTCTCTCAGAATATGAATTATTTCAGAGTACTTCTCTAGGGAAGTACAATTACAGCAGCTATACCAAGACTTAACTATTAGATAAGTATTATTCCTTGTTTTTCTTAGAGTACTCAAATAAGATTTTGTGTACTTGTACTTTTTGAGAAATTTGACTCTTTGGGTGTATTTTCATCTATCAGGTGCTCCAGGTTTGCAGATGGTGGTAAGTATGAACTACTTATTTGCTATTTCTTCTCTTGTTTATCTCTCTAGTTTTTTTCTTGTTATATCTAAAAGTTGTCCTGTTTTCTCTCTCTCACAATTTCATTTTTGTCATCTTTGTTTCTCTATACATCTTTTCTTTGTTTTTCTTCCTTTAACCACAGGAAGGGAACCAGAATGTTGCTTGTGAAGCTTAGTTGCAATGACCAGCCTCACCACCCCAGTTTGCAAAGTCAATGCAACTCTATTCTTTAACAAACATAAAAGGAAAGAAAACTGGACTACACTTTTACAGAGTATCTTCATGCATCTAAAATGTTTCCTTTAGTGCAGTGATAACAAGCTACGACCCACAGGCCAAATCTGGTCCTTAAAAGTTTTTATTCCAGCTCGCCTATCATCCTTGATGCGTGACGCTTGAGCAAGGAGGTGGGAGCATCGGAGTATTTTAATGCTGCACTGGCAAGGTTCCAACCCCTACCAGCAAGGAGAGACCATATTTGTCGGCACTGGCAAAGTTTCCACCCCCCACCAGTGAGTCGAGGCCCGGTTGTCGGCATGCAGGTGAGATTTCCACCCCTGCCAGTGAGAAGAGGCCCCATTGTCCATGCACTGGTGTGGTTTCCATTCCCCACCAGCAAGGAAAGGCCCTGCGCTGCTGTGAGAAGAGGTGAGTACAAGGGGAGTAGGAAGGGAAAGTGGTGAGGATGATGAGTGAGTGGAATGGAAGGAACATGAATGAGTGGGAAGGAGAAGATAAGTGACAGAGGGAGGTGGGTGAGTGTCTGGGAAGGAAATAAGTGAGTGGGTGGGTCTGAGAGAGGGGCTAGTGGGTGAGTGGGAGTAAGGGGTGAGTGACAGGGAAGGGGATTGAGTGGGAGGGTGATTAACAGAGGGGAGTGAATGGCAGAGTGAATGACAGAGGGAAGGGGAAGAATGGAAGGGGAGGGAAATGAAGGTAGTGAATGGGAGGGAGTGACTGAGGGGTGAGTGACTGATATGGAAGGGTAATGAAGCAAAGGAAAAGAGTGAGTGGAAGTGAGGGGGTGAGTGACAGAGGGAAGGGGAAAAGGTGAGGGGTTGAGTGACAGAGGGAAGGAGGGTGAATGACTGAAGGGAGTGACAGGGAAGGAAAAAAGGATGGAGGAAGTAAAAGAGGGAGTGAGAAGAAGAGACGGTAGAAGGGTGCATGAGTGTGAATGTGTGTGTATATGAGAGAGAAAGGAGGAAGTTTGTGTGTACTCCGCTCTCCTTCCTTCTACTAATCCAAGTCTATAATCTCAAGGTGACTGGAAAGGAAATGTTTCCAGGTATAGAGAGAGGGGGGATGTTTTTTTTATCCTTATTAGTTTTAATTATTAGGTGTTCAATATGTCTGCTGTTTTGAAATATTTGATTGGACTGTCGACTTCAGGAAGAAAGATAGAGGATGAGATGTGGGGGAGAACAGACTTCACCCCCTCCCACTGCCTCATGAAAAAGACAAATATAGTATTTGCTAAGAGTAGAATAAAACATCACTTTCCAAACAATTGTTTAAAAATAATTTAAAAATGTACATGTTACACATAACAAACCATTCAAAAATCATATAATGCAATATTCACATTGGTAATAATACAGTTTTCTACTATTGCTGTCCTTCTCAATCTCATGTGTCCTCCCCTTTCTGATGCTTCTTTTATCTCCTTCATGTCACTTCTCTCCTTCTTTGTTTTTCTACCATTATTCTCCCTCTGACTTCTTGACTTCACATCCTCTCCTTCCTTATGCTCCCATCTACATTTTCCCAACTCTCACCTCTTTTCTCCCCCTCCCCAAAAGGTTTCCATTCCCCTACTCCAAAGCTTACATTCCTCTATAAATAATTTTACAGATATCATCTGAAATTGTTTAGATCTCAAACATAACAACTTGAGCTCTTAGAGACTAGATTTCTTCACACTTATTGTGGTTCATTGGAGTTTTATTGTGGCATGCAATAATTCACAACAGATTATAGTTTCATTAGATATTGCTTTAGTTTTGTGGTTTTGCATATAAAAATCATTCTTGATCCAAATACGTCAAACGAATCTCAGCTTGTATTTTACTGACACACTGTCATCTGAATATCCAGCATAAAAGAATAAACTTTACCAACCCCATCCCCTGCAGGTTGAGTCCTTGGGTTCTGGGGACCGGCAGGATTTATGCGATGGTCCCACAGAGTAAGGGGAAATGGAAAATCCGAGGCCAGGCTGGGTCTGGGCAGGCAGCAAACAGAGAGATACACCAAAGACAAGCCCAAGGGTCAGGACAGGCAACAAGGAATGAGGTCCAGGTGCTGGCAAGGATCGGTGGCAAGAGTAGGCAAGGTCCAGGTAAGGGTCAGATCCAGAAGTCAGTCCGAGGTGAAGGCAGGAATGAACCAAGGGGACCTGAACAAGGCAGCACAGGCTGGATGAGATGAGGCAAGTCAGGGCTGGAGAGGCAAGGCTAGGCCGGACGAGATAAGGCAGGAATGAGCAGGAACACAAGCAACACACACTGCACTAGAAAGGGGTAGCTGTTGCTGAGGTGCTAGCTGGGAGCAAGCGCCAGGTTTAAGTATCCAGGAGGTGGTGACATCATCCCTGAGCGCACAGGCGTACCAAGGGTCTCCGGCACCTAGGGGCCAATGCAGTGTGTTGAGTCCCCTGTGCCCTCACCCAATCCTCCTTGTCAAAATAATTCCGAGCAAGAAAGGCACACTAATACAAACCCCTGAAAAGAGACGAACTGACAGACTGTTGTGAAGAGCCTGTGGAGTAAAATCTTTCCTGCCTGCATTCAGGCCGCCAACATTGCCCCTTCCCTCCGTGGTACTGCAAACAAACAAAAACATTCTCTGATAAAGATTAAGCCTAAGAGTGAAAGACTGTAATGTATAAATTCTTCCAAATTTTCCAGTTTTTACACTTCTTACTATCAGGAGAATAAAAAGGAAAAACCATTCCAAAATGTATCTTTTCTCCAGAACTGCACACATCACTACAGCACATTGCCTAGCCCGTCACCAAATACAGAATAACTGACCATTAATTAGAAAGAGAAACATGGGAGACAAAAGCTGAACTAGAAACCCAAAAAGCCAGACTCTGCCTGCAGAATAACACCAGAGAAATAATTGCATTTTCCCTGTACTATAAAAATATAGAAATATTCAGATGCACATTTCCCAAAAATGAAAGAGAGATCATCAAATTCTTCCCACTTCCCCTCTCAGAGAAACAGAAACAATAGCAGTCGCTCTCCTACCCTCCCCCAGGCTCCAGAAGTTTTGCTTCCCAGCCTCCCTCCCCTCCCAGACATCCCAGCCAGATTCATATGCAGCACAATAATGCAAAAACAGAAACATCATCATTCCTCATAAAAAAAAAATCAAGAAATATAAATCCATCATAATAATAAACCATACTAATAAAAGAATATTTCAAAAGAAATGACAGAGCATCTACTAAATAATAAGGGTAAAACCAACTTTAAACATTTCCCAAAAAATCAATTAAATATTTCAAAACAGTAGACATATCAAATACTACCTAAAACAAAAAGATGGATAAAAAGTGTTCTCATCTCTATACCTGGGAACTTTTGATTTCCAGACACCCTGAAATTGACCTGGATTAGTGGAGGACTTTTCATCCAGGAACTTGTCCAAACCTTTTTTAAATGCAGCTACACTAATAGCTTTCACCACATCCTCTGGCAACCCTTCTATCCTCTTTTTCTCACTCCCCTCTTCCCTTCCCTTCACCCTCAGTTACTCACCCCTCCCATTCCCTGTCACTCAACCCCCTTTCCCTCATCTCACCTCTCTTCCCTTCCAGTCACTCCCCCCCCCCTCATCACCCTCACCTATTTCCCTCCCCTCCTCCATTACCATCCTTCACTCTCATCCTCTTTCCTTCCCTCTCAGTCAAACCCCACAATAGAATGGACATGCCTGAAAGAGTAGAGAGAATGAAGAGGGATTTAAGAAAGCTGGAAGAGTGGTCAAAGATTTGGCAGCTGGGATTCAATGCCAAGAAGTGCAGAGTCATGCATCTGTGGTGTGGTAATCCAAAAGAGCTGTATGCGACGGGGGATGAAAAATTGATGTGCACACACCAAGAGATGGATCTTGGGGTAATAGTGTCTGGAGATCTGAACATGGTGAAGCAATGTGACAAGGCGATAGCTAAAGCCAGAAGAATGCTGGGCTGCATAAGAGGAATAACCAGTAAGAAAAAGGAGGTGATAATGACCTTCTACAGGTCCTTGATGAGGCCTCACTTGGAATAGTGTGTTCAGTTCTAGAGACCATATTTCAAGAGGGACAAATTCAGGATGGAGGTGTTCTAGAGAAGAGCGACCAAAATGGTGTGAGATCTGTATGAGAAGAACTATGAGGAGAGGCTGAAGGATCTGAATATATATTCCTTGGAAGCGAAGAGGTGCAGGGGAGATATGATACAGATCTTCAGATACCTGAAAGGTTTTAATGATGCACATTTGACAAACCTTTTCCACTGGAAAGAAATCAGTAGAACTAGGGGTCACGAAATGAAACTGCAGGGAGGACGACTCAGAACCAACATCAGGAAATAGTTCTTCATAGAGAGGGGGGTGGATGCCTGGAATGTGCATGTATGTATGAGCTTTTGGAGGAGGTGGTAAAGACGAAAACAGTGAGAGAATTCAAAGGGGCATGGGATAAACACTGTGCATCCCTAAAAGCTAAAGGATAGAAATGAGAAGAATGCATGGGGGTAACTTGCTGGTGTGGCGGTTACCACCCTTAACCAATAAGCCTTCACACTCTTGATGCACGCCACCATGGCTCTCTGCTTCAATGGCAGGGGGAAAGGGGGAATTGGATTTGAACAGCAACCAACAAGGGCCCCGACTTTTACAGTCTGGGGAAGCAAACAAGTATGGGGGTAACTTTCTGATGCTGCGGGTTACTTACCTTAACTAATAAGCCTGATACTCTGATGCAACTCCAACACTGCGCTCTCCTTCAACGGCAAAGGCATGACAGGGAACTGGATTCAACCAGCAACCAGCGAGGGCCCTGGCTTTTATCGTCTGGGAAACTGATAAGCATGGGGGTAACCTACTTGGTGCAGCAGATACTACCACAAGCTTGCTGGGCAGACTGGATGGACCATTTGTTCCTTTTCTGCCATCATTTCTATGTGCGTTTCTATGTATGGCACATCCCTCTCACACACATGTAAGCTCATACTTACATGCACAAGGTCTCTCTCTCTCTCTCATGCACACACTCATATTCCCTAAGGATGCCCCTGTTCCCCCTCCCCCAAACCCAGATCTCAGGCTCTGACCATCTCAACCCCGGGACCAAGACTCTCCTCTTCCTCCTCTCCTGCCACTCTCTCCGGCACCATCAGCATCACAGGAGGAATCCAGCCAGAAAAGAGGGACCTGCCGCGCCCAGAATACCAAGCACATGTGATTATATTACCCCCAACCTAAGGAGACGCTGTGAGGTCCAGGATATAGAGGAAAGCAGCGGCTTGGGAGGGAGAGAGCCCTTTGGTGTAATCAGAGGTCTTGGGGGCCCCCTCCCCTGAAGTGAAGGGGGCGCAATACAGAAAAGCCTAATCTGGGAGCAGAGCCAAGAGGGCCAGGGTAATGAAGATCCGACTTTAAGTAAGCAGCTGCCAGGCAGCCCCCCAGCTCTGTTTCCATGATCACTCGCATCGGACCCCATTCCTGAGTTTCCATCTGCATTTTTAAATGTTTTTCTCCTTGGCTGTGTCCCCCACCCTTGGGCCAGCACGAGGGAGAGCTGGCAGCTAGTCCTCTCGCTCTGGCTGCTGCTTCTGCTGTTGCTGAGGGGCTACTGGGGCTGGGCTGGTTTTTCTGACTGGCTGGGTGAACACATGTGGAGCCAATGGTGGCATATTTCACACGGGCGAGCGGTACTTCCTGGACTCAAATCCATGTACCCAGTGCTTGGAGGAGGGGGCCGGCCTTAAGCAACAGCATACTCTTCCATCTTCCAGCCGCACGGGACCCAGCCAAGTGACTTTTTCCATCCGAGCCTGCTTTTGCAGCAAGGCCTAGAGTTTTCAGGCGAGTTCCCGGGCACCCCCAAAAGAAAACAAAAAAAGGGCCCTAGCGCCCGAGGACCTTGGTTCCCCCCCCCCCCCCCATGCCTCCCCTTTGGTACACCCCTGATGTGAATGCACCTGTCGGTTTCCCATTGCGGGGCCGTTAAGTGTTGGCTATGCATGCATGAGCCTAAGGGGCTGCTGGCGGAGTCTGCTACGAAGAACCCAGAGGACGTTTTGGGATGGTGCAAATGCCACGCAGTTCTTTGTTTTGTTTTTTTTTTTTTTTTTGGGGGGGGGGGGTTAAGACTTTTAGGGGCCTTATCAGTTTCCTAATGTGAATGCCCAGCAATCTGGATATACCACAGTCCACTGGTATATGATGGGTGGCTTTTAAAAGCTGTTTTCCTCTTAGCAAGAATGTTAAAATATAGTTTACATGTCAATAGATGTGTCCTGGCAAAGGCAACTTGACGACAAGAATAGTCTGCTTAGAATGCTACAATGTCTGTCAAGGCCATAGCAGCTTCAACTACAGAACTGTATCAGGAATGAAAATGGGCAGATTAGATGGGGGCCTAGTAATTCTCATCTGTCATCACAGTATCTCTTTCTATGTACGAACCCCCCCACCCCCCACCCCCCCATGTTGCCACCACTCTTCCAGCCTCCAACTTCCAAGGTGCTCCATCCCAGCCTCCATCCTCTCCCCACTCCAAGGCTCTTCCCTCACAAAGCTCCCCTCAAAACTCCACCAGCCTCCATTTTCCCCTCCAAGGCAACCCCTTCAGCTTACAACCTCCCTAGCCGCCATTCCCCAAGGCTCACTTCTCTAGCCTCCCATCTCCCCCAGGATTCTCCTCAGCTTCCATCCCAGCCTTCTTCTGCCATGCCTCTCCCCAGTTCCCATCTCTAAAATGGCAACATGTGCTGCAGGAACAGAGCGAGAAGGTAAGTGTGCTCTCTCTCTCTCTCTCTCCCCATGGCCACTACTCCTCCTGATACACATATCCTGCCTAATCTGAAGGCTTTACTGGGACAGGGACGAGAAAGACAGACAGCAGGTGCAGGGCAGTGAGTGCAGGTCTTCTCACAGAAACAGCACAACACAGGCTGCTGATGCCTGCCATTCTGAAGTCAGCTAGTAGGAGAAGGAGGGTGGCATGCTAATCTCTGGTCTGCACGCTGCAGTTCCAGAATCTGAACCACAGGAACCAGTACACACCATTTAAGAAGGCAGGAGGGAGAGCAGACAGTCCAAGAGTCTCCAAGGCACTCTGCAAGACTTGGTCTGCATCCATCTGGTGGGGCTCACACCAGACCGGTGTAACCTGGTCAGCTGGGAGGGGCAGCAAAGGCAGGGAAGCAGAGCTTGATACTTTCAAGAGAAAAGATGGGAGACAGAAGACTGTGGCTCTCGTGTTTGTGACAGATTGAGAGTCTGTGCTTTGTTACATGTGTGTTTGTACATGAGAGAGAGGAAGTATTTATGGCAGAGTATGGGCTTATGAGAAATACAACAGCACCTTCCCTCTGGAATTCCCTTCCAAAAGAGCCCAGACAAATAGATGACTATTTCTATTTCAGGAAGCTAATAAAAGCCTGGCTTTTCTGGCAAGCTTTTAATACCCAATACAGAACAGGAAGAGGCTAAAACGCACTACAGGATTTGCCCGGCATAAACTTAGCTACCTCAAATGCAAGGTTATTTATTTGCAGATTTAGTCTCTGGTATATTTCTACTGTGTTATTAGTAGAGTTTTAGTCAGTATTTTTGTTTTACTTGTTTTTGTGCAATCTGGCTCGCACCTTGTCACTGATGGCTCAGGATGAGTTGCGCTCAGGTAGAGGAGTTTATTCAGGTAGATGAAGTTAGTAATTGCTAATGATGTAAATAAAGTTCACTGCTATTAATTCTGTAATATATCCTTTCATATTGTAAAGCCGCAACTCATCACGGGTTGTACACTTCCATTCTATATTGCTATAATCTGCCTTGAGTAAATTCCATAGTCAAAAGGTGGGTAATAAATCCAAGTAAATAAAGTGTATGTGGCTAACAAAGGGTGTGTGAGACACAAAACCCCAGCTGAGTGTGTTTGTGTGAGAGAGGATGTATGGATCAGTGGGGGTGGAGATGTGGGTGAGAGAGAATGTTACCAAACCACACAGGTCCCTTCTTCAGATGTGACTGCTGAGCTGCAAGAAGGAAGCTTTTATGTCTGGAGGATGTTGTGGGGTGGGAATTCCCACAACAGAGATCATCAGACCATGTCCAATGGAGACTGGATTAGCATAAAAGCTTCCTTCTTGCAGCTTTACAAAACAGTAATTGGACCCACAGGCTCGTAAAAGTTGATTATCCCTGGTTTATGGATAAGTGAACCTTCCCGAGTCAGTGTGAATCCAAATTTGGATTTGCAAATATTTAACTAAAATAATCAGGTTGGCTGTGTTCCCATTCAGATTTCTCTCTAATATGCACAAGTGCATATGTGTGGATATGTATATGTGTGTGTGTATATATTTTTAAAAATTAGTCTTAATAATGATTTATTCAGATTAGGATGGACTTATGTAAAAATGCATATATTAAGCATCCTAAGATTGCAGATGTGCCCTAACGCTTTCAAAATTTGCTAGCGAAGAAAGGACAATTATGGAAATGTTTGTCAAGCCTAAAAATGATCCAGATATATTTGGATCACATCCTGAATAGCTCAAATTTTATCCAAACGGATTTGCTGAGACCTCCCCTCCCCCCCCCCTTATTATTTATTTATTTTATTGCGGCTGTCTGCATTCCTGGCGCAGATGGGTTGTGTGTTAAATCCAAACTGATTTGTTTGTTCCCTAAAACAGCATATGCTGCCTATATATATATATATATATATATTTATTTTTTTTTTTTTCCTGCCCTTGTACTGCAGAAAAGCTATGAGGAGCAATGATGAGAGCAGCAGCAGAATATTAGCTGCCATAAGAGTCAGCTCATGCCAGCTGGCACCTCCAAAACCCCTCCGCATCAGTCAACAATCAGCTGCAGAGTCTGGTGGAAGGGATGCTATGGTCTAAAGCAGGGGGTGGGGTAAGCGGGGGCAGACTTTTGAACGAGGCACTGCTCTCCACAAATAGATACAAGTACTGTACAGGGCATGCTAGGGATAGGGCAGGTCCCACTAACTGAAGCCAATCAAGGTAGGAGATTCAAGATGTTTAAAATGACAGAATGTAATTTTCTTTCCAACCGGATTAGCCCTGGATACCCCATGTCGACGGACGCCAGTCTAGGGGGGAAAAGTGATATTGCAACCTTCTTCCCAAAAGAGTCAATGAAGCCTCCGCTAACCCTCCCTTCCAAAGTTATCTGTTAATGTTGCTGGCTTTATTGGGAGAGGCAAAACAAATCCTTTACAGCCTGAAGATACAAAGTTTTGTGGCCTAACAGTGAGACACACACAGAAGCAGAGGGCTGTACGTTTCATTTATATGGAGGGGGCTGGAAGAAGAGAGGGTAGGATTTTGTGGCAGTTAAAGGATTTTAATGGCTTTCTTGGCATGTGACATAGGAAAACAAAAGGGAATAGATGATGCCAAAGTTTTTTTCAAATCTTTATTGTGGTGGGGGCAGTTATTTTAAATACGTCTCCACCACAATAAAGATTTGAAAAAGACTTTGGCAACTATTCCCTTTTGCTTTCCTAACGGCTTTTTTAGATCGCCTACCTTCTTGTTTTCTTGGCCTGTGACATAACAGCATCCCCTCACCATTTCCCCCCCGAGGTGGCAGTGGTACACAATTACACACAGATCTCGGGGGGGGGGGGTGCCTTTTTTTCTCTGGTACATTCTCCTTGACTCCGTTCCTGGGTCTTGGTACAAGAGAGTCATTGGGATTCTACCACTGTCTGCAATGGGATCTAACTTCCAACCCTTTGACCTGAGCTGCTCTGAGAGGATTTTTCACTGCTGGGAATCCATGCTGAGAAGGCAAAGTAAATGGCTGGGGGCACCTCAGGGCCCGGTGCTGGGGCTGTCTGCCTGCCACACCTTTTTCAGCAACAGTGCAGAGGGGACTTGGAAGAAAAATACGGTAGATATCTGCAGACGGCACAAAGATCTCTAACAAGGTAAACACACCTGGAGTGGCATAAAAAATAAAAGGGGGACCTGAAAAGCTTGGAGGGCTAATCATGGGTTTGGAAATGGTGCTTCAGTGCAGAAAGAGTGAAATTATGCAGCTAGGATGCAGAGGTCCACTAGTCATTTACCAGTTAGGAGGGCAAGAACTGGAAGCTGACAAACAAGAAAGGGATCTAGGGGTAATAAAGCAGCAGAAAACAAATATATTCTTGGGTAATTAGGGGGTAGTTTGTTAGCGCCCACATATGTAACCTGTGCCCCAATCAGGCCCAGAGCCCAGGAGTTCACTGGGAGGCTGGTGGCCAAGGGCAGGCCCCATGACCTCCCAGGGTTCCTGCAAGGAGCAGGGCGGGGGGAGATTTCCTTTACACCCTTGGGGATTTTCCTCTCGGGGGGGGGGGGGGGGGGGGGTTCTACTCATTAGCTCAACCCAGGTCCAAGAAAACACCACTCAGACAGCAAAACTGTTGTTCAAAAATAATAGTTCTTTACTGGCACGGTTGGCAGGAAGACAAAGTGCAGAATAATTTGATACAGCGATGACTAACTAGTGCACCAAACAGCAACATCAAGCCTAAAAAAGCACATAAAATAAATCTCAGCCTGCTGACCGCCCAAGCAGGTCAGCTCTCGGCATAGGAGACTTTTCCTTTGAGTCTTCCTAGGTACGAGCTCTGAAGGCAGTTCTCTTTACTCTCAGGAGCTTCTCTACTGAGCTTCTTTCTGGCTAACTCTTTTTTTTTTTTTAACCAGGAACTCCTTTCTCAGCTGGGCAGTTTTCTTTTCCCAAAACTCTCACCAAGGACAAAATTCCTTTTCCAAAACTTCTCCCCGTCAGATGAGGAATTCCAAAACCCCTTCTCCGGATCTCTCTTCCTGTTGAACCCTTTCCTTCCTGGAAGTCCTGGGAACCCCGACCTTGGGCCCCATTCCCCTTCACTGGACAGGACCTCCTCTGGTACTTTCCCTGTGGAAGGAAAGACCTCCAATGGGCCACTCAGACTGCAGCTGGCAAAGCGGCTTCTCCTGACTCTCCCTACACACGGGAATTTTATCAAACCAAGGGGCCCCTCCCACTGGGGAGTGTCACCCTTTCCCCAAACCCTCTCACCTGCACTGACCTCATTAGCAGGGACAGGGTCTGTTGACAAAGGTTTCTTGACAATACCGGGCAACTACACTAGTAATAGGAAGATTTGGGGGAATCCCCTTACATGCGCATAAATTTCATCAATTCTCAAAGCTTTACAAATTATCCAACCAGAACTATCCACCCACAACTACACCTGATTTGTTTGCAGAAATCTGAAGAAATATATGCACATACTTTTGAAAATCCAAAAGTTGACACCTAAGTCCACACCCCCTCATCATTTCCATCCCTGGGAACGCCTCCTCTCAGTTCAAGTAAACTTATGTGCACTTTTACCTGCAAAATTGCCTTTAGAAATTAACCTGAGGAAGAGCATCACCAGCAAGAAAAAGCAGGTAATGTCCTTGTACAGGGCACTAGTGAGCCTTATCTTGGGTACTGTGTTCAGTTCTAGAGGCCGTACCTTACGAAGATATTGGTAAGATAGGATAGAAACGGTGCAGAGAAGGGCTATCATAATGGTACATGCTATTCAGAGAGAGTGTGAAGAACCTAAAAATATATTCTCTGGAAGAGAAATATGATAGAAATATTAAAATATTTAGCAGGCTTCAATAAAGTGGGAGGCATTTTCAAATGTGGAAATACTGGCCATCAGATGGCAATTTGGTATTAGAGTTTATCAAAGGAATGTAGCTTGTGAGTAAAATGTAGAGTTTTCCATCTCTGGAGGGTTCATCTGGAGTGCAAGGAGGTGTGAGTGACAAGAGGATCCAGGCTAATAAAAGAAGGTTTTAGGAAGAGATTTAAGAACTGATCATAGAAGAAGGGCTCTATGGAGGGTCCGAGCCACAGGAGAGAGGATAGGCACTATCCACTGTGATGCCAAATGGTTTAAGATGAGTGGGGAGGAGTTGAGAAGCTGAGAGGAGTCTGGGATGCTCATCAAGCCCTCAGGAAATGACCCAGAAGTGGAAGAAGCTGGGTACTAGGAATGGAAAGAGAGAGAAAGAGCCTGAGGCAACCAAAGACTGGAGAAAAGTGAAAAGTTGATATTCAAAGCACAAGTGAGAAGCTGCAGTTGAGTATGGCAGGACCCAAGGGAGAGTGAGGGGCTGGGGAACTGCATCTGTCTACAGAAGTGGGGGTGTTACCTGGGAGCTGTGTGATGTGTGAGTAACTGGACTTGAGAGTGTGATAAAGAAAACTTGGAAAAAGACTATTTTTATCTGAGACCACAGAGGACCTGGGAAGGAAAAAGGATAAATAATTGGAATAGGAGAAAGAGGCTGAAGAGTGTGATTAATGATTTTTTATCTTGATCTGTGTTTTTCCTGATTTTTGTTATTTTTTGGACTGTGATTTTAATATGTGGTTTGTGTTTCTAAACTGCTTTATTTTTGAAGTATATTTATTTCGGAGCACAATTATGAATTGGACATTGGTTTTCTTCAAAGGAGTGTCCTCAGTCCAGTTTCAGCCTTGCAGGTAAGTCCTGCCCCCAGCCCACGGTACTTGGAGAGATTGAGTGTTCCTCCACCCTGGAAGAGTTGGACCAATGCTACCCAGAGCCGAGAAGGTGACCCCCCCAAGAAAGGTGGGGGTTACACAAATAAAGAGAAATTCAAGGGAGGAGAGTCATCTTTATTGCCATAGCTGCCTGCCTGGAATAGCCTTCCAGCAGCGGAAGTGGTGGCAAAGGGCAACCAACACTGCAATAAAATGTAAGCGCAGTAAGGACATATTCAGAGCACAGTGATAAGGGCAGGTAGGAAAAACGGGGGGAAGGCCTCAGGTATTGGACTAGTTACATTATCCTGCCTGTTCAATCACATGAGAAGGGGCACAAAAACATGGCACCGCTGCAGGAAGTTGCCAAGAAGAGGAGGTAAAGTCCACCAACATCAAACTGCAGCAAGGCTTTGATATAGTTTTAAGCAGTGAGGTCCTGATCTGCCAATATCTATTGTGTTATTAGAAGTGTTTCTTACAGTGTGTCCTGCTTATGGTTTATAAATCAATCAGCTGAAACTAACTACTTTAAATAGTTCAAAGTGTTGCTGAAGCTACTGGTGTGTGTGTGTTGCAAGTCTATTTTGCATCACGGACAGCATAAATGCAGACCTTGCATTTGGTCACATGTTTGATACCTTGATTAGTCTACAGCCATTTCAATGTACCGATCTAAGTACAGCAGCATTCCCACCTGGACGTTTCCTTCTCTGCAGAAGCTGTTCAGTCTTCGGGGACCACCTGGCAAGTTGGGTTTTCAGGATACCCATAATGAATATGCATGAAATATATTTCCATGCATTCCTTCCACTGTATGCAAATATATCTCATGCATATTCATTATGGGTATCCTGAAAACTTAGCGGGCCAGGCAGCCCCTAGGGACTGGTTTGAGAACCACTGATCTAAACATGGTTCTGATGTCAGCATCAGCTGCAAACTTTCAACTAAGGTCAACAGCCACCTTTTACTTCTGTCAATAACTTCTTACAGTTTTAGAAGGCAAACAAATGTCACCCATAACTCCTACAACAACAAGTCCAAAAACCTAAACTGCATATCGTCACTAGACATGACAGTCATGAGTGGGTTAAGGGCAGATCTGACAGTCTTCCATAAAATAAAATATTCTTGGCACTTCCTCCATATTGACCAGAAGACACCAAATTACCAGATGTTTCACAGCGAATGACTTATTTACTGCACATCAAGCAAGGCTAGAAATCCCCTGAGCACCAGGTTGCCCATACGCTGAAAATTTGGTGCCTGCAGCCCGCTTGGGCAGAGGAGCTGCGGCAGGGCCTGGACAAAGGAGAATCCCATCCCTACAGGTAGAGGTTGAAGGAGAGCAACTAGGAGAAGAAGAAAAGAAGCTGGAGAAAGTGGAAAGCAAAAAAATCAAATAGGAATAAAAAAAAAAAAAAGAGGATACAGTAAAAGATATATATCTATATATATAGGTACATATCTTAAGGAAAAAACAAAGATTCTCCTGGCTCCTAAAATTCTTGTCTTCTGCCATCATTTCCTAAATATTTTCTAAATATTTTTCAGCCCTGACATCAAGCACGATCTTCTAATTGTGTACAGGAGCATGGTTACTTCCCATCACTGAAAATATTTACCGATGCACTAAGTAATTTTTTTTTTTAATAAAATATTTCTTTTTAAAATCTTTAAAACCATGCTAGCAGAAATAGCATAATAAAGAATGGGTTCATACTTGGGAACCCTGCTGCTCCTCCTTGTGTGCTGCCACCCCACTCATCCCCACTTTCTCTGTGTGAGCAGAGCTGAGGTAGCGTATCCATCCCAGAGATTTTGAAATGCTGCATGCTGCCTTGGCTTCTTCTGTATTGAGGAGAATGACAGAAAAGCACAAGGAAGAGAACAGACGGATGAAGGTGCATAAGGGAGTAAGGAGAAGACAGAAGGGAATGAGCTAAAGACAGGAGGGAAATGAATGGGAGGGAGGGAGGAATGGAGCAACAGAATGGGCACACAAGACAAGAACAGATACGAGAAGAAAGGAGGAAAAAGGGATAGAGAACGGAAGGGGGAAAGAAGACAGAGTCCTGTGCAGAGCAGAATGGAAGAGGAGCTACAGAGGGGAAGAGGGAGATGGTGGTGAGGAAAACTAAGGAGAGAAAATTAATGGGCAGGCTCATTAATGGGCAGGCTCATTACTACTACTTAACATTTCTATAATATGCAGCACTGTACAACATACAAAAAGACAGTCCCTGTTCAATAGAGCTTATAATCTAATAAGACAAACATACAGGACAAGACGCTTGGTTAAATGAAAAGAAAGTTAGTCAAGACTAAAAGCAGACAATCAGGCATAAGGTTTAAAAGCGGTTTCAAAAAGGTGGGTTTTTAGATGGGATTTAAACATGGCAAGAGAGGGAGCATGACGCACCAGTTCAGGAAGACTATTCCAAGCCTATGGTTCAGCCAGGTGGAAAGCACAGAGACTGGAATTGGCAGTAGAGAAGAAAGGCACAGATAGGAGTGACTTATCCGATGAGCGGATTGCACGAGGAGGGGTGTAGAGAGAGAAAGAGAGGAGAGGTAGTGAGGTGCTGCAGAGTGAAGGCATTTGTAGGTGAGAAAGAGAAGCTTGAACTGTATGTGGGAGCGGATAGGGAGCCAATGCACTGGCTTCACAAGAGGGGTTATGTGAGGATAGCGACTTTGGTGAAATATAAGTCATGCAGCTGAATTTAGGACAGACTGCAGTGGAGAGAGATGGCTTGCCAGAAGACCTGTGAGGAACAGGTTGCAATAGTCTAAGTGGGAGAACATGAGAGAATGGATAAGGGTTCAGTTAGCATGTTCAGAAAGGAAAGGACAAATTTTGGCCATGTTATAAAGAAACATGTTTCAGCAGTGTTTTGGATATGCATAGAGAAGGAGAGAGAGGAGTCAAAGAAGACTCCAAGGTTACGAGCCGATGGGACAGGGACGACGACTGTGTTATCCAGAGAAAGGAGGAAGAGGGGAGATGGGCTTGGGGGGAAAGATAAGGAGCTCTGTCTTGGCCATGTTGAGTTTAAGGTGGCAGCAGGACATCCACGCAGCAATGAGATCCGAGATTGGATTTCTGGTGTACAAAGGTAGATCTGGGAGTCCATCAGCATAAAAATGGTATTGAAAGCCATGAGAGGAAATCAGAGCACCAAGGGAATTAGTATATAGTGAGAAGAGAAGAGGGGTCCAGGATGGAGCCATGAAGCACACCAATTGATAGTGGAATGGCAATAGAGGAGGAACCACCAGAGGAACCACTAAAAGTGTGAAGGGAGAGGTAAGAAGAGAGCCAAGATGGAAAAAGTCCTGAAATCCAAGCAAGGACAGAGTATCAAGGAGTAGGTGTTGATCAACAGTGTCAAAAGCAGCAAATAGGTCAAGGAGGATAAGGATAGAATAAAGACATTTGGCTTTAGCCATGAACAGGTTATTGGAAACTTTAGCAAGGGCTGTTTCATTTGAATGTAGAGGGTGAAAACCAAAATGGAATGGATCAAGAATGGCTTGAGATGTAAGAAAGTCAAGAAGCGGCGGTGAAAAGCATGTTCAAGTAGTTTGGAGGCAAAAGAGAGAAGGGATATGGGATGATAGTTGGCAGGACAAGAAGGCTCCAGTGAGGGTTTTTGAAGGAGTGGTATGATTATAGCACGTTTGAAGGCAGCAGGAACAGTACCAGTAGAGAGTGATAGATTGAGAATGTGACAGATAGAAGGGATGACTGCAGTGGAGAAGGAGCTGAGGAATCGGGTTGGGACAGGGTCAGAGGAACAAGTAGTGAGTTTGGAGGAAGAGAGAAGACAAGCAGTTTCCTCCACTATGACTGCAGGAAAGGAGGAGAGAGTGGTGGAGGCTAGGGGAAAGGTAGACAAAAGAAATGGTCGAGAGGCAGGTAAAGGTGAAATAGTTGAAAACTCAAGACTAATTTTATGAATCTTGTCATGGAAGTAGTCAGTCATAGTCTGGGCAGAGAGAGAAGGGGAGGAGGGAGGCCAGGGAAGTTTGAGGAGGGAATTGAGAGTGGCAAAGAGACGGCGAAGGTTGTATCTAAGAAAGTTTGTCAGATGGACATAGTAGTCTTGTTTGGTAAGCACAATAGCATACTGGAAAGTGGTCAGCATGAATTTTAAGTGTATGAAGTCTGCATGGGCATGAGATTTTAGCCAGAGATGTTCTGCAGAACAGGTGCAGGAACATAGGTAGTGAATTGTAGGGGAGAGTCAAAGCTGGAGTTTAGGGCGCCTTACAGGACAGGTAACAGGAGGGGAAAAGTGTCTAAGGCTGAAGAGAGTATAGTGTTATAAGAAGAAACTGCTTCATCAACAGATTCAGACAAAGTTGTGGAGGAAAGGAGAGATGAAACAGCAGTGGAAAAGATGCAAGGGTCAACAGCTTGGAGATTCCTAAAGCTGTACGTGGTGACTGGATGAGACTGTGGGAAAGGGTGGTTTAATGTGAAAGTTATCAGGTGATGGTCTGGGATCAGAAGACCTAAAGTGGCAAAGTATGCAGATGGCAATCTCTGGGACTACCACATGGACCTGAAATCACTCAATGATTTCCTCTCACCCCCCCCCCAATACCAAATAATCCCCAAGTGACCAAAACCCTAATGTTCCCAGGTATGCCAATAAGATACTCATCAAAACTTACTGGCACTCAGATGGCACAAGTATTTTTATTTGATGTATTTTATTTAAATATGTGTGTTATTCTGTCTTGTTTGAGGCTGTAGTATTGTTATATGTATTATAGGTGTGTTTACATTTTGCATGAACTGTAAGTAAATAAATAAAACAAAACTGCAGCAGGGAAAACAATATACACACAAAAATACATAAGAAAAAAAATATCAGCGGTATACATCGGAGTCCTTTCTGTATATGCCATTGGGTTTTTCTTATTTTTGTCAACCAACAACTTTCTCCATTCACTTTTGGCCTAGACGTTTTCCTCCTGGTTCTCAGGCTTTCTAGTTCAGTCAGAACCAGCCTTTATTCTCAACTGCCCGGGGATTTTATAACATCCCCTCCCTCACCCCCAACACCCACCCACCCTTAACCCAGCTGTTGCAGTGACTGACAGAAGTCACAGAGCATGGCTCCTTCCAGAGTCTGCTACGCATGCACCCTAAGTGGCCGATGGATGCTGCCGTCGAGTGACTGCTGAGATTCCCTCCTCTCCCCTGCCCCGAGGGCTATGAGCACTGTCTCTGCAGCATCCCCAGACCCGTCCAGCCTGGGAAATGGAAGACCCAACCTAGGAAACAAACTCAGATCTTCTGCACTCAGCCACTAAGCCGGGCCCACTTTGTCCATTTTATTTTTATTATAAATAAACCAAACTCCTGGGAAATTTGGTTCATATGGAAAATAAAAGCCCTGAACAACAGGGCAAAAAAAATGAATGGAAATCATAAGTCATTCAACACCTCAAATAAACAAAAGTTGATTTTCAACCTAAATGTGGACTAGAGGAGTTCATTTTGGCACCTCTTTCCCTATACAATCTGCAGTAACCTTCTCAAACTATTACCAGGCACAGAAGAGCATAGACGGTAGGGTGGTGGGCCAGAAACTATCACTGAGGGTTTTACCTATAAATATCCCTTAATAAAAAACAAAAAAAATACAACTTTGTATTCATTCTGTACTGGGTACTATTTCAAAAGCACAGCCAGCCTCACACAAAGTATACATTTTACTGTTAATTCATTATTTTTAATTGTCTTTAATCTTCTGCCCTGGGAACTGCCATGTTTGGATGCAAGTCAATAATTAGGTAAGCACCGGACTGGTTCACGGTGCAGGTGTTATTCTTTTGTTGGGGGGAGGTGTAAATCTGGTGGTAAAAATGGGTGGCGGACAGGGAGGAGTAGGGAAGGGGAAGGTGGGGGACTCGTATCTAAGACGTATGAAGTAAATCGTAGCTTTCTTGCAAACAGGGATGCAAGGAGACAGCATAAAGAATTAGTAAATAAGCACCCAGTACAATTTTGAAAATCCAAATGGGGATTGGCCATGTCTAATTTGGAACAACCGCACAATTTACAGAGAGAATGCAATTTCCTTTCGGGGGGGGGAGGGGGGTGACTTAAGCCTGCACGCTCCGCCACCGCCCCCTTTCCCCCGGCCAGAATGCACCATTGCATGGGTGTTTGAGAATTTGGTGTTCTGGACATTCCTGTTTTACTAAGGGCAGACTGGACGGACCTTTTTGGTCTTTATCTGCCGTCTCATACTATGATGTTCCATCTAGATGTGTGCTCTTTTCATTTGATCCAGGGAACACCCCCGAAAAGCTACACTGCAAACATTTTCAGAGCATTGTTTCTGCCCAGATGATCTATATTTTGTTTGCTGACATAATCAGATTGCATTTGATGGGAGAAAAACTTTACAGCTGAAGAATGCAGTACGGTAGATATTTCACTTTATTCTTATCACCAATATGTTATGAAAAGCTTCATTAAATATTTAAACCAAAATGTTAAAAAATATATATATTAAAGGGAAAAAATCTGGTTCCTCATCGTACTGGTTCCAGAATAAGTGGCACCTTATCTATTTATATAAAAGACTTGTGTTGTTTGGTCAGTCAATTGCACTGTTGTGTGTCTGTGGCCACCAAATGACACTTGAACAATGGAATATGCACCATGACAGATAATATGATCTGTCTACAAAGCACTGTCACACATACACACACACAGGCACCTGAACACACAGGCTCCCCATACAGACAGAAGCGCACACATCACCATCACCACCAACACACAAAGGCAGAGGCACCCACACACATACACGGGCATACACCCCCCCCACCCACAGGCAGAGGCACCCACACCCACAAGCAGTTACTGAGCAAACAACCCGAGCAATGGCAGATAATGTTCACTAATATGCTCTGTCTGCAAAGCTTTATCTCTCACACAACCACACAAAGGGACAGGCAGGCACACATATAGGCACATAAGCTTACACTAGCTCATGTAGGCTCACCCAGGTACACACAAAAGCCTGTGCACGCATATACACACACACAGAGGCGCGCGCACACACACACACACACAGTCCTCCCCAAATACACATACACAAAGGCACAGGCAATTACAGGCACACACACACACACACACACACACACGCAATCATCGCCCATACAGACAGGCAGAAGCATCCACAGGCACAGGCCCTGATACCCAGATACTCACAGGCTGTTATAGACCAGACAACCCTAGCAAGGACAGGCACTTTTTGCTAAGGATAAGTTTAGTATCAAACACAAACTCTGTTTTACACATCCCCTTAAGTCCCCCTAAATGATGGCATTTAGGGACAAGAAGGTCTTCATTTAACCTGCCCTCAAATGTTTCTACAATGCACTCACTTCCAGTCAAGCTTCAAACGTGAAAGGTGAAACCCAAGTGGCAGAAACGCATTCTTGGGAGCAGTTGTTGTGGATGGACACTTGGGCGGATAGGATGGGCCATATGGTCTTTGTTTGACTTCATGTTCTAAGCTTCACCCCAAACTCCTTTTAAATGCATTGCAAACACTTGGGGGGACCCTAAAACAAGGAGCAGACCGCGAGTGTCATTCAGGAGTCTCCTGCTGTTTTCTCAGCCAAACATCTGACGTTTGCTCTTGTCTTCTCCTGCCACCTGACCAAGATTACTACGCTGTGGCTTTTGTTCAGGCAATGCTGGAGGCTCATGAAAGCCTGAAGGAGGGGGCAGGCAGAGCCACAGCAGGAACTCTGGTATGCGCTATTGTACGCACCAGGAAGCCACCCTCCCTGCTACTAACATGCTGATCAGAAAATTATTATAAGGCATGCTAACTTGGATCAGAGGTATTTTATTCCTCCCCTAACCCCATGGTGATTCAGAGGGGTCAACAACTGAAATCCGGGGGGGGGGGGGGTGGGGGAGGGGGCAGAAGGGGAGAAAATAATTAGATTATAATTCTCTTCCTCTGGGCATGCCAGAGCACAGTGAGAAAGTAGTTACAATTCTCTTTCAGCATATTCCACAGGCAAATGCCTTCAGATCTGTTAGATGAGACCTGCACTACCAAGCTTTAGGCAGAGATTATTTGGGCGCCATTCTGTAAATAACAAACCCCCATCTATTATTTATGGCCAATGCATTTGCTGGCAGAAAGTTCCATCCTAAAACACAGATATTTTTCCCATTGCTTGCTTCTTCTTGTTCAATTTTTTTCTGCCCAGGAATATAAAAAAATGAGCAGCACAGACTTAAGACTCCAGACACATTGCAGTCAGACATGGTTTGAAGCTCCTCAAGTCCATCCTGGCATTATCCAGGGCAGGGCTTCACACACATTTAGCCAATCTGAGCCCATTTTAGCACATATAAATTCACATGAGCTCAGATGACTACCAAAACTAGCAGGGATGGGTATTTCCCTTCCAACAATCACTCCACTCTGACCCTCCCCGTGATCCAGCTGATCCCCTCTCTCAACCTCTATCGATCCTCTCTCAACCTCCATCTCTACCCCCCCTCCCCCCCAGTCAGGACATCCTCTTTCCTTTCTTACCCCAGCCAGTCCATTAGTAGCAAATTGTTCCTATGCCTGGACAGACTGCTAGAATGACTGCTCACATTACTAAGACTAATGCAACTGGTATTGTGCTTGTTAGTCTATTAAAATTGATTGTAATCCGCTTTTAGACCATGCCTGAAAAAAAGCGGGATATCAAATGTTTGTAAATAAATTAATAAATATATAAATTAAATAAACTTCCCCACTCCTCTCCGGTGGACCCTCTCATCCACAATTCCTCCCCAACCTACCCCCTTCTCCCACATCCCTCGGGCCATTTTTGCATTCCCACAGTTGGTCCTCTCTTACCCCAAGTTCTTCTTATACCTCCCAAATGATCCTCTGTCATTCACTCCCTCTCATCTCATCCCTCATTCCTTCCTTTCACATCCCCCAGCTGATCCTCTCTCACCCCCAGCTCCTCTCTTACATCCTTTGTCATTCCCCCTCTCTAATCATCCATAGCCAATCCTTCCCCACCTGATCCAAACCTCAAACCCCTCCTACATCTGATCCCTCCCTTCAAATAACCCCTCCCAAAATCGCCCTGGCCAAGGTCAGTGGCAACATTTTCCTTTGGGCCCCAGGCCAAAGACGGAAGTCCATTGGAGGGAACAGAAGGTAAGCTGATGACAGTAGCAACATTTTTCTCTTGGGCAGATTAAGAGGTGACTGAAGAGAGAGAAGTGGACATCTCTTCCAGTCCACACAATCCCCTCATGGCTGGTTCCAAGGCCAATGGTTATCTGCAAGCGGTGGCAGCATTAGTAATGAAAGTCAGTATGGAGCCTTAGAGCCAGTGCATACTTATAGACCTGTGATGGACCCAGTTCTTCCTTGCGCAGGGCTTCCGTTATCTTGGAAACTGCAGGGACTGTGAGTGTGTGCTGGCTCACAGGCCCCTCCACTGACTTTGTTTCCCATTACTAACGCTGCTCTGCTGCTAATGCCTGAAGAGCACAGCCATTTGAGGAACTTAACAACCCAAGCTGAAGGTTTTGTCATCCTCATTTGAGATCCCAACCCCCAGTTTGTGATGCCCTGACCTAGGGCCTTTCTTCAGAGATTGAGAATTGTATCCTTAAACACCTACAGGTAAGAGGCAGTTAGTTGTACTCTCCTTTTTACTTCTAAAATGTTTAACAGTTTCATACTCTTGGCTTAACCTCTAATTTTTACAAATAAGCTGTGTGTGCGAGAACATTACAATTACATCATACTAGTTTCAAACAGTTCACTTAAAATTGGATAAATCAGTGTTCCCAGTGAGGACATGTAATGAGGGCAGGAGCTGTACAGAGCTAGAACGTGCTATCTTAGGACTGCAGAGCCAGAGAGCACTGGAAGTACTAACGGCTGACACATAGCCCTCCCACAGATCCTGCGCCTGAAACCAGCATGTACAACGCCCACTCATCTGCGGACAGCGTTACAGGAATGCACGTAAACCCTGGTACTACTCTCTCATCTGTGAAACTGAGCTATTGCTCCCCCACTTCCCTGTTAAATCAGACTTTGCTGGCAGCATTTCATCTGAATAAAGGCATCTGAGTGAACCAAAGCAATGAAACTAAGCCTCAGAAGTTGCACACAGCTCTAAAGAATGGTGAACAACCAGCTGAACAATGAATCAAGGCCCAGGAAATGTGACAACAGATAACTGGCATTAACTAGCAAAATAAAAGTAACCTTGTGGCAGGGAAAATCCAGCCATTAAAAGGCTCTACTAGATAAGCACCACAGAAACAAAGACATTCCAGTAGATAATAAAATAGGTAAAAGGTTGTGAAGTCACTGATTCACTCACTAGCATTATGCATTTTTATTTCACATATATATTATAGCTCTTCCAAGAAAAGCTCAGAGCGATATATAACAGAATAAATCAATATAACAGCAAAAATAATGATACATAATTATAAAATAAACCATAAACCATAGTCATTTACATATTAAAATATTAAACAGCAGCTAGATCCAATAAAATAACTAAAAGACAAGAGACCACTGCAACATCAGCAGTTAAAAAGCCTGGTGTTCACCATTTGCCTGAACTGTACATAACCATTTGTTAAGTGTGCCTCTCTTGGCAATTAATTCCAGAGCTGAGCTTGAGAAGGCCTTAAGAACATAAGAAATTGCCATGCTGGGTCAGACTGCATCCTGTTTCCAATAGAGGCCAAACCAGGCCACAAGAACCTGGCAATTACCCAAATACCAAGAAGATCCCATGCTACTGATGCAATTAATAGCAGTGGCTATTCCCTAAGTAAACTTGATTAATTGCAGATAATGGACTTCTCCTCCAAGAACTTATCCAAACCTTTCTTGAACCCAGCTACACTAACTGCACTAACCACATCCTCTGGCAACAAATTCCAGAGCTTAATTGTGCATTGAGTGAAAAAGAATTTTCTCTGATTCGTCTTAAATGTGCTACTTACTAACTTCATGGAATGCCCCCTAGTCCTTCTATTATCCGAAAGTGTAAATAACCGATTCGCATCTACTCATTCAAGACCTCTCATGATCTTAAGGACCTCTAACATATCCTCCCTCAGCTGTCTCTTCTCCAAGCTGAACAGCCCTAACCTTTTCAGCCTTTCCTCATAGGGGAGCTGTTCCATCCACTTTATCATTTTGGTTGCCCCTCTCTCTACCTTCTCCATCGCAACTATATCTTTTTTAAGATGTGGTGACCAGAACTGTACACAGTATTCCAGGTGCAGTCTCACCATGGAGCGATACATGTTATGATTTTGAGATGTTGGAGTGGATTCTTGGGTATTGCAGTGATGGCTACTCCCACGGGGAGGAGCCCCGTGTGGAACCGCAGTACTAGCTAGACTCGGGACATGCAAACACAGAAGATTAGTTTTTATTATACAGCTGGATGATACCACCAGAGGTGGCAGTAGTGAGGTGATCCAATAGAAGCAGTCCAGGGGCCCTCGGCAGACGAGACTCGTCCCACAATGGTAGATCTTAGCAGCACATGGTATTATAGGGAGTTCCGGATGCAGGTTCCCAGTGCTGAGCTGTAGATGAGACAGACTGACATAGGTTAGATTACTCACTAACAGGCCAATACAGTACAGTGCGCTCCGGTGGAGTGCACTGTTAAACCGCGATTGGACGCGCGTTTTCGACGCGCTAGCTTTACCCCTTATTCAGTAAGGGGTAATAGCGCGTCGAAAACGCGTGTCCAACCCCCCCGAACCTAATAGTGCCTGCAAAATGCAAATGCATGTTGATGGCCCTATTAAGTATTCCTGCACGATTCAGAAAGCAAAATGTGCAGCCAAGCTGCGCATTTTACTTTCAGAAATTAGCGCCTACCCAAAGGTAGTCGTTAATTTCTCCGGGCATCGGGAAAGTGCACAGAAAAACTGCTTTTCTGTGCATCCTCCAAAATAATATCATGGCGATATTAAGTTGGAGGTTCCGAAAGATTACAAAAAAAAAAAAAAATTGAGATCGGCCCGCGGCTTGAAAACTGGACGCTCAATTTTGCCGGCGTCTGGTTTCCGAACCCATGGCTGTCAGCAATTTTGAGAACAGATGCCGGCAAAATTGAGCGTCGGCTGTCAAACCTGCTGACAGCCTCCGCTCCTGTCCAAAAAGAGGCGCTAGGGACGCGCTAGAGTCCCTAGCGCCTCTTTTTGCCGCGGGCCCTCATTTAAATATAGAATCGCGCGCACAGGAGAGTGGCCTATTCGCCCGCTCTCCCGCAACTTTTACTGTATCGGCCCGTAAGTTGGTAGCTCTATTGATGGAGATCTCGACAGGCAGAAGTAGTTGGATTACAGGCACCAAGGCAGGGAGAGCAGGCCCTCGAGGAGCGAGTACCTGATATCCTAGATAGGCACCTGAAAGAAAGCATAGGGCCCCCGAGGAGCGGGTACCCAGGTTAGAAGAATAAACCCGAAGGGCAGAGAGAGCTTCCAGCAGCAGCATGGAAGCGGCAGAATAGCTTAGACCGGTGCATTCCAATCCTTGCTAACTTGAATTGTTAGCAAATGAAGGGCAGGCTAAATACCTGGATGGCGTGATGTCACTCGAGGTGGACGCCCCCAAGGTTCCCAACATGACGTGGATAAAGATGTGGGTGCGTGCGCACCCTAAGAGGTCCTCAGGAGAAACATGGCGGATAGCCTTGCTATTGCCATTCTGGGGACACCAGAGAGAGCGGCATAAAGATGCAGTGGCAGCCATCTTCCCAAGGCTAGAGGAGAGGGCAGGAAGAAAGGTGAGGCACAGAGGTCGAAGTTGTCTGAAACCGATGGACACAACAATACAGAGGCATTATGACATTTTCTGTTTATTAACCATTCCCTTCCCTGCCAGTTTATGCATAAAGGCACAGAAGTGAATATCCCAGGACGGAGAACATTCAGCCTTAAAGGTTTCTATACGTGTGGATCAACAAAAGTGATATATGCACTGTGGTGTGCATGCCATAAAGTGTATATAGGCAAAACGATGCGGAAGATCAAGAATAGAATTCAGGAACACGTTAGCCGATGAAGGCATCAGACGGAAGGGGCCCCATTGACCGACCACTGGCAACAAATGGGACATCCACCAGAATAATTTAAAGTGGCGGTACTTTTTCAAATGCAAGACCATCCAAGAGGTGGTGACTTAAACACTAAATTAATACAGATGGAACAGAAGTTCATATACACCTGGGATACGGTGGCCCCAAAAGGACTTAATCGAGAAATTGATTGGACAGTGTATTGGTAAAAAGTAAAAAACAGTACACAACGCACAACAAGCTGGAGAGAATGACCTCATTTCTAAGGACCAGTCACATTGAATTTAAAAAAAAAACAAATGGACACACAACTCGAAAATATACATATCAAAAGGATCATGTCATTTCCATCATACAATGACATCAGGTTTTTAAATGATTGAATGAAATAAGCTTTGAAACATATAGATGTAGTGGGCATAAGTTTCTCATCAGATCATCAATAGTTAAATAGTAAAGTAATGTAGTAATTCACTTAAATGTAAACAAAAAGTGAATAGAGACACAAATAGCAATCAGAGAGATGGTTCATTGTATTTAAGAGGCCCCGTTGAGATCGTGATTAGAACAGAGCTTTTACAGATAGGCGCGGCCCTGTGCCCCGCCTGCACATATCAATTAGTATCGCCAAAAAGGATTATATGAAAAAAACTTTTTAGACCTCAAGGTTTGCAATCACGATCCTAATATAGTCTCCCCAACACTGGCTTGATACAAAATAAAAACTTATTATGGTCATATCGAATGAGCTTGGAAATGCACAGACGCAGCGGGCATAAGTTTCCTACCAGGTCTGCAAATAAATAAACAACACAACGAAGCACAGCAATTGATGGCTAGGACAGCAAACAATTCATTTACAAGTAAACATATGAAAACTTTAATGGATACACACTATTACAGAAGAATAGACTGTTTATTGAATAGAGGAACAACCCTGTTGAAACCGTCGTCCGAATAGACAATTCACAGTCAGGCGCGGCTTTGCGCCCCGCCCGGAAACGCCTCCAGCGTCAATCAATGATATCAAGCATACAGCAGGACTATTCAGCGGACGTGGTGGGGGCCAGTTCTCTACCAGGTCTGCTTGATGATACCAATGATACCAATTAGATGATACCAATGATACCAATTAGACATAGGCCTCCATCAGGTCCGCCGGTCCCGAAAGTCAAATAATCACAATTACATTACAAAATTGGGTGTAGAAACACCACGGAAGGATTATAAATGTTTAACATAAGACCCATTAGACCGTTTGGATTGCAAATACAAGTAAGTAGAGGGTAGACAATCAATCTTGACTACACACACCTGAGACAGCCTCGATCTGACTGAGATTAAGAGGTGCACTCCCTAGGCAGGTATAAAAAGAGTCAGAGTAGATCAGATGCCCAGACAAGCACAGAAGGCGTCGCACGTTTGACATCCGAAGTTATGAAAAGTAAGTTTTTAAAGATAAGGTGGGCATAGATTTAAGAGTTAATACATTTTGAAGTGATGTTTTTTACAGCTTACATGTAAAAGTTTATTTTTATATGTTGAAGGTAACATGAATGTTGTGAACCCTATATAGGACACAGTATTTTCTCCCGCAGTCCCTGAAAGGCACACAGTGCCGAAACATGGCCCGTGTCGGACATGCAGCTCCGTACCCATGAACACCAATAAAGGTGGCGACCTTGATAAGTATGAAATAAAAATTGGAGTGGGTCGGAAAAGCAGCAGGGGAGAAGGGATTTTTAAGTAGAAAAGAAAAAACAAAATTTAAAAAACAGAAATACTTTTGAAAATAATAAAAGAATAATAGACGGAGGAAAAGAAAAGGATAACTGTAAATCGGTTACCCTAGAGAAAAACCTCCGTACAAAATAACCACCAGATAAGGATTCCCTTGCATGTTTCAGTTGGTGAATTGACTAAGAAGGGAAAGAGGTTGGTTAGTGACTGATGCAATTAATAGCAGTGGCTATTCCCTAAGTATAATTGATAAATAGCCATTAATGGACTTCTCCTCCAAGAACTTATCTAAACCTTTTTTGAACCCAGCTACACTAACTGCACTAACCACCTCCTCTGGCAACAAATTCCAGAGCTTTATTGTGCGTTGAGTGAAAAAGAATTTTCTCCGATTAGTCTTAAATGTGTTACTTGCTAACTTCATGGAATGCCCCCTAGTCCTTCTATTATTCGAAAGTGTAAGTAACCGAGTCACATCTACTCGTTCAAGACCTCTCATGATCTTAAAGACCTCTATCATATCCCCCCTCAGCCGTCTCTTCTCCAAGCTGAACAGCCCTAACCTCTTCAGCCTTTCCTCATAGGAGAGCTGTTCCATCCCCTTTATCATTTTGGTTGTCAAACGCCTTCTGAAAATCCAAATAAACTATATCTACCAGTTCACCTTTATCCACATGTTTATTAACCCCTTCAAAAAAATGAAGCAGATTTGTTAGGCAAGACTTCCCTTGGGTAAATCCATGTTGACTGTATTCCATTAAACCATGTCTTTCTATATGCTCTACGATTTTGATCTTTAGAATAGTTTCCACTATTTTTCCCGGCACTGAAGTCAGGCTCCCTGGTCTATAGTTACCCGGATAGCCCCTGGATCCCTTTTTAAATATTGGGGTTACACTGGCCACCCTCGAGTCTTCAGGTACAATGGATGATTTTAAGGATAGGTTACAAATTTTAACCAATATATCAGAAATTTCATTTTTTAGTTCCTTCAGTACCCTAGGCTGCATACCATCTGGTCCAGGTGATTTGCTACTCTTTAGTTTGTCAATCTGGCCTACTACATTTTCCAGGTTCACAGTGATTTGGTTCAGTTCGTCTGACTCATCACCCTTGTAAACCGTCTCCGGAACTGGTATCTCCCCAACATCCTCATTAGTAAATAGAGAAGCAAAGAATTTAGTTTTTCTGCAATGGCCTTAACTTCCCTAAGTGCCCCTTTAACCCCTCTGTCATCTAATGGTCCAACCAACTCTCACAGGTTTCTTGCTTTGAATAAAAAGATTTTATTATGAGTTTTTGTCTCTATGGGCAACTTCATTTCATATTCTCTCTTTGCCTGTCTTATCAATCTTTTACACTTAAATTGACAATGCTTACTTTTATCCTATTTTCTTCAGATGGATCCTTCTTCCAATGTTTGAAGGATGTTTTTTTTTTAGCTAAAATAGCCTCTTTCACCTCACCTTTTAACCATGACGGTAATCATTTTGCCTTCCTTCCATCTTTCTTAATGCGTGGAATACATCTGGACTGCGCCTCTAGGATTGTATTTTTAAACAATGTCCATGTTTGGTGAAGACCAGGTATGGATCAGGAGCAGGAACCAGGAACGTAGACAGGATCAGGAACAAGCAACAAGTACACGATAAGCATGGAGACCTGTTGCCAAGGCAAGGAACCAGTGGCTGGGCCCTGCCTTAAATACCAGGGCCCAGTGACGTCATCATCGGGACCATGGGTTGGATTCCCGCCGCGGCCCCTTTAAAACCTGGCAAGGCGCACGCGCGCCTAGAGGGCGGCATGGCGCTGGATGGCGGCGTCTCCCCGCGGCACACGTGGGGAGACCTGCCGGGAGACAGAGGCATCCGCGGTGGAGCCGGGGACAGCATAGGAGGCTCAGGAGCGTAGATAGCTGCCCACAGCCACAAGGGAGGACGAACCAAGACTGGAAGCTGGGTACCGAGGGTAAGTGGGCCCAGAAGTGGGACTGCCGCGGACGGGACATGCAACATAATCTAAGGAAATATTTCTTTATAGAGATGGTGGTTGATGCATTAGAGATGGTGGAGTTAAGGACAGTATCTAAATTCAAGAAAGCATGGTTCAACATAGGGGATTTCTGAGGGAGTGGTAGGGATGGTAGAGCTGAGCAGTTTGTGTGAATGGGTCAACTAGATAGGCCCTCTGGTATTTTTCTGCTTTCATGTTTCTATGTGACTTATTTTCCCTATTCAAAGAATTTTAGCTATTAGTATTAGATTTCAGACTTTTTCAAACAAGCAGAAACTGCCTCTAAGCACTCATTTCATCTATTTAACCTTCCTATAGGATTCAGCTCTAACAGTAAATAAGATTTAACGTTGCCAATATATAGAAAATGCAGCATAACACTGGCAGGACATCACAAATCCCTTAATATCATTGTATAGTGGGGTGACAAATATTAGAAAGCCCAGGTAATCAAAATAACCCTTGAGGGATCCTATTAGTAAGTAGTCATGGTGCTGAGGTATAATTACCCAATACACACTTTAGCAATGTCCCTCACAAAAAGGGGACAAACCATTTCAAGCATTCAATCATAACATGATCCACTGTATCAAATGCAGCATAAAGATCAAGTAAGGGCTACCAGCGAAGCATAACCTTTATCTAAGTTCATTCAAAGATCGCCTATAAAGGCTACCAAAACAGTTTCTGTGTCATGTTATGATCTAAAACCTGATTAACATATGTCTAAAAATGTCTCCTCTTCACGATTCTTGAAATTGTAAACTCACTGTTCGCTCTACAATCTTATCTAAGTAAAGAATATTAAAGATCGACAAACTTTTTCAGCTTGTGAATTTCTCTGCAGTCACTTTTTCACTGCCCTGCTTTTCTGCCATTGGGCCATAGATGGCCAGTGATAAAAGATCCTTTCCAGATGCTTATCAGCTAACAGATCCAGGAACAAAAGCTGCCACCTTCAAGCACACCAGATGCAACTCAAAACCCCAAAAAAGTATAATTGTGGTAATTAAGGCTTCTGTATTTTTTTTCTCTTTTTAGCTTTTATTGAAATAAAATAATTGCAAATGCTGGGGACTTCTATTTGGCTAATATAAACGCAAATATCCTCTGTCACGGTGGGAGAAACAGAAATGCATTTCCTCCTGTACTGTGCAAAATTCAAAAGATACCAGAGCTACATATTTCCCAAAGCTCACAGAGAAAATGCAAGACTTCCCACAAAAGAATGAGCAGGAAAAATTCTATATAATCCTTGGGGGAAACCACAGGAAAGAACAGTTACCTCAGCAAAATATGTGGCATCCTGTCAACCAGGCCAGAAATGTCATGCCACTGGTCAATAGTGAACATCCCTAAAACTCTGTAAGTGGGTGTCACTGTCTTTCCTGCATTTTATGTAACATCATTTAATCCCTTTGGAGGCAATTTTTAAAAAGCCTGTGTAATTATAAAGTATGTGGGTGGATTTAGTGCATGGGCGTGCACCCAAGAGAGATCAGTTGTCAGTGGCTGTCCGCCGGTTAAGAAAACGGATGCTGAATTTATCAGCATTCGTTTTCCTAACCAGCGCACATGCACAGGTTAAGAAAACGGATGCTGATAAATCCAGCGTCCATTCTCCAAATCAGCACCAGAAGGAGTGTATAAATAAACCAGCACTTAATATTAATTCATTCACTCCTTCACTTATTGCCGATTGGTCCGTTCACGGACACATGTCAATGAAAGGAGCAATCCCCTTTCAGAACAGCCTTCTGAAAGATGATTGGTCCTTTCACTGACATGTGACAGTGAAGGGACCAATTGCTGATTGTCCTAGCCTAGACCCACATTTTTTTTTTTTTCATAGGAAGTGAATAGCTAATAGCGTCATTCATCTGCATTTGCATTTGATGAGCACTATTAGATTCACTCCACGTTGGACATGCTTTATAGAGGCGCTAATCCCCTTATTGCATAAGGGGATTAATTAGCACCTGTACCGCCCGCGTCCAACTGTGGGTTATACAGTGCGCTGGACTGAGCCACTGTATTGCATAAGCCCCTAGGTGAGTTAACAGAGTAATACAGTCAATGAAGGCAAATAAAGACCAAGAGGTCAATCTTCCAAAGCCATTTAGATGAGTAACTCAGAAGTTATCCGTCTAAATGGCAAGTTTTTGAATACTGAGCCACTTGTCTGGCTAGATTTTAGCCAGAAAAAAAAAGGGTGTTTTGGGGGCATTTTGGGAAGGAGTTAAGTTATCTGGCTAACTTAGCTAATTTTTTTTTTTTTTTTTTAACTATGACCGGCTAAGTTAGCCAGACAAGTTAAGACCTGAGCAGGTCTTAATTAAGTTGTTCAGCCTTGTGTGGCTGGATATCTAGCTACTTACCCAGATACCTTCAAAGAAATCCAGTTAATTAAAAAAAAAAAAAAAAAAAAAGATACAATGGGGAATGAGAGGTTCCCCCCTCCAACCCCCCGCATACCCTGTCACAGTTTCAAAATCCTGGTCCACACCCGCCCCCCCCCTCGATACCTTAAAAAAAACAAAACAACTTGCAGGGGGTGAGATACAAGCGTAGCCACCCCTGGCGCTCCAGCACTGCTTCTGACAGAAACAGTCCTGGGGTGCCGGGAGCAGGTAAATTGGGATCTGGGGTGCTTGGCCCTAAAACTGCAGGTGAAAGAGAGGGTCCGCAGGGCAGCCTGATTAAAATAAATAGAAACCGGGAAGGGGAGGGGGCCTGACCTGTGCACTCACCATACTTTTATTTCATTTAGGATGGACTTTGTTGGGAGGGGGCTATGGCCCAACAGGGCCTTATAATCAAATTTGGGGAGGGGTGAGGGCGACAGTGCTACTGAACCAGATATCTTCTGGGATGGGGCCAACATATACCTACGTACGTGGCGATTTTATACCTTGCGAAAGCAGCATGCGTACCTGAGCATATTTACTTCTCCTATCTATCAGGTGTAAGTCTGAATAAAACTATTTATAGCCAAATACAGATTGCGTGAGGGGTCCGGGTAAACTGAGGGGGAGTGCAGGCTAAAGAACCAAAGGGGTCTTGAGGACCTCGAGATAGAATGGGCACACTGGTGGACTGACTGATAAAACTGGTCATTTCCTTCATGTGTGCATCTTATAAAATGAGCTGACCTGCGCATATAAAAGCCGATAATTCCTGAGCAAACCACGCGAATAAAATCAGGAGCATATGGTACGCACTAGGCAAATTTTGTACAACACGTGCACACTTGCGCAGACGATATAAGCTCCTGCGAAAGTGGCCACATGCCCATTTATGCACACATGCTCCTTTAAAAGTTACTATCGAAATTCCCAAATGCTACCCAACACCAACTCCCCCCCCCCCCCCTTACCCAGATATTCCGCCCATCCTCTCAAACTTCCTCTCAAACGTGTCCCAAGCATGCCACAAATCCACCACAGCGATGGCTTTCTTGTAGCCCTGACGCAATTGTTACCGCTCTCGTTTTGGGTTGCGACTGCTGCTCCAGGCAGGTTACCCAAAGCCTTCTTGGAAGCGCAGTGCAGTTGTACGCTACTGCTGTGTTGGGATTAAGTGCCACTTTTGTTTTACTGTGGCTGGATGGCTTTGAATATTGCCCTACCATGCGTTACTTTGGCTATACACACAAAAATTGTCACACCAGCAAAGTTTCTTGAACCTGAATCTAATAGCAAGAGTCCTAAAATAACAAGATGCCCTGGAGGGCTAATGGTTATAGCTGAGTTGCTGAGCATTTTTACAAAGCTTTAGAGGGAAATGGTGGCTATTAAGGCCAAATCTTCTAGACAACTGTGGAGAAAAAGAGCATCAATCATAAGGCGACAGCTAGCTGAGAATGTCTGCTGCTGCTGCATTTCTTACCAAGCAGGGCAAATTACAAACGGGACTTATGTAACCGAGGAGCCAATGCAATGAAGTGCATTTCAGCCTTGCACACGGGTTTAACCTGCGACTGGACGTGCATTTTGGACGCACTGGACTAACATCCGATGCAGCAAACGGATTACCTTGTCCAAAATGCGCGTCCAAACAACCGTGTAGCTAATAGCGCTCGTCACAAGTAAATGTCATGTAGGTGAGGCTGTTAGCTATTACCCCCGATGCAAAAAATCACCGTGTGCCCGACGCGCACTTTTTAACACGGCAAATCTAACGCCGGCCCCGGTGCTGGCGTAAAGTCTTCCCGCGTGCCAAGGGCTCAAATAAAAAAAACACAAAAATTACTGATTTTCTGTGGTTCCTCCTACTTAGTAACGTTGCGCTACTAAGATCTACTCCTTGCGATGACTAAAAATTATTGAAAATTGAAAGGCTTGATGAAAAAACATTTTTGGGGGGTGCACAATATACAAACAATATACATGCTCCGGACCGTGTATATTGTGTTTATATATTGCGCCAGAGAATTATCTGCGGCGGGATAAAACGGACGCCTGTACTGAGCGACTATTTCCTCACCTGCTCACAGCCACGTCTCCTGGGCGTCCAAAGCCTTTTGAGTGCTAGGGATGCACAATTTATCCCTAGTGCTCCTTTTCAGCGCGGCAGCTCATTATAATATTGCAACGTGTGCCCAAGAGGAGCTTGCGCTCATTGAAAAAAACGGGTGCCCGGTTTGAACAGTCGTTTTTCGCGCATGATACTGCATCATCCCTGAAGTTGGCACATGGGGGGGGGGGGGGGAGGGGGGGAAGAAGGGTGGAATCTCCTGGGCTGCACTGGGTCAAATGACTGCCTCGGTATCAGGTCCAGGCAGCAGTAATGGCTCCAGGCAGCTATTTTAGTGCATGAGAAGGGCTTTTTCGCTCTTAAGGCAGTCTGTGGCTCTCCAACTTCATTGTGGGCAAGAGTGTACCTACTCAAATAACCACTCTGAGGCATGACAGACAATTTTGTTAAGAGCACAACAGTAAGGCTGTTGGGATGGCTGCTTCAGTGTCCCATAATTGTTCTAGACCACCGTGTTGGGCTTGGCAAAGTGGCCTGGGTTTAGAGTCAGCACCTTTATTAGGGGAAGTTAATATGGGTGTGAAAGTTAACGTAATACATTTTCTGAAACCTATCTGTCCTGTCTAATTTGTAAGTTCCATGGAGCAGGGATTCTCTCTTATGTGTGCCTATGCATCACTGCATATGTCCAGTAAAGCTACAGAAATGATAAGCTATAAGGAGACAAACATTATTGTCAAGGATTTTTTTACTTTAGAGTTTTTCTTTTCTGACTACCCAAATCAAAGCTTTCAATTATGTTAAGGTGTCGTTCTGAGCTCCCATGCCTCGTGCATAGAAGCAAGAAGACGTAAATTTTAATTTGTTATATGAAGAATTTAAAGTGACATTCCTACTGGTGACTATAAAAGTATTGAGAACCAGAGGAGGGTGAGGAAAATAGATATTTGGGATGGTTGAGCAAATATCTTATACAGGCCCGGCGCTTCCATAGGCAAACCAGGTGGTCACCTAGCGTGCCAATTATTAGAGGGCGGCTAAAAGCAACTGTGTGAGACCATGAGTGGAGCCCATCCTGCTCACACCCGAAGATAGGCCAGCAGTCTGCGAGCAGAGCTCATCCCACTCACAGCCGATATTAGAAGACAGGTTCGGTGGTGACGGTGGGGCTGCAAGTGCAGTCCATCCCACTCATGGTCAAAGGTAGGCCAGCAGGCTGCGAGTGGAGCCAATCCTGCTTGCGGCCGACATTAGCAGACAGGCCCAGTGGCGGTGGATCCACAAGCAGAAGACAGACAGAGGCCTGATAGCAGGGGTGCAGGTAGAGCCCATCTCTGTCTGTGGCAGAAAACAAGAAAGAGAGAGGCCTGAGAATGGCCGAAGACAGAAGTATGGTTTTACTATTGATGTTTTATATTTCTTGATTTTATTGTTTGATATTTTTGAAGAATGGCAATGTTTATGTTTTACTATTGTTGCACTGTATACAGAGTCTAGTGTCATGGTTTCCAGTTCAGTTTTTCTCTGCACATTTTTTTTTTACTTTATGGTCTCTTTATTCTGTATTTGGTGAGGGTTTGAATGTGTTCTGCATGAGTGATTGATTGAGGTATTTTGCTAGCGCAATGTTTCTCAATATTTCAAGCCCAGGGCATACCTACATTAACAAAAAGGTTTGATGATGCCCCCGACTTCTGCACAGGTCAACAATGCAGACCTTGCTTTTCCAAAAAAATATTTTTTTAAATTTCAGCACCTCCCACCCGAAAGAAAAACACAAGGAGGTAGCGTCTTCAGTCCATGCTGCTCTTTTTTCTTTTCAGAGGCGGCAGCAGCAGCAGCAGTGGAGCCACACTGAGGTGTGAAGAGAGCCACACAAAGCTTGGAATCTACAGGCTGCCAACCCTTGATTACTGAAAATGCATCGTTAAAGTTAAAAAAAGCAAACAAATGACCCATAATTTAAGAAGATACAAAACATGAACTGCCAGCATGGAAGGTCAACGTGTGCGACACAACACTGAAACACCTTTTCCAGTCTATACAATTTATTTTCTACATCATGGAATGGCAACTATGCCGCCCCTTTAGGTAGCATATACAAAATGCTCAGTACACAGCGGGATATCTGTTGAACTTACATCTCTAAATTAAAATGACCTCCATATTGCACTGGGTCAGATATGAAAAAATTTTCAAATTTCTGAAAACCCTTAGGGGTAGATTTTATAAAGTTCCACGTGGGCGTCCATGTGCGCGCACTACCCGGCACGTGCACATGGACGCCCGATTTTATAACACGTGCGCGCATGTTATAAAATCGGGGGTCAGCGCGCGCAACGGGGTGCACAATTGTGCACCCTGTGCGTGCCGACACCTGTGGCCTTCCCCAGTTCCCTCCCAGGCCGTTCCGATTTCAGAGCGGCCTGGGAGGGAACTTCCCAACCCCCTACCCTAACCTCCATTCCCCTTCCCCTAATCAACCCACCCCCTATCCCTGTCCTAATCCCCCCCCCCCAAAAAATTATTTTACCTGCTGTGCCTGCCTAGGGACAGGTGCAGGTTGACCGTGCTGGCACCCAGCTGGCACATAATCCTCTGACACAGTGGCAAATGGCCGATGTGCTGGAGGCCTCTGGCCCCAGCCCTTTCCCGAAGCCCCAGGACTTAAGACACGTCCCAGGGCTATAGGCCCGGTGTGCGTAGGGCTTTTAAAATCTACCCCTTAGTGTGTACTTGTATAATCATTGGTCAAAGTGAGCCTCTCAATATCTTTATTATAACTCACTCAAAAATGTTTATATATATTTTAAATAAATAAAATAAATAAATATATTTTTACATCTTTTTTTTTGCATGTAAAATATAGGATAAAAGACAAGCTAAACTTATCTTAAGCTTGCGCATTGATCAGTGACGTTTTATGATCATCAGTGCTGCAGAAATCTTAAGTAATCCTGTTAGGGTGTCTCTGGGGTATCTCGACATTGCTATGTTTCGGAGCCAATGTCCTTCCTCAGGAGTATATGTAAACATTACTTCTCCATATGTGATGTACAGCTTCTGCAAGGTTTTCCTCCCGATCGTGTGCACTGCTCGGTCTGCTGGCAGCTGGTTGTGAGTATGGCCCCTTTAGGTAGAGCACTGATGACAATGCACACCTTCCCCTTACATAGATCATTCAATATTCATTCTCTGTACTGCTTTCATTATTTTGTTTTAATTCATTTTTAATTTGGCCTTTTTACTGAGCCTTCAGCTGGGATGCTGCACAACAAATTACAAATGAGTGCAACAGGTCCTTATCCCATGCGCTTTTTAGCTAAGTGTGCACTTTAAGGCACTGGTCGACAGAGAAACTTTACTTCTTTACATCTTGCATTTATGGATTGCTTCTAAACGAATGTTCAAAGCAATTTACACCAAAATAAAACCACAAAATGGCTCTAAATTACAACAAGGGAGCTTTTTTTTTCAGTTTTTGTTTTTTCCCAGGAATTTCTCAAGGACAAAAATGATATTTACCTGGAAAAACGAGAAGTCATTTTTCCCCCCCACTGATTTCTTCTGCTTTTTGATTCTTATAATAAACACTTATAAATTCCAAGGAAAAATAAAATTAAAACTGAAACAAAGGCCCATAATTACATTTCCAGTAAAAACAATACAATGTTAAAACCTTTACAAGTCACCCTCCCCCTTTAGCTTGGTTCAGACATTAATCCTTCATGCCAGACCAGGTATTAAAGTCAATCACACTCTCCACTATAAGCTTTAGCAAACAGCCATGCCTTTACAGTTTTACAAAATCTGCCATAGTCCTCTTGTAGGGAAAGCTTCTGGGGAAAAGAATTCCACAGGGTTGGGGCTACTACTGACAAACTATGGCTCCTGGTCCTTTCCCAACACGAGCCACAGGACATTACATTCCCCCCACCCCAACCCTTTAACTGAGAGCTACCACTATTATCTGTTTGTTGGGTTTGATGCTGGACATTACCAATCACATTTTATCCCCATAGCCATCAATTGAAGGACTGCAAAAGAAAAAAGAGTTAAAGGTACATACTTCACGGAAAATATCTGAGGCCAACAGGGATTTGTATACCTCCATTTGAAGCTGGGCTGAATTACTAATGCACATAATGAGCTCTGTGTTTCACTTTGATTCATTTTGCCCTCTGGGATGCCGAGCAGTTCATTCAGAATTCAATCACTCTCGCTGTCTCTCCGGTGCATGATTTTGTAGAAAACATTAGAAGCCAAAAACTAGCAACCTTCCCCAGAAAGCAAAATTCCAAAAATGCAGTGAACAAAATGGAACATTAGTTTGATACTGAAACCTGGAAAAGAGCCAAGTGGGAGGATAAACCAGGGATAATATAAAAAAAAAGAAAAAAAGCCGCAGGACTCTAGGGTTTTTTTTTTAATCAATTCAATGTTTTAGCAATTGTTTACGCTCTATTTTACTCTCAATTATAACTAATCAAGAAACTAAAAGTCTCGTAGCCTGGCCCTCTCTGCGTCCTTCCACATGGACTATGTTAACCCAAACCACTTCATTATGATTGTCAAATGTTGAGCTTTGCATTAAGAAAGCAGAAGGGGTGGGGTGGGGGAACACTGATTTCTTACTATACGATACATTATCTAGAAAAAATATTTCTACTTGAATTTTTTAAGTTAGCATAAAATATGTTCAGATAAAGGACGACCATACATTTCGTTCTGGATTTCTTGCAGACTATGAAAGCTGAAGGGAGGTGCCTATGTGGTCTGGAGAGCCCATGTACATTTATCAACCTTGGAGAATCCTTATGTTTGTGCAATAAAAAAAGTGTCAGTTTTCTCCAGGACCAGCCCAGCTACCAGAACTGCAATACCAGACTCCTACTGCTGATAACACTTGTAGGAAGGAAAGCCACCCATGTGCAAACACCCTAACAGATTCATCTCTTTTCCTCCTTACCTACTACAAGGCTGACGACCCAGTCCATTTCGTAAGAAACACTGGATTGGGTCCTGCTTTTCTCGCTCATGCCTCAGAAGTATTTCGTGTGAGTTTCTGAGATAGCAAAACACTGATATGGGCACTGAAAAGCCAGGATGCTCTTTAAAGCATCTGGACCATCTAGATTCCTCAACGTACTCAACTTGTCTGTTTCTTGGCTTCTATCCCTTCGCCTAGATCTCTAGTCTTGTTATCCTAATATATATCATGTCTTATATTTTCACACGCTCTTAGATTAAATAACTTTTACTATGTTCATGCTTCATTAATTTTTCCTGTCTCCCCAGACTCTACTTTTGAGTTATTCAAGCACATTTTTGGCTCTTCACATAGAAAACATGATCCTGAATGCAATTTTGACAAGGTTCATGCCAGCTTCGCTCCAGAACATCATCATGGTGGGAGAAGCTTTAAAAATTCTTGAACACCAATCCTTTCTAACAGGCCGATACAGTATAGTTTGTGGGAGAGCGGGCGAGCACCCGCTCTCCCGGCACGCGCGCAGGCCACTCTCCTGTGCGCGCGATTTACTAAACCAAAATATTTAAAATTAGGGCCCGCAGTAAAAAGAGGCGCTAGGGACACTAGTGCGTCCCTAGCGCCTCTTTTTGGACAGGAGCGGCGGCTGTCAGCGAGTTTGACAGCCGATGCTCAATTTTGCTGGCGTCGGTTCTCATACCCACTGACAGCCACTGGTTCGGAAACCAGACGCCGGCAAAATTGAGCGTCTGGTTTTCAATCCGCAAGCCGCAGGCTGATTTAACTTTTTTTTTTTTTTAATTATTTTTAACTTTTGCGACCTCCGACTTAATATCGCCATGATATTAAGTCGGAGGGTGCACAGAAAAGCAGTGCGCTCCACCGGAGCACACTGTACTGTATCGGCCTGTATGAAACAAAATTACATGGGCTAAGTGCAGCCATTTTTCCTTTCATTTTCCTTAATGTTTCCTCTTGTTGTTCATAAGACATTATTTTGCTAATTGTGTTTCAAGAAGTAATTCTTGCATTTTGTTCTAAAATTTAATAAATATTAAAATAAAACAAAACAAAAACCACAAGTACAAATAAGATCAAAAAAGGGCAATCTTGAATGATTTCATTTGTTAGTGCTGTCAACTGCTTTACTGAGAAAAACATTTTATAAGCACCACTGCCTTGAAGCCAGGTGGTCACTTAGCATAAAAAAAAAAAAAAAAAAAAAAAAGAAACCCACCCTATAATGAAGCTTAAGTAGCCCTCCTAGGAACATGGTGCCATGCTAGACAAGGATCACACACTGTTCTTTCGCAGGAACAATTTCAGACTCTCAAAAGAGCTCCAGTCCCAAACAGGATACTTCCAATAAAAGTTGTTCTGGCAGCATCCGCTGGATTTTATTCAGTTTTTAAAAACTTCCATGGAGAAAACCCCTCAATGAGGCAGCCAACAAAACAGTAAAAGGTACTTACTGAAAATTGTGATTTGGGCTGTGAGTTGGACCTGTAAAAAAAACAAAAGAAAACAAACTGAGAAAAGGTTGAGCAATTAAGTCCTTGGACAATAGGTTTTAACTACAGCCTACATTTGTACAAGCGGCTACAGAGAACGCAATACAGCTCTTTCACAGGAAAATGCCTCCAGCGTCCTGCCAAGGCTCTGGGTTTCCTGCTCATAATTACACACTGTTTCTTAGAAAACCACAAATAAAAATCACAGAAACCTTCCCCCTCCTCTCCTGAAAACCTGAATGTACTCTATTTCTGCTAAACTACATTGGAAAAAAAAAAAAAAAAGAAGCCTACCCATTTTATATTACTGCAAGGAGACTTACCAAAATCTAACTGAGTCAGAATGCTCGGCCTACAACATGCCATGCAGCCACTGGTGATTTAATTATCAGTGCACAGTTAAGCATAGGCTCGGTCAGTACAATGACTCTTAAAGCAGGCTTCACTCAGTGCGCTGCTGCTTGCTAGAGATTTGCCCAACCTGTCTCAGGTCATGTTTCAGCAAATTAGGGACATATTTTAGCATTTTTATTGCTTCACTAAAGAAGTCCGAGGTAAGGCACACTACTTTCACATTTTACTCCACGAGAAGCCTTTTCTATGATCTGCATTACCACTGTGTATCATCATGGGAAAATAAAATTATGCATATATACTAGCGGCTGCACCCCTGGCTCACTTCGCTCACCAACACTGCTGGCGTGTGGGGGGCTCATGTCTGGGTAGGTGGGGGACACTGTTTTTTGTGTATGGGGTGGTTGTTGTGAATAGTGGTAGTGGTAGTGGTGAGTGGGGCTGGTAGGAGAGGGTGGGAGTGGTGTATGTGTGTAAAGGCCTTCTTACATGTGGGGTGTGTGTGTGTACGTGCGTGCACTCTTTACACCTTGCACTCTCCACTTTCCTCACCCGTGTGTGTGTGTGGGTGTTGATGAAGGAGAGGTTACGTAGGTGGGGAAGTGGTGTCACATGTGCGTGGAGTGATAGTGCTGCTATATGGGGTTTTCGGGGGGGGGGGGGTAGAGGTTGAGTGTGTGTATATATACATGCTTCCCTCCGAATCCCTGCACTCTCCACTTTCTCTCTCTCTATCCCCGGCCTACACCCTCCACTTCCTAACCCTCTCCTCCTCCACTGTGTATGTGTGTGTGTCTGTGTGGGAGGGAGTTGGTGGAAGTGGGTAGTGGGGGGTATGAGGGAGGTTGGGGTATGTATGTGGAGTGGGTTGGTGTGGGTGATGAATGTGTGGGGGTGGGGACACAGTGAGGGTGAGAGTGTATGGAGAGGAGGTAAAGGGAAGGAAGGAAGGCAGTGTGTCTCCATATGCACAATTTCCCTGTCATACTCTCCACTTGTCCCACTCCATGTTCCCTCTCCTCTCCTCTCTTCCCCCCTCCCCAACTCCCTCCTCTCCTTTCTCACTAATGTAACTCACCCCCATTCCTATCACCTCCTCAACTATCTCCTGTTTAACTTCTCTAAGTCATGATTACCCTCCTTCTCCTCTCCCCTTCTGTCCCCTCTTTCCACCTCCGGCCTAGTGTTCCTCTGCTTGTGGGTCCTGGGAAACCCCACGAGCCTTTCTACATCTATCGCTCCTCTTTTCTCTTCCTCTGGTAGGGTCTGGGAAACCCCAGAAGCCTTTCTGTTGCTGCCTCCCCTCCACCGCTGCTACAACGCCACTGGTGCTGACTCGGGTCCCGCATTGCCCGAAGCCTCCTGAATCATCATCTGCACTGTGCCGGCCGGAGCCCTCTGCTTCAGATGAGCTTTGCTACAAGAGTGCATGCACGGCTGCACAGCACTGCTCACCTTGGAGGGATGTGGGAGGAGAGTGTGGCGTGGTGGCACAGAGGATTTGTGGATAGGATTTATGTGGGCTGTGTGTGTATACATATTTGGAGGGGTTATGTGGGGGCATCGGGGTGTATGTGTTGGGTGGGCGTTGGTTTGTGGTTGCTGTGGTGGTGTGGGTGAGGGTGGAGGAGTGGGATGTATGAGGGGGCTGGTGGTGGTGTCAGTGGTATAAGGGTTGAGTGGGTGGCTTGTGTTGGCGCACAAGGGTGAGTAGGTATGTAGGGGCGAATGTTATGACTGGGTTTGTGGTTGTGTGTGACGTGTGGGTGGTAGCATGAGGTTAGCTGTGAGGAGTGTGTGTGTAGGTGGGTGGTATGTGGTGTACCTGGGAGGAGTGAGTCAGCGTGTGAAGTGTTGTTACATGGTTTGCAGTGATGCGAGTGGCTGTGGGGGTAGATATGTTTTTGTGGTGTGGGTGGTATGGGCTGTTGTGAGGGGGTGAATGCTTGCAGGAATGTGCATGTGGAGGTGTGGGGGGGGCATGTATGAGTGATATGTGATGGTGGTGTGAAGTGGGGTGTATGGTGTAGGTGACTGTGGTTAGGGGTCTATGGAAGGGATGTGTGGGTGGAGATGGGTGTGAGGGTATAATTTTGTGATGAGTCGCCGGGGTGGGGAAGGAAGGTTTGCGTGTGCTGTCCTGGTTTTGTCAATAAGCACCCATTATGCCTGTGCCTAGGGCAGCAAACTTTTACGGAAAGTAGGCTTGCTAAGGTTTGCTGCCTTCCAGCTCTGCTGAATCAGCAGAGAACAGCCCCCTGCTACCCTGTAACAGCCCCTTACAGGAGATGGGAGAGAAAATCATAAATCTGTCCTTGGAAGTGTGTTGTAACAGGGTTTGTGGTTGCATGGGACTGGAGGAAGTGGTTGCATTGTAGGTGGTGTATGATGTGGTGGTGGTATATCAGGGGTATGAGGGGGCTAGGGTGTGGTGGTGGTGTCAGTCGTGTGTGGTTGCCTGAGTGTTGCGAGTGTGATGTGAACGGCTGTGGGGAGGTTGTGTGGGGGTTTGGGAAGAGGTATCTCAGGATATATTTTTGTTGCAAGCTGATGGTGTCGGTGGTGTGAGGGGGTGAATGGTGTTGGGTGGGGGCAGAGGCGTGTTTGTGGGTTGCATGCACTGGGGATGCGGGGAGATCTGTGAGGTGTGTGGGGGGGAAGGCATTGAAGAACGTGGGGAGTGTGCAGGGGTGTGAACACTTTTCTCATTGCACTGCCCATTGTCGTCCTTTTTACTGTCTACTTCCTGACCCTTTCTTCCACCTTCCTGCACACACTCTCTCTGCATTTGTCCGCTGTCCACCCTCCCCACTCCATACTCTTGACCATGTGAGTAGCTGCTTAAGACTCAAGTTTCACAGGTTTTATTTGAGGGCTCATTCTCTACCTGCTGCTCACTCGGTCCATATCATCACGGACGTGGAGGATGTTGTAAAGCCCTGGTATGAGTTTGAATGTTTTGTTTGCCTCCTTCTGTCTGCCGTTTCTGCTGGCCCCTCAAGACTCTTATAGATGTCAAAATGCTGCAGCGTGCATTTATCTCCCATCCAGCAGCTTCTCTAGTCTCTCTCGCTCAGCATTTTTCTCCTGCTGGGGCTTGCCCTCCCATACTATTTGCAGATCCGTGCGTGCACTGGAGTGTGCACATATGCAATTACGCAGAAATGATCAGCCAGACCCCCTAATATACTGGCACACACATTTTATCATGCACTAATCATAATTTACATTCATGATTTCATAGAAACATATCATAGAAACATAGAAATGACGGCTGAAAAAGACAAATCGGCCCATCCAGTCTGCCCAGCAAGCTCCCACACTTATTTTCCCGTACTTATCTGTTTCATTATTTTCCCATACTTAACTGTCATCAACCACCAAGTTCAGGGCCCTTGTTGGTAACTGTTTGATTAGAATTTCCTGCCATCCCCTGTCATTGATGCAGAGAGTAATGTTGGAGTTGCATCAAAGGTGAAGCATAAGGCTTAATGTTTAAGGGTAGTAACCGCCGCATCAAGAAGTTACCCCGATGCTTGTTTACCCAGACTGCACAGATCAATGCCTTGTTGGATGTTGTCTGAATGTAAAACCTGTTTTCCACATTTCTCCCTACTGTTGAAGCAAAGAGCAGTGCTCATTTACCAACATGCTTACTGTATTTCACAGGCATCAGCTCAACCAATTGATTTTTTGAACAAGGCTTAATTTTCTAACACCAAATTTTGTACCGTATTGCTGAGCGTACCAATAAAACATGAGAGAGAGAGAGATGTAGGTATTTCTATAATAAACCATGAACATCAAAAAGACTCACCAAGCCTGACAAAGAGCACCCCTGTTGCAGTGATGGTCTTTAAACCATTCGTTGCCACACACTGGTAGTATCCTGTGTCAGTGGTGTCGAGATCCTGAATTCTTAAACGTGACCCGTAATCTGTCTTTCTTATGGTGATCCTCTTTGGTTCCTGTACCACCGGAGCATCGTTTTTTAGCCAGCGGATGTTGGGCAGAGGATTTCCTTCCACCCTGCAGTGCAGGGTTGCCGTCTGGCCCTGGACAATGGTGATATTGTTTACAGGTTCCACAAAAGTCAGAAAGTAACCTGGAAAAGGTGAGAGGTTAGAGAAGATCAAATTCCTGTTGGAGGATAGATAAGGACTATCCTAAAAGGCACTTTTTCTTCCTTTTTTTTTTTTAAACAGTTTTCTTTCAGATATTATATCTGCTTAAGTTAGATGCACAATGCACACAGTGTCTCCTTTTCAGGAACACTATTTATCTTAGAGTGTCAAATCAAAGAAGATCATCTCAATTGTTGCAATGTTCGGTCACAGATGCAAGATACTGTAAATCTTCCGAGGTTAAAAATAATTTTTCAACTAAAGTAGTAAGATCCTGCTTAAACTGTGAGTTTACAGAAATTGTGGATCCCACAATCTACAGTAATTTTCACTTTTTTTTTTTTTTAATTTTAAAGCAGATTGCAGGAAATTACCCCTTTACCTGAATGCTTCCCTTCCCTTCCTTCTGCTCCTCCCCATTACCCAGTGAGCCTTTGATCCTTTCTCCCACCCACCTCCCCACTCATCCCCAGACCTCACAGTAACAGCATCAGCAGCAAAGTGTGCAGGAACTGAGGCAGTGTATGCTTACAGGCCTCAACACTTTTCGGATTTCTTCCAGAAGACGGGGCCTGTGAGCATACACACACACTAGCTTACTCACTGCCTGCTGGTGATACCAACATGGCAGGAATGATTAGGGGATAGGAACAAGAGATGGGGAGAAAAAAAAAAAGAGGTCCAAGCATGGAGTATCTCACTTCAAGTCAGCTCCTTACTAACCAATGGCAAAGCAGTATGTACAGTGCCTGCTGGCATGGTCAAAAGGTGAGGTGAACGAAGCTATTATAGCCATCTTTCAGAAAGTGGAATGAGAATCCAAATGAACAAAACAGGAAAAAGCATAAGCACTGGCAAGTTAGACGCAAAGCATTGATAAGGCAGTCAAAAAGAGAATTTGAATAGAAAGTGGCTGAAGAGACAAAAACTCAAAATAAAAACATTTCTTTGAAGCAGGAAGCCTGTGAGAGAGTTGGTTGTAGCGTTAGTTGATTGAAATGGTAAACGGGCTCTTTGGAAAGACAAAGCCATAGCAGAAAGACTAAATTAATTCTTTGCTTTGGTGAGAAAGATGTGGCTGAGATACCACACGCCTGAAGCAGTATTTAATGGTGACTATTTGGAGCAACTGAAACAAATCACAGTGAACCTGGAAGATGTAATTTACTTAAAAGTTCTTACATTCTGCCTATATCAGACCAGCTTTACCAGGCTGATTAAATAAACATTTTATAAAACAAATGACATTAAAACCAAACAGCTGCCAGAATATATACATTTATATCTGCAGATATTATCCTAACACTGAGAGAAGGCTTCCTGAAAAAAGAGAGCTTTCAACTTTTTGCAGGACAATTTATAATCTGTGATTGGAGAATCCCAGGTAAAGCATTCCAATGATGGGAAAAGCCTGAAAACTAATCTCATGAAGAGGATGAGCCTGCCTAAGCGAAGGCACTACTGGTGATAACCCATTTGCAGAGCACAAACCTCGAGGAACACTCAGTGAAAAAAACATTATATAAGTAAGGTGTTCTTTTCTTTAAAAATCAAGGTATTTTAAATGCACAAGCTTTGTGACACGGACAGCCAATGTAGCTGCTCAAGCAATGGGGCTATGTACGTGCTACCTCCACTTCCCCCACAGAAACGAATAGGGCAGCAGAATTCTGTAGCATCTGTAAGGCTCTGATTTGACACTTGGGCAATCCTGCATAAAAGTGCATTGCACTAATTGATTGTAGTTAACACAAAAGCTTGCATGATAGTTTTAAAATTGTTCCTCATCAAAATATATTTCAAACACCTCAAAATGTTCTCAATGTTACCTTCACTTGAGGTTCAAACAAAATCTAATTGAGATCCCAAATCCTTGGCAACATCAACAAAGGGCAAGGATGTACCATGGGCTGTAACTCTTTTACACATGCCTGGAATAGGAATGAGATATTCATAAGACCTCTGTTTTAGCCAAGCTCAACATTACATGATTACTTCTCATCCAAGAATTTACAGCATTCAAGCAATGGGAAAGCAAATTCAAGCAGGATGAAAGACAGTCCTGCACCGGGAAAAATAACTGAATATCATCTGCATAAATCTTATAAAGAGTGGCACATGCATCCAAGATCTGACAGAGCAGCTGTACATAAATATTAAACAGAGCAGATGATAGTGCAGATCCTTAAGAGACCCCAGTTTCAAGCACGTACCAGGAGGATTGTCATTGGCCCAAACTAACCTGGTGCTTCCTGTCAGACAAAAATGATGTGAACCAGCAAAGAACATACCACTATCCCCAGCTCGTGCATCCTCTGCAACAAAATAGTATGGGCTTACTTTGACAAAAAGCAGCTGAGATGGCTAATAAAAACCGCAGTTACAGTGCAACCATGATTTTAAACAAATCAGAGAAAATACTTGTTCACTCAACACACAATTAAACCCTGGAATTCATTGCCAGAGGATGTGGTAAAGCATAGCTGGATTTATGTTTAAATCTTTTTATTAATAATATCAACAAAATGAGAATAACCTCAACAAGAATCCACTAGCATATTGTAATTTTATTTTATTTATTTATTTAAAGTCTCTTTTATACCGATATCCGTTCGCACATCACATCGGTTTACAATTAAACAGGAACAGTTGGGCAGAGCCCTTACATATAACAGAGAAATACAAGTTAACTTTTTGGGCAGGGCCCTTACATGTAACTGAAAACAAAAGGCTAAAACAGGGATAGGGGATAGAGCTGACTATGCGGGGCAAAGTCATTAAAATCAATAAATATATACAGCAGAAATCACTATATACGTATAACCGAAACTATATACATAGCTATGAACATAAATAACAAAGTCAATGTACAAAATCAACAGGCATAAGGCGAATTCTTAGACATAGATTCTTAGTCATATAGGCGATTCTTAGTCATATAGGCGATTCTTAGTCAATAATGAATCAAGAGTTGCAACCTGTTGGATTGGACTCTGATCTCAACAGGAGCGTATCATACAAAGAAAAGCTGGAACAGAACATTGCACATAAAAGCCCTGTCCCCCCCACCCTCCCCACCAATCGCAGATGAGAGTCCTTTATTCAAAAGGTCCTTTAAACTTCTAACCCGGATAGGTAATGAATCCAAATAAGGGAGCCAAATGGATAGAATTTTCTGCTTCTTAATAGGATGGCTATGTCTTTTCAGCACTAATTCCATGGTTAACAGAAGGTGAATGGCATTTCTCCAAAAGCCAAAGGAAAGGTCCTTTCCCTGCCTCCAGTAATGCAAGATGGTGTTGCGGGTGCCCAGCAAAGCCTTTGAAATCCACAGCCGTTGCTCTTCGGTGTAAGCTCTAGCCAGAGGGAAAAGGCCAAAAACAGCAGGTTGTACAGAAAAAGGCAATTGTAATGACAGACAGGCCGATACAATACAGACGTGCTAAAAAAGTGCGTCTGCTTTGGGCGTCCGCTCTTTTAACATGCCCACAACACGATTTCTTAGACGCACGATACAGTATTCATATAAGACACAAATCACAATGGCACCAAAAAAGCAGGCATAGGTCAAAAAGGAGCGTCCATAACACTACTGATTTTACTGTATCTGACGTCCATACAGTATCCAGCGCGCACTGGAGAATGCGTCAAACTTCTGTCAAAAGGGCATACATGTCAAATATAATAAATAATAGCAAATAAGAGTTTCCAATTTTTCATTTCATAGTTAACTTCTCATAGCTCCCCCACCATGACGTCAACTGGCGTGTCATAATCCTGCCTGGGAGGTACATAAATCGCTGCTCAGAGTAAGACTGTCCTTTTCTATTTGGTTCAAACTGGGTCAGTATTATATATAGACTGGTCTGAACTGGTGCTTTTCATATTAGAGCAATAAGAAGATCAACATCATCATCCCTTAAATTTCAACAGGTAAGAGACGCAGTCATAGATGCTCCTTTCCCCAGGCCACAGTTTGGCTTGGGAGGTCCAGCACAGGCACGTAACAGTTGCCTGGAGCCACGGATGTCCAGGAATGAAGAGGAAACCTCCATGCTCAGTGGCCCTGCTACTTTTCCGGGCACTCATGGCTTGGGTGCTCTGGCACAGCCCCGTAATGGATGCCCGGAGCCATGGACGTCCAGGAAAGAAGCAGGAACCTCCATGCTTGGTGGCCCTGCTACCTTTCCGGACGCTCACAGCTCGGGCACTCCGGCACAGGCCCGTAATGGATGCCCAGAGCCTTGGACGTCCAGGAAAGAAGCAGGAACCTCCATGATCGGTAGCTCCGCTACCTTTCCAGGCGCTCACGGCTCGGGTGCTCCAGCAGATATGTTGATGCTGTCCACGTGCCCTGCTTCTTTGTTGTGACCATTAACTGCATGTACCAGTGTCTGTTAATACTAGCCATGCGGCCGCTATTGTTCTTCTTTCACTAATTCAATTTTTTCTGGGTTTTTTTTCATTCAGATACAGATTGTCACGGCGGCAAAACGTAGCATTTCTCAGGTGGAGAGAGAGGCTGGAGATCTGCAAGAGCAGGCAGGCACTATAGATAAAAACCTGCTTCCAAAAGCCCTGAAAATTAGGACAGAACCAGAAGGGGTGCCCCAGGGTTCCCCTGTTTGATCATACATTTATTACATAGATCAGAGTCAGTTAGTCCCATAAGCATAGCTGGATTTAATAACAGTTTATGGAGAAAAAGTCCATAAACTGTTATTAGCTAGATAAATCCTTCTGGGAAAAGCCAATGCTTATCCCTAGGCGTTAAGCAGCATAGAATCTATCTATTTGGGATCCTGCCAGGTACTTGTGACTTAGATTTAGCCATTGTTGAAAAAACAGGATGCTGGGCTTGATGGCCCATTGCTCTGACCCAGTATGGCATGTCTTATATTCTTATGTACCGCTATTAATATTACCTTTATGTACTTTTGTCTATCTTGTCCAATGCTCAGTCAGACTATTTGAAGTTTATCCCGCAATTAAAATAGGGTCTTAAAATGAAGCAATTGTCTACAGGATTTCCAGGATAGCTTCCATTTTCTTGCAGAACTGAGCAGCCTCCGAGTAGGGAGGACCACATGCAGGCAGCTGATTAAGGGTCAGAGAATCATAAGGGAGTGGAGAAAAAAAGTCATTCCTGTATGCATGAGATGCTATGGTCCTAGAAGAGGAAACTACAAAAAGTACCAAGCGCTATTACAATGGTACACCCATGGCAAGGCTTTGCATTTCAATAGGGGCAATAAACGATGAATTTTAAGACCGCGCGCGTGCGCTCACACGTGTGCGCGTTTGCCGGCTCGCACACATGGAAGCAGCAATTTTATAACATACACGTGTAATTGTGCGCCTGTTATAACATCAGCTATACACGCATACATATGCGCACAACTTTACACTAAAGCGTGCATGTGCGTGCAAATGATGCCTCAATTGCGTAAGCGGGGTGGATTTTACTAGATATGCATGCAGACGCAATTACTCATTTCCCCAGTTTGTTCCCAGTTTGCCCCAGTAAAGGAGAGGACTCCCTAAACCCCCTAGCTAACTTGCCTCCCTTTTACACTATTAGCTCCAACCCGTAAAACCCCACTGACTAGCCTAGTTTTATTTTTTTATTTTATTGTATGCCATCCATAGCAGACGTAACGCGGCGTGCGCTTGTGCACGTGAATACTTACGCCCAGATTCGGCCCGCCCATGATCTGTCCCACGCCCCGCCCCCGCGATTTGTGCGAGTTGCAGGAGATGCGGTTTTTAAAATCTGTGTGGCGCACGCCGGGCTGAGTCGCTCGCATATCTCCTGGCTTCGGTGCACGCAGGGCTTTTAAAATCCACCAGCAACATTTTAGCGCACCATCGACTCAAAAAGGGAAGGACCATGCTGTTTGAAGAGCATCTCATCTGAATGTTCGGTTTAAACATCAAACTCTAAATAATTCCTATACAGTATTACATTTATTGCACTACAGAGATGAAAAAAAAATCCTGGTTGCCCAGGCAACCGCACTTTTATTCCTAGCACCTGCTGGCGGTCTCTCAGCCCAAGGGCCCTAGCCAGCGGGAGAGATGCAGCTGCAGGCTGGTGGCATCATGGCTGCGGAGAGCAGGAGGTGCTGGCCTGGCAGAACCTCAGGGGTGGGGTCTCCAAATGGGTTAATTTTGCACATCCCTTAACAGGCATGAACCTCTCACGTAAGCCAGGGGTATGCAGAGGCTGATCTCAATCTCTCAAATTTATTGCCAATGCCTTTCTTAATACTTCCCTTATGCCAAAGAGAGCTTCGTTCTGCAGTTCAAAATGTGTAATATGTACAGGCAGCACGGTCTGCATGCACTCGGATGTTCATTTTAATCAGGCCAGCGACGCCCAATACAATTTGGGCAATTTCCTGTATCTTTCTGTGGAGAGAGGGAGGTTGGAAAGCAGAGATATGGAGGTAGGAGAGAATGTGATCAAGAAACTGAGGGGAAAAGGGAAGAAGAAGAAGCTGGGAGGAGGACAGGAAGAGGAACTGCTTGGTGGAAGGGAAGCACTGAAAAAAGCAAGGCTCCTAAAAGCAAATAAAAGGACAGAAAGCCCTAAAAGCAAAGCCACATATTGCTCCCTCCTCCCCAGAAAATAAGAAGCAGAAAGAGAAAAGGGAAACAAAGTAAAGAAAGATTAAGCAGAGAATTATAAGGAAAAAAAATCGTATTTTCCCCCGATATAAGGAAAAAAATGTGTATTTTCCCCCGCTCCTTTGTGCCTAAATTTTCTAGATTTTATTTTTCACCTTTGTCACTACACAAACTGAGCAGCAAATATCTGTGGTTTTAATTTCTCACATATTCTTTAGCTAGGCCAAGCTATTTCTCAGCATCCACTTGACAAAACAGGGAATGTGACTTTTACCTGAATACCCTTATTGCAGCCATGAAGTAGTACTGATCTCATGGCCATCACAAAATAAATCGAGCAGGAATAATTCCTTGGGTAGACTGCCGTGCGGCCTGAAGCTCCTGAAACCGGCAGCATTAGCAAACATCGCAGCAGGGCTGGCCAAAACACGGCGGCCTCATTTAAACATACACAAAATATTTTATTAAAGCACAATGTATTAGGACTATGAGTAATACAGGTTTACTGGAACCATTGCCCTTGCTTCTTTTTTGTGAGGCAGATAAGAGTTTCAGGAATTAAAACACATGATTATTTCTGGTTTTCCATCTAAGCTCAATTGAAAAGAATATATGGTTCTCTATTGCAAAGCAGTCTTGAAGATTACATAATATAAAATTGATTTAATCTGCAAAATGCTCTTTTTTTTTTTTTTTAAAGTGATTTTTGTGGCTTGGGAACATTAATCCGGTCCAGTACTGCGTGCATCTCACAGAGGGGTAGAAATGGTAAGCAGTAGGCAGTCGGGAGCTGAGGCACACGAGAAACAACGCTATTTGTCATGCTGATACAGACTGCGTATAATGACCCGATAGACTCTGCTAGAAGCATTTATTTCTGGGACCAAGGTCACTTGCCTGCAGCCCCCTCCCCTCCCGGGCAGGATTTCAGCCCCGCAGTTTCCTGGGAAATGATTTTTTTTTTGTTCATATTACACAGGACTTCACTTGTGAGCCAAAAGTAATAAATCCTGTTCTTTACTTAAAGCAATCATCAGTCACACTTGGCACATTATTCTAAATATTATTTTTAAACCTCTCCAATTGTAAAAAAAAAAAACATATTAAATCTGTTTTATTCTTAGGTCTGTCTGTTGCATGTGTAACAAATCATCAACTGGAAAGCCAAGAACAGTGTTTCCCAGAGGCACACCTAACAAGCCTGGTTTTCAAAATCTCCACAATGAATATGCATGAGATAGATTTGCATATACTGGGTATGCAAATCTATCTCATGCATATTCATTGTGGCAATCCTGAAAACCTGACTGGCTTGCTCTACCTCCAAGAGAGGAATGGGTAACACTGGCCTAGAACTGTGCTCATCTTTGGATTCTGACCCCTTGACCTCTCCCCACCACCAGCATAGTACAAGGTTCTTTTTAGGGAGATTCCAAGAGACCCTCTGAAAGCAAACTATTGTGGATGGAAGACCTGGCAAACTCTGAAAATATGTTTTGTAAAAGCTCTGCAATATATATATATTCATAACTGAAACATTTCGTTACCCCATTAACTGCTCACCGAATACTGACAAAAAGTTGAGAAACCTACTCTTATGGGAGATTTACCCTCGAGCTCATTCCTCCAAGTAATGTGTGTGTGAGAACTGGAAGCATCTTTAGAAAAGGGGGCCCTGAACGGTGCCACTATCATGCAGATTCTCAACTTGCAGCCAGGACTCCCGGTGTGCACTCAAACTGTTCACGCACAACAGTTGTGACAACAAGGTGAAAATCCAGTTCAGCAGCCTCTCTCTCTCTGTGTGCTCTTGATTTATAGTGTTCTGACTCGCGGCAGGACCGTGCAAGCCTCAAGAGTCTGCCGTGAACCAGAGCACTTTATTGTCGACACCTGGTGCTTTTATCCACAAATACTGGCACCATAAACTTCCACATTTTTTTTTAATCCTAATTTATCTAAACAATGACTGTGTCAGTATTTCTGTCAGCAGCAGGACGCAACAGAGACATCGAGTGTTAATATATCACTCTACCACCAACCGAGAACGGCCGTTCTTATTACTGTCTATTCCCTATTCTGGTAAAACAAATCCCCTCTACCCCCACCCCCAAGGCTCTGGCGAGGCCTCAGAGGTGATATGGAGTGGAGTGAAGTGAAATGTAGAATGTGTTTTTCTTGGCAGAGGGAACCATAATAGGCTACAGTACCTGACTATATAAGGCTACACAGTGTGCTGGATGTTTAAATTAGTAGGAACAGGGAAGGTGACATAAGTCGTTCCGTGAGCATTGAAAAAGAAAAAAAAAAAATCAAATCTGGTCTAAACGTCTGGCACATGCAGCTACAATATCAACACCCCATGCCCTGTGCATGATGACATTTTCCCAGAGAGAGAAAATGGAGAAAAACCTTTTAGTACACCAGGGCCTTAAAATGAAGAAAGATGTTCTCCAGGTAAAAAAGTACGCAGTCTCAGCCAATGGACCCGAGGATCTGATTAACGCAATCCCCCTCCAGAAGAGAGGAGGGCAGCATGCAGAATCCTGCCCTGACGACGACGCCGCACCTGTTCTGTGGATAAGAGGAAGCGCGCTCCAGTTTCCAGTGCCGTTGATCCAGCACACCTTCCACGAGCCACTAGGATTACCGACAGGAACGTGAAGACAATTCAAAATTCAAACACACTACGAGGCCTATGGGTTTCGTGCTCCACGCATCCGTACCCGCAGCTCTCATTTTATCTCAGCTTGGGAATCTTCACACAGTAAAAGCAGCAACCTCAGAAGCAAATCACTATATCAGCAGGCAGGTAAAGTAAAGATCATTAAGACTGCTTTTTTGCTTTGCTATTTAGCACTTTCCAGATGATGAATATGTGCATGAACATTTCTACCACTTAGATCTATAGTAAAGGAATGTAGCTAAGCAAATCAGCCGCTCTGGTAGCTTTTAAGTCATATAATGTAACCATAAAAGTGTAAAAACGTTAACATAAAACGTAACAGTAGGTGCAAAGGGGGTCACAGAGTCTCCACAGGCCCTCAGTGTGAGGTTAGCGAGAGTAGGAGTGGTGAAGGTGTTTGGCATTCCCCAGTGGAAGGAGACCTCATGGTTCGGGGTTCGTCCAGTCTCTCCCCTTTAAGGAAGACTGCCTGCACGGTCTCCTGTCCTGGGAAGGTGGGCGGGACCCAGGTCTTCAGGGCTTGGGAGCCTGTTACTGTCTCAGGGTCCAAGAACCAGAGATGGTCTCGAGGAAGAGAGACAGAGACCTTTCCCTACCACTCAGCTGTCCAGGGAGATTGCTGGAAGTTTCCTAGCTGGAGTCATAAGGAGAACTGCCAGGCTTGGGGACAGCTATCTGAGGAGAGCAGCAGCCAGAGACTCTTCTATCCCGTCTGTTTACTATAGGGGAGCATCGAGTTCCAGTATTCAGGAGTCCAGAGATGCAGGTATTTACCAGGGGAAGCACCAAGAGATCACCTGCTGTCAGGGTGTGCAGCTGTACTACTGAGACTGATTCATTTTTCTGCACTGAATGTGCACTGAATGAAAGTGTCCACAGTGACCTCACCCGCAATCAGGAACAACACTTGCAGAGGTGGTGTGTGTGTGTTTCTTCTACTGGATAGCTGCAGAGGATGTTGAGAAGATAAGCCTGCCTTCCCCCGGAGAAGAGCCTGGGAGCTGGAATGGCCCATGAGCTCCCACACGAGCTCCTGCGGGGGCTGCAGAATGGAAAGCTAGGAATAAGACCATTGGGTATCTCAGAAGAGCCGAGAAGCAGGCAAGCTGATGATGTTCTGAGCAATCTACTAGCGCTGCCGTTTAAAGCAGCAGTGCCTCCTAGTCAGTGAGCACAATGTGGAGCCAAAAATAGGTTTTTAAGGCAGCGATCCTCACCTTTACCACGCTGAGCCACTACACCTCCTCCAGTAACTTTATGTGGGCTATAAAGCCCCGCCCTGTGCTTAAAAAATGAATTGTTCAGTTATTTCAGCCATCCTAAGAGAATACTTTTACCCACTGAAAACATAACAAATGCAAACATTTTTCTGGCTCCTCTTCTCTACAGCCTCTCTTCTCTTCGCAGCAGTGGGAATGGTGGCTTTTCTCCCCGCCCGCTCCTCTCTCCTATATAGCAGTGAAGGGGCGGTTTGTTTATCCGGGGGGCTCCTTTAGCAGGCGTGGAGCGGGTGCTTTATATCCTCTCCCTTGTTCAGTGGCAAGTGAGGCCGCTGGTTCCTCTGCACTTTGCAGGCAGCAGGGTTGCAAACAGAGGCAGATGGCCACACCTATTCCCGGCTCCTCAGCAGCTGCGCAGGGAAGAGGAGGGGCCCACGCGCTGCTGCTGCTGCTTCCTGCAACGTTGGTACCAGGGTGATTCTGACCATCTGGCCTCATATCCTCTCTTGCCTGTGATGTGACTGCATGCCCCAAGTTGAGAATCATTGTTCTGGAAAGATGGAAAATCATCTTGCACCAACAGACACAGTCAGAGGCCAAGAAAACACAACCGAAAGATACAGAAATAGTCTCAGTTGTTTTAGCTTCCCTGGCCTGATTAAAAAGAGCTTCCAAGTGCACCTCAGTACGTTGCCTGTAAATATTATACCTTACAAGCTCCAAAAAAAAAAAAAAAAAAAAAGAGGTTCTTTTTGATACAATGCAAGTATTAAGCTGAGGACTAGCAGTAAATCTCAGTGATTAAGATCATACGAGCGAGGTTCACTCCTGTGACGGGTACGTGCAAAACAAACCCCTTTGGAGACCATTATTTTCTTCAATTCCAGTTTTTTGGTACGTTTTTGCCGGTCTGTTCCTTTTTCTTTTTTTTTAAAAGCTTGAACAAAACACTATTTTGTTTCCTCTGATTCCTTAAAACCTCTTGCTCCAGGCAAATTTCAACTTTGCAGCAAGTACAAAACACTGCTGCTTTAAACTCTTCACCCTGAAAAGAAATGAAGCCCAGTCAGATTACTACTAAGTTTAGCAAAGAAACACCAATCAGCTGGAAATTGGCAGCACCAGAACGCTGGGTTACAGATTTCCCTGCCATGGGGAAAAGAGACTGAGAGGTATACAAGTACCGCACGTCCCGCAGAAGAGCGCCAACGTTTTGCTTCCTCTGTGTGTAGGTTAACTTTCGTACACCTACAGCAAAAGCCATTCGGAAAATCGCAGAGCATCGCTAGGCATAGGACTCTCTACAGAACTTGCATGGAATATAGAGAAACACGATACCACGCAGGGCCAAGATACAGCCACCCTGATGGAAGTATTAGAGTATTAGAGAGTTTGAATCACGAGTTTTTCCCTGTTTTTAAAGATCTTTAGAAGAGGAGACTTCAATTTACCTTGGTATCAAGTAATAAATATTTTAACCTGTTGAACTACAGGATTTGATGATGTCCCCTTGTAAATAGCCTATGGAAAAACTCTGGAAGGTTAGTGGCACACTCTTTCCCTTTATCTGTTAATGTGTGTGTTTTCTGTTTGGCGGCTTCACTTCCTCCATAGAGGATACACTGCATTGGTTTGACATTTAAATTTCCCTCAGTTTGCAGTAATTATACAGCAGCACAGCCAAACATTTCTTCCAATGCCCTGTTATTTTGGAATCCACTTTAGACGACCTATAATAATCTACATGGATTTTCTACATGAAATGGAAAAGTAAACCAAAAACGTATCCTAGTGCCTTCTCCATTATTCCAAGGTCTGCTGTGATAAGAGGCATTTAGCAGCATGTTCTGATGACTGCCTCATCGCAACGACGGCAGATTCTGGAGCAGCACATACAAGGTCAGCGCAGGCTATGGTGCTGTGATAAAGGCAGCAATTGCGGATTCTAGTTCAGAAGCCAACACTTTTTTTCTTCTGGCGTCCTCTCTTATTTGGTGCACGATCTAATACAGTGCCATGTTCCCCATTCCCTCTGGACCACCACCATACCGTTGCTTATGACTCCCCCCTTTTGCTCCACAACATAACCCACGTGCAAATTTTTCGAGCTCCTGGAAGCTTAAAAAGCAAAACAAAAATGAAACCATGGGTGCATTTTTTTTTTTTTTTTTAGTAAATGTCTTTTTTTTTTTCCCCCTTCCATCTAGGACCCACAGCAAGCTCACAGAGCGCACACCTCGTCCTGTGTCCACAAGCCCCTCTGCGCACCTTTGTCGTGCTCACACACTGAAAACCCGTGGCTGCAGGCTTCCAGGATCCTCTTCGGATGGAATGGTGCTCCGCACAAGAGCAAACTGTAATCACATAACGTCACTTTTCCATGAACACACCAAAAAGAATACGGCAACCCAACCAGCCTCCAGACCAGTAACAAAACATGTATTATACTTGCATTTCAACTGTGTGTTTTTATTCAGGAACCCAAGTACCACATCTACTAACCGCAGATTTGTGAAACTCCAGCAGATTTATTAGCCTGCTAGAGCAAATGCATAAATAGGAAAAGAGGGAAGGAAAAGGCTCTATAATAATCTTTTTCTTCCCCTGCTTGCAATATTGAAACAGTACTACTAGCCTACAAATGATAAACATACTGGATATCAACAATTATATTTATTTTGGGACTGTGACATTTGGTCAGAGAACAAAGAAGTTTCACCAAAAGAAACATTTATCTTTGTCCTGCTCAGGCCCAAAGTTAGGCGTTAATTTCTGCCGGCACCGGGAAAGTGTACAGAAAAGCAGTAAAAACTGCTTTTCTGTACACCCTCCGACTTAATATCATGGCGATATTAAGTCGCCATGATATAAGTTCGGAAACCGGACGCTCAATTTTGCCGGCGTCCGGTTTCCGAATCAGTGGCTGTCAGCGGGTTTGAGAACAGATGCCGGCAAAATTGAGTATCGGCTGTCAAACTTGCTGACAGCCGCCGCTCCTTTCAAAAAAGAGGCGCTAGGGATGCGTTAGTGTCCCTAGCGCCTCTTTTTACCGCGGGCCCTAATTTGAATTTTTTTTTTACTGAATCACGCGCACAAGAGAGCGGGCGCTTGCCCGCTCTCCCGCGACTTTTACTGTATCGGCCTGACGGTAAATAAAGGAAACCAGCCCCAAAATGAGGATCTGTGCTACTGACATGAACAGCTGAGAGATGTGATGTAATACACGTAGAAGAACGTGGAGTACTCCTATGTGCCGTGCCGGTGGTGAGTTTTTAGTTTGTTTTGTCAATTGTAAGGAGTTGTGATGTTGGGTGTGATGGCCTGAAAAGATTTTTGATGTTGTGCTTTCCTTGTTTTGATTATTTTTAGCGCTGTGTTTGGAGGAGTTAGCTGATTTGATTGGGTTTGGGTCCTTTGCCTTTTAAAGTTGGCTTGGGAATCAGCGTGGTAGTCTTGATTAGAACAGCTGAGAGGTGAAATGGAATAGACGTATGAATGACGGGGGACGTCTTTATACATTGGTGTTAAGTTTTTTGGCTCGGTTGGAACCTGTTTTTTGTTTTTTCAGTGATTGGAATAACAATTTTGTGGGTTTAATTTGATTGTTTTCAGATTTGGTAGATGTGCAAATTGAACAACTGTTACTACTCCATGTACATACCTGAAATTCTAAAATCAGGGGTTGAGGTTAGTATATAATGAATATAATTCATGTGTATATAAATGTATGAAAATTTCTTTTTTGGTAAATTACATTGAATGAAAAATTTATTGAAATATGATTTATAATTTGTAGAAGGGGCACACACGTCACTATTAGTGATGATGAAGAAATGTGGAAATGTTTGATATGAATATTCGGGAACATCAATAGTGTGAAATTATGCTCCCCTGAAGAAGCTTTTATAGCGAAACATGTTGGGAGTATTGTGAGGGAGTATTGGAAGAGAAGAATTTCAAACAGCAATTAAGAAAAGATATTGATTGATGGAATGTTAAAAAATTTTTTAAATGTATGGATGGTGTATGAATGGTGGTTTTATATGTATTGTATGGTAAAAATATTGTTCCTGAATTACTCATGTGTTTACTCGATGAAAGAAATGTTTTTTCAACATATTGTTGCTTTTTGTATTTAAATAAAGATTTTTTGAAAAATTAAAAAAAAACTTTTTTTTAATAACTTTATATGTCACTAAATTATATTGGATTGTAATGCCATTTCGGCAAAGGTGAAGAAGATGAAAACAGTCAAAGAATTCAAAGGAGCAAGGGATAAATACTGTGGATGTCTAAAGGCTAGAGGACGGAAATGAAGAAAAGCATGCAGGACAGTAACTTGCTGGTGCGGCAGTTACCACCCTTGGCAGAAGGTATGGAGATTACTACCCTTAACCAATAAGCCTTGATGCTTTTAATGCAACTGCAACATTGCTCCCTGCTTTGACGGCAGGGGGAAAAGAGGAACATTAGTCATACAACAACCAAGAGGGCCCTGACATCTATGGTCTGGGGTACCGATAACGCAGACATAAGGAAAAAAGCACAGGACTGCTTCTATGGCCAAGTCCATAAGCAAAGCAAGTCAAGCAGCACTGTCTGAATTTTCAAGACAGCTCATCACCCAGTAAGAAAAGTTGCTAGCAGAAATTTTTATGGGTTTATCATAAGACTTGGGGATAATTGCATGGAGCGGCAGTTACTCCCCTTGAGTAGAGTTCAAAATCTGTGTTACAAACCACAGTTTCAAGCATTCTCCAACATGGCTGCCGTACGACGACGCAAAAGCATCTATTGATATTACTTATATATGTCCTACCATCCAATGAAGCCCTAGAAGTTCACTGACATCATTATTCAATTCAATAAAATACTGCTCATTCTATTTCCATATTGAGTCTTATTGGTCTGCGAGGTAATAAAACAAATGTTAGTTATCCCAAGAAAGATCTTACCGTGCAGCTAAGTTTCTTGGGCTTCTTTTTCAAAATTAATAGTTTAATTTTACACTTGTCTGAACATATTACACTAAAGCCAAGATTATGTAATTCTTTTTATATGTAACTCGATTACATCATGCTATGTTAATTGGCATTATTAAATCATATTTAGTAAGAGCTTTTTCTCTTCTTACCTGTAGAAATGTCTTTACTGAATTAATCTATAGTTTTTCTGTGGTCAAATAAATGAATAAAGAGCACATTTAAGAAGTGGAACCAGCTTTTCTCCATCTGATATGCCTGACTGGGATTGTTTACACAGCAGGTCCAAAGCATTGCTGTTTTCCCAATGAAAACACGAAGGATATTTATTGAAAGGTCGCTCAGCACGAGAAAACTCTGATTTAGATTTTAGCACAGTTCTCATGAGAATAGCTTTCCCATTCTTCCTAAGTACAAGAGATGGGTAAGTGCAATGGAAATCAAGCCCTGCTTTCTGACTCTTCTTGTGATGTCATAATTCAGTTTTGATGGGCACTGGTTTATGATAGTGCAACAACCAGACAAGAAAAGGCATTCGTTACAAGAACCTGAAATATGAGAAGCGGAATGAGAGAGAGAGTGCTGCAATTGTACATCACTTTCAATGATTTCAAATGTAGAAATAAAGGTCAGAAAACAAATAAGTGATGAGGCCTTCTTATTGGACCAACTTACCAGATTTGTGACTAGCTTTCAAGAGTCTGGGCTCACCTTGTCAAAGTGGGTGCAACCCCTAAACTCCCTTTGCTAGGTTCCGTTTGTTTCCTTTTTTTATCTGCTTCACATTGAAGCAGTACACAATCCCTTCTTCTATTTTCCAGCAGCTGTCTTTCACGACTCCTCCTGGACTGGGACTCTTAAGGATCCAGCCCAGCTCTTGTCCCGGACCTCTGGGGCTCTCTCCCACTCCACTGATTCTTCCGGATGCAGCGAGGCAGTCACCCACTTGCTCCAGCTCTGCCTGCTTCAGGTCTCCAGCTGCTTCCCCTGAAATTGCTATGAAAATCTTGGATTCTTATGAGGAATTCAACCATGTAAGGAGCCAGAGTGCAGGGCACCAACAGTTCCATGCCCGGGTTCACTGAGGAGTGTCCTCTGTCTACAAATCCTCTATGCTTTCTAATCTGTGCAGCTCCAACTGATTCTTTCCTGGGCGGAAAGGCCTTAGCTTTGCCCTGTTAGAGGACCACTCCTACGATTACCGTAGATACATAAACTGCAAGAATCCCTGCATTCAGCAAACTGCAAGGTTTTTTCCTTGAAGGCTCCTCACGTTTGTTCATTTTGTTTGGTTTTAGTGTGTGCTACCCAAAGGTAGGCGTTAATTTCTCTCGGCACCGGGAAAGTGTACAGAAAAGCAGTTAAAACTGCTTTTCTGTACACCCTCTGACTTAATATCATGGCGATATTAAGTCAGAGGTCCCAAAAGTAAAAAATAATTAAAAATAAAAACATTTAAAATCAGCCCGCGGCTCGCGGGTTGAAAACCGGATGCTCAATTTTGCCGGCCTCCGGTTTCCGAACCCGTGGCTGTCAGTGGATTTGAGAACCGACGTCGGCAAAATTGAGCATCGGCTGTCAAACCTGCTGACAGCCGCCGCTCCTGTCAAAAAGGAGGCGCTAGGAACGCGCTAGTGTCCCTAGCGCCTCCTTTTACCGTGGGCCCTAATTAGCATATTTTTATTTACTGTATCGCGCGCACAGGACACTGGCCTGTGCGCTCGCCCACTCTCCCGCGTTTCTTTCTGAATCGGCCTGCATGGGTGCAAGGCTGACTCTCTTCTGTGTCCTTGTTATGTAAAACAGACCAGCCAGCAATTTTATAAACAACAGCAAGACTAAAATAGAAATTCAGACACATGACAATTCTCTTTGCTTCTCTCTCTTCCTTCCATTTTATATTTTTTTAAAATGACCCATCGGTGCAGCCTCTCTATTAAGCTACCTGGGCTGAGCCCCACATATGGTTTGATGATTTCAAAAAATTATAAAAATTTTAAGAAAGTGAACCAGAAACAGAAGATTTACTGGGCTGTCCCACCATGCGTCTCATCCAGCTGAGACAGCTACCAAGTAATGGTGGCTGTAATGGGTACAGTGGCACCCAGCACAGCACTGCCAAGTCCTGTGCATGCTCGCTAAGCAGGCACACAACTTTCACCTGGCCACGCTGTACCTGGTTACAGGCCGATACAGTAAAATTCGCGGGAGAGCAGGCGAGCGCCCGCTGTCCTGTGCGCACGATTCAGTAAACTAAAATATTTAAATTAGGGCCGGTGGTAAAAAGAGGCGCTAGGGACACTAGCACGTCCCTAGCGCCTCCTTTTTGACAGGAGCGTCGGCTGTCAGCGGGTTTGACAGCCGACGCTCAATTTTGCCGGCGTCGGTTCTCGAGCCCGTTGACAGCTACGGGTTTGGAAACAGGACGCCGGCAAAATTGAGCTTTTGGGTTTCAACCCGCGAGCCCATTTCAATTTTTTATTTTTTTTTACTTTTTTTTAACTTTCGGGACCTCCGACTTAATATCACCTTGATATTAAGTCGGAGGGTGCACAGAAAAGCAGTTTTTACTAGAGATGAGCTTGATTTTTTTCTACCGGGTCGTTTTTTGAGTTGGACGCTTCAGGGTAAAGTTCGTTTTTCCTCGATTGTTTTTTTGGGAAAACGAACAAAAAACGAAACGGGGAAAAATGAAACGGGCCCAAAAAACGATGCGGGAAAATGAAGCTAAAAAAAATCCACCCCAAGCATTAATATTTAATATAATACATTAAATACACCCCCCCCCACCATCCCGATCCCTCCCCAAGACTTACTAACATCCCTGGTGGTCCAGCGGGGTCCCGCGAGCGATTTGCCCCTCCATGCCGTCAGGCTGACGGCCTGCTTCGCATCAAAATGGCGCCGATAGCCTTTGACCTACTATATCACAGGGGCTACCGGTGCCATTGGTCAGCCCCTGTCACATGGAAGGAGCAATGGATGGCCGGCGCCATCTCGTGCTCCTACCATGTGACAGGGGCTGACCAATGGCACCGGTAGCCCCTGTGACATAGTAAGGGCAAAGGCTATCGGCACCATTTTGATTACTGGCAGCCGACAGCGAGATCGCTCCTGGACCCCCGCTGGACCACCAGGGACTTTTGGCAAGTCTTGGGGGACCCTCCTGTCCCCCACAAGACTTGCCAAAAGTCCCTGGTGGTCCAGTGGGGGTCCGGGAGCAATCTCTTCTTGCACTCGGGCCGTCAGCTGCCAGGAGCACAAGATGGCGCCGATGGCCATGTGACAGGGGCTGACCAATGGCACCGGTAGCCCCTGTGACATAGTAGGTCAAAGGCTATCGGCGCCATTTTGATGCGAAGCTGGCCGGAAAGCCTGACGGCACGGAGGGAGAAATCCCTCGCGGGACACCGCTGAACCACCAGGGATGTTAGTAAGTCTTGGGGAGGGATCGGGATGGTGGGTGGGGGGGGGGGGTTTGTATTACAGTACATTTTAATGCTTGGGGTGTTTTTTTTTATTTAAAAAAATAAAATGTGCCCCTCCTCCATACAAACCCGAAAAACTAATTTTCCTCGAAGTTTGGGGAAAATCAGTTTCGGGTTTCGGGGCCCCCGACCCACGACGAATTAGGCAATTTCGTTGGGAGCAGACACCATTCCATACACTCTCCAAACAGAGAAAACTGAAGCTGATGGATCAGAAGGAACATACAAGAATGCAACAATAAAAAAAACAAAAAACAAAAACAAATTCTAACCACTATTCAGGGCTCCCAAAGTCCACCGTTTTCCATTCCTTTCCCGCAACGAATATATCTGTTTACATCTACCTCACATTTCAAAGATGGAGCAGTTATTTTCATGATAAAAAAAAAATAATAAAAAAGAACAGACGTTTCCACTGTACGATGCGCAAACTTCAGCCACCAATAGACAGGTGAAGTGAAAACAAGGAGGGTGATAGGGTGCCTAGGAGCACAGCGGCGGCTGAATGCTGTGAAACCATATACCATTAAACCCACTCCCTGTCTTTAAGTGGCTGACAAAAGACAGGAAAAAAAAACCAAGAGATCCATGTCAGTGAAAAGCAGTCCGTTCAGATCCGATGTGTACACGTCAACACAGCTGCAAACAGAAAGCGAAGATTAATGGCAGCCCCAGGCTACAAATATTGTTGATCAGTCAGCAACGATTTGGGGGACTCAGCAGTTCATCATCCTGCCCCGGGCTGTATTTGCAGGAGAGAGCGAGACGAGGCTAGCGCCAGAGAAAACTCCATACACGCGCCGAGATCCAGCCCAAGTTGCACAAAGACTGGCAGAATGATTCCGCAAAGCAGTTTTGCGGAAATAGCTTACGTTCAGACCCCCAAAATCAATTCCTTGCACTATAAAAAGGTGGACGGGTTTGCATCCGTTCGTATCTCTCTCCCTCTTTTTCAAGCAGAACATTTATTTATTTCAGAAAGGCTCTGGAATGGCAGCACACAAACCCATTTCTTTTCTGTTTCCAACTACATAAGATCAACTGTACTTGGCCCAGGAATAGGGGGGGGGGGGGGGGGGGGGGAAACGTAAGCAAAAAAAATGTACCCTGAAAGCATGCTTTGGAATGAGCTGAACTGGAGCAAATTTTGCCAAACTACTTTGCTCTAGCCAAATTCACCCTCCAAATTTCCACAAAATGTACCTGAATCTCACAGAACTTAGATAAACATGTTCAAGCATCAGGATATTAACTTATTCCATCCTATTTATTTATTTTTAACTTTATTTTCATAACATATATTAACAAAGCACAAAAACTTTGTAAAGAAACAAGGGTAACCTATAGAAATGCAATGGTAAACCAATAAAAACAGATAAATCTTTATCTATCTTTCCTGCATTAATTTCCCCAAACACAAAAGAAACCGTGAGAGGGGCAGAGAGAAATCAAAGACAATACAGACAGCAAAATAAAGAAAGGCAATAGCAAGCAAGATTCCTTTCACTAACGTAATCAAGATTAGTGGTCCACTATGGGAGCAGGAGAAGATGTCAGTACCCTCCTAGCAACAAGAAAAGCCTTGAGTTGTTTGGGGGAGAAGAAAAGAAAGCAATCAGCTCAATACTTAATAAAACACTTACAAGGATAACATAAGGTAAATGAAGCACCTAATGCCGATGTATCATTCCTCAAAGCCAAAAATGCTTTCCTTCTCTCCGGAGTCAGTCTTGATGAGGTCCATATTCAGATACAGTCCGGATAGCAAAGTTAGATGGATAAACTTATTCGGCTAACTTTAGAGGCATATTCAAAAGCGCAGCCGCACTATGGAATATACCCAGCTAACTAGTTTTTAGCTGGCTAACTTTGGGACAGCTCTTTGGCCTGACCAGATTTGGGGGGTGGGCCTGCAAAAGCCCGCAGCCTTCGCACCACAGCGGTGCGCTGGCTGCCGGCTTTCGCACCGAATAGCGCCACCGTGAAAGGCGGCGCTATTCGGCGCGCTACTGCCGACGATAATGTTAGTAACATTATCGCCGGCAGCGAAGCCACTGACGACTCCGCACCCTCCCCGCCCCGACTCCTCCCCTCCCCCTAATTTGCATGATATCGCATGCAATAAGCCTTTGATAAATGACCCCCTTAGCCGGCTATATTAACCGGCTAATTCTGAATATTGGAGTTAGCCAATTATCATAGCCAGCTAATTCAGCTCCTCCCAGTTACGCCCCTGGAACGCTGCTAAGTTAGCCAAATATTTATTTAACTGGCTAAATTCTGAGTTTAGTCAGCTAAATGCTTTTGAATATGGACCTCAATAAGTCTAGGTAGATTCTCACCTTTTGACCCAAATATTCAGCATTTAAATTCCTGAAATATGCAGCCATTGCATTACTTAAATCATTATCATTCAGATAAGAAACAAGAGTAGCACGCTCTATAAATTCATGCCCAGATGTTTCCAAAAATTCAATTAATTTGGGAAGTTCAATATACGAAGATTGAGCTTCCGAGATGTGCATCTCCATCCTATTATGGATTGTTGTTTTTTTTCTTTTGGATAACAAATTCTACAGTTATATGTGCTTCTTTTGTTGGAACTGGTTCCTGTTCTTTGAAAAAAACACTTTGAGGTGAATTTTTGTAAACATTTATTTGCGTGTGTAAAATCAGCATATACGTGCGTAAGCAGCTTGTGTTCACGTACACACTATTTTATAAACAGTAAAAGTATGCCTGCACTTTGAAAGCATCCCTTCTCCTGTCTGTTCATGTTATGAAACTTTTATTCTGAATGATGGTTTCCCTTGCTTTTCTCAGGGCACTGAGGACAAATAAGCTCGTGACTCTTGTCAAAGAGAACATGCTGAACTATTGATGCGTAATGTCAGTGTCTATGGAGATAGTCAAAGCATTTTTATTCTAAAGTCAAAGAGTGATAAGAAAGGCTGGAGAAGACTATATCACATTTACAGGTTAAAGAGCAAAAAAACACATGTACCCTATAACAAACGTACAGGCCCTTTTTGACATTAAGAGTGAAAGTACAGTCTTGGCCAAGAGCCCTCTGAATATACTTAACAAAGTTCAGTCTACAACTGTGTTGAAAAGCAGCATCCAACTCACATGGGGACTGACATGAGTAATTCTGGCACTCATTCACTCTGCATAGTTGTGGAAACCGCAGCAAAGGAAAAAAAAAAAAGAGGAAAAGCTGCTGGAACTGATGTGAAATTCAGGAACAGGAGGGAGTTGCATGCAAACTGACAAGAGAGATGAACTAGCTGAAAATCAGTATAGTAAAAAAAAATAAAATAATAATTTAACAAAAACGAAGTGATATATGTAATTGAACGAAGAGATTTCTGTTTAAAATGCTGGGTGAATTCTCACACGAGTCAAATCAATGCTTGAATTTGTAGCTACACATTAGCATTCTGGACGCAGAAGAGGGTGTTGTGGAGACACTATGTTGAACATCTAAGTTTGGACATTTCAAGATTTACTGACATTGGAATGGGACTTTCCCGAATACAGATGGGCCAGTTAAATTTGCTCATCTCCCAAGAAGGTAAAACCTGTGTGCGCATCCCTGCCCCCATTTCATATATACATGTGGGAGCAATAATGTGGAAAAATTCATGAGCAGTGATTTAATTTGGAAAACTAAGAGGAATTTGACCAAATAATGATTATAAGCAAGATTGTGAGAATCACTTGTTTCAATGCAATTTCAAATAAGTTTTGGAGGGGTATGAACATAAGAACATAAGAAATTGCCATGCTGGGTCAGACCAAGGGTCCATCAAGCCCAGCATCCTGTCTCCAACAGAGGCCAAAACCAGGCCACAAGAACCTGGCAATTACCCAAACACCAAAAAGAACCCATGCTACTGATGCAACCAATAGCAGTGGCTATTCCCTAAGTAAAATTGATTAATAGCCATTAATGGACTTCTCCTCCAATAACTTATCCAAACCTTTTTTGAACACAGCTACACTAACTGCACTAACCACATCCTCTGGCAACAAATTCCAGAGCTTTATTGTGCGTTGAGTGAAAAAGAATTTTCTCCGATTAGTCTCAAATGTGCCACTTGCTAACTTCATGGAATGCCCCCTAGTCCTTCCACCATTCGAAAGTGCAAATAACCGAGTCACATCTACTCGTTCAAGACCTCTCACAATCCTAAAGACCTCTATCATATCCCCCCTCAGCCGTCTCTTCTCCAAGCTGAACAGCCCTAACCTCTTTAGTCTTTCCTCATAGGGAAGCTGTTCCATTCCCCTTATCATTTTGGTTGCTCTTCTCTGCACCTTCTCCATCGCAACTATATCTTTTTTGAGACGCGGCGACCAGAATTGTACACAGAATTCAAGGTGTGGTCTCACCATGGAGCGATACAGAGGCATTATGACATTTTCCGTTCCATGGTTGGAAGGAGTGTAAGAGGTGTAGCTACTAGCCAATAGGTATGACCTAACAAGGACAGAGTACGCAAAGCTATATAGGTAGTATGGGGAACAGTTACCAGATACAGGCAAACATTCAGTAATGCAATTCAGGTATCATAATTGTTGGACTTTAAGACATACCAAGGTTTTGAAAGGAAAACATTAGGAAAAATATTTTGGTTAGTATGACTGAATCTAGAACTGGTTCTGTTGATGCACCTTCAGTGACAGATTTAGGATTTTGTCATCCCCTTGTACTGCTAGTGTTATCATGCCCACCACCCCTCTCTCACACACACACACACACACTAACAAAGGCACCTTGCTTGAGTCTATATAATTTTTTTGTTTCTATTGAGTGAGGAAAAGGGATCCTATCGCCTACACAAAGCAGATCATAGGTATGGGGAGAGGAAAAGGAAAGGGTGAGAGGGCCAATGATGGGGAGAGGAAAGGCAGAAGACCAGAAATGGGTTGAGGAGGAGGAGAGAGTGCTGGGGACGGGAGGAAGAGAGGGAACGAGGACTACGGATGGAGAGGATGAGAGATGCGGGAGACTGAGGCAGTGGGGGAAGATCAGAAATCTGGGCTGGTGAGGGGGGAGGGAGAGAAGGCAGGAGGAGGGAGGGAGCAAAGGAGGGAGTCAGACAAGTTTGGGGGATGGTTCCAGGATATCAGAAAGGAGCAGTAGGAAGAAAGGGAGGGTTCCAGGATCTGGAGGACTGAATCTGAAATCAAGGGAGAGAGGATCTGAATTGCAGGGGGGGGGGGGGGGGGGGAAGTACACCATGTTTCATTCCTGCTCTTTCTTGCATCCACTCTCTAACCTCCCACCCAACCTGGCATCCACGCACACACCCAGCACCAATTCCTTCTCTCTCACATGCACAGACATACACTCCCTTCAGCTGATCCTCCCATATCCCCAGACTCTCTTCTCACCCGCAAACTCCGCCCCCCCCCCCCCCCCCCCCCCCCCCCCCCCATTCAGCTATTCCTAACTTCTCCAAAAATAATCCCCCTTTGTTATATCTGCTCTAGGCTCATCCTCTTCACTTCTGTTCCCTGCTGCCTGGGTGGGGAAAGGCTGGATCAGGAAGCAGAAGGAGGCTCTCTGTGGAATGAGATTCAGCACAGTTAGAAGGCAGAAAATCTATAGCCAGCCTGCTACCCCCAAATTTTTGCCACCTTAGGCCCCGGCCCAGTGTTTCTATTGACAAATCCAGACCTGTGTGCATCCATATTCCACAGTGTGGTGTATTCTATAACCCCTCACCGTCCCTTCTCATTCTTGCACCCCATTATTCCCCAGCCCCGCCCCCCAAAGTTCATTCCCCTCGCACATCAGTCATCCATGTAGGCTTAGCAAATGATTCCCGGCGCCTCTTCTTTTCTTCAGTCATCGGTGGGATGGGCTTGGCCTGCTACCCTGGCCTTATCCTCCTCACTTCAGCATCTGGCAGGATGGGCATTAGCAGCCACTTGGGCCTCTTACTTCTCACTTCAGTGGCTCACAGGATGCTCTCTGCCAGCTGCCCAACTCTCCTCCTCCTTCATCTTTTGCTGACTGGAGTAATGAGCACCACCAGCTGCCCAGAGCTGCCTCCTGTCTTTGGCATCTGATTCTGCCAGATGTACTGCATCTCGTCTTCTTTGGTAGTTGGAAAAATTCCAGGCGCCATGCAGTAATTTCTAGGTAACCTGGCATCTAGGATTCGTCCGGCCCATCTGACCATAAGGAACAGGACAATTTTAGGCCACTTTTTTTATTCTTTAAAGATTATCTTATAGTCCAGTGAACACAGCAATTCTTTCCAAATCGGAGAAGTGCTCAGCTGTGGTGCTGGAGAAACTCAAACAAAATGATGTGTTACTGTCTGGACTAATGGCAGGAATTTTGGTGCATAGAATGACTTCTTGCCCAATGTCTGCAGCCACTTCCAGTCAGACCCCATGTGTGGATGATGAGGAGCAATGTTCTTGAATTAGTCAGGCCTGACATGCTTGGGCTCAGTTATTGCACACTTCTTCAGGGACCCGAACTAGATGACACTTTTTTTTTTTTTTTTAAATCTTTTATTTTCATAAATTTAACTTTTCTTACAAAGAAGAATTTAAAAGAAATCAGATACACAGATATAATACAAATCAAAGTTTTAAATTTACAAGGTAATATAAGAAATTATTGAAAACAGTATTTATCCATGCATCACAATATAAAAAAATAAGGGAGCTAAACATAGAAACGAGCACAATAATTAGGAAAATTTAAACAAACATGTATTCAGTAATGACGCCAGTGTTTGGTGTGGATATACTATTATGTCGACTCAACAGTGGGATTTCTTTGGGACCGACCGTCCAAGAAGCCTCTGAGTTGATTTGTATCAAAGAAAACATATTTAATATTATTGTGGTAAAACACAACACTTGCAGGGATATCGTAAGTCAAATTTAGCACCTAATTGTTGCACCTCTGATCTCAAAGACAAAAAGTCCTTCCTTCTGGACTGTGTAGCCTTTACTAAATCAGGAAATATCCACACTTTCTGACCAAGGAAAAGAGATTGCCGATTATGGAAGAATTGCTTAAGAATATTATTACGGTCCATTAAGAAGGCAAAAGAAATAAGCATAGACCTTCGTTGAAGGACTTCCTCTTCTTAGGATAATTCTAGTATTCTTGAAACATCAAGAGAAACTGATCCTCTTTGCACAGGTAAATTTCCTTGATTTGATTGAGATAAATAATAAATCTTTGTGATTACGGGCATAGCTGCTTCTGGAATTTTTAACACTTGTAACAAATATCTCTTAAACAACTCAAGAGGTGATACCAAATTTACTACTGGAAAGTTTAAAATGGATGACACCTTTTAATGATGTTTATAAGTTCTATTGCTACAGCTTTATTGCACAACTCTGAAAGTTGTTCAGTTGAATTAAGTAACTTGTTCAAATTTCAGTTTGTATTGCAAAGACAGTTGCTTATTTTCATTAAGGGAGCTGGGGTGAGAGGGTGATCCTTGGAGTCCAGATGCCCATGTTAGTTAAATAAGGTCTGTACCATTTGATTATGAAATGATTGTTTGTTTTCCATAAATAGCAGGATGAATTAGTCATTACACATGAGTGATGTCATCCAGTGGCACTGGACTCATTTCTCCTAGTGTTGCGACCGTCGCTGCTCGACGTCCTCACTCCGCCCTCTTTACCTCTGTGGCGACTCCCTCTGGGTCTGATGGACAGCTGGCTGCCACAGCGTCCCCATGTCATCTCCCTCCGGCGTCCCTGGACCGACTCGACGTTGCACATCCGCCATGTTGCCTGAAGACCTAGGGTGCGCGCGCGCTCTGATTGAAGTACCAGCAAAGGCGCGAACTCCAGCATGGTTCTCTGCTTCATCGGCATGGGAGAAAGACTGATACATCACGCATTTCCAGCATAGCTCTCTGCTTCAACAGCAGGGGAAAAAAAAAAAACAAAAACAAAAAACTGATGCTTCACGCATATCCTGCATAGCTTCAACGACAGGGGTGAAGAAAAAAAGGATTCGCAATCACAAAGCGAGGAGTAGCTGGCTTGTTACGGTGGTTACTACCCCAAACCAAATGTGCCTGATACTTCACTTTCAATGCATATCCAGCATGGCTCTCTGCTTCAACGGCAGGGGAGAAGAAAAAAAAAACCAACAAGGGCTGTACAACATAGTCTAGGTAAAACAAATAAGCATGGGTGTAGCTTGCTTATCGCGGCGGTTACTGCCCCTACTACCCCTAACTAATCAAGCTAGATATTTCACTTGGATGCAGCTCCATCACTGCTCTCTACATTAATGGTGGGGGTGGAAGGGGAATAGAACCAAGAGCTAAGAGAAACAGATAAGAATGAGAGAAAAAATGTGTGAGGCTTGCTGGGCAGACTGGATGGGCCATTCGGTCTTCTTCTGCCGTCATTTCTATGTTTCTATGTTTCTATGATGTCATCCACTTCCAATATTTAAAGGTCTCTATTTCGCTATCTAATTGAGTTAGCAAGGATAAAGGATAACAGATAAGATTCCTCCAAGCTACTCTGCCTCCTCGGACTTACCAGAGGTACCCGCTCCTCGGGGGCATCGCACCACGACCCGCCCGACACGCCCCTGGAATGCCCCTGAACGTCGTGCCGCCCCCGACACGCCCCCCTAGCAAAGCCCCGGGATTTGCGCACGCCGAGCCTATGCAACATAGGCTCGGCGCGTGCAGGGGGAGCTTGGGGCAGGTTTTCGGGGGGTACGCACGTATCTTATGTGCGTACCCCTTTGAAAATCTGCCCCAGTATGAATTGGTGCAAAGTCTGTGGACAAAAAGTACCCACGGACTTTGCATCAATGTGAGCATTTTGAAAATTGTCGCCTTGATGTGATTAGCCATGATCTGGACAAAAAGTCATGTGAAATGGGTCACTTCGATTTCTGTCTCCCATCTAAACCCTGTCTTGCAACTATATTTTTATCAAATTGTTTTTTGGAGTCCCCACAACCCTTTGTAATTTAGAAAAGGCAAATTATACCTGCTGAGCATGATAACGTAATTGCATAAGACTGGTTCCTCTACCTTTTCAACAGAAAACAACTATCTGTTCTATTCCAACAGGTCACCCCCCTCTGTCCTTTTTTTTTTTTTTATCAGCATCCTGTCTCTGACAGTGGCCAATCCACTGTACCTGGTATATTCCATAGAGTAGATCTAATTCCTATTACTCACTCCCAGAGATAGCAATAGCTTTAGTCTATCTGGCTAATAATGTTTTATGAACTTTCCCCCAGGAACTTGTCCAAACCTCTTTTAAATCCCACTATGCTAGTCACTTTCATCACATCCTATGGCAACTGATTAAACAGCTTGACAATCCACTAAGTGAAAAGTACTTCTATCTGTTTTGAACCTGCTGGATATTAGTTTCATGGAGAGTCCCCATGTTTTAGTATTATTTGAAAGGGTAAATTATTGTCCTTTATTTACCCATTCATAGAAACATAGAAATGCCAGCAGAAAAATACCAAACAGTCCATCCAGTCTGCCCAGCAAGCCCACAGCAGCACCCGCCGCACCGTACAGGTCACCCCCATACTTATCAGTTTCTCAGACTAAAAGTCAGGGCCCTTGTTTATTGCTGTCTTGAGTCCAATTCCCTGTAATCTCTTGCCCGTGAAGCAGAGAGCAATGTTGGAGTTGCATCAAAAGTATCATGCTTATTGGTTAAGGGTAGTAAAAGCCACATCAGCAAGTTACCCCCATTCTTATTTGTTTTCCCCAGACCGTAAAAGTCAGGGTCCTTTTGGTTGCTGTCTGAATCTAATTCCCCTTTTCCTCTTATCCCTCTGCCATTGAGGCAGAGGGCAATGATGAATTTGCATCAACAGTATGAATGCTATTGATTAAAGGTAGTAACTGCCACACCAGTAAGTTACCTCCATGCACTATTTTCTTCATTTCTACCCTCTAGCTTTTAGGGATTCACAGCATTTATCCCATGCCCTTTTGAATTCTATCACTGTTTTTGTTTTCACCACCTCCTCTAGCAGGGCATTCCAGGCATTCACCCCCCTCTCTATGAAGAACTATTTCCTGACATTGGTTCTGAGTCGTCCTCCCTGAAGTTTCATTTAGTGACCCCTAATTCTGCTGATTTCTTTCCAACGGAAAAGGTTTGTCGATGGTGCCTCATTAAAACCTTTCAGGTATCTGAAAGTCTGTATCATATCTCCCCTGCACCTCCTCTTCTCCAGGATATACCTATTTAGGTGCTTCAACCTCTCCTCATAAGCCATTTGATGTAGACCCACCTCTCCCCCCACCACCATTTTGGTCGCCCTTCTCTGGAGCACCTCCATCCTGTCTCTGTCCCTTTTGATATATGGTCTCCAAAACTAAACACAGTACTTCAGGTAAGGCCTCACAAAGGACCTATACAAGGGGCTTATCACCTCCTTTTTCTTACTGGTTATTCCTCTCTCTATGCAGCCCAGCATTCTTCTTGCTTTAGCTATCGCCTTGTCTCATTGCTTCACCATCTTCAGAATGCTAGACACTTTCAACCCAAGATCCCTCTCTTGGTCCTTGCACAACAGCCTTTCCCCTCCCACCACATACAGCTCTGGGATTACCACACCCCAGATGCAGGACTCTGCACTTCTTGGCACCGAATCCCAGCTCCATATCCTCAACCACTGTTCAAGCTTCCTTAAATCAAGTCTCATTCTCTCTACTCCTTCTGGCATGACCACACTGTTGCAGATTTTAGAATCATCCACAAATAGACAAACTTTACCTTCTATCCCTTCCGCAATATCGCTCACAAAGATAATGAACAGAACTGGTCCCAACACTGATCCTTGTGGCAATCCGCTTAACATTGTTCTCTCTTCAGAGTAGGTTCCAATTACCAGTACACTCCATCCCACTCATGATTTTACAAGCTTCTATCATGTTTCCTCTCAGCTGTCTCTTCTCCAAGCTGAAGAGCCCTAGTCTGCATAGCCTCTCATCACAGGAGAGATGTTGCATCCCCTTTATCATTTTTATTGCCCTCTTCTGCACCTTTTTGAGTTCCATTATATCTTTCCAGCGATGGGGGCGATCAGAACTGCATATGATACTCAAAGTGTGGTCGCACCACGGCTTCATACAGAGGCAATATGATAATTTCTGTTTCATTCTCCATTGCATTTTGGATCATTCCTAACATTCTATTTGCTTTTTTGACTGCCACCACACACTGAGCCGACGATTTCAAACATATTCACTACCCGAGAAGTCTGTGTTGATCAAAAGACTCAATAACTCCCATAAGGTCAAACTAATAGCTAAGTACTCGGCTCAAACTGACAGCAACACAACAGGAAACAGTTTCAAAGGGTGATATTCTTTTTGATCCCATTTATTTGCCACTCTTCAGGCCAGAGTTCAGCCCAGCTTGCTCTCAAAGTAAACTCTAGATCCCTTTTCTATGGAAATGTCTGAAAAACAATTCAGTTGATTGTAATGTATGTCATATTGCAACCTCATTAAACTTGCATAAGAATTTGAAGCATTGAAAAACTGCCTTTGATTTGTTTTGTCAATCTAATAAAATGTTTCTTTTTCATGTCTGCTGTGGTGATGTTACCTGTACCTTCCCCATACAAAACTGAGTTGGCTAATAAAATAAAGTTTTTACAGAGAAACATAAAATAGAGGGCAGATTGCACATTCCTGCTGCAATGTTCTCTGGCTTTACTTTCCTGTCCGCTGAAGTAAGGATGCTCTGTGCTTATTACATGCTTTCTTCAATTCTGTTCCTGTTTTTTCCCTCTACTACAGCCACTGGGAGCCTGTTCCAACACATTCATCTCCATTTCCATGAAGAAATATTTATTTATTCTACTACACAGTCTTAGAACTTCTTTTCCGCTGAATAGCGTTTGCTTCTTTTGCATTATGTATATTTGTGAGACATTTGAATACCTCTAGAACTTCCCCTTTTCTTTCCATGGGTTTCAATTCATATGGCTTAAGGCATAGATTCTGAGCTATTTTAGTCCCCTCTCTAGGCTGCCTCTGCTCTTTGTGGAGACTTGAATTTCAGAACTAGACAATACTACAGAGAAAGTTTAATCGATAATAGAAATTCTGCATCTCCAGTTCTTCAAACAGACACCACATGTCCACAGAAACGCCCCTCGCAATGGGTACAGAGCACAATTACACTATGCAATAAAGAATATTCAAAGTCTGGTGTCACCTCAATAACAGTGAGACAAACACCCTCTGCTACCAGGCTGTCTGTGTTAATTAGATCCAGATAACATTATTGATATGACACGTACATGTGTTGCTAATGCTGGGTTGTAGTTTGAATTCTAGGCGTGCGTTCTGGTTTGGTAAGCAGGCTTGCTACTAGGGATGTGAATCGTTTTTTGACGATTTAAAAAAAATCGTCAGATATTTTTTAAATTGTCAAAAATCGTTAGAGGGGTAATATTAGTGCATGGAAAACGCGTGTCTAGATAGGGGCTAATGGTGCACTCAGCATGAGCGCACCATACTGAATTGGCCTGAAAGTGTCTGGTAGTAGACTGTTTGTGTTGGTGTGGCACCCCTACAGGTTGACCACTAGATGTCACCTATTCCCTGTAAAAAAAAACAAAAAAAACCCACTAGCTAGAGTGGATACCATTTCACAGCTCCTCCTCTATGAAGTAGCTGAGTGGGTGGACCCTGGATATAACTAGGGTGCTAGGGCTAGATTCAGGAGTCGTCGAGAGCAGAGTTTGAGGAAAGTAGGAGCCCTAGTGGGGGGGGGGGGGGGGGTCTCTTTTTTTGTAGTAATACCTAGAGCTTCACCCCAGATACCTCTGGTAAACATCTGGGTTTTCCTTGCTGGGTTAGGTATCAATAGAGAGAAATTGAGAGAGCCAAAAGGATTTGGACTGTGTAAAGGACTACACATTGTGCCTGGGCTACAGGCTGGAGCTCTGAGGAAAGATTTACCCCCCCCCCCCCCCCCCCCCGGACCCAGAGGCCAGGTCTCTAAGCTCTGATAGTGCTCTTCACAGGTTAATGAAGAGCTGCAGGGACAGTGGTCCCAGGAGATTTTGGAACAGTCAGTGAGATACCCTGTTTTCAGCAGAGGGGAAGTGTTGTTTACCCTTTCTTTCCTTTGAAGAGACTTAATGCCTTCCCTTCTGGGAGGCTCACATGAAGAAGGAAAAACCACAAATAAGAGACTGAGGAGCATCAAGGAAGACCCTTTACAGGAACTTTGAATGGGACACCAGCGCAGGTGGGGGTCACTGTGTGAAGTCGGCTGGATCCAGGTAGGACTGTGAAAAATTCAAAGGGAATCTGTTGCAGTCTGGGACCTTGCAGGAGTAAAGGACTACTAAGCTCTCGTGTAAAAGGAGTTAGGATTTCCCCAGAAGCCCAGAGTTCAGCACTTACACAGAGAAAGAGAAAGGACACTCATTTGTACAGACATTTAGATCACCCGGACACTGATTACCTTTTAACAAAAATAAGCAAAAAATAAAGTTTAAACACCCAACTCTGTATATCCCGCACTTCTTGTCCTGATCAGCCTAAGAGATTTACACTAACCAGCTGCACAGCAGAAAGGAAGTCACCTCATAGGCTGGGCCACAAGCATCTGCTTCCCCCCATAGAAAGAAGTCGCCCCTGGGGTGATACAAGTGGAGGGGACCTGTGGCAAAGGAAAATAGCCCTAAGAAACAAATTCTTTTGTTTGCCCTTAGAGGAGATGCTGCTCAGAAGAAAAGTGTTACATTGGTGTTTCTGAAGTAAATCCAGAATTTGTGTATTTTGTACACCGAACTTCAGCCGTGAAAGTGTGTATTTTTGCTGTTGCACGTTTTATAGAGTAATAAAAAAAGTTTTTAGTTGGGTGGTATATCTGAATTCCATATAATAAAAATTATTCTATTTTTGATGGCTGCCCAAGAGGGGGTAAGATGGCCGCCTGATAGGACGTGAGTGAAGCGGCGCTGCACCCTTTTTCCTAAAGAAATTTCCTAATAACTTAATGCCGCACACCAAGCATAAGGGGAGAATTCGGGGAGCAATTTCAAGCTCACCCGTACTGGACCCTCTTCAGAGGCGCATCGAGGGCTTCTTCGCGGGAGCTGCTGAAACACCCGAAGGGCTGGTCGCTGGGGGGACGACGGAGGAGCGAACGCCGTCCCCCCTGACCCTAGACGTCACGCTGAGCCCGGGTGGGCCAATGCGGCCGAAGCATCTGGCATTGATTGAGGAGCCTGCAGGAATAACAATGACTCAGAGCTTGCAGCATCGCGAGATCTCGGAGGAGACACGGGGAAGCCCTGGGATAGGGGGAGGAGAGCTTTCCCAGAGTCGAGAAGCGGGCCGATTGATGAGACAACCGAACCCCACAGGAGGTGGTGGCCAGGAACAAGCTCCGGTACCAGCAGGGAGCGATTTGATGCATATGGCATGTCCCAGGGAGATGAGAAACGCCCTGACAGAACCAGCCTCAGTGAGTGTATAAACTTGGTCCCTCCCGAGGAAATAACATTGGGAAATGTTTGACTAGCTTTAAAAAAGCAATTGAAAAATCCTTAAAAGTAATCAATCAGATGACAATGAAAGCAAAAAAAAAAAACAAAACCAGACAATAATTAATAACAACCTTATTGGAACTTTTAATCAAAAAATAGAAAATCATGAACAAAAAATGGATGACATTCAACAAAATCTTATAAAATCAGAAGAAATGAATTTGAGAAGGTTGGAAAAGCTTGAAAATAATCAGAGAATGTTGAATTTAAGAGTAATAAACTTTCCAGTTGTACGTATGATAGCTCCAATGGGATTGTTTAAAACGTATATGAAAGAGATCTTGAAAATACCTGATACAGCGTTGCCAGTTTGGAAGGCATACTACCTTCCTCAGCCGGGCTCTGAAGCTGAAGAGAGGCCTGTTTCTTCTATGAACATTACTGACTTGCTAGAATTATCAGACGATACAGAAATTAAAAATAGGAAGGCGATATGGGTAACATTTGCCTTCATTTCTGAACGAAACCATGTTTTGAAATTATTCCTGAGAAATAGATCAGCCTCCTTCTACGGCGCCCGAATCTGGATATACCCTGATATAATTTTAAAAACACAGCTGCGAAGAAAAGAGTTCTTGGCAATGAGAGAAAGGGTCCTCAGTTTGGGTGCCCGATATATACTAACATATCCTTCTAAATGTTGTATTCGATATTTAAATAATAATTATGTATTTTTCGAGCCAGACCAACTGAAGGAGTTTCTGCTAGGACACTCACAAACTTCTCCCAGAGACGGATCGACTATTAGTTAAGAGCAAAACTCCACTATCATATACCTATATTTGAACGTATGTTGCTTTCGCTTAGAATTTTCAAGCCCCCAAATTCTTATATTTAGGAGCATAATCCTTTGTAAAGAATTTTGTTTCAAATTGTTATGTTGAACTAAGTAAAGATGTGATTATAGGAAGGATTATGTAATGTTTTCTATATAGAAGAAATTACATGTAATTATGTGAAATTCAAAAATTTAAAATTTAAAAAAAAAAAAAGTTATTCTATTTTTATTTTGTAGCATTTTTGTTGTAAATGTGTCAGTTGTAGGGTGGGAATAAGTAAAGATATATATGCAAGAGAAGAGGGAGAGACAGCCAGGAGGCAAGGAGGGAGGGAGAGGTGGGGAAAGAGGGATAAGGGGGGGGGGGAGTAGAAGATAGAGCCTAAAGGGAGGGATTTAGAAGTAGAGAGAATGCATGGAGGGAGGAAAGGTAGGAGAAGGAGAAGAGGGGAGGAAGACCGGATGAGGGACAGAGAAGGGAGAATGACTAGAGGGAGGAGTTGAAGGGGCAGATATCTGGAGAGGGAAGAGAAAGTCTTGAGGGTGGGAGGAGAAACTTCTGTGAGGAAGGGGAGAAGGAGGCAGAAAGGTGAGATAATTCCTGGAGGAGGGAGGGTGCCATCCCCTAGAGTCAGCCCTGAGCACAACAGCTCTCTGTACATGGCTGATTATACAGCTCAGAGGATCTGATGAAGGAGATGTGCCAAGCCAGGCCTGCCTGCAATTGCAGAACCCTCACCTGGGAGCACGGTGCATTCAGCCATCATCCTTTCCCCTTATGTTAGGTTGAAGTGCATGTTGTTCCAGTTTAAAATGTCTTGGAGTAAGTGTTTGAAGCATAAATGGAACGTGCTCCCGATTCCTGTAAGAGGAAAACCAAATGAGAGCTGTGCTAGTGTTGTGCTTTAGTGGTGCTTATTCACAGAGGAGCCCTGCAAACTAGCCGACTTCGGGTCAGCTCAACAGACATGCAGCTCTTAAAAAAAAAAGGAAGAAAGAAAAAACCTCCACAAGTGGTACGAATGGTAACCATGTCCTTGTGTAAATAAACACGAAACCTACTTCCAGAGGAAAAACAAATTGATTCTGGAAAACACACCCGACTAATTGCTGCCTAAGGCTGAAACCACAGGCCAGGCCCGAGCTCAGGGTTTGTAGTTATGCAGAGAGCTACAAACACCTTCTGAAACACCAGCGGTAACTGCAGCACCTCTCTGAACCTGGTTTCAACAAAAAGGGAGCGAAAAGCATCATTAAAAAATTCCGAAGTCACTTTATTTATTTATTTATTTTACGTCTACACCCAAATAAATCCAGACACAACAAAATAGCAGACTGGAGGCATACGGTAAAGTATACAAACATGTCTTGTATAGTCAGTTAAAGCTGGTAATCCTCAGCAATTTTTTATCCAAATAATAAGCTACAGAGGAAAGAGAGAAGGAAAGAGTAACTGAATGCTGAGGGGACACGGCGCAGAAGCTAAACCTTCCACTGACAGGACCATTTTCAGACTCTGTTCCTCCCAGAAGAGTATGTAAACTATTTAACAATGCATGTTAAACGCCTGCTCCGGCACGGAACGCAGGCTAAAGTGGCATTAGCGGTAACACATTGTTTCAATTAACATGGAATTTGGCAATCAATATGAGCTGATTAGTATGCAAAATGATGCTAGCCAGTTCGTGTAAATACAATGCATTGCGTGTTAATGTGTTTGTGCGCATTAACACAAAGACTGAATTATGTCTTTATGTCCTTTAGTGCATAGTGGATTAGTTGAGCTCTGTGCCTGACGCTCATGCATTAACACGTGTATTTAACACAATTTGCGAAATAGGCCTCTAAGTCACCAAAGTGTAAGAATCACTGCACAAACAGAATATTCATTTGAAAATACAAGAATCTCGGAATAAAAAGATTTTTTTTTTTAAGGAAATAGACGCACCATTGTCCATATATATATTTTTAACCACAACACAAGCAATGTTGTTTCAGAAGTCTCATTGCTTTCTTACTGACCTTATCTACTTGAGTTTACCAATGCCCTTAACATATTCAAGGAGAAAAAAGAAAGTTAAAGCAGCTGTTCTGAGCTGAAAATACTACCTTTACACAAGTTTATGAGAATGACATTTTATTGAAGCAAAAATATACGATGGTCCACATGTTTATACTTCCAGAGTAAATGAACTAAAACACAGGCAGTCCTTTTTATAGGGTCTGATAAACTCCCACTAAGTGCATTTTCCTCAGACAAAGAGGTAAGCAAAAGAGCAAACAGCCTTTTAACCTCTTGTTTTAGTTTGTTCTGTAAGGAAGGTTTACATTTGATTTTGAGGATGGGAGATGGAGGATGTACATCCTTTCACATATACACACTCTTGTTACAAGAATAAGTGCCCAAGATCCAATGGACCAACCAAACCCACCAGGCAGAACATAGCTCATTCGAACCTAAAATCTCACACATCCCTTCCCCCTACAAAATGTGTATTTCCTCTTAGCATTTTATTTATTTTAATGGAGAAATTACTTACCTGATAATTTTGTTTTCTTTAGTGTAGCCAGATGGACTCAGGACCAGTGGGTATTGTGCTCTTCTGCTAGCAGATGTGAGACTGAGTCAGATTTCAAAGCTGACGTCACTCTAGATATACCCCTGCAGTAACCTCAGCTCTTCAGTATTCTCTTCGAAAAGCCATTGTGGATATATCTTTGCTTAAATAACTTGATTAAACTTGATTAAAACTTGAACTGGTTCAACTAATTTCCAAACTGGAGACCGCCAGGGCACTCAACCAATTAACGCTGACACCAGACAAACTGTGGGTGTCTTGAACTAGGGATAGGCCGCAGCTTACCCGTATTTGCTTAGTCTTGAGGTATGCTATCTGAGGTTCTCCTTTTCTGTGGCAGCTGTAGGTGGGTTGCTGAGTCCATCTGTCTACACTAAGAAAAACGAAATTATCAGGTAAGTAATTTCTCCATTTCCTAGCATGTAGCCAGATGGACTCAGGACCAGTGGGATGTAGAAAAGCTACTCCCGGACAGGACGGGAGGCTGCCCGTGGCACACTTAGTACTGCCCTTCTGAAGGCTGCATCTTCTCGAGCTTGAACATCCAGGCGGTAGAACCTGGAGAAGGTGTGTATGGAGAACCACATTGCTGCCTGACAGATCTCAGCGGGTGACAGTAGCTTGGTTTCTGCCCAAGAAACTGCCTGTGCCCTCGTAGAATGAGCCTTAACCTGTAGTGGTAAGGGCTTCCATGCCTCTATGTAGGCTGCCTTGCTATGGTCACCCGCAAGGCCGCTTCTCCTTGTTTCTTCCCGCTGTGAAGAACGAACAAGCGATCCATTTTGCGCACTGGTTCCGTTCTTTCCAGGTACTGCACTAGGAGTCTGCCGACATTTAGATGGCTAAAAAGGCATGAGTCTTCCAAGTCCTTATGTTCGTCTGGAGATGGTAGTGAGACAGTTTGGTTCCAGTGAAACTTGGAAACCACTTTTGGTAGGAAGGAGGGGACAGTACGCAGTTGTATGGTTCCAGGCGTGAACCTAAAGAAAGGTTCCCGACAGGATAGTGCCAGTAGTTCGGAGATGCGATGAGCTGAACATATTGCCTCCAGGAATACCGTCTTCAATGTTAGGATGCGTAGAGGCAGACCTCGTGTTGGTCTGAAGGAATCCTCAACTAGGAAGTCTAATTCTAGATTGAGATTCCATAGAAGTACTGGCCACTTTAGGGGCAGTCGGAGTTCTTTAACCCCTTTCAGGAAGCGGGACAAATCCAGGTGGGTTGATAGCCGGATACCATCCACTTTGGCTCTGAAGCAGGCCAGTGCAGCTACTTGGACCTTGAGGGAGTTAAGTGACAATCCCTTCTTCATACCATCCTGTAGGAACTCCAGAATCATGGGAATCTCGGCTGTCCATGGGAGTATCCCGCGGTCTTTACACCAGGCTTCGAATACTCTCCAGATCCGTATATATGACAGGGATGTGGAGAACTTGTGTGCTCGAAGCAGAGTGTCAATCATGGCCTTTGAGTAACCGCGCTTCTTCAGGCGAGTCCTCTCAAGGGCCAGACCGTAAGAGAGAATAGAGTTGGATCTTCATGGAGAATCAGGCCCTGTGGAGAAGGTCCCTGTGTGGAGGTAGGCACAGAAGGCTCCCTGCAAGGAGTCTTTGCATGTCTGCGTACCATGGTCGTCTTGGCCAATCCGTGGCCACTAGTAGAACTAGTCCCCTGTGATGTCCTATCTTGCTCAGTAGTGGCCATGGGGGGAAGGCGTACAGTAAGTCTTCCTCTGGCCAAGTCTAGATGAGAGCGTCAATTCCTTGGGAGTGTGGCTCTCGTCTGTGGCTGAAGAACCTGGGGACTTGGGCACTGAGACGGTGACCAGTAGATTCATGGCTGGAAGGCCCCAGCGATTTACTATCAGTTGGAAGGCTATGGTCGACAGCGTCCATTCTTCTGGTCCAGGCTCTCTCTGCGGAGGATGTCTGCTGAGATGTTGTCTTTTCCTGCGATGTGGGAGGCCGAGATCCCTTGTAGGTTTATCTCCGCTCATGCCATGAGAGGGTTTATCTCCAGAGATAACTGCTGGCTTCTGGTTCCTCCTTGGCGGTTGATGTAAGCAACTGTTGTTGCGTTGTTCAACATTACTCGAATTGCTTTGCCTCGGAGTATCTGGCTGAAACACAGGCACGCTAGTCTGACGGCTCGAGCTTCTAGGTGGTTTATGTTCCATTCCGTCTCTTCCTTGTTCCATTGTCCCTGGTCCATCAGTTCCTGACAGTGGGCTCCCCACCCTCGCAGGCTCACATCCATGGTGAGCAAGGTCTAGTTTGGTTGGGATAGGCTTACTCTCTCTGCTTGGGTGGTCTTCCTGTAGCCACTACTGGAACTGACAACATACCTCTGCTGGTAGTTGGAGGCAAATTGAGAAGTCCTGGAACAGTGGGTTTCATTATAACAGTAAGGAGCGCTGGAGCGGTCACATATTGGCCTTTGCCCATGGGATGACCTCTAGGGTTGATGCCATGAGGCTGAGGACTTGAAGATATCTTGGGGCGTGCATTGGTCATCAATCGTCGTAATTGTTCCATCAGTTTCTTTCTCCTCAGAGGAGGGAGGAAGACTTTGTTCTGTTTGGTGTCAAAATGGGCCCCCAGGTACTCTAGCGATTGAGAGGGCTTCAGACTGCTCATGCCCATGTTCACAACCCGAGTTCCTGTAGTAGGCTCTTGACTCTGCTGGTCACCTGCCGGCTCTCTTCCCTGACTTTGCCCTGATCAGCCACTCGTCCAGGTAAGGGTGTACCAGGATTCCTTCCTTCCTCAGTGTTGCCGCCACGACCACCATGATTTTGGTGAAGGTTCTGGGGGTGGTTGCTAGGCAAAAGGATAGCGCTTGGAACTGGTAATGTTGACCCAGTATCGCAAAGCACAAGAAGTGCTGGTGATCCTGATGGACTGGGATTTGAAGGTAGGTTTTGGAAAGGTCCAGGGAGGTTAGGAACTCTCTCGGTTGTACTGCCATTATTTCAGAGAGAAGAGTTTCCATGCAGAAGTGTAGTACCCGCAGATGACAGTTGATGTTCTTGAGATCCAAGATGGGCCGGAATGATCCTTCCTTCTTGGGAATGATAAAATAGATGGACTAGCACCCCGTATTTTGTTGGGATGTGGGAACCAGAGTTATTGCCTTCAGGCTGAGTAGTCTTGTTAGACTGTTTTCTACTGCCAGTCTCTTGGTGTGGGAGTGGCAGGGTGACATCATAAATTTGTCTCGAGGGATGCTGCGGAACTCCAGAGAGTAACCTTCTAAAATGATGTTTAGTACCCATTTGTCCGACGTTATCTCGACCCATCTTTGGTAGAAGAGGGCAAGTCGACTCCTTATCTCCTCTTCCTGTGGATGGGTCAGCCCATTCTCGTTGTGGAGCACGGCTGGAGCCTGCCCCTGGGCCTGCTCCCCTCTTGGTCTGTCAGTTCCGAAAGGGCTGGGACCTTCCGGAGGGACAAGGTGCCTGGAACTGTGAGTTCCTGTAGGGTCTAAAGCACTGCAATCCTCTGCCCTTGGTTCTTCTGGGGGAGGGACGCTGAGATCTTTTACTCCTATCTTCCGGTAGCCGAGGCACTGGGGATTCGCGCCATTTGCTGCCTAAATTCTCCCATTCGCTTCCAATCAAGAGTGATCCTTTAAAGGGCATTCTTGTGAGATTTATTTTAGATGTCGTGTCCGCAGACCAATTCCGAAGCCATAGTGGTCTTCTGGCTGCCACTACTGAGGCAACGTCCCTGGCTGAGGTACACACCAGGACTGAGCTTGCGTCCGTTAGGAAGGCTGCTGCAGGTTCCATCGACTCACCGGTATACGTTCCGGAGTTATTTGCCTCTCTCGAGAAGAGCAAATAGGAACGTGCCACCAGTGCGCACCAGGAAGCAATCTGCAGTGTCATTGCTGTTGCGTCGAAGGCCTGCTTAAGGATGGATTACAATCATTGTCCTGAGTATCCTTCAATGCAGCCCCTCCCTCAACGGGAATCGTCGTTCACTTTGAGACGGCACAGACCATAGCGTCCACTTTCATGAAATGCAGGCGTTCCTTGGTCGCTGGTTCTAGAGGGAATAGGGCTTCCAAGGCCCGAACCCCTTTGAAGCTGGCCTCCGGGGCATCCCACTCTAGGTCAATCAGCTCCTGGATGGCTTCCATCATTGGAAAGTAACATAAGGTGCATATTAGGTAGAGTTCGAGAAGGCAAGCCTTCTCGAACTCTACCTAATATGCACCATAAACAAACTCTCTACTCAGAGACTGTACATATGAGACACCATATTTATATTGAACTTTTGTACATAATTATTCTCCTCTATCTCTTTCTATTTCTTACATTCCCAGTTCATTAGCCCTTGTTAATTGTAACTGCTTCTCTTCATCACGTTATTTATGTTTTTTGGTTGTATTATCCAAACCCCTGTTTTCTGTAAACCGACATGATGTGAACGAGTTCATGAATGCCGGTATAAAAAAACCTTAAATAAATAAATAAATAAATAAATAAATAAATAAGGCTTTACGAAGGGACACCAAGATGGGGTTCTTCTTTGGTTCCGCCATAGGGTCCGTGCCTGGAATACCCAGTGTCTTCAGAGTCTGGGAAACAAGGGCTGGTAATTTGTCCTTGAGGAAGAAGTGAAGCATGGTTCAGTATGGTTCCATTCCTGGAGGGATTTCTTCTTCTTCCAGGGAGTCACCCTCATCATCTGAGGTGTCTGGGTCCCTGTCAGGGAAGTTCTTGGTTAGGCGAGGCATGTCTCGAGGCATCTGAGCCGGGCCAGGAGGATCTTGTGCTTCTGGCAGGGGTTGAGCCTGGGGCACAGCCGGGGCTGATTGCACCTGAATGAAGACTTGCAGCTCTTGGAAAAATTCCAACCAGGAGAAGGTCCCTGGGTCCATGTTAATCCCAGGGGGAGTCGGAGTAGGGGCCCCAGAGGTGTCCTCCTGAGAGGAAGCCATCTCGGAGATGCATAGATCCGGGGAGCTATCGTCGGTAGTTCCGGAACCATCTCCCAACAGTAAGGGACCAGGCTTTGGTTCCCCCTGGGCTTCTTCGCAATGTTGACACAGACAGGACTCCAACTCATTCTGCGCAGTTCTTATGTGGCAGGCTGTGCAAAGAGAGTGCCTTCTGGTCTTCTTGTGTTTGCGCACGTGCAGTTGCTAACGTGGCTGTGTGTGTAGTTTGCACGTCGGGTGTGCTCAGTTATGCGTGTCATTGTGCGCGTAGCTGTGCGCGCAGCTGTCTACGTGTCTGTATTGGACGCGCGCAAGTTAGGAGCATCGGCCTCCCGGCCTGCCCCACGCGTACCGCCGATCGAGAAGGGAAGATGGCGCCGACGACCCCTACATGTAAGATGGCGCTCCCCGAGGGTCTCCACATGTGTGGACCCTTGCACCGGATCAGGACCTAGCCCAACCAAGGTTGCTCAACACGTGCTCCGTTTTAACCTCACCGGAGAAGAATTTGGTAGGCAATCCGAGCTCTGGAGACCAGAGACCTGAATTTAAAGCTTTTTTCTTACCTGGTCTCAGCGCTTACCGATCGTGTGCTGGACGGTCTCCAGCTGCGGGGGGAGAGGGAATTACCTTCACCGCCGTGCTCGTTTCTGCACCCGCTGCCTTTCAGCCACACTGGGGGCTAAGTCCATGCCAAAAACCAGCTACCGGACCAAGGCACACCTCTGAGGGATATCGGAGATAGAGATGTGCTTCAGGTAAAAATTTCATGTCAGGCTTCGTTTTGGGGCCTCCCCGCGGGAATTTCATTTTTCCCGCGGTTCGGGTTTTTTTTTTTCCGGGGGCCCTGATTTTCGGGTTATTGCGCACTATCAGGAGTGCACTAATCTGGCAGAGTTAGTGCACACTATCGGGAGTTAGCGTGCACAAACTCCTGTTAGAGCGCACTAACTCAAAAATGAATTTTTTCCAAAATTTCGGAAAAAATTCAATCATTTTTTGGTTTTCCCAAAGCATTCCGAATTAGGCAATTTCGTTGACATTGCCTAATTCGGTAAAACGATTGCACATCCCTAATCGGAGATCACCTCAGGAATTCTCTACTGTGGGAGGGTCCCTTAGTTATTACCACAGGAGAGCGGGGCTCGATCTTCTTTAAGGTAAATTTTGTTTCTTCTTTGCTGTAATTCTTAACACTATTCTAGTGTGTGGGATAGTGTCCGCATCTGTTAAGAGACGGAGAGATACTGAAGAGCTGAGGTTACTGCAGGGGTATGACGTCAGCTTTGAAATCTGACTCCGTCTCTCATCTGCTAGCAGAAGAGCACAATACCCACTAATCCTGAGTCCATCTGGCTACACGCTAGGAAAATAGAAAATGTGAACTGCAACAAGCAGAAAAACAGAAACAGCTAGGTTTGACTTTCTAAGCATTTTGTGGATAAAACATTTTAGCTAAAATGGACACCAAATAATTCTCCAATCAATAAGCAACACAGTCATTTACAGGTTGGTTTGACAATTTATCAGGTTTTTGATAAAGAAAGCAGGGGACTAGTCAAGCATTTAAAAAAGGAGCAGCTTCTCACAAACAAGCAAAAGTGTTTTATTGGACAGCACTTATTGGTTACTGTTGTTCTGTTTCACAGGTGTTCTACTGCTGCCATCAAAGTTTGCTCTCACTGAAAAAATGTGATTTTTTTTTTAATTTTTAGCTCTGCTCTTCAAAGCAATTTAAAAAATAACACCCCCTCCCTCTCTAAGTGAGACTAGGTGATCCAAAGGTTCTTATCTTCTAACATCTACTATGTTGCTTGCTACAGTACAAGTTAAGACGACCACCAATAGTGCCATAGGGAAACCCAGACAGGCAACTTCTAGTTATGGCGTGAACACTCAAGAAGTACAAGATCTCCCCTGTAAGAAACAGAATGCTGGACATCGCAAGAAGAGAGACGACCAAGCACCAGATGCACATGTACAGTAACATTTATGTATGGAAAAATATTATTGGTCCAGTACCATCCTCTGAAGTATCCTTCATGAAACATTGACAGCTATGGAGGTGTACTTGCTTTTTTTACCTTGAGGTGTTGGAAGAAGTCTGTCATGGCCATCTGCTTGCCCCAAAGGATCTCTGGAATCTGGTAATTCCATTTCACCTAGAAGAAGAAATATTTATAATCTATCAAAATAGATCAGGTTTTCAAGTTCACTGAATTCTTCACAGCAGGAGCAAAATTAATTCTTAAAGAAGGTTACGTAATTATACCACAAGTACAATAAAGTATAGTAAGCAGATAATTTTAAAACGTGCATGCATGTGCCCTTTTATGCATGCGCAGTCATGCAAATGTGCGCATACTATATAAAATATGCTTAAATCTACCCAACATGCTTGCGTGTCTCAAAGATTCGCAAGCATGTATTTCAAACATTTATTTTATTAAAAAAAACCTTTTGGATAAGTAGTGTTTTAATACTTATCTGGCTGTATTACATAGCTGGACGAGTAGCGTTTTTCAGACTTATCTGGCTAAAGGGCAGCAAAGCCACCACTTATCTAGAGAAGTCAAAATTTATCCGGATAAGTGGTATAAATCTCCTATACATGAGTATTTGTGCTCCTAATTTTAATTATTTACACATGGAGATTTAACTCCCGTCTTTTCCTTAGCACCTGTTGGCTTTTATGCGTGTAAGTCATCAAATTTTGTAAGATGTGCTCATGAAGGAAATTACCAGCTTTATAAATTAGTCCACCAGTTTGCCCGGTCTATCTCTAGGTTATCGATACCTTTCTGGTTCTTCGGCCTGAACACCCCCCCAATTTACTCAGACCCCTCAGCCAGTCAGTATTTGTCTCTAAAGAATTTTATTCCCACTTACACCAGATAATTATTAGGTGTAAATATATGCAGGTAACACACATACGTGCATCGTTTTCACAGGTTATAAAATAGCAACTTCTACATATAAATGTTGGTCCTGGCCCAGAACGCCCCGGCCTACCCCCTTTTTATATGAGCAAATGTATTCGTGCACCATTACTTGCAAGTGTATTTAGAGGTTTATAAAATAGAATTTACGCAAATATGTGCTATCTGTGCACACATCTGCTAATTTGTACATGTGCAACCCTTTGAAAATTCACCGTTGTGTCTGAGTTAATGCTATCACACCAAGGAATTATATTACAATCTTTTAGATGTTAAATCTTGTGGTTTTAGTTATGTCCTTTAAGGTATTTTTAAAAAAAACCCAAACATATAGAGCAAAATCTGTTTTGTTTTGTTTCTTGTTTTTAATTACTGAAGTCATGCTCATTCCTTTGCTCATGGCAAGAGCACTTTGTTACAGAATTTCTTATGGCTTTGAAGTTTAATGCGAAAAGGCAAACATCTGGCATGCCAAAATCTTAAGTGTTACACATTTTGAAAAGTTAAAACCTGTAGTGTGTTAAGTATATTTATATAAGTTAGTAGTCTGTGTCATCTTCTGTCTTCTTCTGCCTCCGTGATATTGTCATACCCTTCGGCAAGTGTTTTAACAGAATCACAGTGCAGGAAATTAAGACAGAGAGAGAGAGAGAGAGAGAGAGAGAAAGACAACCTTAGATTCTATTTCCTTGTCCAATAGGAATTTATCTTCACTCAATCCAGAATAAGATAAAAGAACCAGGAATTCTGAGATATGTACACGGAACACCCTCAATAGCAAATGTGCATCTTTTTGGAATTTTCTGCATGCACTGCTGCTTTAACTCATTCATCATTTTGACAGATCACCCATTCTGTATGTTCCAAGGCAGAATTATGAGGGGTTCGTAAACAGACAACTACATTTCCATGTTTAAGACTCAGTTTGGGCTACAGTGAAAACAAGGCAAGGGCTCATTTCAACATGTTCTGATAATGGTTTTGCCTAGCATCCCGTTGCCCTTTAGGCATTATGTCTACAAAATACTTTTATCCCCAACTCTCATGGATCAAAATGAATGTTCATTTCCCTTGTTGTTTTCTAAAAAAAAAGGGACCCTGTGTATTGCTCATTGGGAGACGGCCTGGAAGGAGACGGCTCATTGGGAGACGGCCTGGTAGGGACTCTTTGAAGCTGAAAGTCTCCAAACACTTGGAAAAGCAGGGGCCATTGGAGTGTGTACACACAAGCCTGACTGCTGTTTCCTCCCTTCTTAACTGCGTCCTTCATGTATTTATTTATTTATTTTTTAAAGGGCTCAATCAATCTGCCTTTCTGCTTCCAATGCAAAGCACCAGTTGTCAAGGTGTACATTTTGTGCATTCTGCCAGTATCCTGTATCCAACAATTTCAAGGATGAGAATCAGCACTAATTTTATAGCATCTCAGATAGCTTGGGAAGTCCGACAGAAGAATTAACACAGAGTTGGAGCTTCTAAATCTCCTACATATGCAGGTCCCCCATTCATTTAAATGGGAGAACATTTTAACAGGGAAACTGTGGAACAGGGAGCATCAACCGAGACCCAGAAGGTATCACTGGAGAGTACTTAACACTCTGTCCTAAAACAGAAAAGCAGCAGAGGTCCAAATGATAAGGAAAATGTTTTAAATGCTTCTCTCTCTAGATTGGAGATCAGAGGGCAGAACCAAGGTCTTATAAAAGGCAATTCTATCCTTTCAGTGCCTGAGATGGATAGATGGAGTCTGAGGGAATAGCTAATTCAGAGTGTTCGGAGAGACTCTTGGGACCCTGCAAACTGGTGTAAAATCCGAATGACTTCAGAGAACATAAGAACATAAAAACATAAGAAATTGCCAAACTGAGTCAGTCCAGCATCCTGTTTCCAACAGTGGCCAATCCAGGCTACAAGTACCTGGCAAGTAAGTACGCAAGTACCCAAACACTAAGTAGATCCCATGCTAGTGATGCAATTAATAGCAGTGGCTATTCCCTAAGTCAACTTGATTAATAGCTGTTAATGGACTTCTCCTCCAAGAACTTATCCAAACCTTTTTTGAACCCAGCTACACTAACTGTACTAACCACATCCTCTGGCAACAAATTCCAGAGCTTAATCGTGCGTTGAGTGAAAAAGAATTTTCTCCGATTAGTTTTAAATGTGTGACTTGTTCACTTCATGGAGTGCCCCCTAGTCCTAGTATCCGAAAGAGTAAATAACGAATTCACATTTACCCGTTCAAGACCTCTCATGATCTTAAAGACCTCTATCATATCCCCCCTCAGCCATCTCTTCTCCAAGTTGAACAACCCTTTCCTCTTTAGCCTTTCCTCATAGGGGAGCTGTTCCATCCTCTTTATCATTTTGGTCATTCTTCTCTGTACCTTCTGCATCATAACTATATATGTTTTTATATACTTCAACCAGAAATCCAACACCACAGGAAAACTGGTATTTCATCCACTTCAAATAATCTTTCCACTTGCACTCTCTTATGTAGGGGATCTTTGGTTTCCCCTTACTAATGAAGGAGTGTACCAATAAGTGAGGCGGTTCTGTGCAGAGATAATTGAGAGAGAGGAAAATCGAGTAAGAAAAGGGAAGTGATTATACCCTTGTACAGGTCCTTGGTGAGGCCTCACCTGGAGTACTGTGTTCCGTTCTGGAGACCGTATCTCCAAAGAGACAGAGACAAGATGGAGGCGGTCCAGAGAAAGGTGACCAGAAAGGTGGAGGGTCTTCATCGAATGACTTATGAGGAGAGATTGAAGAATCTAAATATGTATACCCTGGAGGAAAGAAGGAGCAGAGGTGATATGATACAGACTTTCAGATACTTGAAAGGTTTTAATGATCCAAAGACAACGACAAACCTTTTCCGTCGGAAAAAAATCAGCAGAACCAGGGGTCACGATTTGAAACTCCAGAGAGGAAGACTCAGAACCAACGTCAGGAAGTATTTCTTCACGGAGAGGGTGGTGGATGCCTGGAATGCCCTTCCAGAGGAAGTGGTGAAGACCAGAACTGTGAAGGACTTCAAAGGAGCGTGGGATAAACACTTAGAGGCAGATTTTATAAATCTGCGCACACGCGTACTTTTGTTCGCGCACCAGGCGCAAACAAGAGTACACGGGATTTCAATACACGCGCGTAGCCGCGCATATCCATTAAAATCCGGGGTCGGCGCGCGCAAGGCTGCCCAAAATCGGCAGCCTGCGCGCGCCGAGCCGCCCAGTCTGCCTCCGTTCCCTCCACCCTCCCTTCCCCTCCCTTCCCCTACCTAACCCACCCCCCCTCCCCCGGCCCTATCTAAACCTCCCCCCTACCTCTATCCCGAAATTTACGCCTGCTGCAAGCAGGCGTAACTTTTCGCGTGCCGGGCCGGCTGCCGCGCTCCATGTTCCAGTCCGGGGGCTGGTCAAGGGGCCGCTGTCACGCCCCCGGGCCAGAACCACGCCCCCGGACCCACCCCTGAAACGCCGCGTCACTCCGGACATGCCCTCAAAACGCTGCGTCACTCCCGGTATGCCCCTCGACACGCCGCTCCATGCAAGCCCCGGGACTTACGCGCGTCCCAGGGCTTGCTCGGCGTGCGCACGGGGGGTTTGGGGTAGGTTTTCGGGGGGTACGCGCGTATCTTACGCGCGTACCCCTTTGAAAATCTACCCCTGTGGATCCATAAAGTCTAGAGGACGTGAATGAAGACTGGATGGCTCGCGGGAATGACGGCTACTGCCTGGAGATAATACCCTTATTCAATAAACATATACACGGTTAATGCGACTCCAACAATGCTCTAAGCTTCAACGGCAAGAGGAAATGTGGAAAAAGATTTGCATTCACAAAAAAGCAGGGAGTAGCTTGCTTGTTACAGCAGTTACTACCCCAAACCAAATAAGCCTGATACTTCACTTTCCATACATATCCAGCATAGCTCTCTGCTTCAACGGCAGGGGAAAAAGACCGATACTTCACGCATATCCAGCATAGCTCTCTGCTTCAACGGTAGGGGAGAAAGACTGATACTTCACGCATATCCAGCATAGCTCTCTGCTTCAGCGGCAGGGGAGAGAGACCGATACTTCACGCATATCCAGCATAGCTCTCTGCTTCAACGGCAGGGGAGAAAGACCGATACTTCACGAATATCCAGCATAGCTCTCTGCTTCAACGGCAGGGGAGAAAGACCGATACTTCATGCATATCTAGCATAGCTCTCTGCTTCAACGGCACGGGAGAAAGTCCGATACTTCATGCATATCCAGCATAGCTCTCTGCTTCAACGGCAGGGGAGAAAGTCTGATACTTCACTTTCAATGCATATCCAGCATAACACTCTGCTTGAACGGCAGAGGGAATGAAGAAAAGTGGATATATATACAGACAACAACCAACAAGGACTGAATTACATAGTCTGGGTAAACAAATAAGCATGGGTGTAGCTTGCTTATTGCGGCGGTTACTACCCCTAACTAATTAAGCTAGATATTCACTTAGATGCAGTTCCAACACTGCTCTCTACATTAATGGTGGGGGTGGAAGGGAAATAGAACCAAAAGGTTACTAAGAGCCAAGACTAACAGAAGTATGAGAAAAAAAATAAAAAGTGCAAAGCTTTCTGGGCAGACTGGATGGGCCGTTTGGTCTTCTTCTGCCGTCATTTCTATGTTTCTGATGATCAAATTTGAACTAATGACTGGAAGGGGTACAATATGTAAATCTACAGCTCTAACACTAACTTTCAAAAGGGAAACTTTGATAAAATGAGGAACATAGAAATTAACTGAAAGGTGCAGTTGCAAAGGATTTCAACAGGCATCGACATTGTTTAAAAATGCAATCTTAGAAGCTCAGTCCAGATGTATTCCTTGCATTAAGAAAGGTGGAAGAAAGGCAACATGATTACCGGCACAGTAAAAAAGTGAGGTGAAAGAGGCTATTTTAGCCAAAAAAACATCCTTAAACAATTTAAAGGATCCATCTTTAGAAAATAGGAAAAAGCATTAGCATTGTCAAGTTAAGTGTAAAACATTGATAAGACAGGCGACGAGAGAATTTGAAATGAAATTGGCGAAGAGGCAAAAAGTCATAATAAAAACTTTTTAAAATATATCCAAAGCAAGAAACCTGTGAGGGAGTCGGTTGGACCATTAGATGACCGAGGGGTTAAAGGGACTCTTAGGGAGGATAAGGCCATTGCAGAAATACTAAATGAATTCTTTGCTTCTGTGTTTACAAATGAAGATGTTGGGGAGATACCAGTTCCGGAGATGGTTTTCAAGGGTGCTGAGTCAGATGAACTGAACCAAATAACTGTGAACCTGGAAGATGTAGTACGTCAGATGGATAAACTAAAGAGTAGCAAATCACCTGGACTGGATATGGTATGGTATGCATCCCAGGGTTCTGAAGGAACTCTAACATGAAATTTCTGATCTATTAGTTAAAATTTGTAACCTATCATTAAAATCATCCATTGTACCTGAAGACTGGAGGGTGGCCAATGTAACCTCAATATTTAAAAAGGGCTCCAGGGGCAATCTGGGAAACTATAGACCAGTGAGCCTGACCTCAGTGCCGGGAAAAATAGTGGAAACTATTCTATAGATCAAAATCACAGAGCATATAGCAAGACATGGTTTAATGGACCACAATCAGAATGGATTTACCCAAGGGAAGTCTTGCCTCACAAATCTGCTTCATTTTTTTAAAGGGGTTAGTAAACATGTGGAGAAAGGTGAACCGGTAGATGTAATTTATTTGGATTTTCAGAAGGTGTTTGACAAAGTCCCTCATGATAGGCTTTTAAGAAAACTAAAAAGTCATGGGATAGGAGGTGATGTCCTTTTGTGGATTCCAAACTGGTTAAAAGACAGGAAACAGAGAGTAGAATTAAATGGTCAATTTTCTCTGTGGAAAAGGGTAAACAGTGGAGTGCCTCAGGGATCTGTACTTGGACCGGTGCTTTCCAATATATTTATAAATGATCTGGAAAGGAATATGTCGAGTGAGTTAATCAAATTTGCAGATGATACAAAATTATTCAGAGTAGTTAAATCACGAGCAGATTGTGATAAATTGTAGGAGGACCTTGCAAGACTGGAAGATTGGGCATCCAAATGGCAGATTAAATTTAATGTGGACAAGTGCAAGGAGTTGCATATAGGGAAAAATAATCCATGATGTAGATACATGATGTTAGGTTCCATATTAGGAGTTACCACCCAGGAAAAAAATGTGGGCATCATAGTGGATAATACATTGAAATAATCGGCTCAGTGTGCTGCGGCAGTCAGAAAAGCTAACAGAATGTTAGGAATTATTAGGAAGGAAATGGTTAATAAAACAGAAAATGTCTTAATGCCTCTGTGACTGGTGCTCCATGCTCCATGGCGAGACCACACCTTGAGTACTGTGTACAATTCTGTTCACCGCATCTCAAAAAAGATATAGCTGCACTGGGGATGGTACAGAGAAGGGCGAGCAAAATGATAAAGACAATGGAACAGCTCCCCTATGAGGAAAGGCTAAAGAAGTTAGGGCTGTTCTGCATGGAGAAGAGGCAGCTGAGGGGAGGATATGATAGAGGTATTTAAAATCATGAGAGTTCTAGAAAGGGTAGATGTGAATCGGTTATTTACTCTTTCGGTTAATAGAAGGACTAGGGGGCACTCCATGAAGTTAGCAAGTAGCACATTTATAACTAACTGGAGAAAATTCTTTTCACTGAACCCACAATTAAGCTCAGGAATTTGTTGCCAGAGGATGTGGTTAGTGAAGTTAGTGTAGCTGGGTTTAAAAAAGGTTTGGATAAGTTCTTGGAGGACAAGTCCATTAACTGCTATTAATCAAGATGATTTAGGGCCAGATTTTCGTATCTATGCCCGATTTTATAACATGCGTGCGCAGCCGCGCATGTTATAAAATCTGGGGTCGGTGCACGCAAGGGGGTGCACAATTGTGCACCTTGCGCGTGCCGAGCCCTAGGGGAGCCCCGATGGCTTTCCCCGTTCCCTCCAAAGCCGCTCCCTTCCCCTATCTAACCCGCCCCTCACCCCTACCTAAATCCCCCTACCTTTATTTATTTTTTTTTTTATTTACGCCTGCCTCTGGACGGGCATAGCTTGCGCATGCCAGCTGAGTGCTGGTGCACGATCCCCCGGCATGGCTGCTCTGCTGGAGGCCTCGGTCCCGCCCCCGCGCCGCCCTGGCCCACCCACTCCCCACCCCTTTTTTCAAGCCCCGGGACATGTGTACGTCGCCGGGCCTATGCAAAATAGGCTCAGCGCGCGCAGGAGGGATTTAAAAGAGTTACACGCGTAACCCTTTTAAAATCCGCCCCTTAGGGAAAAGCCTCTGCTATTACTGGCATCAGTAGCATGGGATCTACTTAGTGTTTGGATACTTGCCTGGTACTTATAGCCTTGTTTGGCCAATTTTGGAAACAGTTTGCTGGGCTTGATGGACCCTTGGTCTGACCAAGTATGGCAATTTCTTATGTTCTTATCCAATAATCAATTTAAAAAAATGTGTTTCTCTGTCCATCCTAATTCTGCTTACTTCCCTTCTTGCTCTTGCACCTTCATCCTGATTAAAAATATACTCACCAGTGAGAGTGGGATAACTAGAGTGTAGTTCCATTTCAAGCATGAACTGATCTTGAAAAATCCCCAAGCAAAATATCCAAAAGTGGGCTCCAACAAGTCAAAATCTTCAGTCAACTATCAAAAATACAAGTCTCTTAAGTTAGTTGCTCAAAAGTCTATATTCTTCTCTTCAGCCAATCTGTTAACTGATCAAATGGGTGAAAAGAATTATGATTCCAGTCCATTGAGATACCCTTCCCAGGGCCAGCGTGATCCAATAGACAAACTAGGCTGTCGCCTTGGGTGTCAGCCATTAGGAGGCAGCTAAGAGAAGTAGAGAGGCGAGGTGTAGAGACTCGGCGGGCCATGAGCAATGCCTCTGTGTGTGTGCGTGAGAGGGATTGTATGTGTACGAGAGAGCAATAGGGTGAAAGAGAGGGAAGGAGGGAGCTTGTGTAAGGGTGCATGTGTGAATGTGTCAAGGAATCTAAGTGTGTGCAAAAGAGGGGACTTGTCTGAGTGAATGAAGCTGAGGCCGGAGCTGGGGCCTGGACCAGGAATGAAGGGGGGGGGGCACAAGATAGAAGATTTGCCTAGGGTGCCTAATACCCTTGCACCTGCCCTGCCCTCCCTCAGATACAGGTGAATCAAAATCCAAAAATCTGTTTAAAAATCTCTTCCTCAAAACCTCTTTGCTAAATGCTTGAATTGCCTTTTATGAGATTCAGGGGGGAATCTCCCACTCTCCAATCACCTCACTTTGAGATCTTAGGGAACTCTCTTGCTCTCCGATCCTTTCTCTCTTGAAACCCAGGGAAGGTTTCAGATCCTCACTCCTCTTCTCACCAACCTTGCTTGAGATCCTAGTGGAATCTCTAGCCACCTTCTTTCTCCTTAGCTGCTGACCCACTGAAGTACTGTGCATGCTCCATCATTCTATATATCCCCAAAGAGGTGGTGGAATATCATGGAAGGAATGAAAAATAAAAAAAAGCCTCCTTCTGCCCCTAGATAGAAAATCACATAGGGATAATATTAGTGACTGGAGTAACCCCCATCACAGTTCCTATTTTGTCTGACATAGATTTTTACATCTTGAAAGCCACATTTTTATTTATCAAAATCACCACACCTCTGCTTTTAGATGTCCCACTAGAATAGAAAAACTGACACCCATCTACATTTAAATTTAATGTGTTCACTGTCTAGCATGTGTGTTCCTTGCAAAAATGCTATTTGACATTTTTATCTACTAAGATGAGAAAAAGCATTTTCTCTTTGAATCGGCGTAACTAAATCAGCAACATGCCATGTAATATATTTAAGCTGGGTCTCCATTCCATAAGTTCCTACGAAGGATAAGTAAAATTATCAACATCTCTTCATGAAATCTGCTGTGTCCCAAAACCGAGCAACAGCCTCCATAATGACTTTTGTAGAATAAACAAATTACAGAATGCAATAGTTTGTGATCCCCTCCCTTGCTTCACACATATATCCTATAACCATAATATCCTATAAAAGTAACCATCAACAAAATAAACTATATGCTCTCATTCTCAACATACAGTATCCTATGGAGGGATTAGGCATTCAGGTGAAACTCATATGGGTGCCACCTCTCCACATTAATTTTGCAGGACAATCTCAATTAAGTAATTACCAATATCAATATTTCAGTGCCAGACTAATTCAAAAGAAAATATTGTAGTATAACAATAGAACCGTGATTGAAAATAGCTCCCAAAAGTGTTTATATGTAGGCTGTGTCAAACCCTTGTTTTAAAAATTCATGGGCACAGGATCATACATAATAAAAATTATGTTTCTTCTTCTCCGTGACTATTTTCCAATAGTGATACTTTAACATTATGAGAATTTCTAAATTGCTCACGTCTGCCCATTTACATGTGAATAGGGGCACATGCAAAGTTTGCTAATGTATTTTATAACCAGCTTGGAAAGGCTATAAAATACGAGTACATATGCACACACAAATGCTCGCATATGTCATAATCACGAGCCATGGAAATTTAGGCTTATCCAGATAAATGCTGATTTATCATATTAAATAGTGGCATGTAGCCGGATAAAGCAGCGCTAATTAGATAAACAAGTAGCACTTTTCAGACATCTGGCTATGTAGGCTTGTTACCACTTAGCCAGCTAAATCAGAATACAGCCAGATAAGTGCCACTACTTATCCGACTAAGTTCAAATTTGTCAGTCTAAGTAGAAGGAAAAGCGCTATTTAGCTGAGTAAGTTGGAAATTAGCCAGATAAGTGTGCACAACTCATATACCTGCTTATTTGTACATCTAATTTCACAAGGATACACATACAGATTTTTATTGTGTAAATTTGATGCTTTTACCCCCGTAAGCTGGCTTTTTCACATGTCAATCAGGATATTTAATAACATGCGCAGAGCAATGAAATAACCAGTTTTACCATTTAATCTACCATTTCACCCAGTCCACCTACAGCTTGTGAAGACCCTTCTGGATCTTGAGCCTGAAGTCCCTGCATTGCACTCGGACTCTCTACCCAGTTATTTTTTTATGTTAACAATGTTTGCAATCACTTACACAAGATCCTAAGCAGAAGTAAATTTATGCAAGGAAAAGATGCATGTGCTTCACTTTAACAGGTTTTAAATAGCAACTTATGCAGATAAATATTATCCCCACCCCAGATTGTCCCTGGTACACCCCCTTCTTACACATGCAAAATTACTCGCAGATTCCGATTTATGTGTGTACGTTGAAGTTTTGAAAATAGCATGCATTCACATATATGCTATTTTATGCACGCAAGTGCTAATTTTTATGTTTGAAAATTCACTTCCAAGGTTGTTGCAATGTAATCCAGGACTATTTCTGCTATCAAATTTTCACTTTTGCAGGTTAGTAATTCTAAAGAAAAAGCATCAAAATATTTTCATGTTGAATCAAACTTTGTTAAAAGAAAGTTTGATGATTCAACAAAAACATGAAGGCTTTATCCAGCAAGAACTTTCACACCTGACATGTATCTTGTTTATGTAAGGAAAGACCTTCAAGACAGAAGATATTAAAATAAAGGTCCTGAAGCTTTGTCTGGTTGTTTATCTCCCCAAATCAAAGTTTAACTGCTGCTTCCATTCAAATACATTTCCAAGTGAATCCTCATGCCTCAGGCTGAGGTGCAAAATTACACATGAAAGTTTGTACCACACTCCTTGTATCTAGTGAAAAGCTTTAATTTTGAAGGGTAAACTGAGGAAAATCTTATCCGTTTCTGCACACATTCAGCACAAATCAAAGTACATTTTCTCTGTTAAAACCCGCAGAAAAATCTTGGAAAATTAGGTCTTTATTCCCTGAATGGTACAAGTCTCTTTTTTTGAAAAGCTTACAAAATTAAGTTTTTGTGTGCATAATTCAAAAGTCTGGCAATCACTACTTTAGGCCACAGTTGTGCTACAGTTTTAGGATTAAAACTACGTGCTCTCTCAAATGTTACTTTTTCCAGCAAATCTATATGGCCCAGTTCTTGTGAAGGGCATTCTTCCAGGAGCCCAATTAAACCACTATCAGCAATATTTAAAGTTAATCCAACAAAACTTAAAATATTTCACCTGGATTTACTCAAGATTCTCAGTCTTATGTTCTCTTTTTGGTAGCATGCTCCAGGGTCTTCATCTTATCTCTCAGTTTTCTAGTGTTGTCCTCAGGTGAAGAGAGATAAGCCTTGAGCCGATCAATCCGCTTACTTATTTCAGCAACCAAGTTATTAACTGAAGCAATTTGGTTGAATATCTTCTTAAATATGTTCTCCAAGGCCTCCACCACTGAGCTTGTGCAGTTTGCAATCAGTGCACTGTCACAGGCTCCATCTCCCTTAGGGTCTCCAACAACAGCCATTTTAGATTCAGTTGCTTTCACTTTATTCTCATCTTTTTTCCAGTCATTTGGTCATCATCTTCCCTTCTTTTTTAAAAACAAACTTGTCCGTATACATGAGGAGATTTCATACAGATACTGCAGCAATACAGTATTGATTTGAGAGGAAATAGATTATTTTAAGTTCCTCCAGGCAGGTGGCACCCAGAGCTTCTCAACACTACCTCCTTCCAAGCTCAATATATCACATGGCCTCCCCACTCCCAACACAAACAAACACACTTATTGTTAAACTATTTTGATCATGAAATACAAAAATCCCTGAGCCCTTATAATTCACACAAGTAACCATGCTTGAATATATTGTTTGGCGCGTCCAAAGAGGATCAGTATGATGTGGGATTCAGCAAGAGCCAAGAGTTGCACCTTGCTCAGTGTTTGAAAGCTCCATACATTATCTGCTGTACAGCAAGAGCAGAAATATTTACAGAATGCTCCCAAATACCTAAAAATGTTTTTTTTAAACAAATATAACTCCCGAAATCTTTGCAGCGAGTCTGTTCACTCCCATATTTTCCTCACGCTCTCTGTTTCTATGTCCCTGTGTCAAGGGAGGAAGAACAGAGTAGTTTGCCGCTACAAACTGTTTTCCAACATGCATTTCCTTATTTTTCCCTTTAAAGCCCTTCTGATTTAAAACTCAATTTCTGGCTGATATCCCTTCCATATATGACAGTATTTTACATCCATCCGTTTATAACCCCATCTCCGGGTGATGACCTTACACCGATGGGACCACAAAAGAATTTATAATTCTTGGGGCTGGATCCACTCGCACAGGTCCTCTCACAAGTCCCTTTCCCCAGGGCTTAGATTCTTAGCTGATGGTGGGGGGGGGGGGGGCAAGGAATTTCTCTTTCCAGGTGCGAAGAGGCAGGGGTGACACGAAAACGTTCCCCTGGGAGAGGTATGACTCTTTTACTGCTGTGAATTCTGTCAGTGCCAACAGCACACACAGGAGACTCAGATGAAGTGTCCAAAAAGTAAACTTTCCGAAGGAGACTCAGATACTATTCAAATAATTCTTAGCATCGCAGTTGATCATTTCAGTTCACAGTCCTTCCTCTATCTGTGCAAGGGATCTCTTACTACCAGGGCAGAGGAAACACTCACCCCTCCAGGGCATAGATAAAATAAGGTTCCCAAGTGGGCAGGATATCCTTGTGTGGGCAGGAAAACCCCTCCAAAGCTGGTAAGAAATTGATAAAACAGTTTAGACACAGAGAGTCCCGATTTCCTCCCTCCCCAGGGGGTGAAGACTCCAAGTGGGGGTCCTCAAACTTCATGTTATCTTCCTCCCGTTTCCCCACATGTCTCAGTCTCTCTCCCTCTTCAAATCCCTAGATGGGAGGGATCCTCACACAGGAACACACAGCTCCAAGATGTTCCTCTTAAGGGTAGGAAGATGTCAGAAAAACTCTTCCTCCCAGTTCTTTCAACCAAAATTCTCTTCCCAAAAGCTGAGTCCAAAACACCAGCAGCTTTCTGCAGCAGGTCACCACCATACCTCTGTCCTCCAGGAGGTTAGAGATGGGCAGATCTTCCCTATCCTGGGCCCCTTAGGGAAAGGTTTCCCCATGACCTCTCTCCAGGCAACACCCAGGGATCTCGCAACTTCTTACAAAGAAAAATTCAGCAAAAGCCCAAAACAAAACAGGATGCAAACCCTACCAGCCAGTGAGTGGACTGGAAGAGCAGTTTCCCTACCTTCCCCCAGGACAACAGGCAGGGTTTGCCTGATTCCTCAGATAGGCCCAAAACTCCAACAAAGGAAAAACTTCCTGCACTTCCTCCAAACTCTAAACACAAATTGCACTGCCTCCAATCTTGCACTGCTGCAAGCTTTTATCTCCGCACCAGGGGGGGGGGGGACGGGGACGGAGGCCATCCCTCAGAGGGACAGGCTGTACCGAAGGGTGATTCCCCCCAATTACCATCCTGTCTGTCCAAGCGAAAAGGAGTCAACTAGGGCAACATTAATAATGAACCCCAGGAAGTCATTACACGTCCATTTGTTCCGACTGTCTCTTTATGGACATCTTCAACTTGTAGACCAGATTTCAACTTTAGACAGTAATTTCAATGTCTGTGGGGTAACGGTGTTGATTAGATAACCTTGCTCATCACCAGGGCTCAGAATCTGACCAATCTATCTACCTGTCCTGTTACTGTATATTTTAATTGATGATATACCAGTAGATGATGGCAGAAAAAGACTATCTGACCCAGCCAATCTACCCAGATGTTCCTGTTCATACCACCAAGGATACATGCCAGCTGCCAGCCACAGCAAGTGACTGCCTGTAGGATATCAAGTCTTATCCAAGACAGTTCTTGTTATCTTCCTCCTTTATATGCCACCCTCCTAGGTAGATGAGCATTCAAGAACTCCCATTTAAGTCCACCCCCAGCACCCCTCGCTTTCCACATCTAACCACAATAATCCAAACTGATACCAATGCTGACACAGCTGTTGCCCCAGGATCCAGATTCGTAGGTACCCATTTCCAGATGATACCCACTAACAACAACCTGATCAAAATAAGGAGTGCATTGCCTGCCAGGCAGATTTGGATATGTGAGGGCCTGCATTTTCCAAACATTACTGTAGCCTGCCAGACAGACCTGGCTGCATGGTTGCATGTGTTTCCGCTAGTACTACTATCATCTCATATTACCCACTCTGCCATTCAGTCCCACAGCTCCTTGAATTGTTTGAAGAGGGCACTTTCAACCAGTATTGCTAGGTCATGCTTTATCCCAATGCCTTTGTCAGGATCAATGGAACTGAACTGGCAACCCTAGAAAGCAGAGACCGGGAAGCTGCAGAAAAGCCATGGGAAATAAAGAGTCAGGGAAAGGCCAGGGGATATTTACTTTCTAGTTGCCAGGTAGTTAGACTCGCCCTTAGAAGGTCCATTGGTTCAGCATAGGGTATGCTCGGATTGGTGAGGAGAGCAACAGAGACGCACTTTAGCTGGTACAACAGACTCTTGGAATACATCCTCCAGAAACTCTGCTCATGTATCCTTGTTCCTGTGCTGCATTCAGCTGTGCAGCCTGTTCTAGTGTTCCTGCTCCACACCTGTCTCCTAGGTCCACTCCAGTATTACAGCTGCATGCAGCGACACCACCCATGCTAGGCCTGGTATTCACTGGCTCTGGCTCAACCTTCCAGTCATCACCCTCTTTAAGAGACAACTCTAACATACCATTTGTAAGTGACTGGACATATCTTAGTCTTTTTTTTTTTTTTTTTTTTTAAGTCTCTTACTGATTTAGCTTCCACCATGTATTCTGGGAGGGCATTCCATGCATCCACTACTCTTTCCATTAAAAAAAAAAAAACCATTTTCCGAGTCTACCCCCTCAGATCCTCTTGTTCTAGATAGTGGCTCAACATAAAAGGTTTTGCGATTCAAGTTTCTGGATGGCAATGGACCATATACACACAGTATGAGGTTTTAAAAAGGAAAGGCAAAACTATGCCCTGAAATCTCATTATACAATATCACCTTCAGTGAGTTATCCAAATAGATTTACGCTAGTCATGAGTAACATTTTGGAGCAAGAGATTCATTTTCCCCCACTTTTAAAAAAAATAATTCCTGCAAGTTTTTAAATGCAGTTTATAATAAACAGCAACCGAAAGCATGCCAGCAGAAGATAACCGAAAGTGGAAAGTGAAGAGGTGGATGTTCATTTGCCAGAACTGTTAAAGAGCTACAATGATCATGTCCTACTAATGGCATCTTTATGGGTTTCTAACCATCCTTACAGGTTTGGCAAACCCACTGTGCAACGGATTGTCACGAGCTGCCGATGAGGAGGGAAGGGGGAGAACTATTTCACTGAAAGGCCCCAATTCAGCCTCTTTCGCAGCCAAAGTAATCAGATTGGCAGCTGAATCAAAGTCTACAGTACGCCCTTTGTTAGAACAGTCCTGGGGAATGGTAAATCACTCAAAGGTCAACAAAGTTAATTTTTTTCTGAAGAAAATATTAGCATCATTAAAATGAAGAGACTGGGAGTTGTAGGTTATTAAAGTAATGGTGGATATGAAGTAGGGAAGAAAATCACTTTTATTTGAAGATTTCTCTGCACAGACAAGGGTCTCTTGATCCAAAATGTTACTCATGACTAGCATAAATCTATTTGGATAACTCACTGAAGGTGATATTGTATAATGAGATTTCAGGGTATAGTTTTGCCTTTCCTTTTTAAAACCTCATACTGTGTGTATATGGTCCATTGCCATCCAGATTTTAGGCAGGTGGGTTTGAAAACCTCCAGGTTTACACAACTTTTAATGTCACAAGTCAGTGGTGGGGCCTTTAAGCAGGGAAAAACACTTCACTCTCCTGCTCACAGCAGTTAATAAAGTGGACTCTTACACAGTGATGGTTATTTCCCCAGGAATGAATGTACTTAAAGCTGAGGCAGCAATTACAGTAGGCAATACAGCAAACGGTTTCAGCACACACCACTGCAGCTTCAAGCAAACTCAACAATATCTTCATCCAAGACAACTCAACAGTGCTCAATCTTTTGCTGCTCTGCTCCATCCCTTCTCAGGGCAGGCAGGCGGACTATATACAGACACATCGCACTGCTCAAACTCCTGCAAAGCAAGCAAGAAGTACGAAAGGTGTGTCCATCCCTACAGCAGGTTTGGTGTACTGAGCCAACACTCCAGCAGACTGAAAATTAAACAAAGAAGAGGTTTCAAGGAGGTTTTAAGCCCCACTCTCCTGCGTTAGGGAGCGAACTGTACACACACTTTTCAGTAATGAACGGCAGGCGGCCGTTAAAACAAAAGGGTTCCCCCCCCCCCCCCCCCTTTCTCTAAAACTCTCTTCATCGGCTGCCAGCCGGAACAGTTACTTCATGTAGATGAGCTGCCACTGAAAACCTCTAGGGATGTTCCCTCCAATTCTTAAGAGTACCAAAATTGGATCGGCAAGGAAACTCGGGATGGGAAAGCACGTCGCAGGCAAATTTATATTTGGATCAGTGAGGAACTTATTCAGCTCTATTCACAGGCTGGTACAGTATAGGCTGTCACGGAAGCCACTTTTCAAAATGATTGGGGATGGGGGGGGGGGTGCTAAACCCCACAAAATTAGCCCTCCGCACACACAGTGAAGGAGTTTGCTAGAATACTGGCGGTGCTCTGGCACCCACTGCACTCAGAGAGCTGGCACCTATGTGGGGAGCTTACACTTAAGCAGACTTGTTCCTCTCACTTCCCTTTCTCCGGGCAACCTCCAAAAAGATTTAGTCTGCTGTCTCTTTATCAGTTCTCTTGTGAATTTCCTCCAAAATTTCTCTCAAGTCCAGCTACTGGGCAGTTACAATCCTCAGCAGATCTGAGGGGTTGCCGGAATATACTATCACCTACTCCAGCGTTTCCCCGCCTTTTCACACCCAAGACACACCTACATTAACCAAACTGTTGTGTGGCTCACCAGCCTCCATGGAGCAAGCACTGTGGTCACAGAGAGAACTAATATGGCCAAAAAAAAAAAGCTAGTGAAGCGCTGAAAGCCCAAATTTTAAATCAAAGGGAGAGAGGGAGCAAAGACACACATGAACCTGTCATGCTGGTGCAGCTCCCTCTACATGAAAATGCAGGAGAAGGAAGAAGTCAGTGTAATGCAGGTAGCTGGCTCAGTTAGTTACCTTGGGTGCCTCATGTGACTGCCAGAGCTCCTCCACTGCTGCTTCTCCCAGCTCTCAAACAGGCCGATACAGTAAAAGTCACGGGCGAGCGCCCGCTCTCCTGTGCGCGCGATTTAGTATTCAAATGAGGGCCCATGGTAAAAGGAGGCGCTAGGGACACTAGTGCGTCCCTAGCGCCTCTTTTTGGACAGGAGCGGCGGCTGTCAGCGGGTTTGACAGCCGACGCTCAATTTTGCAGGCGTCTATTCTCAAACCCATTGACAGCCACAGGTTCAGAAACCGGACGCCGGCAAAATTGAGCATCCGGTTTGATTTTACATTTTTTTTCTTTTTAATTTTTTTTTTTATTATTATTATTTTACTTTTTGGATCTCCGACTTAATATCGCCATGATATTAAGTCGGAGGGTGTACAGAAAAGCAGTTTTTACTGCTTTTCTGTGCACTTTCCCGGTGCTGGTAGAAATTAGCGCCTACCTTTGGGCAGGCATTAATTTCTGAAAGTAAAATGTGCGGCTTGGCTGCACATTTTACTTAGTGAATTGCATGGGAATAACTAATAGGGCCATCAACATGCATTTGCATGTTGCGGGCACTATTAGTTTCGGGGGGGGGGGGGGGGTTTGGCCGCGCGTTTTCGATGCGCTATTACCCCTTACTGAATAAGGGATAAAGCTAGCGCGTCGAAAACGCGCATCCAAACACGGGTTAACAGCACATTCCACCGGAGCACACTGTACTGTATTGGCCTGAAAATGAGCCACGTCTAGTGCTCAGTGCACACTCTCTCCCCCTCTCACTGAGCCTAGGGATAAAACAAAGGCTGGAAAGACTCAAATAGGCCGATTCAAAAAAAGGTGCGGGAGAGCTGGCACTCTGAGTTGAGCACCTGCTCTCCTAATCACGCACCCAGGCACCACTCTTGGGCGCGCGATTCTGTATTTAAATAAGGCCCAACGCTAATAAGGAGGCGCTAGGGACAATAGTGGGTCCCTAGCGCCTCCTTTTTAGCGGAAGAGGCGGCTGTCAGTGGGTCCGACAACTGACACAATTTTACCAGCATCAGTTTTCGAATCCACTGATAGCCATGGGTTCGGAAAACGGACGCCGGCAAAATCGAGCGTCCATTTTCGAACCCACAGACCGGCGGGCAGATTTTTTTTTTTTTTTTTAATTTTTTGTTCCTCCAGCTTAATATTGCTGGGATATTAAGTCAGTTGCTTCCAGCTTAATGCCTGCCCTTGGGAGGCATTAATTTCTGAGAGTAAAATATGCGGCTTAGCCGCACATTTTACTTTCAGTATTCCAGGTGACTAATAGGCTCATCAACATGCATTTGCATGTCTAAAAGGCGTGGCCAAATGGGGGCTAAATGGTGCGCTGGATCTGAGCATCAGGCATTGGTGACTTTTCCATGGCACGCTTGATCAACTCTGAAGGTTGGAAGACACTGGCCTATTCTAGGACCAGAATTAACAAAAGGTACAGGACCACAAAAATAAAAGCAGTCAAAAAAGTGCACCAGTAATGAGTATGAAAGAATTGAGATTTGTGCCTCTAAGTTAAGTTTTTGTTTCATGCAATTGAAGGAAATGTTTGGTGTAATTTATTATCAAGGGTGTCGTCGTGCACTGTTCTCTTAGGTCACTGGTGACAAAAACCAGCAACCTTCCGGTTAACACTGGTGGTTCTACAAGGGTAGACAGATGGGATTACAGAATTTTTTTTTTTAACTGCAAATCCCTTCCTCCTAGATATTCCCATTTGTCTCTACGGGTTTTTTTTGTTTCAAACTTTTTCTTCTTCGGATCCATTGAAAGAAAACCACTTAAGTCTCCATGATCCAACAAAACCATCATCTGACTTGAATTTTCATAAAATAACAATGAAGAGAAATAATTTACACCTTTAATGTCTTCAAGTAATAACTAAAATTAGACACTGTTACTTGTAAAACCATTAAAATGCTGTATAAAATAAATACAATTGGGAAAAAAAAAAGATCAGGTTACATTTCATTTACTTGGGTTGGCCTGCCTGGTCATGATTTCTTTCCTATCTACTTCACAAGATGAAAGCACTACCTCTGCACATCAGGCCTATTATTAAGTCTATTTATTCCCCTTTTGTCTCTTTTTTCCCAGTGATCTCACGCTCCCTTTGCTCATTCTCTCACCCGCTATCATTGCTCACTCTCCCCCCAGCGTTCCACTAATCCTGTGCTGCTGACTCATATGACCCCACACAGCTCCAAGAGGCTGCCGTCTTCCACATCCCTCAACAACCTTCATGGCAGCAGCACAGGGGCAGATGTTCCGCACAGCTCAAACTTACTGACGACTGTGTGGAGCCAGGAGTCAACAGCACATTACTGAACAAGGCCCATTGGAAGGGAGCGAGCTGGGCGGATGACCACTGGGCTCATCAATGCATCTCCTCCTTGGGGGGGTGGGACACCAGGGCTCCATACTGCAGCTGTTGCAGCAGGGACTCTCCAGTGTGCAGGCTTATCATTGGCGGGACACCCATCTTTATCAGGGGGGGGGGGGGGGGGAACGCACCCTCCAGCAGCCTGCCTCACCTCCTGGGCCAATGGGCCTGATACTAAGGCAGATACAGCCCTTCTATCTGTGGCAATGCCTGCGAGATTGAAAATAGGGCAGCAACCCACTACTGGCTCATGACCCCCAAGTGTATAAAACATGGTTCAACATCACAGAAACAGATACAACGCTTGAACTTCAAAAACATGAATTAAAACATGTTTGGGTTTTTTTCCAAATATTTAACTATGCTAACATTCAATTAATTATGGATTTCAAGTTTCAATGGACAGGGGGACTAGCTTCTTAACTTTTTAATACTATTAGAGCCTGCCGGGGGACACGCTCTAGTTCTTAATGGTGAGATTGAATCTTAATATATGCATCTTTTTCAACACCTTTTACATTTTAGGTAGGAATGCCCTCCCCTTCCAAAAGTCCCACATATTTTAAAGTGTTGCTTTGTAGCTAGGTATTTGCAGTTGCCAAATTCATTTTAACCAAAATAAAAATGAACTGCTGCTTTAAGATTTCCAAAAGCCGGATTGTTCACTCGGTTATACAGCTAAAAATGTTACTATGGCAACTACCTACAAACCTACAGGCCGAGAACATGCCATCAAACCACAAAGGTAGTGGAGCGCACTGTTAACCTGCATTTGGATGCGCTAGCTTTACCCCTTATTCAGTAAGGGGTAATAACGCGTCGACAACACGCGTCCAACCCCCCCCCCCCCCGAGACTAATAGCACCCGCAACATGCAAATGCATGTTGATGGTCCTATTAGTTATTCCCGCGCGATACAGAAAGTAAAATGTGCAGCCAAGCCGCACATTTTACTTTCAGAAATTAGCGTCTACCCAAAGGTAGGCGCTAATTTCTGCCGGCACCAGGAAAGTGCACAGAAAAGCAGTAAAAACTGCTTTTCTGTGCACCCTCTGACTTAATATCATGGTGATATTAAGTCCAAGGTCCCGAAAGTTAAAAAAAAGTTTTTAAAAAGTTTAAAAAAAAAATTTGAAATTGGCCCGCGGCTTGAAAACCGGACGCTCAATTTTGCCAGCGTCCAGTTTCCGAACCCGTGGCTGTCAGCAGGCTCAAGAACAGACGCCGGCAAAACTGAGCGTCGACTGTCAAACCCGCTGACAGCCACCGCTCCTGTCCAAAAAGAGGCGCTAGGGATGCGCTAGTGACCCTAGCGCCTCTTTTTACCGCCAGCCCTAATTTAAATATTTTAGTTTACTGAATCGCGCGCACAGGACACTGGCCTGAGCGGGTGCTCTCCCGCGAACTTTACTGTATTGGCCTGATTGTGATTATAAACCACTTCTTAGATTGTTATCCTCCCCAAAACAAAAAAAAATTCCTGGTTGTTTTGAGTTACTTAGCAGATTGTTTTCTTTTGTGAGTGAATTCATCAACAAGCCAGGGAGTCTTGTCTGGATGCTACACAGTCAGCCACAACTTCCTGCTGCACGCCGTGGACGCGGCACCACCGGCACACACCATTAACTAACCAGAATTGGTAGAATGAGCTCTTTAGAGTACCCGCAGCTACTTCAGAGCTCGGTGTCTCAGTGTTGTCATCTCGTTGTACTGAGGAGGTCACGGGTTCACCCGGCACACCTGGGTTGGCCTTGCTTCATTTTATGGGCACTGACATTCAGACAAAACCAAGGTGTGTAGAAAAGTCGGGGAGGGCACCTTGCAGACAAAACCTTCAGGCCTGGTTTCTTGAAGATGCTGTTAACTGCAGACCTTGTAAGGAGGGTTTCTAAGTCATACCGTAATAAGTGAAAACAAGGCCTTGCGGAAGGAACTTACTAAAAAAAAAAATACATGGCTACTGATTTAACGAGATGTCTTTGGCCATAATTAAAACGGCCACGCAGGGGGAAAAAATTGAAAAAATAAAAAGACAGACAATGCACAACTTAACAAAAGAACCCAGAGAACGCGCCATCAAACCACAAAGGTGATGCTGCAGTGAAACTACAGAAAACTACAGCAGGTTCCTTTTACAAGAAATTCCTAATCCTTTTTTGAGAGTAGCTAAATAAACAAGGCCTTTCCCCTCCAAAGAAGAGAGTCATTCACTATCCTCAACACACGAATGCCAGCAAATGCCAGAGCCCTATAAACGCCTCTTCCAAGGGCCAATATTCAAAGCTCTTACAAAAAGGCATTCTGGGTAGGCCTAAGTTGGTCAGCTAAGATTTTTCATTGGATCCGGCTATGTTATCGTGCTTTGTGTAGCTGAATAAATTAAGACTAAACCGGCTACATTCAAAAGAATCTGGCTAGTTAAGTACCATCGTATTTAAAAAAATGTGTGCTAGAGGCCTGTGGCCCAATAAGTCTCCACCCCCCCTCACCAATATTTCATAACAGGCTCTGCTGGACTAAACACCCTAACCCCCCCCCCCCCACACACACTTCCTTTCCACCTCCCCTGTTTTATTTTATTTTTGTAATACAGCTCCCTCCCTCCCATCCCCCCACCTCCTGGACCCTGTACACCCCAGCCTGGAGTGAGGTGGGGGCAGGGTGTTATGCGTAAGATTGCGGGGTGGGGCAGGAGGGAGCGAGCCTTATTACAAAAAAATGAAAAAAACGGGGGTGGGGGGCACAAATATGAGTGCCCGCAACATTTTTTTTTTTATTGTCTCTTTGGAGGGCTTTGGGGGGTGAGGGGTATTCAGAATGACATGGCCAGTTAGAAAATACTGAAGGGGGATATTTGGCTACAGGGTCACAGCAGGCTTCTTTTTTTTTTTTTTTTTAATGCAGTGCCACTTAACCAGCCTTTGAATATAGCCGGTTAAGTCTTAAGTCATCCACCTAAACAAGGCCAGATAACTTTAAAATCTAACTGGTTACATGTATCCAGATAAACTTTAGACAACTTTATTCACTGGGAAGTTTATCCTGCTGAATATGCAGGACAAGCTAATGGGCTAACTTTAGCCAGATAACTTGTCAAACCGCCGGCTTACTGAATAGGAGCTCCTTAAATAATATTACTTCCATGCAGACACTGCCTGTGGAGATGGGGCGTTCTGTTAGTCCCATCCCTTCTAGACAAACAGGGTGCTGTAACTGGCCAAGGCAAAGATCTCTCTCACCTCTGGGTCTAAAGCAAACACTCTCAGCGTCTACTTTTGCATTACAAAAAAAGAGAGCATTATCTAGGTAGCATCTGGTAAACACTAACAAAATAAATCAAGGCAAGAGAAACCTGAATTTCTAAAACAAATTAAAATAATAATAATAATACTGAGGAGGATCTTTCCTGTCACTGACTTTTACCCAGGAAGAAATGAATGTGGAATTTTTCTCCAGATGAGGAGCTGTGCCTCTCTCTCACTCCTTGGCAGTATTCACAGAGTTCCTCTTCCCCAGCCTATATTATGGAGGATGCAGCCATGGTTTCAATTCACCTCTGTCATTCTTGTGCCCCTTTATGTACATAGCTCACTTCCTTATTTTTTAGGTAAGCTGTTAAATACCTTAAATTCTTCCTCTTTCAAACTCAAAAGTCAGAAACTGCATTAAATTTAGGGAACACAGCTACTGAGGATAAGTTTTAACTTCTAAAAAACGTCCTGGGGTTTTTTTCCCCATGATTTCAGATGGCTTGGGATGTGATTGCATCTTATACTGTGTGTTGATAGTGATGAAAAGGTAAAGGATGTTTAGTAAACGGGCCACGCTCAGGTCACATTTTCTGTGGGTGTTTTTTTTTTTTTTTTTTAAAGGTATATATGATTTGGAAATAGAATCTGATGTGCTGTGACCTCTACCCTTAAATATATGCCTGTCCTCATCCTAAAGTTTTCACTCCCCAGTCAATGTAAGTAAATGATATTAAAAATAAGGTTTAAGCATGATGCCCAAATTCCCTGTTTCAAGGACAGAGAAGTCAGAATAAAATGTAACTAGCTCACCAGGGAAGCTTAAGTGTTATGCTTGACACGAAACATTTTCCCATTAGGGTTGCAGAATACATGCAATGCCGCTATTACATTTGCAAAATGATACTACTCAGAAGGATACTACTGCATGCAATAGGCCAGGAACCCAGAAACAGTTCCAAAGCAATACAAACATTAAGACTTCAGGCTATTTGAATTAAAATGCAACAGTTGGAGGATTTGAAGATGTTTGAGGAGTTACACATCTCCAAAAGCACCAGCAAGCTTGTTACAGATGGTATGTTCGCTTATACAGCACATTTTCTCCAAGGCTTACCTACAAAGTATGGCACGTATCTTGAACAAGCAACAAGTGAAAGAATAGAACTCTCACAAAATCCAGATCTTTAGAAACTTTGATCATTATAAGCAAGGGTGATTCTATAATGAGGCAGGGTAAGGCAGCCGTTTCAGGTGACAAGATTTTGAGGCTGCAAAATTGCCCCCTGAAACCTTCCTGCTACAGCCGCCTCACCCTTCATTCAGGCAAACAACTCTGCCGGAAGGAAAACCTGCAGTGCTGGTGTAATGCAGCAGTGACATGCTGACAGGGTTCCCACTCCCTGCCAGTAAAAGGAAGGTCCTAGCGGCACAGTACTGCGATGTGCTGGCGGAATTCCCACTCTTCGCCAGCAAAAGGACAATCAAGTGGCTGAAGAAGAGTCACTGCGATGTTGCCAGTGTTTTCCCTGCAGCCAGCAGCAGAAAAGGGTCTGAAGTGCCGCCAGTGTTTTCCTCGCAGCCGATGGCAGAAGAGGCCTTGCTGTGCAGCCAGAAAAAAAGGTCCAAAATGTGTGTGTGTGAAAGACTTGTCCTTTGAGAGTGAGTGTCTGTGTATGAGAGAGTCTTTGTGAGTGTGTATGAGAGGGAGGGTAGGAGTGACTGTAGGAGAGGGTATGTGGGGGTGAGTGTATGTATGAGTGGGTTTGTGTGTGTATGAAAGGGAGGGTGGGTGTGGATGGGTCTCTATATGAGAGGGTGTGTGTGTGTGTGTATGTTTAAATATGAGAAGGTTTTTGTGTGTGTATGTCTATGAGAGAGAGTGCCTGTACACGTGTGTGAGTACCTGTATTTTTGTATGCGAGAGATGTTAAGGCTTGTGCACCCTTCTCCAATCTACGACAATCTCAGGAGGAGTGGAAATTAAAGTTCCCAGGTATGGAGAGTGGGCAATTTTTTTTTTATCCTTGTTAGTTTTAATTATTGGGTGTGATGTGTCTGCTGTTTTGAAATATTTTATTAGTGTTAGGTAATATTTTAAGCATTTTTATGTTTTTAATTGGCTGAATTTATCAACAGATTTGACATTCTTTTTATTGCTATGTTTAATGTTTTATATTTCTTGATTTTCTGTTTGCATTGCATACAGAGTTTGGCTTCTTGTGATTTCCAGTTCAGTTTCTGTCTGCACATTTCAATTTATATTTTATGGTCTCTTTATTCTGTATTTGGTAAGACTGAAGTCAGGTATTCTGCTAGCATGTAGTTTCTGTTCTCCTAATAGGAGGTGTATTGGTATTTAGGGCCTGTTGTAATATTTGCAGTATGGCTTTTTCATAGGTTGAGTGCTGGCAATTATGATATGGAAGGCTTACTATACTGGAATTATAGTTCAGTTTATTCCTGGCTTTCTGTGGGCCAATTCCACACCCAGTTCACTTTACCAAAGGCCTAATATCATATGGGATCCAGTAAGCCGCCTTGATTACTATGAGAAAGGTATTTTATTAAGTCTATTAAACTTTTATTATTGAAAGTGTGTTTTTTGCAGTGCATGCCTATATTTATTTATTTATTTATTTATTTAAAGACTCTTCTATACCATCGCTGACTTGGATAACCATCACAATGGTTTACAAAAAGGCACGATAATGAAAACAAATATGAGTGGTATAGATTACAGATTAACCATGTGCCATCATAGAACGGTAACAATTTAATATAAAAAACTGTGGGGCGGATTTTAAAACCCCTGCGCGCCTATTTTGCATAGGCCGCCGGCGCACACAGAGCCCCGGGACGCGCGTAAGTCCCGGGGCTTCCTGTTGGGGGCGTGGCGGGGGGGGGGTTTAGGGGGCGGGGCGGGGCGTTTCGGGGGTGGTGACGTGGGCGTGGTTTCGGCCCGGGGGTGTGGCCGCGGCCTCCGGAACAGCCCCCGAGACCAGACCACAGAGCGGGGCTGCCGGCCGACGCGTGCAAAGTTCCGCCTGCTTTCAGCAGGCGGAACTTTGCCGACAAAGGTAAGGGGAGGGGGGTTTTAGATAGGGCCGGGGGGGTGGGTTAGGTAGGGGAAGGGAGGGGAAGGTGGGGGGAGGGCGAAGGAAAGTTCCCTCTGAGGCCGCTCCGAAATCGGAGCGGCCTCAGAGGGAACAGGCAGCGCGCGTTGGGCTCGGCGCACACAGGTTGCACAAATGTGCACCCCCTTGCGCGTGCCGACCCCGGATTTTATAAGATACGCGCATATCTTATAAAATCCAGCGTACTTTTGTTCGCGCCTGCTGCGCGAACAAAAGTACGCGCTCGCGCAAGTATTTAAAATCTGCCCCTGTGTGTGTAAGTTAAGCTTGTTTGTTAGGAACATATTAGGCGGTTTTAATTTAACATTAAAATGCATTTGTAGGTTAAAAGTAATAACTTCTAGTTTGGTGGGTCCTTATCATTCAACCGTTTTTTTCCTTATCTTTATTTTTGTAAAAAGCTTGTTTAAATAGCCAGGTTTTCAGATTGGTTTTGAATATTTTCAAATTTCTCTGCAGCCTTATTTCGAGTGGCATGGTGTTCCATAGCACAGGGCCAGCCAGCGACAGTGCTCTTTCCCTTACTTGCGTGAGGCATGCTGATTTGACAGAGGGGACAGTTAGTAAAGCCTTATTAGCAGATCTCAGGTTTCTTTGCGGGACATGTACGCGCAGTGTAGTGTTAAGCCAGTCTGCTTTTTCTTTGTGGATTAGTTTATGAATTAATCAAAGTGTCTTATATTGTATTCTTTATTCAAGTGGAAGCCAGTTTAGATCGGCGAGTGTTCCTGTAATGTGGTCATTCTTTTTTTGGCCAGTCAAAATTCTAGCAGCTGAATTTTGTAATATTTGTAGTGGCTGAATTGTAGATTGTGGTAATCCTAAAAGCAGGAAGTTACAATAATCTGTGCTTGCGAATATCATTGCCTGTAGAACTGTGCGAAAATTGTTTAGCGTTAGTAGAGGTTTTAGTCTTCTCAGGATCATTAGTTTCGCGTATCCTTCTTTTATTTTCAGTGAGATGTGTTGTTTCATGTTTAGCTCAGGGTCAATTATTACTCCTAGATTTCGTACTTTTAATGCTAACTCAACGGTTTGAATATTTTTGATTGTAATTGTTGGTTGTATATGATGTATGTTTTTACGTTCAAGGTATATATATATGTTGTAAGTGATATTTTTACTTCAGAAGGTTGGACTTTGAATGTCTATTTTCCATATGCAATCTGCCTTTTTAGATTGGGGAAGTTAAATTTTCAAATGGAAAAGAATGCATAAGGTTTAATTGTGTGGGGAGGGAAGAGAAGGGTGAATGAAAGGCTGTAAGGTTTGTTTAGGGCATCTAATACCCTTGTATCAGCCCTAAGAGAGAGTGTGTCACACACACAGACTCCCACCATTCACCAACCTCTCACACCCCCAGGGGACAGATCCTGGAGAAGGGTGGGAGGCAGGCAATAGGGAATGGATGAGTCCTATTTTTAGAGCCAGGGAGTTGGGCAGCCAAAGGCCGCCCCACCCCATTAAACATTTCTCCTGCGCCCCCTAGTGCGGATGCCGAAGACTGAAAACAAAAAAGTAACAGGCCCAAAAACTGAGTGATTAGAGCAAAGGGCTGCAAACAAGGGAAGACAGGGTTCAAATCCTATTGCCATTCCTTATGACCTTGGGCAAGTCACTTCACCCTCCATTGCCTTCCCCCTGCCCTGGCCCTCGGTGATTTCACCTGCACGGGGCTATGGGAGGGGAGGGGGGGCACCATTTCATTCTCCGCCTCAGGCAACAGATTGCCTTGAGCCACCCCTGATTACAAGTTGCTGGAAATAAGTCACAGACTTGACAGAGAATGGTTTATGGACAAGACTGCCCAAAAGGTGGGGACTGCCTCAACAAGATCTAAGCAACCTGAAACTAAGAGAGTATCCACAGAAACAACCAAGGCAAGTATGGCCACCACTGAAACTGTGAGTAAAGTAACACAATCAGTAACGCAGCTGTTAGAGCTGGGGTAAGCAACTCCAGTCCTCGCATACCACAGACAGATCTGGTTTTTGGGATATCTACAATGAATATGCATTAAAATATATCTGCATGCACTGCCTTCAGAAAAAAATATTAGAATTCTAGAGCGATAGTGAGAGGAGCTGTAGTGTGATTTAGCAGAGGGAGTTGTACTGAGTGAATAGAGAGGCTTTTTGTTACAAGGAGCAGGAGACACAACCTCTAATAAGATACCTTTTGTACTGAGCAATGGCATTCCTTAAGAATCCGTTCGGAATATTAAAAGCCAGAGAGAATCCTCAGTACACTCATCCATGCAGGACCCTCTGTCTGGAGCAGCAGGACCAGAAAATGCTTACCAGGATGCACTGTTTTGCCAAGTGGCATGGAAACAGCGAGTAGAAATAATTTTTTACTATGGTATCCCTGAAGTAGCCTTAATTGTGCTTTGGTAAGAAAGAAGTGATAGCCCCACTATATTGGCATGATCTGAAAATAAAACAGCAGTGGATTTAATCTTGTGGGCAGAATGCAAGATGTTGTCAGTGCAAAGTACAGCCGAATTGGGAGACTTAACTTCACTACTCTCACAGAATATCAGAGGAGCCATTCACCTTTTACTCAAGGAGCATGGGTTTTGCCCTGTGAAAACCGACCACACTGTTAAGAAATGGCAGAGATTTGTTGACAGTATACCCAGTGGCATGCACTGGACCACCTACCGAGCTTTCAACTATTTCACGTGGCATGACTATTGAACCCTGCCGAACCCAACAGGAACTCTGCCATAGCCACTTCCTTTCATGTGGTAAAAAATCTGACCGAGTGTGTACTTATAGGATTTGTGGCATAACAATGGTTTTTGAATATGCTATTGGCCTTGTCAAATGTTCTAATTATATCGGTAACTGAGTTATACAATGAGACTATTTCAGATGATATTGTGGATGCCTGGTACAGTTTCATGACTCAGGACTCTCTCTATGTGTTATGCAATACCGACCCATTTCCAAAAACTTCAAGAGGGAAGCAGGCAGAAATGTTACATGTTGCTTGAACGGAGCAGACCACCAGGTAAAACAGCATTTGGGGTATAAACTTACCAAGACCCTATAATCTTACCCCAAAGCAGACCACAAAAGCTCATATGTAATTAATTTATAAAATTATCAGGTCTGTCTTCACTTTTGGAAAAATATATCACAATTCCCAAGCAGTTACAGCAAAATCACAAATAAACCTGGAACAAATGTAAGCATGCTGTAGAATGCATGTGTTTTGAGTTAAATTAAATTTCATGGGATTAGGTGTACGAGCAATCAAAAAGTAAATAAACTCAATGAATTCTCTCATCTCCAGCCAATTTATAAGCTAGGCTTCCATATGAAATTTCAATTGATCAGAGGATCATCAGTGAATACAAAAAATTTATTTAAAACAGATCTATAGTTTAAAATAAGGGTACGTATAAATTGATTTTTAGAAACATCTGAACTCCAACAAGAAATCCCAATGTGTAAAACTGATTCATGGAATGCAAAACAGATGTATTAATTGCTACGTGATCAACGAGTCCACAGAACACAGATATATGAAAGTGTCGTCCTGAGAAGGCTTCCTGGAATGCAAGCTCAGATTCTGTAATCCTCTAGAGCACTGATGAGCAGGGGGCACACTGGCCTTATACAAGTTTGTGTGGCTTGCGAGGCACTTTCAAAAATGACTGCTATCTCCTGGTACAGGAAAGAAACGGATACTTTAGAGAAGCAGGACTGAGAGAAAAGAGTTGCCCTATGGCTGAGAAAGAGTCTCCTAATGCAGATGAAAAAACATGCAGGACTTTAGTCACCCAGTTTGAGGCTGCAAAGGAGGCCATGACAAACAAGATATTTGGGAATGGCCAAACAGATTAAACAGTATCCTGAATCTGAGAAGGATTTATTTGGGTAGGCAAACAGGCTATTAAGAAGCCTATAAGGAGGCATTTGGGACTGACCCAGTTTAAAGGAATGAATTATTGGCTTTATTAAATTATGAATTACTCTCACCTGCCAAATCACTCCAATGATGTCAATTCCTTAAAGGAAAAGGCAGAGGGAGTACACAGAGCACACTTGACAAATCAATATCCTCTTATGGGCAAGAAACTAAAAATGCTTGCCCATACTTCACTTGCATACTCTCTCCATCACTTATTTTGCCCAGATCCATAGGGCAGAACTGGGAAGAAAGAAGACAGCACTCGCATACACAGAACAAATGTTATATGCGTTACAAAAAAAAAAAAAAGGAATAGCCTTGCTACCGTCAGTTGCTTTCAATGCAACATAATGAGTACTAGATAGGGTTTTTTTCTCCTTCCCCCAAATAACATAAAACTATTTTAGAAGCCTTGCATTAGCATTTTGATGTATTTCTTCTAGCTGTTGAGTAAAAATAGCAGCAGAGTAAATGGCAGCAATAAGCACCATCTGCAGCCTGCAAACACAAAGTTACACGACAACTGTCCATGGCATCATTAGATGATGGATTATTTTACTGCTGTTGGTTGGAAAAACAAAAGCACAGCTTGGACTCAAAAATTTGGGGTAAAAGTGATTTACAGGAGCAACACTCCATAAATCTGGAGATTTATTTTTTTTTTTGGGGGGGGGGGGGGGGGAGGAGGGATAGGAGGATGAAGTGAGTATTTATTTATTTACTTATTTATTTATTTACCAGGAAGTTTGGAATGGGGATAAGGATGGATGATTAAAGGACCTAACTTTTTGTACCAGAGTGCAGCATTGCCATCTGGAATGGCAGGGCAATGTTCATATCATTAGGAAAAGGATTATAAATTAGAATAGCTATATTTGACTAAAAGTGCCAGTTATATAAGTCATATTTGTATTTATTCTATAAGAGATACTGCGGAGAAAAACAATCTGGCTAGGCCTGCTAAGCTTGTTGAGTCAGCCACCCTCTCCAATTCTACACCCCACTTTAATCCACATCAAATCTCGTATTTACAAGTTAGTCATCTAATGCAACAATTACGTAACATTCCTTTCCTGCATGTGCCCCTTTCGTAGATATTACTTTCAGACACGAAATATGTTCTAGAGCAAGACTACAAGCAAATAACTATACTTTTGAACAATACAACTGCACACAAAGTCAAATGAGCAGCCGTCCGAGATCATTTCACCGGGTTTTAAAAACTGGAATTGCAAAAAACAAAAACTTTTGTTTCTCTTTCACAATTTTAAATAATTCCAACTTGTCAATTAAAAAAAAAGGGGGGGGGGGGAGAGCTTGATTGCAAGAAGAATCTTATTCCTCAAGCTGGAAGTCTCCTAACGGGGCACTTCCACACTCCATGGTGGATGGATCTTATATTCTGTGGGATCCTTTGTGATCTGATCCCACTGTCCCATACTGCTATTTAGAGGGGATAAAGAAAAACCAAATGGGGGTTACCAGAGACCATGTATGACACAGACAAGTTAGGAATAGCACAAATGTTTCCTAAAAAACATTTAAATGTATTTTAGCCCGCTACTTGTATAACCTCTGTTCTGTAAAACCGGAACAACTTCATCTTTCTTTCTAAACAACTATGAATCTGACATTTCCTCTACCCTCCTATGATGTTTCAGAAAGGATAGATGGGCCGACATTTGAAACAAATATTCATATGATGAACCTACAAAAGACCAAGAAAACCAGTAAAATGGCAAACCACAAATAAATGGCAAAAAAAAAAAAAATTTTGTTTGCAGTCAAGCTAGAAAATTCTTCATTTGCAGTTTTATTCTGCATTCAATTGTCCAGTAGCTCTGAAGATGATTCTCAGAGAATAGCTGGATGGGATGAAAAGCGACAAGATGCATGGGAAAGAATAACTAGAGAAACAAACAGGAATTCAGTTCTTGCAATAATCAAAAAAAGGTCAAACTGGCCTATGTACTGCACCATATTTTATGTTATAATATTTCATATAGGTTTTCATTCACTAAAATACTTTAGAAATTACTAACAACACTAGTTGCATTTTCCTTTTTTTGTTTGAAATTACAGATGCACAGATTAGTGTTAGAAGCAAGACAAAATACAATATTTCAGAGACATCAAAGAACGCCGCAGAAGCCAGCCTAGGTCAGTGGTTTGTGCTGCCAGCCAGGAGTCCTGGGTGAGGCTCCAGCTCCTGGGATTAAGAGTGCTGCCTGAGGCAGGATGAACCAGTTTCAGCTCCTACAATACTATGGAGCAGCATTAGAAAGCAGTTAGCAAGGAGTCATGTCTGCTTTTGGCAATAGAGAAGGATAAATGCAATCCTTGGACTTCATAAGCATGGTTTACTGCAAGTTGCTCCTATTAGGTAGAAACAAGGAGAAAAAGACTTCATCAGTCTGGCCCCGGGTTTGAAGCACTGAAGTAATGGGTGTTATCTTGTTGAGTGATGGCTGTGAAAGAGCAGGGCATGATACTTATGAAAAGGCGCACCCTCATCTGTACAAACTTGCAGCTGATAATTGACTCTAACATTAATTTTAGACACGCCCTTTAAATGGTTAATCTTGTATCATCAAAAATGTCCCATTTCGCTATGATTCTGAGCGACAGCACTAACTGGAATGCAATGTGGTAAGCTGACTAGAAATGCCCCATTTTACAGACTTTGCTGTTTCATGTCAACAACTTCATGTTGATAAATATTTTTAAAAATCCATTTTAAAAACCCTTTAAAAACAAAAAATATGTATTGTGCAATATCAATAACATCCCCCCCCCTCACTATTTAATTCTCTTTTGGAGTTTATTTAGGGCAGGGGTGGGCAATTCCAGTCCTCGAGGGCCACAAACCTGTCGAGGTTTTAGGATATCCTAACGAATATTCATGACATAGATTTGCATACAACTGAGGCAGAGTGCATGCAAACCTCTCTCATACATATTCATTAGGGATATCCTGAAAACCAGACTGGTTTGTGGCCCTCAAGGACCAGAACTGCCCACCCCTGATTTAGGGTCTACAACTTCACCAGGCTGGATACTTAATTGCCAGTAAATAGTAAATATCTTTTTCATTGGGAATTATTGCTTAAATAAAACATCTGGTAGAAGTTACATTCACCAGCATGCAAGCATGGGGAAATCCACTGCTTATCCCTGGGTGAAGCAACATGGAATCTATTTACCTTTTGGGATCTTGCCAGGGACTTGTGACCTGGATTGGCCACTTTTGGAAAAAGGAACCTGGGCCCAATGAACCTTTGGTCTGACCCAGTATGGTAAGTCTTATGTTCTTAAGAGCTACGAACTTTGAATATAAACAAAAAATATTTAAAACAAGACAGAGACTTGGTATTTACATAGACATTGACCAAGGTCTTCAAAATGATACAGAATAATTCAGTGCGATTATTTATGAGTACACTAAATCTGCTTTAATCATTCAAAGAATCATGCCACACTATTATTTTGCCTGTTGATAATTCACATGTTTTCCATTCACAAGGACACTTGTGTGCAGGAGGTGATGCAGTGGGAAAAGCGGTGAGGGGAAGAAATTCCACAACTGAGAACACAGTTTAATCTGAATTTGCCCAAAGCAAAATATGTTCCACTTTTGAAATGCTAATTTTGGCAGCCCAAGCTTTTTAGCACTGGCTGCCGAAAAAAAAATAGATTCTGCAAGTTGAATAAACCTTTTGCTATCACAGGTTTGGTGTTTTGCACCTTTCCTCAAGGACCACGTCAACTCGCAGCGAGTTTGCGCATTCATAAGAGAACTGCAAACAAAATCCATACCGCAAGGCAATGGCCTTCTTTTAAGGCTCTCCGCCTGTATTACAAAGTGTAGGTAGAGCTCACATATTTCAATTTATGATATTCATGGTGAGAAAAGGAATACACTTTACATGTAGCAAGTTTGAGAAAGGTCCTTAAACACTAATCACAAATCTATTACCGTAAGTTAGTACAATAAAAAGCACAACCATGACAACCTATTTTTAACTCCACGTATTCAAGAGGATTGATTTGACAGCCATGCTCCTTGATTCAACACCAAACTTTCAAAATGTTTTTAATCATGTTTACACTTTAATTTGGAAAGAAGAGCTCGATTCACTAATGATGTTCTCTCATTTTGCACCTGTTTACAAATACTAAACTAGTCTTCTGCCCTCTATCCCTTGAAATTCCCCTTTACATCATCAGCTGAAGCCAGGATATATTTTGGTTCAGCATCCTAAAAGTGTCTTGCTGTCCCCTCTAAAGATAAAAAGCAGAAGAGAAATAAGAAATGAATAGTTGAAGGTGAAACCTTGATGGCAGCTGGATGCTTTCGAACCTCTTGCAACAAAGAGAACTAAATTACTGTTTAGACACAAGGTGTGTTTGTCCGCTTTTAACACTATACACGTAGACAACGCCTAATAACATGTCGGTGAGAATGCACAGCTTTCTGAATCCAGTCTGCCAATTACAGGATAATGGAATAATTATCCTCAAACATAAAGCAATTTAGTAAGTTTTTATAATTGTATCAGATTTGATTGCATTAAGATGCTAATTACATATTTGTTTCATTTGATGTTGTACTTTCTTTTATGATCGTTTTATGTGTTTTTTGGTCTTTTATGCCTACTTCTGTTTAGATTTTAGATTTAGCAGGATATAAGAAATGTAAATAAATAAATAAAATGAAAGTCGCAGGAAATGTTTTGTGGTATCAAAAACACAATAGCATCCCTCATACTGAATGTGGTTCTGGCTCGTTTACAATCCAATTAAAACTCATCAATTAGCCACGTCAATACACTCACTGTATAGAGGGGGCGCTGTAGAACTTGCGGCTGGATGGCTGAGTGAGATCCGCTGTCTGTGGAAACAAGTCAAAACCAATAAACCCTGTAAGAAAAACTGCTCTCCTCCTAATATCTGTTTTAAGAGATAACTGTCATAGCCAGTGGTAAACTGGGCAAAATAGATGCAGCTTATGAGATGTCTCACGGAGCGAAAATGTCCAAAACCGTATCCTCAATTACTACCCTGAAAGGGGGAAAAAACATTATTGAACCATACTACCAATCGCTTTCATAACTTAATTGGGCCCAATATGAACGATCCTGGCTCTCTGACCAAAAAGAGCCATTTTTATCAGTGGCTGAATGAGCGAGATAAGACTTGTTCCCTACTGTAACGGCCCTTCCGGCCACATTACCATTCAAGCCTTGGCAACTCCTTGTTCATCGAGATCGAGGTAGTACAGAGTGGTAAATAGGGGAGGCACCATTCCTGAACAGCCCTCCCTTTGCGGAGCTGGGGTGGCCGTCTCCCTGGGAGTTAATAAAAGCAGCTCCCTCCTGAGAGCTCTGGGGGGCAGTGCAGTTTAGTTCTGGATGTCAGAGGAGGAGCTGAACCTTTTCCCTGTGTTGTATTTTGAGCCCTACTCTTGGAGTCGGATATCGGCTCCCCTTGGTTCCTGGGGAAGATGGAGTCCACACCTTGACTGCTTGGCAGGCTTTCGGGTTGCTTTCCGGGATTTTAAGTTTTTACTTTGTAAGAAGCCTGCAAGTCTCCTGGGTGTTGCTTGGGGTGAGGGTGGGGGAACCCTCTCCCTGGGGGTGGAGGCCCCTCTGCAACCTCCTGGAGGATGAAGGAATGGTAGTGACCCGCAGCAGAGTCCTTCTGGCGTCTGGATCAGTTTTGGGGGGGAAAGAGACGTTTTGGTTAGAAGACTTGGGAGGAAGAGTTCTGCTGCCCCTTCTTCCTGCCCTGACAGAGGAACATCGAGAGCCGTGTGTGCCAGAGGATCCCTTTCCAACTTGGGATTCAAGAAAGAGACTGAGACATTGGAAAACTGTAAGACCAACTCTAGATCAGGTGAGGACTCCCCTGGGAGGGAGAGATTTGGGAGTCTGTGCAGAGCCCGTGGAATACATTTTTCTATACAGTTTGGAGGGGGGGTTTCTTCCCAAAAGATACCTCTACCCACTTGGGAACCTCAGTCACCCAAGCCCTGGAGAGTGAGTGTTTCACTTTTCCTCAGAGAGAAAAACAGGGAGGCCCTTGCACACATAGAAAGAGGAAAAACTAAATAACAAAAAGATATAATTCATCGGTGAGGCAGAGGACTGGTTTAATTGTGCCATTTCACAAACAAGAATTATCATAAGTAAAGTTTAATTCTGGACACTCACCCAGAGTCTCATGAGTGGTTTATGGGCACTCAGCATCCACAGTGGAGAAAGAAAAGGTACACGTCTACCAGGGAAAAGAAACGGCATCACCCCTGCAGCCTAGGACCCTGAAAGGTATTTTCTCCCCCCCCCCCCCCCCCCCCAAATTCAGTGAAAGAATTCAGGTCCTGGAAAGACAGACTTGTGACACAAGTTAGCTGACTGCCATCCCCAGAGCCCACAGTCTTCCAAAAAATCCAGCATATAGCCCCAACCCAGCACGCACAACACAACACATAGACTTGCCTGGGGGGGTGGGGCTGATGAGTACAGTGTATATACTAGCAGCTGATGAAGGTAACATAAGGGCCACCAGGGAGACAAGCAGAGTAGACTGCAACAAATCATACCTGTGGACAGTATGCCACGGAATCAGTGTTTCCCATACCCCCCACACGCTCCATTCCCAACTATTCTCCAATCCACAGCCCCACAAACACATTTCCTTGCAAAACACCCTCCCTATATCCCCCAGCCATCCAAACCCACTTCAGCTACACATGGATATCCACTTACCCATTCCCAGCCATTCATACATGCACACCCAATACCCTCCCCAGCCTCCACAGTTAGCTACACTCATCCACCTGACACCTCCTCCATACCAACTCCATTGACCCCCCTCACATCAACTCACAATCCCCACATACACCCAGGCCCAATAGCAAATGAGGCACAGCCACCCAACTACATCCCAATCCTACCACATACACTAAAGTGCACAAACACACACGCAGCCACACACACACACCCTCAGCCACAAGTGCAAACATACATCCACCCCTGCCACATTCCATACCACCCAGCCACATGCACCCAGACCCCCAATAATCAATGAGGCACAGCCATATACACCCACACTAGCACACCCCAAAGACATACATTCCCTCTCAGCCACAAGTACACACATATATACCTCAGCAACCCCCCGACAGCCATGTACACATATACTCCTGCCTCCCCTCCCTCAAAAATAAAAAAGCCACAGCTCTATACAGACTCAGCCCACCACTTTACTGCATTCACAGATATTACCCAGCAAGGCTGCTGGCCAGTCACACAAGTTGGAATTGATTTTCCACTGGGGACCTGGACTGCACCTTCTGTGGGATGATGTGCATAGGAGACATGGAGGAGAGAAGAATGAACAGCAGGTAAAGAGGGCAATAGTCAACATTTTATTTTGCATGGGTAAAAGCATGTAGAGTCCTCTGATTCCCAAACTGGGTCATTTGCCCCTCAGGTTGGCAGCGGATGCTAAGGAGGCAGATTTCATAGCCTCAGGTGGAGGGAGGGAGTTGTGGTCATCAATAAGGGTGACACTTGAAGGCCAGACTTAGACCCTACAATACAGGGTTACAGAAGGCTTCTGGCCTCAGGACCAGGCTAGGAACAGTGGGAGGGTCTATTAGAATTGGGGGGGAAGATCCCTGGATAGTTTTGAATAAAGGCTCATGGCACGAGGACCTTAGCACTGATTTCAACTGAGCTGGGGAAAAAAAGGAGACAGGAACAACTGGGAAAAAAATAAAAAATGCTGAGAAAAGATGCAGAAACCCTCTAAAACAGCTTTGGGATTTTACTAATATTTGCAGAATGTACTTCCTGGAGTACATTAATCAAGTTTACTTAGGGAATAGCCACTGCTATTAATTGCATCAGTAGCATGGGATCTTCTTGGTGTTTGGGTAATTGCCAGGTTCTTGTGGCCTGGTTTTGGCCTCTGTTGGAAACAGGATGCAGGGCTTGATGGACCCTTGGTCTGACCCAGCATGGCAATTTCTTATGTTCTTATGATGCTGAGGGCTAGTGAAAGATGCGGGAAAAGGAATTTGATGTGCAATGGAACCTCACAACTGGACATTGTTTGGAGCAAGTCACTGCAGATTTTGAGGTCCACATCCTCATGGAGCATAATATGCTTGCTGGGCAGACTGAATGGACCATTTGGTCTTTTTCTGCCATATGTTACTACGTTAGGTGTTGTATTTTGTTGCTCACACGGTAGTCTGGACTTAGGTAAATTTTTCCAAGCTCACAATTCAGGAAAGTAATAAATATTGATTTTGCTACACAGAGACAGGGCCCTCCAAACATAGGTGATATTTCTCTATGGGGAAGAATGAAGGATATACTGAACATACAATTTGAGGTTTTGTATCACATTGTCATTTGGACATCAATTGCTATTACAGAAAATATTTCTGCTTGTAATGAGTTATTTTACTATCCTTGACCTTGAAACTCAGCCTTAATAACTGGAAGGATTGCTCAACCTGGAGAAATCCTAGGCCCAATTCAGTGGGACAAGGCTTTGTGGCGACTTAAGAGACGTTCTGATTGATTTTACCATTTGAGGTTAGAGAATGCTATTTTGGAGCTTCAGTCTGAAAGAAAGTTTTTCCACCCATCCTCTCTTGCTGTTGGGGAATTGGTTTATTTCCCATCTGATTCATTCTGCATCGAGTCATTGCAGAAATCTTGGAGAAGGTGAGGAATACTCATCCAGTATCCAGAGGAAGCAGAGGAGAGGAGAAGGAGAAGTGGCACCCTCAAGGTGCTTATTCATCACCTATACCCACCCGATGTATACTGGAGAGTCACGGAGGTACATTACCAGTACAAAAGAGAAACAGAGGAGTGGAAGTAAAGAATAAGGATTTAACCGGAACCTCAGCATTACTCAGGCACCATTTACAGGGAACTCTAAACTGGATGGAGCGTCCATTGTACAGAGCCCTGACAGCTGGTGGAAGCTCTAAAAGTACAAAAAAAAAAAAGGAACAGAGGGGACCCCAGTAACAGCGAGGAAGGACCACACAGTTGCTGTTTCACGTATTTATTTTCTGGTTTGTGGATTTACCAACGAAAAAGTGAATTTTATGTCAGGTCCCTTTTATTGGATAAATGCTTCAGGAAAGACTTTAGGCTGGAAAAGTGTCCCCCTGGTTTATTTCTTTTTAGATGCACTTGGGGATTGACATACTTTACGCCTTGGGCCTGGAGGATAACCTCCCACCCCCTGACACAGAATCCACCGTACGGGGCTTGAAGAGAGTGGATTGTGACCGTGAATGTGGCTTAGCCCCTGTATCTTTGTGACTGACCCTGTGAATATTAAAATATTCCACAAGTACAGGGTTTTGTAGGTGTTTATTTTTCAACTAATTGTCAATTCCCTGAGATTACAAAAAAAAAAAAAAATCAGTGTTTAATCTGTGTTTGCAGGTACTATTGCTGGGTACTTTTTCTGGCTGAATGAAATGTGCAACTGAAGCATCATTAGCTCACAAAAGGTACAAAAAAAACTGAGTGGGGGATCCAAGATAGGCAGAGAGAGTACTAGGGGAGAGTACTGGTGTTTTTCCAGTATTTATCTAATAAACATTTTTTTTTTTTTGCACAGAGCTGTTTTATTGGTGTTTATCAGTTAAAGCCTAAAACTTAAGCTCTATATATAGTATGTTTGACATACAAATATGAAGTTGCAGTCAGTACTATACAGGCAGCACAGGCTGCTGCCTAAGGCAACACATCTTTTAAGTATGGCAAACTCCATCCCCTCTGAAGCGAGAGAGCAGAGCGAGGCGGCCCGGGATCTGGCTGCTATCAGGACCACAGGCAGTCCATTATTAGTTACGCACTGTCCCCATAGGGACCCTCTCCCCAAGAGGTTTCCTTTTCAAGCAGGAAGTCCATGCTGTGGCATGGAGGAAGAGGGCCACTGCAGGGACTATTTATGCATGCCACGATAGTTACCATACTCATGGATAATGGATGGCCGCTGGTCCTGTTCTGCGGCTTCTGGGCACAAATTGGCAGGGGTGGAGAGGAAGGCAAAGGGGATAAACAGACATGGGAGGTGAGGACAGGCCCAAATGTGATCTGTGTACAACAAAAATAATAATACATACCAGCCCAGCTGATCCACGGCAAGTTCAGTGGTCAGAATATAATTCTTGGCGGTGATCTTCCAACATTGCTTTCTTCCACAAGCAAGAATAACTGCCTATGCACACTGATAGCAATTTGCTACCTGCAGTCACATGTATGGGGATACCCTCTTTATCATCTCCCCAAGTATTCTTGTGGTCTAAACATCCACATCCATGGTGATAATTTAAGATGTGAGATCAAACTTTACCAATGAGTGATATCTGCAGAATGAAAGTATCTCTTTCTGCTCACCCACAGATGCAAGCCTTAAAATGCCCCATTAATTTTGCATCAGTTCCCCGAGATTTTTCCACATCTGCTAGGATAAAAATTTTAGAGAAACTTTTACAAAAATTATAAACGTACCACTTTTCACACAATCTTAATGGCTTTGCCAACACAACACAGAAACAGCAAATAGGATAGCAGATAAGGACTGCAAGGTCAATCTAATCTACCTAATTCCATTTCTGGGGCAATGCCTTGATGTCTGATTTTTCCCTCTATTTCTTTACAACTAAAAATCCTGCCATGCTTTCCCCAATGCCTTCTTAAATGCTGTTATTGTTTTTGTCTCCACCAGCTCCCAGGAGAGGCCACGCCATGCATCCGGCTCCCTTTCAGTGAACAAATATTTTCTGATGTCACTCCCTGCAGCTTCATACCGTCGACCTCTTGTTCCAGCGCATTCTTTTCTCTGGAAAAGGTTTGCTTCCCGTGCATTACTTAAGCCATTCCCGTACCTCACAGACAGATCATATTTAGAGTTGTCAGTCTCATCTCGTAAGGGTTATGGCAACAGTGATGATATGCAAAAATACTTTTCTTGTATTCCCAGCTACACACGTGCAGATGGTGATATTTCATGTCCTGAGGATTCTGAAACTTACAAATTCACAAATTCAGGTAATCTTTAAAAGGTATGAAAAATTTGAGTTTAAACTTCCAAGTATCTTAGTGGTTAGCTAAGCTGAAATGTAATTTTTCTTTTTTAGGGATGAATATTATTTTCTCTTGTGTATCTTAGAACCCGAGTTTTCTGCAATTCGGCACACTAAAATGGATTTGGAATGACATTTGGCACATTTTTTTTGAAAAAACATTTTGTCAAAAATGAGTGTAAATTGTGACTTAGCAGAGAAGCGCAATTGTAACCATAGGTATGGTGAAGTAAGAGGAAGATAAATCAGATGACAGGCACCGAATGGATAAGCCAAGTCTTACCCAGTCGAATCTGCTCCATTTCCACAGCTTGCTGTTTAAACGAAATTCATAGGCAAGCACCTTCTCACAAAAAAAGAGTCTGGATATTATTCACAGTCTTCCAGCTGGTGGTTGTGCAGGAGGAAACGTGTCACCTTACTTCTACATCAGCAATGATTTGCCTTAGAGCATAGTAACACAGGTTCAGGTCCCCCACTCCCCCTCAGCTGAGAACGAGGAAGGGTCAAAATCCTTCTTTTCCTACTGGCACTCCTACGACCTTGGATAAGCCACTGGCTCCCGTTGATTCAGAATGTACAATCTTTTAGTGGAAGGAATTCATTTTACCACGATGGAATTTGTGGTACAGCACCCTCAGTGCCGGGGGAAGGGTGTCCAGATGCCCTAGGCGGTGATGTCACATGATCTCTCTCTCTCTCTACAACAATCCCATCTCCTCAAAGAAATCCATACCCGAACACGTCCTCCAGTTCCGTGTCTGACCCGCACCACTTCTCATCTCCTCTGTCATTTCAAAACTGCCTTTAATGGCTACTCTGCTGCCCTAGGCAACCGCCTACCCTGCTTAATGCTTTTGCCGGTTCTAAGCACCCTGGTCTAGGGTGCTTTATACATACTTAAAGAAAACCGAATGAGATTTCACAGATATTGGACAGTGCAAGGTCTAGATATATTAGACATTAGTGAACTTTAACTCAAGACACATCAACCAACAATGCGATATAATCTGCATAATTTTGGAAAAACGAAAAACTTCACTCTGCATTTCAATTGGGTGCATAAGTGAGCCAGCAAAGAAATGTCCTGAAATAGAGGTAACCATCTGTAAACTATGTAGGGACAGGGGAAAATCTGAAGCAAGATTTAAAAAAAAAAAAAAAAAAAAAAAGAGTGTCTCCTGAAAACAAAGACATCTCAGCTCCAGGCCCCACTCAGATATCCCCCCTTCTTTTAGGAAACACTCTTGGTTGTTCTCAGAACAATTATTGCATCTGATAAATTTGTCAACCATCACGACATATATGTAACCATGCCAGCTTTCACTTGCTGAGATTTTAAGCAATAAAACAAGTTTCCTACCTCAGCAAATTATGAATATAGGCCTTGGGGTGATAAAAGTGCAGAGCTGCAAGATCAGGGATCACTTCAAATCCCCTTCTCACTATATGAAACCTTGAGCAAGCCACTTAAACTCCTCCTGCTTAGAATTATAGAAAACAAATTCTTTAGAGCTAGCATACTGTACCTTGGTGTCTTACCTTGTACCGCACTATATAGACTGATGGTGCTGCACAAATAAACCTTAGTATGTTATGTTCATACTGCCAGACACTTCAACTTGGTAAATTTTTTTTTTACTGTACTTTTTAATAATAGCTGAAACAACTTTTCCATGCTAAACAGACTTAATTTAAAAAACCCAAAACAAACAAAGCACACAAAGGAAACGAACAATACAAAATATCCTTGGGAGTGACAAGGCCACAGGCACGCCCAAATATAAACATTTGCAGCTTTCAGTGGATGGATATCATGCCACTAAAACCAAATCCAGCTCTTGGCATCTGAACAGTCACAAATGTGTTTTTTCTATGATGCACTTAACAAGGTATTAAAAAAAAAAAAGTCATCTGCTACCCCTGTATGCAGATACAGTAATAGCAGAGTTTCTAAAATTAAACTCCACATTCTCTTCAGAGAGGCTGGCAGGTTCAAGAGGTTGACTGCTAAATTTGTCCCAAATGGATGGGATAATCCAATGCTCTTCCTGTCTCCCATCAAAGTGCTCTTTAAGGACTAGGCCAGATGTTAACTTCTAAGCAGCACATTCAGATTCCAACTACTTTTATGTGGACTTGTACAAGGCAATCTTGAGAATCACCATATTTCTGTTAAACCAGGAATGACTAGCCACTTACCCTGAAACTGCAGGCCACTACTTCATGAGAACCATCATGAAGCTATCACTTCAGCAGAGTTAATTAAATACTTCTGTGAGAGGATGGCCATGCATGCATTTTCTTTATTTAAAATCCAGAATGATTTCATCTATCTATAAATGGCAGTTTGTTTTTTGATTTCAGGGCGGTGGTCTGAGCATACGTGGGTGGACAGCATGTAGCTTGCAGCACGATGTGCAGGTCACCAAAGGAGGATAAAGGCTTGCTGGGAGAGCTAATGGGTAGGACTGCATGGAGCCCACGGTTCCAGCTGAACAGAATGGCATGGCTGGCAAGGAGCTCAGGCCCCGCCAGCTGAAGCAGACGCAGGGCTAGCGGAGCTGCATGTGACTGCTCATACATGTTAAATAAATTGAACTCAGTTTCAGATGAGTACCAGGAAGATAACTGATTGTTTTATGAGTGTTTTTACTTTGGATTTTATGTAGTTGATTTTATGTATATTTGTATTTCATGATTATGGACGTTCTATTGTAAACTGCCAAGGAATGGTGATTGGTGGTCTAGAAATTTTCTAAATAAATAAACTGAGCACTGGGGTTCAATGGGAGCTGAAGCCCCAGTAGCAGAGAAGACCATGGTGGTGAACATAAGGGGTGTGGCTAGCAGGAAGCCCAGACCTCTCCAGCACAATGGAAAGATGCCGCCATCTGTGAAGGGACCTGTGCAGACAGGAGGAAGGCAAGAATGGAAGGTAGAGGGGGAAAATTGAGATGAGAATAGAGAGAGAAAGAACATGGGAGAGTGGAGAATGCAAAGGGGGGAAGTGAAGCACCCAGTTCCAACACACACCCTCTTTCCTCCCTCAAAGCCCCCTATCCTAACCACCACATCCACAGACACCCTCCACCAATGCAGCCCCACTATCCACAAAGCCCGAGGTGGCTTACACTGAGTTTACACCCTTCCATCTATTCCTCCTGTCATTTAATTGCAGCCTTTCCTACCAGTTATTCATGCAAACAGTGGAGGTGACCCAGATATTAAATTATGCTGTGGATCTATAGAGAACTCATCCACATTCACACTCATTCACAAAAACTTGATGGAAGTTGAGTTGCCTGAAAATCAAAACCCACAAACAGGGTCCAGCAACGAGCCACAAAACTTCCAAAAGCAATACAAGGTCAAATACAAAACAGAAACAAAAAATGTTACTACAATAAAATAAAAAAGATGACTGAGTGTATGTGGAATAACCATAATGGAGGAAGTGACAACCTATAATGATTGTCAGGGAGTAGGGTGTGTTTGTCAATGCAGTTCAACTCTATACTTGAATGAGAGGGTCCTAAAAGTTTCCCTTACTGAGAGGATATATGTTTCCCACTCACAGGTACGTCAGTAAGGAGGTGGATGCTAGTGGTCAGACAGTTCCCATTGGGAGTGGTCTTAGAGAGAAGGAGTATGTTGCTATATAGCTGAGGAGCACAGAAGCTTCTTTGTTCTTTCATTTTACATCTCCAGGGAAGGTAGCTGGAGCTGAAGGGTGGAGTGTCCCTGCCTTCAAGACAGGAAGTAATGATTGGAGTCCAGGAGGATTCCCAATTAAAACATCAGAAGGTGATCCTATATTTCTTGTTTCCAGAGGAGATTATATTGACTGTCTTAAGATGTGGATTTGTAGTCTGGAAAAAGGGAAGTTATTAGGTTATGTGGATTCACCCCAGGAGTTTCTGCTACAAGAAGTGGCTACAGAGGCTACCAGCATGTGCATTTCAGAGGATTCTCCAAATTGAGGAATCTTCAACCAGAGAGAAAGAACACTTCAGTGCCAGCCAGGAGAGGCACTGAATTCATGCAAGGAGGAAGGAATCAGCAGCCTTACTCAGGTACCATACTGGGAAATCCTAGGAGAGTGTTTCCCAAGCCTCTCCTGGAGGCACACTTAGCCAGTCAGGTTTCTAGGATTGCCACAATGAATATACATGAGATAGATTTGCATGCACTGGATCTCAATGTATCGCGATATCTATCTCATGCATATTGTTGCAGGATATCCTGAAAACCTGACTGGCTAGGTGCGCCTCAAGAGAGGTTAGGAAACACTGTCATAGGACTTCTTGGGAGCAACTGACTGGGAGTGAGAAACCCACTGAGATGCTCAATGAGTTATATGATTCTTTGGAAGTATTCATGAGGAGGTCCTCCCAGATCTCTACCAGAACCATCTTTCTATCAGAATGAATGACCATTGGACTGCATGGTGGGAAACAGAATAGCTAGTGTGGGTTTGCAGCTCCCCTATGGAACGGTCTAGAATGGTGTGCTCTTAGAGTATATAAACCCCTGCCACCATTTTAAGGCATGGTGTTTTGTTTTTTTTTTGTGGACACTCATGGGGGGCAATATGACTGGTTTCCTGTTCTCTTTTGGTTATTTTTCCTGGAGGAGGACTCTGGGGTCTCTAGGGCTGAGACATGGGTAAAGAAAGGAGACAGAGTGCCTTCCTCTAGTTTTGAACCACGAGTTCTGGAAACCTTTTCTGGTGTTTGTGAGGGGAAAGATTTTTCTGTCTCTGAGGGCAATGCTGCCTCCATTTTAGGTTTTCCTTTTTTCTTTAAGAACTGTTTGAGTATTCCTGAGTATCCCAGGACCTGGAGACTCAGTCTTTCAGGGCTTAATTTGTAGACAGAAAAAAGTGGAACTGTGGAGGGGGATGAGATGGGTGAGGCCTGGGCCACGTATGACCTCTCTCACATATCCAAAATCAAAGCCATGTGGCTGCCCTTATCTTGGGGTAAGCAGTTCCAGCACTCTCTGTTGTTCTCTGCTTCCTCCAAAGGCCAGGGAGGGTCACAAGTGATCCATGCAACTACTGGCTCTGTTCCGTTTCCTCAGGGGAGCCAGAACTGATATACACTCCCGGCTCTGATCCACTTTCTCGGATCCCAGAAAAAAGGTGGCAGAACACCGTTCTGGGTTGCTCTGCCAGAGATTAAGCCCCTCACAAATGGACTCAAAAATGGGTTTAATTGGCACAAGTCTGAAAGGTATGAGCAGCAGCAGCACCAGTCATCAAGACCAGGGTTGAAAGCCCTTTAACAATTGGCATTGCTGCTCACAACCTTCACACTTCTGCTAATTCAAACTGTTATTGTGTCTTCTTCACTCTGCAGTGTCTGCTTTGGTATCACTCCTTCTGCTTCCGTTTCCTATACAGGGGGAGAAGTGGAGGGGGGGGAGGCCTGGATTAAGGGCTCACCTCCTCTCCTTCTCTTTCTTGCAGACTGCTTGGAGGGGAGGTGCTGGAGAAGAAGAACACCCTACTGCTCTGCCTCTTAAGCCTGAAAGAAGTGGCAGAATTGTGTTCCACCTCGTTCCTCCACAAATTAAGCCCTGCAGCCTTTCACATCAGAGGAGGTGGTGTCTCTCATGGAGCGAGAACTGAAGGATCATTAGTCTCCGCAGGGAGGAAGAACTCCACAGTCTTTACCAGGGAAGAACAGAGATGAAGACCAGTGGCATCAGCCTGGTGCATCCACTGGCATCTCAAAGGAGATCAAAGAGGAGAAAGAGAAGGAAGAAAGGAGAGAAACTTAAGTAACAGCACTAAAGGTATGAGCATTGGGACTTAAAATGTTTAGTATAACTTGGTTAGGATCCTTTTCAACCAGTGACTGGATGAAACTACCACATTAATCAAGATGAAGAAGGAACAAAAAATCATCAATTGGAAAGGACTGAGAACTAAATTATGCACTGGATTTTACTTGACTAATTTGGATAAAGTTACTGGAAGCAGGTCACAAATTTATTAAGATGATCAAAGTTTAAATATTTGGACTTGTAATTATGATAAACTGTAAAGAATTACTTCACCTTGTTATTAGTAAATTATGTTGGAAACCATCATTGCTTCCAGCATGCTTATTGCTGTAGTTTACCAGTGAATGCTTATCAGTGCTGTTTCAATGAAGTTTACAATGGGATTTGAGCAAAAGCAACGCATAGGGCCTAGAAGAATTATCTTCCCCCCCACTTAGGGAATCATGAACACTCAGGTGAAATAGCATCAATGGGAAGACTTGTACGCAAAAGACTGTTTGAGGTGTGGTTCCTGGGCCCATCAGTCCAGGGGTTACATTCGTTATGTTGCTGTATTGAATTGGAATATGAGGATACGAAGCCCTTATCTTTGGAATTAACTCATCTTTTACATTAACAAACCGTTTTGATTTTGGATCACTTGCTGGAATGGATAGTATTATTTCCCAGTGTGGTATATGTGTCCTAACGTTGTGGGCCTCAGCATTATTGCTGCTCTCCACTGAAGTACTCCAGGGGCTGCAGCAAGCTAGCCGATGCTCTGCAGCACCAAAAAATCCACCTATACTGTAGCTAAGGAGAGCTAAAGGATGAAACAGAAAGAAAAGTACATTTAAAAAAAAATCCCTAACAGTCCAAGATCACTTACCATGGTGTTGTTTCCCTTCCTCAGGAAGTAAGCGTCATTAACTTTTATTGCATTAAACCATTTTTTTTTTTTAATTTTGGAATCTCAAGTAGGGGTGTCCAACTCTAGTCCTCAAAGGCCACAAACCAGTCTGGTTTTCAGGATAACCCTAATGTGCATGATAGATTTGCAAAACAAATTGAGACAATATGCATGCAAATTCATCTCATGAATATTCATTAAGGTTGTCCTGAAAACCCAATTGGAATATGGCCCTTGATGAGTGTTATAAGGCCTACCAGGAGTTACTGGAGATGGAGCTCATTTCCATGGTCCATCTCCACATAGAGGGATCTTACTAATATTTAAGGACCTGTGTAAAAGCATAAGGAGTCCAGGCAGTCCAAGGTGTTGTGTGTAGCTCACCTGCTCTCAGAAAACTGAAAGGGAAGGATAAGATACCTTTCTGCTCTAAGCTGGAGAATAGGACAAGGATGCACTTGTCTTGTAACACAGGAGAAGTTTGGTGAATTTCTATTTGCTGAGAAATCTGCAACTGCATCCAGAGGAGGGTATTCATTCCAATTCAGAGGATAGGAGAACCAGTTCAAGGAGCTATAGAGACTGCGGGTACTACAGGGCAAATCTATAAAAGTAACAGAGGATCCCACTTCTGCTCTTAACTAAATCTTACATGCAAGACTGGTCAAAAGGACTTTAAGAGCTGTACATGCTATATTTTTACATGTGTTTTGTTTCTGTAAATTATGATTTTTTTTTTACTGTGTTTCTGGAAGAGGAAACTTTGCCATATACAGTTATTTATGCAGCATTTTCTTTTATTGGAACATTTTGTTGTGTGAGAAATTCTGAGCAACTGAGCCACAGATCTCCTTGGGCCTAGGACACAGTGGCTCCCGCTATCATGAAGAACACTCATGACTGCATTAATTCTGGCAGAACCTCTGCAGTGCCTGAAAGTGCACCCCTTTCCTCCAAGGGAGGACACCCTCCCCCCTGAAAGGGGTACATCTCCGGTGAAAACCTGGTCTTTATTAATGCTCAGGTACAGGGACCTGTAGGACCGGCACCCAGGGTGGGTTAAAGAATGCAACAAGAAGTGACCAAGTAATGTTTCCTTGCAGTCTACATGTCTCTCATTTAATCAATACTATTTCTTAAACACAGTAACATAGTAATGAAGACAGAAAAAGACCAAATAGTCCATCCACTCTGCGCAGCAAGCTTACGCTAGTAACTGCCGCTCCATGCAGGTTACCCCAAGCCTTATATTAAGCGTAGTAATATTGGAAATCCAAAGCAAGCAACTGTCAAACCCACAACAAAACTATTGCTAGGAAGTCAGGGCCCAGTGTTGGTTGTCGTCTGAATCCAATTCCCCTTTTCTCCCCACCCTCGTCTAAGCGGAGAGCGAAGCTGCATTTGCGTCAAAATCACGTATGTTAATTGGTGATTTTTATGCAACTTCAGCATCGTTCTCTGTGGCAGCAGGGGAGGGGAGAAAAGCGGAATTGGATTCAGAGGACAACCAACGCTGGGCCCTGACTTTTACATTCTAGGGTACTGATACACAGACATTAGGGAAAAAGCACAGGATTGTTTCTATGGCCATTTCCAAAAGCAAAGGACGTTCAAAGCAGCAGCACTGCATGAATTATCAGGATGGCTACCAATAATTCACACAAGAAGTTAGTGACATTTCAACTCTAGCATGGGTCACTTTCAGTGCTCATACTGTATGAATTTTTTTTTCACTTTTGTAGCTATGCTTGTTGATACCAACCTATTGGAAAGAAAAATTATAGCACTAGGACACATTTAACCAAAGGAAGAATGAGTCTGATGATTATGCTGAAGCTTATTTAGATGTACCATGAGCGCATGTTATGTCTCATGCAATATTTACCGCATGAAAATGGATTAGTCATACCCATTAAACAGAAAACACAGAGAGCAAGACCAGAGCAGACAATGACTGCTGGAGCCACTGATCAATCATCATGAAATGCCACAGCAAAGACGTCACACTCATGTAATTGATTTTATTCAGATTAGAGTTAGTGTTTTGTTTTTGGCTTTTTTTTGTTTCTTAAGGCTAATTTTAAGTTCGTTTCTTATAAGCCAGAGTTCCGTTCTATATCCAGCCATTTATTTTTTAAATTTTCAACAGTTACTAAAACAGGAAAAACACACACAGTGCACTATAATATACCATGCTAAAATTGAATGAATTACAATGCAGACACCAATCCAAGCTTCACTTTTATGTTTGGCACACTTACAGCTGCTGTGTATCCATCCAAAACAACCAGCTGCGGTTTTGCATTATCCTTTAGCAAATATTTGTGCAGGTATTACTTCCTTGTGATATATTATCATGAAAGCCTTCCAAATATGAACCACAATATGCCATAGTCCTCCACCCTCACAAATCTTTAGTAATTTCTTACACTCCCTGTGCAAGTCTTCCTAGTGCCTGAGTGACTATTTCTTCTCACACTGAGATCTGGGTTCTCAAAAAGCCCATTAATGTCACCAGCTGAAAGGGGGAAATCAATAATAGGATAAATTAAACCAATAGCAGTCAAGAAGAATTAACAAAGAAAAGTCCACATGTGCTTCCATGGGTATTCCTAATCAGATGAGAAGGCAACCAACAATCAGGCCGATACAGTAAGGACGCGGGAGAAAGAGTGCGGTAGTGCCGGGCGCACCCTCATTTGCCGCGCGCACAGTTCGGATCACATACTGCTCAATACAGTATTTAAATGGCATGCAAATGCAAGCCGCGTCCAAAGCACGTCAAGAAGCGTCCATGAAGCGCAATCCATTTTACTGTATAGAGCGCTATACAGCACCTATACAGTAAAATGGGTGCGCTGGTACCTGTCATTTCAAATGTCATTTCAAATGACAGGTACCAGGAAGTGGATGGTTCTCCTACGCTCGGGCATCGGGGATTGCCAGTCCTCTCTCCCCCCCTCCCGAAGCAAGGCGCAGGGCGAAAATCGACTCGACATGTTATTAAGAAAATAGAAATTGTAACTAAAGTAAACTTATTGCATGCTTCCAGCAGCCCCAGTCCTCTCTCCCCTCCTCTCGAGGCACCCACCGCAGCTCCCCTGCCTCCCGGGGGCAGCCAGCGGCGAAAGCAGCTTCCAGCAGACCCGCCGGCGAAGGTGCATGAACGCACGTCCAATTTGGGCGCTCAAGGCACCTTCGCTGGCTTAAGCGCCCAAATGGGACGTACAGGCGGTGCGAGCTCATCATGCCAAAAAAATTGCACCAGCAGGCAACTGGAAGATTGCCAGAGCGGCGAAGCCAGGGCTGGGGGGCGGGGGTGTGTGCACGGGAGGGAGCAAGGCGGTGGCTCCCCTACCTTTTCTGCATGCGGGGCAGCTCCGGCTCGCCTGCCTCCCTCCGTTCCGCCGCTCACTGCCTCCCCAGCGCCATCTTGCAGCTTGTGACATCACCCCTGACTCTTGATCGCCCAAACGCCGGCGAAGGTGCATGAACGCACGTCCAATTTGGGCGCTCAAGCAGCGAAGGCGCATGAGCGCACACCGTGACCTGAGCACCCGGATGGACCTCCGAGGTCACGGCATTCACTCATGCGCCTTCGCTGCTTGAGCGCCCAAATTGGACGTGCGTTCATGCACCTTCGCCGGCGTTTGGGTGCTCAAGGGTCAGGGGTGATGTCACAAGCTGCAAGATGGCGCTGGGGAGGCAGTGAGCGGCAGAACGGAGGGAGGCAGGCAGGCAGGCGAGCCAGAGCTGCCCCGCATGCAGGAAAGGTAGGGGAGCCGCCGCCCCGCCCCCCCCCCCCCCCCCCCCCCCCCACGCCCTGGCTCCGCCTCTCTGGAAATCTTCCAGTTGCCTGCCGGTGCAATTTTTTTGGCATGATGAGCTCGCACCACCTGTACGTCCCATTTGGGCGCTCAAGCCAGCGAAGGTGCCTTGAGCGCCCAAATTGGAAGTACAGGTGTGTGTTCATGCATCTTCGCCAGCGGGGGCTGCTGGAAGCCGCCTCGCGGAGAGCGCCCGATCCGCCCCGGGCTGCTGAAGCGAGAGACGGAATGCTGAAAGAGAAAATGAAGGGACAACATGAGCCAAAGCGGAAGAAGGAATGCTGGAGGAGAGAGTGAAGGGTTGTGAGCCAAAGCGGGAGAAGGCATGCTGAAAGAGAAAGTGAAGGGACATTTGTGAGTCAATGTCCCTGTCAGCGCGGGCCCGTACGGGAGACCGGCACCCATGGACGTGGCAAGGGCAGGTGAGCGGGGGCTGGGGGAAAGTTTGCCCGTGAAATTGCGGGTACAAAGCGGGTTAGAAACGGGGTAATCGCGGCCGCACTTTACTGTATCGGCCTGAATGTTATTTCATTTACATGGCTGTTGAAGCAATGGATATTTTCCCTCTAAATAAAAGAGGAAAAAAACTCTAGCCAGTTGCTCTAAACACAGATCAAGCAAAATGTTCACAGCATCAAATCAGGATGGCCTAATTATGTTTCAACCAACATAGACAACAAAAGGCAAATAAACATAAAAAAAAACAAATCAGTAAAGAAAAATAAATACAAATTTAAAAGTTGATTCTAGGTCTGCCAACTAGCTCCAGATTTTCAGGACAGGTTGACCCTAGTGATTTCCTTAAAAAAATGCAAGACTTCAATTTTATGGCGGCACTGGGGAAAAGCCAAGACTGAATCAGCCTGTGCTCAAAATCTGGAGCCACTTGGCAAATCTGGTCGATTCATCTCTGGTGGTTTTGGCCTCTAGAAAGTAAACAGAAGCTGAATGTTAGATTTGGCTTATAAAAGGGGATATCTGGCTGCTGCTCAGCGTGTTTTAAAATGCTCCAAAAAGTTATTCAGAGATGCCTGAAAAAATGTTTCTGAAGGAAGCGGCAGAGCCCACCACAGCCTCTACTCCATTCCCCCACCTAGATAAGCAATTTCTATTTGCTTCCTTGAGGCCTCCTCCCCAATCTGTTCAGAGCAGGAGTAAATCTAGATGGCCTCCCTTTTGCCCACATGGCCCCCATTATTTTTATGGGAGAAAAGAAGTATAGCAGAGTAGCTTACCAAGGATAGCGTTCGTCCTCACACATGGGTGACATCATCAGATGAAGCCCTGATACAGAAAACATGTCAAAGTTTCTAGAACTTTGACTAAGAACACTGAGCATGCCCAGCATGCTCTATACCACGCATCCACATGGGGTCCCTCTTCAGACTTATAACATAGAATTACGATTAAAAATAAATAACAGAAGAAACCCAACCACAGGGTGGTAGGCAGGTTTCATGAGGAATAATCCTGCTGTCCTCGGAGAACATCTCTTACAGGTAAGCAACTCTGCTTTCTCTGAAGACAAGCAGGATGGTAGTCCTCACACATGGGTGAATACCTAGCTACAGGCAGCTCCCCAACACAAAAAAGGGAACAACAGACACTTATAACCAGGTGCTAATGGGCACAACACCACCTTTTGGTAACAGAGGGGGAGACAGCATGAACCCCAAACAATGGGCCCTAGGTTGGGAGAGTTGGGTTCTGTATCTCAAATAGGTTCCGAAGGACGACTGGCCAAACCTACTGTTGCATTGGCCATTCATATCTAAGCAACAGTGAGATATGAATGTGTGGAGAGAACTCCACGTCACAGCCTTGCAGATCTCCTCCATGGGAACTGCTCACAAGTGGGCTACCGATGCTGCCATGGCTCTGACAGAATGAGCCTTGACATGAACTCCAAGATCCAGTCCCACCTGGGCATAACAGAAGAAGATGTAATCTGCTAGCCAATTGAATAGTGTGTTTGACAACGTCAATGTCCAATCTATTCTTATCAAAAGAATGTCTATGGATTTGTCCACTCCAGATAGAAGGCTAAAGTTCGCCTGCAGTCCAAACTATGCAGTGCTTGTTCGCCTTGGTGCAAATGGGGCCTGGGAAAGAGTACTGGGAGGAGAATTGACTGGTTAAGATAGAAATCTGTCATCACCTTAGGCAAGAACTTAGGGTACATACCATCCTGTTGTGATAACATTTAGTATAAGGTGGATAAGTCACTAAGACCTGGAGCTCATTGACCCTGAGTGCTGAAGTGACCTCCACCAAAAATATGACCTTCAAGTCAGGTACTTCAGGTCACGGGTACGCAGCGGCTCAAAAGGAGCTTTCATCAATTGAGCTAACGCTACATCGAGGTCCCAAGACACAGCGGGAGTCTTTGGGAGAGGCTTCAACTGAAGCAGACCCCACATGAAACGTTCAACTGTAGGCTGTACAGAGATGAGCATACCATCTACACCATGGTGGTATGCTCCAATTGCACTCAGATGAACTCTAATGGAGTTGGTTCTCAAGCCAGCCTTCAACAGGTGTAGAAGGTAATCAAGCAGTTTTGTGTGGGCCTTCTGCTCACACCACATGGAAAACCTCATCCACTTCAGTCTGTAGGACTTTCTGGTGGAAGAATCTCTAGAAGCCATCAGGACCTGAGACACATCTTCTGAAAGACCAAATGGCTGCAATATGTTTTGAAAGCACGTTTTTTTGCAATTAAATGCACATATCTTAACGGCCACCTGGCTGAATCACCAATTAAGATAAGTGCTTTTAACTGCAAAAACGTTTTTCCAAATATACTTTCATGGACATTAACTCGATAGGGCCACAAGACAATGAAGGTTGTACCACTGGAAGTGTCTATTATGATGGCGGATACTTCAATTTTGTACGTATGAGGAAGGATTTAATGGATGGTAAGGAAATGCGATTTCCAATTTAGATATTGGAATATGTAACTTGTAAAATAAATAAATTATATAATTTTATTCTTTTTTACAGATTATACATGGAAAAGCGACAGGGGTAAGACTATGGCAGAATAAATTACAGTGAGGCTTCCATCCCCAAAGTCAGCAATGAAACTTAGGACAGTCTACACTTAAGCGCCTTTACAATATACCAGCTTCATACTTTGTTAATCCTTTTGACAAGCTGTAAATGACCTGAAATGGATCCACATCTGGTATTCATGATGTGCATCCCCCTCCCCCAACCCCCAATCTAAGGGCTTCTGCTTCATCTGTACTACATTGCCTGAGGAAGAGACTTCAGCTTCCTTGAAAAGCTTACATTTAAATCATTTTCATTAGCCAAATAACTGTGCTGACTATACCCACCTATTTTTTTGTCTTCATGTAACAAATTTTACATTCTTATTGCAAAGTATTTCTGGAATTTTTTTTTCAGTGTCTGCCTAAATATAACTTTTTAATATGAGGATTATTAAAATCACAGATACATACTTACATAGTCATGTGGAAAGAATAAGACTACTCAGAAAGAAAACCATTAAAAAAAGAGTTATATCCTCTGAAGCATTTCAAAACGTATGTGAGCCATGGTAATACCACCTCATTAGTTAAAACGTTTTACTGTTAGGTCATTCATTTAGACATTTATTTTTAAAACAGAACAGATCCTCTAAAATTCCACTGCCCCATTGGGAGGCAGCAGTGTTAGCGAGAATCACAAATTACCTGACACTAGCCATCTTGATGATGACATCACACAGCATGAACCAATCTGATCCCTTGTCAGATGAGGTACTTTGCAACATCATTTCAAGCATCTGAAGAATATGGAGGAGTAACCTAGTGGTTATAGCAGCAGGCTGCAAACCAGGGTTCAAACCCTGCTGATGCTCCTTGAGCAAGTCATTTTACTCTCCATTGCCTCAGGTACAAACTTAGGGCCCTATTTACTAAAAGTGTTCTTACATTTTGTGTCTATGGGAAAAATGCTTAATAAATACCTCCCCCTCCCCACCCCCATACACACAATCTAAATATACAAGCAGATGCAATATTGGCGCACATTAAATAGGTGATCATGATTGAGCGCCAGCTCTCAATGCGCACGATCCCTCTTAGAAGGCACCCGGATTTAATATTTAAATGGACTGCCGCGGTAAAAAAAAAAAAAAAAGCCCTAGGAAAAATGTTGTGTCCCTAGCACCTCCTCAGCATCGGGCGCCCAGGAGAGGTGGCTGTCACCGGGTTAGGAAAATGGAAGCTCAATTTTACGAGCACCCATTTTCCTAACTTGTGCATAGCCAACTAGGACCTGAATAGCAAAATCGATGGAGGATGTCGCCATGGAGGCCGGCAACAGGAACAAAGGGGAGCTCGTGGTGAGAACAAGGCTATTGTCTCCGGAGCCTCTCGACATGGAATCGCGCTCCTCCTAGGACACTGAGGTAACAGATGACCTGAATTCCCACAATAGAGACAGAGGCCGAGTTGATGGCAATGAGATCTCTCCTCTTCTGGAAGACAGCTGCATAGGTTCTTCAAGACGGCAAGGGGCTGAGTCCCTGGGGCGATTCCTCGGGGTAGCGCGGTTCTCCCGAGATCATTCCTGGAGACGCCTATCAATCCTCCCTATCAGATTGATAAGACCCTCGAGGGAAGTAGGAAGCAGAGGTCAGATTCCAAAAGCAAACCAATGATAGAAGGTTTCAGGACTCAGGAAGCAGCCTAGAAGCAAGAAGGAATGGATGAACCTCGTTGCAAAGGCAAGCTCTGACAGCCAGAGCTTGCCTTAAGTAGGTCCTGGATGGTGACGTCAGATGATCGGGCCGGCAGCCTCTGCATGGCGCGGCCCCTTTAAATCCAGCTAGGGAGCACGCACACGTGCCTAGAGGCCCCGGGGGAGGAAGCAGCCAGCAGCGGCGTGTCTGCCTCGAGGCAGGACCGCGAAGAAGATGACCACGGCGTCTCCACCGTGCTGTGGCGTTCCGGACCGCTCCCTCCACATCGCTGAGAAGCCCGCGCTTGCTCCGGAGATGGCGGCAGGGGGTAAGAAAGGCTGGCCACGGGTTCCGTGGCCAGCCATCGCAACATCGCTGATGTCAATGGCACAGTGTTCATTGGTGCAACTCCAAGGTCCATCAGTGCCGATGCCAACATCGATGGCTCGGACTTCCTCGACCCAAATTGTTTTTCCATCTTGTCGAATCGAACATGCTCCCTTAGGGGTCATCCGGGTGCACATGCAGCAACCCCTGATGTCATGCAATGCTCCCAGGCAGAGGAAACATACCTCGTGAGGACCCATGATGGACATGGCGTCAATGGAACACGAGAAAGAACCCGAAGAATCAGTTAAAATGTTTTCCAGTCAATTTCCAGAGGAAAAGACACAAGCTCACACAACTGCGATGCGAAAGCTCTGCAGAAAAAGACAGACTGAAGAGGGACCCTGCGTGGATACGTGGTATAGGGCATGCTGGGCATGCTCAGTGTAGCAAGTCAAAGTTCTGGAAACTTTGATAGAAGTTTTCCGTGCCGGGCTCCATCTGATGATGTCACCCATGAGTGAGGACTAACTGTACAAAGAACCATCTGTGTCTGCACACATTTAAAAATGGACTTTAATTTGTCTTTAACCAATCAGTAAATTATTATTTAAAACCCGGTGCCTGGTCCTGCTTAGTGTGTTACAGTAGCTCCCTCCAGGAGCTGCCAAAGTTATCACCAAATTCAAGGGATAAATCACACAACTGTCTGGGCCATAGATGAGAGTCTCCCCCCATAAAAAGAATCCACCTCTGAGATAGAGAGTTCAGAATCTGGGAGGAGTACTAGCCAGAGCAGCCTCTGAAGGGAAATAAATTAGTTTGTATGCCCTGGGACTTAAAACACCCCACCAAGGGTTACACTTGTATTCCACAATTCTAATAATATATTTCAAAATGGATTACAACAGCAACATACATAATCAAATCTAACACACATAAGTTAAAATAAAACATATTTAAAATGCATTCAAATAAGCTAAACATAAAAGAATATGGCTTGGCTTGGAAAACACTTCCAAAGTCAAGCCTAAGCATGTGATTTCATGGTAGAGTGCATGATTTTGTTTGGGGTGCCCTAACATGAAACAGTTCACACTATTTTGTTTTAGTGCATGATATTTCATTTTAGAGTGCATTCAAACAAAATAATGTACACAAAAATCAAACATGAAACAAAACAAGAAAGTGAAGATTTTCTGCCTGCACACCCCTAATATTTTTCATTTACTTTTCCAAGTAGATTCTAGGATTTTTTCCTCAAAAGATTCAAATGCTGCCAGAAGATTGCACAGATTGATGTACAGCAATTAGATCATGTAATTTCTATGGTGAAGAAACATTAGTGTATGGAGGCCGGATGTAGGTGGAGTGTGTGGGGGACTGGTGGGGGATTTTTGGGAATGTGTGGATAGGTGTCTGTGTGTGCATATATGGGAATGTGTACGGGGAGGGTTGTGTGAGGGGCAGAGGTGAGCTGTGTGTTTGTGTGACTTTGGAAATGTGGGGAGAGACAGCTTTAAAGGTGCCTGTTGATGTTAACCTTCACCGGCTGCTTCAGTTATTTTTCCCTGCTCTGTCTGCCCGAGTTGCTTTCTGCTAAAGTGCTAGAAGGGTGGAAGAGGTCGGGCTTTTGAAATGGAGCAGCTTGTAACTATTTCCCATAGAAAGAACTGTGGGTTGTTTTTTGGGTTTTTTTTTTAGAGACTCATTTCTCCAAAAATACTAACCCAGTGTTTCTAGTTCTCAAACTCAACTAAGATTTTCACATTTTCCTCCCATATCAATTCTGGTGAATCTCTCTCTCTTTTATGAAGAGTTATTGTGCCTACAGATGGACAGACATGGATCTCTTTTATAAAAGTCTTTTTAACATTCTGTATGTGGGGAAGCATATAAAAGTCTCGAGTGAGAGGGATTTTTTTTTTTTTTAAGGTTAAGTACTCTGACAGAATAAAATTGAATAACATCTGAAAAGGAAAAAGCTGCCTGCTGATGCTATAATATACATGGATTCCGATTAGGTGTAGACCCATTTTGACTAAAACCCTGAGCCTGTGACATTAAAGATCGTTAGTGCTGATCAAAGAATAATGAAGTATGTGTGTGCTGCTCTTTCACAGAGGAGGCTGAAAGGCTGCATCAATTCGGCATGAGACTGCTAATAGCTGTGAGGAACCACTTATAAAGAGGTTATATCATTTTTAAATTGAAGGGTGGTAGGACAGGATGGCAAGAAAAATGAGGCAAGAAAACTTCTGTCAATAAATACAGAGCAGACAATATTAGGCCGTGTTTGTGCTCTATTGTTACCTCAAGAAAGTACTTTAAAAATGCTATTAAAAGAAAAGAACAGCCATGACCCTCCATCAAGAGATTACAAATAGGAATCACACCATGTAATGGAGGCTGAAAAAAGAAGATTTTATTTAAATGATTATATATTTACAGAAAGAAAATATTGATTCATCTAGTTCAAATTACTGTACATGATGTACAATTGTATTATATCTCCTGGGGATTCATAAATAATGAGACCTAAGTAACTTGCTAGCAAAATTATCCTACCATGTTATTGTAAATAATAATGGATTTTTACTTTAGCTATAACCGCATTCTCAGCTATGAAACCATTTGTTTTTCCATTGATTATGCTAAAATTACCTTACAACCATATAAGTTCCCATAAAAGTGAACATTCATAATTCTCAAAAGTCCACACATACAATGCTTCCCTTATGTACCATCAACCTTCATTTAACATTTGCCCTAAATGATGAATTTTTCAATGTCTGGAACATTCTAGAAGCATCTGTTACGCCCGGTCGCAGACGGCTGCGACCACTAATGCTCACCTCTTTCTTTGCTGCCTTGTCACCAATGGGGAAAGTGGCGGCCTCCGCCAGCTACCGCTGACCTTCCTGGTGTTCCTGGGACAAAGTGGGCACTGACGACCGCCATCTTGCCTTCGGGATCACTTAAGCGTGTGCGCGCGCGCACAGGCCAGTCTTAAGCATGTCATGGCGGGAACCTCGGGGGCGTCCCCTCCAGATGACGTCTTCACTCTGCTATACTTAAGCTGGCTGGCCCTGCCTATTGACGAGTTAGCAAGGAGTTCCCTCGTTGCTGAATCCGCTTCACTCTTACGGACTTCCTGTTCCAGATTCTGCACTTCGGCATGAGACGCTCTGGGTACCCGCTCCTCGGGGGCCCTTCCTCGTCTCTGGCTATCCGCTCCTCGGAGGGCCTTCTGCCTTGGACTGCTGCTGTTCCCGTTCCCCGGGACCTCTCCTGGAACTACCACTCTGTGAGTACCTTGACTCCATTGACCACTACTATACCAGCCTTATTGTGGGATCCTCTCCAGTGTACCCCGTGCCTGGGCCACTACCATACCATCTCTGAGTGAGGAATCCCTCGGTGCACCCTGCGCTGCAGGCCACTACCTCATCACCACTACGGAGAGACTCCTTCAGCGTACCCCGCTCTGTGGGCCACTACCGGATCTCCACGTCTGAGGTATTCCCTCTGGGTATACCCCCTCTGCTCAGACCTAGTTACTTTTCCTGCACCTCCCGCTCCGCGGGCTGTGCCTTTCTACCTCTCTAATAAAGACTCTATTCCGCAGCTGTGTCTGACGTCCGCTGAGACCGCGCCTCCCGACGGTGAGGCTCACAGGGCTCCTCCCTGTCGGTGGTAACATCTCTCACCTCGGCCCAGGGCCCACACACCTACAAAGTCATAACAGCATCAAGTAATAGTATATTTAGTTTTTACAAATCAAAGGGCTCAATTCTAACTTTTGTTGTAGAGGTAAATGAGGCAAGAAAAAGACAATAGCTGTTCTCACCACCAAACAGGGGTACATTTTGCTGCTTAAGTCAAGAAGAATACTTTTGTCTTCTCTCTGGCTCTGTGGGTCTCTGCCTCAGTAGGCCAGAGAGATGGAGCAGTCACAGCAGAAAACATAACCTTCTCAAAGGTGTCCAAATGGGCATTCCCACTTTTCACCTGCCTGTGTCCCAGGGTAGAAACTCCAATTGGGGTCTCCAGCTGTTCTTCCTCTCCAAACTCCTCTTTGAAAAAATAGGGGGGGGGGGGGGGAGCAGAAATACCTTCCTTCCCATGAAAGGGTTTCACTGGCCAGCACTGCAACTTCCTGATGGTCAAAGTGATGTATGGGTCCTTCCTGCACCTCTACAGAGGGGTTCTCAGCTTCCCAGAAAGTAAAGGTCAGAACAGCAAAAATCCTAGCTCTCAATTTAGGAAAAATTACCAAAACCACTCTGTTTTCCATCTCTCCCTCCAGCCTATCACCCAGAACTGGCAGGGGCAATGTCTCCCTCTTCTTTTGCTCTATTGGGGTCTAACTATGGAGAGCACGCTGAAACACGTCTTTGCTTCTTGAAATCTACACTGCCTCACAGTTACATGGCCTACCCCCCCCCCCCCCCCCCGGCCTTATGCCTGCCTATTTCTGCGAGCCTCTGGGGGAGGTGCAGTGTTGAATGACATAGCCTGAAATGCTGGTAACTAAATAGGCCTGGGGACTAGGCCATCTGGTAGAGACCTCAGTCTCTACACCATTTTATCTCCTCATGCTCATAGGATCCAGTTCAAAACAAGGCATTTGATTTTATCCAACAGTCCTGCTCAACAAAACTAATTTATTGGGTAGTGGGCAGGCCAGACGGATCTGGACAGGTACAGTGAGACAACCCCACTCTCCATGAGTTTTGGTGTCATACGGTCAATAAGTGGAAGGAGGACCATCGTCAGAGAATGTGGTGCCCTTCTCTCTTACCCCCAGGACTTATCCTGCTCATCTGGCAGCCTGCAACCCACGGCCTTCCTCCACATTTTATTTTTTATTTATTTTATTTTAACATTTGTCTATACTGATAGCCGTTTACATGAAACAAAATGGAAGGCCAGAAAAGGGACATATCCTTTACATAGAACATAGAACAGCGAAACAGATAAACATCAAATGGTAGCTTTTGGTTAAACAATTAAAACAAGGAGGATAATAAAACACATTAGGGCAGGCTGGGCCTCTACTGGGCAGGAACTGCACGGGTGTAATGCCCTTAGCTCCAGCACGTCAGGGATAGCCTCCCACAGCATGCTGCATCCTAGGTTCTAGTGAAGTCTGCCTGCACTCCCTGAAGGCCTCTTATAGGCCAACCAGCCAACACTTCCTGTGGATGCTGACTGATAATGTCATCTCTGTAGTATCGAAGGAAGCACAGCACAACAATTCAAGACAGATCTCTTGGCTGCAGTGCTAGCTGTTTCGTGGTCCTATATTCTTGCCTTGTTCCTGCCATGTTGTGTGCCAGTCTCTCCATGCAGCCTGGTCTTTCTACTTGTCCATGTCTCCCTAGTTTTTGTCTCCTTGGCTTCACTCCTCGGACTGGACATCTTCCTTGCCTGCCACCCACCTTGACCTTGGAACTGGATTCTGACCTCACCTTGCCTCCTGCCTGCCCTGACCCCCAGCTCACTCTTGCTCTGCCACTGGCTTGCAGCCTGCCACATGGGAGAGAGCTACCTTGCAGTGGCCCAAGGCTGCACTCTGTGCCACGTTACATCGGGCATGTCCAGAGGTGGAGAGGAGATGCAAAGGGGGGCCAGGCAGTGCACAGCTTGCCCCTCTTTCTTGCATCCCCCGGCACCCCTAGCACTGCAGGCACTCGGTGGTTGCAACCTTTGCCAGGATTACACCCCTCCCCCCTTCTTTCCTTGTATTTTCTCCCAGTTAGAGTGGATTTTACTTTTTGGACCCTTCTTCTCAGGCACTGTGCTCCACTCCAGTTAAAGCTGGTTTTAATGTGGCTTTTTCAAGATGAGAGGCAGGGAGAGGCCATGGTGGATTTCATTAAATTAGAAAAGTTGCAGCTGACAAAGGCGTTGAGAGTTTGCTTTCTGCCGTAGAGCTGGTTGGAAGAGCTAATTTCTTTTTTTTTTTTTGTCTCTGCTGTTATCAACCTTCAACTAGTTTAGAATACTTTTCTGCCCTGTTGCTTCTCGGGAGCATCTTCTGATAAGGTATTTTTTGTTTCTTCGAGAGCTTTTAAGAGTAACAGGACCAGCAAGTTGACCCCACTGCCCTTTGTAAGGACAGAGATCCGAAAGTTCTGTCTTTTCTCCTTGCTTTCAAAATGGAAGTGTGTGTGTGTGTGGGGGGGGTCTTTCCAAGAATTTGCTTTCCTTTTTTCCCTTTTCACTTTTTCAATTCTTAACTTTTTACTTGTTAGGATGAAGGCTCCCTGTTGATGGATACTTTCAAGTTTCCTTTTCAGGCTGAGAAAACAAGGGCCAGGAAAGAAGACGCTGACCCAAGAAGATTCTCACTATTTGTAATTTCAATTCTCGAGTGGGTTCTCTTTAACTCCACAAGTGAGCAACCAAGGTGAAAGTAGGGTTACCAAGATCACCAGCTTCTAAAAGGTGTAGAAGTTCCTTTAAAAATAGTCAGAAGGAGAACTTGCAACATTAAAGAGATCCTGGATGAGTCACTGGCTTTATCACCAGGGAACCGCACTGTGTGTCAAATCATTTCTACTGAGGTTTCCTTACAGTAAAGACTTTTGTTTGGAACATCACTCTGAGCGTTCAGTAGGGTCTAGGTCAGTGCACCCTAAGGGCCTTGATGAAGCGTTCCTCCTGCTCTGAACAAACCACACCCAGGACCCCTGCTTCAGAGAGGACGAGGGGGTTGGATGGGGCTTACATACCTGTGCACGCGTTCATCCTGGAAAGTAGGCGCCATTATTTCTGCGTGCAAACGCCTGGTGATTTATAACCTTTACTGGTTGCCACTCCTTTGGACTTGCTTTCTAGTGTGGAAGTCTTTGTGTGTGTGCTAGGTGGTTTCTGTCTCGTTTTACTGCCCGCCCCCCTCCCAATTTAAGCTGTTCACTTTTTTCATTATTTTGTTTTCTTCTGTGTCTTTGGGCTCATTTCCTTTTTCTGTTTGTTAAATCTGAGTTTGGTTGCCACTCCGTTTTCAGTTTATTTTGTTTAAGAAACACACAGGGGAGCATCTTTCTATGCTTACAGACCTAATCCATTTCAGCCAGTCACACTGCGGCGATTCAGCAAATGTTTTGGCGTCGAGACATGACAGAATGACCCCTGCCCAGAATGCTACAAGAAAGGACCTTTTAATTCATGCTCTGCCTTTATCTTTACTTTAGTCTCTCCAAAGCAGGATTTCTTCTTAAAAGGGTTCTTTGTGCACACTTTTCCTAATTGAAACATTAGTATGTATCTTAAGTTAATTGCTAACAAAGATGCTCTCATTTGCTGTTCAAACTTCACAAAGAACAGATACTCGGTTTGCCTTTCTCATCTTACAACAGAAAGTTAATTGAGCGTGTCTTATTATGCATGTTTCTTGCTGCTATAACTATCCCCTTTTGCTCTTATTCCTAAGGTCTCCTGGATTTTTCTGTATAAAAAATTATTTTTTCTTCTTTTTTCCCCCCATTATTTCTTTTAAGAAAAAAAAAAAAGTGAACCTTCCATGAAAGCCACACACTCCTCCTTGTAATTCTTTATACAATTCCACTCTTCTTTTGTGCATGCTATATTTTTGCTTTATATACATTTAACAGCTGGATTTTACCTTACCTGAGACAGCAAAAGAGAAGCACACATTAGTCTCTGTTTGAATTCTCACCAGATTTTCTTACTCAAAAAACCAACACAAAGATTAATAGAAACATTCATGAAAGACCCCATTAGATATAACCTAACACTAGGGCAATGGCTTGATAGAGTTAGTCTACTCTAGGGATGTGCTGTCATTTGTTTTGTTTCATTTAGTGCACACTAAATTGAATAGGCATCCACTAAGTTGATTTAGTGCTCAGTAAATCTATTTAGTGGGCACCCAATGGGGTTTCACACATACAAAAACCATTTAGTGTGCACTATAATGAAATGGCATATAACAAAATGAAAAAAAAAAAGAACAGTTTTTGGCATCCCTACTCTTAACAGATCATATCTGATAAATCTTTTTTTGTCTCTCTCTCTCTCTCTCTCTATATATATATATATATATATATATTGGTGTTTACCTAAGAAAGTCTAGTAGACCTTGAAAGAAGCAAACAAAATATAGTTCTTAAATGGATTCTCACAGAAAATATGTGATTAGGACAGTGGAATAGGGAGAGATCTAGCATAAAACCCTACTCCTTGTTGCTTTATGAAGTGGAACATAAACATTTATAGACTCATTTCTTCACAGGTGATAGGTTGTTAATATACTATCTACATAGGGTACTGATCAGGGCTAGCACAGCAACACCACAAGGCATAAGGGTAGGTTTGAAGAGTAGGAAGAGCTTTGAAAAAACTAAGGGCCTGGCTCTAGTTTGCTTGGCTGTTGTCGTGGAGGACGAGAAAAACCAAGAGGAAATTCTCAGGCCAAACTGGAAGTGAAGTCACTCCTTCCTGTTAAGAACTACTGACATTAGAAGCACAGGAAGTGAGAGGCCTAGAAGGAGTGAAAAGAGAAGGACTGCCTGAGATGAATGTGGAACGTCAGAACGCCACCAGGATCAAGATGACTAGCATGGTTAAATGTAAACTTACCAGTTACTTTCCTTTCCTTGAGTCCTGACAGACCAGTCCAGACAAATGGGATTACTCTGCTGTGCCAGCAGGTGGAGGCAGAGAACTCCTTTCCTCTTTCTTTACAACACTTTTTACTACATTTTATGGGATAGCAGGTTAAGTCTTCAGTAGCCTCTTGCCCTAGCTCCTTCCACTATTCCCTACACTGAAAAAAGATAGCAAAAAAGAAATGTGTCAGTACCAGACCTTTAACAAGCTGCCCTGTTCTTCCTTCCTTAATAGCCTCCTGAATTCTCCCCCCACCTTTTTTTTTTTTATAATTTGCTTGAAGAGTGCAACAAGTTAGGTTAATACATTTCTGCCTTATATGGACTATCTGCAATCTCCTTTTGCATTCTAATTTCCATTCTCTCCTTTTCTTTTCACACTTTCTTCCCATCCTTCTGGACGGGTTCTGGATTGGGCTGCCAGGATTCAAAGAAAGGAAATTCATTGGCAAGTTTAAATTTCACTTTCCTCTTTGTCCTGCAGACCAGTCCAGATAAGTAGGAAATGCCTGAGCAGTGCCTATTCTTCCTGAATTCTGATTCCTCCCTTGCCTGTATGTCTAAGTCTCTAGTGCTTTGTGAATGAATGTAATGAGACCCATGCTACTGTTCTGCAGATATCCAGTGGGTTTGCTAACAAACTCTGCCCAATAGGTTGCCTGGGCCCTTGTCAAATGCACACACAGCCTGCATGGCACCTGCAAACACCCCCTTAATCCATCTCATGATGGATGTTTTCAATGCCACCTGTCCTTTCTTTTGAATCCTGAATAGAACAATCTGTCTGACTTTCTTAAGTTGTTTGTAACCTTGAGGTACTACAGCAGAACTCTCCTGATGTCCAGCAATATCCTATGAGGTGGGTCTCCACCTCGCTCATCAGCTGCGCTGTCTCCTTTTCTAGTTATGGGCTTCGATTGCTTCCGTCTGTTTACATATGCCACTGCAATAGTACTCTGACAGTACTCTTACTGCTCTTGCTTTCATCCTATAACAGCCTGATTACACTTAACTCTATGTGATTTTCTGACCAGGAGGCCTCTGTTTTCAACCATCTGCCCTTCAGTCCCTGGCCTTATACCTGACACGACTAACAACCCCTCTAACTTAGTCTTCTGGTAATCTCTATGATTTTGAGTCTCCCAAGTCTTTCACTAATTTATGTACGCCTTCTTATCCTTGTCTTAAACGCTATATCTGCCAGCCACTGTCTTAACCACAAAAATCTCCTTGTCATTACTACCATTGCCACTTGATTGGCCGAAGTCCTGATTAAATCATATACAGTGTCTACCAAAAAGGCCGAGCTTGATTCTAACCTAATTGCTTCCATACCTGCAATCTCCTCTGGCTCTACCATAACTGAGCAGTGCTGCTGTATCCAATTCCCCAGTGCCCTTGCTACATACCCCAAGCAAATTGCTGCCTGCAAAGAGACACTAGCAATTTTGAAGGACTTCTTTAACAGAGACTCAATATGTCTATCCTGCAGATCCTTGAGGGCAGTGACCCCCTCTACTGGAATTATAGTCTTTCTTGCTGCTGCCACCAATGTAGCATCCATTCTAGGCATTTTGAATAACTGTTCTACTTTGATCTGCTGCAAGGAATATAATCTGCCCATTACCTGCCTAGCCCCGAGGGCTATATCTAAGTGCCTCCCCATTCTACCATGATCACCTCTTTGATGGCTGGATGTAATGGGAAGCCTTAGTGGACTTTTTAATCCCTAGTAAGATAGGATCTCCCTATGTACCCTTTCGTCCTTTCTCCTTTTTGTGTAGGCTCAAGGCTTGCATTGATTTTTCTATAAGAGATCCTAAATCCTCCTTCCTAAAGAAGTTGACTGTGGTGCCCTTGCCCTCCCTTTCCTCCTCTTCTGAGTCCCCTGAGAATCTTCCTCCCCCTCCAGCACTTCTGCCATAAAAGCTGATTTGGGAAAGGGGGTGTGCTGGAGAAATCTCTTCCACTGTTAACCTAGGCCTCTTTGCCCTTACTCCCCACTTTCTGCAGGAGTTGAACAGGGACTCTCATCCGGGCCTGCAGTCCTTTAATTTCCTTATAGGCTTTAAGCATCAACAAAATGAAGTCCATAGAAAGCTCCATGTTTTTCCCCAACTCTGCCATCCTACTTGGGCTTGCTCATGCATCGGCAGCATCTCCCCAATCTGAGCACTCGACTCATGTCTGTGTAAACCGCCCTTGTGAGATAGGATTCCCATCCGTTTATTGGTGTCCTTGGCAGATAATTAAATATAGGGGTTCTCTGATGTTACTCACAGGGGGTCACTACCAGAAAACCCTGCTCCTATTAGGTTTATTTTAAAAGGGGCCTGTAACCCACCCAATCAAGTCTCCCTGTAGTAGGGATGGAGAGCAGGAATAAGGAAAGAGTAAGGTGCCTATATGTGTCAATGTTAAAATAAATTTATAATACCAGATATTCAGTCAAGTATTAACTATTTTTATTAAACACTAAACATTGTTTGTTGTATAACTTCTCTTTTTGTTTTGGTTTTTTACCTTAGAACTGGTTCTTTATCAGCTGAAGTATCAGATAAGTACAATATTTCTTATTTATCTTTTTCATTAAACGTTAAATGCACTCTTAAATATTATAAATTCTGTATCTTATATAATAAATTGAGTCTGTGTGTCCTTTATGTTTTTCAGGTAAGCGAGATCTTTGAAATGTCACCTTGGTAAGTATAATATTCTTGGCTATTTCTTTCTTTACTTATTTCTTTTCTCTTCTTTATCTTTTTTTTTATGTATTTATTTCTGAATTGTTCATCTTCTTTTTGTCTTTAACATATTTCTCTGTATCTTTGGATTCTATTGTCTCTTTCTATTCTTTTTCTGTTCTGATGTGTTTTTCTCTTATCTGTGTGATGATGAGGTAGTGTGCACACACTTATCTGTCTGCTATTTCTTTCTCTTCTTAGATTGATGCTTGTCCCCTTTGCTACTACTCTAAACTAAACAAACACAAAAAGAGAGACTGTCTCCCTAACACCATCCTGTCTTCTTCAAGCTAGAATCAGTGAATTCCCTAAAGTGGCATGTCCACACTGTCTTGTTGTAAACTGAAACTTACTAAAGAGAAAATAAATGATAATTATAATTTCACTATCAATTTGCAAGGGCATGTTCCTATCCGTGGTTGCATTCAATCACTCTTGCAAGCGCTCAAGATTCCCTGCAACTGATGAGTATTCTGTCGTGCAAATGTTCCCTTTATTCATCCTGAATGACTTTTTGTCCTGAAGGGCTCTGACTTGCTAGAAACAATTTACTTTGTTTACTTAGTTTAACTTATAAGTAACCTTTATTTATTAGCAGGCCCCCTTATCCTCGAAGTATGTTTTATATCTGGGTTACACTAAAACAATGGGTTTTTTTTTCTTTCTCCAGTGGTTCTTGGTATAATCACTGCTTTCATTCATGCAAGCAGCCTCTCTTAGCTGACACTAGAATTCACAAGTCAGCAGCTCATTAAGTGTCTCGCATTTGTACCTCACCTAGATTGGTACTTATCTTTAAATATTCAGTTTCATTCATTCATACATTCATTCATTCACTCACTTCCTTTCCCATTGCCCTTGTTCAGTATTATTGAGATTTTTTGCAACTTTCTGGGCCTGGGTGCCGAGCTACAGTAGCGTGCTACTGCTCACATTAAATCTCCCCAGCACCAGGCTTCTCTCTCTGTTTTAAATTGCTACCAGTCTTTTAGAGGATCATTGCTTTTCCTGATGTCATCAGGGAGAATAGTCCCTGTCACTAGTTAGTTTGTGCATTATATTAAGTTTAAAACTTACATTTCTTAGTTGGGTCTTCAGTTGACGCTAGTTTTTAATTTTTGTTACTCTTATTCTTTGTGTGGTCTTTTTCAATTTTCTTATTTTTCTCTGCTTCTTAACCTTCTTACGTGATGCTGCGCCTGTCCCATAACTTGTCCTTAGGGAAGCTATTGCCATGTTTCCCAGGATATTGCTTCAGTTCCTATGTTAGTTGCCATGCTGATACTAGTTTTTTTCAGATAGCTTTGGGGTTGACCACTGAGTAGAGGGGTGATTGGACTACCATTGTGCTAAATATTTACAGTTTGCTCCTTGATTCTACCTTTAAAATATTTTTCTAAATTATCAATATTTTCAATATTATCAATGCCCAATACTATCATTTTTTTATTTTTTAAAACTCTCCTAACTTTCTATTCATCATAACATTCATTTCTCTAAATCTCTCACATTCTTGCTTTAACTAATATCTTTGCAGGGATTCTCCAGGTCCTATTTGGTTACTATAATCAGTTTTACTCAGGTCTTTGGGATTTTTACTCCTAAATATGACTTGGCTGCAATGGGGTTGATTTCACTTTTAAAATGCACTCTGGGTGTCAGGAGGTTTAGTTGGTCATGTGGCCAAGGGCCCTTACCTTTGCCACCATCTTTATTTTCTTTAAATTTAATTTTCTTTCTTTTATTTTTCATAAAATTGGTGGCCCTCGGAGCCACAGGTACCTGCTGATGTCATCGGTGAAGCTAGCGGGACCACAGCCCTGTAAGCTTAGTTGCATCGGGGGCTTCTCTTTGATACTCACACGCTAATTGCTACATTTTTTTTAAACTGAGGTGGCGCTTTGGGGCACTCACCAGATGGCCCGATGCTCGATGTAGTAGTATGCTGCAGTCTCAGCATCTCTCCCATTAATCACCACCTGCTCCCTGCCTTCAATCGCGCCATTTGTAGTCTCAGGCCTGGAGGAGGAAGCATGTGGCAGCGTTCTGCAATGACTCAGGCTGGCGGCAGCAGTGATCTTACCCAGGAATGAGCATCACTTCCCCTCTATCGTGGCCTACCTCTGCCTCTTCTCGCCAGGTTTGCCATCATCACTGCATGCAGCCACCACCTGGGACCCTACTTTCATGGCTCTCCAGTCCACCTTTTTATTCTCTGCTCTCCTGACCACATCCAGGTCACTGTCAGCCCCGTGATCACCAGACCCAGTCAGCCAGGTAATTCTTATTTTATTTATTTTATTTATTTAATTTTGGGCGCCATCTTTACATCTGCCGCCCCCCAGCACTTCCCATTGTGCCAACATTAGCTGTTCTTCTGATGCTAGCTCAGCTTGTGTGTCTAATTTGGCTTCCCAATCTCCCGCGATCCCTGCTGTACCTGTTTCTCCTTAAGGGGCTTAGGACCATTGCACTTGGGGCAAATCGAGCCTCCTATCGAGCTCTGCTGCCTACCAGCCTCTTTCAGCCATGCCAGGGGACCGCAGAAGGGAGGGGGGGGGATTTCTATGATGCTTGCACTCCTGCACACTCTTTGAGGGTCTCTCTCCTCCTATAGATCGAGCTCTATGGGACGGCAGCACTTCCCCTGTATACAAGGCCCAAAAGAGGACTGGTTTTGTTTTTGTAGAGAAGAACAGCCTGCCGGATGTCTTCATCTTGGACCTGCCGAAAAAAGAAGCCTTCCCTCTACTCCTATCGCAGTTTTGTTTTTTTGTTTTGTAGCTTTCCCTACTATCCCTGTCTGACCACCACCAGCTGAGGCAGAGAACTACTGAAGACTCAGCCTGCTATTCCATCAGACATAGCTAAGAGTGTCGTAAACGAGCGGGAAGGAGTTCCCTGCCTCCCCCCGCCAGCATGCAGGAGGGATTCCACTTGTCCGGACCGGTCCACAGGATTAAGAGGAAAGCGGGGTTTAAAATGATTTGGACAAGTTCCTGGAGGAAAAGTCCCTTAAAAAAATGATTAGCCGGGTAGACTAAAGGAAGCCATCGCTATCACTGAAAGCGAACAACTGGAAATAGATCTAGTATTTTATGGAATGTGCTGGGAACTTGTGGCCCAGACAGGCCGCTGTTGGAAACAGGATGCTGGGCTCGATGGACCTGGGTCTGACCCAGCACGGCAGTTTCTTATGTTCCTTTGCTAGTAGGCCCAGTCTAACAGACAGGGTCCACTTTCAAGGCAATTTTTTTTTTCTTACAATAAAATGAAAAGAAAAGCTTTCCAGAAATGCCAATTATTAATAGAGGGTGAAAGGAAGAGTATTGGCTAAGAAAGGACTGAAGGGTGATACTTTCCCTCTAACAGAAACTTGAGACTCTAAGAGGTCCATACTCAGCTGCTGTGCAGCTTGGCAAATGAGCCGGATGAACCTCTCCAGCTAACTTGTGGCTGTGCCGCTGGATACATCAGACTATCCTAAAGTTAGCCAGATAGAATTATCCAGCTAATTTTAAGACAGGATATGTTATCCAACTAACTCTGAATATCGAGATAACCAGATAACTTATCCAGCTAACTCAACTCTTCCCCCAAAGTTCTATTCCCTTCCCACCACTTAGCCGGATAAATACTTATCCGGCTAAGTGGCAGCCTCTGTCTGCAGCCGAATACTTAAAACATGCCATTGAGCCAGATAAGTTGAAACCTATCCGGTTACGTGGTGCTGAATTTTGGCTTCTAAAAGCACCAGTGCCTCCCCTCTGGTACTGCTTTTGCAGGGTGTCCATCTGGTTGCTGGGATTCAGCAGCAGTGGAAGGAGGAGAGTGAGTGAGTGAGAGAAAGTAAGAGAGAAAAGGGGGAGGGGACTGCTAGACACAAGTTCTGTTCGATATATTTTTGCCAGATGTTGCTCTTTGTACATTGCAAAGGAAACTTAACAGATAAAATTCTGCCTTTGGCACGATGACAAAATATACACATACCAAATGTCGTTTTTCTATACCTTACATCACTCACTCACACACCCCCCAGTCTTCAAGGACCTACAAATTACAGCTGTTGAAGTTTTTGCGTAACCTAAACTGTCAGGGCTAGAGAACTCTTACTTGTCTAAATGTATTTATACGCCTGGTAATGGAGTGGTTCATTATTTATAAAAGTTTGTTTGAACAGTAAGAAGGTTGTTTCAGAAGATGTGCGTTTGTGTAAAGGCAGGACTGGTTTGCTGTACGTCTATACAAAGTCTCAGCCACAGCATCACTAACAGAGTGATAACTAACATGAACTGTTAACACAGATGAGAAGAATCTGGAAATAATGTTCTCTCTCTAAAGCAAGCTAATTTTGAAGAGGACGTCTGTTGTCTCTTTTCCTGGGGGTATACAACCAGTTTTGAACAACTGAAAAATTAAAAAACATACTCCTGCCTAAAAAGTTGCAAAGAACAGTCTGCAGGGAAATGTAACATCAGGCAGCAATTAATACAGCTGAAGGGTAGAGAACGGTGGGATAGGAGAACATCAATAACATTACATGAATTGGAGCTGGAAGAATGTGCGGACACGAGGCTCCTAGATCTGATAATGCCACCAAGTTTCCACATTGGGCCCGGTGTAATAAAACCCTCGCTAAAACTGGAGTTAGATTTCAGCGCAAGTTTTATTTTATGCGTGCGCTAAAACCGAGTGGTCCCTGCAGGGCGCTGTAAGCTAGCAACATGGTAATTGATCACCCGTAAAATAATGGGTACTAAATAGATTTACTTGTTATAAGTTTAAAACCACGAAAAAAAAATCCACCAGGCTCAGGGACTGACGCAACCCAACCAGAGCCTTGACCCACTTTAACTTTTTTTTTTTTTTTTTTTTTTTTTTAAGGTGAAGGATTCATAGGGGAGGGGAGGTTGACCGGGTGAGGGAGCTCGGCTCAGGCCTCCACTACATTTTTTTTTTAAGGTGGGGCCCGCTGAGCTTGTTCGGGAGGGGAGGGAGGACTCGCGGGAGTGGTGTTAAATTTCCCACATTAAAAGGAGCAGCGCTAGGCAGCCCCCCCTCACATTAAAGGGGAATAACTAATCAAGCTGCTACCTCGCAATTTCCATCACATGTGATAAGTTTACTGTCGGTTTTTTTTCGGTGCTATTGCCCTTTTTACATTCCTGGGCAACATTAGCATCGAAAAACCTGTGCTAAAATATGAGAAAAGCCTGCAGCAGGCACAAAGTGGCTTATTACATCAATCCCAGTAAGCAGTACATTAAAGTTTTATGTTGACTGACATTCAGGTCTACACATGGTTTGTGCTGACTACTGTGTGAAATGATTTGGAATCAAATTATGATATTTTGCCAGTTATACAGAAGGGCAAGGAGGACTGGTGCCAAGGATCACACAACAACAGAAATACACATTAACCGGATAAGAATATAACCACTCCCACCCTTTTACCATCCCTCCCTTCCTTCTCACCCCACTACCTCCCATCCTTCACTTTTACTATTCCTCCCTCCTTTCACATACTCCCATCCCATCCCCTCTTCCAATTTTTTTCACTCACCTCTAGCCACTGCCACCTCTTCATAATCCCCCCTGTCTGTGGCAACATGATCTTTGGTCTCATTTGCTGGTGGGGGGCAGTCGCCTCGCCTGCGGCTGTCTGTGGCGTCACCATCTTCGGGATCCCATCTCACTGGTAGGGCCTGGCTTCTCCGCCAGTGGCTGTCTGCAGCCACGTGGCCTTCATGCGCCTCTCTCACCGGCAGGCCTGCCCTCTCTGCCAGCAGCTGTCTGTGGCGACACGGGCTTCTCTCTTGCCGGTGGGACCTCTCCTCCCCACCCATAGCAGTTTGCAGCACCATGATCCTCTGGCTCTTGTCTCACCAGCCTTTGGGGAGGAGCCCAATTTGTATACATGGTAGTAAAGAGTGGATTGGACAATACAGAGAGGGGGGGGCAGACCTGGAGCATGGGGCAGGGCTGTAGGGGGAGATAGCGAGGGGCAGAGCTCAGTTTGCGTACCAGCAATGAAGGTGTGAGGCAGCTTCCCTCTTCTGTATAGTTAGATATTCATCAGCTTAATGCTTGATGTTTAGAAACTGTAGCATGTACAGTACCTGCTGATTTGGGAGGTTTTCAGTAATACTGCCAGAGTTCATGTAAATATGCTTACTTAAATCTCTTAGTAGATTTGAAAAGACTATTGGTAGGCAACACAGGCTCCAGAATGATATTCAATAACGACAGAAGGGGGGAGACCTTGAAGACTTAGATCCATTCTGGCCTAAATTATTGTCCTCATGGCAGTTGAGTCAAACATAAGTCCAGCCAGGATACGAAAGTGATCACTTCCTGTCTAAAAACCACAACACCACGGGGGGGAAGAGAAGTTCAGCAGAGAAGAGAAAGGGAAAAAGCTTTCTGCCATGCCCGGGTAGGGACCGTCAGAGTTTAAACTCCACACTGGAGGAGAAGCATCAGAAAAGGATGCAGGAGGTGATATAACACCTTGGACAGCTGTAGGATAAGAAAGCGGGAGGCAGCCCATTTCTGTCCTGGGTAAATGCTGGGGTAAGAGAAAAATGAGAGGATAAACTGGAGAAAAACAAAGTGATACCGCTGCTAAGCTTTTATTTGGTCAAAAAAATGATTCTATCACTCCTTTAATGATAAAGTTCCATTGGCTGCCAATTAACTAGATTTTATGTTGAGCCTTTAAGGCTCTATCCAAGAGATATTTTCACTATGTCGCTAACGATCTGCACCCGTAAGAACCAACGTGTTCATTACATTCATCCCGACAAGAGCCACTCGCTGTACCTTCTCCCATCAGGATATGATTTAAACATGGCGTAGAACCTTCAGTTTTGGGGCCTCCTCACTTTGGAATAATATTCCTCCGGTTTATCAGAAAGACGAAAAATGTTTTTAAATTATGTAAGACCTTAAAGACATGGATGTTCTCACAGGTTTATGAGATGTTCTAATGATTTTTTCTTTGTATTAATAAGTTAGCTGTGTATTATTTTACCATACTTGTGGTTATTTTTAAACTGTATTTTTTGTGTGACACTAAATTGGCATATATTGTAAGTTATTAACCATTTTTATTGTAACCCACTATGATGGTATAGAATCAAATGGCGGTTAATCAAATTAAATAATAATAATAAAAGCAGATGATCAGTGAGGCACATGGATGCAGGAGAGATTCATGGAACCAACGAGGAAGGACAGCAAGAGGGAAAAGATGGAGAAACTGAGAAATGGAAAAACATGGAGGGAACAAAGTGGAAAAGAAACACAAATAAAATGCACAGAACAATGGGCAGAGAGAAGGAAGGAAAACAGAGACACTTACAAAAGGAGAGCAGTTTGGGCTAAAAGACAGCAGAATTAAGGAAGTAAGATAGGCAATGAAAAATACAAAAAGATATAACTGAGCTGGATAAAGAAAAGAAAAGCCAGATGATGAATCAAAACAAAGAATGCTACAAAGGTTGGAAATCTTCTCATTTTTTATTTTGCTGGCACTGAAGTCAGTGTTGCAGGTTATTATAATTCTGCACAGCTCAGCTTGGTTCAACTCTTTTTCTGGCTCTTGGAAGACAGGTCTGATTATTTGGTTCAACTTTTGGCTCAGCTTACACATCAAATTCCTTGGCTTGCCCACCTTTATAAGTTACTTTGTCATATTAAATAAACTGCTCAATGATTTAAACTGGCTTTTATTACAGTCCTTTAGAAAAAAATGTCTTCTTACAGATGCTTAACTTGCACTATTATGTGGGTTCTGGAAAGACCACCTTGTGTTCTTTATACATGTATAACATGAGTCCGTACTTGCTCTACGTCTTCTCTTATAATTGTAAAGACACAGAGCAGAGATTAGATAGGCTTGCTGTCTGCTGCCTTTTGGCCCCTACACCTCATAATCAATCCCCAAAATAGCCAAATAGAGCATGAGTGAGGCCCAGATACCCCAGAGCAGGGAAAGAAACACCATGAACTACATTTCCCAGGTGCTCTTCCGAAAACCTGGAATTATGAGACTCTGAAGGTGGAGCATCTGAGAACATGCAGGGCATTAACTCTATATTCACCAGATGCACAGGTGGGATTAATTGGGAGGTTTAGCATTGCAGAAGGAAGAAGCAGGAGAAGGCCTATTGCCTTTATCTGAGCCCATGGCAATAGAAGAAGCAGGAGGAACAGAGGAGGAAGGAGTTCAGTGGCAGATCTGGTCATGGAGACTGATTGGCTATACCACAAGCTTTCATTGTTTTCTTTGGATCATAAGTGTCTCTAGAACTTTACCTACTGGTGGAATTAGTTCTTGCTCCTCCAGCTGAAATCCAGACTGTGTTCCAAATTCCTACATAGGTCTTTAGACTCTCTCACCCACCCCTTTTACCTTCCCACCCGTTCCCTATCACCTCCGTCTCTCCGCACCGGTCCCTGCCCTTCCCCTGCCCCCCCCCTTGCCCCCTCGATTACCTCCTCTGATCCTTCACCCTCTGGAATTTATGCTAGAAACTGCTTAGGACAAATTTACCCGTTGAAATTCAGATACTCTGTGTTAATCAATTGTTCGCTGCCTATTTTGTTACGTTACTCTCCAATTGTACTCGTTTGAACTTCTTCTCTTCTAACGCCCATGTTTATGCTCCCTGTTTTTTGTAACTTTGCCTTCTATATCGATGTTAATTGGTTTTCCCCCTAGTTCTATTGTAAACCGGTACGATAAGACTTGGTCTTGAGCATCGGTATATTAAAAGAATTTAAACAAACAAACAAATAAATAAATAAATAAATAAATAAATAAATAAATAAATAGACAGGTGGCTCCTTCACATTGGGCAAAGGGGGGGGGGGGGGGGAAACGGAAGAGTTTTTTCCAAGACTGAGCTCCTCAGTGCCATTTCCTTGTCTGCAAGAGCTGCAGTATTAGGGGCAGCCCCCTTCATTCTTTGTTATGGCTTGAACGTCTCGCCTTACTGCCATGCCAAATTCCATCAGCCCCAACAGCAGACTCAAACCTTGTTCCGCCATTCTATTTTTAATAAACTAAATTATGTGACCATAATAAAGATATAAAACTGTAATGAAACACCAAGCACTTAAGGTAAAATGATGTACATCTTAACCAGGAGAATCAACGAGACCTCACAGCTGAAAGGCGAGTAACAGAAAATGTCCACTGGAAAGGACCACTTGATTCATTCAGTCTACCCATTTGTGTCTACCTCCTATGCTGTCACAGGATAAATAATGGATTTTACTTCACTGTTTAGATACAGTGCATATCTAGCATCCTTATTTGAATGCGACAATGGCCTCCTAGCTAAACAGTACTGGAAGGAACCTAGTGAAGGAAGCAGTGCCAGAATGTTCACATCTGTAATAAAGCATCATATCGTAGTCACGCCAGGCACTTACAGCATCACAAGGAAGGAAACCAATGCTCCTGGTGCATGCTAGTTTCAGAATTGGGAGGAAATAGATGTAATTATATGCTCCCTTGCAAGGGAGGGGGGCAGAAGCTAATGAAATGTTCTATTACTGCACTGTACACAAAGAGATGTTCTTCAACACTGACTTTCAGTTTTCTCTGTATCCTTCCTCTGTATCTCCTACATGCCTGCGATCACTTGTTTGCCATGAGGAGAAATTCACTTGGGGGAAAACGACCATGTCCTACAATCAGAAGGACTACATACCATGGAGCTTTCCATTTCTACACAGAAGCTGGCACGGGAAAGGGGTGTAAGAGAATGAGAAGTTTGGTTTGATTATCTTTCTTTTCTGGTGCCACTGATTAGGAGAAACCAAGATTCGCTAATCGATCCTGGAAAGCCATGAAATGACAGCATTTCAGAGGTGGAATAAATTCTCCTTTTCTTAGTCAAATATCTTATCAGAATTCAGCAAAGGACACACCCCATAAGAGCCCTACAGTCCTATGCCAAATGCAGACAGGACCGCTTTCAACCTGCAATAATTATTTCTCCAGCCTGCCCCTATCTTTGATTCTGGCTGTCTTTCTTAGACAACCAACAGTATGAAACAGTACAGGAAAAATAGAGAAAGAAACCATCACCCTTCATTTTTTTACTGCAGCCACAAAGCTCTGTTTATTTTTAGACTTTTTTTTTTGGTACATTTGGAACAGTGGCACTTTTCTGATTCTTAACACTACCTTGAGGAATTTCCTGATGCAGTGAGACCCAGTCTCGGAGAGCCATGAAGCCTCAATTGCTACATCACAAAAATTCTTTATTCAAAGCAGGCAGAAATGCTCAATACTCTAACAATGCTACTCATGTTTGTATAAAAAAAAATTGTTTTTTAAAGCACCAGTACTCCTTCCACGCCCATGTCAATTCAACATCCCGTGCCCAGAAAGTGTTTTTCCTTAGGCAGAACGTTTCTCTCAGTATTCGATGTGCACAGACAATGTTCAAGCTTCCAGATGGAAAAATGTCTAGAAAAGCCCACCTGGGCTGGCCGGGTGGCTCAGTGGCACTGCTACACACTGCCACGTGGAGGCCCCTAGAGTTCAAGTTTCCTGAGTGAGGTCCTCTGCTCCCCAGGTCAGCTGGGGATGCTGCCAAAGCAACATGTACAGTCTAGGATGGCACCAAGTCGCTGAATGAGGCCCCCCATGACTGCAGGGGGTTCTGGAAGGAGCCCTAGTGCCGGGCCCCTGACAGATGACTCTCACTGTAAACTGAGCTAAATTGGATATGAGAAATAAAATAGGAGAAAACCTCCAGGTAGGAAGACCAAATGAGCAGGAAGAAACTGCAGCCGCCACCCCCCCCCCCCCTTAAAAAAATAAAATAAAGCCATTACCATTAACATCCAATGAAAACTTTCTATGTTAAAAAAAATAATACTTTTTTAATCTAATGGCTACCTGCTGCTCCTTGGAGCTTCTATCTCAATCAGAATTTTGCCACCACTTATGCTACAGGTCTTCATTTGGAGACACCTGGAGTCCCTGCCCTATTTTTACTGCTTCACCCTCCTCCCTTTGTAACCCGGCCATCGTAGCGAGAATTCTTATAAGAGGGCCACAGACTGCACTTCCCTTCAGAACCCGTTACCCGTCTACCGCAATGCCCACTAAATCCCAGCTCCAGGTTGATGGTGGTATCTTTGGCACCTAATATAAAGTAATAGTTTAGTTTAGTTGATTTACTTAATTAATCACTAATTCTTACTTTGGTAAAAGAAAGCAATGCAGAAATAAATGATACATACCTTGCAAGGTCTCTTTTATGGTACAAAAGAACTGGGAAGGTAGGTTCTGTCAGACCAAACCTGCATGAAAGAGCACCATAAAGCAGCTAGGTAGAGAGTGCATTGTACAAATCTCGTCTTTTTGTACCTTTCATCACTCCAAATCACATTAAATCTTTACTGATGGTAAGTGTGCTGCGCGTACCTCTGACTGTGCCTATAAAACTGCCCCTCCCCCCCCCCAAATCCTAGCACACCCCCATACCCTCGCCCCAAGATCAGAATGCCCCCTCTTACAGTGGTATAAAAAGTAGGCTATTGTGCATGACTTCCCAGAGGCTCTCTCTCCCTCTCCCCCCCCCCCAACCCCGAAACGGGATTTGCGATAAATATGCAACACTAAGCACCCCTCATTTTAATTTACTCCGTCCTAGCGCCTCCCAGTTGGGAAAAATTTTAAAATTTGCATACGCATCTCATGATGCGTTATTTATCGCGGGCGTTAAGGCCCTAACGCGATTTGATAAATTTATTAGTTAGCCTTCTAACTTTAGGACAGCTTTTGGACTCGACTCGACTTAACTGGCTAAGTCATCTGGCTAGCTGAATATCAGAGTTAACCAGTTAACGTACAGCTCCTCCCAGTTATGACCCTGGGCTGCCCCTAAATATCCATCTAAATTCCAGCCCCCTAAATTATTGGTGGGTTAGAATTTAGCTGGATAACTATTAAGACATCTGTCTAAATGGCTTTTGAATATGGATCTCTATATTTTTAGGATTTAAAATAATGTGCTGCAGGGGAATGGCGCTTTCCTAACAGTCTCAACATGCATTAGGCAATCCCACTGCCTTTCCAAAACAAAGTGTAGGGGGGATTTTAAAATGCTAATTTAGAACTCTTGACTCTGGGCTGTAGAAAGTTTAACATTTTTAAAAATTTTACATTTGAAATAATTTAGGAAAAAACTGATTGTAGGTTTCCAAATCACATAAGAAAGCCAGACCAAAAATGACAGCACTTTCAGCATGAGAATGTAACTTCCAAGGCCATTATTAGGATAAAACATGTCCCCTTTCATAGGTTTTTCCAATCTCTGAATGCACTTAAAGGTGAATTTTAAAAGCCTGGCGTGCACCAAAACCAGGAGATACATGCAGACGTTGGGCCGACAGGTGCTGAGCAGATTTTAAAAGCCACCCGTGTACGCAGGTTATAAATTGGTCATATCCTGGGCATGGGCCGATGAACATGCGCACATGTGCGCCCGTGTGCTTGTTTAAAAGTTACCGTCTTAGGGGTTATTTAACAGCACGATAAGAAAATTCAGCAAATACATGCATCAGTTAAACCAGTTTTCAAAGTGAAATTACATGCTCATGTGCACTTTGAAAATTATCCCTCCAAAACTATCCCCATACAATTACATCTGCTAATTTATGAAATTTTCAGGGAAATCTATTTGCATACTTTTGAAAATCCAGACGTATGCACATAAATCCAAAATTTGCCAAACTCTACCTATGGGAAGGCGCATTCCGGGTAAACTCACCCACCTACTATACATATAGTAAAGTTTACCCACATAAGAGGTGGCTAATTTTATAACAGGCCATTACCCGGCGCACACACATGTACGTGTGCGCATGCTATAAAATCGGGGGTTGGCACATCCAAGCGGGTGCATATTTGTGCACCTTGCGCGTACCGAGCCGCGCTGCCTTCCCCCGCTCCCTCCCCCCTAACCTGACCTTCCCACCCCTTCCCCTAACCTTTCCCCCCTAGCCCTACTCTAACCCCCCTGACTTTTGTCTTACTTTTTGTGCCTGCCTCCAGGCAGGCGCAAGTTGCGTGCGCCGGCAGCCTGCCAGCACGCGATCCTCCAACACAGCGGCCTCTGGCCCCACCCCCTCTGGCCCCACCTCTGGCCCCACCCCCGAACCGCCCCTTTAGTAAAGCCCTGGGATTTACATGTGTCCCGGGGCTTTACGTGTATCACCGGGCCTTTTTAAAATAGGCCCGGCGCGCTTTACACACATAGGGCTTTTAAAATCCGGCCCTTAATACTTAACATTTTCATAGCTTTAGAAAATTACTGTAGCCATTGATCTTTTAGGATTTTTGAGTGCTTCCAAGCAAGAGGCAGGCAGTTTGCTGAGTGCTACTAACTTACAGGAGGTCATATTCATTAGGCCAATTAGTAGACAAGTTATCCGGCTAAAATTACACTCCACTGGGTATTCCCTAGGAGACCCGCTCGACTGGGAATATCAGCCCCACAAGACTGTTGCCCCAGAAGCCAATGTTGTTCAACCAGGCCGGGGCATAACTCTAGCTCTGGTAGAAGCAAGCACAATACTTTCTTGTCAACAAATGCTGGAAACAGAGACTACTGGCAACTGTCTTGAGCATCACCTCCTTTATACTCAGGTGGAGTCATAGGGAAAAAAAAGGTGTGCTCTCTGTTTCCAACAACTGTGGAACAGGAAATTCCACTAGTGTGGACTGGTCTCACAGGAAGAAAAGGAAATCATTAACATGCAAGAATAACCTAACAGTGGACAGCCATGTCCCAATGGTTTTAAGGATCAAACTGAAAAGTGAATCTACAGGTGGGGCAAAAATCTGTTACTTCCTTTCCCCACCAGCCTTCAATCTTAGTTCAAGCCACTGCTCTACAGAGCACTAAAAAGTTCATATTTCACTTTTCTGCTACCAATTCTGTATACTGCTCTGATCAAATGTGTTTCACCACAGCCTTTAGGACTTGTAACTTACTGACATGCAGCTCCTGATGCAGCGCACTAGAGTAGATTTGGAGGCCATTATCCATTTGTTAGGCCCTCAAAACAAAGAATCTCTCATTCTGATGAAACTGTTCCTGTCTGTAAATAAGCCTTTACAGATGTGTGAGGATCAAACTTCTGCAGGGACTTTTCAGACTCAAATGAAATGTTAGGTCATAGTGATTTATGTGGATTTACTTTCATGATAAAGCTCGGCACAGTTCCGAGAAGAACCACTGTCTCAAAACAATTGCAAAACCTGGCTGGGTTCAGGAGAGGGAGGGTTGATAACGTTCCAACACTTGTGACAGAAGAAATCCCTAACCAAAAAAACAAACTATATTATGGCAGATATATCACACAAGGAAACTTTATAAACAAATTTTCAAAAGCAAGCATCATTAGCTTTCTCAGATCAGGCTAGAATGGGATGTTTCACCTTTGAACAACATATGTACATGAGGAGGGGAACGAAACAGAGCATGGCAAGGAAGTGCTCTGGCCAATCCTAACAACCAAACATGTGCCTTGGGAAGTCAGTTTCTAATTCTTGGTGAATAAATTGTGGAACACTTGAAATAAATGCTTTCTTAAACTCATAATTTATGAGGTTTACACCAGATCACAAACTTTTTCCAGACAGGTTTGTATAATTTACTTTTGAGAAGTCAAAACTAGCTTTTTCATCTGTTTTGCAGACTGAGATACGTTTGGATCTGAAATGTAACTGGAGAAAGTAACTGGAGAAGAGAGATGAATGGAATATATTAAGACTTGGACTAAAACTTTCTTTTTTGAGTCTCTGTAGAGATTTTGGGTCACTGCATTTTTTTTATTTTAATGGAGGCCTATGGGCAAAATTTAAAACAGGCCACCCAAATTCTGGTGGGCAATCCTCAATCTGATACCATATATCTCTTTTTAATGAACTTTTCAATACCTTCCAATTTGCCACCTTAGTTGTTCATCTAGAAATTTCATAGGCCGAGTCGTATTGATTTGATGTTTTTGTAAGTCCTTTCAATCTGACTACAAAATAAATATGCCTGACACGATCCTGTGGAAGGATCCTGCATCGCATCATCAATGTCACCGAGTGCTGGCCATGTCTACAAATTATTATTAAATCAACACAGCTGAATGAATGAAAACACTGTGGTTTAACTGCAGGAGGAAGAACAGCCCTCCAAACCCTCTAGCCCTCGAGTCAAAAATAAATATGGGGCTAATATGCCCAGACCAAAATAATGCAGCAGGCTCAAGTGACACCCCCTGCTGCTCAAAGGGAACAATTAAATTATTTTATATAGTTATATAATCACATGCTGACAGGGAGATGAGCAGAGGCTCTTTCTCCCCCTGAACAATGGCTATAAATATAGGTATTGCCCTTCTGAGGAATTACATATTTAACATTACTCTAATAACTCTCAAGCCACCACGACTTGTGCAGCTTTTAAATATCCAACAGTGCAGGCTCTGTCATACAGCCAGCCACTGCCCTGCTTCCTCTTCAATCATTTTCAGGTCAGAGTAGCCACACGTCCACATACAAACTGCCAAAATCCTTAAACTTGAAACAATAACATTGGCTATGAACCATTTGACAATTAACCACTGTAGAAAAATCTAAGCTTAGCAAACCATTAATAACCAACAACATTATGCAACATTCCTTCCTGTTTAAGACTGGACTGCAAAGTACTCCCTAGAGGAATTAATTCCATGCAAAAAAAAAAATTCTGAACAATTCCGCTAACAGTATTTTTAAATTCTGCAAAATTCAGAATTGTCAAAGTAACACATATAATCACCATCTGAGTAATAGTTAAACTGCAATGCAAAGAGGAAGAATTCCCACAGGAGTGCTATAATGGTGCTTCGTGGGGCAGTGGCCCACTTCCCATCCCTTCCACTCTAAAGCACACCCCTACCCATGCCAGACCCACACTCGCTCACTCTCCCCCCCACCCCTATCTTCCCACTCTGACCTTCCTGTCCTTCCCCAACCACTCACCCACTCTTTCTCTCCCCTTTCCAGCCTGTCCTACCCACCCACCCACTTTTCCTCCCCTTCCCAGACGTTCCCACTTCCTTCCGTTCTGTGCATGCCACAGCAGTGCCAAAACTCTTCCTCTTCCTTCTTTCAGGCCTTGGGCTAGGGCCAGCTGCTACCACAGACGTTAAACTTCCTCCTGCTCCTTCTTACCAGCATGGACTAGCAGCTATTCCTCTTCTTTCCTCAGGCCTGTGTGGAGCACAACTGTGCCAAATTCTACACTGAATTCAAAAATTCTGCAGGGGAGAAGAATTCTGCACCAATTCTGAGAATTCCCAAGGGCACAATAAATTAAACAATTCTGGTGCTTTCACTGTTCCTTGTGAAATTTCAAGTCTGTTTGCTCTAGGAGCTCATGAGGATGTAATGGCCTCAGTGACCCTTCCACTCCCCCCCCACATTTGCACCCCCAGTATTTCAGACCCTTGATGTGGATCACCGGGGAAGGCAGAGCATGGTGTCCTCACCCTTTATTGCAGTCGAATTCTCCGGCACCTTTGCTTGACTTTCCCCTTCATCCATTGTCCCTCAAGCCCTCATGGTTTCTCGCTCCCTGAGGGGAACCGTGTCCTGAGCTTTCCGAATCTCGTTCACATGTCTCTTTATCACTTTCCCAGGTGTTGGTTGCAAACTCAAAAAGACACTGGGTCTGTCAGAGTGAATAGTATCCCAGATATCTAACATGGTCCCAGTCCTAAAGTCAGCCATCTACACTGGCTGCTCCACCCACAATAAAGGGGAATGCGCCAAGAGAAGCAGCAGTGGCCATTGGGGCCATAAAATGCAACAGCAGGGGCCAGGTGAAGCGTAGCAGCAGTAAAACCTGGAAGGAGCAGCCAGGGGAGAAAGGCTGGGGGGAAAGGAAGAAGAAAACATGTTTAATGAAAAACTTTAAAAAGATTTTCCCACTGGCTCCTAACATTTCTAAGAAAAATGTATCCACCTTCGGCTGATTGCCTTCAAAGCCTCTTTCATTGTGGTCCTGACTGACTCAAACCCCAACATGGAACATGGCTCCAAGTGTTTTGCTAGGAGCAGCTGACTCAAGCTGACTGCATTGTCACAAAGGTCCCCTTGATGGTATTTAATGGTCTACGGATAGGTCAACAGTATCATGCCTTGGCTGACAAGAATTATCAATGTTTTCACTTTGTAAGATCGATTTTAATATTTGGTGTATATCGTTTAAGCTGGGAAACAGAAGTATAGAGAAAAAAAAAAGCAAGCTATGAAATGAATAAATCCATCCTACTGCAAATCAGTGCAGGTACAGGCTTGGCCTCCTCGCAAAAGCCTGACCAGGGGTTTGCAACCTGTGAGGATTGTAAGCTTATGCACATATAAGTACAGGTAAAATTTCTTGAATCCAAATATAACAGCCAGGGCTTCACTGTCTAATTGGGAGTAATTCTTTTTTTTGCAAGGGCTATTGTGCAGGATGCAAACCTTTCACTGACTTTTCTGAGACATCTGGGAAAATGTGAAAAAGGAACAGCTCCTACCCGTAAAATTTAGGATATCACACATCAAAACCATTAGCAACGTGGGGTTACAATGTGTCAGTACCTGTGAAGTGCTAATGCAGCCTCTTGCACTAGTCCCCAACACCATGCAGGCTGCATCTGCAGCAGGTAACGCAGAGCCTCTAACACAGGGGTCGGGAACCTTTTTGACTGAGAGAGCCATGAACGCCACATATTTTAAAATGTAATTCTGTGAGAGCCATACTAACTACAACCCCCTACTCTCCTGACGCCCCCAAGACCTGCCAAATTAATTTACTACAACCCCCCATCCTCCTAACCCCCCCCCCCCCCCCCAAGACCTGCCAAAAGTCCCTGGTGATCCAGCTGGGGTCCAGGGCTCGCAGACAAATCTTTAATAAAAAAGTAAAAATCTAACAAAACCCCCCACCCTCCGGCGCCCCCCAAGACCTCCAAAATTAATTTACTACAACCCCCCCACCCTCCTGACACCCTCCAAGACCTCCAAAATTAATTTACTACAACCCCCACCCTCCTGACCCCCCCAAGACCTGCCAAAAGTCCTGGTGGTCCAGCGGGGGTCCGGGAGCGCTCTCCTGGACTTGGGCTGTCGGCTGCCAGTAGTCAAAATGGCGCCGACGGCCCTTTGCCCTCACTATGTAAATTAATTTTGGAGGTCTTGGGGGGCGTCAGGAGGGTGGGGGATTTTGTTAGATTTTTACTTTTTTATTAAAGATTTGTCTGCGAGCCAGATGCAGCCATCAAAAGAGCCATATCTGGCTCCCGAGCCATAGGTTCCTGACCCCTGCTCTAACACAATTAGAGATCTAGCTAGCACAGAATAAATGCTGTCAATGACACTGAGCACAGTACAAGGGAGTCTACGTTAATTGCAAATGACCTTCCACATCAATGCCATGACCCAAAAATTGTACAAATTTTACCCCCACACACAAAAAAAAATAGAGTACCACCAATAACATAACCAACATCATTATATAACGAATATGACTAGGAATTAAGGTTGTCCTTGCTAAAGAGAAACTAAGAGCTATCAACCAACTTCCTTGTTGTGTCTCAACAAATTAATAATCTCATAGAGCATAATTATTCATCTTAAAAAAAATCTGGGGAAGAGGTATCTAAATTCACAAACCTGTTTTTATGTTGATTTGCTTTTTATGTTGATTTTATTGCTGTTGCATTATCATTGCATTTATTTTCACCTAGCCTCAACATTTTTTATGAAAGCAGAGTAATACAATTTGAATAACTAAATGATAAATGATGCAGCCATTTTTGGTTGTTTTCACATTCTACGATACTGAAAAATCCACGTTTTTGGAGTCCTGGTCATAAATCCAACAGCCGAATCCTTTCCCTCTCTCCTCTAGTTGTGCTCAGCAAGATCTGTGCCATATGGCCAATCCAACTAATTTTTTTTTTTAGTTCTTTAGTCAGAAATCTAAGCAATCTGAGATGTGGCCTGCAGGGTGAGAGAGAGATGGTGTTAGACTGCTCCACCTCCCTCAGGATCCACTGGAGGGCCTGAAAGGTGGCAGAGTAACCCCTGCTTTTCTCCAATTGAACCTCTGAAGGTCTAAGTGGGGGAGAAAAGTGGCAAGATGGGGATAAGTGATTGGGGGGGGGTATAGAGAAAGAAACAGAGGAATTGGAGACAGAGGAAGAGATGAGGAGGAGGCTGAGGGGGCAGTAGATAGCAGGTAAGAGATGGGGAAGTGATGGAATAGGAATAGAGAAAATGGGGTTTTTGGGAAGTGGAAGAGTGATCATAGAGATAAAAGATGTGAGGTGAGGTACAGAGGAGGGAAAAGTTAAGAAGTTAAGAAGCGCCAGGTAGTGTGCGTACATGTGCGCACACTACCTGGCGCGGGCACACATACACCCGATTTTATAACTTGCATGAGCAGGCACTCGCAAGTTATAAAATCCAGGGTCGGCAAGCACAAGGGGTGCACAATTGTGCACCTTACATGCGCCGAGCCACACAGCCTTCCCCCTTTCCCTTCCCCCTAACCTGACCTTCCACCCCTTCCCCTAACCTTTCCCCCCCCAACCCTACTCTAACCCCCCCAAAAAATTTTTGTTTTACCTTTTGCGCCTGCCGGCCAAGCGGCAAATATGGCTGCTGCGCCAGGAGCCTGACCTCACCCCTGCCCCGGACCGCCCACGCCCCATCCCGCCCCTTTTTGCAAGCCCCAGGACTTATACGCATCCCGGGGCTTTACACGCGTCGCCAGGCCTTTTAAAAATAGGCCCAACATGCGTAACCTTTTTAAAATCTGGCCCATAATTGTCATCTATATATACCATTATAGGAGGGTCATCTAGTAACTTGAGGTGAGGTTTTGGTGGTGGTCTAGGGTTTTGGGGCCAGTTTTACTTGCACAGTGAGATGAACAAACAGCACAGCACACATCAGTAAATATTTGAATTGAATTTGAGTGAGGAAAGTCACACAAAGATGAGATTTCTACAATGTTCTCTCACCCTAGCTTGATGGACTCTCTACCAGGATACTATCAAGATAGGGCGAGAGAATATTGTAGAAATCACATCTTTGTTTGACTTCCATCTCTCAAAGATGAGATCAGTGTATCTGAACAGGTCACTTCGGGGACCCTGGTGTCAGTATTTTTGCAATCATCTCGCCCCTAACAGGAATACTTAGTGCCACAATGCATTTATGCCCAGTGTGAATTCCTTGGTTAACAGTGGCAAACAACAAAATCTGATGATTTGGCAAATAAGTGGGGAAAGGGGAGCTGTGAATCAAGAGCTCAAGCACCAATAAAGGAACAAATATCAATTTAGGGAAATAAAATTAAAGAGCAGCTGCATAAAATTCCTCCCAACCACTTCAGAAAAGAAATTAAAATGAATGGTGAACTGGGGAATAGTTGTATCTGAGTGTTATTTTATAGAACTAGCTAGGCCTCAACAATTTTGATGATTCTTATTAATAATGAGAGGAGGAGGAATACAAAAATCTACCACAAAAAAAAAAAAATGCCAAACTGTCTCCTCATGTTATTATTCACAAAAAAAATAATTGAAAACATCTTTCTGTTTGCTTGCAGTCTATCTAACCCTTTTTATTTTCTTCTCGCCATCACAGGAGTGGGAGGAGAAGGGGAATTTATCAGTTTTGTTCTGGTGCAAAGTTTGCTGCAAATTGGCACCAGCATTTTTCCTGACACTTGGATCTTCCCATTCCTATGTCCTAAGGGAAGAAATCCCAATCCATCATGGAAACACCACACCCATAGGTGAGATTTAGGGAGTGCACATTCCAGGCTCTGACAGGATCTCTCCAAAAGGCTATCACTGTGGCAGAGTGCGAATAACATGGCCTAATTGTGGGGGGAAGGAGGAACTCCCCCTGCTGGCCAAGAATGAAAGCACCTCAACTCTGAAATGCCTTACCCTGATCAAAAATAGCTGTGAGTGCAGTTGGGGCAGGTTTAACCTGGTCTGGAAGCTGAGGTAAGGCACGGCACCTCTCCCCCCAAAAAAAAAAAAATAGGAGAATATTTCAATTGATAAATGTACAGCCAGGTTTGCACTTTTGTCAAATTAAAACACTGATAAAACCCTCCCTATAATGCTCCAATGATAACATCTCAAAACTCTTCACAGGAAAATGTGATGATCACAGATAGATGATATCAGGTTCAAAGCATTTAGTTCCTGTTTCTACAGTCAGGCTTTAAGATATTAAATATAAACAAATATAAACAGATAATAAACATAAACCTTCAAAATCCAAACTGTCAGAGAACCACTGATCTATAATCAAGCTACAATTTTAAGTCAATGCTTTGAACAGTGGTGCACACGCTTGCCAACTTATGCAAAACCAAAACTGTAATATCAGGTAAAGAGTAACCTAATTTCTTTATCAAACTTTTTGTTTTCTTTTTTTGTTTTAAATTTGATGACTGGGAAAACAGATTTAAGACAAGCATCTTGCTTTCCCCTACATTCAGGAGGCACAGCAAGATAAATGGACATGCCCAGGTCACACAGAGTCAGTGGCAGAAAGAAGCCTTGATGTCATGCACGGCTTCTCAGATCTGTCCTTGTGACCCCCACAGCCAGTTGGGTTTTCCAGATATCCACAAGGAATATGTATTTTAGTATTATTCTTAATCATTTTTATGGCGTTGGAAGATGCTGTTTTTGTACATGTATGCAATATTCTTGCAACCTGTTTTGAGCATTTACACCAAAAGACAGGATAGAAAAAAACAGTAACTGAAATGAAAAAAAAATGTTTTCCCAGTACAGACACATACAAGAAATGGTGCCTGCTCTGTGGAGCTTAAAATCTAGTAAAGACACGCAGACAAAACAAATAGGAAGTTATGGGAACTCTTTACCAGGTCCTGGTTAGGGAGGGCTGGGGTTTCAGATTTTAAAGAAAACTTCAAACAAATGAGTTTTCATGCGGGTTTTGAATATGTTATGAGGGGGGAAGCATAACTCACCCATTCATGAAAGGTTAATTCAGGCAGTTGGGTACAGCAAGGAGAAAAGAGCAGAGTCTAGATCTGGCAGTGGCAAAAAAAAGCACAGATAAGAGCAACTTGCCAAAAAAAGGTTTAGAAGGAGCAGGAGGAAAGATGAGAGGAGCGATGATGAGAAGCTGCAGAGTGAATGTACTTGTAGGAGAGTACAGGACTTTCGATTTTATGCACAAGTGGATGAGGAGACAGTGCAGTTATTTGAGAAGAGAGGATACATGGTCAAGATGATAGAGGGGGGTAAGAAGCGTAGCTGAACTTGAACGGACTGCATAAGACAGAATTTGCATATACTGGGTCTCCAATGCATGCAAATTTACCTCATGCATGTTCACTGTGGATGTTCTGAAAATCCAACTGGCTGTGAGGTTACCAGGACAAGAGTGGGAAGCCCTGATCTAATATCACAAGGCTTCTAATACACAGTTTAGTGTTCAAATCACTAGATCACTTCTCCAGATTTCATGCCATTTTAAAACTATAATAAAATTAAGACTGTCCCTGACGCAGATACACTAATTAGCAGAGAAACCATGTCAAATCTAAATTGTGCTTCTGAGAATAGGGATGGAAATTTTCAAACAGCCGCGTGGCATACAGGTACCCGCATATGCCGGCTCGCACCCAGAGATGCGGCCATTTTATAACACTGGTAAACAAAGTTTTTGTTTCCTTCAGGCTTTTCGGTGTTCCAAATAGTCGTTTTGATGCTGATCACAGATATTACTTCGAAATTTGTACATCATGTAAGGTTTTTGAGAAACGGCCAATTTTGTGTTACAATAATTGTGAAATTTTAAAACTTAATCTCGCGTACATATATTTTCTTGCTGGACAGTAGTTTTTATGATTTTTAAAATTCATGTCATATTTTTGATGGCCATAAGCAACGTAACATGTAACAGAAACTAACTTTTTTTAAAAATACACCAAGAAACTCTGCCTGATCATGCCAGAACTTGCTCAAGCAAGCCCCAGCTCGGCTGCAAGATTCCAACTTGTTTCCATGATGACACAGCCAATGCAGAAGGTGTTTTCGTTGGCCCACAAATCCGAGCTGTGATGAAGGACAGCCACTTTGATGGTCTTCTGCAAGGTACAGACCGTGTTGCATGGACAGCCTTCAAGAATGTCGTTTGTAATTTTCTAGGCAACTATAAGGCAGCAGACTATGTTGAACAGGTTGAAAATCTGCTTCAGGCATACAAATTGATGGTGCAACATGTCATTGAAGATACATTTTCTTCATTCCCACTTGGACTTCTTCCCAGACAATCTTAGCGCTGTGAGTGATGAACATAGTGAAAGGTTTCATCAAGACATTGTCAAAATGGAGAAACAGTATGAAGGCAAGAGGAACCCCTCCATGCTGGGTGACTATTGTTGGACTCTCGTCCTCGATTACAAATGAAAATCTGTGGCAAAACATTTTCAGTTTTGTTTTCTGGTGCCAACATTGCCATTATAGCTTATGCCGCTCCAGACACGTAAAAATGCTTAATGTATATCGCACTTTTCTGGCAAACGGTACATGATACAGACGTAATAAATGCATATTTGTGTTCAGCTTGTTAAAATCTACTTGCTTCACCAATGGTAGTGGAGGAAACAAAATGTTCCCAGAAATTTGTTTACCAGTGTAACAAATGCGCGTATGATATAAAATCAGCTGTGTGCGTGTACATGTGCATGCATTTTATATGGATGTATGCATGTGTACGCAAATGCCGGCTCTCCCAAGTAAGTGGGAGAGGTTTTATTAGATATACACGTCAACGTAATTCGCTCTGTTAATGGATCAGATTTCCTAACCCACCTGTTATTTAGCCTCCCTTTTACCCCTAACCCTTAAATCCCCACTGATTCGCCTAGTTTTTTTTAAATTTTAATATTTACACGCTGTCCATAACAGAAGTTAAGCAGTAGGCGACCCCGGCATGCGCATGTGCACGTAAATACTTACATGCACATTTCAAGGGAACTTCCCGGAACGCCCACCACCCATCTATGCTCTGCCCAGGCCACATCTACACCCGGTCCCTTTTTAAAACTTTTTGATTTGTGTGTGTACCGGGAGATATGTACATACTCGTGCGCTTTTTAAAATCCATGCAGTGCGCACTGGCCTGAGACAAGTGCATATCTCTTGGATTTGGTGCGTGTAGGGCTTCTAAAATCGACCTTTAAGTCAATGTTCCTCCCTTGAATTAATGCTTTTCAGTTTCACCGGACAATGGCAACTGTGAAGGCCAGCATGTAAAGAATGCAATACCCCAAGGAATCAGAATTGAATTAGACAGTTTGAGGGATGGGTAAGAAGAGAAGGAATAAACCTTATTTGTAACCCAGTATCAGGGGATACCTTCAAGGAGATACTGAACAATGCCAGAGTCTTGTATTTCTTTGCAGCTATTCCAGATATGGTTAAAATTACTATATGGGCATCAATGGATGTGAACCCCAGTCTACTATGCAATTCATTAAGCATTTTCCTTCTACCAGAGCCAAAAATTGTGACCACGTTAGCCTTTGCTTTTCTTAAATACAAGTTTGTTTTTGTAGTCTCTGCCAAACTAAATCAATTCAACTTGTGGCAGTCTTTTAAGAATCATAATTTCCTCAAGCACACTCAATCTGACTTCCTTCCAGGAATGCCAACAATATTTATCTAAGTTCTGGATGCTTGACAATTAAGGTTGCTAATTGTTCACATCTATGTCATGCACCCATAAATTAATGAATGGAAGAATGACAGATATACACCCAAACTCTGGGGTGTAATAAATTCACTAAATTAAACTGGATTACAAATGGTCTCCCACAACACAGTTCTACCAAGATGTGAAAATAAAATCTGTAATCCCTTATGCAGACCACAGTATAATAAAAAAGCCATTCAAAATTCCTAAAAGGGTGTGGGAACCGGAGAGTGGGTTTAAGGTAGCTAAAGATTTCAGGAAAGGTCCTAAATATGATTGAGAGTATAACACAGACAGCTTAATGGTAGCCTCTAAGACCTCAAACTCTCCATGATGTAACATTTCAGATAGGTATTTTATGTACCCTCAAGACAGAGCATAATTTAATTGAATTAAGCAAACATATTTAAACATTCTTATATCCCACAATTTACAAATTTTGTTCAATGCAGATAAACCTTTCTAATAATAAGAGAGAAACAAATAAGACGATAACATAACATTAAAGCATCTGTAAAAATCAGGTACTGGATGCTGGAGAGTGTTTTTTGTTATCCCAAAAACATATATTGGGCACCTTAATGAGACATTAAGAAAATAAAAAATAAAACATTTGGCAAACAGAGGTTTTGTGGTGCTTAATTTAAAAAAATCAGTAGTATCCAAAGAGAATCCTGCCAGATCTCAGAGAGGATGCCCAGACTTCAAAAGGGATGTTCCCTATAAAGAAGCGTTCATGCATCCAACCCCTGGAAACAACCACCCAATTGTCTAATGATTACCCTAAAAGGTTCCAGTCCAGAGCGTGGTAGGGGCTGGGGTTTGCAAGTTTTCTCCGTCATGTACATTATTCTAGCAAGCCAAAGGTTGTAGGTGAATTTAGTAAACATCCAAGAGGTATTAGAGTAAGTGTGGGATGCTTAAGGGACAGCTAACCTAGCTGTTCTCTGTGCACTACGTTCCTCCTGAGTACCGCGATTGACTTACAGTCATAGACCTTCATTTTCAGTTTCTATTTTATTTTTCTACAAATACCCAAGGTGCCAAATCCAAATCCAAACAATAATTCCTAAACCAAAAAAAAAAAAAGGGTCACTTTTTAAAACTTGGGTATATAAATTGCCAGCAGGCCACATGACTCGGCTGAGACGGCAATACATATAATCATATACCAGTACAAAAGTAAATTATTGTGAGTACTGTGCAGCAATGTGTTGTTGAGTCCACCTAAAATACATATCCTAGAGGGAGTCATTTCAGCAAAGTACTTGTATTATTCATAATGCTTGGAGACAGCCGCTTCAGTAAAGTACGTATAATATCCATAACACCAAAAATGGGGAAAAAAATGTTAACAGCGTGAGATGAAATTCGTAATCGTATGCTCACCATATCAAGATAGTCTGTTGGATAAACAGAGATGCACTCAAAAACTGAGATAATTTCTCCAATAACGCCATAGCTCCATTCCAGATATAATTATATAGTCATTCTGCTAACACATCGATCTCCCCCACAAAGTACACCCCTCACCCCTCCTTTTATGGTTCACACCACCACTGTTATGCAATTTGTAGTTTATCTGCTCATTCTGTTCGGACCTGAGGAAGGGGATATTAATTCCAAAAGCTAGCCAAGAAATGTATTAAAAGTATTTTCCCTTATATTTTTTCATGAATTATTTCCGTACAACTAGAAATATGAATTTCTTTTTGCATCTAAAACCAATTTCTTGCTAGGATTTCTATACTATTTTCATCTGGAATTGTGCTTATTATCTGTGGCTTGTGTTCCAGTATTCCTATTTATCCCCTAGATTCATCAAAATGCTATCATTTTGCATGGATAACGCCTACGATAAGAAAAAGGGGCATGTCTATGATAATTTTTTAATTACCGCACCATGCACTATTTGCAACGTAATAGACTAATCTTTTAAATTAAGACTTTCTTGTAAAATTGAGGCAAAAATTTAATTCACAAAATAAGCCACATAAAATAAATATAAATCTCCACCATTCATTATGAGAAAGCTATATATTTAAAGTAAAATAAAATGCTACTGGCCAGCCTTATAGTCTGTTGTGGGAGCACAATAAAACTATGCAAATAAATTAACTTTGAACTGAATATATTATGAAACTGGACTGGAATATTGGAGTGAACTTTCAAAGGCGTTACATGCGTAAAAGTAGCAAAACCCAGTTTTACACACAAATTCTTTTGAAAATTACCTCCATTATGAACAAGGGAATCATAGCTCTTAATACTTTGTCACGGCAGCCAAAAGCGGGGAGATGGTGGAGACGGAACCTCCAGGACCCAGAGCTGCCAGGTGTACTTACAGTTTGAGGACTCCTTCCATGCAGTCTCTGCACCAGCACCAAAGACTTACAAGTGGGGTATTCCAAAATAAAGCTTTACTGTGACAAAACTTCAAAGTTGATCACACGAACCTTCTCATTTAATTCCAATGTGAATATAGTCTCAGTTCTGTTCCTCCACCTGAGTGTCCCTCAGGATGGCAGACACTAGAAAAATACTCTCCCTCCAGGTTGCAGAGGCCAGACTCTTATTGGCTGAACTGGGTCAACTGTTCTCCTATGAAGTCCCAAACATTGGAACAAATTACCACCTGAGCTGAGACTTCAATCCAACAAGCAACAGTTCAGGAAAGATTTAAAAACGTGGCTCTTTCAACAGGCATACATGAGTGAGAGTCAAGCCCAAAGCTAAGCCCTTTTTAGCTTTGTATGATTTTTATAGTGGTATTATCTTTCTTAAAAATTGTTTTAATATTTGTAACTAATTTATGTTTATTACCTCTTAATTGTTTTTAGGTGTATTTGTATAATGTTTTTATTTTCTGATAATGAATATATTATAAACCATTGAGATGGATATTCTTCGAACAACGGTATATAAAACGTTTAAATAAATAAATAAATAAATAAATAAATAAAGTTTCCTGGATCTTATGGTAGAAAGTCCCCTGGGCAGCACAACATGTACTCCTCAGCTCATTCTCTTGGGCAGAAGTGGTAGCAAAAATTTCTCCCAACAAAAAGGAAAAAAAATCCAATAACTTCTCTGATAGCAAGACACTGCTAGCCCCTCCCCCCTATACTGCAGGTAGGGATCCACAGCTCTTTTCCCTATACTCCTCCACTCAAAGAGAAAATAATCCTTCCTGAGGCAGGACAAGGAGCCACAAACTATTTCAAAAGCAACTCTTCTAAAAACTAGATAAATAAATAATCATTTCATACTGAGACAAACCCAGCCAGACCAGTTGGGTACTGGACCAGGGATGAATCTCTCCCCTCTTCGCCGGAGTCTAGCTGTGGGCCTGAATCTAGGAGCTTGAAACAGGGGACTCTCCTCAAAAAAAACAAACCAAAAATGCCACACACTAAGCACTCTCCTGCAGTTAAGCAGATGGGAGATGCCACCCCAGCATCCTTGTAAGAGATGCAAGTTGGGAATGGTATAATCACCCCCCTCGCTCCCTACCCAAAACCTGATCTTGGAGGCATCTAGTGGAGACCTAGAGGTGTCTCTACACTAGCAGTATACACTAGCATCGCACACAGCATTCAGCACCATCAGCTCTATAGTCCAATATGGTGAAGTACAGCTTTAATGAAATATCTTTAACACTAATTCATAGTGCTATAGTAGACAGCAGAAAAAGGCTAATTGGCTCATCCAGTCTTCCCAGTTAATCCTATGCATACTGCCAAGGATATATCCCAGCTGCCAGCCACTTGTAAGATATCACACCTTATCAAAACAATATTTGTCATCTACCTCCATTATACTACATCCTCTTGGGTAACTGTTGCGTTCGTGCCTGTTTTTGCCCTCGCTCCACCCTCTCTAGCTTTGTGGCGACTCCCTTCGGCTCTGATGGACAGATGCTGTAGCGGCTTCTCCTCGCCGCTTCTCCCCGGAATCCCCGAGCTGGCCTGATGCTGCGGATCTGCCATGTTCCTGATGACATAAGGGCGCGCGCGCACTCTAGAGTTTGTACCGGCAAGGGCGTGAACCTCGGGGGCGTCCCCACTTAGTGACGTCATCCGCTTCCAACATAAAAGGTCTTTGTTTGCTACTACGAATCAAGTTAGCAAGGAGGAAACTTCTCTGCTGCTCTGCCTCTACAAACTTACCAAGGGGTACCCGCTCCTCGGGGGCCCTGCTCTCTCTTCTTGATTTCAGACTGCTAAGATGGTATCCAGTACTCACTCCTCGAGGGCCTATGTCCCTGAATGCTCAGAAGACTCCTTACTGCCTGGAAGCGATCGCAGACGTGAACACTGTGAGTTCTATTACAGATAGGATCTGGTACTCGCTCCACGAGGGCCTATGTCCCTAATCTCTGAAGTCTCCCTTCTGTCTAAGATGTTATTGCAGTTACGGAGATCGTGAGTTATTATTGCAGATAGGAACCGGTAGTCGCTCCACGAGAGCCCATGTTCCTAAAACCCTTCACAGACTCTCTTCTATCTCAGAAGCTATCGTATACCTATATCAGGTACATTACTATTTCATATTGCAGATAGGAACCGGTACTCGCTCCACGAGGGCCCATGTTCCTAAAACCCTTCCCAGACTCTCTTCTATCTCAGAAGCTATCGCATACCTATAATCTGGTACATTACTATTACAGATTGCAGATAGGAACCGGTACTCGCTCCACGAGGGCCTATGTTCCTAAAACTCTCCAAAGACTTTCTTCTATTCCAGAAGCCATCTCATACACAGATGTTGTGAGTTCTTATTCCAGACAGAATATAGGAACCAGTACTCGCCTACGGCTCCTGTTCCTGAATATACTGAAGACTCTGTTGCATAGAAGCCATTACAGATATCTACAATTGTGAGTGTATCATCTATTACTGGTTATGTATTCTGCATACCTGTCTACTCACTACCTATAGTCTCTCTCTACAGCTCAGCAACCCAGAGATCACAGTTCCAGTATCTGAGGGACTTCAGCCCTGCCAGGCACATCACTACTGCCACCTCTAGTGGTTCTACTTCCTGTCTAATAAAGAACTATCTGTGTTTGTCTCCATACTCCAGCCTAGTCGGTGGTCCCTCTCAGGATATCCTCCTGGGGGCGCTGTCATCTGCCATCGGCCCAAGGATTCACCAGTTTCCACTAAGTGTTTATTCCTTACACTACTAGAGCGGTATCATACAGACTGCCACACTGTGGGAGCCAACCCACAACCGATCATTGACCCCTCCTAGGGAGTATTACATATTGCTAGCTCTTCCCTTTGAGGGAGCAGCATTGATCAGATTACTCACTCCTCCCCTCTGGAGGAGTAGATTCATAACAAATTGCTATCTCCTCCCCTCTGGAGGAGGTGATCAATAACAGATTGCTAACTCCGCCCCCCTCGCGGCGTGATCAATAACAGTAACATAGTAATGACTGCAGATAAAGATCAAATGGTCCATCCTGTCTGCCCAGCAATTTACTTATCGTGCTAACTGCCACTCCATGCAAGTTACCTCCATGCATTCTTTTAAGGGTAGTAACTGCCACTCCATCCAGGTTACCTTCATGCATTCTCTTAAAGTTAAATGAGCGTACAAGCTTTCTTACTTGATTCATACCCAGCACTCCTCCCTTCCCATGTCTAACTGCAAACTTTGTAATAATTTAAACAGCTACCATGTTATAAAATTGCGTGTCCACGTGTGCGCGTTGGATAGTGCGTGCACCGGCCTGCGCATGTTATAAAATTGCGCGTCCATGTGCGCGCGTTTTTTGTTTTGTTTTTTTTTAAATCTAGCCCTATGTGTACATTACCTCATTAATCCTCATATCGGTCTTTATTAAAAAGATTTCGTTAGGCAATAGCTACAACTTAAATATACTGATTTCATTTTAACATCAAAACATTTTCCCGATTTCTGCAAGGATATTAAAAGGTGTCTGGATATTAAGATATAAGTTCATGTTAGCAAGCTAAATTTGAACACATACATCATAAAACTTGCTCCTTTAAAAACAAAAAAAGAAAAGAAAGAAAAATTCAGTCAGTGAAAAGAATTTAATTAAGTACCAAATTGGACCTGCAGGCAATTTCCTGTGTTTTGAGTACTCTTCTCATGGTATGCAGTTCACAGTAGACTGGCAAAATGATTTATGGCTGCAGAGTCACAAGGTACTGCAGGCCTTAATCTCTGAAACAATTTCTGATTATTTCTGGTTTACAATGAAGCATCTTACATGAGCTAAAAATGTGCAAGTGGCGCTTACCAAGCAATTAGATTACAAGCAGACAGCGAAACCAAAACTAATTTCCTGGGTGTAAGAGCAGCATTGAGCCACCACAAGTCGATACGAGGAAATGCCACCAGGTGACAATAAATGTGAGAACCCGAGGGCTCTTTTACGCCAACTGAGGTAGCTCTCTAAGGGTCCTACAGTAGATCTAGGAGGACTTCAGCAAATTCTTCTACAGAAAACATTAAGTGGGAGGAAAGGGGTGTCAGGCATTAATGCTCACTGAAATGTATGGGCCAAGAGTGGGGTATTGGAGGATGGAGGAGAAAAATTAAACATTTTCTTTCACTAACGACAGTGGGAGCAATATTCAGCTGCCGAGCGTCTTGGTTACATAGCCGGATAAACTTATCCAGCTAACTAACAGGGTATATTCAGCACTGCAGTCGCACCGTTGAATCTACCCAGCTATCTTAAAGTTAGCTGGATACGTTTGGCTAACTTTAGAACAGGTCAGTGGCACGACCAGAGTTAGCCGCCTAAGTTAACCTCCCCAAAATGCCTCCCACCCGCCTCCGGAAAGCGCCCGACTTAACCCGCTAGAATTTAGTCGGATAAGTCTTTAAACATAACTTTTCAGTTATCCGTCCAAATGGCTTTTGAATCTTGACCTAAGTGAGCCCAAATTTATAACATAGCACTTAGGGCTGACATCCACGAGTACTTTGTTATATGCTGACTTCAGCCCTAATTTTCAAAGTAGGATTTCACACGCAAGTTCGTTTTGAAAACTAGCGGGTATGCGTAAATCCTTGTGCGCCACACATGCACACATTTATACCTGCATGGGAAGAGAAGTAAATGTTCACGTGTACATTTGCATTCACGCTTTCTATTTTTCAAACTGCACATGTAAATGGCTTCCCTGCTTGAACTCCGTCCTCAGGGAATGTCTTTTACATAGGGTAATTTTCAAAAGGTCCACATATGTGTGGGAAACCGAGATTTTCGCGAGTATATGCTTCTGAAAGGTCAGTCCTAAAAGTTGTTCTTCATAATGACTCCACCAATGCTGACAGCTCTGGTAAATTCAGTAAATGATGCCAGTAAGTGAGGAAAATTCCCAGATGCCAGGTTAGCGGGCACCTAAAAATTAGCACTTGGCGCCTGCTGCTGCCTCTGGGTCAGAAAAGAGGAGGGCCTAAGTTGAAAGAGCCACTGCTGCCATTTTAGAGGGCCCAGACCAGGAGGAGCCAGAGAGTCACCACCACTTCAGAGGGCTCAGGCCTAAGAAAAGCTGCTGCTGCCTTGACTGGGACTGCTCCCTGTGAGCATAGGCGAGAGTCTGGAGGTAGAGAGGAACAAGAGGTAGAGGTGAGATAAATAAAATAAAGTATGTAAAAAAAATAATAATACAAATACTGTAGAGCAAAACAATCACACCAAAGAATGTCTGAACATCACAAAACAAGTAGGAAAGCAAAAACAGACAAAAAAGGATCAAAACTAGAAAAAAGTCTGAAATACAGACAACCAGGAGAGCAAAACAAAAAACAGAAACCACCAAATTTAAATTTATTCCCTAAATCCTAAAAGATTTTGGCTAGCACTCAAGTCTCCTAAATATTTTTCTATCCCTAGATGCCAACATCTCTTGGTAATTAGAGCTCACATGTTAAACATAATATCCTAAATTGTCTAGCTAAGCAGTTTTACAAGCCATCAGCTCCTCTCCATATTCTTGTGCCAGATCGATGGGGGTCGCTCACCTGGCAGGTCACCAATGCCCTATCCAAATTTTGGAGAACAGCCTTCAGAGAAGTTAAGTGAGAAAGAGCGTTAAGCTATGCTGGTAAACAAACCAGAGAAGAGGAACTGGGAGACTATGCATTAGCAGGAAAAAGACATGAAATAGAGTTCATTATCCAATAAGTGAATCACTAGATATAATTATAAAGCAAACTTGTATCACCATCTGCTATAACACTAAAGACGATTTGGAGCGAGACAGTTGAACAGGCAGCGTCCAATATATTTACCTATATAAATTTACAGATAGGAAATATTTATCTGCTGCTCAGGAAAATAAAGATGAGGGACCATGACATCAATCAAAAACAGGTAATTATGGACCAGTCCTGTGGCAAGGGAGATTCGGATTCCCCCTCCTGGTCGGGCCTAGGCACAGCATCCTTTTTTTTCGAAGGCAACTCTTATCCAGTGACCAGTGTTACTTTTGTTTTATATGCAAAGAACACGATTGGCAGATGCTAGAGGGGAGAATCTCTTTGGCCGGCTAGTACTTCTTCTTCCTAAATAATTCTGGAGGGGGGTATGAGGATAGGCTGCTGAACAGCGATAGCGCTCTCTCACAAACCAACCGAGCCGGGCTACTTTTACATCAAACGGTACAGCAGAGGGAGCCTCAGGAGTCCATATATAAACAGTGCATCACGGCGTGCCAGGGCAGAGCCCTAATCTTTATAAATACTCCCATGTGCCATTCCTTTAGTCTGTTGGGCTATAATCAACAGAAGAGGGGCTGTCAAGCAGATTTCCAGACGACATTCTTCCACCTCGATCTGCTTAACACCACCATCGAGGAGCAGCAGCAGCAGCAGGTTACAATACATCATCGGTAAAGTTAATGGAACAAAGAAAATCAAGGATTCAGCTGTTTTCTTTCCTAAAATCACGAATGCTAATACATCATTCAAAGGCCGTGGCTGGGTCCTGTGCAGCTAATGGAAGGCTGAAGTGACAAAAAGCAGATGCCTTAAGGAAGAGAGAAACTGCAGAACACCCACATCACATATGGTAACAAAAATGTAGAACAAAACAGAAGCAGCAGCAGCAACAGAAACACTGAAGAGACTACACAGCAGCTTTGATCAGCAGTTTCCTACTTAGCTGCAATGAAAGAGAAAAGATAAAGGGATATTTATCTGGTTAAAAAGCTATTTGACTAAACATGAGAGTGGCCAGCACAGAGAGATTATTTTTGCTTCTGTTGAAGCAAGGTGAAACTTTTATCCTTCAAAAGGTCCCATTGACGTTCTCAAGGATCCTTACCCGTTCCGAGAGCGTGCCGTCATCTCTGAAGCTTCAGCAGATACAGCCTCGGGGGCAGCAAGACCCAGAGAAATCCAGAGAGGCCAGACCCAAAAATGTGGGGAACAGCAAAAATCGAAAATCTGTGTTGACTGGTGGGCAAATCTCGTTGTGCAGCTTTCAATAAACCCATAACAGTGCTGCAAGTCAGGTCTTGCAAATCTGAACCCCATCACAGAGCGGTGCCTACTGCCTTTATTTTAGGTTTTTTTCATTTATTTAAATTAGGATGAACAGGAAAGCCAGACAAAACACAAAAGCCTCACTTTCAGCTGAGTCCTTGGGGTGGGAGAAGCAGAGTGCATGGAATGTATTAAATGCTTTTAGAAAAAAAAAGTGTATATGCAAAAAACAGGGTTGTAGCAAGATCACAAAATAATCCAAAAATGCAATATTAAAGAATTTACATTTAATTGATTCCAAAATACAAATCTTATGTTAATAAATTCTTCTATAACATTATAAACTTGCTCAATGATTAAAAGCTAAAACATCCACACATCCCATTCATACACCTACTATCACATGAATCACACCATCCACCACCAAGATTTAAAAGCATATATTATTAAAGGCCATAGCTACCTTTTTACATGATGGCATAAAAAAAGCTCTTGTGATGAAGTGACTCTTTTTATGTGTGCAGGACCAGGCATCTTTAAATACCACAGAGGGGAAAGAGCTCTGTCGGCAGAATCTTGTGGGACAGTGGAGAGTCTGGAAGACAGGACCAACTGGGACAGGATAAGACTGTCCAGCTGGGTTCAGGAGGCCCCCACATCTCCAGGAGAAGCAGCTCCTGTAAATCTATTCTAACCAAGCCCAAGGGAAATGTTAAGTACACTGTCCAGAGTTAAGGCAGTCTACTATGATGTTAAAGCGAAGTGAATGTTAATAAAGCTAAAATTTATTAGAGAAAGGCTGGAGTCAGTGTGGTTTTCTGCTCCAGCTTCGGTGATTTGCTCAGTCATTCTCACAGCTCTATAAACACTTATTCAAATCGTATCATAATAACTCTATTAATTTATCTAGAATACCTAGAGCTCTCAAATATTTTACTCATTGAAAAAAAGACACACAGTCTTGTTTAAAGTAAATGACCACCATGGGTTCTGTTAAAGGTGAAAAACTGTCCAAAAAGCACAGCAAAAGAACTTATTTACAGTTCAAATAACCATAGCTCAATTGTATAATAATGAATCCAAAAGAAGATATATGGTGCTCCAGATGAGAGGGTATATGTCATCCAGGGTAAATCACATTCAAGATCTTAAAGCAAACTCTGTCTGAGGGGTAACGTGTCTCCAAAACCCGAGTGGAAACATGTCTCTAATCCCAATGCTAGCATTTCGCACAGAATGCCTTCATCAGGGGAAGGATATAACAACCATCACCTGTAACAAAAAAAATTCAATATTGCATACCATCCTAGAATTTGTTAATTTAAAAAAAGTACATCACACCAATTATGCAAAACGCTGACAAAACTACTTTCAGATGTTTTATATGATGGTCATCTGGAGCACGGTGGACATTTGGAAGGTAGACACATAGTACACTCTAAACAAAGATAGAACAGGGTTTTTTTCAATATATCAGCTAGTTTCTTGTACCATAGCTAAAAATCCCTAAGTAATCTTCCTAAAGTTCTTCAGGCAAACCTTTGAGCATCTGAATTCAATGTACTGCCCTGACTGCCCAGACTCTCTTCTCTGAACTTCACTATATGCTTAGTACAAGTCAGTACGTGCTAGTGAAAATGCAATAGGTGCCTTAACACCCAATTACCTTTGTCATGAAAAAGCTCTTTGCATGCTAGCTAAGACCGTCAGTCAATTCTCCTAAAGCTGCTGGTGTGGTCATTGCTATGAGGAGGTTTAGCCCTGGCCTAAGACAAGGCCCTGGCATCAGGTCCTGGCCTGGGCCTCAAGTCTCAGCCTAGGCCCCAACGTTGAGCCAGGACTTAGGTCGATACCCCAGCATTGCACTTGGGCATAGGTTGTAGCCCCTTTGTCAAGTCACAGCCTCTGCCTAGGGGAGATCTAAGGTACCAGAATCATGGCCAAGGTACCAGAAGCAGCTTAGATGTAGGCCAGGACCTCTGCTTTGGGTCTTGGCCTACTCCCTTGGCTGAGGCCCAACTGGTGACTTTTTTTTTTTTTTAATAGGTTTTGAAAACGAAACAAGGTTCTGATGAAATTTTGTCAGAATTTAACTCGTTATGTTTTGAAAACAATCCGAAATGAAATACGAAATTTCATCTCATTTCCTATTTTGTTTCTTCCGAATGCCCATCTCTAGTAACAGCTGCTCCATACAGGAAAGTTATCCTATGATATGCCGGTGGCTCTAAGGATCTACGTATCTGCCAAAAATAATAGGTTATCATTTATCCATCAATACTTCAATTCATACTTTTTATGCCAATATGTTTAATATTCAATAATTCAATCAAACAGCACAATCACTTCAATCTACCATCACATTTATATAACTCTTCATATATTTTATTGTAGATATTTTTGATTAATCTTTTTACATCATTCACTAGGCTGCCTCAAGTCTCATCCTCAGCAACAAAAAAAATACTTTCAAATTATTTTCTAACCTTAGGCTCATCTATGCAACATAAAAATAGCCACATGCAAGTACTACTTCTAACAAAAATGCTCCTACGCAATCAAAAGTCTGTCCGAATTTTGAAGAAACAACAATATTGGAGGTAGAAAGTTTGATAAAGCAATTAAATCCAGCAAATCATCCTCTAGACTCTATTCCAATATTAGCATTGAAACCCATAGTACATATAATTGCTCTATTTATCACATCCATTATCAATACCTCACTAAAAGATGGTCATTTACCAGAAATATTAAAATGTGCAATTATCAGCCCTATTCTAAAGCAAAAGAAACTAGACCTAACTGTGCTAAACAATTATAGACCTATATCGAATCTATCGTTTCTCTCCAAATTAATTGAAAAAGTGGTCTAGAAACAGTTAACAGAACATTTAGAAGTGAATAATATTCTTTATCCATCTCAGTTTGGTTTTAGGAGACATTTCAATACTGAAACATTACTGTTAGCTTTAACTACACAATATTAAGAGGATTTGATGATTGCCAAAGATATTTATTAATTTTATTAGATCTTTCAGCAGTGTTTGACAGGGTAAATCATACAATATTGCTTCCCAGACTTTCAGAAATTTATTTATTTATTTATTTATTTAATTTCTTTTCCTATACCGATGCTCAAGACTAGGTCTTATCGTACCGGTTTACAATGTAACTGAGGGGAAACCAATTAACATCAAGGTAGAAAGTAAAGTTACATTAAACAGGGAGCATAAAACCTGGGCAATGGAAGACAGTACAGAGTTTAAACTAAGAAACAATTAGAGAGAGATAAATATATAAATCAACAAAAACTGTAAGATACAAAAACATAGGTTTATCCTAGGCAGTTATTAGCCTGGTATGTCCAGAGGGAGAAGGAAAGGGTGAGGTTGGGTTGGGGGAAGGGATTGGGGAGGGGTGGGGGAGTGAGAGTCAGTGATGGTTGAGGAGATCCTTCAGCGGTAGGCTTCTGCGAAAAGCCAGGTTTTCAATTTCTTTCTGAAAGTTGAATGGCATTGTTCTTGGCGTAAGTCTTGTGGAAGTGAATTCCAATGTAGTGGACCTGCTGTTGAAAGAGCTCGCTTGTGAATAGTGTTGTGGACCGATGATTTGTTGGGGGGGGGCCTTGAGCGAACCTTTGTAGGCAGAACCTTTGTAGGCAGAACCTTTGTAGGCAGAAATAGGGCTGAATGGACCCATACTGCAATGGTTCACATCTTATTTGGATAATCGTACTTATCAAGTACAAATCAATAATACTACATCAGACAGAATAGGCCTCAATACTGGAGTTCCACAGGGATCAGCTCTGTTGGCCACATTATTTAACATATACATGTTGCCTCTATGTCATCTACTAGCCAGATTAGGTCTTAATTATTATATATACGCAGATGATATTCAAATACTCCTCCCAATACATGATACAATTGAAAAAAACCTACAAACTTACATCAATGTATTTGACAATCACTAAGCAACTGCTTTCACAAATGAAACTGGTTCTAAACATTGATAAAACAGAAACTATCCTATTAGAAAGAAAAGCCTTAAACACAGGTCAAACAACATTAGTACTCTAAGATAACACTACTATTAAATTGACAGCATGCGAGACCTGGGAGTTGTCATCGACTCCAAACTTTGCTTCAAAAAATATATATCAAACAAAGTAAAGGAAGGATATGGCAAGCTTATGATTCTTAAATGACTAAAGCCACTACTGTCACAATGTGATTTCAGAACAGTCCTACAATCCTTGATCTTTTCAAGTACTGATTATTGCAATTCTCTGTTACTCGGCCTTCCATCCTCCACTATTCGTCCTTTACAAGTGTTGCATAATGCTGCAGCGAGAGTCTTAGAAAAAGAGATCATATCACACCTATTCTGGTGTCCTTGCACTGGCTTCCTATCGAATATCGTATTCAATTCAAAGCACTTTGTATCTTACATAAATTGTTTTATGGCGACCAAGTAGACTGGTTAAAAGCGGTAATTCGGCTTCACAATCCTCAAAGAAACCTGAGGTCTGCAAATAAGGGCCTCCTAACTATTCCATCTGTAAATTCTGCCCGTCTATGTCAAGTTAGAGAAAGAGCCATGTCAATGGCCATGCCTAAACTATGGAACGCGTTACCCACAGTATTGAGATTGCAATCCAACTTCAAGACTTTTAAAAAGGACCTAAAAACCTGGTTATTTGGTAATGCCTAAATAGAAGGAAAATGAGGACAGCTTTTAATACCTATTTATCTTAACAAGCTTTTAGTTCTTTCTTTTAGTCACTTTATCTATACTGTATATTAATATGTTTTATGCTAGACCTTGTATCTTTTGCCCCTCCCTCTTAACCACTATATTTTATTACTGAGTTCTTCTTATGTATTTAAGTACTTTATTTAAAAATGTAAACAGTTGTGATGGCATGTCTGAACAACGGTATAGAAAATTAGATAAATAAACAAACAAACAAATAAATAAATAAATAAATAAATAAATAAAATAGATCGCTATCGCTGTAAGTTTAATTAGCTCCTGAGAAACACATTTTTCTGAAAATTGATTGAGGTTTACCAAACTTCCAATCTTATTTGCATTTGTTTTTCCAATTTCCATCCATATCATCTACTAAGTCATTTACCAGTGGGTCAATTTTTGCGAGTAAGAAGGATCTGTTCAGACAAGCAGGACTTTAAAACCCAAGCACGTGCTTTAAGTGCTCAATTTCTAGAAAGAGGTTACTTGAGTGGTCAAAAAAGCTTCTAAAAGAGCCTATAATGCCGAATGGCAATGGCTACTATGCAAACAAATGAAAGCACCTAATAAACACTTAGTGCGTGTATTAAAGTTCTCGCAAGTCTCTTCTACTATTAAAGCCATCTTACTTCAACATTGGCGGGTTTTGCAATTGCATCATGTTTTTTCTACATTTCTGCTTGTAGAAAATACACGGGGTAAACATTTGCGAGATTACCTAGTTCATGCTACTCTGCCTTCTTCATCAGAAAGATGTAGCACCTTGGGACATTTCCTGTGCGGTAGTTGTACATTCTGTTCTACCAGCATTGCAGGGTGACCCCCCATTCAGGTCGCGTTGTCCATTTCTCTTCAGCCACCAATTGCGATCTTTGCATGTGGTCTATTTTAAAATTTGCCCTTGCTCTTTGATCTATGTGGGAAGAACCTAAAGGATGATTCGAACGCGCCTCACAGAACATCACAGCTGTTTAAACACCAAGGAGCAAGCCCCAATAGTTTCACACTGCGTGGCTCACCAGCATTCATTCGATGACTTACGGTGAGGAGTCATTGAACATATTGAAGAGTCTCCACGAAAAGAAGACTGTACCAGAAAATTGAATCTTCATGAGCAATTTTGGATCTTTTATTTGAATACGGTATCCCCTCGGGGTTTGAATCTTGAGATCAATTGGTATTCATTAGTATGACTTTTCACTTTTTACTTGACAGCTATGGTGTCAGTTATGTCATCTTGCTGATGTTTCAAGAAATTCCCTATATATATGCCATTTAAACAAGCATTCTCTCTGGATGAGGAAATGCCACCATTTTAAGTTAATGCTGTCATTCTGTGTGTGAGTAGAGATAAGAGTTTGCGATTGACAGGATTCTTGATTTTCAAGTATGCTGTTTCATTTCTGCAGAGACTAATGGATTTACAAAGTACTTTCCGAGGGTTATATTCCATTTGAAGTTGCCCCTAAGGCAGAACAGAAGTTTTGAAATGCGAACCGAGTCGGAATGGGATGTGATCGATGATCTATTAAGATAAGTTTTATTTGCAATTATACAAATTCTCAATAAAAAAGAGTGATATTTGCCAGATGATTAGATGTAAGACTATGAAGGTCAGTTCACTTGACCGGTAAAGTCTATTATGATGGCATATTAATACAACATTGATACTTGATATCAGTATAGTATTATATGGGGAATGGTGTGTTGCTATTCTTTTGAAATTTCCCGGTGTTCTTCATGCTGTAATCTCACTGAAATAACTAGCATGGCTTTCTGTGTACCGTATCTCCGTGACAGCCACTACATCCAAGTCAGCTTCTTCCATGACTAGTACATCTATGAGCATGTTACGTCGGCTGGCCACAGAACCCATGGCCGGCCTTCCTTACCTTCCACCGCTGCCTTCCCGGGAACAAACATGGGCCCCCTCCGCGCGGCCCTGCCTGCTGCCCTCGGCATCGTGGCACGGTGGAGACACCGCTGCCGTTCCCCTTGCGGATCTGCCTCGTGGCGAATATGCCGCCGCCGGCTGCCTCTTCCTTCCAGATTCTCCAGGCAAGCGCGCCTCTCTGTTTGATTTAAAGGGCCCGCAGCTCACTGAGGCTGCCAACCCGTCCTGGTGACATCATAAACCAGGACCTATTTAAGGCAAGCTCTGACAGTCAGAGCTTGCCTTTGCAACAGGTCCTCTCGCTCCTTGTTGCCTCCTGGTAATTCTTCAAGTTCCTGATTTCCCTTCCCTTCGGAATGACTTCAAACTATGACCTCTGCATTGCCTGACTACGCTACTGATTCTCTCTGAGCCACAACCTCTGCATTGCCTGACTATACTACTGATTCTCTCCGAGCCATGATCTCTGCATTGCCTGACTACTCCGTTGCCTCTCTCTCCTCTTCCAGACCTCAGCCTTGCTTGCCATCGCTTCCAGATTGCTGTCGGCCCTGACTCAAGCTTGCCCTACGATGCTTCTTCAGTCTACGTCCTGGACTTGGCCTATTCAGGCTTCGGCCTGTTCTTGCTCGGGCGCCCCTTGTCTGACTTTGGCTCTATTGGTGCCTGGGTCTCCAGGACTCCGCCTCATCCAGTACAGACTTCTTCTTTCCTCTGTTGCTGCCTCTGGGCTGACCTTGATCCTTCCATCGACGATGACATACGGAGGCCCATCTAAGCCCAGCTGGCCCCGGTACCCAAAGGCTCAACCTGTGGGGAACAAGGGCTGGTATTGGTGAAGTGCCAGCTGGCCTCCGTCCATCAGCCCACTCTGCCTGCCAATGGTAGGGACCCATAGGACCCTTCCTACGGGTTGCGTCACCCCCACCTGGGCCCTAGGGTCCACCTCTGGCGCAACAGAACATTAATGTACATAGCTTTCCAGATTTTGCTTCCCCCCCCCCCCCCCCAATTTTCACTTACCATAGGGCTTGTTCACCTATTCCCACTGATCCTAGTTTAAAATTCTTCTCAGTAGATTTGCCAATCTGTGCTGGAAGATGCTGAACCACTTGACAGGTGGACCCCCATCTCTGTTCAGCAGTCTTTGAAACATCATCCCATAGTTCAAGAAGCCAAAATGCTCTCATTAGCATCTACACAGCCATCAATTCATCTCCTGAATGTGAACTACCCTGCCTGGACCTTTATCCTTGAATGGGAGTATGGTGGAGAATTCCACTTGTGTATCTATCTGCTTTACCCTCTCTCCCAGAGCATGAAGTTACTTTTGATATGATCTGTTTGGCACCTACAATATCATTTGTGCCAATATGGATGAACAGTATTATCTCTCCATAATCTCTTGGATTTTAGAACCTGGCAGCAAGGCCGGTGAGACCATTAGGCAGGACTAGGCAGTTACCTAGGGCATCGGAAATGGGCAGGGCGCAGTTGGCACATGCAAAGGCACCACTTTTGAAAAGGCAAAGGAGGTATGAGAGCAGTCACAGAAAAAGAGAGAGCAAGCAATGTAAGAGGGAGAACAGTATATATATATATATATCTAGAACTGTACGTGGGGCACTTTCAACTCAGGGTGGGTTTTGGGGCAGAGTGTGGTGTTACATTAGTCTGCCTAGGGCACTACAGACCCTTGCACTGACCCTGCCTGGTGGATAGCATGCTTCCCAGGACAGTATGTCTAGTCAGCAGATGGATGCCTCTGTGCGCCCCTCAGATATCACACAAATGAAATGGCATATTAGAAAAATATAAAACTACAGTTGAGCCATCATTTATTAAACTTTCAAGAAGTGTCATATAAATTGTCATTGTTTACCAAACTTTAGGCTGCACTTTGCAATTGGCAATGAAAAAGCCAAAGACGCCTCCACCAATTCGGACATCGGCGAGTGCCTTCACTGGGGCCCCACAACAAGGAGGCCCTCTGACAGTTAAAAGTCAAATCAAAACTACTTGAAATCACTACATATTACAAACTAATTTGAGCTCTTAATAAACTAAATGTCTTTCACACATGAAACAAGCAGAATATAATGATCTCTAAATCCATAGAGTTTATTACCTCTCATAAGCAGACTATTTCAAATATCTGCATAAATATGCATATAGCTAACAAAATTGAACATGCACAAATATCCCAATTTTTATTTAAATTTATTAGCTTTAAACATTTTTCTTACTATATTTTTCTAGTTTATTTTGTAAGCCAGCACCTTTACACTACAAAACAAAAACAGGTATTAAAAATTGATATGTATAAATTCTGTATATTCTTTTATTTTATTTTTTTTTATTTTCAACAAACTAGTATCAGATTTAAATGTGCTTTTGATTCTTAAAAAATAAAAAAAAGTACATTCAAATACGTATTTTTGAATGTGTTTTTTTAAATTTAAAAACTGTTTTTCAGAATTTTCTAACCTTTGCCATGGTCTACTCCATGAGCTACTGCAGAAAATCAGGGTCTTATAGTTTTCTATCCTAATTCTAGAAATGACATAGCCTGTAAATAAGTCATATGGCACCAATGTCTCGTCCCCTCCCTTTTTTTTTTTTTTTAAATTAGGTTTATATACATTTTACTTTCTCATCTTAAAGGCAAACTTTAAACAATGGGAGAACAAAATGTGTGTTGTGGAGGTTTAGCGGTCTGAAAAAAACTCTAATGAAGTACAAAAACAAAAAGGTAGTCTTTATTTAAAGGAAAAGTGTTTTGTTATCCAAGTTACAGCAAATATGTAACTAGCATGAGTTAAGGTGCAGCTCTGTCCCCCAACATGGGACTGTGTTTCGTCGAAGCTGCATCGGGAGGAACAAATAAGCACATGTCTAGAAAGAATCAAAATACAAAGGGGCGGATTTTAAAAGGGTTACGCGCATAATATACGTAACATACGTGCGTAACCCTTTTAAAACCCTCCTGTGCGCGCCGAGCCTATTTTGCATAGGCTCGGCGACGCGCCCAAGCCCCGGGATGCGCGTATGTCCCAGGGCTTGAAAAAATGGGTGGGGAGTGGGCGGGGCGGAGGCTGGACCGAGGCCTCCGGCACAGCGGTCGTGCCAGCGTGCGCAACCTACACCTGCCCGGAGGCAGGCGTAAATAAAGAAACAAAGGTAGGGGGGATTTAGATAGGGCTGGGGGGCAGGTTAGACAGAGGAAGGGAGGGGAAGGTGGGGGGGCAGAGGGAACGGGAAAAGGCATCGGGGCGCTCCTAGGGCTCAGCGCGCAAGGTGCACAAGTGTGCACCCCCTTGCGCGCGCCGACCCCGGATTTTATAACATGCACGCGGCTGCGCACGCATGTTATAAAATCAGGCGAAGATTACAAAATCTGGCCCAAATTGTTAATATGAGTATAAATATAGTACAAACTGCAAATATAATGGTAATGGTAAACAGCAAAGGAAAACAAAGGGGGGGTTCTTTATACCCTAGATGGGTAGACAAAAAAGGGGGATAGCAAAATTATTTTCTGAACAAATAAAATAGGGAAAATAAATGTCACAGAGCCCTGAAGAAAAATGTCACGGAGACCCGAAGAAAAAATAAATAATTTTAATTTTATTTTCCCCTTTTCCTTTAAATACCATTTATGGTCTTCATAAGAGTTTTTTTCAGCCCGCTAAATCTCCACAACACACACTTTGTTCTCCCATTTTATATATTAGTGTGTTTTGCACTCCATTCCACATTTCTTTGTGGTATAAACTTTAAACAATCTACCCCATAGCTCTTCCTCAAAAACCTCTTCACAAAAATGCTTGAATTGACCAGTGTGAGATCAAGGGGGAATCTCTAGCTCTCCAATCACCTTACTTTGAGGTCTTGGAAAAATCTCTCTCTCTTCAATCCTCTTTCCTCTGAAACCCTGGGAAAGGTTTCAGCTGCTCAGTTTTCCTCTATCTCCTTCCTACTAAAGCACTGGGCATGCTCCAACGTTCTATATAACCCCAAAAAGCCTATCCCCCCAAAAGATGGGGCTATAGCAATGGGAGGAACAAAAAAATTCAAAATCCCTTCTACTGCTCCTCACTAGAAAAATCACATGGGGATAATGTTAGGGGACTGGCGTAGCCCTGTCACATGTATTTTTGTGACTCCATAAAAATTTCAAATTTAACAATGCCTCCAACTCCAATGCATTGAGAGCAAACTGAAAAAGCTCAATATCATCAATTCACTTGAAGACATTCAGCCCTGGTTTTAGGTGAATGAGGAAGTCAACGGTAGCCAGTTATAGTCACCGTGATCCAGAGTAGCCCTGTTCTGCCTCCACAGTGTGTATATATGTTTCTTTATTATGCTGCCACTCAGTGTCATTTTGTAATATTGCACAGCTTAGATTCTCTGCAGTGTTTTGAAGTCCCCTTCCCTGTTTGGTTATTGCTAACTGCTGTTTGAATGTTTCTGAACTCCCTATTGGATCTGTTCCTGTTTATCTTTCTCTTTATGCCTTTCTTCTCTTCCTATTGGTCTCTTCTCCCAAGGAATGCCTGAGACAGTATTTTCCTGCAGACACTTTCAGTTAGAAGACTGATCTTGACAGGCTAATGGCTTATTCCTATCCTCTTCAAGCTCCAAACAGCATTATCTTTTCACATTTTATTTAATATTAACACACAGCTACTGTCAACTTTCAGAGAAACTTATTAGAGCTGTATCAGTCTTACCAACCTGTTCAGCTATTCTTAGGCCATTCTCATCTACTGTGATGTTGAATTAATCATTCAAATAAATGTTTGTGGTAACCAGAACTGAGTTTACCTGATATCTACAGCTGGGGGGGTGTTTAACTGACATGGAACTCCGAGGGCAGTACAAGCCCTGCTCAAGTTTGTCAACATTTTTTAATTGCCAAGCTGTCTTTACAGAAAAGGAGAAAATGAGGGGGGGTGGGCCCACACCATCCTCACAGTAGTCTATACCACCCTAGGATAATACCATCACCTGTGGAGAACTGGTAAATTCTAGGAATTTTAATTTGACTTTTTCTAGAGCTCTGTCCGACTTTGACTCCTTCCATGTAATCTTGGATGTAACGTTCATAAGATAACCTTTGTGAAGATGGTTTCCTGAAGTTTGTAGTTCAATGTCTGCTAATGGTTGTAGATTTTATATCCTTATCTTGCACTTCAGCAGAGCCATTCCACCCCCCTGGTCGTACAAAGCTTGCTTTCTACTTCATGGCACAATCTGCCGTCAGTCTCCAAGGATTTTTATCAACGTCCTAAAACATCTCAAGGTTGCCAATGATGATTCTATCGATGATCGTGGACTTGAACAGAGATGGCAGCAGCCACTCTTACTAGAGATAGAGGGCATGCAGGATTAAAAAAAAAAAAAAGCTGTCCTCTCAATGACTGCCCATCCTTCCAGTTCTTTCTTAAAATGTTACATCCCAAAATATACTTATTCCCTCTTTCACTTTCCCAAAACTAATTTTAAGCATTTTCATCATCTTTAAACCAGTTGCCTGCAGCATTCCTTATGATTTCCTCCCAACTTCCAATTTTACCTCCATTGATAACAAACCTGAAATGGGAATTCTCCTTACTGCCAATTCCTATTCTACTAAGTCTTACAGCATTCAGGCTTTACTAGAAACTTGCAAAGAAACGATCATCATTGGCAGCTGATGCCGCCAAGATCCACAAAGCAAAAATACAAAGACGTGATTTGTTTCTAATTCTGGGCAACAGCATTTGTGACTATCCCCTTGTCATCTCTGAAGCGATGGAAGATTCTCTCCGACTTTGTGCTGAGAGAGAATACCTTCAGCTCCATAATGGGCTAGTGAAGTGCATAGGCAAAAAACTCTGGTTTCCTTTTTCTTTTACTATTTTTTTTCCCATTTCATTTCTGTGTATCAGGCTGAGCCACAGAGCTGGCTCACACTCAATTCTATTTTAATATGGACTAAACCGTGTTTCATTTTAGAACGAAAATGGAGCGCTTGTGTATTTGTTCTGTTGGTTCAACTACTAGCTACAGCCACTGCAGCAATGGAAAAATAATCTGTGTAAGCATTCAGGGAGAAACTAGAATCAGAGTACAGGGATTTAAGGAGCTAGGATTGCTTTTTGCTCCCCTACATGACATAGGAAAAGTGCATTAATGATGGGAGCCCACCACTAATATCCAGTTTAGACGGTGTATTTTCTTGATTAGCAAGAACGACAGCCAAACATGATGACATGTGGCCATGCATATTACTTTAGATTTAATGCAATTAAATAAAAGAAGTACCATGCTGAACTAATTAAGCCTACTTCCGGAGTGTGCATATACATATTTGGTTTCAAATTAACCCAAACCCCCCTAGCCCACTGGATATATCCTTAAAATTGTTGTAGAAAAGTCATTAGAGGGACACACACATAGAAGCACACTCTTAAGCCTACCTTTCTTCTTTTGCCAAGCAGGCTATAAAAACAATGCAAAGGCTTTAGTTGGCTCTCTGTTTCAGAACTGCCATCATTATAGCTAGGGAATCAACACATTTTTATGTTTCAAGGATGTGTCCTTTCTGAACAGTTCAATGACTTTTGCCAAGATTTTGTATTTTCCCCTTTTTAGCTATACCCTTGTAATTTCATAGGAATTTTTTTTCACAGATTTTGCTTTTCATGCATTCTGCTGAGACAAATCAGCCATTCGTTTATCTGGAGAGTGCAACTTATTCTCAGTAATGCCCCAACAGTACAGTCTGTTTTTCAAGTGACTGTATTTGAGGGTTATATAAAGTTGCTGTTACATGTTCCTTTTTTTAAAAAAAATTAATAAAGGCAAAGTTGCATAAAAAGTGAACTGTCCTTTTCAAATTCTTTTAATTTAGTGCCCCAGAAAGATGATTTTAGTTGGAGTGGTTAGGGTTAGAGTATCAGCCTCTACTCAGGAGAATTTCTGGTTCATAAGTTTTCTTGTCTGCCGCTAACCCCTTTCTTCCCTGGATAAGTCACTTTACCTACCTGTGCCCCCAAGAAACCGTGGAAAACAAATCATTTGTCAATCTGGCTTTCCTGATATGCAAATCCCTTTTTAAAAAAAAAAAAACATTTTATAATGGTGTGTTTTGTATTTAACATATAATGGAGTGAATTTTCAAGTAGCATAAGCTATAGCAATTTTCAAAATTACATTTATGCACATAAAACTTTTGAAAATTATCTCCAGTTTTATTTAGGATATTTCTCTTTTTGATTATATTGGATAAAATAGGAGTTAGTCCATCAGTTGGCAGATTTCTAAAGCAACAGCTGTTCACATCTCATAATATTGCAGCTTTTGAACAGACATACATAGATATTGATTGTAAAGCTGCAGGAGATTCTTAGGGTTAGAAGTACTAAAGGGTGTTTCCCCATTTTGTGTCTATGGTTAAAAATGCTTAGTGCATTAAGAATGTGCTGTTATTTTAAATCAAATACTGTAGAAGTAGTATAGCACTAGAAGTTTTGGGATCCGTATAAGGCTAATTCAATGAAGTAGTCCATGAAAATATTTTCAAAGCATTTCCTACTTTTATTCACAGAATGCAGGAAAAGTTTTGGTCCGAAATGCTTTGAAAATATTTTCATGGTCTGCTTTATTGAATTAGCCTTATAAGGATCCCAGAACCTCTAGCACTAAACTACTTCTATTTGGCTTGCTACATTTTACATTTACATTTTATTGGATTTATGAATCGCCTAACTCAATGAAGGTCTAAGTGAACATAAAAGTACATACATAATAATAAATAACAAAACTAGTAACATAATTAAAAGGCTAAAAACAAAATAAAATAATCAAAAATTTCAAACTAACCCCATCATTCATCAAAAAAGTTAATAATGCATTTGTTATGGAAATTTCACATAGTATGGTAAACTTAGCATGCTCTGTGAGAATGAGAGAGACAGAGAGAGACTATCTATAAGACTTTCCTAGTATTAAGTATTCATATCTCTATAGGAGGGCCACCTGATAGGTGGAGGTGAGGTGTTAGTGGTGATTTAGGGTTTAAGGACCAGTTTCGCATGTAGCGTGAGACATGCAAACAACACAGTACACCTTGGTGAAGATCTGACATCATTTGGAGTGAGGAAAGTCTCACAAAGATAAAATTTCTACTATGTTCTCTCACCCTAGCTTGATGGACTCTAGATACCATCAAGTTAGGGTGAGAGAACATAGTACAAATTTCATATTTGTGAGACTTTCCTCTCTCCAAATGACGTCAAATCTTCACCAAGGTGTACTGTGTTGTTTGCACGTCTCATGCTACATGCGAAACTGGCCCTTAAACCCTAAACCACCACTAACACCTCACCTCGACCTATCAGGTGGCCCTCTTATAGAGATATAAATAGGTGCACACAGTGAGGCTCTCCCCAGAGGCTCTCTTTCTCTCTACTCCAATCTACTCTACTCCACTCCCTCTTCCTCCCAAAGCCCAGAAATGGCCAAAATGCAATTCCAAAAATTCATTATAAATTGCATTATGGCACCATATGGCCCCTAATTTAACTAAAACCCACCCAACCTCCTCCCCCAATCCCACCCACCTCAAAAATTTGCATTTGCGCCATGCACTACTATATTTTGCGCATATGTTATGGCGTTAACACCATAACACATTTTGATAAATGATCCTATAAAGCACACGCTTTATAAGATAAACACAAAGTAATAATAGTTCAAGATAAGAACATGAAATAAATTAAAAGTAACAAATATTAAACAAAAATGTTTTAAGGAGAGCCTTGCAGGTTTTAATTGAATCGCACCGTTGAATCCCAGAAGGAAGAGAGTTCCAGAATGCTGGGCCAGCTACAGAGAAAGGGCATTCATGCATAGTGCGTAGGTGTGCGACTTTAGGAGATGGAACATCTAAGGGACCTCGCTGAGAAAAGTGCAAAGACCAAGACGGTTGATAACATTTTTAAATTGTGTTGGTCCATGGGCAGGAGTCATCACTGAATATTAGACCTGCTACTGAGAAGGTCTAAAGTTAGCCAGATAAACTTATTCAGCTCACTCAATTTTATCTGAGTATAGTCAGCGGCATGGCTGCACCTCTGAATATCCCACCTAAGTTAGCCAGATATGTTTACTTTCAAAATAGCATCTGTATCCCTTGGGGCCTGCTTAATCAAAGCTGTTTCCCCCACAGGCACAAATTGGGAGAAACCCCTTTACTATATCAAGTCTATTGTTGCTTCCAATAATCTGACATTGCAATTTAATGTAAATAGCAAAGCAGGTTGAGGCAGGATGGGCGCCTGCATTGTCAATATCTGTCTTGACTTGGCCAAGGCATTTATTTTCCGCAAAAGCCCCTGAATTTTAGCTTACAACATAAGGCCATTACTCTGCCACAACCTGACATTCCACTGACCTTATCCTTGGATTATAAATCAAGCATGCACACCTGCACTCTGCAATTTCCAAGGCACTCAGCTCCTATCAGCTGAGCAGGAGGCAGACACAGAAATGGAATGCTGACATACAAAGGTCCAAGCATATTTTGGCTTTTTCTGCAAGAATGAAAAAGTTATAACAAAATCAACTTTCTTTTCAAAGTAATGTTAAATGCAGCATCAATCTGTTTTTACACTCTTTCTGACAACAACCAGAATACCAGACTGGAGTCCAGAGCTAAAATCTGAAAAAAGCGAATAATTTGTGCTAATTTGTTGCAGTGCAGAAGCGGACGCGCCCAATTTTGGAAAGCAGGATCAGAAACCGTATCCTGGAAAATTAGATTTTGCCTCCAATGCAAGTCTGTTAAACTGAGTAATGATTGCCAGGCCTCAGAAACCAAAATACCAGCTTAACTGTATAGAAAATATGTAGCCCAACCTGCGAGGAAGCTTGCTCACCTCATAAAATCACTGCCTTCACTTCCATGAACAGAAACACATTTGATATTGCTGTACTGTTACTGAACCAGTAGTTCAGCAGATTTTACGAGTGCGAAGCAGAAATGGTTGCGTCTTGCTAGAGTTCAAGTATATTGTTTCAGGTTTAACTCTGTTGCATTTATGGTGGGAGCAATGAACTGACAAAGTAATAGAATATGTAGCCAGTGATGTTTTTGTGTTTCTTTGTTTGCTTACAGCAGGGGAGGGAGGGAGGGTGCCGCTACACGAGAAATCTGAATACAGAATCCAAATTCCAAAACAATCGACTCAGCCCTTCATCCTCTCAAACCATATATGACGAGTACCAATTCTGTCTATATATTGTAACCAAGCATTTAATAAGAACATTTCTTCAACATTTCACCAGTATACATAAGTAAATAATACAATAAATCATGTAAATCACAATTAAAAATAAAATAAGAGGGTTTAGAGAGCTGGCCCGATGGCTCCGTGCATTGCTGTCAGACCGAAGCCCTTGGTTCCATTCCTTGAGCCATCGTCTGCTCACTGGGCTGGAAGAGTAAGATTCAAGGTGCACACAGTGGAAGTTGTGGTCCATGACTCTTATCAAGCACCATCCCTGCAATGGCTGAGTTATAGAGGGAGGAGGGTGGGGCCTAACTGGGGAAAGCTCCCTGGTGGCCATAAATCAGGGCTCACTTCTCAGCCCCTCCCAATGCACAAACCTCATAAATGGCAGTAAAGAAGGTTGAGGCAGGTTCTGGCTGGTCTGGAAGCTCAGGTGTAGAAGCCAGATAAGACAATAAGTCAATTTAAAAAAAGAAGGAAAAAAGGTTTATAGGAAAGTGTCAGTTTGCCCTTTCCATCCACATTTTTCCCATTAAATTCCATAGTGAAAACATTTTGCAGAAGTAGACTCACTAATTTTTCCTCACAGAAAGGCGGCCTACTTTTGGATAAGACTTTCTGATTTCAAGGAGTAGGAAGGAGGCCAAAATTCCTCCAGGAAGCAGTTTGCTGAAATCTGGGTGAATATTCTGCAGATGGTTCGTGACAGACCAGCTGCAGGCATCTGCTCTTTTAAACCTCCATTGATGGTCCCACTGCAGACCTATCTACCTCTGACCCTTTACCTTTCCTAACCCAGATTTCAACAAACCTTTTCCTCCAGCAGGGAATAAGGAATGAACACAAGCAATTATTGTACTGGAGTAAATATCCCAATGTGTTTCTAGTATTTTCCTTTTTTTTAAATTTAGTTTACTTCTGTTACCTAGTTATATATAATTCTTGTTACACCGCTATTTTCTTTTCACATTTTTACTTAATATGTTCAATATGCAGAAGCATTTGTAAATGTACGGTTGTTTCTATGTACACACATTTTACTTTTTCAGTTTCTCCTCTCCTTCCCCTCCTTTTTTTTTCTAGTATGCCTGTACCAGGATGACTCAAGCCTCCTGTTTACCATACAGAGATTTTTCAGGCTATGTTGGACACGTTGCATCAGTTTTCATGGAGTTGAAGTTGCTATACTACACAACCTAAATTCTCAGGTGTTGCAAAATTTTGGAGCGCAGAACAAAAATGCTGAAAGACTCTGACTGTATGTGTTATCTATGCTCGCAATGGGATACGAGGACAGCTGCTTTCTGTGGCAGAATCCTTAAAGTCCTTAATACATTAAGCAGAGTTCATGAGGAGGGCCAAACTCCCATGATCTGGTGGAACCACACGTGGCAGTCTAAGCATGGGTTTTCTATACCAATGGTTCTCAACTCAGTCCTCAGGACATACCCAGCCAGCCAGGTTTTCAAGATATCCACGATGAATATGCATGAGATAGATTTGCATATAATGGAGACCGTGCATGCAAATCTCTCTCATACATATTCTTTGTGGATATCCTGAAAACCAGGCTGGCTGGGTATGTCCCGAGAGGACGGGGTTGAGAACCCCCTGTTCAGCACATCCTCACACAACACTGTCACCAAGGCAAGGCGTCAACCTTCCAGTTTGTAAGCTAATTGCAGGTTGTGGATCTGTTTCACCGGATCAACGTAAGACTTATCCAAAAATGATATACACAAAACTTTCAAGACCACATAAATCCCATTGTCAGTTTGGGTTTCCTTTCCAACAGGCAAAGCTGCCAAGCCATGAGGAAAGCTGTGGAATTGTCCATGCCAGAGCACAAGGTTTTTTAGCACTTCCAAATCGGGAAGAAGGGATCCATGCGGTCTCAAGTGCTGTTTATTTACAACACAGTCTTCCAACAATTCACATGTTCCTCTGACAAAATGTATCAAAACCTGTTAAAAAAAAAAAAAAAAAAAAAAACTCCTCTATTCTCTCCAGGACTGATAAGGCTACTACCGTGTTTCCCCGATAGTAAGACACCCCTGATAGTAAGACGTAGTGGGAATTTTAGGGGGGTCGGCTAATGTAACACATCCCCCGAAAGTAAGACGTACCTGTCATTTCAAAAAAAAAATATTTTTAAATACCTGTCGGAGGGCCGCGTGGGTCCAGGCGGCTGGCGGCGGGAGCCGGGTGGTCGCGTGTTAAATCTAGGCCGCGGGCGGGTGGGCGCTTGTTCCAGGCGGCGGCGGCAGGGGGGGGGGGCGGGTGGACGCGCGTTAGTTCGAGACGGCCGGCGGGTGGTCGCGTGTTAAATCTAGGCCGGGTCGCACAGGCGCGCATTCATTCACTGCCGGTGGGGGCTGCCGAGGCAGCCCCCACCGGCAGTGAATGAATGCGTGCACAGGCCCACAGCGCCTGTGCGACCCCTGCGATTCGGCGCTGGGGGCTGCCGGTGGGGGCTGCGGCAGTGAATGAATTCATTCATCCAGGCGGAGGAGCCGGCTGCTTTCGCCGCTGCCGGCTGCTTTCGGCTGCCGCTGCCGGCTGCTTTCGGCGCTCAAGGCAGTCACATGCTGTGACGTCACGTCTTGCTAGAGTTCAAGTATATTGTTTCAGGTTTAACTCTGTTGCAGTCACATGCTGTGACGTCACGGCATGTGACTGCCTTGAGCGCCGAAAGCAGCCGGCAGCGGCAGCCGAAAGCAGCCGGCAGCGGCGAAAGCAGCCGGCTCCTCCGCCTGGATGAATGAATTCATTCACTGCCGCAGCCCCCACCGGCAGCCCCCAGCGCCGAATCGCAGGGGTCGCACAGGCGCTGTGGGCCTGTGCACGCATTCATTCACTGCCGGTGGGGGCTGCCTCGGCAGCCCCCACCGGCAGTGAATGAATGCGCGCCTGTGCGACCCGGCCTAGATTTAACACGCGACCACCCGCCGCCCGTCTCGAACTAACGCGCGTCCACCCGCCCCCCCGCCGCCGCCGCTGCCGCCTGGAACAAGCGCCCACCCGCCCGCGGCCTAGATTTAACACGCGACCACCCGGCTCCCGCCGCCAGCCGCCTGGACCCACGCGGCCCTCCGACAGGTATTTAAAATAATTTTTTTTTGAACACTCAGGTTTTTTTTTCCAATATAAGACATACCCTGAAAGTAAGACATAGTGGGACTTTTGGGGGTAAAAAGAAAGTAAGACGCTGTCTTATATTCGGGGAAACATGGTAGAACTTTGAACTATCTTCCCTGCAAAAAAATCTAACGTGAGGAAATGAAAGGAGAAAAGTGAGGAGGGAGGGAGAGAGAAAAACTGGCTTAAAAGAAAAGCCGCTTTACACTCACTCTGAGGAAAATGAGCATTTCAGTCTTGCTCCACGCAAACAACTCAAACAAAGCATTTGCTTTGCAACCTCAGTCATAGGGGCTGAAGACCGTTCCTTGACAGCACCTGCAGCGCACGCATACAAGAGTTTGTTTTCATATCTAGTATCTTTTGCTTGTCATCGGAAGATACTGTATTTCAAGGAGGGCGTGAAATGGATGACAAAAAAAAATATCAAGAAAACAAAAAGTCTTCTTTCATCGAAGTCCAATATCACCTGGGAAACACCGCTCCATGAAACTCTCAGTCATAGCCGCTCTTTACAAGCTTCTGTCTGTAGTTTGTCTGAGGACAAAATATAGCAGCACAATACATGCTGGATCTTGCTGCAGTGCTTTAACTGTGACCCTCAAGCCCATTTCAATGCCCTTTGTTAACAGCTCATCAGAAGCTTTCCTTAATTTAGGGCAAGAAACGTGAAATTGTGTGTGCATTCATGCCCTGTTCTACAAGCAGAAAATTATCTGTCATATTTCTGCACCTAGCAGATCAATCATTTCCTTCTGCAGCATGCACTCTGGACTGAACATTTTGAAATGAATCAGAATTGTTCCTGGTATTCAACCAATGTATTTAGACTAATAATGAGGGAATGTAAAGTCATTTTCACACAAACAATAGAAATGATTCTTTGAAGAACTACCACACTACTTTATCCTAATTTCAAAGAGGAAAGAAAACACAAATGTAAAACATTTAAGCCACTATGCATGGGGTGAAATGGTCATGAAACCATGCATGCACTAATCATTTTTTTTCTTCTATATTCACCTGTTATTTAATGATTTGTCGACTTGTTTCAATGTAACGCCATAGCTGTGACGGTTCTGTTTCAATGGAAACCGATATGATTTGATATTTTTATCAAGAATGTCGGTATATAAAAATTCTAAATAAATAAATAAATAATCATAGCAGCAGCAATGCATCATCACTGCCTATGGTCTTTAAAGATAAGACTTGAAGTGCATACATTAGAGGAAGAAATATTAGAGACCAATTAGTTAAATCTTGTTGGAGCTTACTGATATACCACATAGAATAAGTGGTAATTAAATATGTGGGCAATGTAACATGTGTGAGAAAGCAATAATGGGACAAGAATGGATGCATCCAGTAACTAGGACAAAGTATGCTTTGAAACAAAATAAAGTTTGTACATTTATTTATTTATTTGACCTTATATTGCACAGTTTCTACAACGCTTAATGTTCAATACCACTTTGTTATATCATGGTGATTTGTCCATGTACATGCTTATATGCAGACAAAACACAGAAAGTAGAATGGACCAGACTTTTTGAATATTGGAACTGTTTGAATACAAAACAGATCCAAACACCTACGGCGGATCACGGTTGTTCTCATACCTGGATGTTGCAGCAATTACTACCCTAAAGAACTTGTGGGGCAGACTGGTTGGACCACTTGGGTGCTTTTCTGCCATCATTTACTATGTTACAAGTTTCAGAATAAAGATGGAGTGTAACCAAACATGTTTCACCACTCAGTCAAGGTGATGATCGTCAAGTTAGGCTGAAACTTTGTCAGCAATATTGGATTTAAAACCCACAACCTGTTTAGCCTGAAGGGATGAATCAAGAAGTGGAATGGTACACAGTAGTAATAGTAATCAAAAAATCTCACTCCTGCTTAAATTCTTCAAAAAATCCAAATTACCACCTTACACCTGTAATTCACTGGAACACTTTCATAATAATTTTGAGGACCTTCATCTGAGCAGCCAAGGTGCCTCAAATATGCAACTCACTCTACACCTGTTTATCACTATGTCACTACATCATCGGTCCTTCAGGGTCCATTTTTTTAAAATAATTTTTTATGCATCTACAACCATATCGTGGCAAACTATAAATTCAAAAGAAAGAAAACTTATGTTTCGAACACAGAGATCAAAGTTCTATTCCACAGTAAACATCCCAACATGGACCGTGTTTTGGAAATTATTCTACATCACATGAAACTCTTCCTGCTCACAGTATTCATGCAGGAACCTTTCTGTTCTCAGCATATAATTAGGGATGTGCATTCATTTTTAAATGAAACAGACAATGGCAATAAAACTATTTCGTATTTCAGGAGCGCCCCAAAACAAAACAAAAAAATTGACAAAATTTTGTGGAATTTTGTATTAGTGCGCACTAACGGGACTTAGTGCGCACTAACTACATGGAATTTCATATTTCGTGTTAGTGCCCACTTTTTTCTTATTTACAGGCTTAGTGTGCATTAAGTCCTGTTAGTGCACACTACCTAGTTTTCTAATTTCGGAGTTAGTGCGTCCTAATAGGACTAACTTTAGTTAGTGCGCACTAACAAAAAATGTTACCAATAAGTTAAAAAGTGTCAATTGGGGAATAGTTCGTTAGCTAGAGGATGGTTCTGCATTCCCACTGGCTGTCTCCTTACTGTCCTATTAGGGCACACTAAAACTGTGAAATTAGAAAACTAGGTAGTGTGCCCTAACGGGGCTTAGAGCACACTAACTCCAAAACGAGGGAAACACAAAATAACTACCTCCCGAACTGTTATAAAAATGAAATTTGACAGTAAACGCCCCGAAACGAAAACGACATGAAAAGAAATCAGTGCACATCTCTATAAAGCATTATGAAAGTTTTTTTTAACAATCTGTCTTTTGTTTATATGAGATGTAGCCATTTAATATAGTATGACTTAATTCAGTACATTTTGTGAACAGGAAATGAGCAATAATTATGTATAAGGCACTGACTGGTCGACATACTGCAGCTGAGAACTTTTAAATAACACTGCGCGTTTTGTCAGTAGATGCTGCCAAAGGAAATATCAGCTTAGTAATGCAGCTAAGATCAGACAGAATACAGCATTTTCTCTTCAAGCAGGATATTATCGAAACATAATTCTGTGTTGGGAAAGACGACGGTGGAGCAACATTTACAAGCAAATCATAAAGAATTTATGGCTTAAGTACATGTTTTCAAATATTGATGGCTATCCTTACTTTTATTTGCAATTAAAAATATAAACTTTTAATAGGGCAGGACTGCTGATTAAAAACTGAATGTTTAAAAGCACATAAAATTCAGTGCCATCCAGTCCCGTGTATAATGATGCTTTTATGAATAAGGATTGTTTACGTATGAGCTGACTTTTATAGAATGAGGGTAGATATTGGTGTAATAATAATAATAATTACATGAAACTATGCAAACATCCCTAAGATGGTCATACACAAGAAATAGCTAAGGACTATTCTGCCAACGTATGCGCAGTTTCTTTAATATAAAGACATATGATGTGCCTTGTTGGGGCAGAGCAAAGGTGCATGGAACCCAGTATCCTATCTCCAACAGTGGTCAGTCTGGGTCACTAGAAAGTACTCAGCAGATCCCAAAGAATAGATCCATTCTTTTCGCTCACTCCCAGGGATAAGTGATGGCTTGCCTGAGTCCACTTGGCTAAATGGCCATTCTGTATTATCAGACTTTGTCATACAATGGTAATTAACATGGCACCGAGTGGAGAGACCGACGGAACAAGCTCACGGTCAACCGCTCCGATCCGCCATCTTGGATCCTCCCTCCAAGCACACCCTGCCCCCTTTTTTAAAACTTTAGAGATGTGCGTGCTGTGGGAGATACACACATATATCTCAGTGGCTTTTAAAATCAGTTTGGCATGCGCAAGCCCAACTTCTTCGCATATTCCCTAATTAACGCATTTGTCAGGCTTTTAAAATTCACCTCTAAGATAATATTCCTAATTTAGATGGCAGATGTCCAATTAGATAATATTTATTCAATTGAGACGTAATTCAAAAAGCAAGCCCGATCAGAGCGGAGACTGTTTATATACGTGGTGTAACACAAACAAAATGCAATGATTTTGAGAAAGAATCGCAGCACTGTTATGAAAGTGGAGTCCTTTTTAGTGCAACTGGACCACAAGCATTGTTAATACGGAGTTGCAGACCATTCATTCAGTGAAAGTGCCATCAGATCACATGCGTATCCATTGCATACAGCCCCTGAGGCAGCCCCAAATGTAAGGGGCGAAACTCGGCCAGAGTCGGGCTCGCTTTCTGAATTACGTCTCCATTGAATTAACATTTTCTGATCAGACATCTGGCGTCTATTCCACTTTGTTACCCTCATGGTGTTCATAGACAGCCTTCCTCATTGTTTTCTTGGTCCATCCCTAATTTAGGCCATCCTCAGGCCCCTTAACTCAGAAGCAGTAGAGTGTGCTGTACTTTTGTTTGGTTACACATCTCCTCTTTCAAATGAGCATATTTTACACCAGGTTAGATATTGCTGTTTGCTTCTCTCTTTTATGAGCCTGTACTACCATTGGTTGTATAAATTCACACTCATTTATTTTTTTATTTTATTTATGTTCTGCTTTTTGACATTCAAAGTGCATTAAATTCAGGTCCTGAAGGCTCACAATCTAAGTTTGTATCTGAGGCAATAAAGGGTAAAGTGACTTGCCCAAGGTCACAAAGAGCGGCAGTGGGAGCTGAATCCTGGTTTCCCTGGTTTGTAACCCACTGCTCTCTCACCTGCTTTGCAAATAACCCTTAATGAATGCCAATAGAAACTAATTGATATGTCACCCAACCTTACCAGACTTAGAATATATACACAACAGGCTGTCATTAACTTGACTAAGGAAAGTTCCAGAGGGAGAGCCATAAGTCTGTAGCAGCAAAAATGACACAAGGTTGGTGGCACCTTACCTTATACACTAACCAAAATCATGAGCTTTTGAGAACAGGAGTACACTGATGGAGTAGACTATTGTCCTCAAATGCTGAAACTTTGATAAATCGGTTAATAGAAGAGGTGTCACCAGCCTCTTGTCATTCTTAACTAAGGAAGACATTTGTAAATTATTCCACTTCTCCTTGAGTCAAAGATATAATTGAAATGGATTGCTAGTCAGTGATCCAAGCATGGCTAATTGCCCTAATTAAAGAACATCAAACCTTTAATCAGAGAAGAAAACTGGCTTTAGATTAAATAAAAGACCTGCACTGGTTATACCGAGAATGCTTATACTGAACAGGTCCAATAATGGTACCGTCACAGTCATTCAGTGTTATTTAACTGTTGATTCTACGTTGTTAAATGTCCATATGATGGACACCATGAATGCACTGTATATATTAATGCTTTGGGGGGTTTAATAGCAACAAATAGAAGGTTTGCTACTATTTTTAACCGCATAAACGTCAACACCACCTAACCTTTCTCAAAAGATATGTCTCTACTAAGCAATGAGGGATTTTGAAGGTCAGCAAAATGATTTTTCCTCAGTCTTACTGTATATTTCACAAAGTCACAGCTGGCTACATTACATTTCAAAGTTCCATCTGAGCAGCCTCTTTCTGATTCCCACAAACTTTAAGATAAACAGTCCCCTCATAAAAGTTGATAGCGCGGACTCTGTTCAAGTGAAAACACTTTATAACCCGACCAAGCCTGTTCTCTGCCAGGAAATGATTGCGTTCCCAGCTTAGCCTAAGAATGCTGCTCTGCCTTATGTCTGCTGGCAGCAAGGTTTGTGATTATGGGTGGGCTAGAGGAGGGAGACTCAAAGGCTAAGTCTAGTCCTCAACCAACAGCGGCGGGATTATGATTAGGTCCTTAATTTCACAGTTTCTTTCGGATTGTTTATAGTGGATGCGTCTAATGTATTGGGAAGGCTCTGTAAGGTACGATGCCATTTGATAGTCAGCTACTTCTCTTCAACTCATTCTGAAATCTGTATTGAGCTTCTGGTATTTCAGCTCCGGACATCAGCTGTGTAAAACATGAACAGAAATATACGTAGAAGGTAAGACACTCAGGCCAATGCAGTATCGTCATGCGTTAAAAGTGCACTGATGATTGAGCAGCCGCTCTCTTAACGTATGCTGATCCACCTCTCCTGGGCACCTGATTTAATATTTAAATGGGCTACCGCAGTAAAAAGGAGGCGCTAGGGAAAGTTTTGCATCCCTAGTGCCTCCTCGGCATCGAGCGCCCAAGGAGAGGTGGCTGTCAGCAGGTCAGGGAAACAGAAGCTCAATTTTATGAGGTTTCCCAAACCTGTGAACAGCCATGGGTAGGAAAATGGACGCTCATTAACTGAACGTCTGTTTTCCTAACCTGACCACAGCACAATTATTTATTTATTTGTTGCAGTTCGCCTTTTTCGGTTCCTCTGACTTAATATGCCATGATATTAAGTCTGAGGAACTACAGAAAGCAGTTTTTCAGCTTTTCTGTAAACTTTTGGGGATCCTCAAGAATTAACACCTGCTCCGGGGCAAGCGTTAATTTTTGAGAGTAGAAATGTGCACCTTGGGTGCACATTTTTTTTTTTTTGCATGGGGGGGGGTAATAGCTAATAGTCTCATCAACATGAATTTACATGGGATGAGCGCTATTAGGTATGTGCTTAATTGTGCGTGCGTTTGGGTCGCGCTAACCCCCGTTTTGCATCAGGGGTTATGGACGCATGTCAAATCGCGTGTTGAGCTGTGTTCTGGCTGCAGCACATGGTATTGCATCAGCCTGACTATGCTGCATCTTCTCTATTCAGCCACTGTGAAGGAAGAGCCTTGCTTTGTCAATCCATACGTTGGAACAGTAACGCCAGTCTGTTCCTTTCCTTTCCTTTCCAGTAGCAGTTCATGGACACATTCTGTGGTAAACTTGCAGATTGCTCCAGATGCTCACTGCTGGAATAGTGAGAAGCACACCAAAATAAATAAAATAAATACACACCCACACAACCTTTAGTGAAAAACTGATCCTGCTAACATCAATAGTACTTGAGGTAAATGCTTCCTACCTCCTGACCTCTGTGGCCTGCTTAGGTTATAGCAAGTTCTGGCCAGCGGTGAGCTGACAGACAGACATGTAATGCCATATGCATGCTGGGGTCCTTTACTCTCTTCAGGTCAGCTGAATAAGCTGGTCCAGTCCTCTTTTTGCCCTCATTCTATGCAAAATCTGTGGTTCTGATTTTCTTTGGGAAAACTCAAAACTAGAAGTTCAAGCATGAAATGAGGCAAAACCAAGACTGGATCCAGCTAGTTCAGCTAACCTGGAGTGAAGTGAAGACTAATGTTCCTTGTCAGCTGTGCACAAGCATACACATACACAAACAAGTCATGCAACAAGCGCCCACAGGAAAACACCTCATTCTATTCCTGAAAAAGCCCTGAAGGAAACCAGTGCAGGTGCTGAACAGCTTTCTCTGTCTTTTGGAAAGAAAATGCTCTTTGTAGTCTTCCAGATCAACTTTCCCCCTGACGGAGCACCTGAACACCTCCCAGAATGCGATCAGTCACAGGCCCTGCAAACCTAGGGCTCAGCTGATGTGGCTCCTGGACAGCTGATATTAGTGGGATACTAGCTCCCCCGGCACAACAGAAATAAAATAATACTTGACAACTGGTTAAGGCACGGGGTGAAATGCACGTACCTTTTACTGAACGAGACTAATGGAAATGAAAAAGCAGCACAGATGAGGCATGCAGAATTCATAACTTGTAGAGCTGGGTTTGATGCAAAGGAAAATTCTTTTGTGACTAGAAGACAGACAAAATGAGTTTAATTACACTGTGCAGATTACAGATGGGCCAAAGCCCTGTGGTTTCCATACAGAGAATTGTTCACATTTTGATTGTCACAATTTTCTGGAAACGTGATTGTTCTAATTTAGTAAAAGAAAAAACAAACAAATACTAAAAACCTGTCTCTTAGTTTTTTAATGCCTTAAAAAAAGTAGACCTTTCGCATCTTTAGCTTTATTAGCAAGCAAAAACAGAAAAATGTAAACCATACAATTTTTCCTTAAAATGAACAAACTGTAGGCCACCTCTGCCTTAATACAGAAGAAGAGACCCACACTGGAATCTTGTTCAGTGGCGTGCACGGACTCAAATGTGACACAGAGATGACGCCTGAGCCCAGGGAAGGAAGGAGCAATGGCTGCCACTATTTCAGTGATCATTTCCCACCCCTCCCCCTGACCAAAGGCTGGTATTGAGCATTAGTCATGTGGGCTGTGCTAAGGGACAGCAGACTGAAAGATATCTAGTTGTATGCATAGGAATAGTTCCATAGGAAAGGAAGTGCCTTTTCTCCAGTCCTTGAAGATCACTGAGAGCAAATGTGTTGCCCAATCATTCCATCTGGGGAGAAGGAATAAAAAGGGAGAAAAAAAGCAGAGTAAAAAATAATAAGGCTTGCAGCCCATCACTAAACAAAAAAACAAACAAACCCCACTCCCTATTATATCACCGCATGAAAAAATATAGTTCTGTAATAACTGAAATGGTACATAATTCCACCTCTGTTTTTTCCCCCACTCACAATGCTGTTCTCAGTCACTTCTTATCTTCTCCGGATTATATTCAGTTACTTTGTTTTGCATCAGTTTTGCTACTTCTCTCCTTTTACCTGCCTTATCCAAAATCTCTTTCCTTTCCCTTCTCACCATCTTTTCCCCCCTTCGGTCAAGTCCCACAGTATTTGCTTTAATCCTTCAACGCCAGCCTTTGCCTTTTATTGATTAAGCAGCACCGAGCCCAGCGCCATTTGTGGAGTGAAAGGAATTTTCACTGTTGTAGACTTGGCTACAGATACAGTGTTTGTTTCTTTATTTTGTTTGTTTTCCTGGACTGCCTTGGGGAAAGATGTGTTAGGCAATCAGGAGCTAATTAGAAAGGGGAAGGAAGTTACTTACAGCTGATACAGTACAGTGCGCTCCCGTGATTGGACGCGCGTTTTCGACGCGCTAGCTTTACCCCTTATTCAGTAAGGGGTAATAGCACGTCGAAAACGCGCGTCCAACACCCCCCCCCCCCCCCCGAACCTAATAGCACCCGCAACATGCAAATGCATGTTGATGGCCCTATTAGGTATTCCTGCGTGATACAGTAAGTAAAATGTGCAGCCAAGCCGCACATTTTACTTTTAAGAAATTAGCGCCTACCCAAAGGTAGGCACTAATATCTGCCGGCACTAAAATCCAATCAGGAAATTGGATTTTGTCTATCATTTCAGAAAATGACAGAATGTCATTGACATTGTCTATGTTGTTTCAAATGAATGCACAGCCCTACTATGCACAGTTCTGTATTTCGTCTCCTTCACTGCCTCACCTAGCAATATCTCTTTTCTCTTTCTCACTACCTGCTGGTGTTCCATTTTTCTCTTCTTCCACCCCCTGCACTTTTCTCCTTAATCCCTCTGAGGTTACAAGGATCAGAGTCCCTCCAGCAACTGGAGACGCAGCGAGATTCTCCCCAGCCCCTCCCCCCTCAGTGGCAGCACAAGAGACGTGGAAAAGCGGGATCATCATCAACTCTTCTCCCACTTCCTCCTCACAACCACAGCAAAGAGAAGGGCATGATCTTGAAGACAGGAAAGAGTATGATCAATTGTCCCCTCCATCAATGCCATACACCTCATCCTAGGTGGTGGGGTGGGTTGAGGAAGGAGGGGCAGGAAGGAACAGGATGTCTCGTTCTCCTTTCAGCAGTGGCAGAGGTTGCAATCTATGAAGTGGAGAAACATAGGATCCCTCATACATTAAGGGGCAGCAATCATGCCGGCACGCAGAACAATCATAGAGCTGAGATATTTCCGGAGTTCTCGCACCTTCCAGGAGCAGCGTAATCCTGGGACAGGAAGGAGCAAGATTTTCATCACCTTCAACAGCAGCAGAGGCTGCAATCATGGTGTCAGGTAGGAACAGAGGCTGCCAATCTGGGGATGAAAAAGAGTGGGAGAGCACGCCACCCCCCCCCCCCCCCCCCTCTGAACACATCCCTGCCTCCTAAAGCATTGATTGGCTGCAATTCTGCTCAGGGGCAAAGAGAGAGCAAGAGGCTAGTAATCAAGGCCCAAACCAGAAGCAAGCCAAACTGATGGTTTTGAGCTCAGAGCTGTTTTGGTAAACTGGGCTGCATTCTGATTTGGTAATTTCAAACCTTCCCTAAATTTCGGGGAGGAAGGGGGGGGGGCGGTGTCAGATTTTACTAGTTGGTTTCATCCCCTCTCTAGTGAATGTGGCAGATCAGGTGCACAGAAAATGTTGTAGTCCACAATCTGTTGGTACTTCCCCAAGGAGCCTGTATGCCACTAATTTTTCAAACAAAAAAAAGAGCAGAGGGTGGCAGGACATCTTGTAATCTAATAGCAGTCCCTTCAGTTAATATTTGCATAGGGGTTTATGACAGGTTTCTACATCCCATCTCAAAACCAAACGTGCTCGGTTGGCATGGAATTACCCTGAAAACCACCACAGCAGAAAAAGCTATTAACAAATTTAATATATAAACAAATATGAGTTTATTTCATCCACTCCTCCACCTTCCTTGTCACATGACTCCCACTCTCATCCATCCCTGGGGGCACGGCACACAGTTTGCTTGGAAATCAACTGCTACTTTTCAGCCAGTTCGAAAAATGTAGCTTTCCATCGGCAGCAGATTCCCGGCATCCCTGTAGCTGTGCACTTCTCATTCCAATAAATAGCTGTGCTTAATTTCATGAGCAGAAATTCTGAAATTACTTGGGTTTTTTTCCTCTTATAACCACTGTCTCGAGTAAGCTTCTTGGTGTCAAAACACTCTATGGAGATAATTATCTAATGTCATTGTACATCACACATCATAGGTGGATCAGGGAGACAAAAAAAAATGTATATGGGGGTCTAAAACCCTTACTAAGAGCTCCAAAGATTTTTCTCCCATCTTAGCTTGAAAAATGTAAGGACTTTATTCTGCGTTGTTCCTGAATAACACCGATCTCTGAAGAGAAGGGAGGAGGGAGCAGAGGAGGAACATGGAAACACCACTGACCACTTCTGATTCTTTTTTTCCCCTCCTCTTAAGGATCTTTATTAAATCTATCTCTAAGTAAGAACTTCTGTTCTGTGGTATTTCCTGGACTACAAGCCAGAAATATCATTATATGATCACATCTGCAGTAAATAAACCAGAAAATATAGCAAGAAATCTTTTTTCCCTCTTATTTAAGGATCAGACCAACTATGGCTTAAACAAAGAGTAGTACAAAATACAGATTCTTTTCAGGAAACTGAAGCTTCTTTTATCACTAAAAACAATTAAATAAATAAATGCTGGGCCCAATATTCAAAACTACCCGGATATGACTTATCCAGCTAAGTTACAAGGGATATTGAGTGTCACAGCTATGCTGCTGAATATCTGGCTAAGTAGCGTGCCAAATAAGTTATCCGGCTAAGAAGATCCGCCCCGATCCACCCATTGCCTATCCACAAATTGCCTGGCGAAGAGATAACCGGATTAGCGATTTATCTGGCTATCTAGCAGCCGCTGAATATAACCAGATATTCAGCGGCCTGCTAGGCAGCCAGAAAAGTCCTACTGATCCAGATTTCGAGTGCTGAATCCCGCTTTGAATATTTGGCCCCCTGTTTCCAAGTAATAAACCAAAAAAATTAAGATCGTCTAGTGATCATTTCAAATCACTGCACTGTGAACATGGTTTCATAGCAGTTAGAAGAGATCCTGAATCTGAAAACTGTTTTGATATGTTAAAATTTCAAGTGTGTGTGTGACTGTGTGTCTGTCTGTGTGTGTGTCTGCACGCAAGTCTCACACTATTCCAGATGCCTGTGCAAATGCAGGAAAGCTGTATTGTTTAGGAACAAAGGTGTTTACCAATTCCATAATCTCTCCTGGCCACCCTGACTGCCCAGACACAGGGCAAAGATGTGAAGCATGTGCTGTGACCAGGAGGGTGGATGATTCCAGATGCACATGGCCTAATGGAGCAGCACAGCCTGAGCAGATTTTCAAGCACATTTTCCATTTCACAGCTGGCATATATTTCAAGCTATAAACTAAAGTGGTTTAAAATTTAAAAAGGAATTTGTCATATTCAACTTTGTCACATCACGAGTAAAATTGTTGAGTATATTAAGGCAGCTAAATGGATTTATATTTTCATCTGCCTCTAAACTCCATGTCCCCGGCATTTATCCATAATGATATCAAACTCCCCCTTATATCCAATAACCATACATCTAGTTTCCCCCACGACTAAACTGACCACTGGTTCTTTTCCACCAGCAGGGGGCACTCTTCTACAAGGTCTTTCCTCTAGCCAAAGCTCTATTGTGCCCAGGGATGGTTCTTCCACTAGGCGGTTGGCTAGAACACCAAATTTTGGGGCATGGCAAAATTCTGCCAGCCGCTAGCACAGCTTATTCCACCTATAGCAGAAGAGTGAGGGAGGTGGAGAAGGGAGAGCGGATTACCTTGCAGCTGCTCGAGTTTGTTACCAGCCAAACCGGAGGGTAGTTGGAGTTGGCCCTCGACGGGGCGCCGAGCAGCTGGTGCTGATTGCTTCCGGTTTCTGACGTCATCTACAGGGGCCAGCTCAGAGGCCTCAAAACCAGCCCCTCATTTACTTTCCCTGGAGGTGGAGAAGGGAGAGCGGATTACCTTGCAGCTGCTCGAGTTTGTTACCAGCCAAACCGGAGGGTAGTTGGAGTTGGCCCTCGACGGGGCGCCGAGCAGCTGGTGCTGATTGCTTCCGGTTTCTGACATCATCTACAGGGGCCGGCTCAGAGGCTCTGATTGTGGACTTTGAGTGATGATACAAAAAAGTGTATGTTATAATTTCATATTTCCTTGATATTTGATCATATTTGTATTTTGTTTCAAACAAGAAGTGTTTTCTTGATTATAATCTGTTTAAACCTAATAAAAATATAAATTAAAAAAAAAAAAAAAAGCAGAAGAGTGAGAGGGGCCTGAGGCCTCCAATGGAACCCCTCCCGCTGGTGACTAAAGGAGGAGAAGAGGCCCAGGGCAGCCGACAGAAGAAAGAGGAGAAGCCAGGAGCCACCTGCGGTGGAAGGAGAGCTGGCCTTAGGAAGGAAGAGTGGGAAAGAATGAATGCTGGTGGGGGGGGGGGTAGCGAGAGAGAAGGGGGATACTGGGCTGGCAGGGGATAGAAAGAGTGTGATGGGAGTGGGTTCAGGGCAGGATTTAAGATTTTGATGCCTATAGGCAAAGTGCCATGGTGGCATCCCCATAAGCAGGCTCCTCTTTGGACTGGATATTTGGCACCTTCAAAATTTGGCAGCTAGGCAGTTGCCTGTGTTGCTTAGGCTTAAATCCGGGCCTCGGTGTATTGGCAAGAGTTTACGCTGAGCAGTTGGGGGTAGAGAGAGTGCATGTAGTGTGGGGGGCAGAATAGAGAAAGTGAGCTGGCGGAGCAGAGGAAGGGTATGCTAGCATTGTGGAAAGAGGGCACAAAGATTGGGTTAAGCAGAGGGAACAATACTGTGGGGAGAAGAGATACTGGGAAGGGAAAGAGAGAGCGGATGTTGGGCACTATGGGCAGGGGGCAAGAGGGGGATGCCGGGCAGAGGGTGAAGGAAGAGATCAAAGGGGATGCTGTGCCAGAGCCAATACCACTAAAGAAGTGAGCACTTTACTGGAGCTGCCCCCAACACAAGAGGTTACTCTAGGTTGCTTAACACTTTTGCACTGGCCAGCTAGTGCCTCGCCTTCACGACATGCTGAAGTCTTGCCAGGCAGGAGATTCAAACCTGACTGCCCCAACACTGCAGGACTTAATTTTAGCTATGGGATCAAGGCATGGTAATGTATCCAAAACAAGTAAGGAAAGCACGCAGAGGCATGGCTTCAGGAATGCTTTCCAACATAGATTTGTAGAAGGGAGTGTGTGGGTGTGGGGTGCAGCTGTGGGGGGGGGGGTGATTTGTGGGTATAATTGGGGGTATAGATAGGGCTGTGGGGGATGTGGTGGGTATAGGGCTGTTTAGTGTGTGTGACTGGGTGTGGTATTTGAAAAGATGGGGCTTTGTGTTTGTAGGTAGCAGATGTGGCTGTAAGAGTGTGTGTGTGTGTAGGGGCGTAAGCTGGAAGTATGTGGAGGGGTTATGTGCATAGGGATGTCTAGAGGGTATGGGTATGTATATATAGTATATGTAGGGGAATATGTGTTTATATAGATTTGTGTGGAGGTTCTGTGGGGAGGTAATGTGTACAAGGAGCTGTAGGGTGTAAGGTTTTTGGGAGTATAGCTGTGTGTAGGTGGAGGATGTGATTGCAGGGGTGTGGTTGTATGTGTGCCCAGGGGAGGTGTATGTATAAGGCTACAATTGTATGGAAGGGTAAATTGAGGAGCTGCATCATTTATTTTCCCTTTGTTATAATCTGGTTATGGTTGTGGACCCTGGATCGTAGTGAGAGCTGACTCCACCCACAGGGAGGAGCCCTGTGGGGACTCACTACATAGGCGTGGCCTCAACTGAGATGGACACAGATGTAAGAGACTTTATTATACTGGAAACGTGGGTAGTACCCACAGCGTGGAGAGAAAACACAGTCCAGAGTAGTAAGGCTGTTCAATGATGATATCCCTGGTAGTGGCCCGCAGAGAGGCCAGGAAACTCCTCTCTTGATGACACACCTCTCAGGGTATATCTGGTAGTGGCCTGCAGCATGGGGTATGCAGAGGATCAGCGGGTAGTACTTCAGAGAGGTGCAGGAGGTCAGCAAAGCAAAGTAGATGATGGTACTCACTCCATAGTGTAGGAAGGTAGCTGGGATGAGAACAGTAGTGGCCCGAGGCACGGGGTACACCGGCGGTTCCGTCAGCAAGATGGTAGAAACGAGAATAGCACTCACAAGGCTGAACAGGCAGGATCCCAAACAAGGATAGATGGATTCTCCAGGCAGAAAGATCCTCCGAGGAGCGGATAGCCAGAACATAACAAGGCCCCCCGAGGAGCGGGTACCTAAGGCGTTCTAAGTCCAGGAGTTCAGGAACCAGTTCAGAGTAGTGAAGCGAAGCATCTCCAAAAGGAGTGGAATAAGCAGGAAGGAAGTCCTTGCTAACTCATAGGAAGCATAGCCTGGATGGTATAAATACTCTTGGCGGGGTGACATCATGCGGAGGGGACACCATGACGTGAATAAGAGAGGGCCTGGCGTGTTGCACCGTAGGTAATCCCCGATTCAAGGTGGCGGATGGGACTGCCCACACCGTCCCGGGGATGCCGGGGAAGGCTGAGGCCACCATGGCTCTGAGAGTCGCTGGTGCAGGGAAAAGAGAGGTGAGCAGCAAAGTTCACAGCCATCTGTGACCGACGGGTGCAACACCCTAGATCAGAGTACAGGTGTTTTAGAAGCACACAAGTGTGTGTTTGATTTGTATGGGGGGGGGGGGGGGGGGGGGGGAGTGCCTGGCAGTGTGGGTGGGTGTGGAGGTAACAGTGGAATGTGGAAGGTGTGGGAGAAGGTGGGGTGAAAGTGGTATGGGGTGATGTGTGTGTGTGTGTGAGTGTGTATGTATCTAGGGGTGGAGGAATGGGATGTGTGTACTTTGTCAGTCGCTTCAGTTATTTTCCCTGTCTCTGTCTCTCTCTGCCTGTGTTGCTCTGAATTAAAGTACCTGTTGGGTGAGAAAGGGAAGAGGCATGTGGCATGGACCACCGGTCAGCACTCTCACAATTTCCTACAGAAAGCAATGGGAATTACGTTTAGAGGCACAGTTCTCTAAACACAATGGTCTGGTTTCTTCCTGTCTGCCTGAATTTCCATCCCTTTTGTAAAGAGTTATTGTACAGACTAAAACTGATCCCTTTTACACAATTCTGATATGTTGCAAATCATAAAAAAATGAAGGTACACCCCAAGTCTCAAAATCCAGTGTGCACACTGTGGCATGAAGAGCCACATTTAGATCCCCTGTCCATCAAAGTCAGCTGGGTCCCGAGTGCACCAAGGATGTGGTACACTCGTACTTGGAGGAAGGGAAAATATCTGTCACTACTCTGGGGGCCCCCTGATGTCCAAAGAGTAGTCCTGAGGAAATTCTCCAGCCCTTGAGCTAGTGAGAATTGCCTAGAGCCATCTAATAATGCCATCTACGGAGGATAAGACTGATGCTGTACATTTAAACTTCTGCACGGTGATAGGGCTGGTCTGCTGAGTTTATACATCAGGGGAGTTCTTACCATGTTCATTTTATTCAACAATTTACACTAAAGAACTGCCAGAAACAACCGTTTCAGCCTGACAAACTCTTAAGGATGCCCTACATCAGGTCAGGTTATCAGGACTTTATTAGAAGAGTCCTCAATCAATCCATGCTAATTGACCAATTCAGCCTTTCCTGCTAATAAAATGCTGATGTGCATCACATTGCAGCCACATAAAAATGAGCTGACCTTTCTGTACACTGAAACAAAACTTGAAGACAAAAGGAAAATCCAAGCCCTATCTGTATTACTCAAGAACACATTCTCAAACCTATTATCTTCAATTTAATTACCGTATGTATAATTTATAGCAGCAGGAGACAGATGTCCTTAAGGTGTAGAAGTGCAGGCAAACAAATAACCATTCAGACTAATTACTCACCCTAACAGCAATTCCATTTACACCAGGGAAGAATTCAATAGCTACAAAATGGAGCAGGTTCGGCCTGCATGTTTTCAGTACTTTGCTGTGCACGTTTAAATCAATTTACAAATTTATAAACCTCTTTTACAAGTAAAAACCTCAAAGCAGTGTACAAAAGGATTTGAGAAAGGTGGTGTAAAAGAAATAAGCACAGTAACATACAACTAATATAAAATTAAGAAACAAAAACATAAAATGCACATCAAAGGATCCCAAAGGCAGAGAAACACACACAACCCTCAAAGACAGCCTTTATTTCCCTAAAGCAGCAAACAATCCCATCCCCTGCCAATCAGAACCTCCCCTCCCCTCCCCCATTATACAGCTGCAATTATATAGTTTTTTAGGGGTAAGTAGTAGGAATAAAGTGGAAACCCAAGTGAAAAGTCGATGACTGAAAATGATTGTAAAATGTGTAAACTTAAGAAGGTACTTTAGTTCAGCAGCTTAGCCTATAAATCGGTCTGGAACAGAGGCTCGCATCCCATTCTTTGAAAACACCCACCCAGTCGGGTTTTCAGGATAGCCACAATGAACACAATGAATATGCATAAAATAAATCTGCATACAGTGAAGGAAGTGCGTGCAAATCTCATATGCATATTCATTGTGGCTACCTAGAAGGAACCACTTGGCTTAGTTAGCTGCTGTCTGCCAGTTCCTGTGACTCACGGCTATCTCCTCTCTCTCCCTCAACACCCCCCCCCCCCCCCCCCACACACACACACACACACACACACACACGAGATGTTATGTGAGGGGAGTTTTGGAGCCCTGTTGCTTAGAGAAACACAATATTTTGGCACCTGGAAAGCTCCCATGGTCAGGAAGAAAAATACGCTCTCTTTCTGCAGGTGCACAGAACTGCACAACCATGTTGTTCATCTCATGCCAAGGTAGCAGTGCTACCAGAACCCTTTTCAAATAAGTCAGCAGAAAAATGCACGCGCACATACTGGACACATGGCGGTGTGCACATAAAAGGGTTGGATCTGCGTGCACACACGGCACACGTGAGCACTAGCATCAGTGGTTGAGGCTGAATAATTCTTTTGATTCTTAGAACAATCTCCAGCACAAACCTACATTTAAGAACATTAGAGTAAATAAGATTTTTTTTTTATTTTTAAACTTGGTGGTGTCTTTAAATTTACTGGTTCACTGGCCCAATGCTACGTGCTGCCCTACAAGCCCCCTTTCACTGGAATCTGGAGAATAGTTCTAAAAGCCAGAGCCATCCAGAGCAGGCTGGAGGCCATCTGTGGCCTGAGGGAAGGAGAGTAATGGGCGGGGCTCCTGTGATGACACTTGCTCATTGGCACATGAGTAAAATAAGAGATTTTTATAAAGGCCAATAGCCGTTTCCTAGTCTCCCCTTTAGGAGGGGCTAGGGAAACTCGCTCATTCTCATTTAGGAGGAAACTCACTATACAAATTACAGTGTAGCTTTAAAAAAAAAAAAGTTAAATAAAATTACTGCATCGGGTATTCCAGCAATGAAACAACAACAAAATTCAGTTTGTTCTCCTTCTAGTCTTAAGAATAATTAAAACTAGTTTTCTTATATTTTCTACCAACAAATTTATGCTATGGAAAAGAAAAACTAAAGCAGTGGGATGGGGGTGAACAAAAGAATTAAATAAATGAAATCAATAAATACACAAATGACAGTAAATGACAAGAAACAAAGACAATGAATAAAAAACCCAACACCACCATATTTTAGAATATCATCGGGATAAAATTCACAAATATCTTAAAATAACAGAAAAAAAAACCCCACAAAGAGAAACAGCTGGAAAGTTAAGGCCTTGCTAAATTCTAATTGACTTGGGTTCAGGGCAAACCCACAATCCAACTGTGTCAAATGATTTTGATTTTATTTTATTTATTCAAAAACATATCCTGTGATATACAAACTATGTTGTTCTAGGTGGGTTACATCTTACACATATATAAATTATAGATTCAAACTCAGATAATGACATATCTGAGCAAAAAAAAAAAAAAAAGAAAAACAGCTGGAAACAAATCCGCACACAAATCACAATGAAACAAATCAGTATACAAATGAACATTAAGTAAAATCAAAGCAGTTTTAATTTATATGGATAGATGCTTGCTCAGGCAGTAAATGCATCATGAAAAACAAACCCCAAATACTACAGGAAACTGCTCTCTCCATGGGAATGACATATGTAGACATTCCAGACTTTTCCAAGTTTGTGTTATTTTGAGATTGGTGTATGAATTTTACAGCATTGCAGGCGATATGCTGAAATATTGCCATGCTGGGTTTTTAATCCCATATCTGTTTCTTGTCATGTATGATCATTTGTGAATACATTGATTTCTGTACACAATCAGAACGTTCAAATTCATTTTATTCCTGTGTTGTTCTACCACCACTGCTTTTCTTTATCTGTTTGTCAATTGAGGTATTATGTCTAGACCTAATAAAAGAAATCAATAGTGAAAATAGCAATATTAATGCTCATAAAATTCCCCCTCCACACACACAAAACAAAATCACCTAAAATAATTTAATACATTAAAGCCAATCAGATATTTTCCCATCATTACCCAAGCGTACAATGTCTGGAAATTTTCCAGCCACCAAAAATTTCAGGTTTAGCATTCAGATTTCCACGTGGCCTAGCCCAGATCAGTTATGTTGCACCCCACTTTTGGCTACTGAGGAGGAGGAGGAGGAAAAGGGTCTACAGCTGTATATGTTCTCCTGCCAGAGGCCAAAAAAGTTACATTTAGGAACTTCTTCATTGCCATTCCAATACTGTTCACAGCGATGTACCGCTGCCACAAGGAGGAAACAAAAGTGCAGTGGATGCGCATTGAGTCCCTACTCCTGCTTCCCTATGCTTCCTTTCTAAAGCATTGGGGGGGGGGGGGGGGGGGAGGACGAGAGGAGAAGCCATAGAGCCCAAGAGCATTTGGTCTCATGCTATCACCGTCCTCCCAATTTTTTATTTATTTTTTTTTACTGTGGTGTTGGATGGAAGTAAGATGGAAGGTGAGAGGAATTTGTTGCGGTGGGGGTGGGGGGGGGAGAGAGGACAGATGAAAGGGGGTACACATAAGAGGATAAACGTGGGAAAAGTTGCATCATGGAAAGAGACAGGGTGGAAAGGAGAAGAGCACTACGGGGAAAAATGGGGTAGAAAGGAATACCATGGAGAGAGATGGGCTGGAGTAGGGGGGAGAGGAAGAGGAGCACCATTAGACGAGATGGCTGAGTTGAGGAAAGGAGGAGGAGTTCCATGGGGGATCAATAGAAGGGAGATAGGAAATATGATATATAAAGAATGGAGGTCGGGGGGGGGGGGGGTGTTAGTTTCTGCATCTCTAGTTCAGATATGGCAGGGGGTGCCCAACTCTGGTCCTGGAGAGCCACAAACAGGCCAGTTTTCAGGATATCCACAATGAATATTTAAGATATATTTGCACAGATTTGATTGAAGACCTAGACTGCATAATTTGGCTCTCTTAAAATCCAGACTTCCTTGTAGCACTCAAGGACTGAAGTTTGCCACCCCTGCCTGGCTTCCAAAAATCACCTGCAGGCATTTGGGATTTTCTATGTATTTATAGCGCTGCAGCTCAACAACAAGATCAATCTCCTGTCTTCCAGAAATGGACAAATACGGAAAAAGGCTGCAGCCAGGGTTTTGGTCATCCTGGCATTTAACTTCCAAAATAATATTTTTAGAAACCTCTAAATCAGAAGGGGCTTCAGTTTTTTGAGAACATAATTTTATCACTTCTAACCCCTACAACTTAGCAGAAAGTGTCAGGATTTGATGCGGAAAGAGCCAGCATTACCACTTTGTGCAAACTTTTTCATGAAATTGCTTCTTGGCCCACCACAGGAAAAGACTGGTGGGGATGTCACAAGAGGAACCCCCATCACTAGACGAAGACTAGGACCATCTGGCTCCCATTTTATTATTTATTTATTTTTTTATATATTCCAGGTGAACAACTGATTTCCGGCTCTGGCTCCGAAATGATCTGAATATCTGAAGAATTTAGAATATTCAAGATATGCAACTGTGAGGGAAAAACACAGCTAAATATCAAGGGGCCTGTTCTCAAAAGAATTTTGCAACAGGCACCGCATGGAAGAGAACTTATTGAAAATAAAAGTCCTAAATTTGATATTTTTGGCACCTCTCCCAATCTGACCATAAGCAGGTTCCAAAGGGAGAAAATGTTAGAACAACCCACTCTAAGGGGGATCACTGACACTGCCCTCTGCCCCGAACATAAGAAATGTTAACTGTAGCATTCATAAGTATGTCAACACCACTCAGTCTCGTACTGTGGTCCTCTCATACACAGCAAGCACCTGGCAGCCTTTATGGTAAATGAGGCTCAGTGAGCTTAGAAACACAGACTATAAAAACACTGTTAAGAAGCTCCACACCCTTGATAGCAGGTCTGTTCATTCTAATTGTACTTACAATACAGGCTCCATGAATGTGTTATTTCCAACCCTAATTATATTCCAGCACTGATAACACAACTTGGATCCAAACTGTTCCTGGAGAAGCATCTCCAACACCGATTCTCATTTTTCTTGGCATGCATGGTTAAAATCATTGAAATAAAAAGGCTTGCATACAACCTTGGGACTAATATACAGTTAATAAAAATTCTGAAATAGTAAGCCATAATCTGTGTTAAGCTATTTCCTTGCTTAATTTAACCAATGGATTAGGCATATAGAAGGCATCGGTGACTACAGTGTGCAGTCATAAATTAAGGCCATTAAAAGAAACTGCTTTACCCATCATTTGCATTTCACTTTTCTGCCAATATCTAAAATATTTCTCCTGCTTTCATGAAAGGTGGATAGCATTAATAAATGTGTCCAAAGCTGCCTCTTGGTCCAATTCTCCATACGTACTGTACTATCTAATGAACTATGATGAAACCAGTCCTGACTGACAGCTTTAAGAATATAAGAGCATAAGAAATTTCCATACTGGGTCACACCAAAGGTCCATCAAGCCCAGCATTCTGTTTCCAACAGTGACCAATCAGGGTTGCAAGTACCTGGCAATTACCCAAAAACTAAGTCTATCCCTTGCTACTGATCCTAGTAATAGCAGAGGTTATTTTCTAAGTCAGCTTAATTAATAGCAGGTAATGGACTTCTCCTCCAAGAACTTATCCAAACCTTTTTTAAACCCAGCTACACTAACTGCACTAAACATATCCCCTGGTAACAAATTCCAGAGCTTAAATGTGCGTTGAATGAAAAAGAACTTTCTCAGATTAGTTTTAAATATGCCACATGCTAACTTCATGGAATGGCCCCTAGTCCTTCAATTATCCGAAAGAGTAAATAACTGATTCACATTTACCAGTTCTAGACCTCTCATGATGTTAAAAACCTCTATCATATCCCCCCTCAGCCGTCTCTTCTCCAAGCTGAACAGGCTTCTTTAGTCTTTCCTCATAGGGGAGCTGCTCCATCCCCTTTATCATTTTGGTCACCCTTCTCTATACCTTCTCCATCACAACTATATCTTTTTTGAGATGCGGCGACCAGAATTGTACACAGTATTCAAGGTGTGGTCTCACCATGGAGCGATACAGAGGCATTATAACATGGTCTATTTTATTCACCATTCCCTTCCTAATAATTCCCAACATTCTGTTTCCTTTTTTGTCTGCCGCAGCACACTGATCAGATTTCAATGTGTTATCCACCATGACGCCTAGATCTCTTTCCTAGGTGGTAGCTCCTAATATGGAACCTAACATCGTGTAACTATAGCATGGGTTATTTTTCCCTATATGCATCACCTTGCACTTATCCACATTAATTTTCATCTGCTAGTTGGATGCCCAATTTTACAGTCTCACAAGGTCCTCCTGAAATTTATCACAATCCGCTTGTGATTTAATTACTCTAAACAATTTTGTATCATCTGCAAATCTGATTACCTTTTTCGTATTCCTTTCCAGATCATTTATAAATATATTGAAAAGCACGGGTCCCAGAAAAGTTCCCTGAGGCACTCCACTGCTCACCCCCCACCCCCCCCCCCCCCTCCACTAAGAAAATTGTCCATTTAATCCTACTCTCTATTTCCTGTCTATTAGCCAGTTTGTAATCCACGAAAGGACATTGCCACCTATCTCATGACTTTTTACTTTTCGTAGAAGCCTCTCATGAGCAACTTTGTCAAATGCCTTCTGAAAATCCAAATACATATATCTACCGGTTCACCTTTATCTACATGTTTATTAACTCCTTCAAAAAAGTGAAGCCGATTTGTGAAGCAAGACTTGCCTTGGGTAAAGCCATGCTGACTTTGTTCCATTAAATCATGTTTTTCTATCTGTTCTGTGATTTTGATATTTAGAACACTTTCCACTATTTTTCCTGGCATTGAAGTCAGGCTAACTGGTCTGTAGTTTCCTGGATTGCCCCTGGAGCCCTTTTTAAATATTGGGTTTATATTAGCCACCCTCCAGTCTTCAGGTACAATCTATGATTTTAATGATAGGTTACAAATTTTTACTAATAGATCTGAAATTTCATTTTTGAGTTCCTTCAGAGCCCTGGGGTGTATACCATCTATCCAGATGATTTACTACTCTTCATCTACTAGGTTTACCGTGATTTGGTTCAGTCCATTTGAATCATTACCCATGAAAACCTTCTCCGGAACAGGTATCTCCCCAACATCCTCTTCAGAAAACACTGAAGCAAAGAAATTGTTTAATCTTTCCGCGATAGCCTTATCTTGTCTACATGCCCCTTTATCTCCTCGATCATCTAATGGCCCAACTGACTCCCTCACACGCTTTCTGCTTCAGATATATTTCAAAACTTTTTTACTGTGAGTTTTTGCCTCTACGGCCAACTTCTATTCAAATTCTCTCTTAGCCTGTCTTATCAATGTCTTACATTTAACTTGCCAATGCTTATGCTTTATCCTATGTTCTTCTGTTGGATCTTTCTTCCAATATTTGAATGAAGATCTTTTGGCTAAAATAGCCTCTTTCACCTCATCTTTAACCATGCCGGTAATCGTTTTGCCTTCCTTCCACCATTCTTAATGTGTGGAATACATCTGGACTGTGCTTCTAGGATGGTATTTTTTTTTTAACAATGTCCATGCCTCTTGCATACTTTTTACCTTTGTAGATGCTCCTTTCAGTTTTTTTCTATTTTTCTCATTTTATCAAATTTTCCCTTTTTAAAGTTTAGCACGAGAGCTGTGGATTTGCTTACTGTCCCCCTTCAAATCATTAATTCAAATTTGATCATATTATGATCACTATTGCCAAGCGGCCCCACCACCGTTACCTCTCTCACCAAATCCTGTGCTCCACTGAGAATTAGATCTAAAATTGCTCCCTCTCTTGTCAGTTCCTGAACCAATTGCTCCATAAACTGTCATTTATTCCATCCAGGAACTTTATCTTCTGGCATGCCCCGATGTTACATTTGCGCAGTCAATATTGGGATAATTGAAATCTTCCATTATTACTGCAGTACCAATTAGGTTAGCTTCCCTAATTTCTCTTAGCATTTCACTGTCTGTCTCACCATCTTGGCCAGGTGGATGGTCGTATACGCCTATCACTATACTCTTCCCCAACACACAAGGGATTTCTACCCATAAAGATTTGATTGTGCATTTAGTCTCATGCAGGATCTTTATCCTGATGGACTCTATGCTTTCACGGAAATAAAGCACCATCCCATCTCCCAGATGCTCCTCTCTGTCATTGCGATATAATTTGTACCACGGTATAGCACTGTCCCATTGGTTATCCTCCTTCCACCATGTCTTTGAGATGCCAATTAAGTCTATGTCATCATTCACTGCTATACATTCTAATTCTCCCATCTTACTACTTAGACTTCTGACATTAGCATACAAACATTTCAAAGTTTGTTTTTTATTTGTATTTTCATTCTGCTTTTTAAATGATAGGGATAAATTGGAATTTTTTAGCTCCGGTGAGTTTTTAATTACAGGCACTTGGACTACTTTTCTAATTATTGGAACCTCACTGTTGGGATGCCCTAATTCTAATGCTTCATTAGTATCCTTTGAAGATACCTGCAAGAGCCTTACCTTCCCTAAGAGCCCCTTTAACCCCTCGGTCATCTAATGGTCTAACCGACTCTCACAGGTTTCTGCTTCGGATATATTTTAAAAAGTTTTTATGATGTGTTCTTATGTGTTTTTGCCTCTATGACCAACTTGCCTCTATGACCAACTTCATTTCAAATTCTCTTTTAGTCTGCGTTATCAATGATTTACACTTAATTTGACAGTGCTTATGCTTCTTCCTATTTTCTTCAGATGGATGCTTCTTCCAATTTTTGAAGGGTTTTTTTTGGCTAAAATAGCCTCTTTCAACTCACCTTTTAACCATGATGGTAAATGTTTTGCCTTCCTTCCTCCTTTCTTAATGCATGGAATGCATCTAGACTGCATTTCTTAGATTGTATTTTTAAACAATGTCCATGCCTGTTGTATATTTTTAACATTTGCAGCTGCACCTTTTAGTTTTTTCTAACTATTTTCTTCATTTTATCAGTTTCCCTTTTGAAAATTTAGTGTTAGAGCTGTAGATTTACATATTATCCCCCTTCCAGTCATTAGTTCAATTTGATAATGTTATGATCACTATTGCCAAGTAGCCCAACCACCATTACCTCTCTCACCAAATCCTGTGTTCCACTAAGAATTAAATCTAAAATAGTTCCCCCTCTTGTTGGTTCCTGAACCAATTGCTCCATGAAACAGTCATTTATTCCATCCAAGAATTTTATATTTCTAGCATCCTGGTGTTACATTTACCCAGTCAATACTGGGGTAACTGAAATCTTCCATCATTGTGGCACTGCCAAATTGGTTATCTTCCCTGATTTCTCTTCACATTTAATCATCTGTCTGATCAATTTGGCCAGGTGGATGGTAGTATACTCCTATCACTATACTCTTACTCAACACACATGGGATTTCTACCCGTATAGATTCTATTGAGCATTTAGTCTCTTGTATGATCTTTATCCTGTTGGACTCTATACCCTCCCGGACATAAAGTGCTACACCCCCACAAGTTGATTCTCCCTATCATTGTGATATAATTTGTAACCTGATATAGCACTGTCCCATTGGTTATCCTCCTTCCACCAACTCTCTGAGATGCCAATTATGTCAATCTCATCATTCACTGCTATACATTCTAATTCGCCCATCTTACTTCTTACACTTCTGGTACTGGCATACAGACATTTCAAATTGTGCTTTTTGTTTGTATTAACAACCTGCTTTTCAGCTGAAATGGATAATTTGGAATTCTTTAGCTCAGGTGATTCTTTACTTATAGGCTTTTATTGGAACCTGTCTGTTGGGATGCCCTCACTCTCCTGTTTCATTAGCATCCTTCAAAGATACATTCTTCCGAATCATGCACTGCTGATTGCTGACTTTCCCACTTGTTCTGGTTTAAAAGCTGCTCTATCTACTTTTTAAAAGTTAGCGCCAGGAACTGACTCCACTCTGGTTAAGGTGGAGCCCGTCCTTTCAGAAAAATCTCCCCCTTCCCCAAAAGGTTGTTCAGTTCCTTACAAAACTGAATCCCTCTTCCCTGCACCATTGTCTCATCCACGCATTAAGTCTCTAGAGCTCTGCCTGCCTCTGGGGACCTGCACATGGAACGGGAAGCATTTCAGAGAACGCCACCCTGGAGATTCTGGATTTCAGCTTTCTATCTAAAATCCTAAATTTGGCTTCCAGAACATCCCTCCCACATTTTCCTATGTCATTGGTGCCCACATGTACCACGACAGCCGGCTCCTCCTCAGCACTGTCTATAATCCTATCTAGGTGTTGCATGAGGTCCACCACTTTCACACCAGGCAGACAAATTACCAAGCAGTCATGTCCACTAGCCATCCAACTATCTACATTTCTAATAATCAAATCACCAACTATGATGGCCAGCCTAATCCTTCCCTCCTGGGCAGTAGCCCTGGGCGGTTTGTCCTCAGTGTAAGAGGACAAATCATCACCTGGAGAGCAGGTCCTTGCTACAGGATCACTTTCTGCTCTACCAGGGTGATGCTCTCCAACTGGGAGACTAGTGATGTGCATTCATTTTGAAAGAATGCGCAATCCGCAACGTATAGTTCCCTATTCGTTGCATTCGTGGGGTTCTGAAACGTATGATGAATCCCCATGAATGCAACATATCATTAATAAATAAACCTCCCACCCTCCTGACCCCCCAAGACTTGCCAAAAGTCCCTGGTGGTCCAGCAGGGGTCCTGGAGTGATCTCCTGCACTCGGGCCGTCAGCTGCCGGTATTCAAAATGGCGCCGATAGACTTTGCCCTTAATATGTCACAGGGGCTACCGGTGCCATTGGTCGGCCCCTGTCACATGGTAGGAGCACAAGATGGTGCCGGCCGTCCATTGCTCCTACCATGTGACAGGGGCCGACTAATTGCACCAGTAGCCCCTGGGTTATAGTAAGGGCAAAGGCTATCAGCACCATTTTGAATACTGGCAGCCGATGACCCGAGTGCAGGAGAATGCTCCAGGACCCCCGCTGAACCACCAGGAACTTTTGGCAAGTCTTGGGGGGGGGGGTCAGGAGGGTGGGGGGTTGTAGTTAATTAAGTTTAAAGGGTTGGGATGGGTTTGTTTGTTTTGTTTTTTTTTACTTTAATGGGAAACGAATCCCATATGTAACTAATGGACGAATCGGGGTCCCCCGAAAACGAATGTAACGGATTTGGGTCCCGACGAATACAAATACAGAATCGAACGTATCCATCCCTGCTGCACATCCCTATGGGAGACCTTTCTGATCTAATGCAGCACCGGGGCTGCCAGACTGGATTTGGGTCTTTGTTATTATGTCCCTGAAGGTCTCATCAATGTACCTCTCTGTCTGCCTCAGCTCCTCCAGGTCTGCCACTCTTGCCTCCAGAGATTGGACTTGTTCTCTGAGAGCCAGGAGCTCTTTGCACCAGGTGCACACATACAATCTCTCTGGTAAAAAATCATACATGTGACACTCGATGCAAAAGACTGGAAAGCCCCCCTCTTGCTGATGGACTGCAACCTTCATTTTAATTTTGTTGAGTTCTGAGTTAAGTTTAAGTTGCTAAGGGAGTTGGAGTAAGAGTACTTTAATTAGTGAATACGCCTATTTAATCTGCTAGTGACCTACAAGGGGATGATTAAACTCTCAATAAGTGCCGGTGCAATAGTATGATTTAGATAAGAGCCTGATTGATTTTTAATGAGAAAGTGTCTCTTGCTAAAAATCAAGGGTTGAGCTAGGGCTGGGTGGGAGGGAAAGACAAGACACTAGAATTAACTCCCTCTGGCTTGCTTATTATCTCAGACACACACAAACTCTAAAGAATATATTCCACTGTTAAACCTCTCTCCAAACTTTTTTAAGTCCTAAGAATTTCCAAAGCTATACTTACCAATCCTCTTCTGCCACCATTAAGTTGGTTGATCTTCACTCAAAGGATTGAGAGGTTTGGCACACAGTTCTGGTCCTCTTCTACTGCAAAGGGAGTGGAGCCTCTGGAAGGTGGGGCTGTGGAGCTCGAAGCCTGGATCACTTGCTGTGATCTCTGTAGTCCTCTCCGGTTATGCTTTGAACAGAGTAACTGTGTCTCAACCTAGCTCTTGATGCAGTTAAGCTACTTGATTTTCAGCTGTTTAGATCAGGGATGCTCAAACCGGTCCTACGCCCCCCCCCCCCAAGTTGGGTTTTCAGGATATCCCTAATGAATATGCATGAGATTGATTTGCATGCACAATATCCTGTGCATTCAAAATATTTCTCATGCATATTCATTAGGGATGTCTGAAAACCCAGCTGGCTAGCGGAGGCCCGTAGGACCGGTTTGAGCACCCCTGGTTTAGATCATTATCTTTCCACAATGGCACAATATAAGGAAACCGGCAGGCAATTTATACCTGATCTTTGTGTGGATAGAGCCGCTAAAAGCAGTAAGACTGGTAAGAAATGACCAGCAGACAGGTCTGCCCCTGCAGAGACATCGGCCTCTCATGAGGACCCAGAGTTAGAACTCAATGAGGCTGACAGGTCAGAGGCACATACCAGACATTTAATGAAATAATTCATAGAAAAAGTCTCTATGAAGTTAAGATTCCCACATGGGAATCACTGTCAAAAAGGTTGCTGATTTGGTAAAACACTGCACTGAAGTTGGAGGAGTAGGAACTGAAAATACCTGACTTGGAGATGTCAATGATATCAGTTAGCACAGAAGTAAAAACGTTGGACAGAAACTTTGAATCAATGAATTAGAGGCTAGATTTTGAAGATGCAGTCTAAGGGTTTTGGGAGTGCCTGAATGATCCGAGGGCCAACGCAGTGAAGTTCTTTCAAAAATAGCTACAAAACATGTTGCACCTATTTATGTGTTTATTTTAAAAACTCATATACCGCTAGAGCAATGGTAATAGACCTAAGCAGTTTAAAAACTGAACATACATAATAATAAAAGTGCTATGTAACATAAAATAAAAATAAAAAACATTAAAATAAATAAAAAATGCAAAAAAAAAAGTGTGGAAAGTAACTTATAGGTGGAAAAGGTTAACCTTGAATACAGCAAAGAAATCATTAAACTCAACAGGGGGCACTGACTCGGCTGAGAGCAATAATTCTTATGATTAGGAAGGTTCAGTGATAAGAGCAAGATTCTCAGTACTGCAAGGGAGTTTAAAGAGCTGTCTTAACAGGGCAGCTGTGTTATGATTTTTCAAGACCTCTCCTCCCAGCTACAGCAGCAGAGGCAAGCCTTTACAGAGAGTTAACTAGGAGTTATAATGATTAAATATTCATTACGTTTTGCTGTATCCTGCAAAATTTAAAATTGTTGCCAATGGTACCTCCTTGATCCTAAATAAAGGTACAATTTATTCTCTCAAAGCCAGGTCGCCATGATGTGCCGACCTGGCTTTGAGAGAATAAATTGTACCGTGGGGTTGAGGCTTAATTTGGGGCCTGCCAATAGTGATATACAAATGGATTCCAGAATTACAGCAGGAGTGAAGGAGGGGAGATCAGAGGCATTGACTATTAGAAGTCCTCACTATGGAAAATCTGTTATCTCCTTAAACTAAGTCCATGCACTGCTCATCCCATTCTTTTGTTGTTTTTCTTTATTGCTATGTTTTTTTTAATCTTGGGATTTTATTTTATTTTTTGCTATGCCAGTCTTTTTTTGAAGGGCCAGGACATAGATGGCTGCAGCTCAGGTTTTAAGCTTATTTCTGCGAGGGGTTCAGACCTGGCAAAAGGTAGATTTGTTTCACACTGTTACACTGCTATCATGCCTTTTTGGTTCCATATAGACCCTGGATCGATCTGGCTTATAGCAGTTTTGCTAGCGGTTATGTTTCATTTTTTATTATGTTACTGGGATACCACATGGGCACTGTTATTTTACTGGTGTTGCTGGCTGGACTTTTTTTTTTCCTTTGTTCAGGTATTTTTTCTTGGCTGATTTAGTATTACCCTAGTTTTTGGATTATATTCAAGACAACTCCGTCTCTCCATCAAGAGAAGTCTTTGAATCCAATGGTTCCTATAAGGTGGTCTTTTATTGCCCGTACTATTTTTCCTTTAATTTATCCTTTGTTTCCATAGGATTTGGGCAGTGCTGAACTTTTCATGTTTGGTTTGGACTGGAAATCGTAAGATATGGGGGGAGATGGAGAAAGGGAGTTGTGGGAAGGGAATCTGGGTTAGGGTGGGGAGATCTGGGTGGGTGGATGATTCTGCATGTCAGAGCTGTCCCATCCAGGGGGCTTTGGGCTGGGGTGTAAAGTGAATGGGGTTTCAGTGGGAGGAGTGTTAGTTGAAGGAGATGGGGGCGATTTTTCGGAGGAAGGAGTGTGCTTGTTTATGTCACTTGAGATTGGGTTTCTTGGTTATTTGTCAAAGGAGATAAATGGCATGCATATGTATATGGTAATTTCCAACAAACTCTAATGTACAGGCTGAGAAGGTCTCATTTTCTTTTCCTTGTATTAAAAGTGGGTTTTTTTTTGGGGGGGTGAGGTAGGGAATGGTTCTCCTCATACATAGTTTATATTACTGCATCTTCTTTCTACTCCGCTGGTTTACATTTCATTGGATGAATATTCTTCATGGGTCTGATGATCAAATGTACTTCATTAAATGTTAGAGGAATGTCCTCCCCCAGGAAAAGAAAGCACATTCTTTAGTTTGCAAGCAGAAATAAAGTTCAAATCTTAATGTTGCAGGAGATATACCTCACTAATTGGGAGCATGAGAAACTTCGATCTGGCTGGGAGGGTCAAGTCTATTCATCATTTAATTCTAGAAGTAGGAGAGTGTATATTATTATAGAAAAAAAATTTGCCTCTGCAGGCACATTGCTCTTTTTTGGACTCAGATGGGAGATACGTTATTTAAGAATCTTAATTCTTTTCAGATTACATTAGTGAATGTATATGACCCTAACTCGGAACAAACTGAAGTTTTTCTGACTCTTTACAAACAAAATTTACTTTTTTGGTTTTGCACAACTGTGCATGGGGAGGTTACTGGAATATATGCCCAGATACATTATATTACAAAAACTGGCCACAGCACAATTCTTGGCACCAAAGACTTATTTGACACTTTTAGCCTTATAGACATTTATAGGAATCAATATCCTTCTCGAAAGATTACACTTTCTACTCCCCAAGGCACAACATGTATAGCAGGATTGACTACTTCTTATGCTCACCTAACTTAACATTTATGATACAAAACAGTACCATTCTGACTAGCACGATATCTGATCACCATCCCTGTAACTATTTAGTTTCTTTTTGAAACCTCAAAATCTAGGTCATTCACATGAAGATTGAATACCTCCTTTTCTAGGAGACAAACATTTCCCGGAGCTGGTTAAGGAAGCAGTTTCCAAATTCAATGCCCATAATTCTGCATCAGTCTATAAAACGCTCCCGAGATGGGAGACTTTTAAACCTTTTTTCAGGGGAAAGATAATTAGGTTAGCTGCTAATTAGGAAACAGGCTGCTACACTTCAGGCTACAATGAAGGCCCTTGAAATTCAGCATAAACTAAACTATTCAATTCACACTCGCAAGTTATTGGATAAATATAGGAGGGAGTTACAGTCCTTGGTCATCGGCAGAATTGGGAGTACTCTTAAATACACTAAACTAACATTTTATGAACATTGTGTCAAACCTGGGGACTTCTTGACCACAGCTGTAAAGAAGTGGGCCTTTAAATCACAAACGGGCCGATACAGTAAAAATCGCGGGAGAGTCCTGGGGCTGAAGTAAGTTGCACGCGCCGGCCAACTGCCAGCTCGCGATCCCAAGCACAGCGGCAAATGGCAACTGTGTCTGGAACCTCTGGCCCCGTCCCCAAACCACCCACGCCCCGCCCCCTCCCTGCCCCTTTTTGCAAGCCCCGGGACTTACACGCGTCCCGGGGCTTTACGCACGCCGCCAGGCCTTTTTAAAATAAGTCCAGCGCGCGTAAGACCGGTTACGCGCGTAACCTTTTTAAAATCCGGCCCATTATGTAAAAATAAAGGAAGGGCATTTTGATAACTTATCTCGAACATAAGATCATATAATTTTCTAGGACTAATACTAGGCATAATTAAACATTAATATTTAATATAACTTATGAATGATGAATCTTTCTTCTTTATTAAAAAGTATAGCATCAGAGCGATTTGTCAATGAAAATTAATGTGGGCATTTTGAAGTGTCCCAATAACAACCATAAAACTGAGTAGACTGGATAAACAAAAGGGGTCTTTATCTCCCATCATTTATTACCTTACTATGGGGCCATTGTAATAAAGGGCAATAATGTTAGTGCAGGTTTTTACTCCTGGTGTAAGTTAACTGATATAGAACAGGGGTTTTAACTCCTAAAAATGCACGCTAAAACAGGAGTAAAAAACCAGCGCTAAGATTAGTATGGGTGCAGGCAAATCCCCTATAAAAGAAGGCATTAGCTATTCCTCAGCAATGCAGGGAGCTGCGCTAAAAGCAGCGTAAAGCACATTTTCTCAACACTGGGAATTTAATTCCTGGGTCAGGGTAGGAGTAAAATTTAACTCAATTTCTAGTTGCCATATTATACTAGCGCAATACGCAGTGTGGCAGTGTCTAGCACAGCGATAGAATGATTTTGGCCACCAGAAATATGAGTTTACTCCACCTTGGACCCAGGAGTTTAATTTCCAGTGCTCTTGGGGAGGGCATCCACAGTTGAACTGTACACTGGCACTGTGCATTCAACTTTGGCATACTGTTTAAACTGTAGATACCCTTCCCAGGGAGCTTACGCTATCAGTGCCCACTCCAAAGAGCAAATTCTTGCATCCAAGGCCCTTTTGACAAAGAATGGCAAGTAAAATCAAAGCTGGAGTGAGCAACTACAGCTAACAAAGCATAAACTCTGGGGGCGGGGGGGGGGGGGGGGCAACCTAAAGCTGAAGTACTGTTCAGTTGTAAGTGCCCACCCCAGAGAGCTTACATTGCAAATTCAACTCCTGGGTCTGAGGTGGAGTAAGCGCATATTTCTGGTGGCAAATGTTGTCTATTGTGTACACATCAGACCCAAGGAGGATTATGCATTTCCAATGTAAGCTCTCTGAGGCCAAAATATAAAACAACGATTAAAATCAATGAGCAAAAGCTTCCTTAAATAATATAGCCTTAATCTGCCATCTGAATTCTTTCCTATCCCTTTCTCAGCTGCTCTGATAACTTATTCCACAAGAGAAAAGGCCCTGGACCTGGTTTGTTCATATACAAAACACTATGAGCTGCAGACTCGCAGTAAACCAGGCTCCCAACGAACAAAGGCTCCTTTGTGGCATATACCAATGCAAACTTTTTGTTTTTAATGAGCACGTGCTCGAGCCGATGCAATATCGGCGCATGTTAAAGGGACGTGCGGATCCACCTCTCCAGGGCGCCCAACACTACATGCAAATGGGCTGCCACGGAAAAAAGGAAGCACTAGGGGAAACTGCATGTCCCTAGCGCCTCCTCAGCAGCGGGTGCTCGGGAGAGGTGGCTGGCAGTCACTTAGGAAAACGGACGCTCAATTTTAGAGTGTCCGTTTTCCTAACCTGTGCACAGCCAAGGGTTAGGAAAATGGACGCTCGTTAATTGAGCATCCGTTTTCCTAACCTGACCGCCGGCACACCTTTTTTTTTTGGGGGGGGGGAGTGGGGATTTCTAGCTTTTTTTTTTTCCCCCACCAACTTAATATCACCATGATATTAAGAGGGATATGGAACTGCATCCAAAACGCATGTCCAATCGCGGGTTAACCATGCACTTAAGCCAGTACATGGTATAGCATCAGCCCGATAGTGTCTGAATACAACTTATGAATGATCACTAGCAGCCGAAACTTAGATCTGCTCTTCGCAGGCAACCAATGAAGAGTCTTTAAGGCTGGAGTAATGTGTTCATACCGAGACACACCCAACAATACTCTAGCAGCGGCGTTCTATATTAATTGCAATACTTTAAGTAATTTTTGTGGTAGACCAATCCACAAAGTACTACAATAATCTAAAAAGTAGATTTTTATCAACCATACGCGCGGCCAAGCTGGGAGACACGCGCATCACTCAGATGTGCACGGGTCGCGTGGATTTTAAAAGGCCCGCGGTCATGCGCATATCTCCTGGTACATGCATTACAAAGGTTTTGAGCAAAAGGGGCAGGATATGGGCGAGGCATGGGCTGGCCAGGACAGCACCATGAAGTCAGTGTCACGCACAAGCCGTGTCAGGATCCCTCAACCGCGTAACTTACTTCTGCTACGGACTGCGTGTAAGTACTGAAATAAAAAAAAATTAGGGTAGTCAGCGGGGTTTTAGGGGTTGGGGCTAGTAAGGTAAAAGGGAGGCAAGTTAGGTAGAGGGTTTAGGAAGTCTGCTCCTTTACTGGGGGGGGGGGGGGGGGTGAACTGGGAGGGAAACAGGCCTAACGCACTGCCGCACATACCGGCGAGATGGCATTTGCATGCGCGTGCGCGCGTCAATATAAAATCATGCGCCCAAGTACCCGCGGGTAGCCGATTTTGTAACATGCGTGCGTGTTATAAATCAGCACGTCCATGTGCACGCGCTGGCAAATGCACGCACATGTGCGCACGCATATTAAAATTCACCTCTAAGTGTTCCAAAACTAGGGACGGCAGCGCAGTTTGAAACATATCGATTGGAAGATAATAGTTCAATGGTTCCAAAAGTTGTAATTTATAGAACGCCATCTTTGCTAGTTGTCCAACTTGAGATTTAAAAGTTGATTCAAATTATGAATTTCTATTACAATTGGAAGCTGGTAACCTTCAAAACAAATGTCATCTTTTCTGGAGTACTTTACCCTACCCACTTAAGCTTGGTTTTCTTGATATTTAAAACTAAATCATTATTCATACACAACCATTCCTGAATCTGCTTCATATAATCACAGCCTTACCTCCTTTCTCCTCTTTTAAAGCACTTTTCCACTTTTGTGTGAGTTTTTCAGTTTAACTCACATTTTAGCATTTGTTTGTTTTTTTTACTCCTGTTCAATTTGTATCCCATTAGCTGGGACCCCTGCGTGTTACATAAAGATTGCACTAAAATTTAACTCCAATTTTAGCACAGTTTTTATTACATTGGCCCCTTTATTGGGGAAATCCAAACAGAAAGCAGGGAAGAGGGCAGGCATAACATAATTATGGAATGCTGTGGGAGTATCTCATAAATCAGAGGGACAGAGCCTCCCTTCAACCAGTAGTTTGCATTTGTTAAATGTCAGCACTGAGAATGTAAGTGGCTTGCGCAAGGTCTCCAGTTCACAGTTCTGTGCCTAAACCACTGTGCTCCCCTGTCAGCACCAGAAACTGAACTTCTCAAAATAGTTTTGTAGCAACAGAGCACATAGTAACAAACAAAAATGTGTTTGTGCCTCTAGCCTGAGAGATTTGGAGGTGTGAAAAATCATACACAGGAGTAAACCAAGGGATGAATATTGCCAGTCAGCAAAAATTATTTTTCTCTCATACCTCCGAAAAAAGAGTGTGACAAATATGTACAAATTTAGCCATTTATGTGCCTGTGGAATAGAACCCTTGATGATAAAATACACAAATGTGGCAAAGATACCCCAAAAAGGTGATTTTACTTTCTCTAAGGAGGAAAACTAAATTGATGCCTGTCCTAGCAGAGAGGAAAACCAGAGATAACCAAACATTGGCAGAGAGTCAAAAAAGACATTAAAATTAAGACACGGAAAAAGTACAGGGCACAGACTCCTAATATCATCTATGTTATTTAAGTGTGAGATATACCTTTAATGCTAAACAATATGCAACAAAAGCACTTCAGATCGGATGAAGTCATCCAAAACAAAAACTTCTTGGACTCGTTCCTGGCGCCACTGGTTGTGTGAGGAACCACAAGCACAGTATTTAGGAAAGTTTTCAGATCTCAAACGGCACAAGTCTGTAGTCACTTCTACAGGCCGATAGCGTGCCCACCCTTCTTAAGCAGGAATAGCCTAGTGGTTAGAGCAGTACGTTAGAAACCAGGGTTCAAATCTCGCTGCTGCTGCTCCTTGTGGCTTTGAGCTAGTCACTTCACCCTTCATTGCCTCAGTAAATGAAGCTGTAAGATTGCATCTATTAAGCATTTTTCCCATAGATACAGAATGGGAGAAAAAAAAAAGTTAGTAAATCAGGATCTTAGATCAGTGGTTCCCAACCTTTTTTGTTTCACGGCACACCTGGCACAAGGTTCACTTTATTGTTCTTTTCTTCCTTCTCCCCCCATTCCACTGGTGTCATTATCTCCTTCCCTCTCCCCATCCCTTTGTACCATCAGAATTCTCTTCCCTTCTCTCTTTCTCCACAGCCCCCTAGCATCATCACCTTCTCCCTTCCCTCTTCCCCCCTTCCCCCAGCATCATAATCACCCCTCTTCCCTCGCATCATCATCTTCGTCCCTTCCCATCTCCCTCATCCCCTGGCATCATCATCAACTTCCCTCTGCCTTCTCCCACTAGCATCATCATCCCTCTTTCCACCCCTGGCACCATCACTTTCTCTTCCCTCTCCCTCCATCCCCCATGCCAATCACCTTACTCCCCTTCCACTCCTTGGTATCACCTGCCCTCTCACTTCCTGGCATCATCTTCCCTCTCCCTCACCTCCTGGCATCATCACCTTCCCTCTCTCTTCACTCTTTTCCACCACCAACACAATTATCATCATAGTCTTCCATCTCCTTTACCCTGTCACCTTATTTTCCTTTTCCTTCCACCCCCTGCATCATCTTCCCTCAACCAGTCCCTGGCATCATCATCATCACTTTCCCTACAGCTCTCCTTCCCATCCCCATGAAACATCACCTTCCTTTTGCTCTCCCCCACACCCAGTGGCATATTCAGCTTCCCTTTCCTCACCCCAACCCTAATCCTTGTACAGAAGAAGTATCTGAACATTCTTACCAAGTGCTGCTTCTTCTTCCTCCTTTCCAGCTTCCCTCTGCAATCTTAACTGCATGGAGCCAGAAGGTTTCACGAGACTACAGGACCCCGTGCAGTTTCTGTTGCAGAGGAGAACCAGCAGAGGGGAAAGCAGAAGAAATTGACAATAAGTATTGCTCTCTGATGCCCCCTGCTGGTGGTGGGACATCCTGTAGGTCAGGAGGCAGGAAATGAGACTGCAGCAGCGGCACACCTGCACTCCAGCCATGGCACACAAGTGTACAGAGGCACACCGGTTGAGAAACACCACCTTAGATCATAAGCCCTTAGGGGATAGAAAAATGCTTACAGTACATGAATCTAATCTACTTTGAAGTAGCTGAACTTTCATGAAAGGTGTAATATAAATCAAATGAAAAAAATCAGGTATTACTCCTCACTTCAAAAGAAGCTTCTCTTTCAAACACTGTTTTTTCATGATGTAATGTACAGATTGCTCAACATTTCATCCATTAACTAAGTACAACATTATATATATATATATATACAGATAGATAGATAGATATAGATATAGATATATACACACACACACATTTGAGTCACCTTTTCTCAAAATGTCTCTTCATTAAGATCAAACTGCAATGGAAATTATTGCGAGAAGCTTGGGAGGACCATCAACTCCAAGCCTCCTACACTTTGCTGGATTCTCCAGTATTACTATCTGCAGCTAACAGTTCATGCAACAGGTAGTCTCCAGGACTGAAAATCTCCAGTAGTTCTCAGAGAGCCTTTGAAAGTATGACAACTTTTTTCCCTTACACAAATGCATGCATATCAAAAGAATGACCAAAAAAATGCAAGAAAAACCTTTTCAATTAATTCTACAATGTGCATGCAATCCACAATCATCTGCTTAGATGCTTTCTATAAAACAGGAAGCCAAGAAAGACTTAAGAAACAGGACAAAACAATGGAGGATAAAATCTGATTTAAGAACAGTTGTAGAAAGGAAAAAGGGTTAATTAGAGATCTCACACATGGCAGTACAGACAGAACAATGCCATTAGGCTGGTCCAATTGGAATCTTTGTGCACAAAAGTAAAACTCCTGGTAGTGGTGGAATTGGCACGCTTTCACCTTCTGCTGTAAGATTTACAGTTTTACTCATGGATATTTGAATGTGGAGTCTGGAAGTGATTAGAGAAATGGATTAGAATGGATCTTTAAAAAAATGGATCTTTAAAAAAAAGACAAACGGGCCGATACAGTACACACTGTACTGTATTGGCCCATTTGTCTTTTCAAGGAAGAAATCAGTCTGTGCAGCATTCCTAGCCCTGAATGGCCCAAGGAATAGAAACTGAACTTGGAAGTAATATACAACTATATGATGTAATGGAATAGATAGGAAGCGATGAGATTTTAAACTATAAAAAAAACCCAAAAAAAACCAAATGTAACTTGTCTTTACTAAATAGTGCTAAATCCTTTTCCTTCCATAATTTTTTTTAATACACTTTAACAGATGGTACACCACAAAGAGTCAATTAAAGCATTGATGGAAATATAACAGATATCCAAGAAATTACATTTTTTTAAAGATCCATTCTAATCCATTTCTCTAATCACTTCCAGACTCCACAGTCAAATATCCATGAGTAAAACTGTAAATCTTACAGTAGAAGGTGAAAGCATGCCAATTCCACCACTACCCGGGTTGGACGCGCGTTTTCGACACACTAGCTTTACCCCTTATACAGAATGGGGTAATAGCGTGTTGAAAACGCGCGTCCAACCCCCCCCCCGAAACTGATAGCGCCCGCAATATGCAAATACATGTTGATGGCCCTATTAGCTATTCCCGCGTGATACAGAAAGTAAAATGTGCAGCCAAGCCGCATATTTTACTTTCAGAAATTAACACCTGCCCAAAGGCTGGCGTTAATTTCTGCCAGCACCAGGAAAATGTACAGAAAAGCAGAAAAAACTAGAGATGCATTTAGTTGTTCTGGGTCGGGTCGGGTTTCAGTTCAGGCGCTTCATGGGAAAACTCGTTTTCCGGCAAAAACTAAGCTGAAACCTGAACCCGGAAAAACGAATCAAAAAAAAAAATCTGAATTGGAAAAAAACCCACCCCAACCCTTCACATTTACTGTATTACAATCCCCCCACCATCCAGATTCCTCCCCAAGTCTTACTAAAAGCCCTGGTGGTCCAGCGGGGTCCCGCGAGTGATCTCTCCCTGCGGGCCGTCGGGCTGTCGGACCTGCTACGAATCAAAATGGTGCCGATGGCCCTTTGCCCTTACGATGTCACAGGGGCTACCGGTACCATTGGTCGGCCCCTGTCACATGGTAGGAGGAATGGATGGCCGGTGCCATCCATTCCTCCTACCATGTGACAGGGGCCGACCAATGGCACCGGTACCCCCTGTGACATAGTAAGGGCAAAGGCTATCGGCGCCATTTTGAATACTGGCAGCCGACGGCGCGAGTGCAGGAGATCGCTCCAGGACCCCCCGCTGGACCACCAGGGACTTTTGGCAAGTCTTGGGGGATCTCCTGCACTCACCCCGTCGGCTGCCAGTATTCAAAATGGCGCCGATAGCCTTTGCCCTTACTATGTCACAGGGGGTACCGGTGCCATTGGTCGGCCCCTGTGACATCGTAAGGGCAAAGGGCCATCGGCGCCATTTTGATTCATAGCAGGCCCGACGGCCCGGAGGGAGATCACTTGTGGTACCCCGCTGTACCACCAGGGCTTTTAGTAAGTCTTGGGGAGGAATCGGGATGATGGGGGGATTGTAATACAGTAAATTTGAAGGGTTGGGGTGTTTTGTTTTTTTTAATAAATGTGCCCCTCCCCCCGCACAAACCCGAAAAACAAATTTTCCCCGAAGTTCGGGGAAAATCCGTTTCATGGTTCTGGTCCCCTGAACCACCACGAATTAGGCAATTTATTTAAAATTGCCTAATTCGTGATAAACGAATGCACATCTCTAGGAAAAAACTGCTTTTCTGTACACTCTCTGACATTATATCATAGCGATATTAAGTCGGAGGCCCCAAAATTAAAAAAATAAATAAAAAATAAAAAAAAAATGTTTAAATCGGCCGGCGGCCCGCAGGTCGGAAGACAAACGCTCAATTATGCCGGCGTCTGTTTTCCGAACCCATAGCTGTCAGCGGATCCGAGAACCGACGCCGGCAAAATTGAGCGTCGGCTGTAAAACCCGCTGACAGCCGCCGCTTCCGTCAAAAAGGAGGCACTAGGGACGCGCTAGTGTCCCTAGCGCCTCTTTTTACCGCAGGCCCTCATTTGCATACTAAATCGTGCGCACAGTAGAGTGGTCTGTGCATGCGTCGGGAGAGCGGGCGTTCGCCTCGGAGCGCCAGCTCTCCCACGGGTTTTACTGTATCGGCCTGAAAATAAATTATGAATTCTCCACCAGACTGCCTTCTCTGTCCCCATTTCATTCACTTCCCTTTCCTTTGTGTCACACTTTCTTCCTTTTCTGAAATCACAGACATGGAAACTGCCCATATTTTCCTTCTCCAAATTCACTACTTGTTCCTCTGACCTCATTCCCACCCAGCTCCTCCCCTGTAATCATCTCATGTTTCTGCCACTTCTTCAATTTATTACTTTTCACTGCAATTGCTCTCATTGCGTTCAAACATGCTGTGATCACACCCTGCTAAATAACGTCCCATCTCCTTACTTCCTTTTGCATCCAAACTGTTTGGACATTCCACAGAGACTGATCTTGCCAAAGTCTCCGGAGACATCTTCATGGCCAAGGCCAACAGCCTTTACAAGATCTTCATCCTCCTTGACCTATCCACTACTTTTGACACCATTTATTACCATCTACTCCTTGCTACGCTGTATTGCATTTGAGTCTGTGAATCTGCTCTATCCTGGTTGTCTTACCATTCCCATAGTACTTTTACTTTATCCACCAGTGGTGCTTTGCTTCCTCCATTGCTATTCCACTATTGGTTGGTGTGCTTCAAGCTCTATACTTACCTTGATGCTGTGGTCTCCTTCCCCAGCTTTCAGTTATTTTTATGCTGACGATTCTCAGATCTACCTTTCTACACAAAAAAATTTCACAAAGAATCCAGTCCCAAATCTCTTTATCTGGACACTGCCACCCGAATGACCTGCCACCTTAAACTTAACATGGCCAAGGTAGAACTTCTTTTCTTCCTCCCGAAAAGCCTGCTTTCTCTCTTCCTTCTCTTTGTTTCTGTGGATAGTGCCCTCATCTTTGGGGGGGGGGGGGGGGGTCATCTTTCATGCCTGTCGCTCCTTCTCTAAACACATCCAAAACACTGCTTAAGCATGTCTTTTCTTCTTCTAATAATATTTCTAAAAACTGTCCCTTCCTTTCTGGGCAAGATACCAAAAGATTCAACCATTCTCTTATCACCTCCCGCTTAGAATACCGCAACTTCCTAACCGCTCTCTCAATAAACCATCTTTTTACATTGCAGTCTTTTCAAAATTCAGCTGCATGACTTATCTTCCTTCACCTTCACTATGACCCTTGCATCGCCTCTTCGAAAATTGCTACATTGGCTCCCCCCGTCCACGTCTGCATACAGTTCAAACCTCTTACTTGCTTACAAATGCATTCACTCTGCAGTTCCTCATTGCCTATCTTCTCATCTCTTTCCCTATGCCCATTCATCGTGCAAATCGGTCTTATCTGTACCTTTCTTTCTCTGCTGCTAAACCCAGACTCTTTGCTTTCCATCTTGTTGCACAGTATGCCTGGAATAGATTTCCTGAGTCACTGTGTCATGCTCCCTTCTCTGATTGATTGCATTCTAATCCCGTTTAAAAACTCACTTTTTGAGACTACTTTTAATCCTACTTCTGCACAATAAATAAACTTCCCAAAGACTCATTTGTTATATTTGTTTGTCTTGACTACATTGTAAGCTCTATGGAGCTCCATATGTGTCTGTACAGTGCTACATAAGTCTAGTAATGCTTTAAAACTGGTGAATAGTAATAGCAATAGAAACAGCATTCAAAGCCCCCAGAAGGAGCGATTCTGAGTCACCACATGACAGCAATGCCCCGTGGCCAGAATTAGGCTCCATGTGTACTAGAAGGAGCCACAGTCTATAGTCCTTGGATGAGAAGTGCCACTGGGATGGATAAACCAGTTTGGAGGGAATTGGAGGGGAGGGGGACAATTAAAAAAAATATATATATATAGGAAAAAACTCCTGGGTAGTTACAAAGGAAAAGCTTATGGTTCCACAGACTTTACAGAGGCCATTTCCAATTAAGCTAAAGCCCAAAGGAGAAGCACAAAACCGGCAGACAGGGCAATCTGGGATGCCAGGCCGGGGGGGTACCAACATGCTTTGGCAGGCAGCCAGGACAACAGGCCTGCTTGCCCAGAATAGTTTAAACACCATTTACACTCCCTTTCCAATGGGTATATCATACTCTGGAATTCTGTTCCACCCATGATGAATTGCATAATGGTTTGAAATACAAATAAATCTCTGCAGCCAAGACCAGCGTCTTTGCTACCCTGTGCCTATGTTTTCTAGCAACTTTCTGCTCTACCCATGAAATGTAATGCTCTCGTCTTAAGCCACTTCTTTCCAACCTTCCTCTATTTGGGACATAAGGTAAAAACAAAGCATAGATCCCATCATAAAAAAAAAATCTTTCCAGAGTCAAAGGTTTTATCATTCTTCATTTGGGAGTGAGTTTCTTAAAGACAAACTCTTGTATTCAAAACAAACCAGCTTACCCCCAGGATGGTTAATACATTTCAGATCCAATAAGCTCATCAAATATTTGAAATGGAAAGGGGGCTTCCTGCTGCTGCTAGGATAGTATATTTTGGGCAGAACGGTGAGTAACGTAAGCATATCTGTCACCCATTTCCTGCAATGGGATAAAATATGCTGTGGCACAAAATGGATTCTCCCAGCAGTGGGAAACCCTCTTCAAGGTAAGCTGCCTCACAATCTGCATTGTCCAAGAAGAAACTTTCTTCTGGAGAAGGACATTCCCCCATTAAACCACAGTTACCAGCAAATAAATAATAAAAATGTTGGCACTAGTGTGTTCTTTTAACATTTATTCTCCATGTAATTTTTTCATGTTTATGCATCAGGCTGCTAACATAGAAGATAATTTTAAAGGAGTTACACATGTAAATGTAACATACTATCGTAGCAATTTTAAAAAGCCATTTACTCATGTAAGATGCACTTACACGCAAACGTCCCATAGACCAGTGGTTCTCAACCTTTTTCCCGTCATGACACACCTGACAGACCCCGCTGACATGTGTGACACACCGCTCATTACAATTTACGGCGGAAATAAAAAATAAAGGCCCAGTATTATTTTTATTGTTAAGAATGACACAAGGAAAAGATAAGTACTCTGTCTGAACAGAAACTGCATAAATAGTAAACATCCCACACCAAACCAGCACCAATTTCCAGCACTCAAACTGTAACCACCTTACCTAAAAAAAGGCAACACTGAAATATTACACCAGGCCTTAAGACACCAATACATCTCCTATTAGGAAAACAGAACAAGCCAGGCTACTATAAAGCCCTACACAGAAACTACAAGCCAGCAAAATACCTCACCTCAGTCACATGTGCAAACCTTCATCTAACAAAGAATAAAGAGACCATAAAGCATAACTAGAAACATGCAGACAAAAACTGAACTGGAAACCGCAACAAGTCAGAGAGGCTGTATGCAGTGTAACAAAGGAAAATGAGAAACTTCACCAGTCCTCATAAAACAAATCAAGAAATATAAAATCAATAGCAGTAAAACCATACTAACATAATGAACAGATTATTTCAAATAAATAATGAATGGAATATCCAATAATTAAAAACTCATTCTAGATACCAATAAAATATTTCAAAATAGCAGACACAAAGACCCAATAATGAAAAATAATAAGGATAAAAAATGCTTTGCTCTGCATACCTGTGAACATTTGATATCCAGGTGCCCTGAGATAGTTTTGAATTAGCAGGAGGAGGGATGGTTTGCTTGCAACTTTCTCCTCTCTCTCAATCACACACACAAGCGCTCTCTCTCTCACTGGCTCTCAATCACACACATATACATATGTTTTTTCTCTCTCACTTATATAGGCTCTCAATCACGCACATATACTTATGTTTTTTCTCTCTCACTTATATAGGCTCTTAATTACACATTTACAAAAATGATGTCTGTGTTTTCAGACTTACACACACACGGGCTTTTAATCACACACATGCATACATGCTCTCTCTCTTTATCTCACTTACACACAGGCTCTCAATCACATACTCACATGCTCTCCTACCTACACTGGCTTTCAATCACACAGATGCGCATGCTCTCTCTCTTACTTATACACACAGCTTCTTAATCATACATACACATGATCTCTCTCACACATAAAGGTTATCAGTCATACACTTACATTCATGCAATCTCTCTCACATACAAAGGATCTCAGTCATACACAGGCTCTCATTCATCCACACATACTCTCTTTCACACAAACAGGTTTTCAATCAGACACTTACACGTACAGACTCTCAGTCACTCACTTACATACATGCGGTCTCACACACACAGACAGGATCTCACATATGCTTGCTCACTCACTCTCTCCCCCCACTCAATTAGCGGCAGCAGCAGCCTCCTCCACTTCCAACCCTCGAGGCCTCGAGAAAGAAGTCCCATCGGCCGCAGGGGCTGGCTTTTCTCGTCTTTTGCTCCCAGCCACACTACTCTTCTTTGTGCCACGCCTCTCTTCTTCAGGCCGATGCTGCCCATACTAACATGGTCTCTTCTTCTCACGCGCGTAGCCATTGCTCACCATTTCCTCTTCCAGGCCGTGGAGGGGCGGGAAGAAGAGACCATGCTGGTGCCGCTGACTCCAGCTCTCCTACCATGCTCTGCCCGGGCTATCAGCATTTTAAGCCCGCACAGAGCATGAGTTCCTATTTCGTTAGGGCAAGGGGAACAGCTGGGCCAAGGGGGAACCGGGAAGTGTGGCAATACACTTGCGTGTGCTTGGTGACCTGTTGGTTAAGAACCACTGCTATAGACAATTCAATGGCATATAGTGTAGCAATTTTTAAAAGTCCACTTACATGAGTAAAGTGCACATCTTGGGAAGTACTGTAGAAAAAATCTCTGACATCCTAAGTCTTCAAGATCAGCGTCACTATACCCAGTCCACAGCAAAAGGTCAGACTGGCAAAATGCTTTGCTGTCATATGTCATTCCTCTCATCTCCTTGACAACATGCCCATCCTCTCCTTCTCTGTGGACTGCCTGCTCTACACTGTATCAATTTCTAACTGCACACATGTACCTGTTGCTCTCCTTATGATTTCTATGAGTCCACTGATTATAGTAGCTTATAGAAATCATTCTTTTCAAATGAATGAAACAAATAGAATTCGTTTCATTCATGGCGCCCCATAAAATAATCAAATTGGCCTCTATTCATTTCATTTTTCTATTTTGTTTTAAACTAATGTACATCCCTAGTAACTCTTTAGTTCTGTCTTACATCAGCTCCTTTCCATCACAATAGTCACTTTCAGTAGCATCTATAACCCTAGAGATAATTACTGAGCTCCATTTACACCCTCTGCCCCCTTGATGAGCTCAGCCAGACCCTAAGGAATAGGTAACGGGAGTCAGCAAACAAGAAAGGAGAGTGCTGTCAAACAAAGCCAGGCTACAGTGGCTGTTATGTGAACCCATTAAAAATATGTATCGCAAAGCAGCAAGGTAAACAAATTTAAAAAAATAGTCTGTTTCAAACACAGACGTGAGTTCACATCATTGTCTTCCCCTTTGCTGGTTTCTGCTTGATATGTTTTAGCCCACATTGTTGCTTTAACTTCTCTGGTTTGCCTTGGGTCGAAGAAATAAATCTTTGCAATCCAAACTGTAATAAGCAAAACTAATTATCCACAAAACTTACAAATAAAATTTGGTAAATCCGATGACAGTTTAGGGTTTACACATCATCATTATACAGTCTGCCTGCTGCAATAGCATGATGACTGGTTCATAAAGTCAATTAAAATAACTACTCAAATTTTATATTTTATGGGTAACTACTGTAATCACAATTAGAAGAGAAGGGAGATTTTCATTCACTAAAAGGGCTAATGTACTAAAATGAAATAATGTTTTTATTGTAGAGATAATTCCCAGACTACCTTTTTAAAATACTTTTGAATGCTAAGATGGAACACGGAAGTCAGAACACGGACTCTGGGATACTTAATACTGCTCACTAAGACTATCTAGCTTGCAGTAAGGGCTATTCAGAATTGTCACAATGTCTGCATTTTAAATCTTCCGCAACCATCCTACAGAGGATGGTTGCGGAACCAAACAGTGACTGCATCCTCATCTCCAGGACATTCCTGCCAGCATGTGTTCAGCCTCAGAACAGACTACATGTTGAGCCCTGCCTGATTGACAAAAACATATGGCTTATATTAATTGTATTCCTCATCATTAGGGTCCTTCGTTTTCAGTTTACACCAATTTTCACCCATAAATTCCCTGCTTTTTTCCAAAGGTGACATTTGGTTTAAACTGATAGTCTCCCTAATTTTAGGACGATTGAAAAGTTGCTGCAGAGCTGCAGATGCAACATTTCAAGCCCTCCAGCCACTGCAGGAAGCCACTGTGGGCCAAAGTGCATCCTGTGTTTCAAGACCCATCCTCCACTAGTGAAAGTGCTCACTCTCTAGTGCCGCTCATGCCATGATTCAAGTCCTGCCTCCTCACCCCCCCAAGCAGTCAAAGTGCCTGGAGTCTGGTGCTGTGAATTCATTTCTAGAAGGCCCTGTCCACCAGAAGTGTTTTCCAGAAGGCTCCCTGACCTTGCACAAAAGCAGAAGTGCAATGCTGCAGAGCACAGAAGCCTCAGTAAGCATACAGCCAAAGGAGAGAGGAGAAGCATGGAGCTACCATCAGTAAGGATGAATGCTACTGCAGTGTGTGGGGTGGGAGAGAGAGAGAGAGGGGCATGTTAGACAGGGATGGGGTACAGATAAGAGATGCTGCTGAGTGGGTGGGTGGAAGAATCTGATAATGTTGTTTTACCATCCTAACCTTCTATCCACTTCTATTTACCCAGAAAAACGAGTCATTTTTTTCAACTGATTTTCTCCTGTTTTTGTTCTTATCATAATAAACCCTGATATATTCCCTACAAAAATAAAGAACAAAAATAATAAGAAATTACTACATACCTGATAATTTCCTTTTCCTTAAACCAGACAGATGAATTCAGGACCAGTGGGTTATGCAACTCTACCAGCAGATGGAGACAGAGCAAACTGACATCACAGTATATACATTCCTGCAGTGACATCAGCCTGCCGGTATTCTCTTCAAAAGCCAAATGTGAACAAAGTAGCAAAAACTTGATTAAGAACAGATAACCATTTCAGCACTCAGCCCACAGGAAACACTGTGCTCACACAAAGAATGTATAAATACTAGTCTATTAAAACTATTAGTGGATTAAAATTTACCAGTATCCCCTGGAACACATAACCACACAGGAGAACCATAGCACAATCATTTGGCAACCAAGGGCAGGAAACTGAATTTATCTGTCTGGTTTAAGGAAAAGGAAATTATCAGCTAAGTAGTAGTTTCTCATTTCCCAGCACCTAGACAGATGAATTCAGGATCAGTGGGATCTACCCAAGCTATCTCCTGTTCCCAGGACTGCGTCAGCAAACCTTCATTGGGAGGCTCGGGAGGTTCCACTATCCATGCCTGTGCACCACCTGGGCTGTCTGGAACAAAATGACTGAGACCTACAGAACGGTTGAGTCCTCTGAAAGGTCACTTCCTCTATAGGGTCGAAAATGCTTTGAACCCCTGGTACGACCCTTCGTGCCATAGGGGCGTGGCATCTGCTTCTTATCCTCCAGCAACAGGAGGAACTGGGGATTCACCCCGCTTACTAGCCAGTTTCTCCAACTCACTCCCAAACAAGATCAAGCCTTTAAAGGGCAATTTCATAAGATTAACCTTTTCTCAGCCATAAGTGACACCTGGCCACAATTACCAAAGCCATCCCTCTGGCTGAGGTGAGACCAAATTGCAGCCCGCATCTGCTAAAAAGGCGGTGGCTGGCTCCATAACTACCCTGAAATTGAGTCATCAACCTACTGAGAGAGAAGCAAGCAAGAGTGAGCCACCAGAGAACAACAAGAAGCTATCTGCATGGTCATTGCCACTGCCTCAAATGCTTGCTTAAGGATGATCTCGGTCCTCCTATCATGCACATCCTTCAAGTCCGCTCCTCCCTCCACGGGGATAGTCGTCCACTTAAGAGACGGCACAGACAAGCGCATCCACGTTCAGAAAATGCTATTGCTGTCTCACTACTGGATCCAGGGGGTACCGGCCTTTCAAACCCGACCCCCTTTGAAATTTGCCTCTGGTGCATCCCACTCAAGATCAATCCATTCTTGAATGACCTCCATAACAGGGGAAAAAACAAGAGGCTTTACGCAAAGAAACCAAAATGGGATTTTTCTTTGGCTCAGACATGGAATCTACTCCAGGTACTCCCAGCATCTTCAACGTCTGGGAAATCAGAGCTGGTAGCTAATTTCTATGAAAGAACCGCAACATAATCCTAAACGGATCCAGTCCCAGAGGAATTTCCCCATCCTCCAGAGTCAGGATCGGCCTCATCATCAGTGCCATCCAGATTCCTATCAGGAGGACCTGCTGCCAATCTAGGTGCACTTCAGTGTTTAACAGTAGTGGCGGACGAGTGAGAGGCCATCGCCTGTAATTCTGACCTGACAGCTTTGGACAGGGCTGAGGACTGCGCCTGAAGAAAGGACTGCAATCCTTGAAAAAGTTCTACCCAAGAAAAGGTGAAAGGATCCATGACAAAACTAGAAGGCACCTATGCTGAGCCCACTAAGCTACTGTCTCCCACTGAAGAACCAGTTAAGGGAGTTCCAAGGTCAAGCATCCCTCCTGACGTGTCCTTACCCAGGCCATCATCAGCCTTGGAAATACCAGGCTTAGTAAAATCAAAGGAAGATAATTCTCCCTGAGCCTCTAAGTAGCACTGGCACAAGTTATAGGGCACTCCAGGCTGAGATACTTGAATATGACAGGCAGCACAGAGGGAAAGGCGCTTAGGTTTCTTACCCACAGGCACCATTGGTCCATCAGTATGCTTAACGCTGCGCCAAACTTAAGCACACAACCAATGCGTCCCAGATTGTGCACACAGGCAGCGCACCCAAGAGAAACTGGGAGCACGTGGACACAAGCTAGACGCACTTGCATGCACCGACAGTTCTGAAGAGGACAACCTAGCGTGCAGAAAAAAGTGCACGAAAACAGCACCGCAGCCTACCAGTGGTGCACAGAAAAGAAAACCTAACTGGGGCCTAGCCCACCCGGGCTGCTCAACCTGCCCAAGTCCCTTAACCTCCTATGGGAGCGGGAACGATTGTCGGCACAGCGCACCTAGCACGGAGACCACAAGAAGGGGAAGGCCTACAAACAACCCTTCTACTCTGACCTTCTCCTTTTTTTTTTTTTTTTTTTTTAACCTTATCTGAGCTCATCCTTTCTCGGCTGAGTACAGAGACGATCTCCGGCTGTGGGGGGAGAGGGCATATACCTTCACCGCCGTGATCGGCTTCCTGCACCCACTGCCTTTCAGCTGTTTTAATCAGTTAAGTCAATGCCGGCTGAGAAAACCAGATACTGGACCAAGGCACTCATCTGAGGGATCACAGAAATCACCTCAGTAATTCTCAACTGGGAGAGGGACCATTTGGTATCACCACAGGAAAGCGGGGTGAATTAAATCTCCTATTTCTCCTCTAAAATTTGAAGCAATCCCCAGTCAGGAAATGCACATCCACCATCTGTTGGAGACAGAGAATACTGGGAGGCTGATGTCATTGCAGGAGTATATATACTGTGATGTCAGTTTGCTCTGTTTCCATCTGCTAGTAGAGGTGCATAACTCACTGGTCCTGAATTCATCTGTCTGGATGCTAGGAAAACAAAAATGAACAAATACACTAATGCATCATCAACATCACAGGCCTGGGTTCTCCACCAGACCTCACTGAACATCATCTGACCTTCATCAATGCTCTAAGCCTCATTCTACCTGGTCTGTTCTGCTTTCCTCTTAAAAACAAGAAATCTGACTTTGTACTGACTGAAACCAAGACTTCTGATCTCCTACAGTTTGCAGCCAAGATGAAAGACTAACTAAATCCGCAGACCTTCCTGAAGCTCACTGCAGGTGTAAGGGTTGGACTGTTTAACTTCATTAATGCTGGGAATAGTTAGGCTGTAATATATTTGTAAAGTGAAAGTTAGTTTGATATGCTAGTGCCTTATTCATTTTTATAAAACACATTAAAATATATTTTTCCTATGTGAGACCATTGCTAAATGTGTAACATTTTACTATAAACTCTGATAACCTCTAAAACAGAATGCAATCCAATAAAACCTCGAAGGACAAAAGAAGAAAGAAGAAATGGAAGGTTTCCCCACCAGAGTTCTAGTTTAAATATTTTTGTAATCTGAACAACTATTCACAAAGGCCATAGCAGAATAAAGACTAGCCACGGAAAGAGGTGTGCTTACAAAAGCAAAATAAAAATTAGAGCAAAAAGGAAAATGGGTAAAGAGAAAATAAGGGATGGGGAGTAAATGCCAAGGTAAAAACAATTTCTTTGGCTTTTAGGAAATTTTGGCTGACGCTCAAGTTTTCTAAATATTTTTTCCAGTTCTGGCTCTTCATAGTAGGATTTCTCATCGTTAGCCTCAAACATTTCTCCTGGCAGATAACTCACTGGGCACGTCTAATGTTCTGCTTCAGCGTCACCCTCGTGTTCCATCTCTATCATCAGAAGTAGGGGCGGCCTAAAGTATATTTCAATGCTCAACCAAACAGTCCACACTTGAAATGCTTTCATGCAAGTCCTAAATTTCAAAAGGGAAGCAGAATGAACCTCAAGACAAAACAGGAGCGCACAAATTGAAAACAGAACTCCTGGCCAGACTCCTAACAAATACCAACGGGCCTCTTCCTTTGCTCTGTTGCTTCCTTTTTGTCTCTTATTCTTAGGTTCCTTTGTTTTGTTTTTTTTACCCAATCTATTTTATTTCCTTATTTTTACTGGAATATATTTGTTTCAAATAAAAAGTGTACACCTTTTATTATTGCCTTAATACTAACAAACCGAAATTTTTAGTGGAAGAAACTGGAATCTTACTGGGTTACGGTTCCTTTGACTGGACCGATGTAAAAAGATGTGGTCTCAACAGCTCGTCTGCTTATGCCAATCCAATAAAAAGCATCATAACCTTCATAGAACATGCATAAATGTGGTTTACATTTGTTTAACTTCTCAGGAGGAGCCTGCCAAAACCCAATGGTGTTGCTCAGTCCTGCAAAATAACAAAACAGCCAGCTATGCATTTTCTGATAGACTTTGAAAGAGAAGGACTGGAACACAAAAAGTGGCAGATGAAGACATTTTGGAAGGCCGCCTTCTGAAATCTGTACAGTTTACCATTAAGGTACCATTGAGGTCCTGTACGGCGTTTATGCGGGACATACTATATTCATACACAGCATGAACAAATGTAACAATGTGTGCACAGTACTCTAATGAAGATCTGCACAGAAGCACGCTGGCTTATCTATACTCAAAAAGGTGGTGGGCTACAACAGCAAGTGCTTTCAATACTTTTAAACAACACCAACACCGTGAGACACATAATGCTAGGGGGAAAAAAAAAGGAAGCTTCTTGATCATGAACCTCCCAAAGTTTTCCTTTAAAAAATCCTGATTATTTAACACTTTTACATGGGAACACCTGCAACATATGACAGCAAAAGAAGTTGAAGAGGGAATGAATGTGGACATAATCAAGATGGCTGCACAAAAATACCCAAACCTTAAGCAGAACAGGCCCAGAGCAAGAGCCAGCATTAGATGCAACAGATTAAGAGTGAGCCAAGGTGCTGTCTCAGCAGACACTGCTGAAATGATTGGACAAATTATGGGCTATCTGCAAAGATATCGTCTAGCCTGGACATTAAACTCAAGACAGGCACAAGTAATAGTAAGTAATTAGTTGTTTCTGTGGAAAAGAACAGTAACCACATAGATGATAAAGAAGTGTGCATCAGAGAAATAAAGGGTGCAGCAATGGCTAGCGGTCAAACTCCAGTCTCCTGAATGCAAAATATGTTTTCTCACAGAAAGGCAAGAGGAGACAGAACTGGAGAGGCAACATTTGCATCATCAGGTTTTCGGAAAGCATGGAAGGCAATGACCTAACAGCCTCCTTTCCAACATAGAAACTGCAGGTCTCGGGTCTCAATAGTAAAAATAAGGCAATCGAAATAGATTGGCTGTACCGAGCATTAGCTTTGATGCCAATGGAAGAAGGCAGTAGTAATGCAGGTACACAGCTTTCAAGATTCATGTGCTGAATGCAGCCCATCAAGCTGGTGAGGTGCTTCCAACAGAACCAAAAGTAACATTTTTACCATGATTTCTCATCAGAAATGCAGAAAAAAAGACAAAACTGAAGAGTGGTCAAAAAAATACTTTGGCGATGTGGGCAATCTTCCATTCAGATGTACTCAGTCAAGTCAAAAGTTGCACACAAAGTAAATTTGCGTTATTCATGTTCGTCAAAATGGGCCTGTATAATTAGGTTGCTGTTTTAATATTATTGTGTTTTACTGTGTTCTAAATGTTTTTGTATAGTCTGTGGACAACTCATGAATGTAAAAGTTGCAATCTGACTTGGTTGACAATGTGGGATGAGTGCGTAATATAAGAATTTTTAAATAAATAAGTATACTAAAAGTATGTTTATGTGCAATACACAGTGATGATAACTTTTAAATGTATACACGTATGCCGACTTGCGCCAAAGGATGTGGCCATATCATGACATATGGGATAAAATTGGTTGTACGCACATATATGTGTGCGCACAATTTTATTTGGACGCGCACATGTGCGCACAAATGCTGTCTCTACTGCATAAGTGGGGCGATTTTAGTAGACCCTCGCCGACATGTTCCCAGTTCGCCCAAGTCAAGGATAGGACTTCCTAAACCCCCGAGTTAATTAACCTCCCTTTTATCCTGTTAGCCCCCACCCTTAGCCTAATTTTGGGGTTTTAGGACTTACACACCATCCATAGCAGAAGTAAAGTTACGTGTAATTATTTACGTGCAGGTTTTATTCATAAATCCTGGAACACCCATGCCCCGCTCAGACCATGCCCATGCCCCACCCCTTTTTCGGTAAAAAATTTTGCGTGTGTACCAGGAGATATGTGCGTGCGCGGATGCCTTTTAAAATCCACATGGCGCATGCCGGCCCGACTTCTGCGCGTACCTCCTAGCTTTGGCGCACGCTGGGCTTTTAAAGCTCAGCCCTAATCCCCAAACACCAGGCAAAATCTCCACTATCTACTGCTTAGGAAGGACACACTACATTTTAATATGCCTACATATTCTAAACATGTAAACAGCATGCTAATGACCTCAGTTATTAGCATGCTATGTAATGAGCTTCCAGTACCAAGAGCTAAAAATAAGCATTTTTAGCATGTGAAATTTACAGTCGCTCCTTTCCAGGAATGTAGTAAACTAGCATGCAGAACCGGACATAGGCCTAGTAATATTTCTTCCATCCATCTCTTCTTGATCATGCAACAGTCTACTCTTTTCCCATCCCTCCCCCAGGACAACTTCCTGGATGGTGTCCGTCCCAAGGCTGGAAGGGGTTCCTCATCCAAGGCATCGTCATCTACGTGCCTCATCAGTGCTACTGGCTGGCCAGTAAGGCCCACCCCTGTAGCAGCAGCTTCCTTTTCCTGCTTCCATGCCAAGCCCAGACCCACTGGCCCTGTCAAGCGGAGGATACAAACTTGGATCCCCCATGCCTCAGCCCAGACTGCTGCAGCCTAAGCCACCAGCTGGCCTTGTAAAGTATTCCAGAAGTAACTGGCAGCGTGGCAGTAATCTGCCTGGTATGGCAGACAATGAGTTAGTATTAAAAAATAAAATCACCAAGCCCAAAGCAAAGTACTTCCAGGCCTCATGCTAATATCAGCAAAACATGTCACATATGTTCAAACGGGGCTCAGGAGTAAAGCAAAGAAAGGATGAGCAAGCAGCTGGCAGGCAAATGTTAAACAGTTCTACAGAGGGCATGCCACGTTAATCAACGGCACCAAAAACGAAAAATTATTTTAACAAAACTAAGGATACCTTGAAATAGCAGCTACATCTGTATTTTAGCATTCAGCATCTCTTTACAAACTAACATCCTTCCACAAAGTGGTTTCTGCCCCCAGAGTCTTTTCCATTTCTCCATCCCCCAAGAAAAATTCAAAGTTCAGACATATGAGCTCGCTGTTGAGCTCCATCATTGCTGGCTGTTTTTATTCTAGTGCTACATTTTTATTTAAACATTGTGCTGGGGAAACTCAACACTTCCTTTTGAAGTTCAAGCTTGAAATTCTTTTTTAAACACTTATAATGAACTGCATATGCTTCCTGCTTATTGACATCTTCCCAACGTTGAATTACTGCTTGCAATATGTTGGTAATGAAGTGCTCAGCAACAGGTGATAGTTTGCCAATGAGAAGATAAAACTTCAGAAGATAAGACCCTTGATGCCTAGTATTGTATTTGATGTATAAATCAGGGCCCCAGCTAATTGCTCTCACAGGCTTTCAAATGCTTTGACAGTCTCTGTTGAAAACAGGATGCTAGGCTTGATGGACTCTTGACCCAGCATGGCAATTTCTTATGTTCTTATGAGGAAAGGCTGAAGAGGTTAGGGCTGTTCAGGTTGGAGAAGAGATGGCTGAGGGGGTATGATAGAGGTCTTTAAGATCATGAGAGAACTTGAATAAGTAGATGTGAATCGGTTATTTACACTAATTTAAGACAAATTGGAAAAAATTATTTTTCACTCAATGCACAATTAAGCTCTGGAATTTGTTGCCAGAGGATGTGGTTAGTGCAGTTAGTGTTAGCTGGGTTTAAAAAAGGTTTGGATAAGTTCTTGGAGGAGAAGTCCATTAACTGCTATTAATCAAGTTTACTTAGGGAATAGCCACTGCTATTAATTGCATCAGTAGTATGGGATTTTCTTGGTGTTTGGGTAATTGCCAGGTTCTTGTGGCCTGGTTTGGCCTCTGTTGGAAACAGGATGCTGGGCTTGATGGACCCTTGGTCCTACCCAGCATGGCAATTTCTATGTTCTTATGCTCATGCTGTGTGGAGAAAGTCCAATTATCTAAAGCGTACATACATAGTACAGTGTGTGCTGGACATGAAAAGTCAAAAAGCAAGAGAACCAATTAGGACTTCAATGCATGCTTGAGAATGACTTGCATGTCTTAGCTGGAAATTATGAGAACAATGCCATAAGTATGTATGTAATGCCTTCCTTGGCGAGGGCACTCCTAGGCCCAGAAGTCCTACTACCCCCACAATAGGCTTTATGAGTTCTTGGCAACTGGTGCCTCCACCTGGGCACAATGGGCGGGATTTACATCCCATTTTTCCAGGAAAGCTGAAAACAAAGGACTGTAAATAGGCCTGCCAGTATTTTCAAGTTTCATTACATTTCTGTAACTAAGTGCCTAGGAGATGCAAAACAGGGTCCTGAAAAATGGACTCTTCCCCACCTGGGAGCATGGGTCAAGTTCTGGCCCATGATTTCCACCGTGAGCCCCTGCACGCCTGGAAATGTTGGGGCAGAGGCTACAGAGCCTCTGCCCCAACAGAGCCTCTGCCCCAACAGTACTCCCTAATGGATTACAGTATTTACGATTACTTAATGTCTTCTCCAGAGGAGTTAAAGGCTCAAGGAAATGTTGAGGGCCTTTTAACAGACACAAATTAGACATATTTGCTTGGAGAAAGGAGGGAACAGGAGCAGGTTGACGTAGGAATTCAATGGTGATTCATCTACGATCTAGGACATTAAGGCACAAAAGAGACAGATTTTGTCACCCCTATGCACTATTGTTGCTGTCACCCCTCTTCCCCCACCCGCCCAGTAAGGACAGATAACTGGGAGTAAAACTAAGGCACAGACCCTATAAGTTTGCTGCGGCAGCTCAGGGTAGATTCTGAAGCAGACTGGCAAACATTTCCATCTTTATATGATGTTATAAAAATTATGAAATGTTCCAACCTTGCTTGTGTCTGCATAATTTATTTTTTTATTGGGCAAGGAAAAGGGATCTTAAATATCAGTATAGGGATGAGATCTCAGGGATGGGCAGAAGAGGAGAGGGTGTAAGGACCAGGGATGGGGAGAGGAAAAGATGAGGATAGAGATGTGCATCGGGTGCCCGATCGTTTCTGCTTTCGGATTCGTGTGGCCGTGGGAAAATCTCGTATTCCCGTGGATCGGCATTGTTTTTTTTTGTGAAAAATCGTTTTTTTGGCTTAGTGCGCACTAACAAAAACTAACTGTAACTAATTTTTTTTGTTAGTGCGCGATAACGGGAGTTAGCGCACACTAACAAAAAAAAGTCGAAAAACGATTTTTTACGAAAATTCTGGGAAAATGCAATCATTTTATCGGTTTCCCGATCCATGACGATTTAGGAAATATTGTACGAATTTTCTAATCATCAAAAAATGATTGCACATCCCTAGAGAAGGACTAGGAATGGCAAGGTGAAGGTGAAAGAACTGTGGATAGGAGGAGGAGTGTGAGAAGGAAAGCATTGGGGATGGGAGGATGAGGGTTATAAAAGAATGGGAATAGGGATGATGACAGCTGGGGGGAGATGGAGGAAAGGAGGGAAAATCGGGAATCTGGGATGGGAGAAAAAGAGTGAGAGGAAGGGAGGTTCTGGGATTGAGATGGGGAAGGGGAAGTAGTACATGTTGGGGGATTTGGAGAGAAGGGAAAGGAAGGAAGGACAGTTCCAGGATCTGTGGGGATAGAATCTGAGATCAAGGGAGAGAGAACCTGAATTACAGTGGGGAGGGAGGAAGAGGAGGCAGGTGTCCCTACGCTGCTCTGATCCTGCTCCTCCTTGCATCCCCCCTCTCTAAGCTCTCAACCTAGTGCTCGCACACACATCCCCCCCCCCCAGCATCAACCCCTACTCCCTCTCTCATACATACACACAAACAATACCTCCTTCCCCCCAGCTGATCCGCTCGTTCCCCAGCCTCTCTTCTTCCCTCCCAGTGATCCCCATTCAGCACCTTCTAACCTGACCAAAATGATGGACCTTCACCTCCCATCCTGTTCCCTGCGTGCTGCTTGGGAAGAGAGGGGCTGGATTAGTAAACAGAGGTCTCTTCCCTTCTGAGTGAGATTCAGCACAGCTGGAAGGCAGTAAATCTTCAGCTAGCCTGCTGCACCTTCCCCCACCTCTCCAGATATTTGCCACCCCAGGCACGGGCCTAGTGCGCCAGGCTTGCACAGAAGACAGAGTTCTTACAGTCTGCGACAAATTCTGAGACAAGCAAAGCTACTGATCAGTGATGTATGTATGCTGTACAAAACTGGATAAAAGTATTGTACAAAGGGTTTGCCTTAAAACATTCAGAGGAAACTTCAATTTGTGCCCTAATGCGGAGGCAAAAGGTTTCTTTCAACAAATAGAAATTACTGCAGCCTACAGTTTTTCAGATGGATGGTTTCATGAGAGTGTGAGGGGGGGGGTTGAGGAAAGCTATTAGTGAGGGGATATGGCGGGAGAATGGAGACAAACACTGAGTAAAAGGGGGAACAGGGGGAATGGGGGTGACCACAGAAGGATTTATGTGTCCCTATGTTATGATGGACGAAATCCGGAAGTGGATCCTTAGGCCGACTGACCCGAGGGAACAGTCGGGAGGCAGAACTCCCACTGGGCAAACGGAGCTTCACCTGGAAACCCGTGACTCCTCCAGAGGAGCTGTGGGAGCCCGGGTCGCAAGGACTTAGGAGTCTTCACCCTGGAAGTCCGAGGTCCCCCCAGGAGGAGCCCGTAGGGACCCGGACCGCTGGGACTTAGGTGGAGACGAAGAAAACCCAGGAGTAGAGTACGAACCGGAGTCTTGGCAGGCGGCAGGCAAACAGTAGTCGGAGTCGCGGACTGGAGTCAAGGCAGGCGGCAGGCAAGCAGGTGTCGGAGTCACGGACCGGAGTCAGGGCAGGCAGAAGACAAGCAGGAGTTGGAGTCACGGACCGGAGTCAGGGCAGGCAGAAGACAAGCAGGATTCTGAGACACGAACCGAAGTCTAGGCAGGCAAAAGTCAGGCAAAAGCAGAAACACTTGGCAAGCAGAAGTCTAGGAACCAGGCAGGGGTCGAGACAGGCAGGCAGACAGGCAGCGGGAAACAGGAACCGGCAGGGACGATGGCAACTAGCTCTTCAAAGAAGGAACCTCGTTGCAAGGCACTTTGGAGACGAAAGTGCCTAGTTTAAATCCCCCGGTCGGCGTCTGACGTCACGGTGGGCGTGTCAGCACATCCGGGTGCTGACAGCAGAAAACGCTGGTCCCCGCGCGCGCGTTCCCCTGCTGAGGGGAGGAGTCCTCAGCGGCGTCTCCCTCGTGGAGACGCCGCTGCCATGCGGCCCGGAGGGCCCTGAGTCTGGCGATTTGCAGCGCGGAAAAGAGAGGTAGGTGCCCGGTCACTAGTCTAGTGACCGGGATCGTAACACCCTATACATTTAATTGTTCAATTTCAATAATACTGTATAAAGTTATAACAAAAATGTGGACAGTTTTTCTTTCATGAAAAGTACTTCAATAAAAACATGGATAACCAACATATTTAATTCATCAGCAAGAACTCATCCCATGCATGCCGATAATGGTGCTTTTGCTATATATAATATACCCAACTAGGTAAGGGCCAAATTTGTGGCTTGGAGGAAAACTGTAGTTAACTAAATTTTGTTTTTCTATCTGAAAGTCTGAGACAGTTTATTAAATTTACCATACCCAATGTGTAAGACTTTGTAAATTAAAAAAAAAACAAAAACCTTACAATGCTGTAGTTTGGAGTGATTTGTTTATTTATTTATTTTATTTATTTATTAAATGTATAACCTGCTAATCATTAAATCTCAGTGAGGAACTTAAGCACATACATAATTATTACCAAAACAATCAATAGCATAGGTCAAAACAATAACAGATCAAACAATAAAACAATAACATTAAAAAGTCAGATAAACGCAAGATTACTTATTTACGGAACTGATTTGATCTGGTTGCTGAAGGCGGGTGACTTCAGATAGAAAGGGTTCACACAGAGGGAATTGATCTCCCTTTATTATTATCCTTGCCATCAGTAGTGACTAGAAGAATTCTTAGTAGTAACCCGATTATTGCCCATACACTGAAGATATGGAAGAGGGTAACTAAGTATATGGGGTTATCTCATTCAGACTTGTCCCCAATCATGCCACTGGCAAAAAAACCCATATATCTTATTGTTCTATTTCTTTTTTTAAATGAGTTCCTCCTTGATAAATAATACTGGAGTGGGACCTAGGTAGAGATTGCAACGTACTGCTCTGTTGCCAGCATTGATGTACATGGGCAGGAACTGAAACGAAGCGTGTTCAACATGCCTTATCCAAGATCATTTTGTTGTTTTTCTTCTTCGTATGCCATCCTCTTGGATAGAAGACCATGGATGCATGCCCTATTTCGTTCTCATTTAGCCCCCTGCCCTTCCCATTTTAAACCATAAAGCTTTGTACTAATCTATATAGCTACCATAACTAGTGTGGCTGTTGCCGTAATATATGGCCACATCTTAGTTTAGTTTAAGAATAAATCAAAGCGGTTTACAATTAGACATAAAAAATACAATAAACATATTTTGTAATGAAAAGCTGTATATTGCCCAATTAATTTGTAACAGAGTGAGTACCTTTTAAACCTTTCATCACTAAATTGGTGCAGAAGAAATCTCCATGGTTAGGGATGTCAGGCTGCAATGTTTTCATGTGTCCTCATGACCCCACACAACCTATCTAGTTTTCAGGATAATCACAATGAACATTCATGAGATAAATTTGCATCTACTGGGTCTTCAGGGTTGATTTAAAGCAATCACACTGCATATCTGGTATTCCTTTGTATTGATACTCAAGGTCAGAAATGCCGTAGCTACTAAATACATTTCTGAAAATACAGACCTGAAAAGCACCCAGTCTGTATGTAAATGTGCATGTATGTATATTGGCATAACATGTATTTAATATACAGGCACTCATGATTTAACAGAAAAATAGGTACAAAATATTTTAAAAGGATAACATCAGTCATTCGAGATCTTCACTGGCTCTGCATAATATGTTGTATTAAAGTCAAAGCCTTAATTGACAAAGCCAGGATGGGGGAAGCCAAGCCCCTTATCAGTTATATGAGATCAGCCTTAATTTAGTATATGCCCAATAAGTCACTGAGATCATCTGAGGTGGCACTGCTTAGTGTTCCCTAAACTAGGGAGTTTCAGTTGGTAGATACCTGAGATAAGGCATGCATGCAAAGCAGCTCATTGCTTGTAAACTTTATCCTAATAAAATAAGGCCTCAAAAAATGCAAGCTGGGTTATTTTCCTGAGAGTACGCTACAGCACAGAAGTTGTAGCTAACTTTCCCCAGGGACGCTAATGCGCATATCAATGCTCTTGGGCTGGTTCTTAAAGGGCCATCAGAGGTCAAAAGAGCCCCCACCACCTCTAGAGACAGCCCTACAGAAAAAAGTTTGTTTTTTTTTAACTTTACTTAAACAGGTAGACACTTCAACAATATTGTTATGTTTAAGGAAGGATGTGAACCCCTGGGCTGAGATGAGCGATGTCTCTGCCCACAGGGAGGAGCCCTGTGAGCCTCACCGGCAGCAGGCACAGTCTCAGTGATGTGGGACACAGCTAGGAATGAATACTTTATTAAATAGGAAGGAAGAATTAGTCTCCATAGAAAATGGAAAATGTTCATACAGTCCTGGGCAATGGGAATTTCCCAGAATGAGACACAGCTGAGAAAATCCAGTAGTGGCCCATGGAGCAGGGTATGCCGGGGATCCCCCCTGATGAGCATAGGCAGCTTCAGGAATACAGATCCAGTAATGGCCCGCGGAGCAGGGTATGCCGAGGATGTCTACAGTAGATGTTGAAGAACTGGAAGCAATGCCGGAACCCGGAAGTGGCTCCTGTAGATGATATGTAGGTATTCTATAGAGCAGGAAGGAGATTGACTCCCACAGAAGGAAGGCGGTAGTAGCCCGAGGATCGGGGTACGCCGCATGGAATCCTCAATGCAGTCTGTATAGTAGAAGTCAGTAGAGGTACTCACGGTAGGTGTTTCCTAGGAGCGAGATAGAGACCAGAGAAGCAGGTCCAGTAGTAGTCAGGCAGGAAGTCCCTCCGAGGAGTGGATAGCCAGGAATGCAGAGGAGCCCCTAGGAACCGGGTACTCAGAGCGTCCATGTGCCAAGACCGAGTCAGGAATAGGAAGTCCTTGAAGTGGAGAATACAGCAAGACGGAACTCCTTGCTAATTCGAGGAAGACAAGGGAAGGTGAGATTAAATACACTGGCGGGTTGATGTCATCGGGTGGGGACGCCCCCGAGGTTCCCACCATGACGTGTTCAAATGAGGCCCTTGCACACGCGCGTTTAGGTAACTCCAGGTCCAAGATGGCGGTCGGCAGCGCCCATGCTGTCCCGGGAATGCCGGAGAGGTCGGTGTGGACTGGAAGACACTGACATTCTTCCCAGACTTGATGGAGCAGGGAAAAAAGAGGTTAGCATGAGAGGTCGCAGCCATCTGCGACCAACAGGTGTAAGAGTACCCCCCTTCTTAGGGCCCCTCCCAGGGGGTTTTAGCTTCCTGGGATGTGTCTTGTGGAACTGTTGGATCAAGTCCTTGTCAAGGATGTTACATGCAGGCTCCCAACTATTTTCCTCAGAACCAAATCCTTCCCAGGAAATAAGATATTCCCATTGTCTGCCATGTTTTCTTACATCAAGGATGCCTTCTACTTGATATGTGATGTCATCTTCAGCAGAGAGAGGTTGGGGCTCCAGTGTTTTCCTGGAGAACTTTGACAGAATGAGTGGCTTCAGAAGGGAGATTTGAAATGTTTTAGTGTGCGGGGGCTTGCGTGTGGTAAGCTGATGTTTTAGTGTCCGGGGGCTTGCGTGTGGTAAGCTGATGTAAGATCTAATGAGATGTCAAATTTCTTGCTCAGTGATCGCCAGAACTTAGCGGTAAACTGAACCCCTCTTTCGGAGAGGATATGCTTAGGCATGCCATGTAGATGGAAGATGTGCCCGATGAACAACCTTGTCAGCTCTGGGGCAGATAGTAAGCCGGGCAGTGCCACAAAATGTGCCATTTTAGAAAAGTGGTCAATGGTAACCCAGATAGTATTATTTCCGTTGGACAAAGGCAAATCAAAGATAAAAGTCCGTGGAAATGTGTGTCCATGGTTCACTAGGAGTGGACAATGGTTGGAGGCCAGCTGGAGGTTTCTGTCTTGCACATGTAGGACATGACTCTAAATAGGCCCGTACATCTTCCTTCACAGAAGGCCACCAATAATACCTCTGTAAGGTGATGAGTGTTCTGGACTGTCCAGGGTGACCAGCAAGCAAAGAGTCATGGGCCCATCTGAGGATGTTCATCCTGAGGGAGTGCGGTACCACTGTCTTCCCGGTATGAACCGTGTGGGTAGCTGCAAGAAGTACCTTGGTAGGGTCTATGATATGTCATGGTGTGCCCGGGACGTCTTCTGGAACGAAGAAACGGGAGAGTGTGCCTGCCCGTGTATTCTTATCCGCTGGACAATATTTCAGTAAGAAATCAAATCTATTAAAAAATAGGGACCAGCGGGCTTGCCTATGGTTCAAGCGTTGCGCATCACGAAGGTTTTCAAGATTTTTATGGTCAGTGAAGACCGTTATCTGGTGTTGCATACCTTCAAGCCATGGGCACCATTCTTCGAACGCCAATTTGATGGCAAGTAGCTCCTTGTCTCCTATCCCATAATTCCACTTGGCAGGGGAGAACCACCGAGAGAAGGAGCAAGGATATAGTGTATGGGTGTCACTGCGTTGACTAAGGACAGCACCAACTCAGACATCCGAAGCATCTACCTCGACAATGAATGGTCATTGAGGATTGGGATGGCATAGACATGGTTCCTGGATAAACGCTTCCTTAAGTTTCTGGAAGGCATCAATGGCTTCTGCAGACCAATTAGAGGGACTGGCTCCTTTCCGCGTCATGGCTGTAAGAGGTGCGGTCAAAGTGCAGTAGTGATGAATGAAGGATCTGTAGTAGTTCGTGAATCCAAGAAATCTCCGCAAAGCCTTCAGACCAGTAGGTTGGGGCCAGTCCCGGATACTTTTGGTCTTTTGCAGGTCCATTTGAAAACCCCGGCTGGATACCACATAGCCAAGAAATGAAACGGATTCCTGATGGAAGGAGCATTTCTCTAGTTTGGCGTATAGGTGATGTTGCGCCCGTCAGTCGCAGGTGGCTGTGACCTATGCTGCTCACTTCCTTTCTCTACACAGCTCCAAGTCTGGGCAGAATGGCGACCTCTGCTTCCACACATCAGTCCTCATGGCGTGCCCAGGACGATGTGGGCACTCCCGGGAGCCATCTTTCATCCGGAGTTACTTAGGCACGCGCCTGCCATCCTTTTACCTACGTCATGGTGGGAACCTTCGGGGCGTCCCTACCACATGATGTCACCCGTTCACGATACTTAAACCCAGCCGACCATCTACGAGTTAGCAAGGAATCTCATCCTGCTAGTTCCGCTACCTTGGGACTTCCTCACTGACTACTGGGTAACCTAGGTACCCACTCCTCGGGGGCCTTGCCGCACTCAGGGCTATCTGCTCCTCAGAGAGTCATCTCTCTCTCTTCTCATTTCAGTGAGTTCCTGCATCGTTCTCATCTACTCCTGCTGATCCTGCTCCATTCATCCTCGAGGCTTTGCCACCCCTGCCTTGACCTTCTCAGTGCGAGTACTCTACCTTTGTGGCACGGATTCTCAGGTTACCCCGCTTGCGGACCACTACCGGACCCATCTTTCTTGTGCATTCTACCAGCGGCTTCCGGCCTACCCTGCACAAGCCAGCCTAGATAAGGTATACACCAGGACTCTCCGCACTGCGGAGTTCTACAGGACTGATCAGCTGATTCCAGCCTTGTCTGCGTGCTCTTCAAGATTGTTGCTGTACAATAAAGTTGTCTCTCTGTTGTATCTCTGTTGAGACCTTGCCTGTTGGGATAAGGGCCCACAGGGCTCCTCCCTGTGGGCGGAGTATTCACTCGCCTCGACCCAAGGGCCCACTATTCAGTTCGACACATCGAACATGACAGGTGATTATCCCCGAGTCTTTGGAGAATGTTGGTAACGTCTACTTGATGGTTCTGTAGGTTTTGGGAGAAGACCAGTATACTACCACAGAACTGTACAACATGTCCCTGAAAATGTCATTCATCATATTTTGAAATACAGCTGGGGCGTTGCAAAGGCCGAAGGACATAACTAAATATTCAAAATGGCCATCGCGGGTATTAAAAGCAGTTTTCCACTTATCGCCCTGGCGTATGCGGACCAAGTTATATGCCCCTCTGAGGTCCAGCTTTGTGAATATTTTGGCCCCTTGAAGCCAATCAAAGAGTTCGGAGATCAGTGGCAATGGGTAGTGGTCCTTCATGGTGATCTCATTTAGTCTGCGGTAGTCTACACATGGGCGAAGGGACCCATCCTTCTTACCCATGAAAAAGAAACCAGCTCCGGGTGGAGATTTAGAAGGCCTAATGAAGCCCTTTGCCAAGTTCTCTTGAATATAGGCTGACATAGCCTGAGTCTCTGACAGAGAAAGTGGGTACACTCTTCTTCTGGGAGGTTCGGAATTAGATACAAAATTAATGGTGCAGTCAAAGGACCGGTGAGGTGGCAGAGTATCAGCTGCCTTTTTAGAGAATACATCCTGGTAGGATGAATATTGCTGAGGTAGGCCCGGAAGTAAGGTGGTTGTGGTTAGGCACAGCATGGGGGTGACTTCTTGAAGACATCTCCCATGACAGTCTCTTCCCCATTGGGATAGTTCCAACGGGTTCCAGTCAAACTGGAGTGAGTGCGTCTGTAACCAAGGTATTCCAAGTATGACCGGGTGAATAGCTTTATCCAAAACCAGAAAAGAGATGGTCTCCGAGTGGAGCGACCCTGTGCGGAGACGAATGGGTTGAGTAGAATAGGTGACCTCACCTGGAAGTGGCTCGCCATGTATGGAAGACAGCAACAGTGGCATAGGTGTCCAGACGGTGGGAAATCGTGGGTGCTCTATGAGTTGTCTAAGTATGACGTTTCCCCCCGCACCGGAGTCCACTAGAGCTAATGTGTGGAATTTGAGTGTATTCGATATGATGGAGACTGGAAGAGTCAGTGGAGGAGATGGAGAGGTTAGACCTAGGAGGAGTCCTCCGGCAGATCCTAGGTATGCAAGTTTCCCGAAACAGATAGGGCAGGAGGGAACTGCATGGCCAGGTTGTCCACAGTACATACAGAGGCCTAACCTTTTACGGTAAAGCCTCTCCTTGGCTGTTAGATAGCTGCGGCCTAATTGCATGGATTCGTCCTCCTCAGTACTGGGTATGGAAGTGGTCTGTGTAACCGGTGTAGGACGAGAATGTGGAACTCCCGGTGTCATCTTCTTGGGCCCCTTTATTTCTTGCGAGCGCTCACATAGACGACGATCAATTCATCTGGCAAGATCAATTAGGGATTCCAAGGTATCAGAGAGCTCACGGGCAGCTAATTTGTCTTTAATGCGGTAATTAAGACCTTCCAAAAAAATAGTCCGTAGACAATCCAGGTCCCAAAGCAACTTGGAAGACAAGGTTTTAAACTCAATAACATAGTCAGTCAGAGGTTTGGAACCTTGTGGAAGGTGTAGGAGTGCAGATCCAGCGACGGTCTTATGAGCAGGGTCATCAAACACTGAACGAAATAGGGTAAGAAATCTCGTGAAATCACTGAGAATAGGATCATAAGAAAGGATCATTACGCTCCCAGAGAGGTGAAGCCCAGGCCAGGGCTTTCCCGTCTAAAAGAGACGGGATATACGTAGTTTTGGACACTACGTCTGGAAAGTAGGTAGGCTGTAAGGAGAAGTTCATACAGCACTGGTTCAGGAAGCCTCTGCATAATAGGGGATCTCCTGTATAACGAGTGGGTGCAGGCAAAGGCACTAAAAGTCTTACGGATCCAGTAGGTGAAGAGGCAATAACCTTGTCAGGCATAGATGTAGCGTTCAGTCGAGAACTGAGCTGGTTAAAGCCATTAGCCAGTGTCTCCAATGTCCTTTGCTGTTCAGCCAGATGCTGGGCCAGACCAGGGATGGCCTGAAGGGCTGAGAGCTGAGCCGGGTCCATGGAGTTAGCAATCTGTTTAAGGAAGGATGTGAACCCCTGGGCCGAGATGAGCGATGTCTCCGCCCACAGGGAGGAGCCCTGTGAGCCTCACCGTCAACAGGCACAGTCTCAGTGATGTGGGACACCCCTAGGAATAAATACTTTATTAAATAGGAAGGAAGAATTAGTCTCCACAGAAAATAGAGAATGTTCATACAGTCCTGGACAATGGGAATTACCCAGAATGAGACACAGCTGAGAAGATCCGGTAGTGGCCCGCAAAGCGGGGTATGCCAGGGATCCCCTCTGATGAGCGTAGGCAGCTTTAGGAATACAGATCCGGTAGTGGCCCGTGGAGCGGGGTATGCCGAGTATGTCTGTACAGTAGATGTTGAAGAACTGGAAGCGATGCCGGAACCTGGAAGTGGCTCCTGTAGTTGGTATGTAGGTATTCTGTAGAGCAGGAAGGAGATTGACTCCCACAGAAGGAAGGCGGTAGTGGCCCGAGGATTGGGGTATGCCACGTGGAATCCTCAATACAGTCTGTATAGTAGAAGTCAGTAGAGGTACTCACTGTAGGTGTTTCCTAGGAGAGAGATAGAGACCAGAGAGGCAGGTCCAGTAGTAGTCAGGCAGGAAGGCCCTTCGAGGAGCAGATAGCCGGGAATGCAGGGAAGCCCCCGAGGAGTGTTACTCAGAGCGTCCATGTGTCAAGACCGAGTCAGGAACAGGAAGTTCTTGAAGTGGAGAATACAGCAAGACGGAACGCCTTGCTAACTCGAAGAAGACAAGGGCAGGTGAGATTAAATATACTGGCGGGTTGACGTCATCGGGCGGGGACGCCACCGAGGTTCCCACCATGACGTGATCGTATGAGGTCCTTGCACACGCGCGTCTAGGTAACTCTGGGTCCAAGATGGCGGTCGGCAGCACCCACGCTGTCCCGGGAATGCTGGAGAGATCAGAGTGGACTGGAAGAGACTGCCATTCTTCCCAGGCTTGATGGAGCGGGGAAAAAAAAAGAGGTGAGCATGAGAGGTTGCAGCCATCTGCGACCAACAGGCATAACAAATATACAATAGAGCCAGGAGCATAGCAACATCAGGGGCGGTTCTATAATGAGGCAGGGTGAGGCAGCCGCTTCAGACAGCAAGATTTTGAGGCAACAAAATTGCCCCTGAAACCTTCCTGCCATAGTCGCCTCACCCTGACTTTATTATGCCTTTTTTTTTTTTACTACCCAGCAGAAGAGAAGAAAAGGGGCTGCTGGCGCTGTAGCCCGAAGAGAAACCTGCAGGTCCGCGGCAGAGCCATCCTGCCGTAGCCGGAAGATAGCTGTGCAGGGGCTGGAAGAGAGACTTGCAACGCCGCAGCACAGCCCATCCTGCCACGGCTGGAAGAAAGCCATAAGGGCCTGCGGCAGAGCCCATCCTGGCCGGCAGCAGCTGAAGAATGAAAGAGATGACGCGAGCCATCGCCAGCGTCAGAGCCCGAGCTGGTGGCGGCTGAAGAATTGGAAGAGGGGCTGCCACTGGAGCCCCAGCTGGCGGCTGACGAAACGGAAGAGAAAAGCAGCACTGCCCCGTTGAAAGTGACGGCGTGCCAAGCGCAGCCCCACTGGCAAAGCTGCTGATTCTGGCAGGGCCGCACTGCTTTTCCACTTACTAAGGCAGCGCTTACCATGCCAACAATTTCGGCAGGGGCTACGCTGCTTTGGAGAAGGAGGAGTGCCCCTGCCGGAAGTAGTCCAATGCAGGCGCGGCCCTGTGGTCAGAAGTCATTCCCTTGGCCATGGGGGCTGTAGAAGGAGATTGCTGCTGCCTGCTAGGTCAAGGAGGAAGTGAGAGAGCATGTATGTGGGAGAGAGGGAGCATGTGTGCTTGTGTGTTGGGGAGTGACATCGAGCATGTGTGTGTATGAGAGGGAGCATGTCTCTGCAAAATACCCCAATTACTCTCTGCCTGCTAATCCATGACAATTTCAGGGCACTTGGAAATCAAAAGTTCCAAAGTATAGATAACAGGGAATATTTTAAAATCTTTATTTTAATTGTTGGGTGTTATTTGATATGTCTGTTTTGAAAAAATTTATTGATGTTTGGAAGATTTTTATATGAGTTTTTAATTATTGAATGTTATTCTATTCATTAATTGTTTTGAATTATTCTTTTATTGGTATGGTTTTACTAATTTTGTTTTATGAGGAATGATAATGTTTCTGTTTTTTACATTGTTGCAGTGAATACAGCATTTGGGCCTGGATTTATCAAAATGCACTAAATATTGCATGCGATAGGAAAAGGGATGTGTTTTATGGTAATAGGCAGTTTATCAAAATTTGTGTTAATACCTATGAAAAGAGAGAGAGAGAGAGAGAGAAAGAGAGAGAGAGAGACTATCCATAATGCCCTCACTAGATAGGTATTTATATCTCTATGGGAGGCCAACCTAGTCACTCGAGATGAGGTTTAGGTATTAGTGTAGGGGTTAGGGGCCACTTTGACATTCAAAGTGAGACTTACGAACAGAGCAGTGCTCTCTTGTGAAGATTTGATGACCTTCGGAATGAGGAAACTCACCCAAAGATGAGATTTGTGCAATGTTCTCTCAACCTAGCTTGATTGACTCTCTACCTGGGTAACATCAAGCTAGGTTGAGAGAACATTGCACAAATCTCATCTTTGGGTGAGTTTCCTCACTCCAAAGGTCATCAAATCTTCACAAGAGAGCACTGTTCTGTTCGTAAGTCTCACTTTGAATGTCAAAGTGGCCCCTAACCCCTATACTAATACCTAAACCTCACCTCGAGTGACTAGGTTGGCCTCCCATAGAAATATAAATACCTATCTAGTGAGGGCATTATGGCTAGTCTCTCTCTCTCTTTCACACATCACACCATGCGTTATGGTGCTTTCACATACAAAAACACCATACAGCACTTTGATAAATGACCCCCTTGGCTTGTTGCACTTTCCAGTTTAATTTTTATCTGTACATTTCTATTTATACTATATGGTCTCTTTAAGCTGTATTTGAGGATCTATCTGTGTTTTGCATTTGTGACTGAAGTGAGTTATTCCATTAGTGTGTAGTATCTATGTAGGGATCTATAGCTGCTTATAGAAATTATTTTTTCTTGTGGCTCTCCGAGGGTCATGCCCATTCCCAAGACATATTACAGTAGGCCTAATACCATATAGAGTTCAAGCGTCTCTTGTTTTTGCATGGTTTTCTGGTTGGCACCTCAGTAGTGCATGTAAATATAATATACATATTGTAAGGGATATTTTTACCTCAGAAGACTGTGCTTTGAATGTTCTTTTTCATGTAAAATCTGTATTATAAATGCATAATTTTTAATTGTGTGTGAGGAGGGTGTGATGGCATGGAGGGTACAAGGCTATAAAGTTTTCCTAGGGCCTCTAAAACCCTTGCACTGGCCATCAGCATTGCTGTACAAACATTTAACAGAATCTCCCAACCTGTGATGTCATGTCTTGTGTAAAGGGGGAGGGTGTAGATTTTCACTTGGCCATAGGTGCCAAATTGCCTAGCTAGAGCTCTGGCTGAAGAAATGGAAGAGAAGCCCAAGTGTCGCCGCAGGAACTCAGGAGAATGACGGCCGAGAGGAAAAAAGAGGCTGCAAGCCGCCAACAGAACCCAAGTAAGTGGCAGTGAAAGAAAAGGTAAAGGAGGCCATGGGCCACTGCCAGAGCTTTATAAGGGACAGCAGTAGACCTGCACTTTGAAGATCCCCCCTCCCCCCCCCCCACACACACACACACAACCACATGTCTCCAACAGAGCCGCCACACTTTATCATATAAGAATGACTTCTTCTGCAGGGCATACGTCAGCTTTTCAAGGACAGCTATAAAGTGAATTTGTTTGTGCCAGTGAGAAGTTAAAGGTTGTGACTTCCATTATATTGCTATCGTGAACCAAGCAGCATGAATAAGGTGATTACCTAAAGAAGTATCCTCCCAAAACCCAAGACAACACAATGCTGGAGAGAGAGACTCACCATATACCCTATTATTTCTTCTATTCTAGATTCCACGTGAGTGCTATTTTTTTGAACTCCCGCAGCTAACACCCTGCACCCTACCCGAACCCCCCCCCCTCCTTTCCAATAAATACCCCCAATCCAAATGCTCACCCCCTAACAGGAGCAGATGCTCACCCTCCCGACCCCCCCATAACTTTCCTAAAGTACCTGGCAGTCCAGTGGGAGTCCCGAGAGCGATCTCCCGCTCTCGGGCCATCGGCTGCCAGTAAACAAAATGGCACCTGTGGCCCTTTACCCTTACCATGTGACAGGGGCTATCGGTGCTATTGGCCGCCCCCTGTCACATGGTAGGAGCAATGGACGGCCGGTGCCATCTTAGAAATTGGTGTGGGCCATCCATTGCTCCTACCATGTGATAGGGGCCGGCCAATGGTACAGATAGCCCCTGTCACATGGTAAGGACAAAGGGCCATTGGCCCCCCGCTGGATCACCAGGTACTTTAGGAAATTTTTTGGGGGGTCAGGAGGGTGGTGGATTGTAAATAATTAGATCTAAAGGGTCAGCGAAGGTTTGTGGGTTTTTTTTCTGTGTGCCCTTCCTCCCCCCCCCAAACGATAAGAAAACCACACAAAAATTTTGTGGGGTTTTCTTATTGTTTTCGGGGGGGCCCCGATACTTGGCGGATTAGAAAATATCGTACGATATTTTCATCCGTCTAAACAACTATGCACATCCCTACTGTACAGGGGCAGGAGAAGGGAGAATTTGGTGTGGTATGGGGAGCCAGCTCAGTTAATTACCTTGGTTACCGCATGCAGCTGCCACAGCTTCTCCACTGCTGCTGCTCCCAACCCATCCAGTGCTCACTCTCCCCATTTATTTTATTTATTTATTTTCCAGGTTTTATATACCGTCATTAAGATATAATCCATCACAATGGTTTACACAATGTTCAAAAAATCAAATAAATAAAAAATAAAATACAGTAAATAAAATTTAAAATATATTATAACAATATTACTTCATAAAGTATTAAAAAGTTAAAAGTTAAAGTATAAGAGAGGAGGAAATATAAAATAATCACATGCATTAATTAAATCAAAAATACTAATTAAAATAAATAAACTAAGAGCCCGAATAAGAATAAGGGGGTAAAGTGTCTCTGCTTTTCCTTTATTGTTATGGTATTTCTTGCTCAGTGTTGTGTAATATAATCATGCCATGTTTTAAGCTCTTTTTTAAAATCTTGGATATTTTGCTGAAGTCTTAGGTTTTCAGATAAGTTGTTCAATAATTTAGGACCAGCTATGGAGATTGCTCTATTTCTCACTTGTGTTAGACGTGCCGATTGTATGGCTGGAACAGTAAGCAGGACGTTATTTATTTATTGCTTTTATATACCGACATTCATTGGCGTACATCACATCGGTTCACATCAAAACAAATGGAATAGTATGACTAGAGGTCGGACTATTTTACATTAAAACATTATAACATTGTAACTTATTTTCGCATTAACATTGTATCTTATTTTCGCATTAACTCAAGAAGGAGAATAGGTAGCAAGAAATAACATTTAACGAGAATAATTATAGATGTTGAGGAAGGTTAGTGTGGTGGAGGGGCTCAATGCTGGAAGCCGGATGAACAATGTTTGCAAAAAGAGAACTTATGAGGGCTTATGGGGAGGGGGCAGGGAGTGGGGGTTAGGTTGTGTGTTGGTAGGCTTTAAGGAATAGCCATGTTTTCAGTTTCTTTTTGAATGAGTGGATGGAGGGTTCCAGCCTGAGTTGGGGGGGGAAGTTTGTTCCAGAGGGTGGGGCCTGCTACAGAGAAAGTGCGTTGTCTGGTGGAGGAGAGGCGTGCTAGTTTAGTGTGGGGGTATTGTGAGTAGACCCATGTTTTGAGATCGCAGGTGTTTCTGGTAGTGTTGTGATTGGGGAGGGTCGTTGGCCCACTTGATATTTTGGGTGTTGATGGATTTGTGAAGTATGGTGAGAATTTTGTATTGTGATCTGTGTGATATGGGGAGCCAGTGGAGTTGTTTTAGTATTGGGGTGATGTGTTCGGAACGGTTGGTGTTTGTGAGGGATCTGGCGGCTGCATTTTGGAGCAGCTGGAGGGGTTTTAATGTGGAGGCGGGCAGTCCGAGGAGGAGGGAATTACAGTAATCCAACTTGGAGAGAATGAGGGATTGGAGTACTGTGCAGTAGTCATTGTAGAAAAGTAGTGGTTTGAGTTTTTTGAGGACTTGTAGTTTGTAGAAGCCCTCTTTGATTGTCGTGCTGATGTGTTTTTTCATGTTGAGATCGGAGTCCAAGGTGATGCCGAGATCTCTGACCTCATTGATGAGGCGAGAGTCTGGTTGGCTGGAGGCGATGTCTTTGTTGGTTTTGGTGGGAGGTTTGTATGCTATTTGTAGAATTTCAGTTTTTTTGTGGTTGAGGGTAAGGGATATCTGTGTGAGGAGGTTCTTTATTTGTGTGGCGAGGGTGTTCCAGAGTGCGATGGTGTTGGTTAGGTTTTCTTTGATGGGGAGCAGAATCTGGACATCATCTGCATAGATGTAGATGAGGTTCATGCTGGAGAGGAATTTACAGAGCGGGAGCATATATATATTGAACAGGGTTGATGAAAGGGAGGATCCTTGTGGAACTCCATGGGAGAGTTATTGCTAGAATGCAGGTTTCTTTGAGGAGTATGGAGTCTAATTGAGGCATTCAGCCATTCAGTGGCTTCTCCAAACAGAATTTTATGAATAATGCATAGAGTTTTGTACTCTATGTGTTGTTCAATAGGTAGCCAATGTAGTTTAATCAAAACTGGTGTGATATGGTCATACTTTCTAGTGTTTGTAAGAATCCGGGCTGCTGCATTCTGAAAGACCTGGAGGGGACGTATTATGGTTTGAGCAAGACCAAGAAGTATGGTATTGCAGTAGTCAATATTTGTAAATAGTAACAATCTCAGTCAGCCTGGAGATTAGACACAGGCTGGACTCACCCGAAGACGGGGAAGAGGAGGAGGTACTGTGTGCATCATGTGTTCTGCACAGAGCAGGTTCCAGCTACCCACGTGCTGCAGGCTGCCCAGTAACTACCACATTCCAGGTCTTGTGGCTAGAAAGTAGAGGCATACATAATTACACATGTGCTCAGAAAGGAGTTCCTACATGTTTAAGAGCCACCACTGGTGACCCTTGTTGCTACGAGGTGCTGAGATCACAGCCTTTGTGCTGGTCTGGATCCGTGCATCAGGCAGTGGTGACTTTTCCGTGGCCCACTCGATCAGGTCTGTAGGCGTACTGGTTGGGGAACACTAACTCAGAGAACAGATTGCCCTATAGTCTCCAACAGGCTGCTCGTATCTGTCATTACCAAAGGAAGGACCCCCGGGCAACATTTGCCGATTGTTTTAGCCAGAGCTATTTCCCCAACTACCCAGTAACACCACCGAACAGTTCCATAAACCCACATCGGAATGATTCAACATAGCACCCGCTCCTCCCCACCCAACAAAAACAGAATTTTACTCAATATTTCTTTCATGCAGCAAAATGACTAAATGTACGTCTTCAAGTCTCGTTCTCAGTTTTCCAAAACTCTGGCTACTGTGTTTCCTAAGAGGACTGTCCCAGAAACCATATGTTTATGAGAAGATCAGTGCAAGAGAATGGTTTAAAGCCAGCACGAATGTTTACATAGCAGCTCAATAAGCTGCTGGATATTGTTCAATGCCAGGGGGCTCTCCAAATATGCCGAAACAAATTCTAGCCAAGCACAAATGCTCTGCTGCAACTTGACAGAACTGCGCCAGAAATACAAGGGCATAGTTGTTTCCCCTCAATTAACAATATCTAAGAACAGTTGTCCTTCCTTTATTAACACACTGTTTGTGGGAATTCCCCCTCCCTTAATACCATGTGTTATTTTTATGAATAACCTGTGTGCTCAAAGCAAAGAACAAATGAAGTATGTTTGCCAGAAAACCAAAAAAATTGTTAAACAGCTTTTTAAAAAACCCAAGCACAGCCTTTGTTTAAAGTGAGACTGGCAGGCTCCATGAGGAAGAGATGCTTTACAAATCAAGAGGCCTGTGTGCACAAGACTTCATTTAATATAGAGTTGAGCAATATTGCTTTAAAAAATATCAGCCTGACTCTTTTTTGGCTTTGACTGCAAGCAAATATGATGATTTTATTTTTTTTAAAAATGTAAATTTTACGTGATGCAAGGCTATGGTTGCTGCTCCTGCACTCTGCTGGGCACTGCAACCTTTTCTCAAACACTGCATCCCGGGACAAACAAATTATTCTCACAGCGGATAAATCTTTCTGACTGCTGATAACTCAGTAATGGGGAGGAAACACGACAGAGACGTTTGCAGGTCCAGCAATCTGTTTCTCATTGAAAACGTTTTAATCATCTGCAGTATTTTACTTTAACTACGATAAAAGAGCAACTTAATTGAGCATAAATCCTGTCCAAGTGAACATGATAAAAATAAAGAGAGAAGGAACTGACCTTACTTAAAAAAAAAAAAAAAAAAAAGAACAATTGTGTATGGCTTTTCAATTAAATCTAGAGATCGTGCATGACTCAAATGTTGAAAAATGAAGACTATACATGTTCTCATGATGTAAAGATACCACAGACTTTAAGATTACAGCCTCTGGTTCTGTTTACTTGATTAATGGGGTGAATGCAATCATTTAACAATGAAGCAACATTCTCGGTATGTTTTTTCTGAGAATAAATTACCAGGGAAAGGCAAGAGAGCTTAGTATAAACTAAATTTAGGCAAATCAAAGCAGCAGAACCAAACCATGTGTAAACACCTCCAAAAGAAACCAATTAGTCTCCCAAGGGATGCAGGAAAAGAACAGGAACAACCCTGAAGAATCCCACTCATGCTCACCAATTGTGAGTGGTGGTTCTTGAGACATGAAGTGTGACTGGTGCCGCGGCTTAGAGACAGCGAGATCTTCATACCATGCATGGGTCGCTTGGCTCCTGCACTCACAACCCTGCTTCCCTCCAACCAGGAGTTTCTCACGGGAGGGGGGGGGGGGGGGAGACAGGGCCGCCATAGGGACTGTGGGCACGTGAGTTCACAATCTGAAGATCCTGCCAGCTGTAACTGGCAACCAAGGGGGAAATGGGGTCCAGGGAGCAAAAGGGCCTTGGAGGTATAAGAAAGCATGCTGGTGGCGTGGAGGGGGGAAGGGACAGTGCGGAAGGAGTAATGGTAGGGGGAGGTGGGGAGGTAGGGTGGCGGCAGGCAAGTGCAGATTTGTGAATTGAGTTCGCGTGCATTTCCCTTGTGTTCGACAAGTGAAAATCGTGACCATGCAAGAATGGGGATTAGGAAAAACAATTAGAGGTGCCCAACAGCCTTTCAGCTGGCCTGGTCCAAAAGAGAATAAAAGCCCTGATAAGGACGTTGTAGAAGATGGCAGCACGCTGCAAACAAATTAAGATTCATAGTCTACAGAAGATAATCAGCCACTGTTCATAGTGAGGGTCATTCTATGGCAGCGCACTTAAGCCTAAAGTCTGAATGCAGAAAAATACAACAGACCTTAGCCAAAATTTTCAAAGTGGACTTAGGCGTGCATGTCCGCTTTGAAAATCAGTGGGCACGTATAGAAAGCAGGATGACATGCCTGCAGGCATTTCCACCTGCAGTGCTCATTAGCAGGTGTGAAGTAGATTTATGTGCATACTTTTAGCAATCTGAAGTGCGCACGTAAACGCTCATCCCACCCCCCCCCCCCCCAACTCCACCGCCCAGAACTTTTCTTTGCTGTGCACAAAAAAGGTGCTTGCAGAATTGTTTCTACGCATACAACCCTCCGAGCAATTTCCGAAAGCCCATTTCCGTACATAAAACCATGTTTTATGTGCTTAAACACTTTTAATAATCCAGTCCCATTGTATGTAGATTCAACCTAAAATGGCAACTCACTGCTTTTAAGTTTCTCCTTTTCAAAGCATTGATTCGGTGTTTCTATACAGTACTTAAAATGTCTGGACATCAACTGCTGTTCAAGAGGATTTGGATTTAGGTACCTCCCTTTCCAAACTTGCACTGAAAGTGAGTTTTACAATTCAGGTATAGGAGGTAGGATTCTGCTCCAGAGTGGCCTTGCCATGAAAATTGGTACCTAAGGAAGACAAAGTGACTTGCTCAAAGTCACAAGGAGCAACAGCCGGAAAACCCTGCCTTCCTGCTTCTTAGCCCACTGCTCCAACCACTAGGCTATGCCAGCAAATGAATTTGTATATGATGAATTTCAAGCACTTTAAATAGCTGCCTTCTAACGACTGCCTGACTGGGCAGCAATAGTTTGGGTCTCCTCTGGCTCCTCATATCACACTATTACCAGGAGTCTCTGCTGCTCCTGGGCTCTGTGAAGCTAAGCCATATGCAAACAATTGGAACAGATTTGTTAAGCTTTAAGTGACAATAATTATGCTACATCTAAGTGTATATTTATTTATTTATACTTAATGGATCTCTTGACAAATAGCTCTTAATGATGTACAACAATAAAAATACAAAAATAAAACAGCAACATTCAAATTGTACCACACAAATGAAAGCAAGCTAGCAATGATTACTCACCACAAAAATCAAACAAAACATTAAAATCAAAGAACCAACAAAACAGCAAAATCATGAAAAGCCCAAGTAAAAAAAAAAAAAAAAGTAAGCTTTTAAGGTTTTAGAAACTTCAGCAAATTATTTTAAAGATAAAGGACAGAAGGAAGGGAGTTCCATAAAAAAGGGCCTGCCCGTGAAAAAGTCCGAGTCTTAGTACAAACCCTTTGCAATCTTTTCATGAAGGTATGCAGAAATGAACATTGCTTTTAGATCTCAAACCTCAAGAGTGGAACACAAGGTCACAGTCTATGAGCAAGTAACTTGGATCCATACCATGCAGAGCTTTAGAGATCTGACATATGACCTTAAATCTAGCCCTAAAGGTAAAAGGAGCCAATGAAAATTGGCCAAAACAGCTGAAATATGATGCCTGAGACCAGAGTCAGAAATTAAGCAGGCTGCGGCATTTTGTACCTGCTGCAAAGAGAAAAGATTACTGACAGAGGCCCAACAGCAAAGAATTACAATAAGTTAGCCTTGCTAAAACCATCAACTGATTAACTAAATCTAGTTGAGAACCTGTAAGATGATTTAATAGACTTTACTAAACAGAGAGCATACCAAGCATTCCTGGACATCACGTTGTGTTCTTCAAAATTCAGTATGTGGTGTAAATTAACTCCCAAACTTCCTCCAAATGAGGCTGCCAACAAAAGGACTCCTTCCAAAGAAAACTGAACATTAAAAGCCTGATTTTGGAAAGCATTTACATGCATAAAATTGGGGTTTACATGTGTAAAAGCACTTCACCCGTGTATGTGGGCTTTCGAAAATTGCTACAATATGTGCTATTGAATAGCCCACAGGATATTCACATGTATGGGCACTTTATGCGTATACATAGCTTTTGAAAAATGCTATGATAGTATGTTATATTTACGCACGTAACTCCTTTGAAAAAAAAATTAAATGAACACACTAGCAGAAAAAAACAAAACAGCACATCACTAAAGAGAGAAATGCCAAAGGGTATTCAACCATGCATTTTCTAATAGTTCGGCCTATCTCGCAGCACCCCCTCTATTCAGGTTGAGGTTGAGGCATCTGTATGGCTGAAGACACAAGTCTAATGCTTTTTAGGCAGACAGAGAGGAGAACAAGAGTGAAGGGGGAAGAAATGCATCCCTGTGTACATCCCTGTTTTATTGTAACTGCAACGTTTCTCTTCGCACCTGTTAAAGTTTTATTGTATCTTCATTTTACACCCTCCCTTGTTAAATGTAAACCAGCATGATGTGATACCTATGGCGAATGCCGGTATAGAAAAACACTAAAGAAATAAAATAAAGACATAAAGACATGGACAGGAGGTCCAATTCTGTGATTTGATTTATCTGATTTTATATTCTACTTTTCTGGCACTTCCAAAGCAGATTACGTTCAGGTATAGTAAAGGTATTTTTGTGCCTGCCCTGCCCCCTCCTTGCCCTCCTCCCGGATTCTGGCTCCACAGGCACACTGCAGAGAGAGAATGCCTGAATCTAGGAGAGAGGGAGGAGATTGCTGCCACTGTAACAGCAGCCTCAGCCTGAATAGAGGGGGTGCTACGAGATGGTCTGAGATAAGACAGTGATCTAGCTCTCAGATTGCTGCCCGAGAATAAATATCTGGGATGGGGAATTCACATAAAAATGCATTTATAAAAATATGAAAATAAAAGAAAGGGGAGGGAGATTGGATAAAATTGCATTTATACAAATAAAAAAGAAAGCAGCAAAGATTATTTTAAACAATGCAATATCTCTCTATCAGCTGGAATCAGAGCAAGAGCAGCAAGGATGGCAGCAAGACCAGGCAAGTCTATATCTCCAGGTTCACTACTATGTTTTATTTTACTGTTATTAATTTGTAAATGTTGTCCCCTTTTTATTTGCCATGACAATACGTTTATATGAATGTGTGCCCTGGTGACTCAACTGGTTGCTGGCTAACAGCCAATCAGAATGCAGCTCACTTCTACTCTAGGATTAACCAACAGGCCGATAGGGAACGGTGCGCTCGGCTGAGCGCTCCATTTAGCCCCCATTTGGCCGCATGTTTTTGATGCACTAATATTATTCTTTATACTGTAAGGGGTAATAGCGAGTGGAAAATGCACAGTCAAACCCCCCCCCCCCCCAAAAAAAACTAACAGCGCTCATCACATGCAAATGCATATTAATGAGCCTATTAGTTAGTCACCCGAAATACAGAAAGTGAAATGTGCGGCCAAGCCGCACATTTTACTCTCAGAAATTAATGCCTGCCCAAAGGTAGGCGTTAATTTCAGATGGCACTGGGCAAGTGTACAGAAAAGCAGAAAAAACTGATTTTCTGTACACCCTCCGACTTAATATCATAGCGATATTAAATCGGAGGCCCCAAAAATAAAAAAAAGAAAACTGCCCGCAGCCCACGGGTTGGAAAATGGATGCTCAATTTTGCCAGCATCCGTTTTCTGAACCCATGGCCGTCAGCCGGTTCGACAACAGACGCCGGTAAAATTAAGCGTCAGTTGTCAGACCCGCTGACAGCCGCCGCCTCCTTATTAGCGCCAGCACTAATTTAAATACTGTATCGCATGCCCAGGAGAGGTGCCTGGGCACGCGTCGGGAGAGCGGGCGCTCGCCATGGAGCGCCGGCTCTCCCGCAGTTTTTTTTTTAATCGGCCTGTAAGCTGTTGAATCAGACTGAAGGCACTTTGTAATTTCTTTCAGACAATTGAATTATACAGGAAGGAGCTTCAGGTATGTTGATTGTAAGGCAGGTTATAAAGTATACAGCAACAGCCTAATGATAAAAAAATATTTTGGAGCAATTAGAAATGTTTTTATTTGATAATGGTTGTCTTGATCATCAAGACAACCATTATCCAAAAGGATCAGCAGAAAGGATTCAACCCAATCCAGGCTCAATCTCAAGTCATCCACCTGTAGCAGTTTTGGTGTGGTGCCCATGCTAGAACCCTGACTGATGATCAAGACAACCATTATCAAATAAAAACATTTCTAATTGCTCCAAAATATCCTGCTCAATTAATTTTCATAAAAAAATACAAAAACACCAGAGGGCAATCATTTCCCCAATACAGAAGGGTCCAGAGAAGGCTTTTTAATTAATGGTTTCATTAACTCATGCTGCTTACAACTAACAGGAAATTTGCCAGCAGACAGAGTTGTTTATAATCGAAGTTAACAGTGATCCCAGAAAATCTTGAGAAGGCTTGACCAAAGCTGAAGGACAAGGATCAAATAAACAGTTGGGCAAGAAAAGGGAGGGAAGATGGCTCGTGAGTGGAGATCAAATACATATGAAAAGAATAAAGGGGAAGGGAAGGGAGAGACTGTGAGGATTATAGGGAAGGTTTGATAAATTTAAGATAGGAAGAGTGGCATGAAGGAAGTCCTTAAGTCAAATAGCAACAGCTCTGTATTCTGGTCATGCATGGCAGCCTACTTATGATCCTATAGTTTTCTCGCTTAACTTCTGAAATGAGTCAATCACACACAAGTGTTCAAAACCATAAAATGCAACTGCTGTTAAAAAAAAAAAAAAAAAGCTTGCCAACTCCTCCTAAGAATCACTTTTACTGACTGTCTTAGGGGTTTTTTATTAACATCTCCAAACATTTCTGTCTACGTGTTGCCCTTAAAAATATCTCAGGTCAGCTGAGCAAGGAAGAAAGGAGTGGGTGTCCCCGTTCCCCCCCCAAAAAAAAAAAAAAAAAGATCACCTGAGCAAGAAGAAGCCCCTGGAGAATAAATGTAACAGACTACAGGTGAGCATTCATTCCCTTCCACAGGGGAGAGGCACCAGACCCTTCTCGGACTCCTGACTCCTGTCTCTCTCTCTCTCTTCTCACTTGCAGCATAGCTTCAGCATCTGTTGGGAGGAGCTGGCCAGGGTTGACATCTGCTAGGTAAATGTAAGTGTGGCCTGAAGGCACTTGAGGTCTTTACAGACAGATCCATTTTTTGGACTATTTTTAGGGGCAACTTGTAAATTTATGAACTGTTGACAACCCTGTGTTAAGATCAATTTTAGTTTTACTTATTACAACAGAAATTATTAATGTTTTAAGGACAGCAAGCTTATACACGTGCCAGCTGTTACCATAAATACCACCCAGCTTACAGAGGCTTAACTATTAATGTAGTTTTATTAAAAAAAAAAAAAAAAATCTGGCCCAACTGTGGATCCATGGGATGAAAAGCTAAATAAAAAGTAAAAGAAGATCACCAGAAAAAAAAGTTTCTTCCCTGTTTCAACAAGAAGCCACACAGTCCAAGTTATTTTAAAAGCACCAAAAATGTAGGTGCATAAATTACTCAAGCTACTGGGGAATGCACTAAGTGCTCTCTTAACCACTGCCTGTCGTGAATAATTTGCAGTGTATACATTTTTCTTCTAATGGAAAGAAGCACAAACCAGTTACAAATATCACACAAGAAAAGCCAACACTGGAACAGAGGAGTGGAACTGGATATAGGTGGAAGTGGTTTCTGCTTAGTGCAATTTTGGCTTCAGTTTTAAAGCCAAAAACACCACAAAACAATGACTACATTTGGAGTGATCATATTAGGACTCCATTCAGCAATGAGTGCCATGCAGGGTTACACAATCTCAGAGTCGCATAAACCTGTGCCTTGTAGTGTTGTATGTTCTGGGTTCAGTCCATGCACTCTGGCATTCTACCCGGGGGCTAATCTCTCTGGGGTCTACACTGGGACTTACCTAAGGGACTTATTACCTGCCCACACACAGGAATATCTTGGGGACTTATCCAATGTAAATATACACACACAATTATGGGATTATACCTGGAAGCTTGACTCCAGGAGCTTATTTTCGATAGGTTTATTTAAACAATAAGAGGACAGAACAGAGAGTAAAATAAAGTCAGATAATTCTAAAGAGAATACCTAAATATGTACACACACACACATATATATACATATATATATATATATATATATATATATATACATACAGTATATACACAGCAAAGCTTACATTTCCAAAGGATCAGTCTGCACTATCACATCCAAGAAGCGACCTCTCCACCTCTAGCTATTCATACTATTTATACACTAAAAACTGGCAAATGCTTGGGAAAGGAGCAATGTCTCCTACCTAGCTGCGTTCTTAATACCAGTGAGAGGTACTGCAGTAGAGCCAGAAGGAGGTGCTGCTGCAAAGGATCCTACAAGACGCACTACTGAGAGGCCACTCTGAGATGAACTACATGGAGTCCAGAGAGTCCATCTGGGGAAGGAACGGAACCCGGAGCCATCAATGGACTCTTTAAAGGACTGGGGGTGAATACTGGGCAAAGGCCACAGTGGGTCATTGTTTTAGTGCTGTCGGGGTAACACTAATGTGTGGGGGGTGAGCGTTACCCTAGAACCCTGACCCCAAGTCTATCTGGTGGGAGGCCAGATGAAGGGGACTAGGGATATAAGGCACGTCCATGGATGGGATCCACGGGGAAAGAAAACGTCCAGACCAATTGGTCCAAACTGAGGGGGAGGGTATGTGAAGGAGTGGGTCCTGTTTCCCCTCCTTAACATGATTGGGACCAAGCATCTAGCTTGGTCCACCTTAAATCCCACAGGGAAACACAAACTCTTAATCATTCAATTAGTAAGAGGAAAAGGTTTGAAATTGATGCCTTAAAAACTATTTGGATTCCTAAGCCTTGCGACAAGTTAATAGACAATATTGAAGATGCTGTATCATTATGGAATGCATCTTTAAATGATTCTTTAGACCAGATAGCTCCTTTGTCAAAATTTGTCCCTCAGAGGTTCTACAAAGCTCCTTTGTTTTGGCAGGAAATGGTTACAAAAAAACCCCAAAAAACAGCACATAAACGTAGATGGCGAAAATCTAATTCTGAGTCTAATCAATTAGCTTATTTCGCCAAACTAGATGACTATCAGAGGGAAACTATACAGCTGAAACGTCAATATATTTCAGCTCAGTTACAAACTGAACCAAATCAGGCATGAGAACTTTTCCATACTGTAAAATCATTAACATCTAGTTCTTTACATAAAAATGTACAGACAGAACTTAGTGCTCATGAATTTGGCTGTTTCTTTAAAATAAATTGAGAAGATAATTCTATTTCCCTATAATACTTTTCAGAAACTGGTGATTGTGATATTCTCTGGGAAACATTTAAACTTGTAGGGTCATCTGAAGTTTCCGAACTTGTGACAAATTAAAGCCTAATTTTTCTCCTTTAACCAATTGCTCGAATGATTCTTTAAAGTGTCTTTGGGATGAAGTATCTGGGGGGTTTTTTTTGTTTTTTTTTAGAGATGATAAACTGCTCTGTGCAATTGGGAGATCTGCCAAAACCATTGAAATCAGCAGTGGTAAGGCCTATATTAAAAAAAGATTGCATCTGATCCAAATGAAATTAATAAGTTACAGAAACATTGAAATATAGAAATGACAGCAGAAGAAGACCAATAGGCCCATCCAGTCTCCAGAGCAAGCTTTCACACTTATTTTGTTACTCCAACCGCAGCGTTCAGGGCCCTTATTGGTAATTTTTTTATTTTAATTTCTTTCCACCCCCGTCATTGATGCAGAGAGCAGTGTTGGAGCTGCATCAAAGTGAAGTATAAGGCTTAATATTTGAGGGTAGTAACCGTCGTATCGAGCAAGTTACCCCGATGTTTGTATGCTCATACTGCTCAGATCAGTGCCTTGTTAGATGTTGTCTGGATGTAAATCCTATTTCTTCATTCCCCCCTGCCGTTGAAGCAGTGAGCTGCGCTGGATATGCATTCAAAGTGAAGTATCAGGATTAATTTGTTAGGGGTAGTAACCGCGGCAATAAGCAAACTACTCCCACGCTTATTTGTTTACCTAGACTGTGCAATTCAGTCCTTGTTGGTTGTTGTCTGAATATAAATCCTCTTTTCTTCATTCTCCCTGCCATTGAAGCAGTGAGCTGTGCTGGATATGCATTGAAAGTGAAGTATCAGGCTTAATTGGTTTGGGGTAGTAACCGCCGCAACAAGCAAGCTACTCCCACGCTTATATATTTACCCAGACTGTGCTATCTTGTTGGTTGTTGCTTGAATGCAAATCCTCTTTTCCACATTTCCTCTTACCATTGAAGCATAGAGCTATGCTAGAGTCGCATTAACCGTATGAACATTTATTGAATAAGGGTATTAATCACCAGGTAGTAGCCATCATTCCCACAAGCCACCCCCAAACCTCTTTTCTTCATTCCCATCCTCCAGGCTTTAAGGATCCACAGTGTTTATCCCACATCCCTTTGAAATCCTTCACAGTTTTGGTCTTCACCCCTTCCTCCGGAAGGGCGTTCCAGGCATCCACCACCCTCTCCGTGAAGAAATACTTCCTGACATTGGTTCTGAGTCTTCCTCCCTGGAGTTTTAAATCGTGACCCTTGATTCTGCTGATTTTTTTCCAATGGAAAAGGTTTGTCGTTGACTTTGGATCATTAAAACCTTTCAAGTATCTGAACGTCTGTATCATATCACCCCTGCACCTTCTTTCCTCCAGGGTATACATATTTAGATTCTTCAATCTCTCATCATAAGTCATTCGATGAAGACCATCCACCTTTTTGGTCGCCCTTCTCTGGACCGCCTCCATCCTGTCTCTGTCCCTTTGGAGATATGGTCTCCAGAACTGAGCACAGTACTCCAGGTGAGGCCTCACCAAGGACCATTACAAGGGGATAATTACTTTCCTTTTCTTACTCGATATTCCTCTCTCTATGCAGCCCAGCATTCTTCTGGCTTTAGCTATCACCTTGTCACACTATTTCGCTGACTTCCAATTTCTAATTTGCACTCTCCAGCTAAGCTTATTGAAAAAGTGGTGTTGAATCAATTCCAAGATTTCTTAGATGTCCATCATGTGCTGGATGATCACCAGTATGGTTTTCATGCTAACCGTAACACAGACAATATTATTATCCCTTTTTGATATTTTCAGGGGGGATTTGACTATGGTACTGAATATTTTTTCTTGTCCTCTTAGACTTAACAGCAGCCTTTGACACTATTGATCACTCCACTCTCATTAAACATTCTTCCAATATAGGGATAGGAAACACTGTTTTGAAATGGTTTTCTTCTTTTTTTGAGGGATCGAACCCAATCAATGTTTCAGGGAAAAGAAATCTGATGAATTCAATTGTGCACTGGGGTCCCTCAAGGTTTGGCTCTTGTTCAAAGTTTATATTGCCCCAATTTGTCGTATTTTGGCTCAACCAAATGTAGGATATCGTCTTTTTGCCGCTGATCTTCAATTTTTTTTGTACCAATCACTGACTTGACTGATTGTTCTCTTAAGAAGGTTTTCAATTGCTTGATTACTCTCAAGGATTGGTTTATGAAAAATAAATTGCTTCTAAATATGTCAAAAACAGAAATCTTATATCTAGCTAGATTTCCTGATTCAAGAGTTCCTCAACCTTTGGTTATAGTGTAGGGATACCAATAGTGACAGAGGCAAGAAACCTTGGAGTTATTATGGATTCAACTTTGTCATTAACACTCATATATCAAAAGTAGTGAAAGGGGCCTATTTTAAGCTACATATGTTGCAAAAGCTACAACTTTTTCTAAGTGAGTCTGATTTAAGAACAGTAGTTCATTCTCTAGCACTGTCTTCATTAGATTATTGTAATGCTTTATACCTTAGCCTCCCACAAAAATCTTTAACGGCTTTGCAATCTGTACAGAACTCAGCTGCTATGATAGTGACTCGGATTCTGATTCGTGAGCATATATCACCTATTTTGAAGAATTTATATTGGCTTCCCATCAAATGGAGGATCTCCTTTAAAATTCTAATGTAAGTCTTTAAGAGGTTAAATGGTCTTGTTTCTTCTAGTTTTAATGAGGTCTTAAAGCTTTATTGTCCAGCATGAACCCTGAGATCTTTGAGTCAGATTCTTTTAAATGTTCCATCATTCAAAATCATCCGTAAAAATGAATCTCGCGAAAGACTTTTTTTATGTTCAGGGTCCTGAACTATGGAATGTTCTTCCACGAAGGAAAAATCCTCACGTCTAAGATTTAGGAAAATGTTAAATACCTTTTTGTTTTCCCAGGCCTTTCTGAGTAGTGCATAATCAGTTAGTTTGTTTCCATCAAAATGGCACTTGTGGCTGAGAAGCTGTATAGCTTAAGATCTTGGTCTGTATAAGGATTATCATTGTGAAAGTCAAGAGTGATCTGGATAAATAGTGACATAATATAAGACAGATTATTCAATTGGTTTGAAAGATGTACCTATTAATCTGTGTGATTTGTTTTATGTATAATGGAATTTTTGAATGTTTTATTGTTAACCGCTTAGAAATCATGATTTGAAGTACATACATTTTAAATAAAAAAGGACTGTTCAAATGGTGGCATACTAATGGCTAGAACATCCAAGAGCAAATAAAAGTCCAAAGCAACACAAAAAGAATATATCAATCATATAATGCAGAAACCACCACGTCCCTCTTTACCAGGTCAGCTCTTGGGACAGGAACCCTTCTTTCTCTGGGCCCTCCCAATTTCCTGCTTTGGAGTAGCTCTGCAGGTCTTTAACATCTTCCTAAATTTTAGAAGTGAGGATTTTTACTTTAAACTTCATGGAAGAACATTCCATAGTTCAGGACCCTGAACATATAAAAAAAGTCTTTAGCTCAGCAGTTTTTCCCACTATGTTGAGATATGGTTAACTTTTTCCAACCACCAACTTCTTAGGACTTTTTCTTCCAATAAATGGTTCTTCTCTTTTTCTAAATTCCTACCAAGGACTAAATCCCTTCTCAATAAGCACTTCTCCAGTCTTTTCTCTCAGAAAAGATTGGATATTCCAATGCATCCGATCTCTGGTGACCTCTTTGTTTCAAGTCCTTCATTTCCCTGTTGCACACCCCAGGACCCATTCTCTTTCCTGGAGCCCTTCCACTCCATCTCAGTCCCCTTCACTGGACAGATAATTCCTCTTTTTCTCCAGAATCTCTTCAGTTTTGAAAACGTCGCACTCTATGGGGAGGTGGCACCCTCAGACTGTGGTCAGCAGACTAGCTTCTCCTGACTTCCTCTTGGGAAATCCCAGCAATTTCCTCCTGCATCTCATTTTAATAAAACTTGGACGACTCCCATTGCAGAGTGAAAGACTCCTAACACACCCCATATACACCAACCTCACTAACAGGGCAGGGTCTGTTGAGACCACTAATCTTACCCTGCTGGCATACCAAGTCTGTTGAGACCAACATGGCCATAACAGTTACGGCAACTTCTCTAAGTAAGGGGCTAATTTGGTGTGATCCTTGAGACTCAAAAGACCTTCTTTCATTAAGACCTTGAAAGAATACTGCTGCTTGTTTTCAAAGATGCTTCCCTGCTGAATTTACAAATTTTTAAAAAGAGACAGGAATTAGGTTTTGGAATTCCTTTAGCAGAGAAATTGGGGAAAAGAATTAACAGTGTGCAAAAACTTGGTAAAAGATTGATACTAGATTGACAGCTTGCACATTTTTTCACAGGTTATATTGGTGCCTGTATCAGTTTGGTGAAATACACAAACATTTCTTGGTTACAGTGCTGGTGGGACACATAAGGCAAACTAGGAAGCTGCCTAGGGAGCTGGAATTGGGCAGGGCACGAGGTTGACACGAGGGTGCCAAGTTTGAAAAGGGAAGGAGTCGCGCAGTGTGAAGCGGAGGTAGGTGTGATTTGGGAGGTTGGAAGGAGAGAGAGATCACCGCCTAGGGCAACTGGACATCCTTGCACCGGCACTGCTTGCTTATGCTAGAAGGATTGCAATTGGCGTGCAGAATTTCCATCTATTGAAAGGTTGCCTGAGCCTGACATCTTACCAGCTTCCTGGGACGTGGTTCACTGCCTGGTGATGCTGCCCTAACATCAGGAGGCGGCGCCACTGGTGTATTCTAAAAGCAGTGCCCTGCGGCATCCCACCAGCAGCTCATGCAGCCAAAGCCATGCATGAATGGAGCACGCCTCATATACAGGTTTTTGGGCTCCTTTCTTTGGCTGCTCCCCTGGGCCCTGCGAGTCATTTTATTTTTCTTTCTTCTTGTTATGGGTAAGAGATGAGGCCAGGTACAATCTAACCCTGTGCCTATGGTCTCTCAGCAATGGACCATTCCACAGATGATTCTCGGGTCTGCGGGCTCTGGGTCAGGCACCTTCATTGCTAGATCAGCTAGAGGAAGATACCACTCTGAATCCTGTCCTCTGCACTCTTCCTCCTGCTCTGTTTTTTTCTGACCCTCCTTCTCTGATTGTTGGCTCTGTTGGTCAGCATGTGGATTTTGTCTCTCCAGTTCCAGAGGTTTCTATTTTGCAGAAACCACCAAATATTGGCCTAGAAGATGTTTGGAAGGCCATAGTTCATTTGGAATAGGCTGTGATTAAAAGACTAAATGATTTTGATTTTCTTTGGATACCTTAAAGGGGCAAGATACTTCTTCTCACGAGACTCTTGGTGAGCATAAAAGGAGATTGAGTCTTGAAGCTCATGATTTATTATCTCAGGAGCTTAATATGGTTTCCTCTAAAGACAGTACTATGATACACAGACTTCTTGAATTGTTTGAAAAAAAAATGGAGATCTCTTAATCTCAGTCTACTAAACTTTCCTTACACTTCTTTGATTAGTGCACATGAGCTTATTGTTAAATACTTCAAAGATATTTTATGTATCTCTGAGGATCATATGCCCTCCTTAACTAAGATTTATTCTATCATTTCTAAAAGACCTCTTGGTGGTAACACCCTCAAGGCTTCTAAAGTTTCTTCTGTTTCATTTAATTTGATCAAGTTTATTGAGCAATCGGATGAAAAAATTGAGAAAAGGGCAACTTTATTGATCACATGTTCTAATAGTGAGAAGAATTTGATTATGAAGCTTTTTTTTGTAAATAAAGCAGCTCTCTTTATGGGATATAAAATCTGGATTTTTCCAGATGTCTCTCAACAAACTCAGAATAGCAGAAAGGCTTTTCTTCAGTTTAGAGCTATTGTTCTTAGTTTGGGTGGAGAATTTTTTCTATATTATCCTGCTAGATTTTCAATTAAACTACATTGGAAGAGGTTCATTTTTTATGAATCTAATCAATTAAAGGTATTATTGAATAGCAGAATAGTTATGGCCTTAGCCTCTATGCCAGTACCAAATCATTAATTAGGTGATTTAGTGGTTAATAATGTTAATCCAGCAGTCAGTTTTTCCGCCTTTCTTTTTTTCTTCTATTTATGATATGTTGTTCCAAGGTTCTGCACCCCAGAGTGTTTTACTAATAGATAGATGTGACTTAATTTTTTTCTTGGCTTATTTTTCTCTTTGGAATATAATATACACATTCATTCTATGTTTCTGTTAAGCTTTGTTGCTTGATATGTATATAGTAAATTATAAATAAAAAGGTTATTTTGCTATGACTTGGCAATGTCTGCCAATACAGCAATGTGGGGTAAATAAGTTTTAGATTTTATTGAACTGGTGAAAAAATAACAAATCCCTATGAATTCTGGGCACATGTGATTGGCAACAGATTCTGAAAGGAACATAAGGAGACCATGGAAAGACAAATGGAGCAGAACTGTATTGCTGTTGGTGGCACTGATCACTCTAAAAAATTTGGAAGTAATTCACAAAAATGTGGATGGATATTTTATCGGTTACAGCCATGCTTGAAGAAAATTATTGTAAAACTTAAAGATAGTCCTGATCAAAAAAATATTGTAAAGTTTCTTGGAGATCAAAGATTAGCTGCTTTGGGATGGAATGGGTTAGAAGTTTTAGAGCCTAATTTTAGTAAGGTTTTTCTCTCATTCTGTAGCCATGTAGAAAATGTATTTTTAATGAATCAGGCTCTTAATGCAATAAAGTATGTTGATATTGAGTAATATTCTTCCTGTGAGGGAAGGAGGGTGTTGCGTGTGCCGGCCGCAGCAGGCCCGCGGTCAGGCCCACTTACCGCCGTTTGCCTCCTCCAGCGCCTGATTCCTCCTCTCTTGCGGCCGTGGGCAGCCGCCTCCATGCTCGTGCTGCTCCCAATGCTCCCAGCTCCTCCGCAGATGTCCCAGCTCTGCGGCGGGTCTCCCTGCGTGGCCCGTGGGGAGACACAGTCGTCTCATGCAGCGCCTCCCCCTAGGTGCACGCGCACTGGCTCTACCTTTAAAGGGGCCACGGTGAGAAACCAACCCGCGGCCCCGAATGATGATGTCACTGGGTTCCGGTATATAAGGCCGGGCCCAGCCAGTGCTTCCTTGCCATGACAACAGGTCTCCACGCTTGTCGTGTACTAGTTGCTTGTTCCTGGTTCCCGGTTTGTGCCTGCTTCGTCTGTGTTCCTGATTCCTGGTCCTGCTTTGTTCCTGATATCCGTTCTTGTTCCTGTGTTCGTCTCTACCCCTTGTCTTGCTACTGATTGATACCTGGCTTGACCTCTGCTTTGTCTGACTACGCTTCTGATTGATACCTGGCTTGACCTCCGCTCGTCTGACTACGTTACTGCCTGATTCTTGGTTTTGACCTTTGCCTCGCCTGACCATCCTCTGCTTGACTCCTGGTTTGATTCATGTCTGTATTGCCACTTCTCCTTGCCTGCTGCCTGCCCTGACCAAAGCCTGTTATTCTGCTGAATCTACTCTGGACTTGGCCTCTCAGGCTTCAGCCTGTTCTTGTTCCTATTCTTGTTCCTATTCTCCTTGGCACCCGGATCTCTGGGACTCTGCCTCATCTGGACTTGTTCGCCTATTTCAGCCACCGCTGCTGGCCCCTGGCTGACTCTCTCATCGCCTCTCGGAAGACCTCAGATGGAGGCCCACCTAAGACCAACTGGCCCCGGTACCCAAGGGCTCAACCTGTGGGGAATGAGGGCTGGTATTGGCGAAGCTCCAGCCGGCCTCCATCAAACAGCCAGCTCGTCTGCCGACGGTGGGGACCCATAGGGCTTACCCTGCGGATAGCGTCAACCCCACCTCGGCCCAAGGGTCCACCTCCTGCGCAACAGAAGGTGGAGGATGAAAGTGTCAATGAGGGTTTGGTTTAGTTGAAGAAAAGGAAGTATTTCATCTTGGTTTACTGAAGATTTGTTGTATTTGATTCCCATTTTGAATGGGTTTTCCTTCATAAAATTGGACTACATGTCTTCTATCTATATATTGCTCTTACTGAAATTTTAATAAGGTAATGAATGAAAAAAAACTGGTCAACAAAAAATTAAAATACATATCACAATAGAAAACTGTTGCTTGCATAGCTGTAATACTGATGGATGAATGGGTTTTCTTCAATCATACTATAACATATAAAGCTTAAACATAGCATTAACGAAAGCTTTGACTAAAGAAAAAAATTTTTTTAAAGGGCCTCTGCTAGTAAGACCAAAAAAGAAAACAAAACAATAAATGAGTGAAAACAACCCATGAATATGAGCAAAAACAACCCATGATAATATCTAAAGAGAAGTGAAACTGATAGTGTAATATTCAGAAGACTTCAGCTGGTTATTTGCTATGTTACATTTATGGACCGCCTGCCTCTCACATGATTCTCTTTTCCAATATAAAAATATGAAAAAATGCTATGCCTAGCAATTAAGTACAACCCATGGGCACATCAACATTGAGAGATGTGTTACGGACAAATGTTACACAGCACAGTTCCATCCAGCAATGCTGCCAAATCTCATCTCTTCCAACTTGCACGTTCATCTTCAAAATATGTCACCAACCGGGAGAAAAGCCTACAAATGGATTTCATTCCTCAGATACAAACGACTTCTTTCCAATGAAAAGAAATGTCGAGAATCAGGTGGAGAGCTATGCAAATAATTCTTACATTGGCATTTACCAATAAGTGCTTTAACTTCTACACTAAAGTCAAAAAAATCACAGATCTTCTCAACAGAAAAAAAAAAGATCTTTCCAAGAATTGTGCAATATACTCTGATACATTACAGATTAAGTACTATTCTAGGTGTTTCTGATGAGCAAACTAATGGGTGAATGTAAGAGATAATATTACAAGGCATTGTTAATCTCTGTTTTTATTGGCCTCAGTACCGAAACTAAGTTTCACTCTTCTAACAGTTGCCAAATCCAGATTTATAAGGGGGAAAAAAAAAGACAGCTTAGACTTAATCCTATTCAAGCACAGGCCACGCAGTATAGTTTTTAAGGACTTGTGCAGCACCAACTACCACTGATGAAAACCCTGAAATATCTATTAATAATAATGTAAATGTTCTTTAATTTTAAAAAATTGGTATTAACTAATAAACAGCACAACAACATTCAACCCTCCACTGTATAATTTATCATTAACAAAATTTTGTGTGTTTGTGTGTGTATACAGATAAAATCTGTGTGGGAAGAGCAGCCAGTCCAAAGTGTTAACATTGGGTGCGTGATTGGGTATGAAGCTCCCTAGATATTAATCAGGGTTTATGGTGGATAGCACAGGATTAAATATTTGGGCATATGCATTCCATGCAACTGGGCTGACCTGTGTAAAACCAACTACACTCCACTGGTTAGTAAATTATAGAAAGACCAGATGGATTGGAATGACAAGCTTTTATCATGCAAAACACAAAAATTCAGCTGAAAGGGAACTCTGTTGAAGTAGCGTTGAGCAACCTTCATAAATAGCCTCAGTATATTTGTGGCTTATTGGTTGAAGCCTGTAACATTCCGGGCAAGTATAATCATAGGTTGCAACACGCTTTAGTAGCACCAGTAGGTGCTGAAACTGTGACACTGACACTGTGCAATTTTGAGAACACTAGTGTGTGTGCACTTATCTTTGTTCGAACGCAGGAGAAGGGCAAGAAAGTCCTGAAGCGTGGCCTCCGACACCGTGGTGTTTCGGAGTCTGTTACTCCTTCATCAGGGACCTTCAGGAAGAGATGAGCCTTCAAATATTTCTGCGTGTAAAGATAAAATAATCAGAGTTCTTATATGCTTTACTGCTAAAAGTGCAAGGGTTCGGTTTGGAAATTGAAACTTACTCCGCTGTGTCCCGGTCAGTATGCAAATTCTGAGACGGCGATTATCTGTGCGCTGGAACAAGTGAATATCTTTTAAGAATAAAGCTGAAAAATGCTATAGTTTCTCAATAGTGGTTAAAAGTTAACCTGACTTACGTGCACTATACCGTTGTCACCTGCCAACATGCCGTTCAGATACTGACAGCTTGCGCGCCCGAGAGACGCTGACTTTAAGGGGGACCCGTCGAATCGTGATTTGACAGGAAATGACGTACGAGCTTACAAATATGGTCATATCCATATAAGGCGAATGACGTAGCAAGGGAAACCCTGGATGGGTAACTCCAAATAAGGACAGTGACGTCACAAAGACGGCCATCTTGAAAAAAGTTTTTTGATAATGAACGGGGAGAGTGGTACAAGCATATTATGATACAACTATGCGGGCGACAGCATTCAAACCACTTTTTTTAGAATTGGCATGGTGACACCAGAAGGCTAACTACTGTGAAATTCGAAACTGTTAGATCATAGAAAACCATTCTACTTTCTCATTAAGTCCATATGGCTCCACACTGTGTAATTTGAAAATCCATCCATTTTCTTTGTAATTCAGTAAGCTCGAACGATCTCCACCTCGCCAATTTGGAGGGATATGTTCAAGTATCACCCATTTAAAATCTGAGAACGTGTGTGTGTGTGTGATACAATGTTGAACAACAGGTGCTTTTATATCCTTGTTATTAATCCTGCTCCGGTGTTCCGTGAGACGAATGCGTATCTTACGTTTAGTGCGCCCCACATATATTTTCTTGCAGGGGCATTGCAAGGCATAAACCACACATTCCGTATTGCAGGTGACTTCTTGTTTGATCCAAACTGTAAATCCTGTCTGTGGATCTTGCCAATGGGTGCCCACATATGCCTGGGGGCAAAAGGAGCAACTCCCACATTGGTTTTGACCACTCTGTAAAGGACGAGATACTATATTGGAAACCGCTTTAACTACTCTCTGTTTGATATTGGTTCCACGAGAATACGAGAACATGGGAGGATCTCGAAAAATGGTATGGGGACTTAGAATGTGCCAATTGTTTAAGATGGCTGTTTTAATGTGAGTAGTGAGATTGGTGTATGGAAGTACACAAATTAAATTTGGTGTTTCTTTCTTTTGCTTGTATTGTAAGAGTTGCTCTCTATCTGAGAAGGTGGCTCTCTTGTATGCTCTTCTGATCACACGTGTGGGATAGCCTCTCTGTTGAAATCTGTCACTCAATGTTGCTGCCTGTTTGTGAAATTCTTGGACATCTGAACATAGTCTTCTTTTTTTTTTAATCTTTATTTATCAATTTTCACTATATAATTCATATATTAATACATTACATAGTTGTAGTAATAACAATGAGTGGTTTATAAAATGCATTGTATACTTATTTCCTACAATGAGGAAAAAAGAAAGAAAACAAATGTTGACAAAAAAATAACAAAATTAAACCACTGCATTTAATTATCAATCATATTGGAGGGTCATTATTCCTGAAAAATGGGAGCTTAACAAGAGAAACAAATCATTCAAACTATTGCATTCCCTATATCTTTTTCTTTTCTTTTTTGCCTTGTTAACTAGAAATTGGGGTAGATGTCGGCACTCTAACTTGTTCCACAAATTTCTTTAATTGATCTGGGGCAAAAAATATATATGTGTTATCTTGTTTCTGTATTATGCATTTACATGGATAGCGTAATGTATAAGAATATCCTAACGAAATTACTTCCTGCCGAAGCCCCAAAAAGGCTTTACGCCTCAGTTGGGTAGGGGGAGCTAGATCCGGGAAAATTTTTATTGATTTTTCATAATAGGTAATTGGAAACTTACTAAAATATTTTTTCATTACAGTATTTATATCTGTGGTGGCATAGAAGGTAACTAACAAAGTTCCCCTATTTATTACATTAGCTGCGGAGTCTTCCAAAAAGTTGGTTAGATCTCCCTGAAAATTCTCATCTCTAGGCAAACCATTTCTTATAGGGAGAAAATAACAGCTATTAACAGTAGGAGACCTATCGGAGGGAAATCCTAATTGATCAATAAAAAATTTCTTTAAAGATATTATTGGATCTTCCCCTACAATTCTGGGGAAGTTTAAGAATCTTAAGTTAAATCTTTTTGTATTGTTTTCCAACATTTCTAATCTTCTGTCAATAGCAGCCCTATCTTTCACCACAGCGACATTAAATTCCAATGTCTTTTTCCCCTGATCTTCCAACAGCTTAACTCTTTCACTTGTATCTTTTATTTGCTTTTGAGTCTCAAAATGTTCTTGTTCATTTTTCCCATTTAACAAATCCATTTTTCTTTCCAGATCCTTGATATTACTTGACATGCCTGCCATCAAATCCCATAGCATTTCTAGTGTCACTAGTGCTGGGCGGGATAATGTGCCTGGGGACTGGTCATTTGGCACATTAGTTTTCCCCACCCCCTCTGGGGTTGCCAAAGACAAGCTTCCGTTTCCCCCTACTACCTTAAAGGGGGAAATTAAGTTGTCTTTTTTTCCATTAGGGCTATTAATGTGGGAGCATTCATTTCCCACACTTAGTCCAAGATGTTCTAGGTTCTCCGCAGTCATTCCAGACACTATTCCCTTTTCCCTTTGCTCCGGTGGTAGCCCGATGTTGGGGCTGAGAGAGGCCTCTTCTGTAGGCACAGGGGGCCCTCCCTGACCCCCTGGCACACCAAAGTCCCTGGTCTCTCCATCTCTTGGAATAGGAGAAGCCATGAAGCTGGTAATTTCTTGTTGCAGCAAAGATGGCATTGGGAGAGAGGGAAAAACTCTCACTCTGCCTTTTCGTTTAGGAGGCATTTTGAAAAAAAAAAAAATACAACAATCTGCTCAAGATACTAGCCAACTTCACTAATGCAATTTAGTTTAACTTTGAAATAGCTGACCCCGAGAGAGAGGAGAGAATAAGATGGTCTTACTTTGGGCGATTCCGGCGAAGTCCGGCAAAGTCCGTAGTTGAAGCGTGCCCCTCAAGCACGTGCGGCTCAAGCTGCGCGCCGGCTCTGCTACGTGCCGCAGCACGTCAGATTTTATTGCCGCTTCCGGGTCTGTCGAGTCCGCCCCCTCCACAGGAGACGTCTCAGAGCAAGCAGCTGGCCTGAGAAAGCTCAATCAAGCCCAGCAAAGATGGTAAAAAAAACTCCAAACAGCGTCTCTGCTCTCCTCTCTCTCACCCTCAAACAGGAGAGCAGCACGGCAGATTTTATTGCCGCTTCCGGGTCTGTCAGGTCCGCCCCCTCCACAGGAGACATCTCAGAGCAAGCAGCTGGCCTGAGAAAGCTCAATCAAGCCCAGCAAAGATGGTAAAAAAAACTCCAAACAGCGTCTCTGCTCTCCTCTCTCTCACCCTCCGAACATAGTCTTCTGATGCGAAAAAATTGTCCGACCGGGAGTCCTTCTTTGAAGGATCTGGGATGGTGACTCTCAAAACGTAAATAATTGTTTCTGTCGGTGGTTTTTCTGAAAATGGTCGTGTGGATCCCGGTTTGAGTGTTCTGTATCTGAATGTCTAGAAAAGACAGTTGAGTAGCGTTGTATGTAAGACTGAATCTAAGATTAGGATTAACCTGGTTGAGCCATTGATGAAATTGTAGAAGAGAGTCTTCTGTGTCGGTCCATATGAAAAAGATGTCATCAATGTAACGAGACCACAGTATCACATGTTGAAAAAAAGCAGATGCGTATACATGTTCTTCCTCAAACTGCATGATGTATAAATTGGCTACGTCTGGCGCTACGGGTGAACCCATTGCCACTCCGTGTATTTGGAGATAATACATTCCTTCAAATGAAAAGAAGTTGTTAAATAAAATGAATTCAGTTAAAGTGATTAGAAATTCTGTCGGTATGCGTTGTGGTCTGATTCTATTATTGAAAACTTTTTGAACCAATTGTAGGGCATCTGTTTGAGGAACATTGGTATACAAGGCCTCAACATCTAGGGTGACCAATAGGTAATCCATGGGCATATTGCCAATCGTGGTCAATTTATTCAGCATATCTGACGTGTCTTGAATGCCAAACGCCGCTATCAATCTCGTCCACCTCGGTCATACGGAAGGAAAACCAATCAACAACATGGTCCCGACGAAGACTCATTATGGCACAAGCCGTTCACTCGGTCTCAAACAGCAACCAGTCGTCGATAATTAATTTATCTACACATCATTTGACGCAGTTTGAAGAACACGTTCTTAACAGAGGCCTTTCATTTGTGCCCAACAACAAACATGATCCATTCGCATGTCGAGTATTTTTACATAAATTTTTCAGATCTCTTTTGATCAAGCAATTTTTCTCCAAGACTCCTGCAACATCACAAGATATATCCATCATCAGGACCAAATCACGCTGGGTTCCTCCCGGCCCTGTAGATGAACTCATTAAAGCATTTCAAGTGTTGGTCTTACAAGACATTTCTCACATTGAATCCACACCACAACACATTTTTTATAATTTATCCAAACAAGAAAATGAGGCATTGAGAAATCTAGCCAGCAACACTGAAATCATAATTAAACCCGCAGACAAGGGCGGGGCAACAGTTATCATGAACCGTGCCAACTATCACACAGAGATACTACGCCAGCTGGGGGATCACAAATATTATCAACAATTAGATAAGGACCCAACTGCCAACTTGCATAAGGACATTCAAGATGCTTTACTGGAGGCTCATACACAAGGTTTTCTTACCAGTAAAGAATATAACTTTTTGCAAGTTGCATCTCCACGAGTTCCAGTCATCTATGGGGTCCCAAAGATCCACAAGACGTTAACAAATCCTCCCTGCAGACCCATAGTGTCAGCAAATGGGTCCCTTTTAGAACCCTTAGCGAAATTCGTAGATCTGTTTCTTCGTACAGCGGTCAAGGCAGCCGCCTCGTACATTCAAGACACGTCAGATATGCTGAATAAATTGACCACGATTGGCAATATGCCCATGGATTACCTATTAGTCACCCTAGATGTTGAGGCCTTGTATACCAATGTTCCTCAAACAGATGCCCTACAATTGGTTCAAAAAGTTCTCAGTAATAGAATCAGACCACAACGCATACCGACAGAATTTCTAATCACTTTAACTGAATTCATTTTATTTAACAACTTCTTTTCATTTGAAGGAATGTATTATCTCCAAATACACGGAGTGGCAATGGGTTCACCCGTAGCGCCAGACGTAGCCAATTTATACGTCACGCAGTTTGAGGAAGAACATGTATACACATCTGCTTTTTTTCAACATGTGATACTGTGGTCTCGTTACATTGATGACATCTTTTTCATATGGACCGACACAGAAGACTCTCTTCTACAATTTCATCAATGGCTCAACCAGGTTAATCCTAATCTTAGATTCAGTCTTACATACAACGCTACTCAACTGTCTTTTCTAGACATTCAGATACAGAACACTCAAACCGGGATCCACACGACCATTTTCAGAAAAACCACCGACAGAAACAATTATTTACGTTTTGAGAGTCACCATCCCAGATCCTTCAAAGAAGGACTCCCGGTCGGACAATTTTTTCGCATCAGAAGACTATGTTCAGATGTCCAAGAATTTCACAAACAGGCAGCAACATTGAGTGACAGATTTCAACAGAGAGGCTATCCCACACGTGTGATCAGAAGAGCATACAAGAGAGCCACCTTCTCAGATAGAGAGCAACTCTTACAATACAAGCAAAAGAAAGAAACACCAAATTTAATTTGTGTACTTCCATACACCAATCTCACTACTCACATTAAAACAGCCATCTTAAACAATTGGCACATTCTAAGTCCCCATACCATTTTTCGAGATCCTCCCATGTTCTCGTATTCTCGTGGAACCAATATCAAACAGAGAGTAGTTAAAGCGGTTTCCAATATAGTATCTCGTCCTTTACAGAGTGGTCAAAACCAATGTGGGAGTTGCTCCTTTTGCCCCCAGGCATATGTGGGCACCCATTGGCAAGATCCACAGACAGGATTTACAGTTTGGATCAAACAAGAAGTCACCTGCAATACGGAATGTGTGGTTTATGCCTTGCAATGCCCCTGCAAGAAAATATATGTGGGGCGCACTAAACGTAAGATACGCATTCGTCTCACGGAACACCGGAGCAGGATTAATAATAAGGATATAAAAGCACCTGTTGTTCAACATTGTATCACACACACACACACGTTCTCAGATTTTAAATGGGTGATACTTGAACATATCCCTCCAAATTGGCGAGGTGGAGATCGTTCGAGCTTACTGAATTACAAAGAAAATGGATGGATTTTCAAATTACACAGTGTGGAGCCATATGGACTTAATGAGAAAGTAGAATGGTTTTCTATGATCTAACAGTTTCGAATTTCACAGTAGTTAGCCTTCTGGTGTCACCATGCCAATTCTAAAAAAAAGTGGTTTGAATGCTGTCGCCCGCATAGTTGTATCATAATATGCTTGTACCACTCTCCCCGTTCATTATCAAAAAATTTTTTCAAGATGGCCGTCTTTGTGACGTCACTGTCCTTATTTGGAGTTACCCATCCAGGGTTTCCCTTGCTACGTCATTCGCCTTATATGGATATGACCATATTTGTAAGCTCGTACGTCATTTCCTGTCAAATCACGATTCGACGGGTCCCCCTTAAAGTCAGCGTCTCTCGGGCGCGCAAGCTGTCAGTATCTGAACGGCATGTTGGCAGGTGACAACGGTATAGTGCACGTAAGTCAGGTTAACTTTTAACCACTATTGAGAAACTATAGCATTTTTCAGCTTTATTCTTAAAAGATATTCACTTGTTCCAGCGCACAGATAATCGCCGTCTCAGAATTTGCATACTGACCGGGACACAGCGGAGTAAGTTTCAATTTCCAAACCGAACCCTTGCACTTTTAGCAGTAAAGAATATAAGAACTCTGATTATTTTATCTTTACACGCAGAAATATTTGAAGGCTCATCTCTTCCTGAAGGTCCCTGATGAAGGAGTAACAGACTCCGAAACACCACGGTGTCGGAGGCCACGCTTCAGGACTTTCTTGCCCTTCTCCTGCGTTCGAACAAAGATAAGTGCACACACACTAGTGTTCTCAAAATTGCACAGTGTCAGTGTCACAGTTTCAGCACCTACTGGTGCTACTAAAGCGTGTTGCAACCTATGATTATACTTGCCCGGAATGTTACAGGCTTCAACCAATAAGCCACAAATATACTGAGGCTATTTATGAAGGTTGCTCAACGCTACTTCACCAGAGTTCCCTTTCAGCTGAATTTTTGTGTTTTGTATTGATTCTAGTATTCAGCTGACATCACGAGTATTTTCTAATTTGTACTACTAAGCTTTTATCATGGGCATGTTGAATTGGGGGGCTAAAGATGAATATCTTACCCAGATTGCTTTATTTTCCTCAGCACTTGGCATTGATCATTGCCCAAAAAGTTTTTTGTTAATCTTAATGAAGAGATTTCTAGATGTATATGGAATGGTGAAAAACGAGAATGAAACCTGAAACCCCACAGAGGTCTAAGTTAGAGAGGGGCATGGCATGGTCAAATTTGATGGGGTATTATTGGGCCTCCAGTTTGACATGTGTTAGGGTGTGGTTAAATGGGGATTATATTCTGGTATGAATCTCTCTTGAGGCAGGAAAGGCAGAGAGAATAGAATTGTCCTCCCTGATGCTCTTGGTATCCATCAAGACCTCAGGTCTGGAGAGCTCTAAGATCAAGCCCAGTATTAGCTCACACAGTTAATTTGGTAAACAAGGTATGGAAAGTTAGGGATATCATGTAATAGCCCATCACAAATTTTAAAACTACAGGGGAATGGAACAACTCCCCTATGAGGAAAGACTAAAGAGGTTAGGACTTTTCAACTTGGAGAAGAGACGACTGAGGGGGGATATGATAGAGGTGTTTAAAATCATGAGAGGTCTAGAACGGGTAGATGTGAATTGGTTATTTACTCTTTTGGATAGTAGAAAGACTAGGGGGCACTCCATGAAGTTAGCATGGGGCACATTTAAAACTAATCGTAGAAAGTTCTTTTTTACTCAAATCACAATTAAACTCTGGAATTTGTTACCAGAGGATGTGGTTAGTGCAGTTAGTATAGCTGTGTTTAAAAAAGGATTGGATAAGTTCTTGGAGGAGGAGAAGTCCATTACCTGCTATTAAGTTCACCTAGAGAATAGTCACTGCCATTAGCAATGGTAACATGGAATAGACTTAGTTTTTGGGTACTTGCCAGGTTCTTGTGGCCTGGATTGGCCACTGTTGGAAGCAGGATGCTGGGCTTGATGGACCCTTGGTCTGACCCAGTATGGCATTTTCTTATGTTCTTATGGTCTTAGTATAGCCTGGCTATTTCAATGCACTCATTTAATTTGGAAAGGAAGGGCTGGAGGAGGTTGGATTTGAGATTTGAGCTGTGAGATAAGGGAACTGGATAGCATTTGAGACTCTGAAATGGGAATTTGAGGTGCGGGAATCATCCCGAGGATTTTATGGCAGGATCAGAGAAGCACTGGCAAGATTCGAAGGGACTGGCCAGGTTAAGAGTACACCTTCTGGACCTGAGTTACTATTAATACAGGACAAAGAATTGCAGAGTGGTATCCTCCCTGTACAAAGCAATTGTTAAGCTACTTTACATGAGGAGGGTGGTACCCCTCTCAGAATGCACTCAGAGTGGAATGGAATTTGGAGGGCTGCACACAAAATATCTACTTGTAGTCAGAGTTGAAATAATATATAAAATGTTCCATTGAACTTACAGATGCTTCATGTTCTATGTGAAGTTCTCCTTTTCTTCATCTAAGCTCAGTTGGAGAGGATGCAGTGAGATGGGGGTCAAATTACATTTGGTGGACACGTTTAAGAGTTCAGGAATCCTGCAGCAAGATTTAGGAGATTATGAAAATATTGGGGAGGAGTTTTTCTTAAACAATATGCTTACTAGGGCTCTCAAGAGATATGAATCTGGACCTATACCATGGCAAATTTTGTGATCAAGCAATTCATGTAGCAAGATTCATTACTGCTACCCTACGGAAGTCCAAATCACTGATAACACATTAGCAAAAACAACTATGAGATTGCCTTAATCAAGAAGTTGACATACACTGTATATTAAGAAACAATATGTTATGAGAGAAAATGGGGGAAGCATTGGGAATATAAGAATTCTGGACAAGTAGTTACTCCATGAGTTGTGATGGATACCATATCTGAAGCATTATCTTTTGAGTATTTATGACCACATGTAGTGTATATCTTGACACATGTTCTGTAGTGCCTGTTTGTTAAAATAAAAGGTGGGAAATTTGTAATAAATAGTGGAAAACAAAATTATAAAATACTTTTGCAAATTTGTACCTTTTTGGTCTGCAGCATATTCAAGGAGTAGTTGAGCATACCCATGGGATAAGACTTAATTTCCTTTGCTTGTATGACCCACACACAATATTTATAAATATAATTAAAAAAAAAATGTAACTCCTACCAGGTCTATCCTATAACAAGGGGCTTGCATTTGATACCAGAGCTGAGTTCTGAATTACTACCTGTAACCTTGGAGGGGGGGGGGGGAGAGGAATTTAATATTTACCTTCAGAATCCTTGACATCTTCAATTTTGTTTGCCCATATTCTGCTTACATGTGTAGCATTCCAACTTTACAAAGTTTGCTGAGGCATTTCTTCATTGAAAAGCAACTTTCACATCTGGTACATGTGCATTATATATGCCACACCAAAGACAAGATATTCAGTAAGTAAATCTGTTCTTCCCTGCATCTCTCCCTGGAGTTTCCTCGGTTCTCTCCTGGATTTTAGGACTCTCCCTGGGGTAAATGTTAGGGTTCCTCCTTTCTATTAAGGAATCTTCCCCGCACCAGGAATCCACTGATTGCTGTCAGTTGGTTTCCTTCATGTTTCTCCTCCTCGACATATCACGTCGGCACAGACTCTGTTGTCTCCTCTGGGGAAGCATTGGATGGATAATTCTCTCCTTTTCTACTGACTGGATGCAAACTCCTCTAAAAAAATTTCTGCCGTGTTGACACAAATTGCTCAAGAGTGACAGAGTGAACTGTAAGGTCTCCAAAGTCACTTGGTGACCCCCAAGGTTTTGCTGCCTTGGGCACAGGCTAATAGGCCTGTGCATCAATACATCAACCTCCAGCAGGGGGGTATTGGGAACAGATGGTACATTCCTCTGGCCTACATTGACCAGCATGACCCTTCTACAGTGACATACTCCTTAGGAAGACGCCAAATTCAGCTTTACATAAACTTTGTGAGGTTAATATTTAAAGGCATTTAGATGGATAATGTACATGTTATCCAGCTAAATGCAAAGTTCTGAATATTTCTGGCATTTATCTGGCTAAAATTTATCCGGATAAGTAAGGGACTAACTCCGATATTTGGAGATAGCTGAATAAGTTGTTTGGCTACCTCAAGAAATGCCTGAGAGCTTCATGCGGCCAGATAGCTTTAGCCTTAACTGTCTATATGCAAAGCCAGTTAGGTAGCAATGCTTTAAAAAAAATAAATAAATAAAAAGGTGGTGCCTTAGCCTACCCATGCCCCCACTTAATGTAAAGAAACGTAGCCAGCCAGTCCATGATCCTACCTAGGGATGTGCAGAGGGACACCATACGTTGCATTCGGGACTCATATTCGTCGGGGGCAGAAACGTTGCATTCGGCAAGGGGGGCCCCCGATACGTTCATGCGTTAATTCTTATTCGTTTCCTGGCTAAAATTGAATTAACTACAACCCCCCACTGTCCTGAGCCCCCCAATACTTACCAAAACTCCCTGGTGGTCCAGCGGGGGGGGTCCGGGAGCCATCTCCTGCACTCACAACCTCGGCTGCCGGTATTCAAAATGGTGCCGATAGCCGTTGACCTTACTGTGTCACAGGGGCTACCGGTGCCATTGGTCGGCCCCTGTCACATGGTAGGAGCAATGGATGGCTGGTAACCCCTGTGACATAGTAAGGGCAAAGGCTATCGGCGCCATTTTGATTACTTCAGCCGACAGCCCGAGTGCAGGAGATCACTCCCGGACCCCCGCTGGACCACCAGGGACTTTTGACAAGTCTTGGGGGACCCTCCTCACCACCCTACAAGACTTGCCAAAAGTCAATGGTGGTCCAGCAGGGGTCCGGGAGCAACCTCCTGCACTCGGGCAGTCGGCTGCCAGTATTCAAAATGGCACCGATAGCCTTTGCCCTCACTATGACAAAGGGTGCAGGCCATCCATTGCTCCTATCATGTGACAGAGGCCAGCCAATAGCACCGATAGCCCCTGTCACATGGTAAGGGCAAAGGGCTACACGCACCATTTTGATTACTGGCAGCCGACGGCCCGAGAGCGGGATATCGCTCCCGGGACCCCCGCTGGACCACCAGGGACTTTCGGCAAGTCTTGGGGAGGTTAAATTTGAAGGGTTGGGGTGGGTTTTCATTTTTGTTTTTTTTTTAATGTGCCCTTTCTCCCCCCCAGAAAAACAATAAGAAAACCAAACAAAATTTTGTGGGTTTTCCTATTGTTTCGTCAGCCCCCCGAAATGCAACGAAATAGGAAATATCGTCTTTATTTCCTATTTTGTTGCAAACGAATGCACATCCCTCCTCTGAAGCAAGCCAGGAAATCTCTGAAGGTGGCTAGTAAAGTAAGAACATAAGAACATACCATACTGGGTGAGACCAAGGGTCCATCAAGCCCAGTATCCTGTTTCCAACAGTGGCCGATCCAGGGCATAAGAACCTGGCAAGTACCCAAAACTAAGTCTATTCCATGTTACTGTTGCTAGTAATAGCAGTGGCTATTTTCTAAGTCAACTTAATTAATAGCAGGTAATGGACTTCTCCTCCAAGAACTTTTCCAATCCTTTTTTAAACACAACTATACTAACTGCACTAACCACATCCTCTAGCAACAAATTCCAGAGTTTAATTGTGCGTTGAGTGAAAAAGAATTTTCTCAGATTAATTTTAAAAGTGCCACATGCTAACTTCATGGAGTGCCCCCTAGTCTTTCTATTATCCAAAAGAGTAAATAACCGATTCACATCTACCCGTTCTAAACTTCTCTTGATTTTAAACACCTCTCTCTATCATATCCCCCCTCAGTCTTTCTTCTCCAAGCTGCAAAGTCCTAACCTCTTTAGTCTTTCCTCATAGGGAAGCTGTTCCACTCCCCTTATCATTTTGATCGCCCTTCTCTATACCTTCTCCATCACAATTATATCTTTTTTAAGATGTGGCGACCAGAATTGTACACAGTATTCAAGGTACGGTCTCACCATGAAGCGATACAGAGGCATTATGACATTTTCCATTTTATTCACCATTCCCTTTCTAATAATTCCCAACATTCTGTTTGCTTTTTTGACTGCCGCAGCACTCTGAACAGACGATTTCAATGTGTTATCCACTATGACACCTAGATCTCTTTCTTGGGTAGTAGCATCTAATATGGAACCTAACATTGTGTAACTATAGTATGGGTAATTTTCCCTATATGCATCACCTTGCACTTATCCACATTAAATTTCATCTGCCATTTTGATGCTCAATTTTCCAGTCTCACAAGCTCTTCCTGCAATTTATCCCAAGCTGCTTGTGATTTAACTACTCTGAACAATTTTTTTATCATCTGCAAATTTGATTACCTCACTCATCGTGTTTGTTTCCAGATTATTTATAAATATATTGAAAATTAAGGGTCCCAATACAGTGTTTCTGACTGGCAAAAGCTGTTCTGGTATTGTATCATTAAGACAACTCTAGAGCTTAATCAAGATTAAAGTTACTACTACTAAATATTTCTATAGCGCTACATGACATATGCAGTGCTGTAGAAACATACAAAAAGACAGTCTCTGCTCAATAGAGCTTACAATCTAATAAGACAAACAGAGGACAAGAGAATTTGGGTATTTCATAAAGCAAGGCAATAGTTAATAAGAAAAAAAAAAGTTTAGTTAACAAGACTAAAAGCAGATAATTAGGCATAAGAATTAAAAGCAGTTTTAAAAAGGTGGGTCTTTAGATGGGATTTAAACATGGCAAAAGAGGGAGTATGACGCACCAGTTCAGGAAGACTATTCCAAGCACATGGTGCAGCCAGGAGGAAAGCACAGAGACTAGAATTGGAAGTAGAGGAGAAAGGCACAGATAGGAGTGACTTATCCGATAAGCAGAGTGCACAAGGAGGGGTGTAGAGAGAGATAAGTGAGGAGAGGTAGTGAGGTGCTGCAGAGTGAAGGCATTTGTAGGTGAGAAAGAGGAGCTTGAACTGTATGTGGGAGCGGATAGGGAGCCAATACAGTGACTTCAGAAGATGGATTATGTGAGCATAGCAACTTTGGTGAAAGATAAGTCATGTAGCTGAATTTAGGCAGATTGAAGTGAAAAGATATGGCTTGCCAGGAGATTTGTGGAGAGCAAGTTGCAATAGTATAAGGGGAAGGAGTTGAGAGAGTGGATAAGGGTTCTGATAGTGTTTTCTGAAAGGAAAGGATGGATTTTGGCAATATTATAAAGAAAGAAATGACATGTTTTAGCAGTGTTTTGGATATGTGTAGAGAAGGAGAGAGAGGAGTCAAAGGGGACCAGGATGACGACAATGTTATCCACAAAAACAGAGAAAGGAAGAAGAAGAGAGGTGGGCTTTGGGGAAAAGATGAGGAACTCCATATTGGCCATGTGAAGTTTAAGGTGGTGGTGGAACATCCAGGCAGCAATGTCAGACAAGCAGGCCGAGAGAAAATCAGAGCACCAAGGAAAATAGTGAGAAGAGAAGAGGGCCCAGGATGGAGCCCTGAGGCACACCAATTGATAGTGGAATGGCAGTAGAGGAAGAACCAACAAGAGAAAATGCTAAAAGTGCAATGGGAGAGGTAAGAAGAGAACCAAGACAGGACAAAGTCCCGAAATCCAAGCGAGGACAGAGTATCAAGGAGTAGGTGGTGATCAACTGTGTCAAAAGCAACAGACAAGTCAAGGAGGAAAAGGACACAATAAAGACTTTTGGCTTTATCCATAAACAGGTCATTGGAAACTTTGGCAAGGGCCGTTTCAGTTGATTGTAGAGGGCAAAAACCAGACTGGAGTGGATCAAGAATGGCTTGAGATGTTAGAAAGTCAAAACAGAGGCGATGAGCATCATGTTCAAGTAGTTTGTAGGCAAAAGGGAGAAAAGAGATGGGACAATAGCACTGGTAAACAAAGTTTTTGTTTCCTTCAGGCTTTTTGGTGTTCCAAATAGATTTTTTGATGCTGATCACATCACGTAAGGTTTTTGAAAAATAGCCAGTGAGCCTGACTTCAGTGCTGGGAAAAATAGTGGAAACTATTCTCAAGATCAAAATCGTAGAGCATATAGAAAGACATGATTTAATGGAACATAGTCAACATGGATTTACCCAAGGGAAGTCTTGCCTAACAAATCTGCTTCATTTTTTGAAGGGGTTAATAAACATGTGGATAAAGTTGAACCGGTAGATGTAGTGTATTTGGATTTTCAGAAGGCATTTGACAAAGTCCCTCATGAGAGGCTTCTACGAAAACTAAAAAGTCATGGGATAGGAGGCGATGTCCTTTCATGGATTACAAGATGGTTAAAAGACAGGAAACAGAGAGCAGGATTAAATGGTCAATTTTCTTAGTGGAAAAGGGTAAACAGTGGAGTGCCTCAGGGATATGTACTTGGACCGGAGCTTTTCAATATATATATAAATGATCTGGAAAGGAATACGACGAGTGAGGTTATCAAATTTGCAGATGATACAAAATTATTCAGAGTAGTTAAATCACAAGCAGACTGTGATACATTACAGGAGGACCTTGCAAGACTTGAAGATTGGGCATCCAAATGGCAGATGAAATTTAAATGTGGACAAGTACAAGGTGTTGCATATAGGGAAAAATAACCCTTGCTGTAGTTACACGATGTTAGGTTCCATATTAGGAGCTACCACCCAGGAAAAAGATCTAGGCATCATAGTGGATAATACTTTAAAATGGTAGGCTCAGTGTGCTGCAGCAGTCAAAAAAGCAAATATAATGTTAGGAATTATTAAGAAGGGAATGGAGATTGGTATACCGCTAAAGCGGTCCTCCGGGGGGATATTATCGCATATGTGGCCCATCGGCGGAAGAGTTTGAATAAGCAGGTCTTACTGTTGACTGAACAATTACACAAGGCCCGGATTTGTCTGGTCCATTCACACACGAGACAAAATAAAGATAACTACCTATCGGTGCAAAATATGCTAAATTCAGTACTACACCAAAGAGCAAAAAAAAGTATTTTATATTATCAACACCGGCTGTATCAACATAGTAATAAGGCGGGTAAATTAATGACCCATTTGATTAGATCGGCGAGAGCGACTCGGTTTGTTACGGGACTAAAGAACGAAAATGGACACGTGGAAACAAACACACGTACTATATTGCGCCTCTTTCGAAATTTTTATCAGCAATTATACAGGACGGAGGGTTGGTCGGAAGAGGCATGCAGACAGTTTTGTGAGTCTCTCCCGATTCCTATTCTCACAGAGGAGCAAAAAATGACTTTAAATCAGCCAATTTCAGAGGAGGAAGTCCGGAGGGCTATTTATAAATCTAAACGATTGAAGACCCCGGGACCAGATGGCCTCTCGGCTGAATTTTATAAGGGCTTGCTTGATAGAGTGACGGGACCTTTAACCTCGCTTTTTTCCTCTTTAATTCGGCAGGGCAGTTTTCCACCCCAGATGAATGCAGCCCATATCACTCTTATCCCGAAACCGGGAAGGGACCCACTACAGCCAGATGCATACCGTCCTATATCTTTGCTGAATTATGACCAAAAATTGTTAGCAAAAATTTTGGCAGATCGCCTCGCTGTGGTTTTGCCCTCTCTTGTGGGACCCCATCAAGTGGGATTTGTTCGAAAGAGATATGCCCTCTCCAATCTTAGACGAATTTTAGTGGCAATGGAAATATGTCGTTTCATGAATACTCCCTATTTGGCTATTAGCTTTGACGCCGAAAAGGCCTTCGATCGGGTGGAGTGGAGTTATCTGTTTTATATTCTGAGGCACATGGGCTTTGAGGGCTTGTTTTATGAGGCAGTGCAATTACTGTATGAGGATCCCCAGGCCTCCATCTTGGTTAATGGTGATAGGTCAGAAATGTTCCCTATCAGGAGGGGCACTCGTCAAGGATGTCCCTTGTCTCCGCTTCTTTTTCTCTTGCAATTAGAACCGCTGTTGCTTACCATACAGAGGGCACCTGGTATTCGGGGAGTGCGATTCGATAGAGAAATCTTTAAATGTGCAGCCTTTGCAGATGACCTTTTGGTATTTTTAACTGAACCAGTTCGGTCTTTGAACTCTCTGCTCACGGTGATGGGCTCCTTTGGAATCTTTTCGGGATTCCGCTTGAACGAGCATAAATCCTCTGCACTGGCCTTTCCAGACGCGCTGAAGGAGCGATGGAGAGGCTCTTTCCCATTGCAATGGGCTACAGACTCCTTTCGCTATTTGGGGGTGCGAGTACCGGTTGACCCTTCTCTGGTGTACAAAGCTAATGTGCCGAGTCTAATTCGATATACACAAGATACACTTGCTATGTGGCAAAATTTTCCTTTATCTCTGTGTGGCAGGGTAAACATATTTAAAATGGTTATTCTACCCAAATGGTTATATTTATTTCAAACACTTCCTCTCCATTTGAGAAGGGGAGATGCTTTTTTACTAGATAGTTGTGTGCGGAAATTTTTGTGGAGGGGAGGTAAGGCGAGAATCCCTTTGCTTTGGTTGCAACAACGGTGGGGGATGGGAGGCCTGGGAGTTCCGAATCTGGCGTTGTACGCTGTGGCATGTAACATGCGTATTATTCGGGATTGGTTACTTGGTACTTCGTCACATACTAGTTTTATGGCGGAAAGTGCCCTTCTTTCCCCGGTCCATGTTAGTTATGTGCTCCAAGTAGAATCAACAAAAATCCCACCCGTGCTAACTCAGTCTAAGGTGGTAATGCCGATACGGCGGGCCTGGGTAACATTGACTAAAACTCTGCAAATACCGAGAGTCAGTGCATATTTATTGCCAGTTCATGGGAACACTGACTTCTTACCAGGGATCACCTCTCCACAGTTTCGGGCATGGGAAAAGGTGGGAATTAAATATTTGGGGCATTTGTTGACAGAACAGGGAAACCTGATGTCCTTTTCTGAAATGCAGGAGAGTTATGGGAGGGGGGTGATTACTGTATTCCCTTATCTACAAATTAAACACTATGTTAAGACCATTCCTATGGCATTTAAACTAATCTCGACTTTTCAGAAATTGGAGACTTTGTTGGCCCTCTCTAGAAATAAAGCACCTTCCTTATCAAATTACTATCAGCAATTACAACGCCTGAACAGAGTAGAGATGTACTCCATCTTGGCGGAAAGATGGAATGTGGATGGGGAGTTTGTGGTCACCGCCTCCATTTTGCGCACCTGTTATGGTCGGATTGCCAGGATCTCGTATAATGTGTACTATAGAGAATTGCAGTACAAATTTTTGGGCAGGGCATATATTTCACCACAGATGGCCAAAAGACAACATATTGCAATATCGGGTTCCTGCTTGCGGTGTCGGCAGGAGAGAGCTACTTTGGCTCATGCTTTTTGGGCCTGCCCTGTGGTCCAGGCTTTTTGGACCCAGATTGCACACTATCTAGCTACTATCTTACATGTCTCTATCCCGATTGCGCCCTTGTGGATCTTATTCGGGTGCATACCCCCGTTGAGAATACGGGATCCTGGCACCCGGTTATTTCTGCACAAAGCTAGTGTGGTTGGGAAACGAGTGATCCTCATGACTTGGAGAAGTGCGGAATCCCCTTCATTTTGGGCATGGAGGAATCTTTTATATACAATGATGCAGATGGAACAGATGTCCGTTCGACAATCCCCAGTACAACGTAAGCGCTTTCTTAGTGTTTGGGAACCATATATTCAGTCTCTTCCACATGTTGCCAGAAGTCGGATCCTTAATGAATGTATGTAGTCAATTGAGAGGGGAGACTGGAGTGTTCTTCTTAGTCTTATGGGTTGGGACTGGAAGGTTTTTCTTTTTTTCGGGTCTGAGACTGGAATACATGGATGTGTATCAACCTGGAGGGGAATGGGGCGGGGAAGAGGTACAGAAGTTATGCAGTTTAGCTTACTGCTGTGGTAAGGTTTACTGGAGTTGTGTTAAATAAATGCTCGCTTCACGAGGTGGGTACTTAAATTCTGGTTATCACAAATACTTGGGAGGGGGGGGGGAGGAGGGGGGGGGAGAAAAGGTTGGGAATTCATTAGGATAACTTCATTGTTTCATTTTGTGGGCTTTAGCATGATTTATTCATAGTTGATTGTTTATAGTTGTAGGTGGTATAAGACCAGTTATGACGTGAATGGAAGGCCTAGTTATAGAGCCCCCTTAATAGGGGACATGTTATATGTTGTATTTCAAGACTGCAGAGTTGATTGTGATGCTTATGCCATGGTTCAATGCCTACATGTATTGTATATGTTGGTTTCTCAATAAAAAAAAATTAAAACAAAAAAAAAAAAAAAAAAGAAGGGAATGGTTAATAGAACGGAAAATGTCATAATGCCTCTATATCGCTCCATGGTGAGACCACACCTTGAATACTGTGTACAATTCTGGTCGCCGCATCTCAAAAAAGATATAGTTGCGATGGAGAAGGTACAGAGAAGGGCAACCAAAATGATAAAGGGGATGGAACAGCTTCCCTATGAGGAAAGGCTGAAGAGGTTAGGGCTGTTCAGCTTGGAGAAGAGACGGCTGAGGGGGGATATGATAGAGGTCTTTAAGATCATGAGAGGTCGTGAACGAGTAGATGTGACTCAGTTATTTTCACTTTCGAATAATAGAAGGACTAGGGGGCATTCCATGAAGTTAGCAAGTAACACATTTAAGACTAATTGGAGAAAATTATTTTTCACTCAACGCGCAATAAAGCTCTGGAATTTGTTGCCAGAGGATGTGGTTAGTGCAGTTAGTGTAGCCGGGTTCAAAAAAGGTTTGGATAAGTTCTTGGAGGAGAAGTCCATTAATGGCTATTAATCAATTTTACTTAGGGAATAGCCACTGCTATTAATTGCATCAGTAGCATGGGATCTTCTTAGTGTTTGGGTAATTGCCAGGTTCTTGTGGCCTGGTTTTGGCCTCTGTTGGAAACAGAATGCTGGGCTTGATGGACCCTTGGTCTGACCCAGCATGGCAATTTCTTATGTTCTTATGTGTTACAATAATTGTGAAATTTTAAAACAATCTCACGTACATATATTTTCTTGCTGGACAGTACAGTGGATCCTTGACTTACGAAGTCAATTTGTTCCATAGGGCTGGTTGTAACTCAAGTTGGTTGTAAGTCAAAACTATTTTTTCCATAAGAAATAATGGAAATACCCATAATGCGTTCCGAACCTCCCAAAGCACCCCTTACCTAACATTTTCATAATAAAAAAGGGTTGTATAATGGGCCGGATTTTATAAATTAGCGCGATTGCGTACTTTTGTTCGTGCACCAGGCACGAACAAGAGTACGCGGGATTTCAATAGATACGTGCGTAGCAGCGCATATCCATTAAAATCCGGGGTCGGCGCGCGCAAGGCTGCCCAAAATCGGCAGCCTGTGCGTGCCGAGCCGCGCAGCCTGCCTCCGTTCCCTCTGAGGCCGCTCCGAAATCGGAGTGGCCTCAGAGGGAACTTTCCTTCCACCCCCCCGCACCTTCCCTTCCCCTACCTAACCCACCCCCCCAGCCCTATCTAAACCCCCCACTAACTTTGCGCGCGCCCGCCGGCTGCCCCGTTCCAAGTTCCGGTCCCGGGGGCTGGTCCAGTGGCCGCGGGAACGCCCCCGGGCCAAAACCACGCCCGTGGCGCCGCCCCCAAAACACAGCGTCACGCGCGACACGCCCCCTCCATGCAAGCCCCGGGATTTACTTGGGTCCCGGGGCTTGCGCACGCCGCCGAGCCTATGCAAAATAGGCTCGGCGCGCGCAGGGGGGGTTTGGGGTAGGTTTTTGGGGGTTACGCGCGTACCCCTTTGAAAATCTACCCGAATGTGCATAATTCCAGAAACACCTATAATTTTCCTAGTGTACTCAACAAAAAGTTATAAAATATGCCTAGCCTACCAGAAACAACAATTTCATACTGTACTCACCATTCAAGTTGACATCTTTGGCTTGCGGGAAGGGAGGAGGGGGAGGATTCCCCCTCCCCACCCCCTCAGAGCACATCTCTGGCCCCCAAACATTTCCCCCTCCCAGCATACTCATTCTTCCCCTTCTGATACCTTGCTGTAGCCAGCTGAGTGCTACACTCCCTTTCTGCTGCTGCACAAAAGCTTCCTTGGTCATCAGTGATGCTGTTGCTTGCTGCAATGCCGTGATGGGTCTGCCTATGTGCTCCTGAGAACATTTGCAGCTCTGGGTGCGCCTGAGATGGACGCAATCACTGCAACAGCAGAGCAGAAGTCCCACCCACCAAGCACAAAAAAACACAATTGACAGGAAAAAACGCCCAATTAGAAGCAACTGCACGCACGAGCAAATACACATGGCCTTGTCAGGCATTCAGGTTGTAACTCAAGACTTTGGTTATAACTCAAAACTAAAATTTTGGTTGTAACCCAAATTGTTTGTAAGTGAAGCCGGTTATAACTCGAGGGTCCACTGTAGTTTTTATGATTTTTAAAATTCATGTCGTATTTTTGACGGCCATAAGCAACGTAACATGTAACAGAGACTGACTTTTTTTTTAAAATACACCAAGAAACTCGGCTGCAAGATTCCAATTTGTTTCCATGATGACACAGCCTTATATAAGCAACAGCAATGAGTAGTCTCCTATGCAACGTGTGTGTGAATGAGCGAATCATATCACTAAAACTGTTGAGTATAAAGCTTGTGGATTTAATTTCAATTTCATAAACTTTATGAAATGTTGTGCCATTGTTGTAATAGCCATGTCACGTTTTGTTACATCTGTGGTGAGTTTACTCTGAAAGCACAGAAAAGCAGTATGACTGTACTCAATAAGAAGACAACCTGTGAGTGACCAACATGGTGAAAGGTTTCATCAAGACATTAGAGATGTGATTCAGCCGAACCTTTCGATTCGGCCTTCGTTATTTGCCCGCTGCGTTTTCCCGTGGTTCAGGCCGGTTTTATTTCAGCTGCCACCGAAATGATACCCAAAACCTGCCCCAACCCTTCAAATTTAAATAACTGCAACCCCCACCCTCCCAATCCCCCCAAAACTTGCCAAAATTCCCTGGTGGTCCAGTGGGGGTCCCGGGAGCGATCTCCCACTCTCGGGCCATCAGCTGCCGGTAATCAAAATGGCGTCAAGGGCCCTTTGCCCTTACTGTGTGACAGGGGCTATCGGTGCCATTGGCCGGCCCCTGTCACATGGTAGGAGCAATGGATGGCCCGTGCCATTTTTTAAGATGGTGCCGGCCATCCATTGCTCCTACCATGTGACAGGGGCCGACCAAAGGCACCGATAACCCCTGTCACATGGTAAGGGCAAAGGGCCATCGGCGCCATTTTGATTCATGGCAGTCGACAGCCCGCGTGGGGGAGATCACTCCCGGGACCCCGCTGGACCACCAGGGACCTCCGGTAAGTCTTGGGGGGTGGGTCGGGAAAGTCTTGGGTTATCGGGTGGGTGGGGGGTTGCAATTAATTAAATCTGAAGGGTTGGGGTGGGTTTGGGGGTTTCTTTTGGGGGTTTTTTTATGTGCTCTTTCTCCCCCCCACCCCCGAAAAATGATAAGAAAACCACACAAAATGTCATGGGTTTTCTTATCGTTTTGTCGCCCCCCCCCCCCAGAAAAAATAGGAAATAGAGACGATATTTCCTATTTCATCCGAAACAAATGCACATCCCTACAAGACATTGTCAAAATGGAGAAACGGTATCAAGGCAAATGGAACCCCCTCCACGCTGGGTGACTATTGCTGGACTCTCATCCATGAAGCATCGGAAAGTGATTACAAATGAAAATCTGCGGCAAAACATTTTTAGTTTTGTTTTCTGGTCCCAACATTGCCATTATAGCGTATGCCGCTACAGACACATAACAATGCTTAATGTGTATCGCACTTTTCTGGCACTTTTCTGGCAAACATACATGATACAGACATAATGAATGCATATTTGTGTTCAGCTTGTTAAAATCTACTTGTTTCACCGAAGGATGTGGAGGAAACAAAATGTTCCCAGAAATGTGTTTACCAGTGTAGTTGGCAGGACAAATAGGATCTACTGAGAGTTTTTTTTAAGAAGTGGTATGATTACAGCACATTTGAAATCAGCAGGAACACTAGCAGTGGAGAGTGATAGATTGAGGATGTGAAGATAGAAGGGATGACTGCAGTAGAGATGGAGCTGAGGAATCAGGTGGGGACAGGGTCAGAAGAACAAGTAGTGAGTTTGGAGAAAGAGAGAAGACTAGCAGTTTCCTCCATTGTGACTACAGGAAAGGAGGAGAGAGTGACAGAGAGGCAGGTAAAGGTGAAATAGTTGAGAACTCAAGACTAATTTTGTGAATCTTATCATGGAAGTAGTCAGCCATAGTCTGGGCAGAGAGAGAAGGGTAGGAGGAAGGCGAAGGAAGTTTGAGGAGGGAATTGATAGTGGCAAAGAGATGGCAAGGGTTGGATGTAAGACAGTTTGTCAGATGCACATAGTAGTCTTGTTTGGCAAGCACAATAGCATACTGGAAGTAGTCAACATGAATTTAAAGTGTATAAGAACATAAGAACATAAGAAATTGCCATGCTGGGTCAGACCAAGGGTCCATCAAGCCCAGCATCCTGTTTCCAACAGAGGCCAAAACCAGGCCACAAGAACCTGGCAATTATCCAAACACTAAGAAGATCCCATGTTACTGATGTAATTAATAGCAGTGGCTATTCCCTAAGTAAACTTGATTAATTGCCGTTAATGGACATTTCCTCCAAGAACTTATCCAAGCCTTTTTTGAACCCAGCTTCACTAACTGCACTAACCACATCCTCTGGCAACAAATTCCAGAGCTTTGTTGTGCGTTGTGAAAAAGAATTTTCTCCGATTAGTCTTAAATGTGCTACTTGCTAATTTCATGGAATGTCCCCTAGTCCTTCTATTATGAAGTGTGCATGGGCACGGGATTTTAGCCAGAAACATTCTGCAGAACGGGCACAGGAACACAGATAGCAAATTCTAGGGGTGAGCCAAGGCTGGGGTTTAGTGCGCTTTTCAGGACAGGGAAGAGGAGGGGCAAGAGAGTCTAAGGCTGAAGAGAATATAGTGTTGTAAGAAGAAACTGCTTAATCAACAAATTCAGATAAAGTTGTGGAGGAAAGGAGAGATGAAACAGCAGTGGAAAAGATGCAATGGTCAACAGCATGGAGATTCCTAAAGGTGTAAGTGGTGACTGGATGAGACTGTGGGGGAGGGTGGTTTAATGTGAAAGTTATCAGGTGATGGTCTGAGATCAGAAGAACTGAGGAGGTGAAGTCTGAGAAATAGCAATTGGAAGCAAAGACTATATCAAGGTAGTGGCCATGCTGGTGAGAAGAGGTGGCAGAGCAGAGTCGGAGAGCAAAGGAAGAGGTTAAAGAAAGGAGTTTTGAGGCATAAGAGTTAGAGGGGTCATCAACATGGAGGTTAAAGTCACCAAGGATAAGGAAAGGAGAAGATGGGTCAATGACGAAGGAAAGCCAGGAATCAAAGTCAGTGAGAAAGGAGGAGGGAGATTTATCAGGGGGTCGATAGATGACAGCCACCTGGAGAAGAATGGAGTGAAAAGGCGGATGGAATGGGTTTCAAAGGAAGAAAAACTGTGGGATTGAGGTGGGAAAAGGGGTTGAAATCTGCAGGAGAGGGAGAGCAGCAGTCCAATACCATCATCATGATCTACTGGGTGAGGTGTGTGAGAGAAAAGATAACCTCCTTGACAGGGAGCAGCAACTGAAGCAGTGTCCTCAGAGAAAAACCAGGTCTCCATAAGGCAAGGATATGAAGAGAATGAGAGGTAAAAAGGTCATGAATAAAGGCAAGCTTCTTGGAGATAGTGTCGGTATTCCACAGGTAACATGTGTAAGGAAGAGAAGTTCATATATCTCTAAATTTTGCGCAAGAGGAGCAGCCTGATGGCTCAGTGGCAGCACACAGCCTTGTCATGAGGGTGGTCCCTGCTTTGATTATACCAGATCAGGTCTTCAGCACCCAGGCTTAGCCATGGCAGGGGAGACAGCAAAGGCAGTGGTCATAACCCATGGTGGGGAAGAGTTGTGGTAACCCCCAAGGGGAGGTAAATCCATGAGGAGGGGGAAGAGTTGTGGTAATCTAAAAGGGTGATGCTTGATGGTCATACTTAGAACCCATGATACAGGGTTCCAGAACGAGTCCTGGCGCATAGTTTCTGGCCTCAGAACTGTTGCTGCAATGAACAGACAAGGAACAGCTGTGGAAACTCACAGCTTTATAGTTCAAATCACAAGATCCAAACAGTTCTATTAAAAATATAAAAAACTTTACTTCACTCCAGAACTCAACTTGAACACAATGAGCAGAAAAAGGCAAATACTTGCAACTGCTTATATCAAGCCAAGCACTTCCTGGTCTCTATACCTCTTTCCAGCTTCTCCTTCAGTTTCTGTTGAGAGATTTAAAGGTACAGTGATCAATTTTGGCGATAAGTATTTCCATTTTCAACAACAGTGTGGGCCAACCCCAGTGGCTCAAGATGAAGGGCACCTGTTCAAACTCTAAATCTGATCTTCAGCTCCCTGGGATGGCTAGAGCTGGGACTGCTGTGGGGGAAGGCAGTATTCACAGATCCCAGGAAGGATGAGTTTTGATCATCATTAAAGAGTGACAACTAATAACTGGCTTCAGGGTCCATGATTGCAAGATTCTGGAAAGACGGATGGCACATGGACTTGACAGGACCGGCACTACATTGGAGAGGATATAAAATAGGGTTAACAAATCCTCAGGTATTGCCAATGAAAACTAATGGTGCCAGGATTCCAGCCCTGGTTCTGATTTTGCTTGAGGTCCAAAAAGACCAGGTGGACATTGATGGGGGAGGTATAAATTAAAAAAAGAGAGAGACTATATTAAAATAGGAGAAAATAAATCTCTTGGTGAAATATCATGGCATCAGAATCCCAGGACTGTTTACGACTGAGTTGAAAGAAGGAGAAAGGAGCAAGTACTGAACCAGAGAAAGTTGTTTTGAAGTCATACACGATGAAAAACATACTTGGCTCATTGTTCTCCCACAGACTTTGTGTGCCCTGTGAATACCAACGTGGTGTTTCTCTTTTGTATTAACTGCAAAGCTGATAGTCATATTACAAATCCTATCTTAATCAGCAAAGCAGATCATAACATGTCTTACTTTAGAAGTCTGTTGTCACTTGTGTCTTCCACATAACATCAGAATTATGTAGCTGGATTTGCTACAAACTCAAAATGGCCAAGGAAACAAGAAGAACGTGCTCTGAACAAAGGAATGCTGGGTAGGATGGGAGCGTGCCAGATTAGAGAGCTGTGTTTCCGGAGATCCCAATTCAATTCCCTTCTCCAGGGGACCTGTCACTTTACCTCCCTGTGCTCAAACAGGTTCAGGAACACAGTAAATATATGAACGGCCATGCACCTCACAGCACACAGCATCAAATTTACTTTGGTTGTGCTGGACCAATAGCTCAGTGACAAGTACAGAGTGCTGCTATGCAGAGAATCCCAATTTGATTCCCAGATCAGCTGGAGAGGCTGAAAAGGGCAGTTTTCACCGTTCCTTAAGGGAAAGAAGGCGGCAGGGAGGGAGTCCCAACCAGCACACAACAGCAACTCCTAGTGGCCAGATCTAAAGCCACAAATGCAGGTTTCTGGAAGGCGTCATTGGTGCATGGCCTGGAGATGGTGATTGTTGCTGCAATGAGTGTACCTGAATTGGGGGGGAGGGGGGACATAAAACAGGTTTGTAAGTTTTGAATGAAGGTGCATTGCTCCGTAGGCCATGTCCCACTGAGCTGGAATCTTAAAAGAGCAAGAAGAAACTGCTGAGCCTAAAGATTTTCAGAACTTAACTTTTCTTAGTGCACCTTCCCATTTTTCAACATAACTGATGATCGCGGTATCTTACTAACAGATCTCAAGTTTTCCTCAAAACAAAAATAAATTAATTTAGAACACTGTTAAGTCCTGGCACGACTAGTTTCATACGTTTTTCCATTCAAAGCAGCAGATTAAATATTTATTTAGATAATTTCAAAATCTCTCTACACAAAAAAAGTACCAAAAAGGGTGACCAGAAAAAAAAGCATGAAATAGAAACCCCGGTGGCTTAAAACGAAGCCAGTTCAACACGTTAGCTTTGTTGATTTCCAGTAAAAATGTGAACATACAGTAAGTCACATACATACCCTCTGGATAAAACAAAAACAAAAAACAGTGCAGCAAAGCTATGTACATTTAAATCTGGATGCTAGCTAAAACTATTGGGTCAAAAATCGCCATTTTTAATCCTTCTAAAATTACTTATAAGCTACATTTCATTCTGGCTTTAAGAGCGATTAAACAAAACAATGCTCTGTCCAAACCTGCATTTTCCTCTTATTTCCCAAATCACTTTACCACCAGCACAAAGCACTCTTCTGCTACGATGCAGGATTCTTTCAGCAGTCCTGACATGTACCCACGTTCCACTTGGCCAGGCACCAGCAAACCTTCGTTATACTGTACGGCACACCAATTCTCTCCATAACTGCATCATTCTTTTAGGTTTGGGTAACATACCTCAAGTGCAACTTAAGATTGCAAATCCTCTTCAGCAGGGAAATAACTACACTACCCGAACTGTGTAACTCACCTTTCATTTAGCAAAAGGTGAGCAATTACATCTAAAATCCAAATATACCTAATTTCAAAAATCTCCCTCTCGTTGCACAGAGAATGTCAAGGTTTTCCAAGCAGACTGATTAATCAGGCTGTGAGCAGCATTTTATGCTAACAGAGGAAGATTACTAAAATCTGTCAGCTATCTTCTGTGGCACATTGTCATTCCTACACAGTAATTTTCATTGGTAAAAATAACAAAAGCAGTATTCTGTTTTCTCTGCCCAAGGCTTCCCAAGAGTGGAACCCCCCCTTAGTCTTTCCAAAATACTTTGAAAAAAAAACCAAACTGCTTAATTCTGCCTTTTCTTATTTTACCAAAGTAGAATTGTTCTGCCCCCACAGTGTGTGTATATATTTCTTTGTTACAATTCCATACAATGTCATCTTATGTTATTGTTTAGCTTACAGTCTCTGCAGGCTGTCGAACTCTTTTTCCTGATTGATTATTGTTTGAATGATTCTGAGCTCCCTATTAGATCTATTCCTGTTTTGCTTCCTCTCTCTCTATGTTCTTTTGCCTCTACCTATTGGTCCCTTGACCAAAAGCAGCCTGGGACTGACTCTCTTCCTTTGGGGTTTTCTGTTATATAAAGGCACTTGGCAAACTAACAGCTCTCCTATATCCTCTACAAGCTCCTAGAAGCATTGCTATTTCACCTCTACTTCCCATCTGCTTCTATTCCCTATTATTCACTAGCAGCCACAACTTCTACTCTAGCTGCAGCTGTCTTTGCCTAATTACTGAACTTCCAGAGACGAACAGTTGCTGTCTGTATGGCTATTCTTGTTGCCTTGCAAGTCACGACGAGTGGTGAATTGTTTCTTCATGCTAATAAATATTATTTATTATGGATAATATGGATATGGACATGGATTCAAGAGCTAGAGTGTGCACAGATAAGTGACAGGGAAGTTCCCTGCAGCAAAACTGAATGCGAGAGAACTGTGTGTCGGCGTTATTGAGAATTGTTTCGGTGCTTCTTGAAAAAGAGAAGGTCAAAAAAGCCCCATTGTGGGTGGAAATAACTTCAAGGAAAAGTTTTAAGTTATTTTTCACTAAATTTAATCACGTTAAAAATAGAAAAAATATTCATGGGTTGGAGGAGGTCGGTTCATGATTAAAAATGCCATACATTGCTGGATGCGATGATATGAAATTGTATGAAACCTTCCTCTTCTTCCCCTAAACATTTTTTTTGTCTTGTTGGTGGAGAAACAATTGCATTTGATAGTTTTTTCAATGTTGAGAGATTTTTTCCGGTTTGAAAAATGTTAGGAAAATTGATTGAATATTGATCTGAGGTGATATCAGTTTTTGTGTATTTGTAATAAATATTATTTGGCATTCAAGAACTGAGTTCTCTGAAATTTGGAAGTTGGGAAAAAGAAGGGTTAACTGACTGTTTAGCAGTCAAACACAGACAGAAGATTCATGAGAACAGCATAAGAATTGAAGGAAGTCTCTTTAAAGCTATAAACTACACATCTGTAAAGGGGCATATAGTGCCTTCACTAGGTTTATACTCCTCCCAGCAAAAGACATACTGAGATTGGTAGTGAGTAGGCAAAACCATTTTGCTAGGATACTCCCTTCTAGGAATGACCAAAACGGTTCAGTTCAGGGTTTAGCCAGAAAAGTCAGGGGCAATGGGATTCCTTTTTGGTTGAGTAGGGTATGGCCAAGCTCTCCCCTTGCCAATTTATTACTTTACATTTATATATTCTTCACATAAATTATAGAGTATAACTGCCATTTTTCAGTCCAATTAAATGCTTGATGCTATGAAGCCAGACATAGGGCCTCATTTACCAATATCGCATTGGTAACGCATTAAGGGGCATTTCCCATGTAAATGAGGCTTTTTTCGTGCAGCGGGAAAACTTCGCATGCCGCGATGTTTTCGGCATTCGCGAATACATTTGCGCAAATCGCGACATTTCCCCGGTACGCGATAAAACACCCAAAGAATCATTGCAGTGCACGATGTTTCCCGGAGAGCCTGTTTCAGTGTTCTGCAGGCTGGGGGGGGGGAGAGAGAGAGAGAGCCTTGCTATAGTGTCTCTTCCCTAGACAGGTATTTGTATCCCTATGAGGGGCCCACCTAGTAACTCGAGGTGGGGATTAGGTATTAGTGTAGGGGGTTGGGGGCCACTTTCACATTCAACGTGAGACGTACGAACAGAACAGTGGTCTCTTGTGAAGATTTGATGGCCTTCGGAGTGGGGAAACTCACTCCAAGATGAGATTTGGACAATGTTCTCTCCACCTAGCTTGTTGTTGCCCAGGTAGAGTGTCCATCAAGCTAGGTGGAGAGAACATTGCCCAAATCTCATCTTGGAGTGAGTTTCCCCACTCCGAAGGCCATCAAATCTTCACAAGAGACCACTGTTCTGTTCGTACGTCTCACGTTGAATGTGAAAGTGGCCCCCAACCCCCTACGCTCATACCTAATCCCCACCTCGAGTTACTAGGTGAGCCTCTCATAGGGATACAAATACCTGTCTAGGGAGTACGATCTATAGTCAGTCTCTCTCTCTCTCTCTCTCTCTCTCTCTCTCTCTCTCTCTCTCTCTCTCTCTCTCTCTCTCTCTCTCTCTCTCTCTCTCTCTCTCTCTCTCTCTCTCGATATAAGCTGTGGAGCGCGATAAACCTTTACTGGCCTCTAGCACGATTTGCGAATTTATCTCCTGCATTACTAATAGAAATGTCAGTACTACATGACTATTCTGTACTATATGTATAGAGATAGAGCAGAATATCAAATATCAAGAGAGGCAATCAAAGATCAAGGAAATGTGGCCTAAAGATATAGAAACAGTCCTCTGTGCTTAGACACCACTCACCTGATTAAAAAGAACTTCCAAGCTCACCTCAGTACTTTGTGTGTATGTATATATATATATATATATAAACAACTTAACAAGCTTCGGAAAGAAGCTGTTTGGTACAATGCAAGAATTAAGAAGAGCGCTGGCAATATATTTCAGAGACTGAGATCACACCCAACATACAGCACCCTGGGTTAAGGGAGGTTCATTCTTGTCATTGTATGTGCAAGACAAACCCAATATAAATTCTGTGCCTCTAGTCCTGTAAATATATACTTTGTGATTGCAGAAAAACCACTCTCCTCAACATACTCACAGCCTTCTAACAAGGGGGACAGAGCAGGTTATTTTCCCCTTCACCTCACTATACAAAAAAGATTCCGGTGTTATGTGAGTAAACGGAAATTTACCTAACACCTCCCCACAAGAAAAATGACAGTTTCGGCAGCGCCCCTATAATATGGTATTATGTTGTGGCCGCTGAGCCTTTGTTTTTCTTGTGGAAGATGTGTAGGGGTGGAAGCAGAGAGAAGAGAGGAGAGGCAATGGGAAAGAGGCAAGAGGAAGAGGGAATGGAGATGGGGGGTGATGTGTGGTGCTGAAGGGAAGAAAGGAGGGGAAGGGGAGAGAAGTAGGGGAAGAGAAGAGGGAGATGGGGAGAAAGCAAGAAGAAGGAGTTGAATAGGGAGAGAAGTAGGATGCTAAAGGGGAAAGGGTAGAGATGTGAATTGGAACCGGAATCGATTCCAGTTCAGATTCACACCGTGGATTTTTCTTCGTTCAATCCCATCGGTTTTTGGTTTTTTTTTTTAATCAGCTGTGCCTGAGCCGATAAACAAAAAACCCACCCCAACCCTTTAAACCGCCCCCTTAGCTTCCCCCACCCTCCCGATCCCCCCAAAAACATTTTAAAATTACCTGGTGGTCCAGTGGTGGTCCCAGGAGCGATCTCCCGCTCTCGGGCCATCAGCTGCCACTAATAAAAATGGCTCCGATGGTCCTTTGCCCTTACCATGTGACAGGGTATCCGTGCCATTGGGCGGCCCCTGTCACATGGTAGGAGCACTGGGTGGCCGGCGCCATCTTTAAAAATGGTGCCGGCCATCCAGCCTTGGGGCTGGAACTGCTCCTGGCTAGCTCTAACATTGACTCTTACTTCCAAGCCCTGAATTCTTTGTTGGATGAGGGGGGTAAAGTTTCCCTTTCAAGTCCCAGAGTGACAGGGGTGACTTATTTCCTTGTCACAGGGGCTACCAGTGCCATAGTAGGTCAAAGGCTATCGGCGCCATTTTGATGCGAGGCAGACCGGACAGCCCGATGGCACAGAGGGAGAAATCATTTGCGTGACCCCGCTGGACCACCAGGGATGTTAGTAAGTCTTGGGGAGGGATCGGAATGCTGGGAGGGGGGGTGTTGTATTTAATGTATTATGGTAGATTTTAATGCTTGGGGTAGGTTTTTTTAAGCTTCATTTTCCTGCGTCATTTTTTGGGTGCGTTTCATTTTTCCCCGTTTAGTTTTTGTTCGTTTTTCGAAAAAACTAACCGAGGAAAAACTAACTTTACCCCGAAGCGTCAGACTCAAAAAACGACCTGGTAGAAAAAAACAAAGCTCATCTCTACTTATGTATTTACACAACCCATGCAATTAACTCAAATTTCTTGAAAATAGGCTAAAACCCACTTTAAGCTCTACACCGGGTCCTATTGGATAGAGCACTATAGATGTGAACATTACTCTCGAAAGTAGATAATTCCATCCTTGAGGTTAGTAAATGTTAATATTGTGATTAAATTAAATAATTAAGGATTAGGTTTCTTGGGACCCTGAAATAGAGGGCTTGAAAGACAGGTTATTTGAATTTTGAATCTGGGCTATTGTTTAAAATAGAAGGAAGTTTAACTATGTTTATTTGATAACCTGTATGACAATTCAAGATATGTATGTTTGATATGTAATAAATGAAAATGTTATAAATAAAAAAAAAAAAAAAGAATGTTCTCAGGGACTAAGATGCATATGTCACAGTGACTAGAAATATCTTGGTGCCATCCAACAAGCAAGATACTGCATAATTAAGCCCTGGCTAGTCCAACCTTCCATTATAATTTCAGTTATTTTTCACTTATAAATGCAGTTAGCCCTCTCAGACCTCTAAGTATTCCTCCTGTTGGTTCCATCCGCAGGGGTGGAGAGCATCCCCACCCTTAGAGAGGAGAACGCTCGCCCTGGGTTCATTCTATGGGGGAGGAGGACGACTCCGATGGGAACTAAAGAACCACGCAGGAACAGCAAGTAGTTAAGTGTCAGGTGCCAGTCCAGAGATGACCAGATGTGTGGAAAGAGCAGAAGAAAGGAGAGAGCTGCCCATCTGGTGCCCTGCATCCACTGTTCCGGAGTCCAAAGGACTCCAGGAAGGGAGAGGTAGCACCAGCAGGAGAGATTCAAGCATTGGAGGTTCTGGAACCACAAACACAGAAACATAGAAATGACAGCAGAAGAAGACCAAATGGCCCATCCAGTCTGCCCAGCAAGTCTCACACTTTTTTTTTTCTCATACTTATCTGTTACTCTTGGCTCTTAGTAACCTTTTGGTTCTATTCCCTTCCACCCCCACCATTAATGTAGAGAACAGTGTTGGAACTGCATCTAAGTGAAATATCTAGCTTAATTAGTTAGGGGTAGTAACCGCCGCAATAAGCAAGCTAAACCCATGCTTATTTGTTTACCCAGACTATGAAATTGAGTCCTTGTTGGTTGTTGTCTGTATATAGATCCACTTTTCTTCATTCCCCCTGTCGTTGAAGCAGAGAGCCATGCTGGATATGCATTGAAAGTAAAGTATCAGACTTTCTCCCCTGCGTTGAAGCAGAGAGCTATGCTGAATATGCATTGAAACTGAAGTATCAGACTTTCACCCCTGCCGTTGAAGCAGAGAGCTATGCTGGATAAAAGAGTCCTTGGGAGGCAGGGGATCCCAGCACCTGTCCAAGAGAGCCTTAAACACCAAAAGAACAGGGGTGAAGCTGGCATAGCAAGGATCAGTACCCTCTTGGATCAATTTTGTACCTACTTATAGCCTGTTTTTCAAACAATACCATTCATTTGCAGCTATTTTGTTTTAATATTCAGTAAAAAAAAAAAAAAAAACAACATTTAATTGGACACCATACCTTGCACCAAAAGTCTCCTTGGTTAATACCATCTAAACACATTAGGCCAAAAAAGATTACCCACTGGCACTGATCGTGCCACCCAGCCAGCTCCCTGCATCAGGAAGGGGGGAGGCTACATATTAATTATCTTTCCTTTCGTTTAAATAGTTTGAAATCAATCTGAAAAACCAAAACACTGCGGCATCCTTCAAAAGAAGATCATGGCTAGATAATAAATATCCGTGCATCAAGATTAATGCTTTATTGAAACTATCTTACTGCACCATTGGCAGACACTGCATATAATTCACAAGAGGACAGAACCGCTACCCTAGGGTAAACAATAAGGGGCAGATTTTAAAACCTGTGGGGTAGATTTTCAAACAAGGCGCGTTGGCGTACTTTTGTTGGCGCTCCAGGCGCAAACAAAAGTACGTGGGATTTTAGCGGATACGCGCGTATCCGCTAAAATCCTGGATCGGCGCGCACAAGGCTATCAATTATGTATAGCCGGCGCGCGCCGAGCCGCGCAGCCTACCCCAGTTCCCTCCAAGGCCGCTCCGAAATCGGAGCGGCCTTGGAGGGAATCCTCTAACGCCCTCCCCTCACCTTCCCCTCCCTAACCCACCCGCCCGGCCCTGTCTAAACCCCCCCCTTACCTTTGTCGGGGGATTTACGCCTCCCGGACGGAGACGTAAATCCCCGCGCGCCAGCGGGCCAGTTGCGCGCCGGGACGCGACCTGGGGGCGGGTACGGAGGGCGCGGCCACGCCCCCGGACCGCCCCGGGCCGTAACCACACCCCTGGACCCGCCCCCAAAACGCTGCCGACACGCCCCCTAAACGCCGCGACGACCGGGCCCGCCCCCCTCAGAGAACCCCGGGACTTACGCGAGTCCTGGGGTCTGCGCCCGCCGGTGAGCCTATGTAAAATAGGCTCACCGGCGCGCAGGGCCCTGCTCGCCTAAATCCGCCCGGATTTGGGCGGATTTAGGCGAGCAGGGCTCTTAAAATCCGCCCCTGTGTGCGGGCGCAGATTTGTTTGCGCAACCTGGCGCGAACAAATCTACGCCCAATTTTATAACATGCACGTGCATCCGCGCGCATGTTATAAAATCCAGGGTCGGTGCGCGCAAGGGGGTGCACAATTGTGCAACTTGCACACGCCGAGCCGCACAGCCTGCCTCCGTTCCCTCCGCCCCCCCCCCCGCACCTTCCCCTACCTAACCCGAACCCCAGCCCTACCTAGAACACCCCCCCCCCCCTTACCTTTGTTGAAAAAGTTACTCCTGCCTCCTGGCAGGTGTAACTTACGCGCGCCGGCCAACGGCCGGCCCACGATCCCAGGCACAGCAGCAAATGGCTGCTGTGCCTGGAGGCTCAGGCCCCACCCCATCTCCCAGACCGCCTCGGACCACCCACGCCTCACCCCTTTTTGCAAGCCCAGGGCATACGCGCGTCCCGGGGCTTGCACGCGCCGCTAAGCCTATCCAAGATAGGCTTGGCGCGCACTGGGCAGGCAGGGGCAGCTTTTCGGGGGTTACACACGTATCTGCCCCTAAGTTTGCATGCACAGAGTTCAACTGATTTACTGAACTCCAAATTTTGAGAGATACCATTCACCATTTTCCTACACTAAGGCTTATTTACAAAGAATTACCCTTAACAGTGAAAGATTTTTAAAAATATATTTTTGACAATGTTGCACTTTACTGATACAAAAGCTAAACTCATATTATCACAATAAAATATATAAGCATTATTGCTAATGACATCACAGCTGATTTTGTCCACGGATTTGTTTTCCACAGACCACCAAACAATATCATCTACAACTGCATAACCATGCTTTCTTTTTTGGGGACTGAAGTTTTTAGATTAAGCTTTATGATTGTTTTTGAGAATTAAAAAATAATCTTGCTGCATTCATGGCAAGCAATCAAGACGCTTAAATAACTATTATGGTACTTCTTTAATGTTCTATTTATTTTTTCATGCCTAGCTAGGTGCAGAATGACTTCTGTTGGCAAGCATCCAAGAGACACTGAACATGCAGCTCTACAAATCTTGTAACCAAAATATACCAAGCAGACTTCGGAGAACAATTCTCTTAACTTTTATGATGTAAGAGTCCATTTTTTAGCTGAATTTTTTAGAGCGCTTCAACAAACTCACAAACAGGCCCATACAGTAAAATCCGCGGGAGAGCCGGTGCTCCGAGACGTGCGCCCAGGCACCTCTCCTGGGCGCACGATTCAGTATTTATAATAGGGCCCGCACTAATAAAGAGACGCTAGGGACACTAGCGAGTCCCTAGCGCCTCCTTATTGGCGGAAGCGGCGGCTGTCAGCGGATCTGTCAGCCGATGCTTAATTTTACCGGCATCGGTTGTCAAACCCGCTGACAGCCACGGGTTCAGAAAACAGATGTCGGCAAAATTAAGCATCCATTTTCCAACCCGCAGGCAGATTTTTTTTTTTTTTTTTTAAAGAAGATTTTTTTTATTTTTTATTTTTGGGGCCTCCAACTTAATATTGCTATGATATTAAGTCGGAGGTTGTACAGAAATGCAGTTTTTTCTGCTTTTCTGTATACTTGCCCGGTGCCGTCTGAAATCGACTCCTGCCTTTTGTAGGAGTTAATTTCTGAAAGCAAAATGTGCGGCATGGCCGCACATTTTGCTTTCCGTATTGCGGGTGACTACCTAATAGGCTCATCAACATGCATTTGCATGTGATGAGCACTATTAGTTGTTTTTTTTTTGGGGGGGGGGGGGGGTTGGCCACACGTTTACCACGCCCTATTACCCCTTACTGTATAAGGGGTAAAAAATAGCGCGTCAAAAACGCACGGCCAAACGGGGGCTAACGGTGCACTCAGCTGAGCGCACCGTTCTGTATTGGCCTGAAAGAGAGGAGAGTGACTTTGCATCATGTCCCCATGGCTGAAGAGATGGATCATCAGCGTCAGCTAGAGCCAGAGTGTACTGTCTATAATGCAGTGGGGCACAAGGACCACGAAGCTAAGAAAAGAGGTAAGTTGGGCACCACCAACTTCCCCAGGACCTGACCCTAAGCCCAACTCGGGCGAGATCCCCTTTGGGCTTCCCTGGGCCTGACCCGATGCCTCCTCGAGGCTTCCCTGTGCCTGACAGTAAAATGATGCTGGTCTCAAGTCTGACCGATGGCCACATGTTTGTGCAGCTGTATAACAAAATGGCACCAGCTGGCCCAAAGACCGGTGTCATTTTGATATCACTATGTTGCCGGTCCCAAGGCTGACCAGCAACATTTTTAGGAATGTCAGAGGGGAAGGAGTTGAGTGGGCATCCCTCCTGTCCCATTTACTAACTAGGGCCTGCATGGAAGGGGTAACTAGGGGCTGAGATGGTTCCTGAGCCCTGTTCCACTGGGGGGGCCCTGGGGAGACCCTGTTTTGCAGAGGCTTAAGGTGACTGCCAAAGCTGGCGCACAACCAAATTTTGCAGTTACTTTACGCCCCAGACCTGCACAGGTGGGAAGGAAGCAACAATGGACTTGCTTCAGCCCACACCAGCTGTATGGAGGCGGGTGACGTTTTGTTGGGAAGAAAGTGGAAGGGGGTCAAACCTGGGAGATGGGGAGAGAGAGACAGAGCAGAGAAATCAGGCCTGGAATAGGTGAGGGAAGAAAGAATGGAGTCCAGGGAAGGGTGAGAGAGAGAACAGAAGGGGACAGGGGTTTGGGAAGAGTAGAAAGAGCGAGTGGATGGGATGGAGGGGAAAAGTATAGAAGGGACAGCCTTAGGATTCAATGTCACAGAGTATTCCTTCAGGAATTCTACACACAAACAAATATGTATAATTCTGCATCTTAGTAATTATTATCCGTATTGTAATTTAAATTACCTAAAAGACAGATTTAAATGGTGTTATTTTATCAAATAAAAAAGTATGCAGAATTTTTAAATATGCTTGCAGAATCTTTTTATTGTGCAGAGTTCCCCCCAGGAGTAAGGAGGGAAGGTTCCAGAATTAGTTCTTGTCTGTGGCTCCCAGCCCAGGACTGTTATTGCAATAACTGGACTAAAGCTGGGAGGGAATTTAAGAGAAAAATCCCCAGGTAGTTGTGAGTGAAGGCTCATGGCAACCAATCTCATCCCTGGTTCCAATTTATCTGGAAGCCCAAAAAGAACGGGAAAACTACTGGGTCAAAAATTATATATATATCTATCTATATATTTAAAAAGTCATCACTTATGATTCAGCATCCCATCATTCAAGTCCTCTCAATGATAATTGTTACCCCACACTTAAATTGTTAACCTGATTGATTACCCCTATGACTCTCCTATCTGAGACTTCTCAAAATCCATAACAGCAAAAAGGTTACCAAGGTCAACATGAAAGTTTAATGACTCATTTATTCTTAATTAGATACAGATGTCCGTCGTACAGCTTTACTGGGTTAGAAATTAAATAGCAGCATTCTTCAATATAAGTTAAATAAAAAACATGGAAGCATATATCCCAAGATAGTGAGGATGTGCTTTCACCATTTCACACACATTCCTATAGCACAGGTAATTTTATTGCCTAGTAAAAAGGAGGCAGCACCTGTGCCTTCTGATGAGAGTTATCTACTGAAAAAGCTTTCACTTCGGCATGCAATAAAAATTAGGGATGTGAATCGTTTTTATAACAAATTGAAATATCGTATGATATTTCTTAATTCGTTATATATCGGTTAAAACAAGAAACAAACACTTTTTCCCCCAAATTTTCGTGAAAATCGTTTTTCAGGTTAGTGCGCGCTAACTCCCATTAACGCTCGCTAACAAAAGAAGTTTATTTTTGTTATTTTTTGTTGCTTTTTGCTACAGGAGTTAGCGCGCACTAACCCGAAAAACGATTTTTCACAAAAAAAAACCTGTCAATCCATGGGAAAACGAGATTTTCCCGCGGCCAGACAAACCCGAAAGCGGGAACGATCGGGAACCCGATTCACATCCCTAATAAAAATCAATGTGGAATCCAAGATGAAGAACCAGGTCTTTTGATCTTTGATGCAGTTGTACTAGATTTCTGTCACAAGACCCATCTCCACACGAAGATTCCTGGTTTATGGCAGGGGGAAATGTGGAAAACAGGATTTGCATTCAGACAACCACCAAAGACTGAACTACACAATCTGGTAAACAAATAAGAGTGGGGGTAGCTTGCTTATTACAGTGGTTACTACCCTAAACCAATTAAGCCTTATACCTCACTTTGAATACATATACAGTGCTGCTCTTTGCTTCAACGGTAGGGGGAAATGTGGAAAACAGGTTTTACATTCAGACAACATCCAACAAGGCATTGATCTGTGCAGTCTGGGTAACCAAGCATCGGGGTAACTTGCTTGATGCAGCGGTTACTACCCTTAACCATGGAGCCTTATGGCTCACCGTTGATGCAACTCCAACATTACTCTCTGCATCAATGACAGGGGATGGCAGGAAATTTGAATCAAACAAGGGCCCTGAACTTGGTGGTAGATGAAACAGATAAGTATGGGAAAATAAGTGTGGGAGCTTGCTGGGCAGACTGGATGGGCCGATTGGTCTTTTTCTGCCGTCATTTCTATGTTTCTATGAATGTAATCTGCTTTGAAGTGCCTGAAAGGCGGAATAAAAATCAAAGAAATACATTTTGGGGTGAGAGAGCAAGATATGACAGAGAGAGTCTTCTCATCTAAATCATCAAAATCACCTAAATCATCAAATCTCATCTAAATCACCAAAAAAATGATGCAAAAAGGCTGCTCAAAGCACCAGCCCTGGCAATAATGTCTACAATAATTTAACTGGCATTTCAAGCATGAAGCACTTCTACTCCCTATTCTAATTTTACTTCATTTCTGGTTTTTGAAAGCTCATAATTAGGCATTCCTGGCAATGCAGTATGAATCTAAATAAAATGGGGCTGCTGCAGTGCCAAGAGTCACCAGACCTGGTACAGGCCTTGCATGGAAAGCAAACGCACAATTCAAAAGCAGCTGAAGATTAGACTTTAGGAAGATTGCTCTAAAAACAGCCAAGTGTGCAGTCATAACAAAGGGCACATGCCAATTATTCCAAGAAGCGTAAAAAAATATATAAGAAATAAAATGTAATTAGATATTGTGCCTAAGTATAATAAAAGATGGGAAATGAATAGAAAAACAGCCTAATAGAGACTGAGCAATCTAGATATTTGTTTATTTAAAATTGTTTATAACCCACTTATCACAACAATAGTCGTTCTAAGCAAGGACCATAATACATAAACATAAGTTAAAAACCAAAATACAAACATAGGATCGTAACAATCAGAAGTGCTTTAATTGTTAATAAATGCACACAAAAAGGGATTCTGAAAATTAATTTCTATATAAAAATTTGCCAAAATGAGCCAAACTCATCTTTCCAGTTTTTAACAAACTCATGCACCAAAAATGCATATTCAACAGATCATCAAAAACTCATTGAGAAGAACTCCAAGCACAGTATCTCATAAGAACATAAGAATTGCCAAACTGGATCAGAACAAGGGTCCATCAAACCCAGTATCCTTTTTCCAACAGTGGCTAATCCAAGTCACAAGTACCTGGCAAGAACCCAAAACATTAGATAGATCACAAGCTACTATTGCTTATTAATTATCATCATAGCAGTTGGATTTATCCTCTAGAAACTTATCCAAACCTCTTTTAAACCCACATCACCCAAGGGCTTAGGAGCACTGGATGGCCCGCGCCATTCTTAAAGATGGTGCCGGCCATCCAGTGCTCCCTCCATGTGACAGAGGCCGGCCAATGGCACGGATACCCTGTCACATGGTAAGGGCAAAGGCCATCGGCGCCATTTTGATTAGTGGCAGCCGATGGCCTGGGAACGGGAGATCGATCCCGGGACCCCCACTGGACCACCAGGTACCTGTAAAAAGTTTTTTGGGGGGTCGGGAGGGTGGGGGAAGCTAAGAGACTAGTTTTAAAGGGTCGGGGTGGGTTTTTTGTTTATCGGCTCGGGCGCAGCCAATAAACAAAACCGCGATCGGGCCCGATGAAAAAAAAACCATATGTGAATCGGAACCAGAATCCGAACCGATTCCGGTTCCGATTCACATCTCTACTGAAAACTACAGGCTAGTTAGTCTGACCTCAGTGGTGAGTAAATGAATGAAATGGCTGCTAAATCAGATTATAATGCTATTATGAAAGCCAATGGATTGGATCCAAAGCAGCATGGTTTTACTACTTAATCAATCTCTTTGACTAGATGGCCCAAGAGTTAGATCAGGGGAGAGTGCTAGATGTATCTTAGATTTCAGCGAGGCCTCTGACATAGTTCCATATAGGCAACTTAACAAACTGAATACTTAGGTATAGGCTCTCAAGTGACTGCAGGGGCAGCTCAAGGCAATCTGCTGCCTGAGGTGAGGAAAGAGTTAGTGCCCCCAAGACCTGGCACAGGCCAAATCAGTGAGATGGAAAAAGGGAGGGGGGGAGGAGCCATTGGCATCTAACCCTTTTGGTATTTGACATGTTGAGGAAGGGGATGCGGGATCAGGATTCCCAGCAGAGTGGCAGAGGACTAATGATATTTCTAGGAAGCTGGCAACCCTGTCATACTCCCAGGAGTCCTACCACCCCTCCCGAGCATTTGCCCCCTAGAGAAGTGGGAGATGGGTGAATGGTGTGTCTCTGTGTGCGACACTCTCTCAGGGTCGGTGTAAGGGTATTAGGCACTCTAGTGAAACCACCACCCTCCTCCATACACAATTAAAAATAATGCATTTATAACAACAGATTTCACATGAAAAAGAACAGTCTTCTAAGGTGAAAACATCACTTATGACATTTTCATGCACTGTTTTGGTGCTACCCAGAAAACCCTGCAAAAAAAAAACAAACAAACACTTGGAACCATGTGGTATTATAGTTATTGTAAAGTGTGTTAGCTGTGAGCTTGGCCCTCAGAAAGCTATAAGTAAATTGAATTACAATATAATAAGCCTCCCATACCAAAACAGCACTAACTGCCAGTACTCCAACAGGAATAACCCTACCTATGAAAAGTAACACTGCAAATATTACACAAGCCCTAAAACATCAATACACCTTCTATTAGAAAAACAGAACAAACCAGGCTGCTATAGACACCTACAGAGAAATTATATGGTAGCAGAATACTTCATCTTGGCCATACAAGCAGAACTCAGACAGACCCTCACTAAATACAGTATAAAACTATAAAGTACAAACTGAAACATTCAAACAAAAAGTGAACTGGAAACCATAACAACTCTGTATGTAGTGCAACAATGGAAAAACAGAAATATCACCATTTCTCATAAAACATCAAACAATACAATAAAAAAAAAACATTATTAGTAAAAATATACTAAAAAAAGAATATTTCAAAACAGATGACAAATTGAACATTCAATACTTAAATTCATAAAAAAATGTTTAAGTTTCCAAAAATCAATATTATATTTAAAACTAATAAGGATAAAAAAATTTCTCCGCTCTCCATACCTGGAAACTTCCGATTTCCAGTCATCCTCGGAGTGTTGTGTATTAGAACATAAGGACATAAGATATGCCATACTGGGTCAGACCAAAGGTCATCAAGTCCAGTATCCTGTTTCCAACAGTGGCCAATCTAAGTCACAAGTACCTGGCAAGTACCCAAACATTAGATAAATCACTAGCTACTACTGCTTATTAATTACCGTAATAGAAGTTTTGGGATTTTTCCTCTAAGAACTTATCTAAACCTTTCTTAAACTCAGTTGCACTAACTGCTGTAACCACATCCTCTGGCAATGAATTCCAGAGCTTAACTATGCGCTGAGTGAAAAAGAATTTTCTTCGATTTGTTTTAAATGAGCTACTTGCTAACTTCATGGAGTGCCCCTGGTCCTTCTATTATCTGAGAGAGTAAATAACCAATTTACATTAACTTGTTCAAGTCCTTTCATGATTTTGTAGACTTCTATCATATCCCTCCCTCAGTTGTCTCTTCTCCAAACTGAACAGCCCTAACTTCCTTAGCCTTTCCTCATAGGGCAGCCATTCCACACCCCTTATTTTAGTCACCCTTCTCTGCACTTTCTCCAGTGCAGCTATATCCTTCTTGAGATGCAGTGACCAGAATTGCACACAGTATTCAAGGTATGGTCTCACCATGGAGCAATATAGAGGCATTATGACATCCTCCATTCTATTTGCCATTCCCTTCCTAATAATGCCTAACATTGTTTGCTTTTTTGAACGCTACAGCACACTGGGCCGACGATTTCAATGTAGTATCCACTATGACGCCTACGTCTCTTTCCTGGATGCTAACTCCAAAGATAGAACCTAACATTGTCTAACTACAGCAAGGGTTATTTTTCCCTAAATGCATCAAGTTGCACTTGTCCACGTTAAATTTCATCTGCCATTTGGAAGCCCAATTTTCCAGTCTCACAAGGTCCTCCTGCAATTCATCACAATCCACTTGAGATTTAACTACTCTGCATTAATAGGGGGTGAGGGTCTACATACAAACTTTGTCCTCTCTCTCATATGTACACACTAACACGCGTTCATTTTTCTACATATATACTCGCTGATGCACTTTCTCCCCCTCTTTAAACATACAGGCTGCAACATCTGGCACCTCTCACTCAACTCCCTTCCATTTCCTTCCTCTCACCTCCTACCATCTCCCCTTCCCTCTCTTGCTCCCCCTTCCCTCACTCACATCTCCCTTTTTTCCTGACCCTCCTTCACTCACACATCCTTCCCTCACACACTTCCTCCCTTCCCTCACACCTCATACCTTCTTCTTCCTGCCTTCCCACTCTTCATTCACATCTCCTCCCTTCCTTTCCTTTCTCTCTCTCCCCTTCCATCATTCACACCTCCTCCTTTTTCTTCTCTCACTCACAACCCATTCCCTTCCTTTCCTGCTCACTCATGCCCTCCCCTATCCTCTTAGTGAGAAGGGAAGAGACAGCTGAGCTGAGTGAAGGGGAAGGGAAGGGGAGGGTGAGTGAGAACTTCTCCTTCAGTTACCTCAGCCACCCTTCCATTCATAGAGGTGAGGAAAGGGGAACACAGCTGAGCTAGGGGGAAGAGGAAGTTCTCACTCACTCACCCTCCCCTTTATTCAGCTCCCCTCCTCACTAAGAAGGAAGTGAGGGAAGGGGAGCTAAGCTGACTGAGGACAAAGGAGACGTTATCTCTCACTCATTCTCCCCTTGCCTTTCAATGCTTGGCCTCTTCTTCCTACCCACTTGCACGTGGGAGTCCTGCAGGCAGGTCATCAAGACCACGCTAACATATTTCTTTTCTTTTGCCCACAGGAGGTAGGAACCCCATGGACATGTCATTAAAGCAATGCTGCTGTGATTCTTTATTTCCTGCCCATGGGCACATAATTAGAACCGCGCCACCACGGTTCTTTATTTCCTGACCGCAGCGATCCCACTCTCTGTGAATACTTGATCCTCAGGCACTGATGATGTTTCTAGAGGCAGGGTGAAGTGGCCACGGCAGAGGTGTTTCGTGTGTGTGTGTGTGGGGGGGGGGGGGGGGGGGGGAACAGGACACTTTTTGCCACTCCAAAATTCTGCCACTTGAGGCAGCTGCCTCCCTCTGCCTCATGATAGATACGCCCTGACTGACTGGGTTAGAAATCTGAGTGGGAGGCAACATAAGGTAGAGGTAAACTGAGTTCACTCCAATTAAGGGGGTTACCAATGAGGTTCCACAGGGATCGGTCCATGGTCTTATTCTGTTTAACGTTTCTGTAAGCAAAATTGCAGAAGGGCTATCGAGAATGGTTCGTCTTTTTGCAGATAATACCAAAATCTGCAACAGAGTAGATACCCTGGAAGGTAAGGAAGACATGAGGAGCGTTCTAGTGAAGCTTGAGGAAAGGTCTAGGGCAGTGGCTCCCAACCCTGTCTTGGGGGAACCCCTGCCAGTCAGGTTTTCAGGATATCTGTAACGAATATGCATGCGATTAATTTTCACGCACTGAAAAGCATGGAACAGCCTCTTGCTGTAGAGGTACTGAAGACAAAGGACAGTACTTGAATTCAAGCGAGCTTAGAACAAGCACAGGGGATCTCTGAGGGAGAGGAAGACTATGAGAAGCTGAGTAGGAGATGTGGGTGGACAGACTAGATGGGCTGGAGGTCTTTTTCTGCCATCATGTTCTATGTTTCTATTTAACCAGAATGAATCCTTCTGATTAGCTGGCCTGACCCTCTCAAACTCCCTCTACAACACCTGCGTACATTGACTGATTCAAAAGGTGTTCAAGAAGGCTCTTAAAATATATTTACTCTCCATTGCCATTGCCCTAACTGCAATTAATAGGCAGACTCCTCCTTAGTGGAGTTTTCTTGTTTTTCGACGTCATCTCCGACTAGTTGCTATGCAAGCACCTGGACATTGCAGCCTTTTGCTATGTTAGTTCGGTTTGCATCTTGTCTAGTTCTATGCCTGTTACTATGTTACCCACCCTGAACTTTGGAGTGTGCGGGCCACAAAGAATTTTAAATAAACAAACAAGGGCGTAGGGATATGTATAGAGTTCTATGTTAGCAGGCAGATAAACTGAAGTAGGAGTGAATTGGGGGAACTGAGCATTTAAAATAGTGGATGGAAATTGGAAGACTTTGGATTGAAGTCAGTCAGGGGGGCTGGTACATTTTCTATTGGGCTACAGCACCAGAAGCCTTCACTCGTAGTTACCTGAGATTTTCTTTCCTTGTGTTTACAAACACACACACCTCCCCCCCCCCCTCCCCCATTCCTTCCTCGGCCAAACCGTGAAGATGGTTCTTAGCCAAGGGCCATCGACTACAGAATACATTAGAGCTGGGTTTGCCAAGATTCCCAGCCCCAGTTGCCCTGAGAACGGAACCCAGGTTCTCTTCATGGCAGAATGCCACGGGGCCATCAGACCAACCAGAGAGAAGAAGTTAAAGGACTTAAACACTGCAAAATGAGATTCTGGTCTTTATGATCCAGCATTTTCCTTCACTAATCGTAGCTGCTAGCATTAGCTGAAATTAGAAGAGTACAGGCTAGTTTTACGTGTTAAGCATGCATGTCTAGATACATAGTAGTTAAATCAGTATTGCAAGCTCCAGAAAAGAACGCTACCTCTGGCATTTTCTAACCAAAACGAATTCTTTCAAAAATGTATTTAGACCTACGAGTGCTGCCAAAGAGCGACTGTTACCACCAGGCCCAAATTCTTTCATGTTCCTTTATTATTTCAATGCAGTCATCATGCCATTGTTTTTGTTTACTTTACTACAGAGAAGCAAACAAAGCAAACAATGAAACTTCAAAACTTCCCAGTCCATGTTGTCTCCTAGAGATCAGATGACATTCTTCCATGTAAACCAGACCACAATACAGGCACTTCAAAACAGAAAAGGGCAACCATGATGGAGACCACGCAGTTTGAACCTTGTGAGTGGTAGTGCTAAATCACCGACACTGAAGCCTTAATGACTAGCTTCACCTCTCTCATTTGAGACATTTTTTCTGTTAGATTTTACCATGTGTCCTCTATATGCATAGTTCTGTGCTATCCATGACGGATTTAGGATTTTGCCACCCCTAGGCACTATTGATGCTGTCACCCCAGCTCCTCGCTTTCCTTCCCCCAAACAAGGGACAACAGAGCAGAAGCTGTAAGGCACAGTGTACTGCTCAGTTTGCTCCAGGCTCACCTCCTCCCCTCATGTCCCCGGGCGGCTGTATTAGGGAGCCGGGCTTTTCTTTGCTCCCTGCTGAGCGTTCTGGTCTCAAGCATCTCCTCCTGTTCCCAGCACAGGATGTGTGTGGGGAGGGGGGGGGGGATTGCTGTAATAGAGAACAGAGCTGTTTTACTTTGCTTTGTGGCTGCTAGCCTTACCCTTCCCCAATTATACTCTATTACTAGGAGGGGAAAGGCTGGAACAGAAAGCAGAGAGCTGCTCTCTGCTGAGTTAGATTCAGCACAGCAAATCTTCAGAATTTTGCCGTGCTCGGCACAGGCCTATTGTGCCTATTGACAAATCCAGGCCTGTCTGCTGTGTATGTTCTGCAGTTTTCTGCCATATGCAGCCTTTGTGCTGTATTAAAATCTATGAAAATTAATCAACCTCAATGGAAAAAAAAAAAAAAACCACAGGTAAAAATCTTTCCAATTGTGAATGAAAAGCTAGAGATTCAGGAAAAGTATCTTCAAATACAAACATGGGTTCCTACAAGCAGGTTTAAAGGACAAACTAGTTGTAGGCAGTAGCTTTTTATTGACCTTAATAAATTAGCAACTGACCTTAATAAATTAGCAACTAGCTTAATAAATTAGCTTAATAAATTAGCAAATAGTAACCTTAATAAATTAGCAACTAGAAAGCTGCCTACTTAAAATGAATGCAGTCACCACACAGTCATGGTCTGTTAGCTAGCACACATTATCCAAGGCAGGAAACAAGAAGTGAGGATGCTACGAGGGTGCAAGGAGTCATATGTTAAAGCAAGAGTAAACATCTACAGGCACAAGATAACACCAAGGAAATCCCAAAGTGACATTCCTGCCAGGAAACATTTTTCCAGGCCATACTAATACATTTGTACAGGGTGGCCCATGGAAAAGTAGCCTGCCTTCAATGCACTGGTATTGGATGTGGGCTACATTTCCATGGGCCACCCTGTATTTAGAGGGAGAAAGAGAGAACATTACTATATATAGATAGATAGATAGATAGATAGAGAGAGAGAGAGAGAGAGAGAGAGAGAGAGCGCTACCATTTTAAGATTGGCACTCTCAACTCAGGGTCTAAGGCGCTACAGACCCTTGCACCGCCTCTGTTGCTGGTGTCAATTGGAGAAGACCAAGCGCAGGGCAGCACATAGTAGAGCTCACAACCTGCACAAAAGTAAGTGAATGCTATTAACTAGAAAGGGGGCAAGTAAGGAAACTGTTTTTAAGTCTCTGCAATGTGCTGGTATAGCATGAAATCCTTTCCTTCTCTCTCTTTGCCCTTCCATCCATCAAACTCAATCTACAGCACTCGTCTGTTGCCCATAGTTCCATTGCCCCATCATAGCCTTCCCCTTGCTCGGATTCCCTTCCATCATACTCTTCCCCTTTTCCGTCCACAGAGGAATGGAATGGGGCAATGGAACAGAGGGCCACAGTTTAAGCAAATTTAATAAATATAAAGTAAAAACTAGAGTACATTATTGGTTTTTTTTATTGATCATAATGTTCTGAGGCAAATGAGGTGTGTGTTGTGCATGGGGGGAGGGGGGAGAAGGATGATGAGCGGGGGCGGGAGTCTGGGGTGCCACAATTTCTTTTTGTTCATGTAAGTGTGACTTGGGCTGAAAAAGGTTGGGAAACACTGAACTAGACACTCATACAGAATATGGTACAGAAATATTTTTACATACCATTTTATCCCTTAATCTTTGAGAGTTCATTAACTTCTAAATATGCTGATTCCCTCTTATGCTGTTTAGGTTTTGATTTAAATACCACGTACTGTCTGTGTTTTCTTGGGTTTAAATGTACATTGATCTAATGATCATCTGTGCTCGGTCTACTTGCTCCAAGATTTGGAATACTATTTTTCTCTTGTTCTCAAACTATCGGGCCGATACAGTAAAGTCCACGGGAGAGTGGGCGAATGCCACTCTCCTGTGCACGCAATTCTGTATGCAAATTAGGCACGGCAGTAAAAACAGGTAAAAGGAGGCGCTAGGGACACTAGCGCGTCCCTAGCACCTCCTTTTGGACTGGAGTGGCGGCTGTCAGTGGGTTTGACAGCCGACACTTAATTTTGCCGGCGGCGGTTCTTGGCAGTTCTTGAGCCCGCTGACAGCCACGGGTTCGGAAACTGGATGCCAGCAAAATTTAGCATCCGGTTTTCGACCCACGAGCCGACTTCAAATTTTTTTTTCTTTTTTTTACTTTTGGTAACTTTCAGGACCTTCGACTTAATATCGCTATTTCTGAAAGTAAAATGTGCGGCTTGGCTGCACATTTTCCTTTCTGAATCGCACGGGAATACCTAATAGGGCCATCAACATGCATTTGCATGTTGCGGGTGCTATTAGGTTCGGGGGGGGGGGGGGGGTTGGCCGCGCGTTTTTGGCCCCTTACTGAATAAGGGGTAATGCTAGTGCATCGAAAACGCGCGTCCAATGGAGGGTTAACAGTGCGCTCCATCGGAGCGCACTGTACTGTATCAGCCCGTATGATAGGGATGTTTTCAAATTCATGGATATTTTGTATTTGAGTTCAGGTATCTCCTTACAGGAATGTTTATGGGGCATATTTCCTGAATTTGAGAAATGTTTATAGGAAACATGTATCATGGTTTTCAATAAGCCATAAAGAAAATACCTAATACTTCATAAATGTTTTCCTGAAAGCTAAAAGCCACAACTTGGTCAAGAAATGTCATTGGACAACAAATAAAAAGCTAACTGGAGCTCAATTCTGTTAAGGGAGCTACTATACATATGGCACAACTTTCAGTGCATGAACCTATGAGAGAACAACCACCAGGAGACTGATGCAGCTGGATTTTTTCCGCTAGCAGTCATGCATGGTTCAGTTCCAAATGTTAGTTGACTGTGAAATATGGTGGTCTTACATCTAAATCCCTGTTTGACATCATTCATCCAAAATCACACAATGTAGTTATCATAGAGAACAGATGACAGCGGATAAGGACTGCTTGCCTCATTCTGTCCAGTTATTTCAGTCCATGCTGCTCTGTCTCCCAGCTGTCAGAAATACTAACTGAACCACCTGCAAGATAAATTCCTTATCCAAGTCTGTTGTGCTGTCTTCCCTCTTTGGTTCTCTACCATGCTAGTTAAGGAAGCATACAAGTTCCCATACCAAAACCACCACGCAGTCATGCCCCCATCCCACATCTTGTACCCAACCTTTTTTTCCCTGTTATCACTACTCTGTCTCAAACAGGCTTACATTCTGTCATAGTACTGGTTTCCTTCTCCTCCTCCTCTGGTAGATTATTCTAGGAATCTACCACCCTCTCAGGAAAGTTGTATTTCCTCTGAGCCACTTCCTCTTCAATTTCATATCATGGCCCTTTTATTTCAATTTCTTTTTCGACAGAAAATTGTAACTTCCTGTGCTTTATTGAAGCCTGTTAAATATTTGGAGGCTTCTATCATATTTCTCCAGCTTGCATTAAGATGTGTTTCCTGATCTCTGCAATTCCAAATAATCATGCACAATAAAAAGAGCGAGGCTTGTATACTGTGAAAGAAGGGCACAAGTCTGTAAGATCCTCTACGGAGGTCCTCTCTGACAAATGGATTGCACTGAATCGTGTCTCTTGCCTCAAAAGATACCTCTTAAACCAGGCAGATGTCATAACACCAAGCATTTCATTAACGCGAAACATCCCCAAAAAGTCACAACCATTCCTTGTAAAAGCATCAGGTAACAAAAAAAAATAACATGAAAAGTTAACAATCGACAACAGCAACTCTGAAAGCCAGATATTCCTCAACAGACAAGAGTAGTCTTCTCTGACTATTCACTAAGAAACATGAATGTTACACCAGTAATTTCAGCTACCTGTGCTCTAAACAACCAAAAGGTTTTAAATGGTCATTTCAGATCTTACCTTACATCAAAGTGTTTATTCAGAAATTATTACTATTAGTAACAAAACAATTGCCAACTGTCAGAATAAAATGGCTTGTAAACATAATTCCATCTCATTAAGAACATCACAAGGGGCAGAACTCTGGCACTGGGGATTATGTCTCAGGCATGAACGGCATAGTAAGCCTCGCTGTGCATAAGACTGAGGTTGCCAATAAAAATCCAGTAGACCACCAGTAAAAATTCATTTTCCTGAGTTCACAACCCCAAGTACTGTGCACATCCATCTTATCCCTGAAATGTCACTCAGCCGCATGCACCCTGTGCAGGGAAAATGGCTTCAAAGTTACATCACTAGGAATTTTTGAGATCAAGTTTAAGGGGATGATGCAGTAATTTGTCAATGATGAAAGCACATAACATGCTTAACTGAACCTTGTCTGAACTTAGAAACAATGTTCATTTTACCAATTAGAAGTAGTTATAGTTGAACTCTGCCTCGGTAAACAATGATTTTACCTTCTCTAGTCAACAGCTTGAAAAGAAGCAGTTGTGTTTATTGAAAGCAGAGACACTGGAAGGAAAAACCATTCACAGCAAAATCCAATCCTTCCTTCGTCAGGAGTTTACAATTTAAATTTACCAGTGATGTGGCACGGAGGCACTATGTGCTTGCCAGACGTCTACTCACATATCCACTTACAGGTTTAACGTGCCAAGCAAAATTCAAGCACCCACAGGATAACAACTGTCTTGGATTCTTTGTAGGCTAAGACACCTTTCCATGGACCAGCGTAAGAATAATACAATGATGATATACTATGGAGATCACCAAGGTATAGCAAAGATGAAGGATCTCGCGTGGTCAAAAAAGGGTCACGTACCACGTCTCCTGCTTCTTCTTCTGTAGATCCAGTAAAAGGAATCACAACCTTTAAAGCAGTGCACCCAATCCCAGGATCCCCTACCATTTTGTAATCCCAAATCCCCGGGATTGTAAGGGATTGCAGCAAACAAAAACCTCAGTCAGTGAGAAGAATAAATACGGTACATTATTTCGGTATAAGCACACTGTGCACATTTATATGAAGTGATTCATTAAAAATATGCATGATGCAACTGTATATATTTTCGAAATAATTAAGAATAAAAACAAAAGCTGAGTACAACTGTCTTGTCTTTTAAACGAGTATGTAAATTTGATACACAGAAGACCTGCAACCACAAATGTTCTGATTCCCCGTTGGTTGATGGCACAAACAGTAGAAAATCACAGGCTACCTGCCAAGACAGGCTTCACCTACCATTCACCTAAAATAAATAAATGGCAGGACACAGGATTCAGCTGGCAGGACTGTTGTTCTTATGGGTGTACTGTGCCTGCTTTTCTGCTGAGCAGAGTTGAGCTGCTCCTTAATGGTAAGGATCAGCTGTTGAAGTCTAACTCTCAGCAACAGAGACCTGCTGCTGCTGGTCAGCTGAACATGCCCTGGTTTTATTTTGCATTAATGACAACAAGCCTATTAATTTTGCCATACTTTTTCTGACAAAAATTTCACTAGGTAACTTCCAAAACCATCAAGCATCAGTGAGGATTTCCTGCTTGTCCAAGCAACATTGGTTGTGGAATTATTGTTGCAGACAGAAGGTGGAAAAGTGTAGCAAACCAGCTTGACCTTCCCCAACCAGGAAGAGAATAGCCACCCTGCCCTGGCAGCTGAGCCCAGCTGCCCATTAGGCTCCATGCGGGATTGCCCAGTGCGGTTGAGACAGCAGGAAAGTGCTGGAACATGACTAAGCAACTCAGTGCAGGTAGTATCGGTCTCACACCTTCTACAGAAGCACCAATCTCACATAAAATAATCATGACTGCAGTCTAAAGATTAGTTTTTTTTAATCTTGAATTCTAGGAATCAATCCGGAAAACCCAGGATTTTAAACAAGTTCTGAAATTGTTTTCTCCAATCGGCTACAGCAATGCTTCTCAATCCAGTCCTCTGGGCATACCTAACCAGTCAGGTTATCAGGATATCCACCATGAATATACATGAGAGAGATCTGCATGCATTGGAATGCAACTGGCTAACGGGCCGATACAGTAAAAACACGGGAGAGCGCACGCGATACAGTATCTTAATTTATTTAAATTAAGCCCGGCGGTAAAAAGAGGCGCTAGGGACGCGCTAGTGTCCCTAGCGCCTCTTTTTTGACGGAAGCAGCAGCTGTCAGCGGGTTTGACAGCCGACGCTCAATTTTGCCGGCGTCTGTTCTCAAGCCCGCTGACAGTCATGGGCTCGGAAACCAGACACCGGCAAAATTGAGCATCCGGTTTTCGACCTGACAGCCGTGGGCCCATTTTAAATTTTTTTTTTTTTTAATTTTTTACTTTTCTAAACTTTCGGTACCTCCGACTTAATATCGCTATGATATTAAGTTGGAGGGTGCACAGAAAAGCAGTTTTTACTGCTTTTCTGTGCACTTTCCCGGTGCCCGGAGAAATTAGTGCCTACCTTTGGGGAGGCACTAATTTCTGAAAGCAAAATATGCGGCTTGGCTGCACATTTTGCTTTCTGAATCGCCAGGAATACCTAATAGGGCCATCAACGTGCATTTGCATGCTGCGGGCGCCATTAGGTTCGGGGGGGTTGGACGCGCGTTTTGGACGTGCTATTACTCCTTACTGAATAAGGTGTAAAGCTAGCACGTCCAAAACGCGTGTCCAAATGCCGGCTAACAGTGCGCTCCGTCGGAGCGCACTGTACTGTATCGGCCGGTAAGTGTGCCCTGAGGACTGGTTTGAGAAGCACTGGGCTATAGTTACTGAAACAACTGTTAGGACAAAAGTCACAAAAAGAGGTGGGCAATTTAATTTTCAAGGTAACTGAAAACCAAGAAACAAAAAAGTAAAATTTAAGACCTGTGTGCGTGCACACAAATGTGCACGTTTGCCAGTGCTCACTCATGGACACGCCGATTTTCTATCCTATGCGCGTATATGCGCACATTATAAAATCGTCTATCCGTGCATACATGCATGCACGATTTTATATTACAGCGTGCGCGCGTGAATGCCGTCGTGAGAATGTAAGTGGGGGGAATTTTAGTAGGTATGCTCGGCGACGCAATTGGCCCTTTTTTCAATTCGATCCCAGTTCGTCCCAGTAAAGGAGAGTACCTCCTAAATCCCCCAACCCTTAAAACCCCGCTATCTAGCGTATCTTTTTTGTTACATGACTTACACGCAGTCCTTAGCAGAAGTAAAGTTATGCAGTAGGGGACCCCGGCGCGGGCTTGTGCGTGTAAATACTTACGTGCTGGATTCATGCTACAGACCCATGCTCTGCCCAGATCACAGCCAAGCCTCTCCCCTTTTGGTGAGAAAAATTTGTATGCGTGTACCGGGAGATACGCGCATACCCGTGCTGGTTTTAAAATCAGCGCAATGCGTGCCAGGCCAAGTCACATGAGTATCTCCCGGCTCTGGCGTGCGTAAGGCTTTTAAAATTCACCCGAAAGCACGCTAACCAGGACCTACTTCAAGTGGCTATTCGCTCATAGTAATACATAGTAATAAATAGTAATACAGGGAGTGTCCTCCCTGTATTACTATGAGCGAAGCCAGGGACGGAGGGAGGCCACAGAATTTCCAGACCCTCACAGATTTATGAGAAAGCAGGACAGTAACCAAGGAGGAATATAGGGTATCTCCTCCACGTCTAACCTCATTGCTCAGAGCCCTAGCTGGCTGGCAGGAGGAGGAGGAAGAGGAGGAAAGTTGAGTTTCCTTGGGTTGCCTTCTCATCCACTGCCACCAGAGGCAGAGGCACTCTTTGAACCAAATGGCACTACTATATCCCTGATTGTTCAGACTGCTGGTTCATGTTCTGCGCATGAGAAAAGAATGATGCAGCCTGTCATACTACCACTCTCCATCTTCTGCCAGCCAAAGAGGAGGGGGGAAGACTGACGGGAGAGGTGATGGGAGATTGGCTGGAGGCGGGGAGTTGGAGGTGGTGAGATAGAGGAAGGAACCAAGAGGAACTGCCACAGGGGGCAACAGAGAAGTTATTAGGGCTGAGTGTATATGTGTGTGTGTCTGTGTATGTACATGTGTGTATGTGTGTATGTGTGTACATGTGTGTGTATGTGTGTATGTATGTACATGTGTGTGTGTGTATGTGTATGTGTGTATGTGTATGTGTAGAGAAGTGTAAGAGGTCATCGGCATCTGGTGGGGTGGGGAGGAGGGAACTTCCTTTCTCTTCCATCCCCCAATCCTGTATCCTCCTTCCCCATTTCCAATTCCTTCCTCCTGAAATTCCCTCCCCATGCCAATCCCCCTTCTTCCACTCCCCATTATCCCAACTCTGCCTCAAATTGATTAAAATCACCTTTAAAAATTATCCACATATAAGTTTGTAATATGATTTTTTTTTAAAAATAAAATGTACATTATGTAAAATACAGTCCTCAGCACCTGCTGAAGCTAAGTTTTAATTGGGACAACTTACATACATAGACAGAGGGACAACAACTAATACTGGCACGCGGGCACACATGTCAGCAAGTATGCCTGCTCACTTCCAGAGGCTCGGCCATTTTATAAATATGGACGTATATAAGCGCATGGTATAAAATAGGCTGAACACGTGTACATGTGCACACATTTTTATATGGACACTCGAATGTCCTCGCAAATGCCGCCTCTACCACATTAGTGTGTGGGGGGGGGGGGGGGGGAGGCTGTAATAAAAACGCGCACCAACACATTTACCAGTAAAACCACTTTCTTCCCAGTTTGCCAGGTAAGGGATAGGACTTCCTAACCTCTCTATTAAATTGTCTTCCTTTTCCCCCCTTAACTCCGATTCTTAAAATCCTGCTGGCATGCATATATATGTTTTTGCTGTAGGACTTACACGCCTTCCATAGAAGTAAAGTTTCTACATGTTGTTTCATTCATAAATCCAGGAGAGCCCACGCCCCACTCAGATCACGTCCATGCCCTGCTCCTTTTTCATTTGGGCGCGTATCGGGAGACAGAGGTGCATTTGGGCAGCTTTTAAAATTTGCTTGGCACGCACTGGCTCATCTTGTGCACATACCTCCCGGTTTTGGCATGTGTTTGTATAATTGTACAAAAAATATATATACAAAATGGTTCTTTGTGGCTGGCTGGGTTGCCTGACTGGGGAGTGTACATTGTCAAAATCTCATCAACAAATCAATGAGAAGGCTGAAAGACTGCTCACACTCGGGTCGATACAGTAAGGCCGCGTTAGAAAGAGTGCGGCAGTGCCGGGCGCACCCTCGTTTGCCCCGCGCACAGTTCTGATCACATACCGCTCGATACTCTATTTAAATTGCTTGCAAATGCAAGCCGCGTCTGCAAGCTTGAGGCGAAGCGTTAGGCCAGTGCAACCCATTTTACTGTATAGGCGCTTAATACAGCGCCTATACAGTAACCTGGGTGCGCTGGTACCTGTCATTTCAAATGTCATTTGAAATGACAGGCACCAGGAAGTAGATCCCAACTTTAACCCATGAAAACCTAAAAACCGAAAATCCCCTCCTCCCAAAGCGGCTCCACATGTGCCAACTTACCTTTTGTTGCTTTTCAGCCCCTTCCCTTCTCTGCCGCCCTCCGGAGGGGGCAGCCGGCGGAGAAAGCGGCTCGCAGCGGTCCCCACCGCGCAGGTCCCAGTTCTCCTGGCTCGGCAACAGCAACAGCAGTACAGTGGCCACCAATTAAAGCAACTTTGTGTTTTCATTGGCTGGAGCGCCCAAATCGACGGGCACTCAGGCCAACGAAAGAATGCTTCGCTCCACTCGTGCCGGAGAGGAACAGTGGGCTCTCACCTCACGCCGAGCCAGGAGAACCGGGACCTGCGCGGGGGGGGGGGGGAGTACGCTGCAAGCCGCTTCACAATTTGGCCGAGCCAGGAAGGAAGGAAGGATTGGGGTGGATGGAGCCCTAGCTGTGGCTGCAGGTGGAGAATGTGAATACAAGGGGGAATGGATATGGAAACTTGTGCCAGACTGGACAAGTTGCTTTAATTGGTGGCCACTGTACTGCTGTTGCCGAGCCAGGAGTACCGGGACCTGCGCGGGGGGGGGGGGGGACCGCTGCGAGCCGCTTTCGCCGCCAGCTGCCCCCTCCGGAGGGCGGCAGAGAAGGGAAGGGGCTGAAAAGCAACAAAAGGTAAGAAAACAACAAAAAGTAATGTCGAGTCGCTTCTGGAGGAGGGGATTTTAGGTTTTTAGAGGTTTCCTTTTGGGGGAAAGTTTGCTGTCTACCATTACCCCTGCCTCTAACGCAGGGGTAAGGGTAGGCGGTAAGTTAGCAGGTTAAACACGGGGCAAAATGGCAGGGTAAAATAGCGATAGTCGGGGCGCGCGTTACTGTATGGGAGGGAATAGCTAATTCGATCGTTTACATCTAATATACAAGCCGCGTGCGGAAGGGGTTACCCGGTGATTTAAAGAGGCGGTAAGAATGGGTTAAAGGGGATAGTGTATCGCGGGTTGGACTAACGCGGCCGAAAAGTGAGTAGAAAGCAGGTTAGGGGCAGGGTAACCGCGACCCCACTTTACTGTATCGAGCTGACTGATTATTCAGCAAAACATCAACAGGGCATGAACAGTTGTTAACAATGGCCAGGAATACCATCTTAGTGTTGCATTCGTGCCTGCTTTTCACCCTCGCTCCACCCTCTCTACCTGGATTCCCTCTAGGCCTGAGGGACAGCTTGCTGCCGGGGCATCTCCCTGCCGCATCTCCCCAGAATCCCCGGTCTGGCCTGATGCTGCGGATCTGCCATGTTCCTGATGATGTAAGCGCGCGCTCCAGAATTTGTACTGGCAAGGGCGTGAACCTCGGGAGCATCCCCCCATAGTGACATCATCCGCTTCCAACTTAAAAGGTCTTTGTTTGCAACTACGAATCGAGTTAGCAAGGACTCGAATCATACTCTTCTTGGATACAATTCGCCCAAGCTACTCTGCCTTCCTGTACTCACTAGAGGTATCCACTCCTCAGGGGCCTCGCTCTCTCTTCTTGATTTCAGATTGCTAAGACGGGATCCAGTACTCGCTCAAGGGCCTACGTCCCTGAATGCTCAGAAGACTCCTTACTGCCTGGAAGCGATCGCAGACGTGAATACTGTTGAGTTCTATTACAGATAGGAACCGGTACTCGCTCGACGAGGGCCTATGTGCCTAATCTCTGAAGACTCTCTTCTGTCTAAGACGTTATCGCAGGTACGGAGATCGTGAGTTCTTATTTCATACTGCATATAGGAACCAATACTCGCCTATGGCTCCTGTTCCTGAATATACTGAAGACTCTCTGTTGCATAGAAGCCATTACTGGGATATACAACTGTGAATGTATCATCTACTGGTTATGTATCCAGAATACCCTGTCTACTCACTACCTATAGTCTCTCTCTACAGCTCAACAACCCAGAGACCGCAGTTCCAGTAACTGAAGGACTTCAGCCCTGCCAGGCATATCAGCTCACTACTGCCACCTCTGGTGGTTCTACTTCCTGTCTAATAAAGAACTATTTGTGTTTGTCTCCATACTCCAGCCTAGCCAGTGGTCCCTCTCAGGATGTCCTCCTGAGGGCGCCGTCATCTGCCATCAGCCCAAGGATTCACCAACTTACATTAAATGCTCTTCCTCACATTACAAGAGCTGTATCATAAGATTGTCACTCTGTGGGGAGCCAACCCACTACAGAATTCTAACTCCGCCTATGGAGTATTACAAATTGCTAGCTCCTCCCCTTGGGGAGGCAGCATTAAACACTTAGAAGTGCAGTCCAGATGTATTCCACACATTAAGAAATGTGAAAGGAAGGCCAAACGATTACCAGCATGGTTAAAAGTCGAGATAAAAACTATTTTAGCCAAAAAATATGTCCTTCAAAAAATGAAAGAAGGGTCCATCTGAAGAAAAAAGGAAAAAACATAAGCATTGTCAAGTTAAATGTATAACATTGATAAGACAGCCTAAGAGAGAATTTGAAATGAAGTTGGCCATAGAGGCAAAAACACACAATAAAAGCTTTTTAAAATATATCTGAAGCAGGAAACCTGCAAGAGAGTCAGCTGGACCATTAGATGTTTGAGGTGTTAAAGGGGCACTTAGAAAAGATAAGGCCATTGCAGAAAGACTAAATGAATTCTTTGCTTCCGTGTTTACTAATGAAAATGTTGGAGAGATACCGGTTCTAGAGACTGTTTTCAAGGGTGATGATTTGGAACCCGGAAGATGTATTAGGCCAGATTGACAAACTAAAGACTGGCAAATCATCTGGACCGGATGGTATACACACCAGGGTTCTGAAAGAACTCAAAAATGAAATTTCAGATCTATTAGTAAAGATTTGTAACATGTTATTAAAATCATCCATTGTACCTGATAGATAGTAACCCCAATATTTAAAAAGGGCTCCAAGGGTGATCTGGGAAACCATAGCCTGATGACAATAATAAAAACAATGTGCTTGGATTCCAAAAATTAATACAGCTCAAAGAAATATTTTTTTTTGTGCTTGCTGTTCTATGACTCTATAAATTGGAGCATCCAGCCAAGAAACCAGAAACAGAAGAGGGAACATGTCAGGCTCTCTCTCTCCCAACCCTCGCTCTCTCTCCCCAACTGTCCCTCACCACTTTTGCTCTCTCCTTGTCCTGTGTCCTGCTCTGGCTCACTCTCTCTCTCAGGTTGGAGACTGGGGGAGGGGGGCAGAGAGATAAGGGTCTCCTAGTGGTTAGTGTCTCTGTCCACCTTTCCCCCCACTCTGTATGGGACTAAAGGCTAGGGATGTGAATCTGGCTTTGGACGATTGAAAATATCCCAGACCCCCACTGGACTTTTGGCAAGTCTTGTGGGGGTCAGGATGGTCCCCCAAGACTTGCCAAAAGCCCCTGGTGGTCCAGTGGGGGTCTGGGAGCGATCTCCTGCACTCAGGCCATCGGCTGCCAGTAATCAAAATGGCGCCGATAGCCTTTGCCCTTACTATGTCACAGGGGCTTCCGGTGCCATTGGTCAGCCCCTGTCACACGGTAGGAGCACAAGATGGCACGGGCCATCCAGTGCTCCTACCATGTGACAGGGTCCGGCCAATGGCACGGATACCCTGTCACATGGTAAGGGGAAAGGGCCATTGGCGCCATTTTGATTAGTGGCAGCCGACGGCACGGGAGATCGCTCCAGGGACCCCCACTGGACCACCAGGTACCTGTAAAAGGTTTTTTTTTTTGGGGGGGGGGGGGGGGGTCGGGAGGGGGGGGGAAGCTAAGGGATTAGTTTTAAAGGGTCGGGGTGGGTTTTTTGTTTATCGGCTCGGGCGCAGCCGATAAACAAAACCGTGATCGGGCCCGATGAAAAAAAAAAAACACATGTGAATCAGAACCGGAATCAGAACCGATTCCAGTTCCGATTCACATCTCTACTAAAGGCTGCTTTCTAAAAGCCACACAGACAGGCTGGTGTACAGACTCTAGAAATGCACCCCCTGCCCAGGTTGGCCCTGGATCACATTCGCTGCCCTAGTGTATCTCAGATGCTGGAAGTGGAGGGGACATCGAGGAGTGCAGCGTTTGCTGATGCAGGACAGGACAACCATCAGGCCTGTACCTCCTTAATGCGATGCTCTCTGGCCCCTGTTCTAGAGGATCCATTGATGGTAGTTAGTTTGTCCTCTCTTTTTTTTTTAATTAACTGTATTGTTCACATTACTACCAGATATTTTAAATTTTATTTTACAGTATATAGAGATTTATATAATTTTTTTAACTGACAGTTTCAAAAATACATTTTATTCTCTTAAAACTGCATATATTTGACTACACATTTGTATTTCTATCTTATATATTCAACAAAAATATTTGTATTTCCATCTTTATGTATTCAAGAAAAATATTCCTTACCATAAGTACTTTTCCATTCTAAATGCAAATTGCTAACATCATCCTAAAAAAAAAAAAAAAAATCCAAGGGAATTCAGCTGCAGCATTATAAGTAGATAGAAATCTGTATGGCATCATTTAATCATGCATTGGGTCCTCTGATTTTTTTTTTTTACCAGAGTTCTTGAGCAATTCTAGATTTTCCTAGAGAGAACCCACATTTCAGAAGCAGGTTTCCTCCAGAACAGACTGAGGACACCCAGAGTTAAGCACTCCCAGGGAAAGCTTGTCACACTCAGTTTGCTCTCTCTTGTGCTCTCACTGCGTCTTTGAGGTAGTCCTGTGAACTTGGGAGGAGTCAGCCTGCGCTGCATCAGAAACAAACAAACAATCTTCATAAAATGAAATCTGGCAAGTTATTTATTGAGTTGCAGGATGTGTTTCCCAACACAATCCTTTCAGCGGCTTAAATGGGAAGCATGTACCTGCTGCCTCTGCAAATTTTCTAGAGAAAAGTGGGTGCCAAATGGCGATCAGAAAGCCCAAGCAAGTCCCAGAAAACTCTGTAGTTGAGTGGCGAGAGCCTCATCATATGTGGCCCAAAAATGTATGCACATGGAATCAGGACAATGGCAGAAATCAGCAAGGCACATTTATTAATTCTTTAATGAAAACCTGAGATAAAGCAGCATCAGAGAAATGAGCAAGGAGCACAAGAAGCAATTTCTTGGTATTTAAAACTTTTTGGGGTTTGTTTTTTTTGAGGGGGGAGGTGGAGGCATTAAGCTTAAAACTAGTTTGATTCTCTACCTGCAGAGTAATGTCTCACAATCCTCTTAACTGGAATTGTACAACAAAGACAAGATTAGTAATGCCAGGAAAATCAGGGATGTGTGCAGGTTCATTCTACTACTGCAACGAACTGTAGACTGACTACGAACAAACAGTTTCAATCACTTTCAGTCTTAATTATACTGATCTGACATATCTGAATGTATAATTACAGCATCTTTTCATCACTTTTTCTCTGCTTATTTATACTTTCAGAGACAAGAACTTGCAAAACATTTGCAAGAATGTCAGTTAATAGAAGAGAAATAACACACAATTTATCTTGAATGGACCACCTATGCTGGGTTTTATATTTTAAATAAAAAGTTTAAAATTTCAATTTAAAAGAACAAATGTATCTGCACCCTCTACTTTTCTCTCAGACTTAAAACAGCAGAAGTTTGGAAACCATTTTATATGGAATCTTTGTAGATTGTGATAACTTCATTTGGACAAGCATAAAAAAAAAACAAAGAGAAAGTAGTACATGAGCTATTCAGACTACCACAGGTCACTCCTCTGTCTGAAGGAGTTGTCAACAGAGTCTCTAAAACTCAAATACTACATCATCCAATTTTCTCCAGAAGAGATATAGCCGGGGGTGGAAAAAGATTTTGGAAAAAAAACTTAGGTGCCAGACATAATCCTTATGAGCCAATGAAGACAGAACCTCAATAGCTTCTCTCTCTTTCTTTTCACGTTTGAATTCTTGTTCTTTGTTAGTCTATTTTCTGAAAGGAAAGGCAGCTTAGATTTAATGGGTGTGTCCCTAATATACGTATTTTTTTTATTTATTTAGACATTTTATATACCATCCTTCCATCTGTAGATCACATTTTCGGGACATGTCAGGGGGGAGAGGGTGGTGGGAGCATAAAGACTGAGAAGGCTGGGGGGATTTTTGTATCTCCGCACATTCGAGGATCGTGCATGTGCATGTCCCAAAACATAGGCTCCTTTAATTCTGGGTGGAGCTTCTTTGGGGTTTTTTTTCTTTTGACCTTTGTCCTCCTCTTCCCTTCTTCTGCCCCACCTGCTTCAGCTGCTCCCCACCCGTGCGGCTGCTGCTTTTCCCAGCCCTCGGTCCTTCCTTCTGGCTTGGGGTGCTGCTGATGCTCCTCCCCTCCCCAGCACAGATGCCCTGGCAGTCAGGTTTTTCCAGTCCGGAATATAGATATTAAAACTCTACGCTCCTGCATATAAAGTGGGATGCCTGTTAACATCTTGATGTTGATATCCTGGTGCAATAGGGTGGGTTTTTTTTTTCCCTTCTACCTCAAACATTTTTAGAACCAATCTTCAAGGACTGTCAGCAATTTCAACTCCCATCACCACACTTCCACGCACTCCTCTCCCTTCCTTCCCCCAAATGTCCGCTGTCCATTGCTAGCCAGGAACATCATTACACCATACTCAGGACTCCATGTAATGCTCTCCTCAGGGGCACCCTTGCCCCTCACACTCTCATCACTTGCAATTTGAGAATTTGAAAGTGGTATTCTTGAGGGTCATTTACAACACGTGCTCCCCTAAAAGGAAGCGCACATCATACAATACCAGTTCATACCTGCCAAGCACAGGGAAGCATGTGCACATATATTTGGGACAAAAATGGCTATCACAACTAGTCTTTTTTTTTTTGGCTCAAATAAAGTCTAGTCTGAACCATGAGCTGAGTCTGGCACTTTCATAGCCTTTTAGACAAGACGATACAGGAAGATAATTCCCTGCCACTCAACCCCCAGTAGGGCACACAGTTTCTTGGACCATGGCCAGACTGGGAAGATTAAACCTTCCACTTAAAAAACAAACATCTGAAAGTACTACGGACAAAAAATAAGGCCTACAATTTTACATAGGTCATGTAAGAACACTGAAATTAGCAGAAGAAATCCTTATTGTGTTAGGACAGTAAAGTATCAGTATAGCTTAAGCAAGGCAGTGGTGTCAAATTAAGTTTTGGGTACTTAATGAGGAGCCAGTAAATGTCCTCTGTGCCATTCAAGTAGTGTGCGTTCTGACGGGCGCACATAACCTCTTTACTCTGCTCCCTCCACTGGCTGCCAGTTCAACAGAGGATTAAATATAAAACAGCAGACGCTGATCCATAGATCACTAACAAACAACTCATCTACCTAGGGCAGTGCTCTAGCTATGTATCGATAAATCCAAGAACCACAGCGCACAGCCTTCTGGAAACTCTTCTCATACAGCAAGGCTGAAGAATGGATCTTTTCTGTTGCCTGCCCCTGAGGAATGACGTGCGTTAGACCGCACTTCTTCTTTTAAAAAAAATGTATTGAAGGCATTTATATTTTAACAGGACTTCAATTTAGACAGTCAACAGTCACCGAGAACTTTGGATTAGAATCTATTATGCTTTTTTTTTTTTTTTTTTTTTTATAATGACAGAGCTCTCTTCTTTTCAAGAATATAGTGAGGTGCGTCACCTAGCAGGAGTCTGATTGTTCTTTTACGTTGTCATCAAATGCTATGCTTTGTGTCTTCAATTCTAGTTTGGTTTTCTGTGCCAGGAATTCTTTTTTTTGTGTCATGCTGGTACCTTAGCCATTTTATCAGTCATCAATTTATTCCCTGTTAATATTTGGGGTGGGGGTTTTTTTTTTTGTTTTCTTTCACTATACCCCACCTTTAAATTGGATATGTGAAGGATATACATGTTTTCAATAAATAAAAATCTTTTGCAACTTTACTTTCATACACAAGAAGGAATGGCAGGTCTACGTAGCACGTGAAAGTCAGTTTGGGTAACTTTGGCTTACTTAGGCAACTTTACACAAAAAAAAAAAGGGGAGGGTGCGGAAGAAAGCAACAACCAAAACCACAGGTAAAAAAGAAAATCCCCTAAAAATGTATCAAGTCTATATGCAGCATTTAATTTCAAAGAAGGTAATTTAAAGAAAAGCAAGTGGAAGACAGGTCATTTGGGCCTCATTGTTCTCCGTCCTAAATGGCTGCAGTTTGTGCCCAAGGGGTCTGCAAACAGTCTAAATAACAATAAAACAGACAGGATTAACAAACAATGCATCTCCTTTCAGAGTGGCAAGGTCCTGCCATTCCTTTTTTTTTTTTTTTTTTTTTTTCTTTGAAGCACTAACTACTTTGTAGTCACCAGATTAAAGGACCAGGGCTCCTGCATACTTTCCAGACATGCAGTCATTAGGGGGCTGACCCCTAATGACTGCTTCCTCTGCCAAAAGCAGAAGCTCCCCAGAGACTAAACAAGTCACACGGTGGCAAGTCGAGGAACCCTGTGCGACCGGGGACTCCAAGGTAAGGGGGTTATGCACAACCGAAGAGCCCAAGCTCCCTCCACCCCACCGTGCGCCAGCCAGCTGTTCGTGCAGTAATCCCGTGTTATTGCTTGTGTGCTTCTCAGCACCTGACGATAATGATCACAGCCTGGAGACAAACCATTTCCGAGCCCTGATGATACAACTCAGGTGTTAATTAAAAACACACTTCCAACCTGCAATTTATCTTCAATGGACGAAACTTTCAATTTAGTAATGATGGCTTGGAACAGCCTCACAGCGCCGGCGAGAGATGCTCACCCCAATCCCAGTGATGGGGGTGATGGTTTGCTTAGCAAGTCGGGTACCCTTATGGATGAATTTGCAGATATGGAGGCAAGAGGATCCCTCCCACAACAGACCCTGGGGCTGGGACTCAGGTTAGTTTCCCTAATGAGCAATCACACAGATCTGCATACAAATGGCCATAAGCACCTTGGCTCAGACCCCCCCCCCCCCCCAGCTGAATTCTCATTAAATAGGATTAACACTTCCAGCCCTATAATGTGCTTTCCACCCCCTCCACCCCCCACTGCATGAACATGATTATGCAACTCAGTCATTTCAAATGTGACTGCTGTTAATGCCGAGGCATGCTGCAGGAGGTTCAAAGGAAGTTCTCTACAGCAGTGGTTCGCAACCTTTTTTCTGTCGGGACACACCTGACAGATGGTTCTCCCATGTGAGAACACATGACTGTCACTGGGCTAAAAATAAACATACGCTCTACATCCACAGGAAGCCCCTAGCAGAACTAGGAATTTTCCCCGTATAACTCACCATACAAAAAAAACATATTATGATGTCATCTCAGTAACAAGACATCTCTCATCCACCAAAGATCGAGCCTTCTCAACGGCGGCGCCAGCCATCTGGAACTCCATGACCCCAGATCTTAGACAAGAACCCTGCAGACCGACATTCAGAAAGAAACTCAAGACATGGCTATTTCTACAAGCCTTCCCTGATCTATAACCGCCCCAACTATAACAAAATCGCCATGGTTCTCCAGTCGACGTACCACATCCCTGACTTGGCTTCTGACTATACATTAATTAGTCCCGAGTTTTATGAACTGACACTATTTAGTCAGGAACATATGATATTATTACAGCCCTGAGTATATGATATTTACATTTTTGAAATAATCCAGTCCTGAGTACATGTTTTATTATAATCCTGAATATTTGACTAGATATTATTTATTTCTGAGACTAGATATTTATTTCTGAGTTAGCCATGTCTCTGGCTTTTCCTCCTCCCAGTTCATGTGCCCCTGTTTTATTGTAACTTTTGTTCACTTGTTCTCTCTCCGCCTATTGTTCACGTTGATGTTAATGTTTTTGCACCATTGTTTCTTGTAAACCGATATGATATGATTGGTATCATGAATGTCGGTATAAAAAAGCCCTAAATAAATAAATAAACAAACAAACTCTCCCTACTTACCAGGCGCCAGGGCTGGCGCAACCCACTGTGCAAGCCGTGCACTTGCACAGGGCAGCAGCCTGGAGGGGCCGCCACCGATTTGAGTGAGCTGCTGGAGCCACTGTGCAGAGAAAAAGAAGAGGATAGCGTGGCCCCCGCAGCAAAGAGGGGGGAAGTGGCAGGGCCCTGCGGTGGGTCCCAACCCACCACGCGGTGAAGATGAGGAGCTGCAGGGCTGAGTGGCGAAGAAGAGGGGGCGCGGTAGAGCCGCATGGCGGTTCACAAACTGTCACGTGGCAAAGATAAAGAGAGTTGCAGGGCCGCCCGGTGGTTCCCAACCTGCTGCAATGCGAAGAAGAGAAGGCGCCATAAGGCTGCGTGGTGATTCGCAACCCGCCGTGCAGCAAAGATGAGAGAGTTCCTACGGCTCCTTCTCTTCTTCGCCGCACCAAATAAATGCATGCAAATACTTGTGATATTTTTTTACCTCAGTAGACTTTGAATTTTTCTTTTCATGTAAAATGTATTATAATTGCATACATTTTTAACTGTGTACATGGCGAGAGCAGGAGGCGGAATGCAAAGGTATAAGATTTCCCTAGGGCACTTAATACTCTTGCACCAGAAACAGGTTCCCGGGGAGGGGGTGAAGACCTGGAGAGTAGAGGGGCGACAGTTTTTAAAGTTTAGGTCACTGGAAGGGAGTTGGGCTTTTTTTTTTTGTCAGGCCCCAGACAGAGACTGAAGTGGGTGTGAAGGGCAGGGGGCAGCACAATAATTGTTCGCACTGAGCAAGCAAAAAAGCCAGCACCGGCCCTGCCAGGAGCAATAGCCTTTCTAACGAAAAGACAGCAGTTCACCACCAATGCATGTCCTATTGAGAAAACACAAATAAGACTGATACAAATGCCTACATGCTAGTAAAATACCTCACCTCGGTCACACACACAAAACAGACCTTCATGAAGCACAGAAAAACCACAAATTATAAATATAGAGACAGAAAATGGAATGAAAACCCAAAAAGCCACTCTGCATGCCGTGCAAACCTGGAGAAATGGAAAGAGAAATATAGCACCTAACACAGTCCCAGGATCTGCAATAATGCACACAAACAAACCTGCACAACGTTACACCTGCACTATGGAACACATTCAAACAATAACATGAAATTACAATACTACAAATATTACATCAGGCTCTGAACACAGTGCACCTCTTATTAGGAAAACGTAACAAGCCAAGCTGCTATAGGTCCCTAGCCAGAAACTACAAGCTTGCAGAATATCCTTACCTGGGTCACACACGCAGAAAACAGACAGGTCCTCACCAAATATAGAATAAAGAGACCATAAAGCTAATGGTTTTGTTTTTCCATTGTTGCACTGCATACAGAGTTTGGCTTCTTGTTGTTTCCAGTTCAGTTTTTGTCTGCGCATTTCTGATTATACATTCCTCAAGAAATATAAAATAATAATTGTAAAACTATACCAATAAAGAGAATACATGTTTCAAAACAACTGATGAATAGAATATCCAATAACTACAAACTCATAAAAGTTATTTAAAAATTATCCAAACTTCAATAAAAATATTTCAAAACAGTAGACATCACAATACCCAATAATTAAAACGGCAGTTAATCAAGAAAAAAAAAAAAAGAAAACTTTAAAAGCCACCTTAACAACCTCTCTAGCAAGTCTCCTACTCCTTTCTCTTGTAGGCCAGTAGCACATACCAGAAGCAGCAGGGGTTGCTGAAGCTTTGTCTTCATTGTCCTCTTCCTTAAACCCATCTCTCTGCCTCTTTTAAACACAGACACATACACGAGTCAGCTCTTTGACCAGTCTCTCAACCTCACACATGCAAACCAGTCACCTCCCTGACCAGTCTCTCTCTCACATGCTCACCAGTCTTCTTCCTGACCAGTTTCTCTCAGTCACTTCCCTCATATCTCTCCCTCTCACACACAAACCAGTCACCTCCCTGATCAGTCTCTCTCTCTTACATGCACACCAGGAACCTCCAGGACCAGTTTCTCAATCATACACATGCTCTCTCTTCTCTCTCACTTATACACATTGGCTTGCTCTCAATTTCAATCTCTCCCCGCCCCAGCCTGTTAGCCTATTCCCAATTTCACTCATACCCCTCCCCCTGAGCACAACTTGGAGCTGCAGCAGCCTCCTCTTCCAGCCCCCAATGGCCCAAGAATTAATCCCATCTGCCGTGGGGACTAATACTGCTGTCTCCCATTGCAGATCAGCAGCTGGTTTGTTTTTTTCAGGCCGGCGCTGCTCCTCAGGCAGATGCTGCCGCTAATTTTGAATGCAGCATGGCCCTTTCTTCTTCCCGTGCTTCCCGCTGAGCATCACTTTCTCTTCTGGGCTGCAGGTGGCGGGAAGAAGAAAACTTTGTGCTGCAGTTGACATCTCCCACTAATACTGGTGCTGTTCTTGTCCTGGCTAAAGCAATACTGACAGCTCAGATGGGCAACAGCAGCAGTGCAAGGATATCTGCACTCATGCTGGCTGGAGGGGAAGAGAAGAGCAGCCAGGCCAGCAGGAATGTGCCATGCTTGGCGACACACCAGTTGAATATCACTGCTCTACAGCAACTTTCATTACTTCTGAACCCTAGGGTGCTGCCTAATATTTAATGCTCCGCGTTTTAACTAAACGTAATGCCCTTATTTCCTTCATGCCTTACCATAATAAGTGCTCAAACGGTGACAGGATAGAAACAAAACTAGAATTACATAAAAATCAGAAGTACAATAGTATAAGCATCATTAATACTGAAAATATCAACACTGAAATAATAGTAATAAGTTTCTAAACTAGAAATGATTATATGATTAATGCTTCCTTCATGGAGGGAAATACTAAAAAAAATAAAATTAAAAAAAAAAATCTTCCTGGGCTAATACAGGAGTACACAGAGGTATATGAAATGCCAACTATTCTTGGATATAAGCAGGGCCTTGGTCAAGCTTCAACAGGAATGTGTAAGTGAACAGAGAAGCAGCGTAAATGCTTTAGCACTGGAGGTCTCTGCATCTGCAATTTGATAGCACCTGAGTGATGGGATTTTATACCACTGTAATTGTCCTTACAGACTTCAGTGGGAGACACATAGAGAATACAAGAATCAATAATACTATCACAGCCTGAGTCAGAACTGCTAAAATCATCCCTGTTTAGATAATGGCACAGTTAATCAGTTTTTATGGATTTACACCCATTTTTTCGGTTCACTCAATATCATCCTGCTGGGTATTTATTTTCATGAAAATGACATCCCAATCAGATGGTTCTGTATTGCAGCACTAAAGCGGGGAGAGAGGGAGAGGGAGAGGGAGAGAGAGAAACACTAACTATAAGGCCCTCATACTAGGTAGGTATTTATACCTCTAGAGGAGGCCCACCTATCTACTCGAGGTGAAGTTTAGGTATTTGATGACCTTCAGAGTGAGGAAACTCACCCAAAGATGAGATTTGTACAATGTTCTCTCAACCTAGCTTGATGTTACCCAGATGGAGAGACCATCAAGCTAACAGTAGGTTGAGAGAACATTGCACAAATCTTCACAAGAGAGCACTGTTCTGTTTGTACGTCGCACTCTGCATGTCAAAGTGGCCCCTAACCCCTACACCAGGGGTCAGGAACCTTTTTGGCTGAGAGAGCCATAAACACCACATATTTTAAAATGTAATTCCATGAGAGCCATACAATGGGGTAGATTTTAAGAGGCGCGCGAACAGCCTACTTTTGCTTGCGCATCAGACTCAAGCAAAAGTACGCTGGATTTTAGTAGATACGCGCGGAGCCGCGCGTATCCACTAAAATCCTGGATCGGCGCGCGCAAGGCTATCGATTTTGTATAGCCTGCGCGCGCCGAGCCGCGCTGCCTCCCCCCGTTCCCTCCAAGGCCGCTCCGAAATCGGAGCGGCCTTGGAGGGAACTTTCCTTTGCCCTCCCCTCACCTTACCCTCCCTTCCCCTACCTAACCCACCCACCCGGCCCTGTCTACACACCCCCCTTACCTTTGTCGGGGGATTTACGCCTCCCGGAGGGAGACGTAAATCCCCGCGCGCCAGCGGGCCTGCTGCGCGCCGGGCCGCGACCTGGGGGCGGGTACGGAGGGCGCGGCCACGCCCCCGGGTCGTAGCCGCGCCCCGTACCCGCCCCCAAAACGCGGCCGACACGCCCCCGAAACGCCGCGTCGACCGGGCCCGCCCCCGACACGCCCCCGACACGCCCCCCTCCGAGAACCCCGGGACTTACGCGAGTCCCGGGGCTCTGCGCGCGCCGGGAGGCCTATGTAAATAGGCTTCCCGGCGCGCAGGGCCCTGCTCGCGTAAATCCGCCCGGTTTTGGGCGGATTTACGCGAGCAGGGCTCTGAAAATCCGCCCCAATATGTTTAAAACTAAATACAAGTAAATGTGTGCATTTTATGTAAGATCACACTTTTAAAGTACAGTAAGTCTCTGAAAATATTACACCAGGCCTTAAGACACCAATACATCTCCTATTAGGAAAACGGACCAAGTCAGGCTGCTATAAAGTCCTACACAGAAACTACACGCCAGCAGAAAACCTCACCTGAATCACGTGCTGACCCTCACCTAACATAGAATAAAGAGACCAAAACGCATAACTAGAAGCATGCAGAAAAAACTGAATTGGAAACTGCAACAAGCCAGAGTCTCTGTATGCAGTGTAACAAAGGAAAAAAGAAACATCACCCATCCTTATAAAACAAATCAAGAAATATAAAATCATCAGCAGTAAAACTGTACTAACAAAAAGAACATATTTCGAAACAGCTGATGAGTGGAATATCCAATAATTAAAAACTCATATAAAACATTTCCAGATACCAACAAAATATTTCAAAATAGCAGACACAAAGACCCAGTAATGAAAAATAATGATACAAAAATGTTTTTGCTCTGCATACCTGGGAACGTTTGATATCCAGGTGTCCTGAGATTGTTCTGAATTAGCAGGAGGCGGGGTGGTTTGCTTGGAACTTTCTCCTCTCTCAGTCACATACCAGCACTCTCTCTCACACTGGCTCTCAATGACACACCTATACACACATGCTCTCAGTACTCACATATACACATGTTTTTTCTCTCTCACTTATATAGGCTCTTAATTACACATTTACACACATGCTGTCTATCTTTTCACGCTTACACACACACAGGCTTTCAATCACATAAATACATGCTGTCTTTTTCTCTCACACACAGACTCTCATTCACATGCTTACAAACATGTCCTCTCTTTCTCTCATTTACACACAGGCTCTCAATCACATACTCACATGCTCCCTCACCTAAATCAGCTCTCAATCACACACAGACACACATGATCTCTCTCTTACTTATACACACAGGCTCTTAATCATACATACACATGATTTCTCTCACACACAAAGGATCTCAATCATACACACATACTCTTTCACACAAACAGGTTTTCAATCACAAACTTACACATACAGGTTCCCAATGGTAAACTTACATTCATGCTCTCTCTCTCACAGGCAGGCTCTCAATCACAGACATACTCTCTTTCACATATACAGGCTCTCAATCATTCACATACATGCAATCTCTCACACACACACACACACACACACAGCCCCCCCCCCCCCCCCCCCGCGGCCCGAAAGAGGAAGTGGAGAGTATCGGGTGCGTGCGCGGCAAGAAGAGGCCATGCTAGTGCGCTCGGCATCGGCCTGAAGAAAAGAAGACTGCAGCGCGGCTCGGAGGAAAATGAAGAGCTTCAACCGCGGCCGATGGGACGCCGCCTCCGCAAGGGCTGAAAATGAAGGAGGTTAGCGTTGGGTGCTGCTGCCGCGAGTTCCCACCCCGGGAACTCGCGGCAGCAGCAGCCTCCTCCCAACGCTAACCTCCTTCCTCTCCACTTCCTCTTCTGGGCCGCGGGGGGGGGGGGGCGGGAAGAAGAGAGCACGCCGGTGCCGCTGACTCCAGCTGTCCTGCCGCGTTCCGCCCGGGCTGACAGCATTTTAAGCCCGGGCGGAGGAGGACCGGGGAGCAGCTGGGTCAGCGGGGGACCGGAAAGTGTGGCGACACTTGTCCGCGAGCCAGATGCAGCCCTCAAAAGAGCCATATCTGGCTCGCGAGCCATGGGTTCCCGACCCCTGCCCTACACTAATAACTAAACCTCACCTCGAGTAGCTAGGTGGGCCTCCTATAGCCCTTATAGCTAGTCTCTCTCTCTCTTTTGTTGTAGGTAGGAACTGCAACAATTGTGGTACTTACTGCAAAGTGTGAAAAAGTTATTGCGGCAATACCTATGCGAAGTGCCAAGATAGGCTGTTTATTGCAAAGTGCACTATTACCATAAAACATGCCCCTTTTCCTATCGCATGCAATATTTAGTGCATTTTGATAAATCCAGGCCTTAGATTGTAAGCCCTCTGGGGATAGGGAAATACCTACAGTACCTGAATGTAATCTACTTTGAAGAGCTGAAAAAAGTGTGAAAAGCGGAATATAAATCTAAATAAATAAATAAAATAAATTCTTAACATGGAGAGCTCAGTCCAGATATATGTTGGAGCCAAATTAAACCATGATAATATTGTGCCATGACCTACTCATATAAATACGTGCTTAATGCGATTTTTGTATTTATATACGTTTCTCTCTGTTTCTTCTTTTCTTGGGGTTTTTCCATGTGCCTAAAAAATATTACATTTTATTTTTATTTCCTCCCTCCCCCTGATTTCAACTAATTTTTTTCTCGTCCTCCCTTTTATCCCAATTTCAACTCATTTATTTGGACAATGAACCCTGACAAAATTCCCAGAATTTTAAGAAAAAAAAAATTCCCCGCACAGAACCTTACCAATGGTACACAACAATTTTGAGGACAAGTCAGTAGCTAAAGACAGAGAAGTGAAAACTTGTGCTTTCCTTTTCTTGTAATTTTTTGAATAAGAAAGAGGCACATGAGAGCTAATACAGAGAAGAATTTCTACACAGAAAAGCTGGTGGATCCATTGAACCAGCTCCCTAGTGGGAGTGGTAGGGCCAAGCGCAGTATCAGATTGTAGGGAGGCATCCGGCGCTGGGACAGGAGCGCATGAGTCCTGGAGCTCAAGGGTTGGCAGTGCACTCTATGCAACCCACTCTTTCCCTTTTCCAGTCTTGTATCTTAACCAATTGCCCTTTTCCAGGTAAAATTGCTTGCCTCTTGTGCCTCATACTTATTTTCATAAGATATTTGACTGTCTCTACCCATATCCTCTCCTAGTCCAGGATACACATTTGGAGGCCATCAAGTCTTGGCTCATAGGATCTAAAGTACAACCCCAGCTCCATTTTGGTAGCCCTCTACTGGGCTGCCTCTCCTGTTGATATGGCCCCAGAAAGCAACCTCTAGAACATACTGTTTGCTTTTGAAGTGGTTTATTTTGTTTATTTATTTTTTTGCTTTTAACACTTCAGTCATAATTGCCTTCATTACAAAACACTCAGGTCAGTCTCTGGCATGAAAGCCTCCAGATCTGATATTCTATTACCATACCTCAAGCATTCATCCATGTGGCTTTACAGTTTGTGTTTCTTTTCCCACCATTCCCCCCTCTCTGTGTCCTTATATCTATCCCTCCCTGTCATTTGCAAATCCATTTAAGGATTTTCTACAGGGATAATCTCTTCAAAATGGGTTTGTTTTTGCACATAGCTTTTTTATTTATTTTAATTTATAGACCACCTCTCTTAAAATTCTAAACTAGTTAAAAATTCCACATTCATAATAAAAGCAAATGCAGACAACATAAACAAACAAAAAACATTACACAGTACATATAAATTATTCATTCAGGAGTGTGCTTGATCACGTAAAATAATTACTGTCACTGACGACGCCTAAAGGAGATAAGCATTTTGCTGAATGGACAAACTTGATTCATTACAACTTCACATTACTATCTTACTATATTGCTGTTCAAAACAACGTATTTAATTTCTTCTAAAATTCTGAAAAATCTTTGTCCAGCTCTTAATTCATTAGGTAAAGAATTCCATAATGACAGACCAGCAAATGAGAGCAACCTATCACAAGCTTCACATAAGTGAGAACAGAAGGTATATTAAGCAAATGACACCCTGCCAATCTCAAATTACAGGAAGGTTTGGATATTTTTAACAATGCATTTAACAGACAGGAGTATCACAACTTAATGCTTTGACAGGAATGAACCTCATTCCTAAGCCAGAGTATGTTGGGAACAAACTCAATCTCTCAAAATGTATAGTCATTGCTCTTCTGAATACTTGCATTTTGCAAAGGGAGCCTCCTTCTGACGTTTATGGGATGTAATATGAAAAGGTAACCTATCACGGTGCACGTCAAAGATCCTTTCAATCAGGGGCTTGTGGTGCACAATACAAGTGGGACTATTTCTGTATCTTTTTGCCACATTTTCTTGGTCTCTTGACTGATTCCTAAGTGTCTGAGATTTTCCCTCTCTCTCCATGCGTTCCACAAAATAGTCACTTGGTACTGACACTTCAACATTTGCTCTCTGCTTCAACAGCAAGGGGTAAAGGAGAATTAGGTTCAGCCAGCAACCAACAAGGGCCCTGACTTGTACAGTCTGGGAAACTGATAAGCATGGGGGTAACCTGCACAACACAGCAGATACTACCTTAAGCTTGCTGGGCAGACTGGATGGACCATTCGGTCCTTTTCTGCCATCATTTCTATGTTTCTATCAGCAATGCCATTCTTGTGTTTTTCTCCTTTACCATAATGTCTAGCATTAAGCATTTTATCGGTTGAAATGGGAAGGTCCCAGTTTATCACAACATCTTCTTTCTCTACAATTTTCTCAGGGTCATGATTCCTGTATTTTCCTCCTTTGGGGAGTTCACCCTTATTTTATTCACATTTGGGGGGGGGGGGGGGAGGACAGCTTGGGTCTCCTTGCTTCCATCCCCCACCCACCTCTGCTGATTTAAACCCCTTCCAGTATAGGCCCTAAACTATTCAAATAGGAACTCGCCCCCTCTTCCTGCAGTCCATCTCTCCAGCTTCAGCTGTCACTTCACCTGTCCAGATGAAGCTCAAGTCTCCGATGGGTATGAACCTCGTCTTGTACTAGCCCTTCCGATGTGAATTAACACACATTGATGAAATATCCCATCCTTCTCCAGCATACACAAACAGTATATCACAAAAGACTAGGGACCAGGAAAACTGCTTCCCTTACTCCGTGAATTCCTCCAATATTACCCTCTCTTTTTCCAAATCATTTGTCTGCTGGTGGATAATCCTGGCCTGCTGCCCCAGTAATCCTAATGATGTACTTTGAATTGTGCGTAGCCATGGAGCCTAACAGACATATAATCACTCCAGCTACCTTCCATCCTGTCTCCAAATCCATTTATTTCCCCCAAAACCAACCCCACTAGTGAGGGAGGGGTGGGGGGGGGGAGAAAGACACTTCCTCTTCTTCAAAAAGGCAGATGCCGGCCTTTTATGGTCTCCTTCACAGCATATGTACAACCTTCCCTTCCCCTTCTGGTGACACCTTGAGACACGCTCTTCTCGGGAAGAATGTGAGCAAGTTGTGTAGTGGCACCGTCGGAGGATGTGACTACGGTTCACTTCTCTTACCCCTTCCCCATTTTATATCATAGCCCATCTGCTCCATAGCCTGCCATGCTCAGCAGCGCAAAAGTAGGCTTGGTGAATATTGTGTACGAAGAAGACACTTACTAAATCCCAATCAACCGCCATCTTATGTCCAGAGATATAGCAAGTAAAGGATGACCATAGCCTCCAGAAGATTGCTAGAGATTGCTACCAGCCGCCACAGCACTGCAGCACTCCTAGCACCAGTGCTATTTATATACAGGAGAGGAGGAGGAGGAGCCAAGTGAGTAAAGCACTGGATCGAGAAACAGGGAAGCCAGGGTTCAAATGCCGTAGACACCGCTTGTGACCTTGGACAAGTCACTTCACCCTCTACTGCTTCAAGTACAAACTTACACTGTAAGTCCTTTGGGGAGAGGGAAATAGCTGGAGCGCCTGAATCTGTTATGAAGTGACTAACCAGTCACAAATGCAGACTATAAATCAAAATTAAAAATACAGGGGCAGATCTTAACATACGCGCGGGCGTAGATTTGTTCGCGCAACCCGGCGCGAACAAATCTATGCCCGATTTTATAACATGCGCGCGCTGCTGCACGCATGTTATAAAATACGGGGTCGGTGCGCGCAAGGGGGTGCACACATGTGCATCTTGCGCGTGCCGAGCCAGAGGGGAGCCCCGATGGCTTTCCCCGTTCCCTCGAAGGCCGCTCCGAAATCGGAGCGGCCTTGAAGGGAACATTTTTCTGGCCCCCCCCGGCTTCCCCTCCCTTCCCCTATCTAACCCACCCCCCCATCCCTAACTAAATCCCCCCCTACCTCTGTTGGACAAGTTACGCCTGCCCAAGGCAGGCGTAACTTGTCCAACGCCCCCCAAGCAAAGCACCGGGACTTACGCGCGTCCCGGGGCTTTGCGAACGCCGGTGGCCTATGCAACATAGGTGCGCTGGCGTGCAGGGCTTTTAAAATTTACCCCACGCTCTGTAGAAGTAAAAAGAGCTTAATATGTAAGTTCCCATTTTAAGTACCTCTTACCTGTCTGTAGAATGATTCTCCCCTCAGTTGTTCTGCCCTGAAGGTGGGATTATTGGCTGTCTGATGAAGAAACCATGTTGTATCTTGTTCTTATAGCAGACAAATTGCAGTTAAAAGTAAAAAGTGTTTAAAGTGATTCACTGAATAAACAAGGATATTAAAGTATTACTACTGATTCCCAATATGTGTTTCCTTCTATCAGACTGATCTATAAGTGAACTTCCGGCCACACTCTGAAAGAGGCAGCTGCACCCTGATCAAGCTCCCAGATCAGATATTTTAATATCCTTCACTGCATCTTTCTGATCCACCGAATTAAATATGTCACCTTCTAAAGAGGCAAGGTAGCTCTATACCTTCACTTTGGGCCAATCACTCTAAAAAGTCTGAAAAGCTTAAAAAAAACAGAACTTGGTGGCTAGGCCGGTCCTCTCGACCTCGTAGGATGAGATGGAAGCTGAGATGGCTGATGCAGAGGAAAACACGGATTATATCCGTAGTCTGATGAAATCCTTGCAGAAAATAAATCTCTAAAAAAATTGGACTCATGCTTAGGAATTACAGTTGTGTTAGGTAGCCCAGCTTGTTGAGTCTGTTCAGGATAATTCAGCGAAGCTAGAGGAACCCAAGGTACGAATACAGGATCTGGAAGTGTAACGAACCTCAGAGAGTGCTAAAACAGACAAAATGGAACTGTGGCTCTTTACTCAAAAGATCAATGATTTAGAAAACCAGTCTCGTCAGTTTAACATTCGAATTATTAGAATCCCGTAAATATATGAGAGGGTAGCGACGCAGTACAATACTTTGTAAAATGGCTGCCGGAGGTTTTGAATCTCTGACTTAGCAAAGAATCAGTTAAAATTGTTCGAGCCCATTCAGCACGTGCCCCAGCGTTTGGTCAGGGAGGCAAGCCTCGGACAGTAATAGTCAAACTTCATAGTTACAATGATAAGCATCTCACTGCAAACACAGCCCGAAATGCGAGAGCTAATATTTAATGGACATCAGGTAATTATTGTTAAAGATTTCTCATCGGATTTGCAGAGGAAACAAAAGGCTTTCATTCCAGTTAAGCGTGAGCTGCAGAAAACTAACATACGCTCTGCCATGCTTTACCCTATTAAACGTAAAATATTTGACAACGGCAACTCTGCTGCTGTGGACAATCTTAAAAGGAGTTGAGAAGTGGTTAGCTGAGAAAAAGCCGGATGGTGGGGAAAAACTGTAGATTCTGTCCGTATCGTTTATGTATAACACCGGATCAAGACCCTACGGCAGGAGTCTTGCTTAAGGGGGTTTTTGGTTACTGATTTTCTAAACAGTGCTACTGGAATACAGGAGTTGTTTGAAGGGCATTACCTGTAGTTACTTTTTGCGATGCCTTGTGTATATATTTTTTTTTTTACTTGTTTTTATCAGCACCCCAGCAGCTACCACTGGTCTCATTTTTTGGACATTTGTTTCTTCGCTGGTGGAACAGCCCTAAAACCTGGCACATTTTGGCATAAAAATAAGCACTCTAGAAAAGCATTCTATTTGCTTTGGACGAGGGGACTTTTACTTCCTTTTCCTGTAGTCCGGAAATAATCTGTACCAATGAGCTTGTGTGTTTTGTGGTTCCTTCACAGTATGTTTTACATTAGCATTCTGCAGTGGGGCTTGGACAAACCACTATATATGTGGCGGTTCGGCATGAGTGGAGTGCTGGACTGTTTTGGTGTTGCACAGCTTTGACTAGCTATGCGCAGTTTCTTTTTATTATTTCTACACATTTCAAATTTGGCATCTCCTGGACATGCTGGGTTGGTATTAAAATGGAAGGTTGGGGGGGGGGGGGCATGTAAGGGGGAAAATGTGTGGGGGATCCGGTCTTCCGGTTCAAACTAGATACCACTAGAGAGTTGTAGGGTCAGATTTGGTGATATGGGGTGATAGAGTGTTGGGTCAGGGACAGTTCCGAGGGAGGTTTGTAGGAGATGGAGACTCCATGATAGTTGGGGGTTTCAATTTCTAAGCCCTTGTTGGGGGTTGGGGCTTGATTCACCCTGCAGAGTAATGCTATGATTAACACAGTTACTGCTCAGAGCCTGTTGAGTTTTGCATATTGAACACAGATGTCCTACTTTAGACATTCAACAGGGTTGTGGGGTTTTAAGGATAACATCTTTTTGTAACAATCGATTTGGCAGAGTGTAACATATCTCTAGGAGTTCTTTAGTTAAATGCATTTCCCTGAATGTGAAAGGAATTTCTACCTCAATTAAGCACACAAGAATAATGCAATCTGCTTTGAGACAAAAGACACACAATGTAATGCTGCAAGAAACTCATTTAACTAAAGCAAAGCACAAGAAGTTGAAGGTGGGTTGGGTTGAGCACTATTTATTCATTTAATTCCCGAAGAAGAGGAGTTTGTATCCTTGACAAATCATTATCTCTTACAATGCACAGAACAGAAGTAAACATGGAAGGAAAATACTTAATACTTGAATGCACTCTAAAATATACTATTGCCTGTGTTTATGGGCCTAATAGTGAGTGGAAAGACTTTTACAAACTTTTTATTTGATAGTAACAATATCTGTACGGATGGGGATTGGAACATATGCCTGGATCCTCTTGTGGATAAAACTTCCTCTGTCTGAACAGGGTCTGGAGCAGATGTGATCCTAGGAAATCTGCTGGAGACATTTCATTTTGTGGACATCTGGAAGCTCTAACTCCCTGGAGGTAGGGACTACACATTCTATCTCCAAGGCACCAGATGTATAGACAAATAGACTGTTTTCTGAGTTTTGTCACCTATGTTTCTGCTAGAGAAATACTATAAGGCTCCTTATATGACCATTTCCCAAAATCTCTTACCTTAAATTTTGGAATGGTGCAGCTCAGGATCTCGTCTTGGAGATTAAACATTTCCTTATTGGGTGATAAGTGTTTCCCAACTCACTTAAAAGAGACAGCTGCGAAATGTAATATGTTTAATCCAGAACAGGATTATACTCCTGTCCTTCACTTGGAAGCTTTTAAAGCTTTTCTCAGAGGTAGAATCATTTCATATGCTTGTCACAAACAAAGGGAATGAAGACAGCAAAGTGAAAAACTGATGGTTGGGATTGCAGAGCTGGAAAATGTACATAAAAGAAGTTGTTCCTCGCGTACTTTAAGATTACTAGAGAACGTCAGGACTGAGTTGAGATCCCTTGACATTGCTGACATTGACAAAGCTATGCGGTATACTAAGCTCCATTTCTATGGGCGTAGTAATAAGATTGGGGATTTCTCTGCACGTGCTGTCAGGAAAAAAGCAGCTAGGGCACATATACTACAGATTAAAAATTCCTCTGGTTCGGTATTGACTAATCTTGTTGATACAGGAAAAACAATTTGTAAAGCTCTTTTCTCAGTTGTATTCCAGCCAAGACACCTCCTCTCTTGCTGATATTAAGCAGTTCCCGGGGGAACTAAAACCTGCTCAAAATTCAAGAGGAGCAGAGAGATAATTTTTATAAAAGAAATTCTTCCCAGATCTGGCACCCTTTCTTTCGGGTTGTATAACTTGGTAGGAGATCAACAAAATTCCTTAGACTGTATAGCTGAAGCCCCAATTGAAGAGCATCCTTCCATCATTAGTGCAAGATGACCAAACTGGCTTTGAAAAGGGGAGAGTCTCCACATCCAACACTACAAAACTATTTCATATATTACACTTGGCAAAGAGAAGAGGTATTTCAGGTGAAATCCTGTCCCTAGATGCCGATAAAAGGCCAGGAAAGCCTGTCAAAGGCCTTATGTTTACTTCTTATTCTGAGTCTGGAATACCTGAAAGGCTCCAGGCCTGGATTTGGCCAATGTATGAAAAACCTAGAGCTTGCCTAATGGTTAATGGTTCTTTAACCCCCTTTTTTTAAACTGCTCAAGGAACTAGGCAAAGATGCCCTCTCTCCCCCCTACTATTTGGTTTAGCTATTGAGCCCATGGATGCAGAGTTACGTCAAAGCGTTGACATCAGAGGCATGCAGCTGGGGGGGGGGGGGGGGGGGGTAGAGAACATAAGATATCTTTATACGCTGATTATGTATTGCTTTATCTGAAAGAACCTGCTAGGTCCAACGTAAGCTTAATGGAACTACTCAAGTGTTATGGCTCTTTGTCAGGATATAAAATGAATTATAATAAATCAGAACTGTTTGCGTTAGATAACAGGCTGACTATACCTGTTTGGTTTTTCTACCTTTAAAGTAGTAACTGAGGGTTTTGAATACGTGAGAATTTTTGTCCCACGTCTGGTTCAGAACCTGTATCCCTGAAATTACGGGGCTCTGATTAGCAAGGTTAGGGATGATCTTACATTCTGGGAGAACTTGCCGATCTCATGGCTGGAAGGTATAATCTGATCAAAAAGAACATCCTGCCCTGACTCTTGTACTTATTCCAACACCTCCCATGTTCTGTCACAGCAAATGTTTTTGTAGACTTATATGGTACCATATCAAAATTTATATAGCAGCATAAACCTGCGAGAATTAAACTACACTGGCTCTGGATGGCTAAATACCAAGGTGGTTTAGCGTTGCCTAATCTATGAGTTTATTACTGAGCATCTCATCTTTTAAGGCTAAAAGCTGTCTATCATTTGAAAAAGAGCATGCAGCTATGGTTGAACTAGACACCTTGGCTTTTCTACCTACCTCCTCACCTCTGAGGTGGCGGGTGTGTCGCAATGGCCCTATTTTGGCGCATACCCTGGGAGTTTGGCAGCAGGTTGAAATTTCTTGGGCCTCTCCCTAATGCCAGTATCTCCAATGGATCCGCTATATAAAAATCCCAAGATTGCTACATCTATCTTTAATTCAGTACTTCAGGACTGGAGAGGGAATGGGCTGGCCTTTGTGGATAACCTATGGAGGAGTCTGGGTTTAAAACTTTTACCGAAATCCAGCAGGAGTATGAAGTTAAAGAGAATTCTAGAGCTACAGTATACACTTGCTGATAAGAAATTTGCATGGAACCTTTTTCGATTTACATAAACCCTTAAGGCAATTAACTGCTCTAGAGAACTACTTGTGTGATGCAGATGCTTCATTTAGGGGCATCTTGGTAATATATTGGAGATTATTAAATGCTAAGTATGAGAAATTGACACCACAGTCTTTAATTACTCAATGGAATGAAGATTTAGGTCTCTCCCTAGATGAAATGGCATGAAAAAGAATACAGAGAGATGCACTCAGTGTCTATCTGCAATAGATGGGCCGAGTTAATGATTAAACTATTGCACTGAGTTTACAGGGGGGGGGGGTTGTGCTAAGTTATTTCCTAATATAACTAGAGATTGCTGGAGGGTTTGTGATGAACAGGGTTCAATTATACACATTTGGTGGCAATGTCAAGGTATTCAGTACTTTTGGAAAGAGATTACTAGGGAAATATCTGATATAATTGAATTACCAGTATATATATGACACCATAGCTGGGATTATTAGGAAAATAGGATGGGTCTATGGTCCCTCCTAAATATCGCTCCCTTGTTAATCCGCTTCTGTTCTCCTCCAGGTTTATCATTGCCACTTTTTGGAAAGGTAATCAGTGTTTGAATTATTGGAGAAGGCAATGTAGAGATATAGTGGAGAATGAAAAGTTATGATTGAAACTAGAAAGGGGAACAATTTAAATTTGATTTTATATGGGGATGCTGTGTGTGTTTCTATCTTCTTATATAGTTACTGTTGTGTGTTTGTATTATAATACTGTGGCTTGTAATATACTCTTTGCTTACATATTACTATGGTTGACAATTATGTCATTCCTTTCTATGTTTGTGTTTGAGCTGTACCTGTACATTGCAGAAATCTTAAGTGGATAACTATGAACTATACTCTGCATTACATGTAAAAGTTATAAATAAAGTTATTAAAAAAAAGATCTATAATATGTGTTTCCAATAGTATCGATTATTATACAAAACAGCATATTACATACATATTTTAACGTAAATCTTAACCAGAAAAGCCAGATAAAAGATATAACTTATTTTTACCTGAGTCTGAGGCACAGGGACATAAAAGACATATGTCCTGTTAATTTTTCCCATAGATAAAAATGGGAGAAAACCCTGAGCACATCTGGCCCAAAAGCGATTTGCGTAAAGTCACAAGGACTCACTCAGTAAACAAAATGCATCTGGAATTTATGACCCAAGACTTTTCTCCCCTGAATTATATTCTAGTCACTTGCAGTGTTTCTCAAACCAGTTCTGGAGTACCCTTAGCCAGTTTGGTTTTCAGGATCGCTACACTGAATATGCATGAGATGATCTGTAGACAATGCATGCAAATCTTTTCATACATATTCACAGCGGCAATCCTGAAACCCAAACTGGCTACGGGGGTACTCTAATACCAGCTTGAGAAACACTGATTTAGTGTTCTAACACAAGGCCACCTCCACTTCCTCTAATTTTACATTTTCCATGAAATTGTTTGACAAGTGCCAAAAAGGAAGCTTTCACAGCAGCTTCTGAGAAGTATGCCAGTTCCATACAATTACTACCTAATATACTGCAATACTTTGGAGGGCATTTTTTACATATTCAACATTATAAAAACCATTCTAATGTAAATCTGACAGAATCATCCAAACATATTTCAGAGCTACTGACAAACTGTTGCTACCTTCTGTAATCCTTTGTGTCCATGCCGAAAGGTGAAAGGATCACTTTTCTGTACCCACTATATTTTTCACATTTTGCACAAAGTATTTGCAGATATCACATGCACTTTTAGCAATCAGGGCTTGTCTTACTGGGCTGCAAAAGAAATCAGGGTTCTGCAGCCAGAGAAAGATTTCTATTTTTGCAAGCCTGTTTTAAGCTTTAGAGCAGCAACAATGGAAGAACATAATGCCAAGTGTCCATGAAGACTGAACCAAGAAAATGCAACAGAAATGTAATGAAAATACAAAGCAAAAATCAGAGACTCCAAAGAGGATTAGTGCACATCAACACTAATGGTTTCCAGGCTGTGATCCCCTGCCACCATGTTCAGTCACAGAAAAACACATACAGAAAATCAATACAGACATAACACAAGTCCCACGTGTGCAAAGGGTGAAAAGAATTCCTGCCCCAAAGAGCATACAATTAAAATGCACCCACACTTTTTCACAACAGGCCAATAAAAGATCTGGTCCATTTCTTTAATGTTACTGTCATTCTGCAAATTACGCTGATGTGGGTTAGTTTTTAAATGACACGGGTACACTAATGGCAAACAACAGACCAAAAATGGCTTAAGGAAAGCATGCCAAATTTTTTAAAAGTAAGTTTCTGGTCTGAGGACTGTGCCTGGCAACCATAAGCATGTAAAATTGGAAAACTAGAAAACTGGGGTTCATCTCCTTTTTTTTGTGGTTGTTTTTAAGAGTCCCCTTGCACTGTCTCCATTGTATGCAAATATATTTCATGCATATTCATTGTGGATATCCTAAAAATCAGATCTCTTTGTGATACTCCGGGACTGGAGTTGCCTATCCCTGCCTTACCACTTTCCTCTTCAGACAAAAAAACCAGTATTGCTTTAAAATGTGTCTGTGCTTTTTAAAGTACTATATATTACTAAATTATGGATTGTTTTAGTGAAAATAGGGTATTAGGCTCTGGTCCTGAAACCAATCCCCCCATTTATAACATGGTTCTTACGGGATAATTGGTTTTGACTTACAGTGTTTCAACTTACATGGTTTTCAGGAACCAATTGTGTCTTAAGCATTAGGACTTCCTGTATTTCAGTCACCACTCTTTGAAGCCACCATTTTACAATAAAAAAATAAAAAACAGGCATGCACTCTGTCACACATAGTCACATGCTAAGTATTACCAATTAGAAACTTAATTCCAGGGGTTTTCAACTGGTTTGGGTTTTTTTTTTAATTCATCTCCTGTAGTTACATTGTTTAGCAAAAATATCACTCCTAGCAGCATCACATGCACTGTATGTCATGGAGCCTGCTACTGAGGCTTCTACTTCTATTCTGGAGCACACAACAAAGAACTGAAAACCAGAACCAATTCAAAGGCAGTTTGGGCAGCTCTTTAATTCTCTTTGGCTGACCAAGCTTCATTGTAATCACAGATACAATACAGTAGCTGCTATGACTTTCAGCAGTAGCCATCAAGTAAACCAGTCATGAAATGTTTTGCTCATTTCTGCATGGCACAATATTCCATGTGACATTTCCCCTCGTCTCCCCACCAATCATCCTTAATCTGTCACCACTATGCTTTTTTTTCATTAGACCCTGGGATTAAGGGTCAATGAGCAAGGTGTAGGCGATTCTTTTCTACTGGTCTAACTCAGTACATCTGTGATTAGCTTGAGAGATGTGCTCCCTTCATCAGGTCAGTTACAGAGCAGAAACCTTTGTAAATAAATGCAATGCCATAAATACTAGTAAAAAAAAAAATAAAATAAAAATTCATACCAAGAAAAAGAAAACACAAACTCTGCTTTCATTTGTGGTTTTATATTGCTCTGTTTGTGTATGTTTGTCGGCTTCAGCCTTTGGCATAGGGATTTGTTAAACTGAATTAAATTAAGGTATGAGGGGAATATTAAATGTAAGACAATGTAAGGAGAAGAATGAAAGGAGAGGAGGGAGGAAGTGAATGCCAGAAAGTACCATTTGGTATTCCATTTGTGGTTTCCCAGCACTCTGCCTAATTACTGAATTCAGAAATCTCCCTGGTGGTTTCTGGAGTGCTCCGTCTCTGTCGCCGCCCCTAGGAACAAACTGACGCCTGTACTTCCCTCCCCTCCCCTCCCAAACAAAAGAAAAGTTTGTGCATGTTTCTCTTAAAACAGCAGAATTCTGCTATAACTGCTGTTTATTCCATATAAATGCACCGACTCCCAGCCTTTTTGCTATAAAAAGAGGAACCAACAGCAATATATAAAACCAATAGTAAAAATACAGAAAACTAGCACACAAAATCTGACATCAAATCATGAATTATTAGTCCAGATATTTCCGCTATATACACTGCTCTCTCTCTCAGGCCTATCTATTATTAGTTTTCTCCACTTTGCGTCTATGGGGGAAATGCTAAAGTAAATAGGGCTCTCTATTTGCATTGCCTATTCATTCTGCCTCCACACTAACCTTACATCCCAAATTCTGTCCAGCATATCTGACACGGCAAGATCTCATTTTACACACACACTCTCTATGCAAGCCTGGGAGTCCAGTACAACTTTGAGGCTTCAGGCTGCTGCATGATACCACACCAGCACCTGGCGGATTACTAGCTGCACACGCCCATGCCATGAATACAGCAACTGTATCCAGATGACGGGGCCAACAAGGCCATTGAATCTCTGGCCATGGTTTGTGCCATTCCTATGTGATTTTCTGAACAGAACATAAATAAATAAAAAGGTAGCAAGCTGAGGTCCAGCAGCCACCTTCCATTCTTGCTGCCATGGGGGAAAAGGAAGCAATTTGCTTCATTTCAAAACGGTTCCAAGGCAAGGACCTGGCAGACAATCAGTGCTGGGCCTTTCTTGCCCATCTCCAAGGTGGAACTCCCTCCAGGCAATGAACAATATATTTTTTTTTTTGGGGGGGGGGGGGGTTAATGTTAGCTTGCCTTTCCAATTAATGACAGGGGTGGGTGGCACTTTATTGACGAATCAATTTATTGAGGCACAAGCATTCCGGGACCAGAGTGCACTTTATCAGATGAAGTGGACTCCATAAATTGATTCGTCTATAAAATGTCATCGGCCTCTGTCATTTTTGCTACACCAAACAAAACTACTCCTCCGATTTCAAATAAATGTTCAAAACGGCCTCTTAATATTCAGGTACAACGAGGAATGGGCTTCGATGTAAAGGTCTGGTCTGGGCCCTCCTCCCCGAGGCAGATTTTGAGCCGAGCCCAATCGGCCCAGACAATTTGTTGGAGCCGCGTGAGATCTCGCCCGCCCCCTTTCAAAGGGCAGCAATAAACGCCGACAGCAAAGTTAAGAGTCCCCCCCCCATCCCTGCAAAACAGTTTCACTTTCCCAAGGGAACACAACAAATGGCAGGAAAGTCAAGGAGCCCGGACTGCGGCGCGAAACAACAGGAAATGCCCAATGCAGGCATCTGTCACCTCCCGGGGAGAGGTAAACGGATTAGAGAAAGCCACAAAAGGAGGAAAAAACCCTTTCAAGCATGCAACTGATTAACACGTCCACTCTAATCTGCAGAATCGCTGCCAAGTCGTCGTCCCCCGTCCCCCCAAGACACCGTCAGGGGCGAAAATTCATCGCCAAGTGAACCATCCTGCAGGAACTGGATCCATGCAATCTAGGGAGGGGTCGATCGGCTGCTGGTTCCCAACAGAGGGGCAAAGGGAAACCTTATCTGCACGCTCGCTCCCCCCCCCGGAGGATCAGCTCAGAGGAACACCGAGCCGTACAGGAAAACCGTCCCCGCCCCCACCGGAGACAGATCAAAGCTGGAGATGGGCTCCCCCGTCTCAAGTTTCACCCGCTAAGGAGCGTGCAAGCCGCATACACTGTCCCGATTCAATCGCCTTTCATTTAACGGAACTCAAGAGGGGGAAAAGTCCGTTTTCTTTCTTGCCTTAAAATTTTTTTTAACGTCTCACACTCCCTTCTGCACTGCCTCCCCCTGATCTGTAAAAATCGTATTTTCAGTCCTGCTGAAAGAGAGAGCTCGCAGTTCAAGCGCAGCGGCTTCCCCGCCACGATCCCGGGTCAGATGTTAACAAGTGGAGTTTATTCAACTCTTAGGAAACAAGCGCGGGGCTTGTTGAAAGCCAGCGCTAATGTTTCCTGAGCACCACCTCCCCCCTTTCCTCTCGCAGCGCTCCGGGTCAGCCAGGTAACTCGGGAAATGAAATTCGCCAAAACACAAACAGTGCAGCCCACGGGCGAGTGAGAGCGGCTCAATTAAACCCCCATCAGCTCCAGCCCGAGCGCCCCCCCCCTGGGGAGACCCCGGGAATTAAATTAAGGTTTAGTAGTCCAGCAACTGCGAGCAGCTCGCCCGGCTCCAGCCAAGCCTTTCCACAGCAAACAGCTCGTTTCCAACAAACTCCGCCCGATCCTGTACCCAGTACCACGAGAAGCCGGCGCTTCTTTTATTCTCTCTCTTGTGGCACGTGGAGGACAACGTAAAGCCTGAGTGAAAAACAAACTAAACACTTTCAGCCCTGCCCGAGAAGACAAAGCAACATCCCTGCTGATCGAAAATGCCAAGGCTCTGAAGGGTCTCAACGTGGGTCCTTTTTTTTTTTTTATTCTCTCCAAAGATCAATAACTCCTCAGTGCAGCGTCCTCTCTTCAAACAAACACACAAAAAAAAAAAAATCATCCTCCATCCCCCAAATAAAACAGAAGCTCAAAGAGGATGGATACATAAACCACAGGACTCCCCCCGGTTTAATTGCCAAGGCAAAATTAAATTCGACTTCTGCTCCCACCGCAGAGGCGGCGATTTATTCTCCACGCAGTCCGTGCCCCCCCCATGGGGAAAAGACGACATTAAAAAGGGCGATGATTTTTTTTTTTTAATTACAATTCACGTATACCGAGTCCGGCGCCTCCTTACCTGCGGCGTGGAGGACCGGGCGCGGGCCGGCCAGAAGCAGCAGCAGCAGCGCCCGGAGGAGAGCTCCGATGGGTCCTCCGGCCTCCCCCCGGCTCCTCTGCATCCCGGCTGCAGATCGTGCGGCTCCCGGGGAGGGGACGAGCGCCGCCGCCGCTCGCACTGCACGGGACTCTCCTGTAACTCCTGCTGGCTCCTCAACTCCTTTTCTAGGCTCCTACTTGGTTCACATCAAATTCTCTTCTTCCCTTTGTTTTTGCTTTTTAAAAAAAAAAAAAACTTTTCCCTCTTGCCTCTCTTTCAGGTTGGATCGTAAGCTTAGCTCCTCGGTAGTCCCGCTGCCTCAGCTCGGCAAGGTAGCTCCTCGCAGCTGCACAAGGCGAGGAGGGGATGCACGGGTGGGACTGGCTCTGCTCCCCGCCCCCTCCTCCTCTTCGGGAGACTCTCCCGGGCGGGGAGGGCGAGCCCGCACCCCTGCCTTTCAGCCTCCTGACGTCACCGCCACTAACTCCCGGGCCGGGAGGCGCGCGGCGCCCTCTACCGCGCGAGCCCACCTTGATGCTGCAGGACCGCCGTTCTGGTACTGGCGGGAGAGTTGGAAGCGGCCAGCACGCGCTCACACGCAGGCATTAACTCTCGAAAACTCTCCCTTATTTGGGTCAAAATACTGCATTTGAATTTTGATGTATTTTACATGATTTTCCACAAACCCCAAAAGAATATTCGGTTTAAGGCGGCTCACAATGCAGAATTATCACAATCCACAGAAAAAACAGAATCCCTAAAGTTCATCAAAAGTCATGAATAAATCATTGCATACAGTTATTTAGTAGCCATAGTCAATAACAGTTAATAACTATACATCAATGACAACTCTATACATATAAATTACAATAATAACTACTCTGACATCTCTCCATAAAATCTAATTAAGTAGTTTCTCAATATAATGACTGTCTTTGAATAAGAACTTTTACCCTGCAATACAGAAAAACAATTTTATTCAAAGAAGTAGAATTTTTTTTTTTAAGTTTTTGATGCCAAATTCCTCCAGGATTATTGTAATGGTACACATTACCTACAGCTTCTGGTTTTCAGGGATTTTCGTTTGGCAAACTGCAGACCCCAAGGAGCCTCGAGCTGCAGCCAATGCCAACTTCTTGCAGCAATAGCAGCATCCATGACTCAGAAGCAGCTCAAGGCAAATCTGCTCAAGATGGTGCTCCCCCCAAAGCACAGAACAGGTTAAGTCATCAAGAGTGGCAAGGGGGGTTTCTCTTCATAGTCTGGCTCTTTGGGTGATTTCAAATGCTGTGGAAAGGGGAAAGCAGGGGTCAGAGTTCCCAGAGGAGTGGCAAGTGTCGGTGATATTTCTAGGAAGCTGGCAACCACCACACTCCCAGGACTCCTAAAACCTGCCTCCCACCTTTTACCAAGCATAGATGAGAGATGGGTGAATTGTGGGGGTCTTGTGTGGCACACTCTGTCAGGGCCGGTGCAAGGGCATTAAGGCATCATAGGAAAACATTACAGCCTTCTGCCCCCCACCATCATCATCACCATCACACTCCACCCCTCACCACACACAATTAAAAACTCTGCATTTATAATATCCAATTTTACATGAAAAAGAACATTGAAAGTATAGTCTTCTGAGGTAAAAATATCACAACACTGCAAAAAAGCAAAAAACACACTTGGAGTGCATATGGTATTACACCTATTGTAATGCATGTTGGGTGTGGGCTTTGCCCTCAGAAAACCCAGAGCAAACTGACTTACAATTACAATTACAATACAACAAACTTCCCATACTAAAAGAGCATTAACTGCCAGCAGTCAAACAATAAAAACCTTAACTATGAAAAGACACCACTGCAAATATTACACCAGGCCCTAAACACCAATACACCTCCTATTAGGAAAACAGCACAAGTCAGGCTGCTTAGATCCCTACACAGAAACTACACAAAGCAGAATACCTCATCTCAGTCACAAATGCAGATTGTAGACAGACCCTCACCAAATGCAGAATAAAAATAAATTATTAAAAGAAACATGTAGACAAAAAATTAACTGGAAACCTCAACAAGCCAGAATGTATGTAGTGCAAAAATGTAAAAACAGAAATATTCTTCAAAACTATAAAATCAAGTAAAAACATTAATAAAAAGAATAAATATTTCAAAAAACTGCAGTTGAATAGAATAACAGCCAATAATTTAAAACTCATACAAAAATAAAAAAACTTCCCAAACATCTATAAAATATTTAAAAATAACAAATATATCAAATAACATCCAATAATTAAAACTAATAAGGATTGAAAAATCCCCGCTTTCCAAAGACAAACAATATTCAGCATTGGAAAAAGATATAAAATTCTTAAAGCCATCAAAGTCAGGAAGCCTTGGATGGATACTAAGTTCCGAGCTTAAAGATGTTGCTGGAAGAAGTGGATAATACTGCTTAAGAGTCCATCGATCAAATGCCTTTTTAAATAAGGCATTTTATGTCACTGGTAAAACTACCAGTGGCAGGGTGAGGTGGCCACTGAAGGAATGATTTGGGGGGCACATTTTGCTGCTCCAAAATTTTGCCACTTGATGCAGCCGCCTCACCCTGTCTCATGATAGAACCACCCCTGACTGAAGGACAATATGTACAGTATATCCTGGAAGACCTTCAAATACCTGAAAGAAATTAATGATGTGCAAAAATCAAATCATCTCCAATGGAAAGGAAGTTGCAGAGCTAGAGGTCACGACGTTAAACTGCAAGGGGGGGGGAGACTCAGGAACACAGGGGCCGATGCAAAAAAAAAAAAAATCAGCACGGAAAACGGACGCTCAGTGTTGAGCGCCCGCTTTCCTACCGTGTGCCCAGCACCTCTCTTGAGCCTAAGACTGAATATTTAAATGAGGGGTCGTGCTGCCAAGGAGGCGCTAGGGCAGGGGTCAGGAATCTTTTTGGCTGAGAGAGCCATAAACGCCACATATTTTAAAATGTAATTCCATGAGAGCCATACAATATGTTTAAAACTAAATATAAGTAAATGTGTGCATTTTATGTACGATCACACTTTTAAAGTACAATAAGTCTCTGAAAATATTACACCAGGCCTTAAGACACCAATACATCTCCTATTAGGAAAACGGACCAAGTCAGGCTGCTATAGAGTCCTACACAGAAACTACACGCCAGCAGAAAACCTCACCTGAATCATGTGCTGTCCCTCACCTAACATAGAATAAAGAGACCAAAACGCATAACAAGAAGCATGCAGAAAAAAATGAATTGGAAACTGCAACAAGCCAGAGTCTCTGTATGCAGTGTAACAAAGGAAAAAAGAAACATCACCCATCCTTATAAAACAAATCAAGAAATATAAAATCATCAGCAGTAAAACTGTACTAACAAAAAGAACATATTTCGAAACAGCTGAGTGGAATATCCAATAATTAAAAACACATATAAAACATTTCCAGATACCAACAAAATATTTCAAAATAGCAGACACAAAGACCCAGTAATGAAAAATAATAAGGATACAAACATTTTTTTGCTCTGCATACCTGGGAACGTTTGATATCCAGGTGTCCTGAGATTGTTCTGAATTAGCAGGAGGTGGGGTGGTTTGCTTGGAACTTTCTCCTCTCTCAGTCACATACCAGCGCTCTCTCTCACACTGGCTCTCAATGACACACCTATACACACATGCTCTCAGAACTCACATATACACGTTTTTTCTCACTCACTTATATAGGCTCTTAATTACACATTTACACACATGCTGTCTATCTTTTCACGCTTACACACACACACAGGCTTTCAATCACATAAATACATGCTGTCTTTTTCTCTCACACACAGACTCATTCACATGCTTACAAACATGTCATCTCTTTCTCTCATTTACACACAGGCTCTCAATCACATACTCACATGCTCCCTCACCTAAATCAGCTCTCAATCACACACAGACACACATGGTCTCTCTCTCATTTAAACACAGGCTCTCAATCACATACTCACATGCTCCATCACCTAAACCAGCTCTCAATCACACACAGACACACATGATCTCTCTCTTACTTATACACACAGGCTCTTAATCATACATACACATGATTTCTCTCACACACAAAGGATCTCAATCATACACACATACTCTTTCACACAAACAGGTTTTCAATCACAAACTTACACATACAGGTTCCCAATGGTAAACTTACATTCATGCTCTCTCTCTCACAGGCAGGCTCTCAATCACAGACATACTCTCTTTCACATGTACAGGCTCTCAATCATTCACATACATGCAATCTCTCACACACACACACACACACAGGCCCCCCTCGCGGCCCGGAAGAGGAAGTGAAGAGTATCGGGTGCCTGCGCGGCAAGAAGAGGCCACGCTAGTGCGCTCAGCATCGGCCCGAAGAAAAGAAGACTGCAGCGCGGCTCGGAGGAAAATGAAGAGGTTCAGCCGCGGCCGATGGGACTCCGCCTCCGCGAGGGCTGAAAATGAAGAGGTTAGCGTTGGGAGGAGGCTGCTGCCGCGAGTTCCCGGGGTGAGGGAGAGAGAGAGTGAATGAGCGAGCAAACACACATGCTTGCTCGCTCATTCACTCTCTCTCTCTCCCACCCCCACCCCGGGAACTCGCGGCAGCAGCCTCCTCCCAACGCTAACCTCTTCATTTTCAGCCCTCGCGGAGGCGGAGTCCCATCGGCCACGGCTGAACCTCTTCATTTTCCTCCGAGCCGCGCTGCAGTCTTCTTTTCTTCGGGCCGATGCCGAGCGCACTAGCGTGGTCTCTTCTTGCCGCGCAGGCACCCGATACTCTTCACTTCCTCTTCCGGGCCGGGTGGGGGGCAGGAAGAAGAGAGCACGCCGGTGCCGCTGACTCCAGCTGTCCTGCCGCGTTCCGCCCGAGCTGACAGCATTTTAAGCCCGGGCGGAGGAGGACCGGGGAGCAGCTGGGTCAGCGGGAAAGTGTGGCGACTGTCTGCGAGCCAGATGCAGCCCTCAAAAGAGCCATATCTGGCTCGCGAGCCATGGGTTCCCGACCCCTGCGCTAGGGACAAATGTGCGCCCCCTAGTGCCTCCTTGGCAGCAGCACCCAGGAGAGGTGGCTGTCAGTGGGTTAGAAAAACGGACGCTGAATTTTACGAGCGTCCATTTCCCTAACCTGACCACCAGCACGCTTTTTTTTTTTTTTTAACCTTTTGGTTCCTTCGACTTACTATCATGGCAGTATTAAGTCGAAAGATGTACAGAAAAGCAGTATTATCTACTTTTCTGTACACTTTTTTGGGCTGCTCAGAAATTAACCCTTGCTCTGGGTAGGCGATAATTTCTGAGCGTAAAAATGTGCTGTTCGGATGCACATTTCTTTTTTTTGGGGATCTGGGGAGAATAGCTAATAGCTTCATCAACATGCATTTGCATGTGAGGAGTGCTATTAGTTTTGCAGGGGGTTGGATGCGCGTTTTATTTATTTATTTATTTAACAGTTTTTTATACCGACCTTCATAGTAAATAACCATATCAGATCGGTTTACAATATAACAAGGGAATAACTGGAGTAGCAATTCAAGTGAAATGACAGATAACAATGGTAGGAATAAGTCAAAGTTACAATCAACAGGGAGAGAGAACTTGGAAGCTTACAACAAGCTGGAAGGAAGAAAGGCCGGTAATAAATAAGTAGTGTAACCATAGAACGTACGAGTTAACAGCTTAAACGGTGCTTTGACCTGAAAGTCTCAGAGTCCATTTCGTGCAAATGATTGCCAGACCGGGTAGGAGTGAAGGGCAACTAGTAATTGTCTGGAGGATCAGGAAAGGCTTGGTGAAATAGCCAGGTTTTAAGTCTTTTTCTGAAAGTTAAAAGGCAAGGCTCCAGTCTGAGATTTGATGGGATGCTATTCCAAATAGATGGGCCTGCTATCGAAAAAGCTCTGTCTTTGATCGTAGCGAGGCGTGTGGCTTTAGTGGGGGGAAAATTCAGAGTTCCTTTGTGAACATCTCTAATTGGTCTGTTAGAGGAGTAGAGTTTGAATGGTATTTCCAGGTCAAGTTGAAGTTGATGATGTATGGTTTTGTGGATTAAGGTGATTGATTTGTATAGAATTCTGAAATTCACAGGTAACCAATGTAGGTTCCTGAGTATGGGTGAGATGTGTTCGCCGCGGTTGGTACTGGTCAACAATCTCGCTGCCGCATTTTGTATCATCTGTATAGGTTTGGTGGTAGATTTGGGGAGTCCTAAGAAAAGGGCACTGCAGTAGTCTATTTTGGCGAACAGTAGCGCTTGTAGGACTGTCCTGAAGTCATGGAAGAATAAGAGTGGTTTAAGTCGTTTTAGAACCTGTAATCTGTAGAAGCAGTCTTTAGTTGTTGTGTTGACCATTTTCTTCAGGTTTAGTCGATTGTCTAAAATAACCCCAAGATCTCTAACCTGCTTACAGGTAATGTGAGAGTTGTGTGGAGATGGAAGGGAGATATTGTTATCGTTTGAGGAGATGAGGAGGAGCTCTGTCTTAGAGGAGTTGAGGACCAAGTTTAAGCTGTTGAGTAGATTGGTGATGGATAGAAGGCAGTTATTCCAATGGGTGAGTGCCTTTGAGATTGATTCTGTTATGGGGATCAGAATCTGCACGTCGTCAGCGTACAGATAGTGAATTAGGTTGAGATCTGATAACAGTTTGCAGAGGGGGAGGAGGTAGATGTTAAAGAGGGTTGGGGATAAGGAGGATCCTTGTGGTACACCAAGAGTTGATTTTGTTAGGGGTGATTCTTTATTATTGATTTTGACTTTGAAAGTCCTATTACTTAGGAAGGACTTGAACCAGTTGTGGGCAGATCCGGAGATGCCGATATCAGCTAGGCGATCCAACAAGATGGTATGGTTGACGGTGTCGAAAGCCGCCGAGATGTCTAACAAGACTAGTAAAAAGGAGTGTCCTTTGTCTAACCCCATGATAATATGGTCTGTTAGTGAAATGAGGAGGGTTTCAGTGTTGCGTGATTTACGGAAACCATATTGTGAAGGGTGTAAGATCTTGTGGTCTTCCAGATAATCAGAAAGTTGGGTGTTTACCAGTTTCTCCGTTAGTTTGGCGACGAATGGGAGGTTAGAGATGGGTCTGAAATTAGCTAGTACGTTTGGGTCTAAATTGTGTTTCTTGAGGAGGGGTTTGAGTGAAGCGGTTTTTAGACTGTCTGGGTAGCTTCCATGAGTTAGCAGACTGTTTATGATGCTGGTCAGAGGTCCTGAGATCGAGTTTGGGATGAGAAGCAGGAGTCTCGATGGAATATTGTCAGCCGGATGGCTAGATGGTTTCTGTTTTTTTAGAAGGGATTCAATCTCTTTAGTGGAGATTGATTCGAAACAGTCAAATTTGGGTCTATTTAGAGAATTGAACTTCTCGCCTGCCTTGAGGGGAGTTGTGTTTGTAGGAAGGAGGGCGAGGGTATTTGAGATCTTCTGTTGGAAGAATGAAGCGAGTTCATTAGCCTTGGAAAGAGCTTGTTCGTCTGGAATAGGTGGGGAGGTCGATTTAGTGATTTGTGTTACGTAAGCGAATAGGGCCTGGGCATCATACTGAAAATGGTGTATTTTGTTTGCATAGTATTCCTTTTTTTTTCTGTAGAATGGCGGTCCTGTAGTGGTGTAAGAATCCCTTGTATGTTGAAAGGGTTGTTTTGTTAGGGGTTTTGCGCCATCTATTTTCTCTCTGGCGTAAATCTTGTTTCATCTGTTTCAGTTCAGTGCTGAACCATGGTTGATTTCCCTTTTTTGTTGGGTTGATTGATTTGGAGATTATTGGGCACCATTTGTTTGCGACTGTTTCTGTGATCTTTTGCCAGGAGGATAGGGCTGAGTCAGGGTTAGCTAAGTCTAGGTAGGCGAGTTCTTTGGAGAGCTGATCGCTGAGTATGTCAGATGGACATGCCTTCCTGAATTGAATGGTAGAGATGGGTGGAGAGGTGTGAGTCTGATTGTGTGTGGAAAAGGAAGATTCTATCAGGAAATGATCTGACCAAGGGATTGGGGTACAGGTAGGTTCTAATGTACAAGTGAAATACGAATTGATGAATATTTGATCCAGTGTGTGACCAGCTTTATGTGTGGGACTGTTGATGGTATGAGTGAATCCCATCGCGCCGAGGGTGGTGAGGAGGGCTTCACAGTTAGTTGAGCGAGGTATTGCATTTGTATGGAGGTTGAAATCCCCCATAATCATTGTTGGAAGGTCTGAATTAATATGTTTCACAATGGATTCTATGAGGGGAGAGGGGTCCGTTTCTAGAACTCCTGGAGGAGCGTAGACTAACAGAATTTGTAGTTGTTTGGATTTGATTAGACCCAATTCTAATTTGGCTTCTGTCTTGATTGTATGTGCGGTCAATCTGAGTTCTTTCTTGGTGGCTAGAAAAAGTCCGCCTCCTCTTTTTTTGAGTCTGTGGAAGGTGAAGATGTCATATGTCTGGATAGGTAGTTGGTTGGTTAAGGCAATGTCTGAGTTTTTTAACCAGGTTTCTGTGATGGCACAGATGTGCTAATGTGCTAATCCCCTTATAGCATATGGGCTTGTGGACGTGCGACCAAAATGCGCATTCAACCATGGGTTAAACAGTGCGCTCACTGTGTGCACTGCATTGTATCGGCCCCAATGTCAGGAAATAATTCTTTGCGGTGGATGAATGGAATGCCCTCACAGAAAAGGCAGCGAAGACAAGAATGGTAAAGGAATTCAAAAGGACAAGGGATGAACGCAGAGGATCCCTGCTGGCTATGCTTTATATTTCTGCTTGGGGTAGCTTGCATGGAGTGGCAGACACATTAAATAAATAAATATAATCTTCCTGGGCAGACTGGATGGACCATTTTGGTCTTTATCTGCTGTCATTCACTATGGGGCCGATGCAATACAATGCGCTCAGCCGAGCACACTGTATAACCCGCACTCCGACTTGGGTTAAATAGGTGCTATCCACCCTCTAATGCAATAGGGGGATTAGCGCCTATTTAACCCGCGTCGGACGCGGAGTGAATGTAATAGCACTCATCACATGCAAATGCACGTGAATGAGGCTATTACTCATTCACTCCAATTCAAAAAAATAAATGTGCGTCTCAGATGCACATTTATCACTCAGCTATTAACGCCTGTCTGGAGCAGGCGTTAATAGCTGAGCGCGGCTAAAAGAAGTGCAGAAAAGCAGAAAAAACAGCTTTTCTTTACTTCTTTTTTTAAGTAAAAAATTAAAAAAAAAATAACTTGGCAGGCCACCGAGTTATGAAGACCGATGCCGTTAAACTCGGTCTCAGAAAGATTCTGCATGCAAATAAGTCAGTGTAATTGTGCACAGGTAAGATAGTAACATAGGGGCCGAAGCAATATAAAGCTCGGAAAGTGGGCGCTGAAAGGTCAGCGCCCGCTTTCCTAATGTGCACATGGCGCCCACAAGGGGGACGCCATGCAATACTCAAATTAGGGGGTCGCGCTAGCAAGGAGGCGCTAGGGTCGCTTGCGCGACCTTAGTGCCTCCTTGCTAATGCGACCCCCGCCATGGCTGCCGGTTCTGAAGACGCTAGCGCGGCCCCCTAATTTGAGTATTGCATGGCGCCCCTCTTGCGGGCGCCATGCGCATATTAGGAAAATGGGCGCTGACTTTTCAGCGCCCGCTTTCCGAGCTTTATATTGCATCGGCCCCTATGTTACTATCTTACCTGTGCACAATTACACTGACTTATTTGCATGCAGAATCTTTCTGAGAAAAATGTCCATTCATACTTTAGAAAATGCATTTGTGTGGATGTAAGTAGAGATGTGAATCGGAACCGGAATCTGATCGGTTCCGGTTCCGATCCAAATCTTAAAATTTTTATTGCCCAGCCCGATTTGAGTTCTGATGATAGGCTGCGACCGATCTGATAATCAAAAAACCCTCCCCCACCCTCCCGAACCCCCAAAAAAGGTTTTAAAATTACCTGGTGGTCCAGCGGAAGCGCGGGGAGCGATCTCCCCCTCTCAGGCCATCGGCTGCGTTAATAGAAATGGCGCCGATGGCCCTTTGCCCTTACCATGTGACAGGGCAAAGGTAGCGCCGGCGCCATTTTGAATATTGGCAATACGGCCTGAGTGCAGGAGATCGCTCCCGGACCCCCGCTGGACCCCCAGGGACTTTTGGCCAGCTTGGAGGGGGCCTCCTGACCCCCACAACACTTGCCAAAAGTCCAGCGGGGGTCCGGGAGCGACCTCCTGCACTTGGGCCGTATTGCCACTATTCAAAACTTTTGGCAAGTCTTGTGGGGGTCAGGAGCCCCCCCAAGCTGGCCAAAAGTCCCTGGGGGTCCAGCGGGGTTCCGGGAGTGATCTCCTGCACTCGGGCCGTAGTGCCAATATTCAAAATGGCGCCGGCGCTACCTTTGCCCTGTCACATGGTAAGGGCAATCGGCGCCATTTTTATTAATGCAGCCGATGGCCTGAGAGCGGGAGATCACTCTCCGCGCTCCCGCTGGACCACCAGGTAATTTTAAAACCTTTTTGGGGGGGAGGCTAAGGGGGTCATTTTAAAGGGTCGGGTGGGTTTTTTTTTTTTTTTTTTTATCGGGCTATCGGCGCCATTTATATTAGTGGCAGCCAAAATGGCGCCGATGGCTCGAGAGCGGGAGATCGCGCCGGGACCCCCCCATTGGATCACCAGGTAATTTAAAACATTTTGAGGGTGTTTGGGAGGGTGGGGGATTTGTTTTAAAGGGTCGGAGTGGGTTTAGGGGTTGTTTTGGTGTGCCGGTTTTCCCCCCCTCCCCCGATTTACGATTTTTCACGATAAATCGGGGGAATTTCTATTGTTTCGCGACTCTAACGATTTTTGACGATTTAAAAAATATCTGACAATTTTTTTAAATCGTCAAAAAACGATTCACATCCCTAGATGTAAGTACAAACCCCTCCCCACCTCTGCCCTCAGAAACGCCTCTGCTGTCTGCGGGTAAACATGTGCATGCAGGCCAGACACATGCAAGTTTACCCACCTATAACAATTTTATAACAGGCCACTTCCACAGGTAAAGTACCTGTACGTATGGAAATCCTTTCAAAATTACCCTCTTGATAAGCATTTCAAAGGTATTCTTAAATCTGTAGTTTTTGTTTCATGCATGTGTCACAGCACTTATGGCCAGCACTAATTGTAACATTTAGACCTGTTAAGCTTGCTTTACCCCAACGTGGGCAGTGCAATTTTCAGAAATCATTCATCCAGGTAAATACGAAGGGAAACTGAGTGTTTGAAAATTGCTCAGTCCTTATCCAGGTAAAAGTACATGCGGGGGGGAGGGGCTAATCAACAATGCATGCACTTTTACCTGGGTAAAAAGTAGGCAGGCCCAGGGGCATGTTTAGGTAGGCAGAGGGACATAACGCACTCAAATGACATTTTCAAATATCAGCACATTTGTAAGGGAAAAAGGACCTGCAGAGGAAACAGGCACCAATTTCTCAGGGTCATTTATCAAACCGTGATGTGGCCTTATAGCATGTGATAAGGACTGCATCGTTGCAGTAATATTTAAATTTGGGAAAGGGGAGGGTTTGGGCGGGCATTGGTTGGGTTAAAAACATTTTAATCCCCGTACCGCTGCAGGCGATAATGTTTTACACATTATTGCCGGCAGTGGCGCTGGAATTAACACCATCTTTTCCATTGGCGGTATGGAGGCGTTACAGTGCGGCACAGCCGCAACTGTGGCAGACGAAAACACACTGCTGCAATGCAGCTGGCTGCACAATTTCACCCCGCCCCTTTTTTTTAGCGGGGTTCATCATTCTGCTATATTTATAGCAGAATGATGAACCTAGGCCTCTGTGAGTACTTTTCATGGGAAAAGCAAGTTTCTACTTATTTAACATATTTTATATTCCTTATTCTCCATCACATGATCGGCATGGAGTACAACTCAACATTCGCAATAAAATATTACAAAACAACACACAACGTGTTCTAGATAAAATGAATCCTCCCTGAGAACTGGTGCACCTCTGTGGACACTTATGAAAACTGTCAGCGATATTTGAGTGTTCTCGTGTGAAGCAGAACTGAACTGGCTGATTCATGTGTGCCAAATCGTTTACTGAGCCATAACCTAACTGGAACCAATGAATCCAAACTGGAACCGAATCACAAAATTTAGTGGTTTGACTCCCTGCCAAAAATCAGAAGCCTTAACAATAAGGCAATAGACTACCTTCCCCCCCTCCCCACCACCACCACACTCCCCCCCCCAGCCACACTCCCCCCCCCTCCCAATCCCCATCAGCTTGTCTCCCCTCACTTTTTCTCTACCTAGATCAGCACATCACCCTCCTACCAGCTCATTCCACCCCTGATGCCTCCCACAGACACATACACACTCTCTGTGCTGAGCTCCTCTCCCTTCCACCTGCTCTCTCGCTTTTTCCCCGCCTTCAATCCATCCCCCCCACACACTCTCATGCTCTTCCCACTCTCACTTCTTTATTGTCGTCCACAAACTTTCTGCTCCCAGTTTGTTCCTCCCCACATTCTCTCTCTCCATCCTCCCACCAGCCAGCCAGTCTCTAGCCAATCACCCTCCCCAGCCCGGGACAATACGGAGCAGCACCAGAACTTGAGACACGTCCCTAATATTGTACTTTCTGCAACCTGTCCATTTACTTACTTGACTTATTATTATTTAATAATTTGTTCCTTTCTTTTTTTTACCCTTTTATTTTAATTATTCTACATCTTACTTTAGCAATACATATAAAACTGCCATGCCAATGAAGGTATCTGAATATGACAGATAGCATGTCCCTTGAGCCCCTGGCAGTGCCCCAGCCATGAGCCCCCTTCTCTTGTAACTGTTAGCCTTAATTTGATCCTGTATGCCCCCCCCCCCCCCCCCAGCCTAGGTGTGAGCCCTAAATATCTTCCCCATCCACCTCCCTTAATCCATCCCTGCAGCCAATCAGTCTCAAGATGACCTCCCCACCAGCAAATCTTTAACCCCTTCTCTCCCCACCAAACCCTACCAAGCTGTCCGCCCCTTCCAACCCCCAAATTCACTGTTCTGACCCTCACTCACTCACTGCATGCACTGCCCCTGGAACAGCGAGCTGCCTCCTGGCACTGCAGAACTCTTGGTGAGTTTGAGCCATGGGATGCCAGAACCCTCACACTGTTGTCCTGAGACTACAACATTTTGAGAATGGTGCAGGAGTTTAGGTATTGTGCAGCTCGATCCACTGAGTGCTCCCCCCCCCCCCCCCCCCCCCCGCCCCCCGCAGTTTCACATGCACCAGCCAACCTGGGGAATGAAAATCCTGACTCAGGCCTAGATTTAAGCATAGGCAATCTAGGAAACTGCCTCTGGCTTCAAATTTTATTGGCCAGTGCCAAATCAAAGGGCAGCAGAGAACAGCCCTCTGCTTCCTGATTCAGCACCTCCCCTGCAGGGAACAGAAAGGGAAGGGAGGGGTGAGCCTGGAGCAGATAGAGCATGGTAAAGAAGAGTTACTGTACTCCCTAATCCAGCCCCCTCCATTCTGGAACAGGAGAAGAGGGAGTGAGCCTGGAGCAAACACCACAGAGCAAAGAATGGCCACTCTGCTCCCTAATCCAGCCCCTCCTCTATTCTTGTTTCCCCCTTCCCTCCTGTCTGTAGGGAAAAGGAGGGATGAAGCTGAAGTGACAGCAGAGCACAGAAGGCATATTTCCCTGTCTAATTTCTGATCATTTATTCTGTATTTGGTGAAAAGTCTGTGTTCCATGTGTGTGACCAAGATGAGTTATTCTGCTAGTGTGTAGTTTCTGTGCAGGGATCTGTAGTAGTCCAGCTTGTTCTGTTGCCCCAATAGGAGATGTATTTGTGTGTTAGGGCCCGGTAGAATATTTACAGGGTTGCATTTTCATACAGTATAGGGTTATTGCTCTTTGAGTTGTGGGAATTAGTGTTGTTTTGATATGGCAGGTACGCTATATGGGTTGTGAGTGTTATTTAGTCAGGGTTTTGTGTTACTTCACAAAGTGTCTGGTGATGGAAGGGAGTTTATGTCACTGTTACTGAGGTGATAACAAAATTTGAATTTCTTTCCTATAGTGGGAAACATGCATGTTTATTTATTTAAAACAATTTTTATTCCGCCACGTCCGTATATAATGAACAAGGCGGATTTATCGGTTTAAACATTTATAATATACATTGTCCACAGAGTAATCATAAAATCTTAAAACAGACTCATCACAATAATTACTTACAAAATACAGTTTAAAAAATCAGTTTGGTCCAAATGCCTCGTTAAAATGAAAAGCTTTCAGCTTCTTTCTAAAAATGTTTATGTCCATTTTCCCATGCAACCTCCTCAGGGAGGCTGTTCCAAAGAACAGGTCCTCCATAAAAAAAAGCCCTTGATTTGGCAGCGCATGATCTGTATTTCTTTATAGAAGGATGGCTTATTAAATGTGCTCCTTCAGATCTAAGCGCCCACCTTGGAATATAAAACTAATTTGGATTTAAGGGAGCATCCTTGTTCCCTATAAAGCAACTTATACATAGAGACTACTACTACCTAAATTGCACTTGCCATGAAAACGGTAGCCAGTATGGTTCTCATAAAATATGTTGGTAATCCCATTAGTGATCATGCTGCTGCCTTCATTAATAATTGCATAGCTCTCATTAATTTTTTTGGCAACCCATTATATAAACTATTACAATAGTTGATTTGGGACAAACAACAGAGCCTGTGAGACAGATCTAAATAGCTCTGATGGAAGGAAGGCTTTAAGAGGTTATAACATCCTTCACCTGTAAAAGGTAGCTTGAAGGACCTTCTTAATACAGGGTTTCATTGTTAATTTGGAACAATGGTAAAATACAAAAATTTCTTGCTTCATATAATACTGTTGTGGAGTGCTAGGAGAGCGGTCCAACTTACCAAGAGATATGTGTTCTTGGGCCACGGCTCGACCCCAGAGGAACTCCGAAGAGGTGCCGCGGTAGGCGAGGCATGCCCGAGCATGGGCTGGATGGGAGCGAGGCTGGACTGAAGACTGGAGATACTGACCCTCCTCCGGACCTGCACGCTTCGGAAGACCAACAACGCAATGATGGTCTTATGAACAGTCCTCCGACCATTCCAAGCCCTTTCGGACCTGCCTCAGGTACGGCAAGAAGCGGAAGGCCGGATGGAGGCCAGGGCAGCGGAGACCAGAACATGGAGATTCAGACGAGACTCAGGGACAAGGTACTTGGATGCACAGACGAAGACTCAGGCACAGACGAAGACTCAGGAACGAGGTATTTGGATGCACAGACGAGACTTCGGGGTATATGGACAGTGGTGCGATCCCTTAGGGCGCCCTACACAGCCAGTGCTACTGGTCTGGTCACGGACCACCCTGTCCTACATCCGCAGGAGCGGGTCCAGCGCAGGAAGGAACGAGGTACTAGGCTTTCAGAAGACTCAGGAACAAGGTACAAGGCTTGCATCATGAAGCGCCCTACTCAGCCCGCCCATGGGGCTGGTCGCGGACCACGATATGGCTTGCTGCGAGGTACCAAGCGTACAGAAGATTCAGGAACGAGGTACTTGGCTTTCAGAAAATTCAGGAACAAGGTACTTGGCTTGCATCATGAAGCGCCCTACTCAGCCCGCCCGTGGGGCTGGTCGTGGACTACGACATGGCTTGCCGCGGGGTACCAAGCATACAGAAGACTCAGGAACGAGGAACCAGGGGTTCAGGAGAGCAAGACAGGATCATGGACTACAGGATCAGGAGAAGCAATATCAGAGCTGGGTCACGGACATCAGGAACAAACATCTGGACTGGAACACAGATACTGGATCAGGAGACAGACCTTAGGGCTGGAACTCGGACATCTGGAACAGCAGGTGAACATCAGGACTGGAACATAGACTATAAGACAAGACAAGTAGCTCCAACGAAGAACAGGAAACACAGGACCTTGAAGAAGTGCTGGAACAAGGATGACTCCTGGAGCGAAGGACAGCAGGATCCCAGGAGTGACCAACTCCTTGCAAAGGCAAAGCTGGAATGGACACTGAGCCTTTTTGTAGGGCTAAAGAGGACAACACCCAGGGAGGGGTCAGCAGAGGGCCACACCTGGCTGGCCCTTGAAAAGCTGGAGAGAGGCACGTGCCCGCGCCTAAGGAAGCTGGAGAAGAGAGGCAGGATTGTTGGCGGCGTTCCCAGCCACATGGAAGACCCAAAGAGAAGCAGGCAGGTAGCGGAGCAGCCCTGCCATGGAGCTGAAGGTAGGCAAGCTGCAGGAGTGGCTCCATGCCGCGAAGACTGAAGCTGGTAGGGCTGCAGGAAGCAGAGGATGGCTGCAGGCACCGGCAGGGACGGCCTCCCTGCCGGCTGAAGACCCCGGGAGCGATGCAGAGCATCGGGGGAGAGCCGGAATGGCAGGGGAGGTCCCAGCCGCACTGGAGAGCTCCTGGCGGCCCGACCCTGCCGCGCAGGACCGGAGGCAGCCGGGGAGGAGCCCGGTGACAGCGGCAGGCCCGCTGCGAAGGAGAAAACGTCAGCGGCCCGACTGGCCGCATAAGGTGAGGAGCCTGCCCGCGGGCAGGACCGCAACATAATGCTATAGGTATCTGAAAACCTTCACATGTGAAGTGGGTAAACCCTGATTACAGGACTATTTCCCTATCCACTACAAGGTTGATTATGCAACATTTAAATTCAGGCCATTTGCTCTCAACCAGTCATTTATCATTGAAATGTAGTTTCCAAAGGTTACATTGGGAAATCCACCATCTACAGAACCTGATATAATAAACTGGATGTCATCTGCATACAAAAAGTACAGAAGATCTAGAGACCTAACTAGGTCTGCTAATTAAATACATGCTTAATAGGATTGGGGATAGTGATGACCCCTGAGGTACAGGACCATTTGTCATAACCCAGTATGAACAATGTGGTCCTATTTTCCCACACATTGTCTTCCATTATAAATGATTTGATCCACATTCCCTATTCCAAGATGTTGCAATTTATTAAGTAATTTGTGGAATCAGATCGCCCACCAGCCATTTCAGATATTACCTTCAACCAATGCAGTATGGATTTCTTTAAATTTATAAATTCAGGTGTTTCTTGATTTTTTACACACACACACACACACACATATATATTAGACAGGGACTGAAAATGTGAAGAAATCTTGGTATTACAGGGCCAGGGCCAGTCAGGCCCTTGAAAAATTCAACCACTGACTGAGCTGCATAAAATTTAAATATATATATATTTAGGATTTGTTAAGCATTTTGGCTTCTCTTTTCTGTTAAGCTCTCTGTCTTCTCTGGAGCGCTAAATCACTGAATTTTGCTTTATTCAGTTACCAATAGTCACATTCTGCTGACCTTTTTGAGCCAATACCTGGAAGTACCCCTCTGCCCTATAGGTAGAATGCATGAGAAAGAAAAAAGTGCATAGCATGATTGGTGGGAGAGTATTGGCAGAAAGGTCAGACAAAGAATGAGATATTCTACAACCACCTCACAAGACCAGTATCTTAGTATTGGTAATAATGCAAAATGTTCAATGACATGCCATGCTCCAGTGTGCTGTGTTCCTAGAGAATGACTGATTGTGATACTGCTGAGGTTCATGGGATGGCCTCAGGGATGTGAGCACATTTAGAATTGTATTGTATGTGTGTGTGTGTATATATATATATATATATAAAATATACACACACACACATACAATACAAATTCATTTTCAATTTACTTATTCGTATCTTCTATTATATTTGTGCGTGTATATTATGGGGCAGATTTTTAAAAAGTACGCCCCCGCTTACTTTTGTTCGCGTGACCGGCGCAAACAAAAGTACACTGGATTTTAATAGATACGCACGTAGCCACTCATATCTTTTAAAATCCGGGGTCGGCGCGCACAAGGCTGTGCAAAATTGGCAGCCTGCACGCGCCAAGCCGCGCAGCCTGCCTCCGTTCCCTCCAAGGCCACTCCGAAATTGGAGTGGCCTCAGAGGGAACTTTCCTTCCGCCTCCCCCCCCTTCCCCTCCCTTCCCCTACCTAACCCACCCCCCGGCCCTAATTCCCCCCCCCCTACCTTTATTCCAAAAGTTACGCCTGCCCAAGGCAGGCGTAACTTGCGCACACCGGGCCGGCTGCTAGTGCGCCATGTTCCAGTCCGGGGGCTGATCTGGAGGCTGCGGCCACACCCCCGGGCCAGAACCTCGCCCATGGCCCCGCCCACAGAATGCCCCAGATGACGTGCTGGCCGCGATACGCCCCCCAGGAAAGCCCCAGGATTTATGCGCATCCCGGGGATTTGCGTGTGCCGGCAGCCTATGCAACATAGGCTTGGTGCACACAGGGGGAGCTTGGAGCAGGTTTTCGGGGGGTACACGTGTATCTTATGCACGTACCCTTTTGAAAATCTGCCTCTATATTTGTATTATTTTTTCTTGTTTACATTATACCCTATTATTATGTGCATTGCAATTTGTATTAGTCTAAGATTATTATATATATTCAATTTACTGTGACAATAAATGTGAAAATCAGCTAAGTGCAGTGTCTAGATATTTTCTGTTTGTCTGTGGGAATTAAGAAAGAGAACAATGCTGTACAATAAAATACAAGACAGTCCCTCTCAGTAGAGCTTTCAATCTAATGAAGACAAACATATAGAACAAAAAAGACTTTGGGAATTTAATTTATGAAGAAGAAGGTTAAAATCAATAAGGCTATAAGTGGGGTAATCAGGGGTTAAGATTTAAAAGCAGTCTCAAAAAGGTGGGTTTTTAGACTGGATTTAAATAAGCCAAGAAGTCTTAGTTAAGGCCAACATGATAGGGTGGGGGTTCTCTTATTGGGTTTAGGTTGGTTCTCTGTGGGGGAGATAAACAAATTAGAAATAAAAATGCTTTTCTATTGCTTTTTATGCAAGACACAAACGCTTTCTTGCTATTGGTATTGCATCCTATAGGGTGCTATGTATCTATATAGTTAAATGATATTTGTGCATACTTTTCTAATAAAAAGTGATTCAACCTAGGGATGTGAATCGTTTTTTAACAATTTAAATTATCGTCAGATAATCTTTAAATCATCATTAATCGGTAAGGGACTCGATACAATAGGAATTCCACCGATTTATCATGAAAAATCAGGTTTTTTTGTTAGTGCGCACTAACAGAAAATGATACAATTTGACAGTTTTCAGGTCAAATTAAGGTCAGTTAAGTCAGTTAGGAATGAATATGTATTCCTATTGGCTGGCTGCCCTCTTATTTATTGATGTTACCAAGGTTCCCACTGAGGTGATGGTTTAATATATGGGGGATGGGTGGAAACGGTTGGTAGCTTGACAAAAAAAGTAATGTGATCACTGATCAGTAAATGTGACTAGAACTTGTGCCCTAGCCCTGATACAGGGAGTGTTGTGATCTTTATTTATTTATTTATTTATTTTTATTTATTTATTAATTTCTATACCGGCTTTCACGACCAAAGGTTGCATCAAGTCGGTTTACATTTAACAAGTCGTGTAATAAACATAGAACTAGGGTAATTGAACTATTTTCTCAGGGATAGGGCACACAGTGCCCTATCCCTGAGACCGGGAGTGTTGTGATCTTCCTGCATGCAGTGCCCTATCCCTGATACCGAGAGTGTTGTGATTTTCCTGCACACAGCGCCCTATCCCTGAGACCGGGAGTGTTGTGATCTTCCTGCACGCAGCGCCCTATCCCTGAGATCGGGAGTGTTGTGATCTTCCTGCACGCAGCGCCCTATCCCTGATACCGGGAGTGTTGTGATCTTCCTGCACGCAGCGCCCTATCCCTGATACCGGGAGTGTTGTGATTTTCCTGCACGCAGTGCCCTATTCCTGATACCGGGCGTGTTGTGATCTTCCTGCACGCAGTGCCCTATCCCTGATACCGAGGGTGTTGTGATCTTCCTGCACGCAGTGCCCTTTCCCTGATACCGGGCGTGTTGTGATCTTCCTGCACGCAGTGCCCTATCCCTGATACCGGGAGTGTTGTGATCTTCCTGCATGCAGTGCCCTATCCCTGATATCGGGGGTGTTGTGATCTTCCTGCACTCAGTGCCCTATCCCTGATACTGAGGGTGTTGTGATCTTTCTGCACTCAGTGCACAAAATAATCACCAATTTTACTTCCACTACACAAGCTTACTCTGGATTCAGCTATAGAGTTGGCTGATGCCTTCCATCAAGCCAAGCTCACAACAGAGTATCCTGAAGTGAGACCAAAAATAGAGGGATACCCTATCTAGACACCTGATCCTGACAAGGAAAATAGGGGGACATAGCAACCATCCTCCGGACAGTGAGACCCTGCCTTGACATTCAGAGAACAGCCATTAAGCTCCTCAATTTGTTTCACTTGTGGTAGGTGAGGCTATTTCATCGAAGACCATCAGTATTTAGGAGATGAGGGCCTGGTATTCCAGCCTAACTGAGAGGCTGTAGAGCATGGTGATGAGAGAGAACCTTTAAAGAAACAATGAGTCCAGAAAAGAGCAAAGAAAAGGATTTGATGGCCCAGATCCTTTATCCTTTAGTACCCTCTGTGAGGGAAATGGGCAAAGAGAAAATTGTTGCTATGATAGCAAAAGACTGTGAGGAACGCAGGGAAAAAGCAATGAAGGCAAAGTGAAAGAAGTGCTCCTATTGTAAGACTATAGCCCATACAGACAAGGAGTATCTATGGCTGGAAGATCTGGAATGGGAGGGCTGCCTAGCAGAGCGGAGCAAAAGGGACTGCAATCAACCAAGGGAAGGGAAATATGAACTTTTGGTGGGCACAGGTGAATGTAAAGTGAACAAGCTACTCTCACCTCAAGAATGAAGAGTGGGAAAAGAAGTGGGCCTGTACCTTAGTGAACCTGCAAAGCTATAACCTGGTGGATGGTCCACACTTGAGACTGGCAGATTTCATAGTCCCAATCAAGTTAAATGAAGTCCCCACCCAAGCTTTATAGATTTGGAGTGTGTCAAGACACTCAAGAGGAAGAAGCTAAGTAGATGAATAGGGGTTAGCCATAAGAGAGGCAAACTTTGCATGTGTACATGGAAATCAACAACAGTATCCCACTGGTCAGGTGGAACTGACAACAAGTGCAGGACAGGCCTGTATGGAAGTCAGAATACTACCTCAATTCCCATATCCAGTAAGGTTGACCTGGAGGGGGATATAATACAGGGACCTTAGCTATCTGGACCTGGCCAACCTTAAAACAGGGAATCCTGGGTAGAAGTTGTCTCCTCTGGCCCCAGAACATAATGGAGGCTGAAAGAAGAGCAAAGAGAGGTCCAGGACTCCAGGAACAGAGAAGGATAGGCAGTCCCTTAAGAACAACTGACCTGTTTGTGTTATCATGTAAACTGGGAGAAGGCAGTTCTTTTGCATAGCTACCTGAATTTGTGTTGTGCAAACTATGAATGCTGGTGATTTTGTTGCACTGAAAAAATAAAGCACTTAAAAGAAGAAAAAAAGCCTTGATTTTTCATTTCTGTGCCACACAAGGGAAGGGGGGAGAAAAGGAGGAGAGTGCTAGAGTTAAGGTTTTATGGATCACGAAAACCTGGAATTCTTTAAAACTATGAACTTCATTTTTCTTTTCCTAGTTCGACTTCGTACTGGCTTATCGGCCAGGGTCTCTAAATAACAAGGCAGAAGCCCTATCTCAGACAGAGGGGGAAGAGGCACCAGAATCAGAAATCCCCCAGCTATGATCCTTTCATTCTGGGCACCAGGAAATTGGATGTCCTGAAGCTGGAAAAAGCGAGCCTACTCAATAATGAGTTTGTGCAGGACCAAATATAGAGAATGACTGATTCTGCCTGGAGAAGAAACAGAATGGAGCAGGCTCAGGGTTTATTTCTATAAAGAGGACAAACTATAAATCACTAAAGGCACTGCATGCATATAAGTCTTTTGCAGCTGCTGTGATTCTCTTTTGGCTGGTCATCTGACCAGAGAAGTAACTTGTCTGGACTTTTGGTGACCAGGATGGGGCCAGGAAATAAAAAACAAAAAATGAGATGACCTGTGAAGTCTGTGCCTGTAATAAAGTACTCTGAGAAAGCCCTCACAAACTCCTAATTCCTCTTCCAATGCCGTCAACACTCTGGGAGTGAATTTCCTTGGATTTTATTAAAGGCATACTTATGGCACAAGGGAAATCTAAAAATTTAGTAGTGGTGGATGTCTTTTCTAAAATGGCTCACTTCATTACCACTGCTGGCCTCCCTTCAGCATGTGAAATGGAAAATTTGCTGGTCAAGGAAGTGGTCCATCTTCAAGGGTTACCATTCCATATCATCTCCAACCTTGGTTCACAGTTCACTCTATGGTTCTGGTTCTGTATCACTCACAGTCCAATGGACAGATAGAACATCTGAACCAGACACTACAGCAGTACCTCCATTGCTTCTGTAACTATCCCCAAACTAACTGGGTGCAGTTGCTTCCCATGACAGAATATGACAACACAGAGCACTTGTTAGTTGGGTCCTTGCCAATTCTTAGTAATCATAGCTTTCATCTTCATTTTCACTAGGGAGTTACTTGACAATCCAGAGTACCTGCAGCAGCAGATTAGGTTAACAACCTAAGTGAACTGCATGTACAAGTTTGATAAGGAATGAAAAAGGCAAAAGAAGCACAGAAGAAGTAAGCAGACAGATGGCGAGAAGCTCCCCTGTTGCCTATGGAAGACAAAATAACTCTTTCCATGTATGGAGCAAGAGACCCACCAGCAAGCTTGACAAAAAAAAAACCATGGGACTCTTTGTAATTCAAGCCCAAGTGAACACCATGGCATTAAAGGTACAACTTCCAGCAAGTCCTTATATCTATCTGGTGTTCAAATGGCTTTCTTCAAACCCTAGAAGCCTAAAAGCAAAATCTATTTCTGGGCCAATGACCCCCCCTACACACACACACACACACCCAGCTTGTCACAATAAAAGGTCACCAGGAGTTTGTCATCCAACAAATCCTGTACTCCAGATATATCTGGGGTTGATTATGTAATCTGGTTGACTGGAAGGATTATGGAAGAACCAGCCAGGAATGTTCATACTAGCAAGTTATTGCCTGTTTTCTTATGGAGCACCTAGAAAAACTAGGGCCTAAGGTCCAATGAGAGGGAGGAGTATTCTCTCAGGGGTGATAGGGCTTGAACCCATGATCCAGGAAAGTGCAGGCTGAAGACCTACAACAGAGCCACCGAGGTTGTTGAAACACAAATAATTCAGAGAATGGTTATAGTTATTGAACCATCACTGGGTGTGTTGAATTAAAGCCAAGATATAAGGAACTCCAGGAAGACACAACGTTGCTGGTCTAGAAGACACACCTTTGCTGAAATCCAGAATTTCTAGGATAGCATTCCCTGAAATACTCCCTGTTCCGCACGCAGGTCCGTAGAGGAAGGCAGATCTCCAGTCTCAATGCGTGGATGAGACGGTGCAAGGAAGAGTGATTTAGTTTTATAAGGAACTGGGGAACATTTTGGGGAAGGGGGAGTCTTTTCCAAAAGGATGGGCTCCATCTTAACAAGGGTGAAACTAAACTGTTGGCACTAACTTTTAGAAAGGAGATAGAGCATTTTTTAAACTAGAAGAAAGGGGAAAGGAATACGATGAGTGAGGTTATCAAATTTGTGGATGATACAAAATTATTCAGAGTAGTTAAATCACAAGCAGACTGTGATACATTACAGGAGGACCTTGCAAGACTGGAAGATTGTGCATCTAAATGGCAGATGAAATTTAATGTGGACAAGTGCAAGGTGTTGCATATAGGGAAAAATAACCCTTGATGTAGTTACACGATGTTAGGCTCCATATTAGGAGCTACCAACCAGGAAAAAGATCTAGGCATCATAGTGGATAATACTTTGAAATTGTTGGCTCAGTGTGCTGCAGCAGTCAAAAAAGCAAACAGTATGTTAGGAATTATTAGGAAGGGAATGGTTAATAAAATGGAAAATGTCACAATGCCTCTGAATCGCTCCATGGTGAGACCGCAACTTGAATACTGTGTACAATTCTGGTCACTGCATCTCAAAAAGATATAGTTAGATGGAGAAGGTACAGAGAAGGGCAACCAAAATGATAAAGGGAATGGAACAGCTCCCCTATGAGGAAAGGCTGAAGAGGTTAGGGCTGTTTAGCTTGGAGAAGAGACGGCTGAGGAGGATATGATAGAGTCCTTTAAGATCATGAGAGGTCTTGAACGAGTAGATGTGAATCAGTTATTTACACCTTCGGATATTAGAAGGACCAGGGGGCACCTCATGAAGTTAGCAAGTAGCACATTTAAGACTAATTGGAGAAAATTCTTTTTCACTGAGTGCACAATTAAGCTCTGGAATTTGTTGCCAGAGGATGTGGTTAGTGCAGTTAGTGTAGCTGGGTTCAGAAAAGTTTTGGATAAGTTCTTGGAAAAGTGCATTAACTATTATAGGTAATAGCCACTGCTATTAATTGCATCAGTAGCATGGGATCTTCTTGGTGTTTGGGTACTTGCCAGATTCTTGTGGCCTGGTTTGGCCTATGTTGGAAACAGGAAGCTGGGCTTGATGGACCCTTGGTCTGACCCAGCATGGCAATTTCTTATGTTCTTATGAAAGCTGACAATTGCTCAGCAGTGCATGATTTGGAGTGCGGTATCATTGAAAGATACTAATGAAGCAGGAGAGTTAGGGCATCCCAACAGAGAGGTTCCAATAAAAGCAAAAGTAGTCCATGTACCTATAAGTAAAGAATCACCTGAGCTCAAAGATTACAAATTATCTCTGTCAACTGAAAAGCAGGTTCTTAATGCAAATAAAAAACACACTTTGAAATATCTGTATGCCAATGCCAAAGTCTAAGAAGTAAGATGGGAGAGTTAGAGTGTATAGCAGTGATGAGATAGACTTAATTGACATCTCAGAAACATGGTGGAAGGTGGATAACCAATGGGACAGTGCTATACCAGGGTACAAATTATATTGCAATGATAGGGAGAAACAACTTGGTGGTGGTGGTGGGGGGGAGAAGGGTGGCACTTTATATCTAGGATGGCATAGAGACCAACAGGAGAAAGATCCTGCATGAGTCTAAATGCACAATAGAATCTTTATGGGTTGAAATCCCATGTGTGCTGGGGAAGAGTAAAGTGAGAGGAGTATATATACTACCATCCACCTGGCCAAAATAATAAGACGGACAATGAAATGCTAAGAGAAATTAGGGAAGCTAACCAAATTGGTAGTGCAGAAATAATGGGAGATTTCAAATCCCCAATAAACTAACAACAGGACATGCTAGAGAGATAAAGTTCCTGGATGGAATAAATGACAGCTTTATGGAGCAATTGGTTCAGGAACCAACGAGAAAGGGAGCTATTTTAGATCTAATTCTTAGTGGAGTGCAGGATTTGGTGAAAGTGGTAATGGTGTTGGAGCTGCTTGGCAATAGTGATCATAACATGATCAAATTTGAATTAATGACTGGAAGGGGGGACAATAAGTAAATCCATGATTCTAGCTCAAAAGGGAAACTTTGTTAAAATGAGAAAAATAGTTAGAAAAAAACTGAAAGGTATAGTTGTAAAGATTAAGAGTGTGCAACAGGCGTGGACATGGTTAAAAAATATCATCTTAGAAGCGCAGTCAAGATGTATTCCACACATTAAGAAAGGTGGAAGGAAGGTCAAATAATTGCCGTTATGGTTAAAAGGTGAGTTGAGAGAGACTATTTTAGCTAAAAGATCTTTTAAAAATTGAAAGAAGGATGCATTTGAAGAAAATAGGTTACAGCATAAGTAATGGCAAGTTAAATGAAAAATATTGATAAGACAGGCTAAGATAAAATTTGAAAAGAAGTTGGCTGGAGAGGCAAAAACTCGTAATAAAAACTTAAAAAATATATCCAAAGCAGGAAACCTGAGAGGGAGTTGGTTGGACCGTTAGATGATTGAGGGATTAAAGGGGCTCTTAGGGAAGATTAAGGTCATCACAGAAAGACTAAATTAATTCTTTGTTTCCATGCTTATTAATGAGGATATTGAGGAGATACCGGTTCCAGAGATGGTTTTTAAGGGTGATGATTCAGATTAATTTGAAAGATGTAATAGGCCAGATTGAAAAACTGAAGAGTAGTAAATCGCTTGGATCAGATGGTATATACCCCAAAAATGAAATTTCAGATCTATTAGTAAAAAATGTATAACCTGTCATTAAAATTATCCATTGTACCTGAAGATTGGAAAGTGGCCAGTGTACCTCCAATATTTAAAAAGACTCCAGAGGTGATCCGGGAAACTATAGACCGGTGAGCCTGACTTCAGTCTTGGGAAAAATTGTAGAAACTATTATAAAGAATACAATCACAGAAGATATTGATAATCATAGTTTAATGGGACACAGCCAGCATGGATGTACCCAATTGGAATTTTGCTTCATAAACCTGGTACATTTTTTTGAAGAGGTGAATAAACACGTGGATAAAGTTGAACTGATAGATGTGGTGTATTTGGATTTTCAGAAGGCATTTGTCAAAGTCCCTCATGAGAAGCTTCTAAGAAAATTATAATGTCATGGAATAGGAGGCGATGTCCTTTCATGCAGGCCGATTCAATATAAAGTACAGGAGAGCCAGCAATCCATGTTGAGCGCCCACTATCCCGACGCACACCCAGGCACCTCTTCTGGGCAAGCAATTCTCTATTTAAATTAGGGCCCGCATTAATAAGGAGGCTCTAGGGACAATAGCGCGTCCCTAGTGTCTCCTTATTAGCGGTCCGAAAACTGACACTTAATTTTACCAGCGTCGGTTTTCGAACCCCATGACAGCCACGGATTCGAAAAACAGACACCGGCAAAATTGAAAGTCTGTTTTCAAACATGGAGACCGGCAGACAGAGTTTTTTTTTTTTTTTTGGGGGGGGACCTCCAACTTAATATCGCTATGATATTAAGTCGGAGGTTGTACAGAAAAGCAGTTTTTTCTGCTTTTCTGTACACTTTCCTGGTGTTGTCTATGATTAACGCCTGCCTCTGGGCAGGCAATTTCTGAGAGTAAAATGTGCGGCTTGGGTATCCCGGGCGACTAACTATTAGGCTCATCAACATGCATTTGCATATGATAAGCGCTATTAGTTTTGCGAGTTTGACCGCGCGTTTTCAAGGTGTTATTACCCCTTACACTATAAGGGGTAATAGATGCACGTCGAAAACGCGCAGCCAAACGGGTGCTAAATGGTGCGCTTAGCTGAGCGCACCGTACTGAATTGACCTGATGAATTGCAAACTGGTTAAAAGCAGGAAACAGCGAGTGGTATTAAATGGTTTGTTTTCACAGTGGGGAAAGGTAAACAGTGGAGTACCTCAGAGATCTGTACTTGGTCTGGTGCTTTATAATATATTTATAAATGATCTGCAAATGGATACGATGAGAGAGGTGATCAAATTTGCAGATGACTCAAAATTATTCCAAGTAGTTAAATCACAGGTGGATTGTGACAAATTGCAGGAGGACCTCGTGAGACTGGAAGATTGGGCATCCAAATGGCAGAATAAATATAATTGAGTGAATTTTTAAAGGGCTGCACACATACAAATTGGGACTTACGCACGTGGCTAGCCCTGTGCTCACCATGCACATTTTCAAAAGGGTCTGGCCACATGCGTACGTCCCAATACACATAGAAGTGCCGGGCACTGAGAAAGGGGTGGGGCGGAACGGAGGCTGGCCAGGATAGCATCCACTAGCCTCTGTTCTGGGGAAATGCGCGGTGGCAGCCAACCAGTGTGCAGAAGTTGCTTCTGCTCCAATGGAGCAGTAAATAATAAAAAAACAAAAATGGAGATAGGGTTAGGTTAGGGATCAGAGTGGAGAGGGGAAGAGGTAGGAAGAGTAGGGTTAGTGATAGGGAAAGTTCCCTCCCAGTCCGCTCCTTAATTGGAGCAGACTGGGAGGAAACTGGGGAAGGCCCAATTGTCAGGGCCGGTGCAAGGGAATTAGGTGCCCTAGGAGAACTTTCTGTCATGTGCCCGTCCCCCTCCTCCCCCCAGTCCCTTCCCTGGCCCCAACCACGACCTCATTTGCTGAAACGCCACTCGTGGCCCACCTAATCTCTACCCCTCTCTGCCACAAGCTGGATAGGCTCCGCTTGTGGCCCCACATGGCTGGTCTTCAGTGCCCCCTAATGGTTGGCACCTTAGGTGACTGCCTAGTTCACCTAATGGGACACATCGGCCCTGCCAATTGCATCACCACACTTAATTTACTAAAATTCACCCCCTCCCCCCGCATGTGACCAACGGATTTTATAACATGTCTGTGTCTATGTGCGTGCGCGCTCCTTTTAAAATCTACCCCAATGTGGACAAGTGCAAGGTGATGCATATAGGGCAGAATAACCCATGCTGTAGTTAGGTTCCATATTAGGATTTATCACCCAGGAAAAAGATCTGGGCATCATAGTTGATATTACATTGAAATGGTCGGCTCAGTGTGCTGTGGCGGTCGAAAAAGCAAACAGACCTTTAGGAATTATTAGGAGGGAATGGCAAATAAAATGGAGGCTGTCATAATACCGCTGTATCACTCCATAGTGAGACTGCACCTTGAATACTGTGTGCAATTCTGGTCATCTCAGAGAAGATATAGTTGTACTGGAGAAGGTACAGAGAAGGGTGACCAAAATAATAAAGGGCATGGAATGGCTTCTTTATGAGGAAAGACTAAAGAGGTTAGGACTGTTCAGTTTGGATAAAGGATAGCAAAGGAGGGATATGATAGATATCTAGAAAATCATGAAAGGATTTGAACAGGTAAATGGGAATCGTTTATTTACTCTTTTGGATAATATGAGGACTAGAGGGCATGAAGTTAGCCAGTAGCACATTTTAAATAAATTGGAGAAACTTTTTTTTTTTAACTGAACACACAATTAAGCTCTGGAATTTGTTGCCAGAGGATGTGGTAAGGCAGCTAGTGAAGCTGGATTTAAAATAGGTTTGGATAAATTCCTGGAGGAGAAGTCCATAAACTGCTATAATCAAAAGGGAATAACCACTGCTTTCGTCTGGCCTTTGTACCTTTTCCAGTTGTCTCTCAGCAGCTCCTATTCAAAACCTGGGCTCTACCACAACCTTGGGATGCTAGGCCTTTCCAGGGACACAGGGATGATTTCTAACACCTGGTAGCAAGAAGAGTAGGAGGAAAACTAATACACTGCCAAAGTCCTCCTGACAAGTGGGATTGGCAAGGAGAGCTCTGAGGACCACTAATGTTTTTACCATTTCTGACATCCGGTCTTGGCAGCAGAGGAGAAGGTGGTTCAAGTTGCCACACTAACACTGTCCTCTTCCTTGAAAGAACCAGGATCACTCCAGGGGGGAAGTGGAGGAGAAATGTAAGGGCCTTTAGAAATGTTCACTGTTGACACTCTGGCCCTCATCTCTGATGGACTGCCTCAGTGAAGCACCAAAGATCTGAACTGGGGACAGAGGTGGTAGGCCAGATGAAAGGATTTGGTAGGCTGGACATGGTCTATGGTTTGTATATCTGGCACCCTTAATTTAGGCCATTCCAAACAATTTTATCTGTTTTTATAATAGTTGCCATTTTCCTAATCTTTACCCTCAGTTGCTAAAAGTAAATTGGTTAAATCAAGTCAAATGTTGTTAGGAAAAATTAAAAATAAATCAGAATTAAATAATTAAGGGGTGCTCTTGAGCAGTGACAAGATGGCCACCTGATCTCTTAGCTCCATGAGATCCTCTCATTCTGAACGATAAAATTTTATATTTTATTGATGTAACTCGCTTTGAGATACCTTTCCCCGTTTCAAGAATGGCTGCAGCTAAATCTGGAAAAATTGAAGCCGCTTTCGCGGCTTCTGTGGGCACTAAATGGTCAAAACAAGATCCACCATCACCGGATAAAGCTCGGCTTGCTAAATCGATGGCATCAGTGGATCTAGTACTAACAGAACTAAAACATCTCAAAGAGCTTATCGAACTTAATATCAATGCGACTGCCGCCATTCGAAGCGATCTTCAATCGATGACCACTCAAATGTCTTCCTTTCAGACGAGACTGGAAGATATGGAGTCCCAAGGTATTATGGATTCTGTGACTAAATTGATCCCTTCCAGCCTTCAACTGACCTTTGATCAACCCTTCAAAGTTGAGAGAGCTCACAGAGTTCCTTCTCGTCCTCCCCGGAATCCTAAATACCCTCGACCTATTGTTCTCAAAATCTTACGATACCCACAGGTCCTGGCTATTTTATCAACGGCACGTACTCAAGCCCTGGTTAAATATCGAAGCTCCACAATCTTATACATACCGGATCTCACTAAATCCACGGCGGAGAGAAGGAAGGCATTTTTGGTGCTAAGGCCCCGGTTACAGGCTTTGGGAGCACGCTACGGTATTCTCTATCCAGCTCAACTGAAAATTACTTGCAATAATCAAATCAAGCTATTTCACCAACTAAAGGATGCTGAAGCCTTTATTCTCTCACAGGAAGGAGGCACTGGCATGGTTACATGATAGTCTTGTACATTAATATCTTTGTACTTCTCTATATGTGGCATCGAATTTACCAGGTTTATTATGGTATTTATCTTAAGGTACAATATACATGAAAGTTGATTTGTTTCTCTCTAAATGGAATTTTTCATTCCAACCAATTTCTTATTTAGGGGATAACATTTCTCCACTAAATACTGTTAGTTCATTTTTATGGTTTAACTAAATGTTTTTCATTACATAAATATTGCTATCTCATGAATGCTGAGAGTCCGGAGCCACTTGTCTATCTAGAGGCTCTTGATTTCCCTGACCAAACACGCAGGTCCTGTTTGGTTTAGGCAAAGTAGGATTTCTTACATTCTTTACTAAGCTTATACTTCACTCCAATATGCCTATTCTTTTTTCTCTACTATTTTCCTTTCTACCTTCTTTTCTCCCTTTCTTTTGGCCACATACTTTAAATCCACTGTTATTCATCTTGTGTCACATGTAGAGGTTGGTAATGATGTAATTTTTTATAGTGTTCCTCATGGCTAGTATAGCTGCTACTTTAACACTGGTATCACTAAATGTAAATGGCTTCTCTCATTCCATTAAAAGCAGGAAAGTGTTTACATACTTACAGACTTTGCATGCGGATATCGCTCTTATTCAAGAAACACACCTTACTGCATCAGAATCCCTCAAACTGCAACAACAATGGGTTGGACAGGTTTTTTTTAGTCCCGCGGTCCACAAGAAGCATGGAACCGCTATTCTCTTACATAAACGATTGGGAGCTCAGATAATACAACAATCCACTGACACTGAAGGGAGATGGAATCTCATTCAGATCTCTCTGCAGGAGGAAAAAACTCTCTAGTCTTAATCTATACGCCCCCAATCAAGATGATCCGGATTTCTATCACTCCACCTTTGCGCATTTGCTTTCTACAGATTACTCATCATGCATCATAGGAGGAGACTTCAATTAACCACTAGACCCCATCTTGGACAAGAAATCAACATGTAAGCCTCACCTCTCCAAATCAACAACAGCTCTGCAACATTTGATTAGCTCTTTTGGTCTCACGGATCCATGGAGACTACTACACCCTACGACTTTGGATTATACATTTTACTCGTTTCCTCACTCTTCATACTTGAGGATTGACTATTTCCTTACCTCTAACAACATGGTTCCCAGGATACAAAGCACGAACATCTGTCCTATTCTCATATCGGACCATGCGGCAGTCACTCTCCAATACAACACCAGGAACACGGCCTCCACTGATCCTCAGTGGCGTTTCAACTCAACATTGTTAGCCGATCCTTTGTTTCTAACATTTCTAACAGACAAAATTCAGGATTACTTTCATTTCAACAAGACCTCAGACATCTCTTCTTCTACCTTATGGGCAGCCTTTAAAGCTACAATCGGGGGTGAAATACTCAGCTACTCCATTCGCTCTAAAAACAACAACAACAAAAAGTGGAGCTTCAATCTCTTCATCAAGAAGAGCCCTGTTCACCATAGTAAAAAATCTCACAACTGACAAAAATGACAATTCACAGAGCCCACCATTAACCAAATGTAATGAAATAGCTACCTTCTTTAATGACAAAATCACAAATCTAAAACAAATAAACAAAAAATTAACATGCAAAAAAGAGATGTTAAACTGTGGGAAGCATTCGATGAAATATCCGAAATTGAAGTTGAATCAATGCTAAAAAAAACTAAACCCAGCCCCACATGCACAAGACACAATTCCAACCATAGATTTGAAAAAAGTAGCCAACGTACTCTCTCCAACTCTAACAAAAATCATTAACCTATCACTAAAAGAAGGAAACATGCCAGACTCACTAAAAGGAGCAATAGTAAAACCAATTCTAAAGAAAAAAAACAGCGACCATCTAATCATGAGCAATTATTGACCAGTATCAAACCTGCCCTTAATTGCAAAGTTAATAGAAAAAGCCATACAAAAACAACTAACAGAACACTTAGAGAGCAACAATATACTGTACCCATCACAACATGGCTTCCGCTAAAACTTCAGCACTGAAACACTACTACTTGCACTAACAGACAACATCATGAGAGAGTTTGACAGCTGTAAACAGTACATTTTAGTAATGCTTGACCTATCAGTGGCATTCGACACAGTTAACCATGACATATTGATAAATAGATTAGAAGAAATAGGATTAAGCAACTTGACTATCAAGTGGTTTAAATCATACCTAAATAACAGATACTTCCAAGTGCAAATCAAAGAAGTAATGTCAAAGAAAATAAACCTTCAAACAGGAGTTCCACAGGGATCTGCCCTATCCGCCACATTGTTCAACATATACATGCTATCTTTATGTCACCTACTAGCAGGTTTAGGAATTTTGCACTATATCTATGCCGATGATATTCAGTTAATACTCCCAATTGACGACACAATTGAGAAAACATTAAACTTAGCCAACATGTACCTAGATATAATAAAACAACTTCTAAACCAAATGGAACTAGTGATCGATATAGAGAAAACTGAATTCTTACACCTAGAACGAAAAAACATAACGATCATTCAGAGCCTCAGAACCTAATTACACTCAACAACAACCAAAAAATACATCTAGCCGAGAAAGTAAGAAACCTGAGAGTGATAATTGACCCAGAACTAAGTATGAAACAACATATATCTCAAAAAGTAAGAGAAGGATACACCAAACTTATGACTCTTAGAAGATTAAAACCACTACTAACGCCCACCAACCTCCGCTCAGTCTTACAAGCCTTAATCTTTTCCAGTACTGACTATTGTAATGCCCTCCTACTGGGCCTGCCATACACCACAATAAGACCATTACAGATTCTACAAAACACAGCGGCAAGAATTTTAACTGGGAAAAGTAAAAGAGACCATATCACTGAAACCTTAATAGAATTACACTGGTTACCCATTGAACAAAGAATACAATACAAAACTTTATGTACCATTCATAAATTAATACACGACGAAAAAGCAGAGTGGCTGAACACAGCCCTCCGCGTACATACCCCCCACAGAAATCTAAGATCAGCAAACAAAGCACTGCTCACTATTCCGTCAGTCAAGACGGCCAGATTAACACGAGTAAGGGACAGGGCCCTATCCCTAGCAGGACCTATAATGCCGGTGGAAATCAGATTGGAAAGAGACATCAAAACATTCAGAAAAAACGTAAAAACATGGCTATTTAAGCAAGCATACCACAAAGAGAATCGAGAGTAGAACCCAGGGAAATGTTAGTTGCGGTCAGGCAAACTCCCACACACACACAGCTTTCTTCTTAAAGTGTGTCTTCTCTTCTATATTCTAAATTCTTCTTTTTATTTTAAACAACAAGAACTAGAATTAAGTAACACCAATCTTATAGCGGAGTTAGAAAAACTGGACATGACTTATAACACTCACCAAATAGTATTTATTATGATATTATGTTACAGTATTTTTGATGGCACCTGTTTAAGAGTTAGAATTCTAGACACTTTATACAACATAGTTTTTGTGCCCTATTGTGAACCGTTGTGATGGCACCCGCTTAACGACGGTATAGAAAAGACTTTAAATAAATAAATAAATAAAGAAGTTGCGTCCCTGGAAGCTGCTTACATCAAGAATCCTACCTCGCTCACCTATAACGCCCTCATTAAGGCAAAATATAATTATAATCAGCTATTAAGCTCACAAGTGGAAGTGCACTCTTTCGAACTAAAGCTTTATACTATGCTGAGAATAACAAGAGCGGTCACTTATTATCTTCAATCCTTAAGAAAAAACAGGATAAAAAACGTATAGTTAAGATTTCCACTGACTCTGGGAAGATGCTGACTACAGACATGGAAATAGTGCATGCCTTTCGAGACTTTTATGCTGCCCTTTATCAATCAGAAACTACACAACCATCAGACACCATTCAACGTTTTTTGTCCTCTCTGCCTCAAATTACCACCTCAGCAACTCAAAACTCTCAGTTGAATGCCCCGAATCCTACCTCCGAAATAGCTATTGCAATCTCTTCTCTCTCCACAGGTAAAGCACCAGGACCGGATGGATTTATTACTGATTTTTATCAAGCCTTTAAAAAAGAACTAGTTACACATCTACAGGACTACTACTACTCTTCTCTTTTGTTATCTCCAGACGCTTCTTCTGCCTTTTCAGAAGCATGTGTAGTGGTGATTCCTAAGCCAGGGAGAGATGATACTGAAATTGCAAATTACTGACCCATCTCTCTACTTAATGCTGACTACAAGATTTTTGCAAAGATACTAGCCAATCGACTATCTCACATTATGCCCTTTCTTATCCATGCCGACCAATCTGGTTTTATTAAAAATAGGCTGATATCTAATAACTCCCGACTTTTCCTTCATTTACACCAAAATGTTTTTTCAGCTGAATTTCCTGCAGTGGCAATAGCCCTGGACGCTGAACGTATTCGATGCTGAACGTATTTGACCATGTCGAATGGCCTTTTTTATTTCAGGTTTTACAATGGTTTGGCATCAACTCCATTTTTCTCTCTTGGATTCAATATATCTATCACTCCCCATCAGCCTTTTTATATATTAACAACCGTGCTTCCCTACCTTTTTCACTATTTAGAGGCACTTGACAAGGATGCCCCCTTTCGCCACTTCTTTTCAACCTGGCTTTGGAACCACTACTATCAGCAATCAGACAAGACTCTACTATTACCGGTATTACAATTGGATCAGACACTTTTAAGCTATCAGCATATGCCGATGATGTACTTCTTTTTCTTACCAAGCCTGATTCTTCTCTTCCTAACCTTTTCAGTCTCATTTTCCAATACTCCATTTACTCTGGTTACAAAATCAACTGGCATAAAACTGAACTTCTCCCTCTCAATTATAGAGGTGCCTTGGTAAACACATCCCAGTACCAAATACAAAAAGTAACCAACGGTCTTAAATATTTAGGTGTCCATTTTTATACTGGTCCAACTGACACTATTACACATAATGAAGTGACGATATTGCAGCTTTTGAAAACCACCACTCTTAAATGGTCCCCACTACACCTCACCTGGTGGGGTAAACTGGATACCATAAAAATGGTATTAACCCCCAAAATTGTGTTTATTCTCTCAATGCTTCCCATTCTTTTTTCCAAAGATTTCTACTCACATGTGGATAGGCTCCTTACAGTATTCCTCTGGAAAGGGAAAACTCCTAAGATTTCATTAAAGAAACTTAAAGCAAACAAACAAAAGGGGGTGTAAATTTTCCTGATTTCTATACATACCACAGGGCTTTTATATTACAACAAGGTTACCATTACTTTGCTTCACCTAGTATACACACTGACCCCCCAAGATGGCTTTGTTTAGAACGACATTTGCTTCTTTCATACCCATTGGAAGTCTTCCCTGGTATCCTATTAAAGCCCTTGCATTTAGCCTCCCCGATTTTGAGCTCCCTACATAAAGCAATTATGGAACTAGAAGCCCTACGACCACCATAAACTAGTGCCTGGTGGTCATCTAAACTGGCCCCTCTGTGGCAAAATGCTTTATTTTGAGTAGATAATCGAGTCATTAATTGGCCCATATGGCAAAGTAGGAACATATGGACTCTACAGGTAGTGTTCCACTCTAACTCCATTATGTCATTCGAAAGAATCCAAGAACAATATAACCTGCCATCCACTCAGTTTTATGCCTGGATAAAGCTTTGTAAAGCTCTTCAAACTTCGGAACTCCATAACATTTCTCACACCAGATCTCCCTACTTATTGGACTTTTATTTGGAATTCGGTCCAAAGGAACATCTAGCATCGCATTTTTACAAACTCTTTCAACGCCTTTCTCGTTCTGTTACTCTACAACCACTCTACAACGTCTGGGCTTCCGAACTGAGAGAAATCCCTTCTATGGAAGCATGGAAACATGTATGGCGAATTTCAACTCATATCTCCCTCTCTTCTAGTCTAACACAATCCTCTTTTTTTCATCTTACACAGAGCTATGTGGACCCCATGGAAATTGCATAGGGCTGGCCTTACTCAATCACATGTATGCTGGACTTGTTCCACTCCCAAAGCCACGTTACACCATCTTCTTTTTTCCTGTCCCTATGTACATGCATTTTGGTTACAAATTTGGTCAACTACAACCAACATTTTATCCATTACTCTACCTTTATCCTATACTATTGTTATTCTAAAAGGAGCCTACCCACACCTTCCACTCACTATTCCCCAACGCAAACCTCTGGATTTTTTACTGACAGTTGCCCAGTTTAATATCTTATCTAACTGGAAGCATGGAGACTTGTTATCTGAACACCTGTGGTGGAATTCCGTTAACCTGTATTGCAAATATGAAAGAGCAATGGCGATCAAACATAATAGGCTTCCTGCTTGGTCTCAAGTCTGGAAACCACTTATCGCTTATATAACCTCCATATAATCTACTCATTTAAATCATTTGACCTCTGCATTTTTGTTATAGGCCTTTCTTCTCTTCTCTTACTCTTCCCTTTTCCTCTCTCTTCATCTTTTCCTGACTTCTCCATTTTATTCCACTATCCTATCCATTCTTATCACATACTTTTTCTCTTTTGGTGGTGAATGTTTTATAACTTATTGCCATAGTGTTCTCTATATATTATTATTTCCCAGCTATTCTTCTCACACATATTGGATGTTCTGTACATAAGCTTTGTTCAGCAATAAGTTATACCTCTTACTGTTGTGATATTACATGTAACACCTCTGTTTATTGTTTCTTTAAACTAATAAGAAAACAAATTGAAACAAAGAAAAAGAAGTAAATAATTAATTAAAAGATTTCAGAGTTCATCCTGTTCTGTTCCCCCCAGACCTCTTCTTGCCAAACTATAGGGCTACAGATCTGCGGGTTTCCTGGACCGTGTGCACATTCCCCATACGTGATAATGTCAGCAACCTTTCACAAGTTCTTCCTGCCAGTCTGCAGCCATTAACAAACACCACATTAAAGAATTGAGAATGCACATTTTTCCCAGCTCCATTGTTAAGTATGTTCTCTAGTTTCCCAGGAAAACCAGAAAACTATTTCTGTATTCTTTTTGAAGTAATTCATTACACCTACAAATGTATCTGAGAACAATTAAAAAAACAAACATATTTTTGTATTTATGCAAAAAGTTTTGTCATTGCTTGAAAAGTTTTAAATTATAAGAGAAGTTGCCTCAGGACTCGCAAAGAAATGGATTCTTCCCTACGTACAAATGGGAAGCATTTTGGATTTACATGTCCTGGGCACAGTAAACTCTTTGGACCTTGTTTTCAAAAGGTTTTCTGCCTGCAGCAAATCTCAGGGACAGCACAGCTCTCTTTCAGATTAGCATTTCAATTACAGTACTTTTACAATTACTGAAGGACAACCAATTAACATAATTTGGGTTGCTGAGCCCTGACAGAACTAAGGGCAGACATGCAGTGCTAAACTCTACAATCAGGTCTGTACCCCACCAGGGAGAGAAAATCATGGGAGTGAGAGAATAAAGAAAGAAGGCACAGTCAGGATACACAGGAGACTAAATAAGCAGTAGAATTTACTCACAAAAGCTAATACAGTAGATTTCACTTGCATGTACATTTCCAGGGACCCTGTGTTCAATCGCCTACACTGTGCATTTCTTTAATTGTATCGTACCATATTGAATCACCATGCACACACATTTTCTGTTGCAGTACTTGGGCAGAGTGTGCCTACAGACAGGTTTGGACATATTTGCAAGAAGGTGACTGCAGTCCACTTTTGAAGTGGTGACCAAATAGGTTTTGTTAATTAGCTCTTTGCTGTAACTGCTGATATTTTGCATTATTAAGTGGTTGGTACAGGTCACAGTCCAAGTATCATGCTTGTAACTGAAATATTTATTATTATTATTATTAATTTATTTAGTGGACCATCAAGCCACACAATTCTGTACAAAATATGGGAAATAAAACAGATAAAAATGACAACATATAGAAGGAACCCCCTCCTTTGCCCTCTGCCCCCAGGGGCATGAAGGGAGGAGGGTTTACAATCTAGGAAAATTCTAGAAACTTAGGTATCCAACTGAAGTAAATTGCTTTCAGTGTCACAGAAAAGCCTGAAAGAAATAAAATTTATTTTCTTTATCAAAGTGCGGAAAAGGAGTATAAATAGGATAAGTTAGAAGAAAACAAAGCAGTTGGGTAGTGATATCTTTTTTTTTTAGAATGAACAAAGGATTTTAGTAATCCCAAAACCTAGCATCTTTAAACATTCATTAGCATTACAAGGCATCATCTCTATTCAACTATTTTGTTGCTATTCCTTTATCTGAATAAAAAAATACATACAATCAAAGACTATGCAGGAAAAACTTCTGAGCTATATTTTAAATTATTTATATTTTGTCTGTATTCAGCCACTACCGTAAGTTAAATTCTGCTTCTGTTGGTCAGAAATGCTAAGTGGTTTCTTACATTTTCTGTGTAAGCCTCCTCTCAGGTCCTTACTATGAAGGGGACATTGGCTGTGGTTTAGTCTTTAGCAGGGGAAAGCTTAACTTCTAGATCCTTCAGGTGTGATTGTTGGGACCCAGCAAAAAACGCTTCACATGCAGAGCACATGTTCCAAATAAGGGAAAGTTGCTTGCCTGTAATAGGTGTTTGAGGACAGCAGGATATAAGTCCTCACAGGTGGGTGACATCATCTGATGGAGTCTGGCTGGTAAAGTTTACTTCATAGCTTCTAGAAGCTTTTGCCATGCTCTACTGAGCATGCACATGGTGGCCCATTCAGTTTTTAATATAGCTTAACAATATATATATAACAATATATAAATGACAAACTCCAAGGGGAGGCGGGTGGTTTCTGTGAAATCATCACAGGTGGGGAATCCATAGCTACAAGCTGCCTAGAACGAAAAAAGAGGAGGGGAGGGGAGGGGAGGAGAGAAATGATCAAAGAACTTTCTAACCTGGATCTTTCCAATCCCAACTCAGCTATCATCTCATGGCAAAATATTACCGAAATGATAGCCAATGATTTATGCCCATTGTAAAAAAAAATATATAAATCCTTCTCAAAAAAATAAGCAACAATGGTTCTCAAATGAACTCCGCACCCAGAAACAATACCTAAGACGGAAAGAAAAAGAATGGAGGAAGAATCCCAACCCCCTTTCTCTTTCCATATACAAAACAGCTCTCCATCATTATAGATCAGCAACACTTCGAACAAAAAGAGATTTCTATGTTCACCGTATCCATGATATGATGTATGATGCGAAGGCCCTTTTCTCTTACGTTTCGGAGCTTACCAAAACGGTTCCCACTACAGTCCCTGATGATTCAGCCCAATCGAAGGCCAATGATCTGGCCTTATTCTTTCAGAACAAAATCTCCAACACCTTGGCCAGAATATCTACCAGCCCAAACTCATTTCTTCCGGATACAATCCACATACTGAACACAGACATAAGATTGGAATCCTTTGATCCTACCCACACTCTAGAGGTAGAAACCCTGATAAAAAGAATGAAACCTTCGACCCATCCCTTGGACCAAATACCTTCCAAATTACTGATTCTCATACCAGAATACATCTCCAAATATCTAGCTGATATCATCAATTGTTCCCTTTCACAAGGAACATTCCCAGACGCTCTCAAATTGGCCACGCTCAAACCCATACTCAAAAAATCAAACCTAGACCCGGAAGACCTCAACAACTACCGCCCCATATCAAATCTCCCGTTTGTAGCTAAGATCATAGAGAAAATTGTAAATAAGCAACTTTCAAATTACCTGGAACCACCACATTCTACACCCGTCACAATATGGTTTCCGAAAAGAACACAATACTGAAACCCTCCTCACCTCACTCCTTGATCAAGTATATATTGGCTTTGATAAAGGACAGTCGTTTCTCTTAGCTCTCCTCGATATCTCCGCAGCTTTCGATACTGTACACCATAATATCCTTCTTAACTGGCTTTCAGACATAGGAATTGCAGGTTCAGCCCTTAGATGGTTAGATTCCTTCCTTAGCAACAGAGGCTATAAGGTAAAAATCAAAAACAAGGAATCACCTCTTACTAATGCACCATTTGGAGTCCCCCAGGGCTCCTCCTTATCACCCACCCTGTTTAACATTTACATACTCCCTCTCTGTCACCTACTCTCAAACCTCAAACTCAAATTCTATATATACGCAGACGACGTTCAAATTTTAATCCCCATATCCAACTCACTGGACTCAACACTCAGGTTATGGAACTCTCACCTGCAAACGATCAACCATCACCTATCAAGCCTCAACCTTGTGCTCAACACTTCCAAAACCGAACTTTTGCTAATTACTCCAGAAGGCAATCCCATCCTTCACCAATCACAAGCTATTACACAAATATCCCATGCCAGAGATCTTGGAGTCTTAATTGACAGTCACCTGAACCTAAAGCATTTTATAAAATATACCACAAAGGAGTGCTTCTACAAGCTACAAGTACTCAAAAAACTCAAACCGCTCCTATTCCATTATGATTTTAGATCCGTCCTCCAAGCTATTCTGTTCTCCAAGATCGACTATTGCAATTCTATTCTGCATGGTCTCCCAGCCTCTACTATTAAACCTCTCCAGTTGCTTCAAAATGCAGCGGCGAGAATTTTGACAAATACCAATCGGAGAGAGCATATCTCTCCCATTCTAAAAGATCTTCATTGGCTCCCAGTAAACTTCAGGATCCTTCATAAATCACTCACAATCATTCATAAAAATATCCACCAACAGACCCCTCTTGATCTGCTTCATCCTCTCAGATTGCACTCGACGGCCAGACCCTTAAGGGATGCTTACAAGGGATCCTTACATGTTCCTCCAATCAAATTAGTACACCACTCAAACATCAGTGACCGGTCATTCTCTACCGCAGGCCCTTCCATCTGGAACGCCATGCCTCCGGACCTCAGACTGGAGACCTGTCTACTAACTTTTAAAAAGAAACTAAAGACATGGCTGTTCAGCCAAGCCTTCCCCACTACAAACCTCATTGCCTGATCTAGTATTGTTCCATCACACTCTTATGTAAACAAATAATCCACATTTCATGCATAGTAACTATTAAGAGGTCGGCTCTTTGCCCCCTCTTTTGTATAGTATTTAATTATTTATTTTCGTTCACCCCTCTTATTTCCTATTCCCAGTTAAGGCATCCTTGTTATAATGTAACTTTTATGCTCCTTGAATTTATTATCTCTTGTTGATTGGTTAATTGTATTTACTGCTTAGTTCGATGTAAACTGAGTTGATTTGATTTGTATCAAGAAAGTCGGTATATAAAAGCCTGTAATAAATAAATAAATAAATAAATAAATAAATGTCAGAGCAAAACTGTGCCAATGGGCAAAATTTTTTTTTTGGTCACAGCAAGCCCTGTTTTGTTTTTTTTTCTTTTTAAGCAGGCAGTCTGGAAAACAATATCTGGTCCCAGTGGGGTTAGAGTTGGATTCTAAACCTCAGATTTTGCAGGACATGTTGACAAAATCTACTGTTGCGCCAGGAGTCTTTATCTAAACAATAATGGAATGTGAATGTATGGCCTGAACTCCACATTGCAGCCTTGTACATCTTCTCTATGGAGGCCAATCTCAGATGGACCACTGATGCCACCATGGCTCTATCACTATGAGCTTGACATGCCTTTCCAGAGACAGCCCTGCCTGGTCTGGGTATAATAGAAAGAGATGCAATCTGCTATCCAATTAGAATGGTTACATTTGGCAACAGCAGTTCCAAGTTTGTTGGGGTCAGTCCGCCTTTTTAGCAATCCAAACTGTGCAAGGTTAGTTCACTTTTGTGGATGAGGCCTGGGGGAAAAAATGTTGGAAGGATGATTAATTGGTTAAAGTGGAAGTCCAACATTATCTTAGACAGGAAATGTCAGCAGTGTGCTCAGAACCACCCTATTCTGAAACAAAAGTGAGTATAAGTTAGCTAAGCCAATAGGACCTGCAGCTCACTGTCTCTATGTGTTAAAGTGGTCACTGTAAAAAATATGACCATCCAAGTCAGGTACTTCAGCTCACAGGAGTCTAATGACTCAAAAGGAGCTTTCATCAACTGGGTGAGTACCATGTAGAAGTCCCAAGACATAGTAAGAGGTTTGATGGGATGCTTCATCGTTAGCAAATCCCCATGAATCTGACAACTAAAGACTCTACAGAGCTGGACCTACCTTCTATATGGATGTGACAAGTGCTGCAAGCATTTTTAAATTCCAAAGTCTAGGCATCTGGCATGTGCATTTCTTGCTCCATTCGTTTGATTCATTTCAATGATATACATGTATCTGACGAACGGATAGAGTATGCCCAGAAACGAATAGTGTGCGTGTATGTACTTGCCACCTAAGTCTTTTGAAGAGCAGGCTAAGAAGTTTTAATATACTACCTAATCCAATATGGAATGCTCGTCTTACATGTACTATTTTACTTCATAGTAGGCCTTACTTTATAGAGAGGCAGAATTGTAAAGAATAATGCAGTCTCTCATATCTTGAACATAAACTATATTTCATAAATTAAATTTTCCACCTTCACGACAGGTTCTATCAACCACATAGTTTTGCCTGTGAATCATTTGCTTTGTTACTTATTGCTCTTTTGTCCAGGAATTCTGCTGTATGCCCGTAGAGAGATGTTGCTCTTGCAGGATGGGAAGTGTTGATTGGTATGGCACATCTTCTCCTTCCATGTAGCTAGGGCCATGTAAGTGCATGGCTATACAGGACCTGGTAAAAAAAAAAAAAAGATATTAGTGAAATGTTTAGACAAAGTAGGATGACACCATGCATTGACTTCTAGTACTGCAGCTGGATCTGTATGGAAAAAGACACAGAGCAGATCATAAAACAGATGCAAAATTATACTTTATGGATAAGTAAATACAATTTTGAATCCAAATAATATCATCAATAGAAGTCATGAGATGAAGTGGAAAGGGAGGCAAATTCAGGAATAATGTTAAAACATATTTCTTCACAGAAAGGATGGTGGATGCATGGAAGATCCTTCCAATGGAGGTGGTAAAGGCCAAAACAATGACAGAATTAAAGCATGGAATAAGCACAGAAGATCCTTAGTTCCAAAGAAATGAAGGGAAAGTCAGAGATGACTTGTAGACTATAGCATTGCAAAAGAAAATAAACTGAGCAAACTGCATGGGCCTTACCGTCTTTGCTGTCATTCTAGAATTCTCTATATAGCAATAGAACAATAATTTGAAAACTAGACTGATACTTTTAGTAAACCTGAGACTGAGGCCTTCTTATAACCCCGGAGAGTATCTTTTGAAATGGTGTACCTACCCAGTGATCATTATCAGTGAGGCTATAAGGTTGCAAGGTGCTTGAGGTATGGCGTATCCCCATTGGTTGGCTGTTGAATCCTGGCGAACTTATAAACCACTTGCGAGACCTTACATCCTTTTCACTCCTGTTTTAATTCCTCTGGCTCACATCTTTGGAGATTTACAAAGGAGAGGACCTCTGTGGAGTCTGACTGTAAATCTTATTCTTATGCTGTATTCAGAAACAGGAGTATGCCTTAGTTCAGTGAGCACTCTGTATCACCAGAAATCATTTTGGCTGGAGGAGCTGTGAATTTGTAGGAAGCATTTTGTTTAATGAAGGCGAGAAGTGCTGGGTTAATGAGGTGCTGATTTGTGTGTGTGTGTGCACACGTGAATGCTTGGCTCGGTTTGTGAGTCAGTGGAAATATTTTTTTTTCCAGTGAGAACTCTGGAAGTGATTAGAGAATCACCGAAACCCGAAGAGCTGAAGTCTCAGCGCCGGACCAGCAGCATCTTGATAGCAACCATTGACGGGAAGGTGGACGACACATGGTGAAAGGAATGGATCCCATTTCATCAGTGGCTTTGAAAAAAAACACCTAACTAAGCCATCCCCATCAGCGACATTCAGCTGCTCAGACTGGAGGGATTTTCTAACCATATGTTCGTTCAGGCTAGTGTATGCACAGACTGATTCTTTCTCCACACCCCCAGCACCCATAATGGTGTAAGAATGGTTTGGGGGCCATTTGCTAGGGCATGCGAGGGAGCTCTGACATTTGAAATGAGCAGAATGAGCAATACCAGAATAAATACATAATAGTCCATTCACCTCTCGCACATGCTGTCCCCCGCTTCCTGCCCTATTGAGCAAAGGAACTCTGTAGCAGTTTCTTCCCTACAGCAGCAGTATGGATGCGCTGTGCCGAGAGGCCCTCTGCCATGCATGTCGGGCCCTCATTACCCCATCCCTGGGAATGCATGGGGCATGGGTACAGAGCCAAAGTTCACATGAATTGTGCCAGTACCATGAATGAGGCTCTTGCTATTTGCAAGGCAGAGCTATTTTCCAGAACTGTTTTCGTTCAAAATAGATCTCGCTTTTTCCAGTGGAGTGCAACACACCAGACCTTTTTTTGTTTTCTGCCCAGCAGTTTTCTTTTGCTCTTTTCTTTTTTTATTTATTTTATTTACAAACATTTGATATTCTGCTTTTTTTTCCCAAGAATGGTTTAAAAAATGATTACAATTAGCTTAAACTAGACTCAAGGATCTATTAATAGTGGCATATATTATAGTGCTGTGTGCAGTAAATCTTGCATGAATGCTCTGGCATGTATCTTAATACTCATGAACTAATAGGCTTGGGTGAACAGCCAAGCTTTTGCATTTTTACGGAAAGTGAGGTAGCATAGTTTAAGGCGAAGAGATAGTGGTATCTCGTTCCAGATTTTGGATGCTTAGTAGCTGAAAGCCCACAGTCTCGTGCAGTTCAACTTTGCCGATGATAAAGGGGCAGGAATAGAAGGGCCTTTTGTAAGGAATAGAGATCTCTGGATGGGGTGTAAGAGGCAAGAAAAATGGAGAGATGCTGTGGACCCTGTCTATTCATACATTTGAAGATGAAGCAGAGGATTTTTAATTTTATCATCATTTCTATTGATAGCCAATGCAATTTGTAAAGAATGGGACTGATGTGGTCAGTTGCTTTGGCCCCTATCAGAATTCTGGTCACAGTGTCTTACAGGATTTGGAGATGCTTCAAACTGTAATGAGAGAAGCCATTCAGTAATGAGTTACAGTAGTCAATGTGACTGGTGATTAGAGCATTAATTATGGCAGCCAGGTTGTGCTGATGGAGGAAGTTGCATAATTGTTGAATCTGACCAAGATGGCTCTCATTACCTTACAGATGTGAGCTTCCATTGAAAGACTGTGGTCAAGTTGAATCCCAAAGCTTCATACTAACTCTTTTGGTTGGAGAGGGATTCCTGACAGAGAACTTTTCCTTCAGTCCCAGAAGAATCAATTTTAATAATACATTTTTTCTGTTTGGGAAATGTGAGATGATGCAGTTTCATCAATGGCCACAGGGTATCAGTAACCTTTACTACAATAAGGTTGTGTCTGTCTTGAACATGCATACTTATGAAGAGTTGGGCTTCAGGATGCAAATGTAGAATCAGGCTGAGGCTTTGGACCACATCAGGCTGCAAGGTTGTAGCTAGGAATGTGCATTTGTTTAAAACAAATGCACAAAACATGACAAACAAGGGCAATTTGGTTCATTTGGGGGCCCCAAAATGAAACAAACCTTATTTGTTGCATTTGTTTTAAATGAATGCAACAGCCTGGCCTGGAGGCTGAGTCCTGGTAACAGTGCCTGCCTTGCCCGGTCCCAGGCCCAACGTCGGGGCCTGGCCCAAAGGCATGAGCCCAACACCGGGACCTCAGCCTACGGTCAAGGTCCAGGACCGGAGCTCATGCCTCGCTGCAGCTCCAATGACATCATCTTGTTTCTTTTCTTCTTCAACTGACACTGTGCAGACCCCAGCGGATGGTGTCAGTTGAAGAAGAAAAGAAGAGGCCCTGGTGTTGGGTCCCAGCCTCTGGGCTGGGCTCAGGCATTGGACCTTGGTCCGGGCTGAGGCCCAGGCTTGGCTTCGGCATTGGGCCTGGGTCCTAACAAAGGTCCTGGCTTTGGGACCTGATTTCCTGACTGGGTCGCAGCATCGAGCCTGAGTCCGAGCTCCAGCATAGGCCGAGGCGTCAGCCTTGTGGGCGAAGGTCATGGTGACCCAACCGTGTCCTCGGCCTATGCAAGGACAAGTCTTCAGCCTGGGCCTTGGTCTTACCGGTAGATCCCCACCCGACCGGGTAAGTGTGGGCTGGGTGGGATCCTGGCCCTGGCATTTTTCTGTGTGGGTGGGAAGAAGGGACAGGAGGCCTTGGGAAGACCCGTTTTCATTTTTTGTCCTTTTTTTTTTTTAAGTGATTGATTTGGTTTTTTTTCACATGAATGAAATGAATCAAACATTTCAGGAACCGAAATTCATGGGGGAAAAACTCCTGAAAACAAACTGAAAAACGAAAACACCTTTTCCCCCCCCCCCCCTGTGCACCCCTAGTTGTAGCACTGGACTGGGCCACATCAGAGTGAGGAACGCCAGTAATGTGCAATAGGAGAATGAGAGATGCTGAGGTATTCTGTGATAGCAGTGTTGATACCAGCAAAGGCAGGTTTCATCAGATTTGGTGGCAATGGGCAGTAGCAGTAGAAGATTTGATGCTGCAGAAGCATGGGGGCCTGGTATGGTGGTGGCAGCAGTGGCATTGGTAGGGACTACATTGTGTTTCAGAGGCAGTCTGAGGCCATGGCCAGTGTGCTGTGAGGTTGATGGCATGCACCTTAGTAGCTGCACAGACCGCAGGTACTAGGTAGTGGGAGGCGGCATTGGAGGAGGTGTGAGATGGTATTGCTAGTGGTTGGGGGGAAATGTGAGAGAGGGCGTCAGCCTGGGTGATTTAAGGGATTGCCGGGAGAGGGTGAGGGGGGTTATAGAGGGGAAAATTAGAAGGGTTCGGCTTCAGGGGGATGAGAAAGGAGATTAGCTGGTTAGAAAGTTAGAAGGGATTCGTTTGAGGGTCAGAGGAGATTGATTCAGTGAATGTATGTGTGTATGAGATGGGATCTGTGCCAGAAATGGGTTTGTATTTGAGAGGAAACAAGGGATGAGAGGCCACCAAGGATGTGTACTGGAAAGGAAAGAGAGGTAAGGATGTAAGGAAGAGCAGGACTGGAGCTGAAAGAGGGTCAAATCCTTAACCCCCATCCTGATCCTGCCTTCCCTCCCAATCTGGATCCTCCCCTGAATTTTTGATTTCCTTAAAAGTATTCAGTGAAAGAACAAGTAGAAGTATTTTAACCCCCTTTTTGGCAGGTGTCCTGAATACAGGGGTTCACGGTGTCCCAGGGCCTCAACTCACTCTCACTTTCCACTAGCTCTGGGGTGCTGGGGTCTTTCTGATGGGGGGAGGATAAACCTACAAGACCCAAGGCTCACAGGGAGAACTGTCTCTTGGTTGCTTTCTCACACAGATGGTACTCACAGTTGTGATGTGCAGGCTTTAGGGTAAACCTCAACCCTCAAAAAAAAGATACTGGGCACACGTTTGGGGCTTTCTAAGAAAAATTCACCGCAACCAAAAATATCTTCAAGCTGAGCTTGCCTCCCTTCAGGTGGCAGGCACTAGGTTAGAAAGGCCCAGTGATGGAAGGTGGGATCCTAGTAGGGGATGGGGGGGATCTCCTCTCTTTTCTTCGGGATTAAACCGTACCTCTGGGTTAGAAAGTCCCAGCAATACAGCAAAAATTAAAGTCCTTACTCCTCCTCCTCCCAGGCACGAATAGTGACAAAAAATTTCTCCCAACAAAACAGGAACAACATTATCTAAGAAAATAAAATCCCAGACACTGCTGTCTTGTGGAAAAGAAACTGATGTCCCTACCCATTCTGTAGGATAGAAGCAGAGATCATCTTTTTCCTGACCTTCTCTAAACCAGTAGAGCTATACAAGTCTGATCTGGGCCATTTTTCTCATGTAACACAGATGGTGAATTTAACATCTACGCTTTCAGGTCAATACAGTAAAGTGCGGCCACGGTTACCCTGCTTCTAACCCGCTTTCTACTCACTTTTCGGCCGCGTTAGTCCAACCCGCGATACACTATCCCCTTTAACCCATTCTTACCGCCTCTTTAAATCACCGGGTAATCCCTTCCGCCCGCGGCATGTATATTAGATGTAAACGATCAAATTAGCTATTCCCTCCCATACAGTAACATGCGCCCCGACTATCGCATTTTACCCTGCCATTTTGCCGCGCGTTTAACCTAACTTACCGCCTACCCTTACCCCTGCGTTAGAGGCAGGGGTAAGGGTAGGCGGCAAACTTTCCCCCAGCCCCCGCTCACCTGCCCTGGCTGCGTCCATGGGTGCTGGTCTCCGGGGCAGCCCCAGTCCTCTCTCCCCTCCTCCCGAAGCAACAAAAGCGGAAAAAATCGAAAAAGGGGAAAAAAAAAAAGTAGCAACGAAGCGACTTACTTTTCTTGCAGCCCTCCTCCGGAGACGGACATTGGCGGAGACGGACATCAGCGGAGACGGACCGCGTCTCCCCTGCCTCCCGGAGGCAGCTGCCGGCGAAGATGGACGCCTGCACAGGCGAAAGCGGCCCCTGTGCGTGCAATTGGGCACGCACAGGGGCCGCTTGCCGTTTGGCGTCACGGCATGTGACGTCATGTCTTGAGCGGCCCAATTTCACGCACAGGGGCTGCTTTCGCCCGTGCAGGCGTCCATCTTCGCCAGCGGGGCCGCTTTCGCCGCCGGCTGCCCCCCGGGAGGCAGGGGAGCCGCGGTCCATCTCCGCCGATGTCCGTCTCCGGAGGAAGGCTGCAAGAAAAGTAAGTTGCTTCGTTGCTTTACACTTTACATGTCATTTCACCAGTCCTCTCTCCCCCCCTCCCTGCGCCTTGCTTCGGGAGGAGGGGAGAGAGGACTGGCAATCCCAAGCATAGGAGAACCGTCCACTTCTTGGTACCTGTCATTTCAAATGACATTTGAAATGACAGATACCAGCGTGTCCGTGAAGCGTTAGGCCAGCGCACCCAGGATACTGTATAGCGCTCTATACAGTAAAATGGGTTGCGCGGGCCTAACGCTTCACGGACACTTCTTGGACGCGGCTTGCATTTGCAAGCTATTTAAATACAGTATTGAGCGGTAGGTGAGCCGGACTGTGCGTGCGGCAACCGTGGGTGCGCCCGGCACTAACGCAGCTCTTCCTACCGCTCCTTACCGTACTGGCCTGTTTGTTAGCTGTAGGATGACAGAGATAGTCTTTGTTTCCTTTGATCTCACATGTATTATAGTGTATAATTTCTTAGAATAAACCATGCATTTCCTCATTTTTCCTGCCTTGGGTACAGTGAGGTAATACTTGGTTAATAGTATCTCCACTATGATAACTGAATTTGTAAAAGTCATGGGGTAATTGTAGAAAGGAGTAGAAGAGTAGTCTAGTGGTTAGAGCAGCATGTTGAGAACCAAAGAAGTCAGGGTTCAAATCTGCTTCTTCTGCAGATACTCCTTGTGACCTTGGTCTAGTCACTTCATCCTGAATTGCCTCAGGTACAACTTAGATTGTAAGTCCTCTTGGACAGGGGAAATAACTATAGTACCTGAATTTGAACTCAGATTTGGAAAAGGCAAATAATCTAAGAAATAAACCAAGGGGAGATCATTCTGAAGGCTTGCACAGGAATCCACCAAAACAACACCCCCCCCCCCCCACACTTCATAGAAAATAAACTCTTCCAGCAATCTTTTCCACTTCTGAGATACCCCCTGCCAAACTGGTTTGGGTACTGGGCTAGGGATCTGTGTCAGGCTGAAGACCTCTGCAGCATGCTAACGTGAATTAATTCTCAATGTTAGTTTTTTTTTTTTTTTTAGAAACAGCATAATATTTCCTGACTTGTACTGAAGGCAGACTTAACAATAGCCTCACAGTTGGGTGAGGCTAATTTGCAATCCAGGTTACAGTCTGGGTTTTTACACAGTAAATCCTCTTGCAGTAAAACACAGTATGAAAAGACAAGTCTTCTGGTTACAGACAAGGCACAAGACATTTAGACGTAGTAGCACAGCATAATATCAAAACATATCAAGGCAAGAACTCATGGATCTTATTTATTTATTTTTATATACCGATATTCATGGGAACATCACATCGGTTTACAACATAGTGAAATAAAAATACAATTAAATAGATGTACAACAAGTTAAATAGTTAATTAAAATACATTTAAATAAAATGGACAGAATATTCTAAACGTTAAATACATTATAAAAGATAAAGTAAAACAGAATAAAATATCATTAGCAAGGATAACATCAATACATGAAATAAAATCTAAAAACTGAAAACTTTGGGTCATGATACAGTTGTCGTGTTCCGGTTATGAGAAAGCTTTCTGAAATAACCATGTTTTTATTTTCTTTTTGAAAGTCTGCGGGTTTGCCTCTAATCTTAAGTCTGATGGTAAATCTTCTCTAGGATCCCACATTTTCTTTTATCCTTTACACCGTCTATATGCTGAACACCCTCTACCCCCTGAGCTCTCCCAGCACTGCTTTTGAATCCCCTGAGGACCAATCTGGATCCTCAGAGGTGGGGCTAACTTTAATCTAAGATATTAACTTGTAAATAGGGGGACGGACGGACGCACATGTGTGCATGTTCGTTGGCTCGTGCCCAGGGACACGGTTTTTATGACATACATGTGTATATGTACGCTTGTTATAAAATAGCCTGGTCACGCGTACATGTGTGCTCAATTTTAAATGGACGCACGCATATCCACCAAATGCTGCATCTACCATGAAAGTGGGGAAATTTTACAAGGGACGCGTGACGATGCTTTTCAACGTTTTCCTAGTTCTCCCAGTTTAGGGCTGGGACTTGCAAACTCCCCTAGTTTAATAGCCTCCCTTCCCCCTTGCTAGCCCCGACCCTTAAAACCCCACTAGCTTTCGCCAGTTTTTTTTTTTTAACACCTACATGTCATCATAGCAGAAGTAAAGTTACATGGTGCACGCCAGTGCATGTGCATATGTACATGCAAATTTCAAGTGTGAATCCTGGAATTCCCATGGCCCGCCCAGACCAGGCCCACGCCCCATCCCCTTTTCCAAACTTTTTATTTGTGTGCCCAGCGGAATATGCGCATACATGGGTGGCTTATAAAATCTGCTCAGCAGGCACCAACCCAACATATACACACATCAACTAATTGATGTGCGTGTCAGGATTTTTAAAATTCACCTTCAAAGTTGGCTTTCTTTGAGACATTCTGTGGCTCTGTGCACAAGGCACCACCCCAGACCCTGGTTCAAGACCAGGAAATACACTTTTTCCCTGACAATCTGCCTCTATCCCTAGTATCAGCTATGAGCCTAAAAAAGAGGAAGCACTCCAATACGCTCTTATTACCCCAAGATCTAACAAAACTGACATCCTGCTCTTCCCACTCTACCTGCTTCTATATAGGTTGGCTGATCAAACTAAACAGCTTCACTAGAGGTGCTTGTCAGGGATGGTCTGCCAATTCCTACCTCCCACCTCAACCCTAGCTTAGGAGTTAAGCAAGGGACAAAATTAGATAATGGAAACCTAGAGAGTCCCCACTCACAAAAAAAAAAAAATAATAATTACAGGACAGGACACTGGCACAGAAAATTTCCAGGACTGTCTTAAACAATTTTGACCAATTGGGGGAGCTCAAGACCCAGATGGAGGCTACATCCAGCACAGACTTGTAACATTGAATACTTTTCACATTACACGTAAAACATCAATACAGACATTTTTCTACAAAACATTAAACACCTCAAGTACTCTCTTCACTTGAACACCTTTGTAGACACCACTTATGCTTCTCTCTTGGGTGGGAGTACTTTTCCCAGTTGATTGTCACCAATTTCTCTCAACATAATAAACTGGGATACCACTCCATAGATCCTTGAGCCCACTCCAGTGAACCCATTTACTGAATTCTTCTCACACGCCATTCTCTTTACCCAGTACCAGTGGACTCACAGGGCACATGCGTGGGGTGTTACAATACAACTACTGCAATGAAATCTTCAGAGTAAATCGCAAAAATCTTCTCTTTTAATTTTCCAAAATCTAGGTAAAAACAAACAAACAAAACCCCCAATCTCAGTCCAGGTCCTCCATATGAATGCTCCTCAGGATGGAAGGGTATTAAGATACCCTTGGACTTCCAAGGGCTGGAAGTCAAGGCTCTAGTGGGGGATGCTGGGTCTCCTCCTGGCACAGAGTCCCAAAAACCCACAAGCACTGGCCTCCTCAACTATTTCTCCTGGGCAAGAATGGTGGCTACAAATTACTTCCAACAAAAAAGAACAGAAATGTTCTCCAAAAATGCCACTCACTTTTCTGATGGCAAAACAGTGCTGTCCTTCTTTGCAGTGCAGGCAGGGAAACACAGCTTTTATTCTTAACCATCTCCAGATGGGGACTGGGGGGGGGGGGGATTTCCTGTCAGAGACAGGACCAGGATCCATAGAAAAATGAAGACTGTAAACACATTCTATCACTTCTGAGACAACCAAAAGGTTAAAGGGGCTCTTAGGGAAGATAAGGCCATTGCAGAAAGACTAAATGAATTCTTTGCTTCTGTGTTTACTAATAAGGATGTTGGGGAGATACAAGTTCCAGAGATGGTTTTCAAGGGTGATGAACTGAACCAAATCACTGTGAACCAGGAAGATATAGTGGGCCAGATTAATAAATTAAAGAGTAGCAAATCACCTGGACCCAATGGTATGCACCCCAGGGTTCTGAAGGAACTAAAAAATGAAATTTCAGATCTATTAGTTAATATTTGTAACCTATCATTAAAATCATCCATTGTACCTGAAGACTGGAGAGTGGCGAATGTAACCCCTATATTTAGAAAGGGCTCTAGTGGCAATCCAACAAACTATAGACCAGTGAACCAGGGAAAATAGTGGAAACTATTCTAAAGATCAAAATCACAGAGCATTTAGCAAGACATGGTTTAGTGGAACTCATGTTATGAATCCCGGCCGCGGGACTCCATGGCCGGGCTCTCACCTCCTCCTCTGCTGGCTCCGGGCTGATCGTGGCAATCCCCGCTCCTCGCTGGGCTCCCACGAGGGAGACGCCGCCGAGCTCCTCTGGAAGACTCCGCCATTTAGGGGCGCAAGCAAGAGGCCGAGATTTAAAGGGGCCGCGGCGGGAAATCTCGGCTTGTCTTCTTGGTTCCTGACTTCGACTTGGCTCCTGGTATTCCGTGTCTGCTGCCCATCCTGATCCTTAGTTTGTCTTCAGTCCTCGCTGGTCTGCTGCCTGCCCTGATTTCTGGTCTGCTTCCTCGTTGTGCTTCACTGCTGCCCTGCCACAACCTCTGGACTTTCTCTGGCTCCGCTTCTCCTCCGCCTGCCTCGACCTGGACTCTTCATTGGACTCTTCTCCTGCTGGTCTCCTGGTTTTGATCCGCTTCCCGGCTACAGATCCCGCTGCGGGCCATCCCTCAGCGGCCTCTCTCCATCTCTTAGCTGGCTCAAGGGTCCACTACCATAACAACTCAGTCAACATTGATTTACCAAAGGCAAGTTTTGCCTCACAAATCTGCTTCATTTTTTTGAAGGGGTTAATAAATATGTGGATAAAGGTGAACCAGTAGATGATGTAGTGCATTTGGATTTTCAGAAGGCATTTGACAAAGTCTTCTAAGAAAACTAAAAAGTCATGGGTTAGAAGGTGGTGTCCTTTCGTGGATTACACACTGGTTAAAAGACAGAAAACAGACTGTAGGACTAAATGGTTAATTTTCTCAGTGGAAAAAGGTAAACAGTGGAGTGCCTCAGGGATCAGTAATTGGACCAGTGCTTTTTGATATATTTAAAAATGATATGGAAAGGAATATGATGAGGTAATCAAATTTGCAGATGGTACAAAATTTTTCAGAGTAGTTAAATCACAAGCAGATTGTGATAAATTGCAGGAGGTCATTCAAATGGCAGATGAAATTTAATGTGGACAAGTACAATGTGATGCATATAGGAAAAAATAATCCATGCTATAGTTACATGATGTTAGGCTCCATATTAAGAGCTACTACCCAGGAAAAAGATCTAGGCATCATAGTGGATAATACTTTAAAATCGTCGGCTCAGTGTGCTGCAGCAGTCAAAAAAGCAAACAGAATGTTAGGAATTATTAGGAGGGGAATGGTTAATAAAACGGAAAATGTCATAATGCCTCTATATCGCTGCATGGTGAGACTGCACCTTGAATACTGTGTACAATTCTGGTCACCGCATCTCAAAAAAGATATAATTGCAATGGAGAAGGTATAGAGAAGGGTGACCAAAATGATAAAGGGAATTGAACAGCTTCCCTATGAGAAAAGGCTAAAGAGGTTAGGGCTGTTCAGCTTAGAGAAGAGACAGCTGAGGGGGGATATGATAGAGGTTTTTAAAATCATGAGAAGTCTAGAATGGGTAAAAGTGAATCGGTTATTTATCCTTTCTGATAATAGAAGGACTAGGCATTCTATGAAGTTAGTAAGTAGCACATTTAATACTAATCAGAGAAAATTCTTTTTCACTCATCACACAATTAAGCTCTGGATTTGTTGACAGAGGATATGCTTAGTGCAGTTAGAGGTAGATCTTCAAAAGATACGCGAGCGCATACTTTTGTTCGCGCAGCAGGCGCGAACAAAAGTACGCTGGATTTTATAAGATACACGCGTAGCCGCGCGTATCTTATAAAATCCGGGGTCGGCGCACGCAAGGGGGTGCACATTTGTGCAACCTGTGCGCGCCGAGCCCAGCGCGCGCTGCCTGTTCCCTCCGAGGCCGCTCCGATTTCAGAGTGGCCTCGGAGGGAACTTTTCTTCGCCCTCCCCCCACCTCCCCCCACCTTCCCCTCCCTAACCCACCCCCCCCCCGGCCCTATCTAACCCCCTCTTACCTTTGTCGGCAAAGTTACGCCTGCTGAAAGCAGGCGTAACTTTGCGCGCGTCGCCGGCAGCCCCGCTCCGTCCTCCGGTCCCGGGGGCTGGTCCTGAGGCCTCAACCACGCCCTCGGGCTGGCGCCATGCCCCCGGGCCCACCCCCGAAACGCCACGGCACGCCCCCGAAACGCCGCGTCATTTCGGGGACGCCTCGGACACGCCCCCCTCCCGCCCCTTTTCGAAAGCCCCGGGACTTATGCGCGCTGGCGGCCTATGCAAAATAGGCGCGCCGGCATGCGAGGGCCCTGCGCGCGTAAATCCAGAAGGATTTACGTGCGTGGCCCTTTTAAAATCCGCCCCTTAGTGTAACTAGGTTTAGAAAAGGTTTGGATAAGTTCTTGGAGGAGAAGTCCATTGACTGCTATTAATCAAGTTGACTTAGAGAATAGCCACTGCTATTATTGGCATCAGTAGCATGGGATCATCTTAGTTTTTGGGTACTTGCCAGGTACTTCTATAGCCTGTATACTTGTATAGCATCAAACCTCCAACAGTGGATTGGCCACTGTTGGAGGTTTGATGCTGGGCTTGATGGACCCTTGGTCTGACCCAGTATGGCAATTTCTTATGTTCCTTCCAGACTGGTTGGATACTGAAATAGGGATATGCTTCATCCCCTTCTCCTGTGTTTCAGGCTGTGGGGCCTAAAGCTGAAGACTGGGGAAATTCCCATAATGGCATATTCCTCCCTTCCAAAACTTTACTAAATCCTCCCAACTGATTTCCTCCTCTGCCTGCTTTTATACAGGCTTGGCTGACCAATCCAAATAGTCTCACTGGAGGTGCTTGTCAGGGACAGTCTGCCAACTCCTACCTCTTTACTTAGGACTTATACTGGGGACAAAAGTAGATAGTGTGGACGTAGAAGGTCTCTACCTATTGTATTTACAGAAGTATTGTTGCAATAAAAATAAATGTTTTACAAGTCTCTTGCCTCTGACAGCTCTGTTTTCCATCCTGTGAGCTGCATCTGTCCGCATATCAACCTGATTAACTCTGCCTACTATTTCTCCAACTACCACGCTATGCAGTGCTGAGCGGAATCCTCTGCCCTGCCCCCTCCCTGATGTCATCTGTGGCGACAGCATAAGAAGCCTGAAGCGCCACTGGAAGGGCTCCATGCCTGTGGCTCCGACAGATCTGTTTTCCAGCTTGTGAGCTGCATCTGCCCACATATCAACCTGCTGAACTCTTCCCCTTTGTTCGCACCTTAGTGCGCCCATTAGTGCTCTCCCGATCTATATTCCACTCTTCAACTTAGTCGTGCCTGCCAGCTGAAACTGTTTCTCTATCTTGTCACTTTACTACTTTTGATTGACTGCCATGGAGATTCCGACGATATCAGGACTAGGTAAATACGGCTACCTCGGTAATCTATGCCATAAACCCAGAACTACCATCAGAAATTCACTAATCACTATTTACCTACCATTACAACTGCCACTGTTTTGGTTTTCTCTATCTCTATTCTAATATGTAACACTCAATCCACTAGAAAAAATATGGCTATTATTTATGATCTTCTAACTAAACATAAACCTGACTGTTTCTTAATTTCTGAGTCTTGGCTTTCTGAATCTGATACCGTTACTATCAACTCGCTATGTCCTATCGACTATATTCCTTTTTCTGAACTGAAACCTAAATGCCACGGTGGAGGGCTCCTTGTCATAGTAAGTTTCCCTCACACCATGCAAAAAGACTTTACCCTCTACTTACCCTTATGAACTCTTACTTATCTCAACGACTGTTGCAAACTTTGTAGAAATATACTGCCCTTCTGGACTTTTGCAATCCAATTAATCTCTTCTACTCAAAACGTTATCATTTTTCCAGTTGACCTCTCTAAAACTATCATTGCCGGAGATTTCAGTCTTCACCTTGATTCAACATAGTCTCCCCCCACTGTATCTTTGTTCACTGAAGCCATGGCAGGCCTAGGTTGGGAGCAATTGATAGATGTTCCCTCCCATAAATCAGACTGCACTCTTGATCTCGTGTTCTGTAACCCCCTATTTGTATCCTTACCACCCATTATGCTCTCTGTAGATCCTGTACCATAGTTTGAACGCTTTCTTATTTCTTTTTCTATTAACATAAACCATCAATTCCCCAACCTTTCTATTAAAAAAAACATCCTTTATAAAAGGAAAAAGATATGCATAGATGTTTTCGTGGAAGCTTTTCTTCCCAATATGCCCACAATCTTAAATAATGAAATAGCTCAGTCACTGAATGGAATTCCACTATTACTTGTACCCTTGACTCTATTGCCCCTCTAATACCCTGTATGGTAAAACCCAAACCTACTGCCCCTTGGTTTTCTGCCACTCTTCAAGCTCTAAAATCCACTCTCAGATGCCATGAACATCACTGGCATAAAGATTGTACTCCCGCAGCCAAAGATGGTTTCTTCACCTGTCTAAGAAAGTACAAAAAAAGAGATCAACATTGCCAAAAAAACATTCTACACAAACAAAAGATCAGCTACCAATGGAAATCCCTTGGTTCTATTTAATATTGTTAAGTCTCGACACGATTCCTCAAACTCCCCCCATTTCAGTTGGTAACTCTTTTTGCAACTAAAAGCTCTTCATTTTCAGAGCAAAATCACCAAAATCTCCGATGAATTTTCTCATCTCCCTACCTCTAAGGTTAACCCTCTATCCACAGAGTGTACTTGGTCTTCTTTTACCCCTGCAGATTCATCCACAATCACTCACATCCTTCATAAAATGAAAATTTCTTTCTGTCCTTTCAACCCTTGCCCAAGTCATTACTTAAAAGCCTTAGGTGACCTTGCTAGCCCTTTACTTTGTCAAATTGTAAATCAATCCCTCAACTCTAGTATATTCCCAGATACACGTAAACAAACTTCTATTCTCCGAAAAGAAAAAAGAAAACCATAGACATTTCTGATCTCAGCAACCTATGTCCGATTGGCTCACTTACTTCTCTTGCAGACAGAATCTGTAGTTTTACATCAACTCATTGATTTCCTATTAGACAATGCAATTCTTCATCCAAATCAACACGGTTTTCAAAAAGGTCACAGCACAGAAGTCCTTCTGCTATCCTCCTTTGACATTCTACTTCAAGGTTTTGCTACTAACATTGACTACATTCTAGTGTTATTAGACATCTCTGCTGCATTTGATACTCTAGATCACAAAATTCTGCTTACTGGGCTGCAATCTATTGGTCTTGGGGACACTGTCCTAAACTGGTTTCAATCTTACTTATCTAATCGCTCCTATCAAATTAATATTGGACCTCATTCTTCTGATTGGTACACTCTTTCTTCTGGTGTCCCCCAAGGCTCATCTCTCTCTGCTATCCTATTTAACATTTATTTAATACCTTTATGTGATTTACTCAAGGGCCTTGGTATACAGTTCAAGATTTATGCAGACAACATTCAATTTTTTGCACCCTACATCTCCTCCTGGTCCACCCCCTTATCTACTGTTTGTCTATACATTAAAACTATTAATACATGGCTATCTCATAACCATCTCAAACTTAACACTTGAAAAACAGAAGTTCTTCACTTGTCTACAATTCCGCTTGCAGTCCACCTTCACATCTAATTCTTGACGGTATATCCATCCTATAGTATCAAAAGCTTGAAACCTCAGGGTTAACCTAGACTCTGAACTATCCATGTCCAACCATATTTCCACAACGGTAAAAAAAAACCTCGTTTTAAAAACTCCACATGTTGAAATGTCTCCGCCCACTACTTTGATGATTTCCGTAATGTGTTACAATCTCTTATCTTCTCTGGTCTATCTATTGTATCTTATCTGGTCTTATCTTCTCTGGTCTAGACTATTGTAATTTTATTCTAATGATTATTTTATTATGATGTTTTGTTGCCAATCTAATTTTATGTATTTTGGTTTTACTGTATTTATCTTATTGTATTTTACCAATGTAAACCATTATGATGGCTACACCGAATGATGGTATATAAAAGCAGCAAATAAATAAATAAATAAATAGATAAATAAATAAATAATGCCCTTTACCTTGGTCTCCATGCTAATGCCCTTCGTCCATTACAATTAATCCAAAACACTGCAGTGCGCATATTAACAAGCACTTCCTGGAAAGATCACATTACCCCAATTCTGCAATCTCTACATTGGCTACCTATCTGCTTTGGAATATATTATAAAATTATTTCTATCAAACACAACTTAATACATAATATCTCTTCCATCTGGTTATGCACATCCCTCCACATTTACCAGCCAAATAGTAGACACTTATGGTCCTTAAACAAAAATCTACTTGAAGCCCTAACATCCATCTAACTAGGCTTGATATAACCAGGAGATGCGCTTTCTCAGAAGTGGGTCCATTACTCTGGAACTCCATTCCAGACTATTTAAAGCAGATCACTAACCACAAAGAATTTAAGAACAGCTTAAAAATGTACTTTTTCTCCATCACATTTGGATCACCTTCCACCTCTTAAACTCCTCTTAAATCAGCCCTAGGCACACACTAGCTACGACCATCTAGCTAATCTTGTTCTTATTAGCTTTATTGAGTCTGTCTCTCTCACTTTTTTTTGTCATTATACTACTTTTTAGTTCTCTATGTTATGACTGACTTTTATGTAGTTTTATTATGTATTTTTTTTCCTTGTAAACCATTTTTGACCAACATTTGTTGTAAAGGCAGTATCTAAACAATTTTAAATAAATAAACACATAGTCGGTTCAGTGTGCTGCAGCAGTCAAAAAAGCAAACAGAATGTTGGGAATTATTAGAAAGGGAATGGTGAATAAAACGGAAAATGTCATAATGCCTCTGTATCGCTCCATGGTGAGACCGCACCTTGAATACTGTGTACAATTCTGGTCGCCGCATCTCAAAAAAGATATAGTTACGATGGAGAAGGTACAGAGAAGAGCGACCAAAATGATAAGGAGAATGGAATAGCTCCCCTATGAGGAAAGACTAAAGAGGTTAGGACTTTTCAGCTTGGAGAAGAGATGACTGAGGGGGGATATGATAGAGGTGTTTAAAATCATGAGAGGGCTAGAACGGGTAGATGTGAATCGGTTATTTACTCTTCCGGATAGTAGAAAGACTAGGAGGCACTCCATGAAGTTAGCGTGTGGCACATTTAAAACTAATCGGAGAAAGTTCTTTTTCACTCAATGCACAATTAAACTCTGGAATTTGTTGCCAGAGGATGTGGTTAGTGCAGTTAGTATAGCTGTGTTTAAAAAAGGATTGGATAAGTTCTTGGAGGAGAAGTCCATTACCAGCTATTAATTAAGTTGACTTAGAAAATAGCCACTGCTATTACTAGCAACAGTAACATGGAATAGGCTTAGTTTTGGGTACTTGCCAGGTTCTTATGGCCTGGCTTGGTCTCTGTTGGAAACAGGATGCTGGGCTTGATGGACCCTTGGTCTGACCCAGTATGGGATGTTCTTATGTTCTTATATTTCTTTCCTTAGATTTTTGTTTCTGATATTAAGGTTTAGGGCATTTTTATTTTGTTGGTCTGCTCTATTTCTTTCTCTGCTCTTGGCTTGAGTATCTATAGTCAGGGCCAGATCTAGGGCAAACAGCATCTGGGCAAAAATTATTGATGACACCCCATACCCATACATTATCTTCCTCTTTTCCCCCCCTCCCTCCATCCATTCCTTCCCCCCATTCTCTTTCCCCTCTCCATCTCTCCAGGCATTCTCTCTCTCCTCCAGGCATTTTTTCTTTTGTCCCTGCTCCAGACATTCTCTCCTCCTCCCCTTCCTTCAGGAGTTCTCTCCCCACTATCTCCTGATACTCTCTTCCCCTTCCCCTCCCTCCTCCAGGCAGTCTCTCTCTCCCTCCTCCCCTCCATTCTACCAGTCATTTTCTACCCTTTCTTTTTCCTCTCTCAAGGCATTTCCTCAATGCAGATAATATATTCTAGAGTCACCTCAGAAAAAGCAACACAAGCTCTCCACCACTTAGCACTTTAGAAATATAAAACCCAATAAAAAAAAAAAACACATTCCAACCCAATAAAGCAAATTTGTCACACCAAAACAGCACTAACTCTCAGGACTCAAACAACAAAAATCTAACTATGAATTTATTATACTGGGTTCTAGAGGACCAATGCTTTTCTTACTGGGAAAACAGAACAAGCTGGACTGCTACAGATCCCTACATAAAAGTTAAGACTAGTAAAATACCTCACCTCTTTCACACATGCAGAACACAGACAGATGTTCACCTAATACAGAATAAGGAATCTCAAATTAGAAACAGAAAAATTTGGGCAAAAAAGCTGAACTGGAAATTCTAAGAAGGCAGACTCTACAGGCAGCACCCTCTGGAGAAAGAGAAATGCATTTCCTCCTGTACTGTGTAAAATGCAAAGACATCAGAGATGCACATTACCAAAGCTGAGCTTATTCCAATCACTAAACAAAGTATTTTCTACCATTGTTATCTGGGCATTTTATATTTTTTTAGCATGTTGGTCCTGGCCTTTTTATGTGCTTTCAGCACCTTCCTATTCCAGGGTCTCCTTTCCATTGTCTGTTTCTATTCTCTCTCCTCCTGTTTGTTTCAGTTCTTCCCCTACATCAGTCTCTGACATCAATCTTTTTCTTTCATCTCATTTATCTGCCTCTCTGTTCATTCATAACTAGATATCACCCTTCCTTTTTTTTCTCCAGTTCTTGCTTCCTCAGCTTTTCTTTCACTTCTCTAACTCTTCCCTCCATTGCTCCCTCTCAACTCTCCATCTCTCACTCATTGATCTCCAGATATATGGCCCCATTGTCCTAATCCCCCAACTGCTGCCTCCTTTCTGCATCTCTCAACTCTCAACAGTCCTAAGCGGACTCATTCTCCAACCATCCCCCTGCAAGCTCTCCTTTACCTCTTTTTCCTTGCCATGTCTCCACATGTTTCACACCATCCCTTTCCTTGCCCTATCCTACTTCTCTATCTCTTACCTCCACACATTGTCCTTCCCAGGCCTCACAATCTCCCTATTTTCATTTCACAACTACCTATCAATGTTCTATGTCTCAATATCACCCTCTTCCTAGTTCTTCTTCCTTCCTCCCCATTTTCCTGTTCTCATTCCTTCCCCAGTCTCGTTTCCCCATATATCTTTCACCCAGGGCTGGTGCATCCTAATAGGTGAACTAGGCAGTCACCTAGAGTACCAGCCATTAGGGGGCGGCAAAGAGCAGCCATGTGGGGCTACAACCAGAGACCATCCCACTCATGGTTGAGAGAAGCAGAAACTTGGCAGGCTGTGAGCAGTGCCTCTGTTTGTGTGTGTGTGTGTGTGTGAGTGACAGGGACTGTGTGTATATGAAAGAGCAATGTTGTTAGTGAGAGAGAGGGAGGGAGGCTGTGTAAGGGTGTGTGTGTGAATGAGACAAGGAACCTAAGTGTGTTTGTCTGAGTGAATGAGGTCGGGGCCTTGACCGGAGGGGGGGGGGGGGGGGGGGCGGGTACAAGGCAGAGGGTGCCTAATACCCTTGAACCGGTCCTGCTTTCACCCATTCCTTCATCTCCCATTTTTACCTTCTATATTCACCCATTCATAGACCTCATCTACTATTTCCTGCCTCTTATTTCATCATCAACTTAAGCTTTTGTTGCAGGTGTGGACCTTTGGACCAAGGTGGAGTTGGTGCAATCTGCAGGGAGGAGCGTGCAGGTTCCCACCGTCGGCTGACAGAACTGGCTGTGGTAGAAGCCCAACTGGTGTTTCTCCTATACCAGCCCTTGTTCCCCTTAGGTTGAGCCCTCTGGTGCTGGTGGGGGGAGGTCCAGAGATCCAGTCACAGGCCAAGGTCTGGGGCGGGCTGGGTTCAGGCATAGTCGGAAGCTGGTGGTGGTCAAGGCAGGCAGCGTTCAGACATAGTCAAGCAATGGTCAGTGGCAGGCAGAATTCAAGCATCGTCGAGAGTCAAGTGATGGTCAGGGGCAGGTGGAAATAAAGCATAGTAGAGTGTCAAGCAAGCCAGGGTAAGAACCAGAGAACAATCCGAGGGAAGGCAGGACAGATAGGCAGGCAGGGAGGTGAGGAATGGCAGTGTCAGGCAGGAAGACACAGAAAACACTGAAGAAATGAAGACTGACCACAAGACGAGGACCTGACAAAGAACTGAAGACTGACTACAGGACAAAAACAAAGACCAGGAACTAAGGAATGAAGATCAGGAACTCAGGAACAAAGACCAGGAACAACATAACAAATGCTGAAGCAACTTCCTCTACTCAAGTTAGTGGACCTATTGCTGAGGTGTCTTGCTGCAGGGGAGCTGCCCTTAAATAGAGCAGCCTTGATGGCATCATCAGCAGGAGTTGCGGAGACTTTCCTGCCACAGCTCCTTTAAATTCTCTGAAGTGACGCACTCATGCGCCTAGGAATGGCTCTGCATGCGAGAGATGGCGTCGCAGACAAGTTGAGCTGAGTGGCCTGCCGCATGTTCTTTCGGGGCCTTCCTCGGCATTAGTACTCCTTCAACTGGGCAGTCCATGGGACTGTCCCGTGGACTGCCGAACATAACACTTTTCCCCTGTAACTCACCCTCTCCCCCGGCTCCAGTCTCTTTCTACCGTCATCTCATATACTCCCCCCTCTTCATCCTCCCACCCCTAATCCCCATTTCAGGTTTCTCTCCATCTCCATGTACTCTCTCTCTTGCCCTCCAACTTGATCCCCAGATTTGTTCTACCCCATCCCTGATCCCCTGTGCACTCTCAGTCTTCCCTCTATTTGTGGGGTCCTCTCCCTCTCTCTTCCCCTACTGCCAGTCTTTTCTCACTCTCCTTCCCTCCCCTTGGTCCTATCCCTCTATCCCCTCTCCCACTTCATGTTCCCACATTGAGTCCTCCCTTCCTCCCCCTTCCTCTCCCTGTATCCCCACCACCACATGTATAGTCTCGCTTTCCCCCTACCATTGCCTTGTGTGATGTAGGTCTCCTACTCCGTGCCCTTGATTCCCAGAGCTTTCAATCTCTGCCCCCCTTCACCCCCACAACTGTATCCCCCAACTCTTCTTTGGGCCCCTTGAACTGGCAAGAGTGGAATTTAATAGTAGGGATGTGAATCGTTTTTCAACGATTAAAATTATCGTCCGATAATGTTTATATCGTCTTAAATCGTTATAGAACACGATACAATAGAAATTCTAACGATTTATCGTTAAAAATCGTTAAATCGTGTTAGTGCGCACTAACTCGAGTTAGTGCGCACTAACTCCCCGTTAGTGCGCACTAACTCGATTTAGTGCGCACTAACTGAAAATGATACAAATAAACACTTTCCAGGTCACTGAAGGTCAGTTAGGAATGAATATGTGTTCCTATTGGCTGGCTGCCCTCTTATCTATTGATATTACCAAGGTTACCACTGAGGTGATGGTTGGGGGGATGGGAAATGGAACTGGAAACTAACGAACACCAACAGAAAATGAAACAAAGTGTTCACACTTCCCAGGTCAGTAAAGGTCACTTAGGAATGAATATGTATGTATGTATTCCTATTGGCTGGCTGTGCTCTTATCTATTGATGTTACCAATATGGTTGGGGGGATGTGAAATGGAAACAGTTGGAAGCTTGACAAAAAAAGTAATGTAATGATCAGCACTCACGTGACTAGAACTTGTTTGTTTATTATTTTTGTTAGCAGGCACCTGAAATGCTAGTGCATGTTGAATTTGCCAATCACTGTGAATTTTAGAAAGGTGGTCCTGGCTGGAACTGTACACAGTTCAAATATATGTAATTGATTGTTGGTAAGTGTATTTTTTAAGTAGCCACACTGGCACCAGTATGTTTACTTTTCCTCCTACTTAACTCACTAGCTCAGCTTTGTAAGAAGGGCTTCTCTGCTTGTGTGTTGTTTTTGTTTGGTGTGAGGAGAGCAGAAACATCAGATCTTTATTCAATCTACTACAGTCATCTCTTACAGTGCCCTATCCCTATTAATACCAGGAGTGTTGTGATCTTCCTGCACACAGTGCCCTAACCCTGATACCAGTCTGAGACAGCTCCCTCCCTGCATTACTAGTGAGAGGCTGGCTTCACAGACAGGGGGGAGCTGCCTGACCCTCACTCCTGACTTCCCCCATGTCCCAGCTAGTGAATGGTGTGTGGGTGAGGGGGGGGGGGGGAGGATGGTGAAGTCTGAGACAGCTCCCTCCCTGCATTACTAGTGAGAGGCTGGCTTCACAGACAGGGGGGAGCTGCCTGACCCTCACTCCTGACTTCCCCCATGTCCCAGCTAGTGAATGGTGTGTGGGTGAGGGGGGGGAGGATGGTGAAGTCTGAGACAGCTCCCTCCCTGCATTACTAGTGAGAGGCTGGCTTCGCAGACAGGGGGGAGCTGCCTGACCCTCACTCCTGACTTCCCCCATGTCCCAGCTAGTGAATGGTGTGTGGGTGAGGGGGGGGGGGGGAGGATGGTGAAGTCTGAGACAGCTCCCTCCCTGCATTACTAGTGAGAGGCTGGCTTCGCAGACAGGGGGGAGCTGCCTGACCCTCACTCCTGACTTCCCCCATGTCCCAGCTAGTGAATGGTGTGTGGGTGAGGGGGGGGGGGGGAGGATGGTGAAGTCTGAGACAGCTCCCTCCCTGCATTACTAGTGAGAGGCTGGCTTCACAGGCAGGGGGGGAGCTGCCTGACCCTCACTCCTGACTTCCCCCATGTCCCAGCTAGTGAATGGTGTGTGGGTGAGGGGGGGGGGGAGGATGGTGAAGTCTGAGACAGCTCCCTCCCTGCATTACTAGTGAGAGGCTGGCTTCACAGACGGGGGGGAGCTGCCTGTCCCTCACTCCTGACTTCCCCCATGTCCCAGCTAGTGAATGGTGTGTGGGTGAGGGGGGGGGGGGGGGTGGATGGTGAAGTCTGAGACAGCTCCCTCCCTGCATTACTAGTGAGAGGCTGGCTTCACAGACAGGGGGGAGCTGCCTGACCCTCACTCCTGACTTCCCCCATGTCCCAGCTAGTGAATGGTGTGTGGGTAAGGGGGGGGGGAGGATGGTGAAGTCTGAGACAGCTCCCTCCCTGCATTACTAGTGAGAGGCTGGCTTCACAGACAGGGGGGAGCTGCCTGACCCTCACTCCTCCGGGGTATTGTGATCTTCCTGCACACAGTGCCCTATCCCTGATACCAGGGGTGTTGTGATCTTCCTGCATGCAGTGCCCTATCCCTATTAATACCAGGAGTGTTGTGATCTTCCTGCATGCAGTGCCCTATCCCTATTAATACCAGGAGTGTTGTGATCTTCCTGCATGCAGTGCCCTATCCCTGATATCGGGATGTGTGCAAGAAGATCACAACACCCCCGGTATCAGGAATAGGGCACTGTGTGCAGGAAGATCACAACACCCCCAGTATCAGGAATAGGGCACTGTGTGCAGGAAGATCACAACACCCCTGGTATTAGGGATAGGGCACTGTGTGCAGGAAGATCACAACACTCCTGGTATTAATAGGGATAGGGCACTGTGTGCAGGAAGATCACAATACCCCTGGTATCAGGGTTAGGGCACAAGTTCTAGTCACATTGACTGATCACATTACTTGTTTTGTCAAGCTACCAACTGTTTCCATTTCCCATCCCCCATATACTGTCAGTAGGAAACTTGGTAACATGAATAAATAAGAGGGCAGCCAATAGGAATACATATTCATTCCTAAACTGACCTTAACTGACCTGAAAAGTGTCAAATTGTATCATTTTCAGTTAGTGCGCACTAACTCCCAGTTAGTGCGCACTAACTCCCGTTAGTGCGCAATAACTCGAGTTAGTGCGCACTAATCGGAAAAAACGATTTTTAACGATTTTTTAACTAAAAAATCGTGCCTAAGACGATTTTCTTGCCCTGCCACACGATTTCTATCGTTAAGACGATATGGAAAACGATTCACATCCCTATTTAATAGCACATTAATTTTCTCTGCTACATGGGACTAGTCTTGTCATTTGAGCTGCAAGATCCTGTAGTTGAAGCTGACAAGCGTTTAAGTGTTGCTGCTCCTGCTGTCTCTACACATGACATGTGGGGCACAGAGGCAGATCTGGCTCAGCAGGCTTTGGTGAAGCTTAGCCTCCTATAGCTTCATCTTTTACTGAGCACCTATGATCACTCCTGCTACCCCACCCATTGACTGACCAACCCAATGGGTGATGCTGGCAGCACCTAAGACGCCACTTGTCTCATGACACCCCAGATTTCCCTACCCAAAGATCAGCCTTGTCTGTAGTATCCTAGTCACCCCTCACATCATATTTACATTTTATTCTCAAAATGTATCATTAAACCTATTTTCCTTTGTGTTCTGAAAAGCCAAATGAGTGAAAGAATTAATTTGATTACTGCACAGAAGCATAGAAGATAAATTACACAGCTGAATCTTTTCAGAATAGTGTGAGTAGCAAGTTCTACTGGTTTTAAGGATGGACGGACCTGATTGTGCATTGTGGCAGCAATTTTCGATCACCTGTGTCCTTGTAAAGTACACATTTAGCGCATATATTTTATAGTCACTTTCCAAAAACAAAGTGCCCAGGTAATTAATTGTTCTTTGAAAAGTCATGTAAAGCATGCACCTTAAAAGCGCTCTCTAATACTTTGCCCCCGCTCTTTTATATGGACAGCCGAGAGGGTACTGTACTTGTGATAATGTCATGTACCTGCCTGGACCTAAGCACACCTCTGGGAATGTCTCCTCTCAGAGAGGATTTTTCAGCCAAGTTATTATATCTGGGTAAATAGCTTTGACAATTGTTCTCCCTATTTCCATAAGGCCTTCAGATAGTCTTATAATTCTCTTAGACAATCATACATAAAAGGGTTAGATCATTTCAAAAGAGAAGGATATGGCTAAATAAAATTTGTTGTAATCCTTTCTTCCTTCTCTGCTTAATTAACAAGAGAACACCCAGGAAAGACAGAAAGTATTCTCCTAGAAAAGACATATGGTCAAAGTTGAAAGTAAGATATTATCTGTCCACAGCACTGTTCCAAGCTGTTCTCAGTAAAGAGCAGGGCTTTGAAATGTATCACAAACTCCCTAGAGCCTCATTTTCTCCTCCTATAAAAAGCCTTAAGTGCCCGTTAGAATTATAGGAGATGTAGACCAATTACCCACTCAATTGGCCACAAAGGTGTATACCCTGTACTTTATAATTGGGACCAAAAAAAAATATCTATACAGGAATTTTTTATTTTTAATTACAGGACCTATAAGGTGGTGGACTGACCAATCTGCTGTATGGAAAAAATGATCCATGATGATGTCTCATTTTTTAATGGTTTTTTTTATTTGGCAGTGAAGCAAAGTTTTGAGAGCAGATGAGACGGGCTTTTTTGGCCCAAAGAGAAGGAATCAGAAGTTAATGAGTCATAGTATTGTATGGCACTCTTTATCCACTGAGCATACTGCTAGTGTATCAGTTTCACCAGTTAAAGGAGAGACATCCATTGTGCCAAAACATGTCAGGACAGCCTCCCTAGTTCTTCAAAGGTCTTTTAAATTTCAGTAATTTACACAATGTGCCAATAAAATAAAGATGCTCATTGTAATTCCTCTAGTAAGACTGAGCCAGCCCAGGGAAGTCATATTACTATTTATGGGCTAGCATTGTATATTTTCAAAGCTAAATATACAATGCTAGCCCATAAATGTTAGAGGGAGATTTTTTGTGGGATGGGGGTGAGGGGAAATGTAGTTTGGGAAAATAAATATGCCTTTAAGTAACATTCTTGAAAAACTTACTTTTGGTTAATATGAATAAAGAAGATGATTCATCCAAATTCAGGACTTTAAACTTGTAGAAATTCAGAATTTTTTTTTTTTTCACAAAAACAAACAGGCAGATTTTAAAGGGACCGCTTGTGCAAAAACGGCCCTGTACTTGTGTATGTGGGCTGTGTGTGAGCAATGTGAATTTTAAGAAGCCGGGTAGTATTGTATCAAGAATAAGCCGGAAGGGAATGGGTGTTCTGGGGTGGAGCCAAGATGTACATGTGTAGCTCCTGAATTTTGCAAGGCTGACCATGGCAATGTAGGCCAAGTTATGCAGGTAACTTTGTCACTGGTCCTGGTGAGGTGCAAGTCTGGAGACTGTGGGCCAGATGGATCCTGAACATTGGAGAGGGAAGGAGAGAGCCTCTTTTAAAGGGCTAATCTGATACTCTCTATTAGAAATGTGCTTCGTTTAAAGATATCAGTTTGGATTTTGGATTGGGCGCTCCGTGGAAAATTTGTTTTCCCAAGGTTCATTTTTTGGGCAATTTTTGCTGAAGTGTGTAACTAATGGGCCTTACTGCCCTAATAGAACTTACGGTGCACTAAGGGGATAATTTATCAAAGTGCTATATGGTGTTTTTGCATGTGAAAACACAGCCTAGCTATCAGGGCCCTTGTATGAGGGGAGAGAGAGAGAGAGAGAGAGAGAGAGACTAGCCATAATGCCCTCATACTAGGTAGGTATTTATACCTCTATATGAGGCCTACCTAATCAGTCGGGGTGAGGTTTAGGTATTAGTGTAGTGGTTAGGGGCCACCTTGAAATTCAGAGTGAGACATATGAACAGAACAGTGCTCTCTTGTGAAGATTTGATGAGAAAACTCATTTACCCAGGTAGAGAGTCCATCAAGTTAGGTTGAGAGGACATTGCACAAATCTCATCTTTGGGTGAGTTTCCTCACTCCGAAGGTCATCAAATCTTCACAAGAGAGTGAAACTGCGTTTGAAGCAGAGAGCGGTTGGTGGGGTTTGGAGAAAGCAGGTTTAGATTTTCAGTGGACTAAAGTAACAAGCTCTGTCCAAAGTGAGAGCCTGTATCATAGTATAGTAATAGCCGGTGAGGCAGGCTTTGTTTTTGTTTTTTTTCCTTTAAAAAAAAAAAATGTAGAGAGGGGGTGGGGGGGGGGGGAAGCCCATAGTTGTGCACTGGGCTGAAACAGGGCATGGTCCCTCTTTAAACTGAAGAAATCAGTGTATGTGCACAGAGCCTGGCCCTAATAAGCTCAGGCTCTGAAGAGAGAAAAAATAAAGAGAGAACAACACCAGAGTGCAGCAGTCTGGAAGCATGACTGAAGGGAGTTTGCAAGCGTCAATGCAGAGTCACCGGGACAGCAAAAGGGAGTATCAGGAGAGCTTCGGACAGAGCCAGGTGTCCTGGGATAAGTTTAAAAAGATCCTAGCAACAAACAATGCTCATCTTGCCACCCTTACAAAGGAGAGCTTACGCTGCGTGAGAGTAGAGCAAAGCACTGGCAGTTATCCTGAGAAAGTCACTGCAGAGAACCTGGTGGGAGCCCAGCAGCTGAGTGATGCACCTGACTGCAGCTCAAGCTGGCATGAGTGTCAAGATCTGGAGCCTGCAATGACTGTAATGGAACTCACAGATAGCTCATGGTGGAGCTTCATAGCCGTACCAGGAAGCAGCAACCCAGAGTGCCCAGAAGGGATGCAGTGCCAATTGGCCTAGCGTGGACATGGCAGGGAAACCAGATGGAGCTGTTGCCACTGAGAACCCGGAGGAGGTACAGCCATAACTCTAGAGGAAGGCACAGAGAAGACCCCAGCAGAAGATGCCGCAGTGACCCCAGAGGGAGGTGCGGCAAACTCTTCAGCAGGAGCTGCTGCAGAGAACCTAAAAGAGGAAACTGTGGAGAGTCCAGAGGGAGGCACTGCAGAGAACCCGTGAAGAGGAGACCATGAAGAGCCCAGAGAGTGGTGCTGTGGCGACCCCAGCAACTAGGGATACAAAGGAGCAAGGACTGGCTCTACAAAGGAGACACCGGATGCCAGGAAGCACTCACAGCTGGTGACAGAGGAACCAGCACTTGATGTCCTCCAGCTAGTCCAAGAAGCTCTGTCATGGAATTTGAACCCAGAGCCAACAAAAGACTTGGGCAGATTGGTCTTTTTCTGCCATCATTTCTATGTTTCTATGTATGTTATGTAAAAAGACTGGGGGTTCACACTGCATGAACGGCATACTAGGTGGTAGTGATAGTGCTGTCCAGGGTAACCCTAGTAGGAAGGGCTGAGCATGACCCTAGAAGTCTAGTGGGCAAGAGGGTCGATGAGGGGGACTGGTGATATGAAGCACTTCCCTGGTTAGAATCCAGGGTGAATGACGCTTGGTCCAACGGGTCCAAGCTGAGGGGAGGGGTATGTGAGAGAGTGTCCCTAGATTTCTCGTATAAACCCTTGCAAGTCCAAGCTAGATGCCTGGTCCACCTTAAATCCCTTAAAGGGATAATGTTCCATGGGCAGGACCCTGCTGGGCAGGAGGAGCTCAGAGGGCATCACCAGTGAGAAGGGAATAAGAGTGCAAGCCCAGCTGCGATAGGGAGGCCCCATCCCTCCAGAAGTAGAAGCTCCTGTACCGCTCTGGGAAGTTATGTGTACAGAAGACTGCAAAGGCAGGCAGTATTGTGTAGTTTATTTTGCTGTGTGAAGTTAATAAAGTGAAATTGCAAGAGAAAAGGCTGGAGTCAGAGTGTTTACTGCTCCAGCCCAGAGGACTTTGCTCAGCCAGTCCTCAAAATTAGCGATAGAAGGAAAAGTGGCATTGTGAGACTCAAAGGTGAAGGGGAGGAATATGTAGAGGCTGATGAGGAAAAAGCAAAATTACTTAACAAATATTTTGCTTCGGTGTTCACTATGGAAGGACCTGGAGCAGGAACACATACCACAAACACAAATAAGATTGGACGTGAGGTAAACCTCAATCGATTTTCAGAACAGTGTGTTCATGAGGAGCTAACTAAACTTAAAGTAGTTAAGGCAATGAGGCTGGATGGGATAACACTAAGGGAACTTAGAGATGTCCTGACAGCTCTGCTGGATGACCTTTTCAATGCTTCTTTAGAGTCTAGAATTATTCCAGGGGACTGGAAAAGGGCAGATGTGGTTCCTATTCATAAGGAGGAGGCTGGGAACTACAGGCCAATTCGTCTGACTTCTGTGATGAGCAGACAAATGGAATTGCTGCTAAAACAGAGGATAGTGCACTTTTTGGAATCCAATGGTCTGCAAGATCCGAGGCAGCAAGGCGTTACCAGAGGTAAATCTTGTCAGACGAATCTGATCCATTTCTTTGATTGGGTGACCAGAGAATAGGATCAAGGGAGAGAACTAGACGTAATGTACTTGGATTTCAGCAAGGCCTGTGCCACGGTTCTGCACAGAAGATTTATAAATAAATTGTGCGCCCTTAGTATGGATTCTGGTGACTGATTGGGTTAGAAACCTGCTGAGTGAGAGGCGACAAAGGGTAGTGGTTGGTAAATGGAATTTTCTCTGAAGAGGAGGTTGTTACTAGCAGTGTGCTTTGGACCGGTTTTTTCTTTTTTCTTTTTCTTTTTATTTAATTTCAAACAAATAACATTGAACCAATATGTATAGAAAAAACCAGAAAGGAATATTTTCCACATATTTAACGATAACCGTTATTACGAAAGAACAACAATATCTGAATATTATAAGCAGACTCAGGGGGCATTACATTAAAGCAGTAGTTTAGGTAAATTCAGCAAATAGGGAAATCCAACCATTATTTTATTTGCCCTAGGGTAAACTTACAGAAACATTCAAATATATCAAAAAGGTATAACAATTTCACAAAAATATAACATTTTTCAGTGGAAATTAAGTTCTAGAAGAAGAGGCCATGCTATGAGGCTCAAAGAGGAAAAACTCATAAGAAACATTAAAAAATATTTCTTGTCAGAAAATATGGCAAATGCATGGAAAGGTGGAGGAAATGAAAATCATAAGATCACTACAGAGATTCTTAATTGCAAAGTAGTAAAAGGGAAAGTCAGACCAAGTGGAATCTATGCTATTAAAACGAGAAGAAAACTGGGCACATAAGATGTTGCTTACACTCTTGGTCTCTAGTAGGCATAATAGGCAGAAAATAAAATCATGGAGCGATCACTCACTGACCACACTGTCAGTGTTGGAAACATGAGTGATTGGTTATTAATCATTTTCAAGTATAATCGGTTTGTCCACAGCAACAAGGGCTCACTCTCACACCACTCACTCATTACATACCCCTTGAAGGTGAAAGAGATGAAAAGGTGGCATGTAGGGCATATCATAAAAAACAGGATGCAGCAACTCCCATTCAGTAGAGAACAGACTATAGTAGCTGCTATATAACAACTAGCCTCCAATGTGTCGCAGATTAGCTGCTTTATTATAGTATTTTAAGTTAGGTAAACCCATGCTATCTTGAGCCCAAGGTTTCATCAAAGTACGCATTACAATGCGTGCTCTGCACCTGGCCCAGAAATATCTCAGAAGGAGTCTAAAAAGGGAATGAATGTTCTGTAGAGTGAAAGAAATATGGCGGCAGTGGTCTGGGTGGTATAAAATAGCTATTCGGGCAGCTGAAAATTTGGTACAGCCAGAGCACTGACTTTGATTCCTGCTCTCTGACCACTGTACTCACAGCATTGTGTCCTCCCACAGGCTGACCCACGAAGAGCACTGCTGACTTGCTGAAGACCGAGTTTTCAGGGAATTGTTCTTGTACACACTTGTAAATATTACTGCTTTGCTGATACACTTATTATATATTTTCATTATATTTTCTTCATTACATACTCCCATTATTATTAGTTGTGTTACAGCCATACTGTACTGTATAAGCAAAAGATAAGAGTGGTTGCTAAGCCTGCACAGAAATAAAGGATCTGGATAGGCCTTATACAAGTGTCGCGATTCCATTTCGTAACAGGGAGCTATATGATTTTATAGAATTCACTGTCAATCCATGCGGACCAGAGGCTTTAGACAATTTGGCCTGTGAAATAAATCTATGTATTTCTTCAAGCTTTAAAGGTTAATTTAAAAGTTGTAGCTCAAAGGCTTCCAAATAGAGGAAAAATAATAATTCATTTGTGATAAATTACTCAGGGTAGCAAAATACAGTTGACCATAATACTGCGCAAATACTGAAGCAATTTCCTTATTAGAATTCCCAAGTTTTCAGAACAATCCTTCATAGCAGGAATGTATCTAGAACCCTGTGGTAATGTAGTCAGTTGTGGCTTAGGAAGCAGCCAAGAGGAATAAGGAGGTAGATTGGCTGTTTCCTTAAGTGCAAATTTATTTACAATGAAAATAAACAGAAAAGAAATGCAGCTCACTTCACAGTTTTGATAGCACTCAGACATTATACACAACAGGTCATCACATAAACTGGGCTCCTGCCTACTCCTCAAGACCTCTCTAACCCTTCTGGGCCCTGACTCCTTATAGTATAGTAAGGGGATCCTCCCTTCACCCAGAATCCCTTGCGGGGCTGATCCTTACGGAGGACTAGGCTAGATAGTTGTATGCCATTGCAACTGTCTTCAGTCAGGGCCATACACCAAGGCGTCTTCCAGTACTGTCTACTGTGCAAATATAAATCAAGCAACTATATCTTACCATTGAGTGATAACTCAGATTCCCTCCCTCTCTCCTCCAAGCAATGAACACTGCCTATGCGGCATCCACATTGCAGTTAACCCAGTGCGACTTGTAATGGGATTTGAACTCAGTAGTGTTTATACTGAACTAAAGTTGCTTTTATACAATTTAATAGAGTATACTATGCATATAGCCAAATCCAGGAGGGATAAGGAAACAGATACTCCTGTAGCCTGGGAAAAGGTTGCAAATAAAGCTTTGTGAAAATAAAAACATGACAATCCAGCTGACAGTACTTATCTGGTTAAGTGGCGGTAGCTGTCATCAGCCTGACTTTTCCGGTTCACTTTCCCTCCCCTCCTGAGTTAAAATGTGCTAAACTGACCATATATTTTTGTACGCTCATTTTGTGAACATAAAACTCCTTACACTCACAAAATGAGTGCTCATAAGCAGGTAAACTTGTGCGCTCAGGTGAATGCACCTTTCTGCATTGGCTTCATAGAGAACAGAAGTATAACAATAGAGTCTTAAATAGGAACTTTCTGAGCATACAATACAGAGCACTCCAGGCTATTGGTCAACATAACACAATGCACACTCAATAAAAAGAAAACAAAAAAAGGGTGAAACAGTGTAATTTTTTTTTTTTACTTTATATTTATTGCATTTTTAACAAATAAAAAGAATCATCTTTGCACAGCAAACAATGTGATCACACAAGAAGAAAAAGAAGAATGGTAATACAGCCCAAACCATAAAGAAACAAACAATGTATACTTATAACATTTCAGATCTCAGATTACAAACCACAGTAATTATTGGGGAGAAAAGCAGAAAAAGAAAGGAGATCTAAGAAATACCTTACAAGAAACAGCAATCAATGTGAATAAACCTGCAGCATTACAATATACATCTTCACGCACTCAATTTAATTCAATGGAAGTTCAGTAGATTGCCTGGAATCTAGGACAGTACATACAAAGTTGTTCTGGTATAAAGAAAATATAACAGTTTGTTCTATACATTTACAGGGGTACCTCAATAAGAAGAAGGCTCCAAGAGACCTGACTTCGTGGTGGACAGCCTTTCCTTCTTTCTTGGGCTATCCTTGCCATATCTGGAAAGACTCTAGCTACTTGACCGTGAAAGGGAATGTTCAGATTTTTAAAGTAACATCTCATAATATAGTTAACATCATGTTCATTACTAAAAGAAACCAACAGTGTTGTTCTTTCAATAATTTCCTGAGATGAAGATTCCAACATAACAGACAAATTTTCAAAATCTATAGGGAAGCGTGCAGCCACTTCCTGACCACTAAAAGATCAAAAAAGCATGCCTGGAACGCACTTCCAGAGGAAGTGGTGAATACCAAAACTGTGAAGGAGTTCAAAGGGGCGTGGGATAAACACTGTGGATCCATAAAGCCTGGAGGATGGGAATGAAGAGAAGAGGTATGGGGTGGCTTGCGTGAATGATGGCTACTACCTGGTGATTAATACCCTTATTCAATAAATATTCACATGGTTAATGCGACTCTAACATTGCTCTATGCGTCAATGGCAAGAGGAAATGTGGAAAAGAGGATTTGCATTCAGGCAACAACCAACAAGGTAGCATAGTCTGGGTAAACATATAAGCGTGGGAGTAGCTTCCTTGTTGCGGCGGTTACTACCCCGAACCAATTAAGCCTGTTACTTCACTTTGAATGCATATCCAAGCGCAGCTCACTGCTTCAATGGCAGGGGGAATGAAGAAAAGAGGATTTATATTCAGACAATAACCAACAAGGACTGTATTGCAGGGTCTGGGTAAACAAATAAGCGTAGGAGTAGATTGCTTATTGCGGCGGTTACAACCCATAACAAATTAAGCCTGATACTTCACTTTGAATGCATATCCAGTGCAGCTCACTGCTTCAATGGCAGGGGGGAATGAAGAAATATGATTTATATCCAGACAACAGAAGCTCACTGCTTCAATGGCAGGTATGGAAGGAAATTAGAATCAAAAAGTTACCAATAAGGGCCCTGAACTCAGCGGTTGGAGTAACAGAAGATTGAGAAAATAAGTATGACAGCTTGCTGGGCAGACTGGATGGGCCTATCAGTCTTCTTTTGCCGTCGTTTCTATGTTTCTATTAGGACGCAGGGTCAGTCAAGATGGCTACTTGTCCAAAAAAATGGTACTACATCCAAATAATGTTGATTACAAGTTCATAAGGGTAACAGTTGTGGAAGCAGAGCTGAAGCACATCTTACTTTCTACATTGCTTCATGTGACTTTCAGATACACATTTTATATGAAAAATGTGTGAAAATCATGTACATATTTTTCTTTTATATGACCCAGGAATAAGAGCAAAAGAGGAAGCAATAGAGCCAAGAAACAAGCATGTTCCTATTTTGAAGGATCTACCAAGTGCTGTTGATTTTTCAGAGAAATGCTGAGAGTGTTAGTGCACATAAGAACACCCAGCAATGGAGAAAATACTGTCTCTTGTAATTGCTCAACAAATTGCTCCCATGCCTTAAAAATAATTTAAAATGTTTTACAAAGTAAAGCATTAATTTCTAGTTCACAACTTAAACAAAGCAGATCTTGCACAACTCAGTTCCACAGATCTGATGTATGCTATTAAAAAATCATATAATATTTCAAATTACCAGGACAAATAGACCAATGATTAAATTGTAAAGATGCTTTTAATGCATGGAAGCAGTGAGTGCAGAGTTAGCATTTGATTTATGATGGTTTATCACCATATGCTATGTATGAGCAGTAAGTGCAGAGAAGAATAAATAGGTTTGTGTATGTTTATAGCCATCATTGCCTGAAAAGTGGAATATAAATCACCTTTTTCAAGTTGCTTTTAAATCATGAATGTAAATCAGTCACCATCACGGATGAGGGCCACATGGTAGGGGAATGAAGCAGATGAATCCCCTGATGGAGACAGAGGAATGCATTTATACCTTGCTGAAAGCTCTGCTTTGATTGAGCTATGGACTGGGGAGACTACTACTTTGCTTGAATCACACATTTGAATGATCCTTAATAAGTGCAATAGAAGATATTTTCTATGGAGCAATCTCTTTGAATGTTTGAAGGAAAACTGTTCTTGATAAATAAAATTGAAAAAGGTTCTGTATTTCTGTATTATATGACATAACAGGTTCTGCACTACCTGTTATCATACCATTATGAGGGTCTTAATATTATGAAAAATACACTCGGGTAACTAAATTCAAATTTCTAAAGACACAAAGGCTTAATGTTCTTTCTCTTAAGGGCCATCATAACACCGATGTTGTTACTTAGTTAATTTAACTTTTCCTCCGCTTGACTGGTCATACGTAATCATCAGTCTAGTAGAGTTATTTGAAAATACTTTAGATGAAAACATTTTTTTGCTTTTTAAATTTGTTCATAAAAATTGTATACATTTATCAATTGTATATTTGCGATGAATTAGTACTCACCAGGACTGGTGCAAGGGGATTTGGTGTCCTAGGCACCTTCTGCCCTGTGCCTGCCTCCTTTTCATTGCACTGCCCCCCTCCTCATTGCGCCACCAGCCCCATTAGGGTGCGCAGCCCCACATGGCTCATGCCCCCTAATGGTCAGCACCCTAGGCCCAGGCCTAGTTCGCCTAGTAGTTCTGCTGGCCCTTGTGTTCACTCATACTTCAGGTCAAAATTTGCCTGACATGGCACCATGTTTTGAAGAAACTGCTTCAGGGGTTTAATCGCAAATTCAAAACGCCAACCAGTGCTCTCTGAAAATCAATATATAAATCAAAAGTGTGTAAATAGGCAGGTTTGCAAAATATCTCCAGTTCATTAAGACAGTAGATTTCAACGGTCCAAAGAATAGCAAAACATGCACTTACTGTCTCATCAATGAAGTCCTTGTGAGGAAATCATCACAACTCACGAGTGAATATAGCTTTCTCTCATGCAGCCATTTTGAATGAATGGTTCTGACAGCCAACGTCCTCTTATATACCATCCCTTACACGTATACGTTGTTGTACAAATGACACAGTGATGTCACAAAAATTTTTTCATTCAAATGAACACAGCCCATTCTATCTACTTATTCAAACTGAATGGGACCACTGTGTTCATACAGAAAATCCAGGCTTGTTCTTTAAGAACCCTACTCTCCTCTCGCAAATGTTCATGCTCAGTCTCTAGAACAGCTCACTGTATATTCGCAACCATTTGTTCATATTCAAGAAAATGTGCCACTATTGGTGCTTCCGTTTTGCCACTGTTTAAACAGTTCTTATGTTCAATCAGATGAGTCTTGAGCATAGAGATGTGCTTCGGGTAAATAAATTTTGTGTCGGGTTTCGTTTCATTTCGGGGCCCCCCCCCCCCCCCCGCAGGAATATCATTTTTCCATTGTTTCGGGGGCCCCGATTTTTGGGTTAGTGCACGCTAACTTCCGTAGCGCACACTAATTCCCGTTAGCACGCACTAACTCAAAAACAAATTTTTCCCGAAATTTCAGAAAAAATCAATCGTTTTTCAGTTCTTTCAAACCTTTCCAAATTAGGCAATTTCATTGACATTGCTAATTTGGGAAAAATGATTGCACATCCCTACTTGAGCATCCGTTTATTCATACCAATGTAGTATAAGCCACATGGACAGTTTAAAATATATACAACAAACAATGCTCTGCAAGAGGAATTAGCTACCACAGGGTAAAATTTACTAGATGTATAAGTGACATAATCCTCTTGAATTCTGAGTATATACCAAAAACATTCCTCACAGATAGTGGCCAAATCTTCACATGGCATGGGCTGGAATGTTGAAGCTCTAGTAACTTGATCACAAACATTGTGACCCCTTGAAAAGGCAAACCGTATTGATGCTTGAAACAGGGGGTGAGTACGTTGTAAAACTGACCAATGTCTCCAAATCAATTTACATATCAATGTCGAAGACATAGAATATCTTAAGACAAAAGTCTGTCTATCTGATTGTTCATGTGTTTGGGGTTGAAACAACAAATCTCGATTGCTATATAGAGCTCGTCGATAGACGTTATCCTTCATCCTTTCTATCTAAAAAATGATTTGCCATTATTTTAGCCTGAGATTTGAATTCACTTGTAACTAAACATAATCTGGTAATCGCAAAACTTGTCCCAGAGGAAGATTCCTCTTAAAGTTAACTGAATGAAAGCTCTCATTAGATTTTCAATAAATAGTAATTTTGAGAACATGTTGGTCTTTAAAAATTTTCATGTCCAAAAAAGCAATTTCCTGTTCATGAAAATTAACTGTAAATTTCAAAACAGAACCATGGGAATTCAACAAAGAATGGAAGTCCATTTATGATGAAACCGACCCTTGACCCAGGACAAATATATCATCAATATAGCACTTCTAGCATTTAATGCAGTCTTCCAGTATTTCCAGTTGTTCTCAGTCAAGTATTTGGATTCAAAAGCAGCCACATAAATGTTGGCAACATCGGGGGCCATTGCAGCACCCATTGCTGTTCCACGTACTTGTAAATAATATTTCCCATCAACAGCAAAATAATTCTTACTTAATGCTAGAGTTGCTAATTCAACAATGTATTCTGTTGGAATCCTCGGATCACTCCCTCTCGTATTAAGGATTTCTTTCAATGAAGCCAACACCTCATCCTGGGGAATTATAATATGCAAAGATTCAATATCAAAAGTGACTAAAAGCCAATCAGGTTCAGCAATAAGCTAGTTCCCGAAGAAAATAAATCATGCTGGTACTATCCTTTATGTATGACTGAGCTTGTGGGACTAAAGGTTGTAAAATCTTATCCAAAAAAATGGAAATGAGTTCCGAAACAGAACCTGTTGCTGACACTATTGCACCCAGGGGGGTTCTGGATCGACTTATGAGTCTTTGGTAATATGTACAAAACCGGGATCCTAGGATGGTCTCTAATTAAGAACTCTCTCTCCTTCCCAGTTAGGAAACCTTCCTTTTAACTGTGTTGTACTAGAGTTTTAATATCTTCCTGAATCTGCAATGTAGGGTCTTTCTTGCACACATTTTTCATGTAAACCATAGAGTATAATTGTTTTTTTCCCATACCAACCAATAAAAAACTTGATACTAGATAATGACATAGTGGTAAAAGCAACATTATTAACGGAAGTGTCAGTGCTAAGCAACTATCATGTACTATGCATGGAAAGAGAGAAGATCATTAAGTACAAAGAGAAGTAATTGGAGACCAAGAAAAAGTGGCTTAAGGATTTAGGAATGGATCTAATTGTTTGGGTACCACTGCTTGATTAAAAAGAATTTCCAAGCTCAACTCAATATGCTGTTTGTATATATTACACCGTATAAGTTTTAGAAAGAAGCTGTTTGGCACAATGCAAGCATTATGAAGAGCACTCACAGTAAATTTTAGAGATTGAGCTTATACCCAACACACGCTGACTTATGATTGAGGTTCATTGTTGCATGGTATGCACAGCACAGACACAATGTAAACCCCTCACAGCCAGTTCTGTAAATATATACTCTGTATCTAAAGACTCCCACCTCATCCCACTCCAATAGTGGAAGTAGTGTGTTACGGTTCTGCCTGCTGCACAGCCTCCCCTTCATCAGGTGTCCTCAGCTAGCATCGCTTCCAGCTGTGCAAGTTACCTCCTTACTGATCACCTGATGCCTCAGCCCTAGTCCTACTTAACTTAGCCTGTCCAGTCCCTCAGTGCCTCTTCATTGAGTCACCTTGGCTCTGACCTGCCAGCCTTGTCTTGTGGCCTACCCAGGCCTTCTGCCTTGCCTTGTGGCCTATCTGGGTCTCCTGCCTTGCTCTGTAGCCTATCTTGGCTTCCTACCTTGCTCTGTAGCCTTCCAGCCTTACTTGCTTTGCTCTGCAGCCTTCTAGGCTCTCCTGCATTGCTCAGTGACCTTCTGGGCCAACCTGTCCTGCCTTGTACCCTTTGAGCCTACTGTGGTTACCTAGCCCTGTCAGGCTTTCTTGTTTACTGTTGCATGTCTTAGTTCTGTTCTTGTCCAAACCAGTCCTTGTCTGGTCCTGTCCTTGTCTTGTTCAATCCTTGTCCTGCCTAGCCTAGTTCAGTCCTTTGTTTCCCAGGCCTTGCCCTTGTCCTTGGTTCAGCCTTGCCTGTATCTAGTGCCTGCCTGTCCTCTTCACCAGTCTTACTACCAGTGCCTGGATCCAGCTCCCAGCATGTGGCTGATACCAACTCCCAACCTGTACACAGCTTCCAGCCCATGCCTGCTCCAGCCATGATGTTCTGCAGGAGACAAGTTCCTCCAACCACCACAACCCAAGGACTCAACCTGCAGGGGAGGGGGCTGGTTAGGAAGAAGACTAGTTCCAGTCCTGCCCTGCAGTCCTAGACTGCTTCTGCAAGGATGCTACCTGATTCCAGTCTGCTAGACTGTGACACAGAGCATTTCCCCATACAACTCACCATACAAAATACCCCTCAGAGACCCTTCCACTTGGGTAATCTCTCTGAAATCTGTCATCACTATAACACCTTAGGAAGATACTCTGTTCCTAAATTTCAGTGAGATCCATCAAGTGGAAAAATTGTACAAACATTGCATTCTGATCCAGAACTCTAAAACATCTCCTCTTGGGAGAAGCAGATTGGAAAACAGAACAAGCTGGACTGCTGCAGTTCCTTACACAGAAACTACACCCTAGCAGAATTCCTCTCCTCGATCACACATGCAAAAAGATCCTCACTGAATATAAAATAAGTGATCATAAATTAGAAACATGCAGACAAAAACTGAAATGGTTAAGTCAAGAAGCCAGACACTGCATGCGATGCAACACAGGAGCGCTAGAAACAGAAATGCATTTCCTCTTACACTAAGCAAGGCCCTAGTCATTGTTTTTGTGGGGAGTGGACTACCATACTTTATATGGATTATACTGTTCTTGAGAACTCAGTGAATGTGGAGACCAATAGGGCCACACTGCTGGCATCATATGTGTTCAAGCATGATCTATTCTAGACAATGTTCTTTGTTTGTATTTTCATAACACTCCCCACAAGAATAATGCCAGGGGCTCAGTAGCTCCAACCTAACATACTACGCCCCAAAAAAAAATGACGAAGGCTTAGTAGCTCGAACATAACATCCCTCACCCACAAGAAAAACAACAAAGGCTTAGTGGCCCCAACATAATGCACCCTTCCCCTTACAAGAAAAATGATGACAGCTCAGTGGCTCCAACATAATATCCCCCATAAAAATGACAGTGAGGCCATTCTTCTCTTCTTCCCTCCTGTCTCCACTATCTTCCTCTTGCACTATCCCCTGCTCCCAGCCTCCTCCATCTCCCCACTACTCCCACGTCCACTTGATCTCTCCCTCTCATTCTCTCCCCTCAACCGCCCTTCTCTCTTCCCATCCTACCTCTGCTCTCTTCACCTTCCCCTGGCTCTCCTCTTACATTAGCCCCCATCCCCTTCTCTGTCCCTTCTAGAGGACAAGTGGGGAAGAGTGGAATTAGAAGGAAAAACAAATGAAAAATGAAAATTCCCCTGGGTAGGGGAATAAGGAATAATACCACTAAAGAAAATTGTTCTTTTAAAGACTCTTTTCCATCCTATTAGTACCCCAACTACCAGGGATGTGCAGAGCAAAATTTTATGTTCATATTTCTTATGTCCGAAAGGGGGTCCCACTTGCGGCCAATATGGACATAAAAAAAATCCAATGAGTTGGGTATATGTACATATGTGCAAAAAAAAAATTTAAACCCCCTCACCCTCCTTAATCCCCCCCCCAGACTTACCACAACTCCCTGGTGATCGAGCGAGGAGTGAGGACGTCATTTCTGCAATCCTTGGCGAGAAGCATGTGACGTCGGCGGCATGTCGAGTGACGCCGGCGTCACGTGATTCCCGGCGAGTTCGCGCTGGACGGCTCGTTCGGCCCAAAAAGAACTTTTGGCCAGCTTGGGGGGGTCAGGAGGCCCCCCCAAGCTGGCCAAAAGTTCTTTTTGGCCAGCTTGGGGGGGCAGGAGGCCCCCCCAAGCTGGCCAAAAGTTCTTTTTGGGCCGAACGAGCCCATCACCAGGGAGTTGTGGTAAGTCGGGGGGGGGGGGGGGGGGATTAAGGAGGGTGAGGGGGTTTATATTTTTATTTTGGCTCAACAATCGCGATTTCCCACATATCCAACATATCTATGTTGGATATGTGGGAAATCCGATCGTTTATGTCGAATCAATTTTTTAAGTTAAAAAAAAATATGAGTAGCGTTTTACTAATGCGGTCAATCCGAATGCACACCCCTACCAACTACTCTTCCCTGATCCATGCCCAGCAAAACGTCAGTGGCACATTAGATTCTGCTCCTTGTCTTCCAGGACTATTTCATGATCCCACTGCTCTCACCATACGTGAAGGTTCCGCATGTGCTTGGCACTCTGCAGTGCCTGTCAGTTCCTTCTTACTTCCTCTCTCCCAAGGCCTACCAACACCTTTCCATGCCTGGGCCCCTCATCCACAGTCTCTGACTTTTCAGGCCCTTCCTTCTTGTGTGTTCACTGGGAGACAAGCTCAGTCCCTTCCTACCTACATCTGGGGAGTCCCTTCTGTTGGTTGGGTTGTCATACTTTTATTTTTAACAAAGCTTTATTGGCAAACCTCTTCTTTTCCCAGGCCACAGGAGCACCTGCTGAATTTGGCTATATGCAGAGTACATTCTATTTAATTGTATAAAAAGAACTTTAGTTCAGTATAAAAACCACTGAGTTCAAATCCCAGAACAAGTCTCCTTGGGTTAATTGGGATGTGGATGCTGCAGAGGCAGTGTTCACTGCCTAGAGGAAAGAGGGAGGGAATCTGAGTTATTGTTCAATGGTAAGATATAGTTTGCACAATCCTGGAAGAAGCCCTGGTGCATGGCCCTGACTGAGGACAGTTTCAATGGCTGGGATAAGCTGAGATCTGATATAAAGTAGGGGGAAAATCCCAGGGTAGATGAGCATTAAAGCTCATGGTACAATAACCAAATAGTTGCAATTGAGCTGGAAGCCCAAATGAGCAGGAGGAAACAAAAAAAAAAAGTCTAAAACTGGATGGCAACTTAAGATTGCATTTTCCAAGTAATTTTCCAGAACAAACATAAATTTCCCAAACCCACATTGTTGAAATCATCTTCTCCTTTTCAAGTTGCAGTACCAGTGCCTCAGGCTGGTGGTGGGATACTGACTGTCAGAGAAGACAATGTCCTGTATGGGTTGGCCTGGGGAAACATGCAGCTGCTCATCCAATAGCTAGACCAGCCAGGACGTGCAGGATGCTTGTGGTGGCCCAGCTATGCCATGAGAACTTCCCTGCCTGCCTCAAGCTTGGCTGCCCATCCACTGGGACATGCTCTGGCTGCTGGGCAGGAAACACGAGGAGAGACAAAGTGTGCTCCTTGCCCGAGTGATGCTGCAGTTGGGGGTAAGTGTGCATACTAGCTCCTGATCTAGAGGCAGGTGCTAACATTCATTGCAATTACCATCAGCACCGCCACAGTCACTGACATATCAGCTAGACTCTGCCTCAGATATCAGATGCCCCAGACAGACAGACAAACTGAGGGGCTGATGCAATAAATATGTGCTGAACACTCAGCACCTGCTTTCCTAACGCGCCCCCAGGCACCCTTCCTGGGGGCGCCATGCAATATGCAAATGAGGGGTTGCGTTATCAAGGCGCTAGGGTCGTTGCTCGCCCCTAGCGCCTCCTTGAGAATGGGAGCCGACGAGCATCAGCAGTCCACTGTTTAGAAAAATGGAAGCCAAATTTATCGGTGTCGGTTTTTTCCTAAACGCCGCACAGCCAGGGGTTCAAGAAACAGATGCTTGTCAACTGCCAGTGCATTTTTTTTTTTTTTTTTAGTTTTTTAAACATTTGTTCCTCCTACTTAATATCGTAATGATATAAGTAGGAGGATGTACAGAAAAGCAGTTTTTTCTGCTTTTCTGTACTACTTTTAAGAGCACTCAGCAATTAACGCTTGCTCCGGGCAGGCATTAATTTCTAAGCGCAAAAATGTGCGTCTACTTTTTTTGCATTCGGAGTGAATAGCTAATAGCCTCATTCATAGGCATTTGCTTGTGATGTGCGCTATTAGTTTCACCCTGCGTTGGTCGCACATTGTAGAGGCGCTAATCCCCTTATTGCATAAGGAGATTAGGTAGCGCCTATACAACCTGTGACCAATTGCGAGTTAAACAGTGCGCTCAGCTGAGCGCACTATATTGCATTGGACTCTGAGTGATACTGTATAATCGGTATGCTGGTTGCAATAATTTGTTATGCATGTTGCAATCAGATCTATATTTTTCAAGCTAAAGAAAAGATCTAATAGAGATATGTCATTAAAAATACTAGGGCTTATACACAATTGACATTTTTGCCAGTGTCAGATTTTTGGCCTTGATTGCACTATACAAAACTGTTTTATGGCTTTATTTCAAATGTGAAATCAGGGTTGGACAGGACAAATATGTTATATATGAAAAAAAAATATTCAAATGCCACACAGTCTTATCACTAACATATGGCCTGAGCGTAATGTCTGAGAAGCATGCGCATCTGTCACATTGTCAGAATGTACCAGACACATATGCCATCTCCACTGTGTGTGGTCCTTTTCACCACCTATTTAGTCTGCTAAGTTTAAACTTGCTTTTCTTCTTTTCTTACCTGGTGGCTGGTTGTGCTGCTTTGTGTTTTCCCAAAAGGAGCTCCCATGTGTGGGTTTGGAGTCATGTGAGTGAGAAGAAGCAGAGACCGCAGAAGAAGTCGAGATAACCTTAGAAAAGGGTTTTACAGATGCAGAATTAGGTTTTGGGGTTTATCTGATGAGCACGTGTTCATTTGATATGGATCTTACGAACTATTTTATTTCTTTAGTAGGCGTTAAAGGAGGATTTAGAGCCCAAAACTGTAAAGCCATGCATTGCCTGTGGATTTAAGTCAAAACTTTAGCTACTGGCAACTTCCAGACAGTCTTATGGGCCGATACAGTAAAGTTCACAGGAGAGCGCTCGCTCTCCCAGCGCACGCACAGGCCAGTGTCCTGTGCGTGCGATTTAGTAAACTAAAATATTTAAATTAAGGCCCGCGGTAAAAAGAGGCACTAGGGTCACTAGCGTGTCCCTAGCGCCTCTTTTTCGACAGGAGCGGCGGCTGTCAGCGGGTTTGACATCAGACGCTCAATTTTGCCGGCGTTGGTTCTTGAGCCTGCTGACAGCCACGGGTTCGGAAACCGGACACCGGCAAAATTGAGCGTCTGGTTTTCAACCTGCTTTTCTGTGCACTTCCCCAGTGCCGGCAGAAATTAACGCCTACCTTTGGGTAGGCGCTAATTTCTGTAAGCAAAATGTGTGGCTTGGCTGCACATTTTACTTTCTGTATCGCACTGGAATGAGTAATAGGGCCATCAACATGTTGCGGGCGCTATTAGTCTCGGGGGGGTTGGACACGCTTTTTCGACGCGCTATTACCCATTACTGAATAAGGGGTAAAGCTAGCGCGTCGAAAACGCATGTCCAAATGTACTGTATCGGCCTGTATGTGATGCCAGAGAGAATAGCCAGCAGGTATTTCTCTTTCTGTTCAACGGTTTATGGATGCTGTCCTCAGGAGAGCTAATCAATAAATCAATATACAGAACTTCTTTTCCTTGAGGAACGCAGCATGAACCGCAAACTATAAGAGACTTTTATGACCTAGCTAATTTCCATTCAGTCTTGGGGGAAATTGATTGCCCTCATACTGCATTTGGGCTATCAGCTGCTACAAGCAGTCATTTATTTTACAGAATCCTTCAATGAAGAGCAAAAATGAATAAAAAGAAAATTTATGGCAATAGATTAATTCAGTGGCAGAGTAGAACAGCAGGCTGAATAGAGCAGAAGGCAGAGAACCAGGGAATCCAGGATTCAAATCCCACTGCTGCTCCTTGTGACCTTGGGCAAGTCACTTCACCCTCCATCGCTTTAGGGTGCATCCACAAAGCCGCATTAGGCCATTTACCACACTGTAAATGCTGTTTACCACAGGGTAAATGGCTTAATGTGAGGTATTTGAAATACTTCACATAATTTCAGTCCTGGCACCGCACATATTACACTGAGCTGATTAGGATTTAGTGCCAGAGCCTAGGATAGGTGGCAGCAAGAGCTGCACTGGTTTGAAGCAGCAGTGATTGCATTTATGGAGGACAAACCGCATAAGCTGTGGCACTGTGGAGCCGATGCAAAAAGAAAAAATGCGCTGGGGGTGCCCTGCAATATTTAAATTAGGGGTCGTGCTGTCGAGGAGGTGCAAGGGTCAATTGTGCACCCCAGCGTCTACTCGGGAGAGGTCAGCTCAGGGGCGGATTCCCGATGACGACCGGCCCAGGAGATACCACATGGTCTGCCAAGCGCAGCTCTGTCACAGCAGCGCTTGGCAGACCTCGTGACTACAGCGACTGCCCCTGGGTCAGCTGTCCGCCGGCTAAGAAAACAGACGCTGAATTTATCGGCGTCCATTTCCTAATTGGCCCACAGCCACGGGTTCGGAAAACGGACCCTGGTTAACAGAGCATCCGTTTCCCGAACCTGACTGCCAGCATTTTAAAATATATTTTCTGTACAACGTTTTGGGGGTGCTCAGAAATTAATGCCTACTCTGGGCAGATGTTACTTTCTAGGCACAAAAATGTGCGTATTGGACCCACATTTTTTTTACTGCATATGGAGTGAATAATTAATAGCATCATCAACATACATTTGCATATGATGAACGCTAATAGTTTCGTGGAGCGTTGGATGCGTGTTGTGGAGGCGCTAATCCCCTTATAGCATAAGGGGCTGTGGACGGCTTATGTAACCCGCATCCAACTGCGGGTTAAACAGTTCGCTCAGCTGAGCGCACTGTATTGCAACAGCCCCTGTGTGCAGCGTTTGTTTTCACCCCAAGGGGGTAGCCCTTCAAGGTATGGGTCTCCAAGCTGTGAATGGCAATAGCAGTGGAATCAGCAGCTGCATGCTGTGATTATGATGGAAGGCTGTCAATGAGCCACATATTTAGCAGCAAGTGTATTATTATTATTTTTTTTAATAATAAGGGACAAGCAATAATCAAAGACATTTTGCAGTTAAAACTGTGGAATGGGCTCTTTGACTATTGCTCAACCTATATGAATGTAAATTTTAGTACACATTGTTCGATGCATATACATTTATTCACTTCCTGCAGAGATATTTCTGGAGGTGGGGAGAAGGATCTTACATCTGTCAGTGCCGGCTTGATGTTGCCCTCACCCCCTCCATGCTGATGTCCTCTGGTGGAGCCATTTAAGGAACCTCGGCAGTGTGAAGAGAAAGAAGACACTGTCTGCACCTGAGCATCTGTGCTGAGCCAACCTGTAAAATTGTCACTGATGCTATCTATCTGCTTCAGCTGTCCCAGTTGATCACCTGTCCATGGCCTCACCCCTTCCTGCTGATGTCCTCTGAGAGAACCATTTAGGTGACCTTTGTCATGGGGGTGGGTTGCTCATGAAAGGGTGAAACCAAGAGGATCACCCTTTGGAAGAGACTGGGATTTGAGGCTTTGGTAATTATTGGGGATGTTGGTTGGGCTTGAGCTGTATCAGGCTTTGCTGATGTGGATTGTTTATGTTTTATTTAACTGATTTAGTTAAATGAATTATTTGATTAGATGTAATGTGTCCCAATACTTCCTAGAGAAAGTAGTGTGGTTTAGTCATGGTTTCAGATTTTTAATATATTATTAATGTATTTATAGTTTAAGAATGTATTTTTTCATGTATATTTATATTTTATTGATCATAATGCAATCAAATTTGACATAAGTCATTGGAGGTAGAACATTAAGTAAAACTACTGCAGTATCTTATAAATCTAGAAGGGAGATGTTGAGAGAATGAGGAAATGAATTAATACTACAAGAAGCAGTTGCAAAGGTTAAAAGTTTGCAGGAGGTATGGATATTGTTTAAAAATGCCACCTTGGAAGCCAAGACAAAATGCATTCCATATATTAAGACAGGCCTGAAGGAAAACCAAATGACTGCCAGCATGCTTTAATGGTGAGATGAAAGGGAGATTGCAAAGGCATTAAACAATCTCTATTGGATGTATTACCATCTTCCGCTATGCATAGGTTTGCATAAAAGTCTCATAGCACTGCACAGATATCTACAGATGAGTGCCATGCTTTCCCTTGTTTGTCTCTAATCAAGGAAATACATTTAGAGTCAGATTGTACTTTCTCCAGCTGAGCTAACATCCTATTGGCCTTATTGCAATATAAAATAAATAACTTTATGTTTCAGAGACTGCAAAACTCATTTGGCTCTCTGATGTAATAAACCATTTAATAATTGTAGAGATTAATCATACTTTTCTCTTACATACATTTGGTCTCCCTTTTGCTATCTGTTGTTTATAGAATTTCAATTTTTTTTTCCAAGTCCACAATTTGAGCATTCATTCTTTTCTTTTTGGATTGAGCATACCCTATTAATTTTACCTCTCAAAACAGCCTTTGCAATCTCCCAAAAAAAAAGATAGGGTTTTCCTTGTGATGAGCATTTGTGGCCTCATGACATTTCCATTTCTCAAGCAAAAACTTTGGAAATCCTTATCCTGCAGCCATTCAAGGGGCATTCTTTAGTTAGTCTGATGGGATGAATCGTGCTCAATACCTAGCACAAAAGAAACTGGGCAATGGTCTGAGACAGCAGGAATTTTTATGTTAACTTTAAGAGCCCTCCTAAAGAGACTTGTTATTTATTTAGATTTTTATATTCTGCTTTTCACACTTTTTAAGCACTTCAAAATGGATTACATTCAGGTACTGTAGGTATTTCCCTATCCCCAGAGGGCTTACAATCTAAGGGGTAGATTTTTAAAGGTTTACGCGCATGGCCGGGCCTTACACGCGCTGGGCCAATTTTCAAAGGCCCGGCCATGCGTGTAAATCCCCGGGACACGTGTAAGTCCTGGGGTTGGTGAAAGGGGCAGTCCAGGGGGAGGGGCGGGGCTAGAGATGCCTGGTACAGCGGCCATTTGCTGCTATGCCGGGGATCGCATGCCGGCAGGCTGCCGGCGTGCGCAAACTGCACCTGCTCAAAGCAGGCGCAGAAGGTAAGACAACGCATTTGGGGGGGGATTTAGGATAGGGATAGGGGGAGGGGGAGGGCAGGATAGGGGAAGGGGAAGGGAAGTTCCCTCCCAGTCCGCTCCTTAATTGGAATGGACTGGGAGGGAACTAGGGAAGGCCCTGATGCGTCGCCGAGCGTAATAACGAAATCCTCCCCCCCTTGCACGCGCTGAGCCAGCATTTTATAACATGCGCAAGCATGTTATAAAATCGCGCATCCATGTGTGAGTGCCGGGTAGCGCGTGCACATGGACACGCGCGCAATCTTTTAAAATCTACCCCTAAGTTTGTACCTGAGGGAATGGAGGGTACAGTAACTCTAACCACTAGGCTACTCCTCCACTTGGACTTTTTGAAATCAATATATACTTTGCGTTTGTGCTTTATGGGTTCAAGCTTGATGAGTGAAATCCTTCACTGGTGGATTGAACAATTTCCATACATCTGTAAGGGTTAGGATCTTGCAAATAGAAGGAACCCCTTTGTGCTCATATAATATGTTTGCTTTATCTCTGGGAGACCCATCCAGATCAGGATCCACAATGCAGTTTAAATCAACACCAATAGAACAGCAAAGTCAAAGACAAAATCTGTGATATCAAATTTACAAAAAATGGGTTCTCATACTGATTAGATGCATAGATTTACTATCAAGCTCTCCTGCCACTAACTCATATCTACCATTAGGGTCTTCCATGGATTTATGTAGTTTAAAAGAAACATTTGAATGCAGCAAAATCATTACTCCACAGCACTTGGATATACCCTTTGCAGTAAATGTTTGACATACCCACTTACGTCTCAGTTATAGATGTTCTAATTCTGGTAAATGTGTCTCTTATAGAAATATTACATTACATTTTAATTTTGCTAAATTAACTAACACTTTCTTTGTCTTAATTCAGGTACATTCCAAGAAATCCACTTGGGCCCCATCCCATACATTGTAAGTAAATTCCAACGGGGAATAATAAGATGCACACACTGGGGGTTTGCTATGTCCCAGACTGAGCAGCAGCACCAAAGAGAGTGTTGGTTCTTACCCATATTTCTGACATCATTCCTCTATTGCTGTTTCCTTTCCATCTCTACTTCCCCCCCTTTCCCTCTGCTCCTAATGTAATTCCACTTATTATTTGTCAAATAGTATTATATTATGCCATTCTCAATCTCTATTAAACTTTGTGTAAATATCCTTTTCCCTCCCATTCACCTAAGCAGCACCCCCTCCAGAGGTGCTTGCTCCTTGTAAATTATAGCCATCTTCCTACTCCTTGTAAATTATAGCCATATTTATTTAGTTGTTTTTGTTTCCTTAATACCATAGTTACTGTTCAATGTAAAGGCTTCGCCTAAAGTTATTAAGTTACTTGTAAACCGATGCGATGTGCAAACGGATGTCGGTATATAAAAGGTTTTAAATAAATAAATAAATCTCATATTCCACGTTGTCTCCAAAATCATCCCCTTTACTCTCCCTCCCTTCCCCAAATCCCTAAACCATAACAGAACATGCAAAACCAATTGCAGACCTATCAACTCCATAATCACATCACAACTGGACTTTACTAAGGGTCTAGAGATCTTCTCGGATGTGTACTGGTGCCATCCCCATAAAATAAGCAGAATTGTGTCTTTCCTCTCTTCCTCTTCCCCCCACTTTGAAAAATATTGTTCTCATTTTGAGATGCACCAATGTATTCAAGAAATAATTCACTTCTATTCCTGTTGAAGTATGTTGAAAAGGAGAGGAAAAGGAGAAAGAAAAAAAAATTACAATCCTTCTGTAAAGTGCAACGTGTAGAGAAGACAGTCTCACTTGCGCCTTGCTGTCCAGTGATGACTTGCAGATGTTTCCCCGAAGGAAAAAGTCCACATTTACACAATTGCCTTAGCAGAGCATAGTCTACAGGGCCTCATCACTCCCCAGCCATCATTAATGGTCTTTCATGCTGATGCAAATAAATTGCTGGTGATATCCTTAGGGATTTTGAATGAGTTGTATTTGTAGACCACTAAATTATAGCATTGTTAATCAACGTAATATTTGGTTGCAATATAAATGTTATCAGGATATGATATAGATCATTTTGGACTACAAGCATGAGTTCCTTCATCCCATATCCGTATCTAACATATTTTTCCAGAAAGAACTTGGCAACAAGCAGCAGCTCTAAAATCTTTACTTTATCATTAGATAAAGTCCTCAGCTTGGTAAGCTAATTTAAAGCATATCTAATACTGCAGTCCATATTTCCTTTGTAGGCACAGTAAAGTGATCCAGAATGAGCAAAGAAAAACTTTGAAGCAAAATCTCAGGTTTAGAAGGAGTCACAGGAAGGTGCTCCTTCAACAACACTGCAAACTCACCCTAGTAAAGGTAAACAAAATCTTTTTAAGCCCCATATTTAGGTTCAACCAAATTCCTTGTATAGCTCATTTATAATTTCAACTAGATAAAATAATGTTACCAATTCACACTGCTGTTCTGGTACACTGAACTATAGCAAATCATTCCAGCATCGCTATCAGCAACACATTTATATGTAGTGCGACAGTGATCCTTGAGATTACAAGGGCAGATCCCATGTCACACATTTATATTCAAGAAAAAAGGAAACCGCTACTGAAATATTCAAAAACACAACTAATCTCCCATCAAAAATTGTAAATTTTATATTGCTTGACTTTTTTAACATTTTATAGCTGCCACATCAGAAAGCCTGTCGACGTGTTCTTCCACTGAAGAACCGTCCAGTCTACTAATCATTTGCGGCTTATGTGGCTAGAAGCTTGGTAATGATTTGTTTGTGGACAGAAGTTTGTGTACAGAAGTTATGTCCGTCTGTTTGAAACACACAAATGATTGTTCTTCTACAGGCATTATTTATCTTTTACAATGTCCATGTAACCTCTGGTATGTTGGGAAGACCAAACGATCTTTGAAAACACGGCTTATAGAGCATCACTCATGTTTGAATAAAGGCCATCTAACAGCACCACTAGTTGCTCACTGTTTAGAATTATCACCTTCGTTTGAAACATTAAAAGCTTGCGTTTTAGAACAACTTCATCCGACATGGAGAGGTGGTGATTTCAATGCGTCTTTGTTGCAGGCAGAACAGCGTTGGATCTATCGTTTGAATCGTTTAATCTGATGATCACCATTCTAGTCTAACTCTCTGAGCCATTTTGTTGTCAATTCAGTCAATTTCCCTGTCTACTCCAAAGCCACTTTCCTAACAAGGCAGTCAATTCAGCATTAGCAATACTTTCCAATATTCCCACAACCTGCAAATTGTTCCACCTTGAATGGTTTTCCATATTGTCTATTTTCTCCTCATTCTCAGCAGCTGAATTTTCTAAATCACTAAGGGGGTCATTTTCAAAAAGGATCACACGTGAAAAGACCCTTTTCGCGTGCAATCACTATATTGGGCGGAGTCGGCCCCGAAAGAGGAGGAATCGGGGCAGCACCGGGGCCGACTCTGCGGATACATTGCTGGCAGCGAAAGGTAAGAACCCTTATCGGCGCCGAATAATTACACCTTTTATGGTGTAGTTATTTGGTGCGAAAGCAGGCAGCCAGCACACCACAGTGGTGCGATGGCTGCCGGCTTTCGCAGGCCCGCCCCCCCACTTCACCCCCGCCCCACATAACCAGGCCTGTTTCTTCTTTAAGGCCCTGCTATCTTCCTCAAGTGTGGACTCGTTCTTCAATACTGTTCATAAATTTCTCAGTGTCAAGAATAGAATTGTTTTTACCTCCCCAATGTTCTCATTAATTTTTTTTAAACTTACTGTCCAGTGCTGCAACTACCACAGAAGTGAGATCTACAATAATTGTATGGCCTACAGTTCATTATACTGTTCATCCTTTCCATCAGCCATCTTGGCTTCTGCTGCTTTTACTTTTGGCTTGTCTTTTTTCACTTTTTTTGTTGCCATATCTGAATCTTTCTTATACACAAATTTGTCTATAAATCTGTCGAAGCATAAGGTGTAATTTGAGCTGCCAACAGAGTAAAAACAATGGCTCAAAATATAAAACTCAGTGGGTGGCACCTGGAGCTCAAAACTAGCTAGTCCTCTTCAGCTGACCACAGTATGTGATCCCCTTGGGGTTTGTGAGTTTAATATTTGATTTCCTGTTTTCCTTTTTTACATTACATATATCTATTAACTTTTTCACTCACTGCCACTGTAATTCTGTGGCCATAGGAGAAACCATGGGCGGACTAGCCTAGTGGTCAAAGCAGCAGGCTGGGAAGCCAGGGTTCAAATCCTGTTGCTGCTCCTTATGACCTTGAGCAAGTCACTTCATCTTCCATTACCTCAGGTACAAAGTCAGGGGATCATTTATTATGCCACAATATTTTATCATGACAGGAGTAAAATATTGTGGTGAGGTGAGGGGGACTGTTCCTACGATATTTGATATTTGACCCCTCCTGGGAAAATATGATTGCAGCTTTCCTGCAATATTTTTTTTCACAGAAAAAACACCAAGAGAAAAAATATCATGGGGAAAGAGGCAAAAATGTGTGATGGCAGCCCACTTTGCACAGGGTCACCATCTTCTAAAAGGGCAATGTGGCCAGAAATACACCCCCCTTGAAATATGACACCCCCCCCCCCGCAGGGGTTCTGAGTAGACCTCTACCTATTGATGTCCACAAAAGTGAAATTTAAAAAAAAATCAATTTTCCATTGCATGACGACGCCTCATCCCCCTTCCCAAACCCCTTCCCTGTGCACAAAAATTGTCCCCCTAAAATATCCCACCTGGATCCAGACAACCCTCCAGTAGCAGGCCTTCCAGCCCCTCCCTTTACATACTACATATTCCTTGGTGGTCTAGTGGCCCCCACCCCCCTTATACAGAAGAGACACCCTAGTGGTCCACTGGCTTGTTTCTGAGACCTCCCCCAACCTGGTCTCACCGTTACCTAAGAAAACGTACCCTAGTGGTCCAGTGGTGGCTCAAAGTGACCCCTAGCTCCAGGCCGGTCAACACAATTTTCCAAAATGGCACCTGCTGGCCTTGCCCCTTATATTGCTTAGGTAAGAAGGGTCCAGGAGGCAAGCCACTAGACCATCAGAATGTCTCTTGTGTGTGAGGAGTGATGGGATATTGGGCAGGGCATTAGACTACCTGGGAATATAGAGTATGCAAAGGGGGGGGGCTGGTACTGGAGGAGGATTTGGATCTGTAGGGAGGGGTTGATTGAGGGGAGACCTTTGTGCCAAGGGGAAGGGTTTAAGAAGGAGGGCAGAGCATTGCCATGTGATAGAAAATTGATTTTTTTTTTTTATTTCACTTTTGTCCCACCTTGATAGATGGTGGGAGAGGGGGGCAGGAATCTGCTTTGATTCCCAGAGAGAGGGATTTTTGTGCCTTATGGGGAGTGTATCTTATTTTGGGCTCACAAATAAAATATCTTCATCTCCTGAGAAATAGTTAAAATATTATGATTTTCTTTATTTTTAGCAAGCCACATTATTTGTATAGGATTACCTATGCATTAGCTGCTTGGCATGTTTTTGAAAAATGTATGCATGCAAATGTACTCTCTCCCTTGCTTGATAGCAACTAGGTAGAGAGTGCATCAAGCTACGGCGAGAGTACATTGCACAAATCTCATCTTTGTGTACCTTTCCTCACTCCAAATCACATCAAAGCTTCGCTGATGTGTTCTGTGCTGACTCTGCATGTAAAACTGCTGCCCAAACCATAGACCACCACCAAAACCTCACCTCAAATTACTAATTGACCCTCCTACAGTGATATAAATAGTTGATTAATATGAGAGCCTTATAAAATCTTAAATAATGATAATCAAGGTCTCAACTCACTAAACATAATCCCTCAAAAGCCTGCAAGAAACTTACGATCCAACAACTCTGGATACCTATACATTCCCCCTGTCAAGGAGGCACATCTAACAACCACAAGAGAAAGAGCCTTCTCAATTGCCTCACCCATAATGTGGAACACACTACCGAAGTTCTTACGAATTCAACATGATCTAAAAACATTCAAAAAGGACTTAAAAACTTTACTATTCTGCAGGTTCCTCACTGACTTTCAACCATCTAATCATACTGTTAACTGAACCCCCATTTACTTACCCTTAATCTCATCCCTCTCCTCCTTACCTACTTCCCCTCCTCCTCTACCCTTTTATCCCTTTCTGGACTTGATATCCTTTTGCTAAGACTGTAAACCGTTATGATGGCTCAACCGAATAACGGTATATAAAACTCTTCAAATAAATAAATAAATAAATAAAGAGTCTCAGTCTCTCTGTCTCACTCAGGCCAATCCATGCCCCTTTTTAGTCCCAGACCCTATTCAGGGGTGGATTTTTAAGTTAAATATTGCACGATATTGCTGCAATATGCAATAATCGTGTGATAATTTCTGGGTTTTGTGCATCAATCTCTTATCGCGGCTTAGTAAATCTACCTCTTAGAATGTAAGCCCTCTGGGGATAGGGTAATAAAAATGTAATCTGCTTTGAAATGTCTGAAAGGTGGAATATAAAATAAATCATAAATAGCCCATTGCTGCACAATTTACAACCTCACAAAAGACCTCACTAAAAAAAACTGGAAATAGACCGGAGAAAAAATAAAAACCCTAATTCCCTTGGACGATATCGTTCAGCACTAAATCATTATAAAAAAGCAATTGAAAGAGTAAAAAAAAGAATTTTTCAAAAATAAAATTGATAAGTACCTTCACAATCCTAGGATTCTGTTTTCAATTGTAAAAAATCTGACAAAAAATCCATCTGAAAAAGGTATTACTTTACTGGAAGAGAAATGTAATGAAATAGCACTATTTTTTAAGGATAATATTAATCTATTAAACTCTAAAATGACATCAAATTCCGATCAAGAAATTAAGATGCCTAGTAAAATTGGAATAAACTGGAGTAAGTTTGAGACTACCTCAATATCTGAAATTAAATCTCTTATTAAAAAACTGAATTCCGCAAAACATCCAATTGATTCTATCCCAGTTAAAACAGTAAAAGCTATTACTGAAACAATAGCACCATACAAAGCTAATATAGGGCCTCATTTTCTAAAGTATTGTAGGCCTGTGATACTTTAGGTAATGAGGCGTGGGGGGCAGAAACGGGGGGCGGGCCTGCGCTAGCCAGCAGCGATCGCACCATCGCGGTGCGATCGCTGCCGGTTTTGCGCCCAATAGCGCCACCATAGAAGGTATAGCTATTGGGCGCGAACTCGGACGCAAAAAGGACATTACCTTTTTGTCGTCTACGGCATCTTTGTGGAGTCGGCCCCAGTGACACCCCGAATCCTGCTCTTTTGGGGCCGACTCTGCCCCCATTTTGGTATCGTACGCGATAAGGGACTTTTCGCGTGCGAAACGTCCCTTATCGCGTGCGATCCGGATGGAAAATGAGGCCCATAGTCAACTTATCTTTAAATGAAGGTACTGTTCCTGAGATCCTGAAAAACGCAATAATTAAACCTATTCTTAAAAAATCCAATTTGGATGCTACCCAGTTAAGTCATTTTAGACCTCTCTCTAATTTATCTTTTATTGCAAAGCTTTTAGAAAAACTAGTTCAATCTCAACTTGATAATTTTTTTAGAGTCAAATGCTATTTTATTTCCTAGCCAGTTTGGCTTCAGAAAGAATTTTAACACTGAAACCCTTTTACTCGCCATGACAGATACAGTTTTAAGAGGTTTTGACACAGGTCAAAGGTACTTTTTAATCCTTTTAGATTTATCGGCCACTTTCGATACCATCCATCATGAAATTTTAATAAATCATTTAAAGGAAATTAGAATCACAGGTACAGTTTTAGAATGGTTCATTTCATTTTTAAATAACCGTTCCTTCCAGGTAAAGATAAAGAACTCTCTATCCAAAAAAATTCCACTTCAAACAGGAGTACCGCAAGGATCAATGCTTTCAGCAACTCTTTTTAATATTTATTTGTTACCTATTTGCCATCTTCTTACAGGGCTAGGTTTAAAATTTTATGTATGCCCATAGTCTGATTGTGTCCTTAAAGTAACAAAAGATCCCCCCACCATTCCCTCCCCCACCCTTCCCCAAGCTTTAGTATAGACTGTGCCTTAATAATAAATAAAAAAACATTTAAATTTAAAAAAAATGTATGTTTATGCCAACGATATTCAGTTTTTAGTTCCTATTGAAAACGATATTGATTACACTTACAAAATAATCACTGTTTATTTAAATGCTATAAAAAAAATTATTGCAACAAATGAAATTACTTTTAAATATGGAAAAAACAGAAATGATCATATTAGAAAGAAAAAGCTCTTGTCAGAACATTCCAGTATTTAGCTTTGAGAATATTAAAGTAACACCTTCACCACTTGCCAGAGATCTCTGAGTGATTGTGGACACTGAGCTTAATCTGAAAAAGCACATCACTATTAAGTTAAAGGACAGATACTTTAAGTTATTAACCCTGAGAAGATTGAAACTGCTATTAGAACCATATGACTTTAGATCTGTGCTTCAAGCTTTACTTTTCGCCTATATTGACTATTGTAATGCTCTGTTACTAGGCATACCACAGACTACCATTAGACCTTTACAAGTATTCCAAAATGCTGCGGCCTGGATCCTGTCCGGTAAAAAGAAATGTGATCACATTACACCTACATTAATTTCTTTACACTGACTTCCGATTAACTCTCAAATTCATTATAAAGCAGCATGCATAGTACATAATATTATCTATGGAGAGAAAATCGAATGGCTGAATACAGCATTACGGCTGCATACCCCGCAAAGAGATTTGAGATCGGCCAATAAAAGACTCTTGTCAATTCCTACAATTAAATCTGCATGTCTCAGCCAAGTAAGAGACAGAGCCCTATCAATAGCAGAATCAAAACTGTGGAATATGTTATCATCTCAATTATGGCTGCAACACGATAAAAAGAAGTTCAAAGCTGATCTTAAGACATGGCTGTTCAATGCGGCTTACACTGAAAATGAGAAATAGGCATGCATGCTAATTTAACATCTACAGCACTTTATTTTTAGTTAGTTTTTTCTTTTGAAATGATAAATGTGTTCTTAGTACTTTTAATTATTTAACACTTATTTTAAAATATTTTAGTTTTAACAATTTTTATTTTAACAGCTATTGTGTTTTTCGTAATTTCTGATCTTTTAATTATTTTAGCTGTTAATCTCCTTTTATGATATGATTGTAATTTCACTGCTTTTATCTATTTTATTGAAATGTTAACCGCTGTGAAGGCTTTGCTGAGACAACGGTATATAAATGACAATAAACCTTAAACCTACTACCCAATCAACAAATCTGAAGCTACCGCACTTCCTAATTCAATCATCTGAAGAAAGCTACAGGGTACCTGCCTTCAGTCTCAGCACTCTCTTTCTACTTCCTACTCCAGCCCTTCCCCTCACAAACAGCCTGAAGGGAACAGGAGGTGAGGGGATGAGGCTGATGTTGGAGCAGACAGAGCTTAGATGCTCCTAATCTAGACCCTCCCCTCCTATTATTCCCCTCCCCCTCCTCCTATCCTGAAGGGAACAGGAGGGGAAGGATGAGGTTGGAGTGGACAAAGAAGGAGTCAGAATGTTTGATCCCTCAAAGATCCCTTTAATCAAGCCAAAGAATTGATATAATTCCTGGATGGAATGATGTCTCTTAGAACAATTAAATCTTTATACAAAAGCTCTTGCATCTCCATATGTGGCCAACCATATACAAGCTACAAAGAACTGGATAATAGTCTGACAATAACATTAATAGCTTACCTGTCCAATAATGCTGTCAAAGCAGCATTGGATGCCCTTAGGTGTATGACAATTGTACCACACGCTCCCGTAGCTGTGGGAGTTTGGGGAGTGTTGGGTGGAGCAGAAAAGTTCCATTTAGGGTTACAGGTATTAGGAGTAGAGGGTGAGGATTAGAAGGGGGCCTGGAGGCCAAATATATTTTCTGAATTTGGGAGGGGGGGTGGGGGTGGGAATTCTTCTTGAGCAATAGGCTCACAACTTTTTAAAATTCTTTTGGGGGACTTGAGAAGAGGGGAGAATTGGGCACTTGGCCCTACATCAGTTTCAATTTTTTTATTTTTTTAGCAGGGAAGGGGTTAGTGGATCAGGCTTGCAGATCTACAAGCATATTTTGGTTGTTTTGCAGCCACTTAAGTGCTGCAACTATCTTTGAATATAGCCAGTTAAGGCTAAAGTTATTCTGGTGCACATACCCAGATAACTAGACGTCTTGTGAGAACTGAAAGACACATCCAGCTAAATTTAGCAGATTAGCATTGATATTCAGTGCTATCCAGCTAAGCTTAGACTTGACCTGAATGCCTCTTTTGTTATCGAGATACATTTTAGCTAGATAATGATGACCTAGCTAAAACTTATCCAGACAGCAATAGCACATATTTAAACTTCCAGGTTTGTCTAAGTATTGAACTTAGCCAGCCAAACCATTTTGAATAGTGATCTCCTACCATCATGCTTTGCCAGTTCTTAATTGAAATCCTTTATACTAATCTCTCTATCGGCTAAGCTAAATGGAAATGACCCACTAATAGTCTATGCTTAGCAGTTATGGTTGCATAAAATGTATTGAAAGTTTCATATTTAAGTACATGCTGACTGAAATGTTTACAAGCAGTACAGAGTAATGATGCTAGGTTGAGTAAGGGCACCATGTTTATTTATTTTAAATATATTTATAGTCGGTTTATAGAGGAAACACCTTACTAAGTGGATTACAAAATATTAAATAATACAACATAAATACAATATATAAAATTAAAACAATATAAAACCAAACAAATATTATTTAAACATTATACAGCATTAAAATGAATAAAAATAAAATAAAATACTGTTTCTTTAGCATAAAACATGACTAATTAAAATTCTTGTTAACCTTTCTCCTCTTCAAAGGCCTCCATAAACAAATAAGCTTTTAATTATTTACAGAACAAGCAATAAACATCTAAAAGATGAAGAAGTTCAGGTAGGGTATTCCAAAAACAAGGACCAATAACTGAAAAGGCTTGATTTTTTGTAGTTTTTATTCATGCAGCCTTTGCTGAGGGATTAACAGCAAATCCTTTCATTGGGCATGAAGAGGTCAGGAAGTTGTACAATTACGTTACTCCTACCCTATGATCTTGGCATTGGTTCCTTATAAATTGGATGAACCAATTTAAGATTAACTGTTGTGTGAAGTGATAATCCCCTTGTACAGGTCCTTGGTGAGGCCTCACCTGGAGTACTGTGTTCAGTTCTGGAGACAGGATGGAGGCGGTTTAGAGAAGAGCGACCAAAATGGTGGGTGGTCTCCATCAAAAGACTTTTAAGGAGAGGTTGAAGAATCTGAATATGTATTCACTGGAGGAGAGGAGGAGCAAGGGTGCTATGATATAGACCTTCAGATACTTGAAATGTTTTAATGATCCATGGTCATCAACAAACCTTTTACATTGGAAACAATTTAGTAGAACCAGGGGTCACGATTTGAAACTCCAGGGAGGAAGACTTAGAACCAATGTCAGGAAATATTTCTTCACTGAAAGGATGGTGGATGCCTGGAATGCCCTTCTGGAGGAAGTGATGAAGACTAAAACTGTGAAGGATTTCAAAGGGGCATGGGATAAACACTGTGGATCCCTAAAAGGCTAGAGGATGGGAATAAATAAAAAAGCTAATCCGGCACGAAGCGGCAGTTACTACCCTTAAGAGAAACATGGGGGTAACCTGCACGGAGCGGCAGTTACTACCTTGGGAAGCTTGCTGGGCAGACTAGATGGACCATTTTGGTCTTTTTCTGCCGTCATTACTATGTTACTATGTCCCATGGACCATCGCATTCACCTCCAGCCCTGAGCCCAATGGAAGAAACTGTGACATTGGAGTAGGCCCCCGAATGGACATGTGGCAGGCCGCTTCACTCAGCTTGCTTCTGACGCCGTAGCTCTTCCTTCACCATCCTAAGGTGTGCATGTGCCTGATGCTGACCTATTTAAAGGGTCTGCAGAAGGTAAAGGCCAGTAGTTCCCATTGATGAATTCACTATCAAAGGCCTATACAAGGCCACTGTAGCAGCTTCTCCTTGCATCGGCAGTATGTCCGTTACTGTTTAGTTGAGTGAGTTGACTCAGCGTTCTTGACTGTGTTCTTGGTCTTCCTCTCTTCAGTTCATGGTCTCCTGTGTTCATCTCCCAGTGGTTCTTGTTTTCGTCTTGTGATCAGTCTTCAGTTCTTCAGTCCCCTCACCTGCCCATCTGTGCTGTACCTCACCTCACCTCCCTGCCTGCCTATCCTTCCCATCTTCCTGTGGACGGATCTCTGGTTCTGACTTTGGCTTGGCCTTTGCCTGCCAATAACCACCACCTGATCCTTGACTATGTCTGAACTCCACATACCACAGACTACTGCCTGCTCTTCAACTATATCTGATCTCCACCTGTCCTGGGCCTTGGCCTGTAACCTGACCATCTCTCTGGGGGTCTCATCAACAGAGACCCCCACCTAAGACTTGCCAGTCCCGGCACCCGATGGCTCAACCTAAGGGGAACAAGGGTTGGTATAGGCGAATCTACAGTTGTGTCTCTGCCTCAACCAATTCTGCCAGCTGACGGTGGCGATCTATAGGGCTCCACCCTGTAGGTTGCGCTACCTTGGCCCAAGGATCCAACAGTGACTTTAATCACCTGAGCCTTGAGTAATGATACTCCCATATGCGTCAATTCACTTCTTAAGATTTATAAGCCTCAAAGAACTTTGAGATCTGTCAGTCATTATTTACTAGACATTCCATCAGTCTGGCAGGCATATCTAGCAGAGACAAGAGAGAGAAAAACTTTTTGTAGCTGAACCAATACTGTAAAACAATTACCAGATGAGATTCAAGCAATTCATTGTTATCTAACGTTTAGAAGACAAGTGAAACCCCTTTATTTTAAGCAGGTGTTTTGCAATAGTGGACTTTAATTATGCTATTGTCTTTTTAGGAGTTATCTATCATGTGTTTTTAAGTTATTTATGGTTTGGTTTTGTTCTTGATTCATGTTTTACTGTCTTTTATTATGTATTATTAGTTCAACTTACTGCTCTCTTTGCTCCTGTGTATTGCTAAGTTGTCCTATGTGATGTTTTAATTATTATTATTTCGCCTACTATAATGCTTTAAATTATTATGTATGGTTTAATCTGTTTGTAAACTGCTTAGATCCACCACAAATTGTATAGGTGTATATAAGAATTTTTAAATAAATAAACAAACAAATAAATGTATGTTGATCTGCTATCCGACAAGCACTAGAAATGTAATAAATAAATAAAATGTTGTATTATTTTTGTCTGTCAGATCAGTGCTGGTGAGGCATTGGTCTGGATTTAATCCTCTATGCCATTTGGATGACAGGATTGCCCTGGTTGCTGCAGGACAGTCCAGGAAGGCACCAGAGGGCAGATGGGGCACACACACTCTACAGCAGCTTAAGCAAATAAAACTTGGTCTGTAATTCTGTTGTCAGCATGTCTGTTTGGGTGTGCCTGACTGCAAACGTGTTTTCAAATTCTGTCTGTACCTAATGTTCAGTGCCAAAGAGAAACTAGAATGGTTATCAATACAAGTTTTGTTTTGAAGATTCAGTGTGGGGAGTCCACCACTTGGAATATGAAAGCAGAAGGAAAAAAGTGAAATAGCCTGATTAAAATAAAAAATGTAATTCAACATTTTGAATAAGTACCAAAGCAGACCAACTTCTAGGTCCTACTGGAGCTTTATCAGGGTCCGTAGAAGGTTCACTAAAATGGGTGACTGATGGGGTGCATATACTCCTCTCAGGGCACTAGCTGTGACATGAACCCTGAAAAAAATAAAAGAAGAAATGTTTGATAACCTAAAACTTTCCCTTGTGATAGACTGTTAAACACAAACGATGGCTGCCTAGGGATAAAGAATGCTGCTCTTTAATTGATGGAAGTATCTTTGTACTCCTGGCTGACTAATTTTTCTTGGGCAGACAATTATTTATCTGCTATGACATTTTGGGGCAGATCAAGCTAGCTCATATGGACAAAGTCATATAAAGAAGGACAGTCAGGTCATTACAATATTTTGAATATTATTAAACTGAGATAGAGTTAATGAATTAGATGGTGTTTCATGCATGGAAATTGAGTCTTTGATTTTACCCTTATCCGTATGTAAAAGTATCTGCTTAGTGCCAGTCCACGCTCACTTTTATGCACCAAGGTCAGAGGTGCTCTTGGGGGGTGGAGTCTGGGTGGGGTTAGCGCTTATGTGCAAGTGCGAGCACGTGTGCACAGAATTGTACTGAAAAAGGTGCCTGCACCAGTAGCAGCTCAGCGTGCCTAGGTTTTCCAACACAGTTTTCAAAGGTAGCATTTTCCCCCTTTAAAAACTGACAAGTCTACAGGCAAAAAGTGCCCGAGGAAATTACACTTCCGCACAGGGTTTGAAGGACATCCTCGTCTCATGGCTGAATTTTCAAAGTCGATCCTGCACGTAAACAAGCGTTTTATGTATGTCAATGGCTGTCGCAGAATCGCTCGAGGCTCAGTGCATATAAAATCATGCGCGCGGGCCTGGCTCCATGCATACTTTTATATGAACCGGGGAGGAGCATTTGAGAAAGGGAGGCGATGGAGCTGGGGACATTACGCTCATACTTTTTTGACTGTTAAACGCGCGCGTGCCCTGCAAAGAGCAGGTGTAACTCTGTGTGCGTGCCAAGGCAGTTATCTGAGCATTTTAAAAGCATAAGTTGAAAAATGGTGGCTAAAATCTATAGCAGACTTTTCGCCTGCCCCTGCCGTTATAAAATCACCCTCCCTGAGGTTTAAAGCCCTCTGTGACTGTGATTTTATTGGTCAGACAATATCATAAAGATTGAGAAACTGGTGAAATATGGGCCAGAAAAGCAAAATTGCAGGTAAATAAAAATGCTGGGGGGAGGGGTTTACTCCGACTATAAGTTTTCAATAAATATATCAGAGAGGGGAAGCCAGTTCAGAATAGGCCTCCAAAACCATTGGGTTTTAGATTCACATTGCTCTGGATCATTTTATGCTGGGATATTACCGGTTCTCTTCTATTCCAGGCCTTCCAACAGAAGGAATAAGGAGGCTCTGGGACATTTTAACATGTATTTGCCAGTGGCTCTAAGCGAGGTACACTCCTACAGCATACATAAAAACAAGCTAAAATAGTTTGGTACATTGCAGTTCCAAACCCAGCAATTCCTCCAATTATAAAAAAAAAAAAAGGGGCGGGGGTGGAGGACGAGTGAAACTAAGAAATCCTTCAGTTCAAACTTTTGAAATTTTCATCTTGAAAGCAAGATAGAGAGAGAGAGAACAAGAACGACTTTGAATGATACATTTTGGGCAAAAGCTACAGCCTTCCTATCATTTCCTGCCTCCACAGCGAGCCCATGTTAGTGCAGCAGGAACCAATTAAGCGCTGGCACGGGCCCAGAACAGATAATTCAAAGTCACTGCTGTTCCGTCTCTTCAGGTAATACTTTCAGCTGGGGGAGGAGGGAGAGGAGGCCCAATCAATTTCATGCTGTGCATGCCTAGGGCTAAATGAATCTTTAATTGAGCCCAGATCGGAGCCTTTGTGTTCGCCGAAGCAGGCTCTCCTGCTCTGGGTGTTCCCTCCCCCCCCCCACCCCGCTGAAGAACCATTAGCTGCCCTTTCCTGCAGTTCATCCCAGGCGAAGGCAAACGCACTGGCGACTGCGCCTGATGCTCCAAATCTAAACCTAGTGCCTGTTAGGATTCGTCTGCAAATCAAATGCAACTTAAGAAAACAACGCAGACAATAACAGTTGTAATTTATCCCGTATGCACAATTAGGGCTCAGGGCTGGAAACAGCAGAGGGCTGAAACGTATGGGAGCCATAATTTCAGATATGCAAAAAGAGAAATGTAGCGTTTGACCCAGGGGAGAGATCCCATGTCCTACTTAATCTCATGTTCAATGCACGTAAAAAGAGAAGTAAAATGCATCTGGTAAATATGAATAATTATTGCTAACATCGTACATGCAGATACCAGAGACAGAGCTTTAGCTCTGACTCTGGCATGTCCACAGGTGGTGGACAGTGGAACAACTTGAGCCTTCAGTGAAGATTTCCTGTGAAAAAAAGAAGGTGCAACTGTGATCAGAGGCAGACCCAAACAGCAGCAGCATGACCAAGATGTAGTGGCAGACAGTCAATGGGACTGCTTTCCCTCCTGAAAAGCCACATCTATGCCTGTGAGTGCAAGTCCTCAGGGGCGGAACAGGTGGAAAAAGTGACTGTGAAGGAGGAAGTCTTGCCATTGGATCAAGTTTTCGGTTCTGTTAAGAATAGTATGGGAAGCTGGTGTGCCATGGGGTCTCCACCTCATGTACAGGTATCTTTCATGGAAACAACATCTGGCAAGGATGGATAGAAATTCCACGTGAAGAGGGGAATAAAATGGCAGTGGGGGTGTATTACCATCCACCTGGCCAGAATGAACAGACAATGAAATGCTAAAAGAAATTAGAAAAGTTAACAAAATCAGCAGCACAGTAATAATAGGTGATTTCAATTATGCCAGTACTGATTGGGTGAATGTTTCATCAGGACATTCTAGAGAAGTAAAGGTCCTAAATAAGTGACTGCTTCATGGAGCAGCTGGTACAAGAACTAACAAGAGAGAAATCTATTTTAGACCTAGTCCTTAGTGGAACACAGGATTAGGTTCAAGAGTGCAACAGTGTTGAAGTCACTTGGCATTAGTGATTAGGGGGCGGATTTTATAACGAGCGCAAATAGCCTACTTTTGTTTGCGCTCCAGGCGCAAACAAAAGTACGCTGGATTTTAGTAGATACGCGCGGAGCCGCGCATATCCGCTAAAATCCTGGATCGGCGCGCGCGCAAGGCTATCGATTTCGTATAGCCGGCGCGCGCCGAGCCGCGCAGCCTACCCCCGTTCCCTCCAAGGCCGCTCCGAAATCGGAGCGGCCTCGGAGGGAACTTTCCTTTGCCCTCTCCTCACCTTCCCCTCCCTTCCCCTACCTAACCCACCCGCCCGGCCCTGTCTAAACCCCCCCCTTACCTTTGTCGGGGGATTTACGCCTCCCTCTGGGAGGCGTAAATCCCCGCGCGTCAGCGGGCCTCCTGCGCGCCGGGACGCGACCTGGGGCGGGTCCGGAGGGCGCGGCCACGCCCCCGGGCCGCCCCGGGCCGTAGCCACGCCCCCGGGCCCGCCCCCGGAACGCTCCCGACACGCCCCAAAAACGCCGCGCGGTTCGGGCCCGCCCCCGACACGCCCCCTCCGAAAACCCCGGGACTTACGCGAGTCCCGGGGCTCTGCGTGCGCCGGTAGGCCTATGTAAAATAGGCTTCCCGGCGCGCAGGGCCCTGCTCGCGTAAATCCGCCCGGTTTTGGGCGGATTTACGCGAGCAGGGCTCTGAAAATCCGCCCCTAGGGGTGTGCATTCATATTGAACATAAATGTAAAACGCTCCTTTTTTTTTTTTTTTTTTAACTTAAAAAAGTGATAAGACATAAACGATCGGATTTCCAACTTATTCAACATAGCTATGTTGAATAAGTTGGAAATCGCGATTGTTGATCCAAAATAAAAATTTAAACCCCTCACCTTCCTTAATCCCCCCCCAAAGACTTACCACAACTCCCTGGTGATCCAGCGAGGAGTGAGGACGCCATTTCTGAAAGCCTTTCCGAGGAGCACGTGACGCCGCGTCACTCCGACGTGGCGCCGACGTCACGTGATTCCCCGCGGGGTCGCTTCCGGGATCCTCGTTCGGCCCAAAAGGAACTTTTGGCCAGCTTGGGGGTGTCAGGAGGCCCCCCCAAGCTGGCCAAAAGTTCCTTTTGGGCCGAACGAGCGTTCCGGCGCGAACCCGCGGGGAATCACGTGACGCCGCGTCACTCCAACGTGACGCCGACGTCACGTGCTCCTTGCAAAGTTGGTCAGAAATGGCGTCCTGACCCCGCTGGACCACCAGGGTGTTGTGGTAAGTCTTGGGGGGGGGGGGGGATTAAGGAGGGTGAGGGGTTTAAATTTTTATTTGCACATATGGACATATACTCAACTCATTGAATTCTGTTTATGTCCATATTGACCGCAAATGGGACCCCCTTTGGACATATGGACATATGAACTTAAACTTTTGCCCTGCACATCCCTATTAGTGATCATAGCATGATCAAATTTGACTTAATAACTGGAGGAAGGGCACTAAAGAAATCTGCTGTGACATAATTTAACTTTCAAACAGGTGACTATGATAAAATGAAGAAAATGGCTAGAAAAAAAATGAAAGGAGCAACTGCAAAGGTTAAAAGTTCAGATCAGGCATGGATGCTGTTTAAAAATACCATCTTAGAAGCCCAGACCAGATGTATTTCATGTATTAGAAAAATGGAAGGAAGTCTAAATGACTACTGGCATGGTTAAAAGGTGAAGTGAGCGAGGCTATAATAGCTAAAAGAACATTTTTTAAGAAATGGAAAAGGAATCTGAATGAAGAAAACAGGAAACAGCATAAGCACTGGCAAGTTAGATGCAAAGCATTGATAAGGAAGGCAAAGAGAGAATTTGAAAAGAAGCTTGTAGTGGAAGCAAAACCTCATAATAAAAATGTTTCAGGTACATTCAAGGTAAAAATGTTGTGCGTCTCGGCCGTGTGGGTGCCGCGACCGGGCCTGTTCACTTGGCATTACCGTCCACCAGCGCAGGCTTACCCGCTGCTACTAACCTCCAGCATCCCTGTCACTTACTGCGGCCTCCCTCGGTGTCTCCATCCCTACAGGCCTCACAGCGGAGCTCCCGCCGGGGCTCTGCGTCCTCAGCTGGCTTGGCCCCATCCCTAGGCGTGCATGCACGGCCGACCTCACCATACTTAAAGGGCCCAGCGTGGGAAACCTTCAGGAGGCGCATCCCGATGATGTCATCAGCCTTCCATATATAAGGCAGGGCTCAAACCCCTGATCCCTGCCTTGGCAATCGGGTCAACACAGCTTGTGTAGTGAGTTTGCCTTCGTGTTCCAAGCGTCTCCCATTCCAGTGTCTCCTGCTTTCGTGTTCTTCTCAAGTAGTACCTATCCGTACTGAGTTCTTGGTACTGACCTCTGCCTGCCTGACCATTCTTCTGCCTGCTGCCTGGAACTGACCACTGCCTGCCTGACCATTCTTCTGTCTGCCACCTGGAACTGACCACTGCCTGCCTGACCATTCTTCTGTCTGACACCTGGAACTGACAACTGCCTGCCTAACCACTCTTTTGACTTCTGCCTGGAACCGACCCTCGCTTGCCACGACTACGCATGGACTGACTCTGGTATTGACCCTCGCTTTGGCTGACCTCTCTTGAACTGATATTCTGGCATTGACCCTTGCGCTTCACTCGAACACTCTCTTCTGACCCCCGGTGACTTTCTGGCCTATGCACTTGGATAACAACCGCGGCATCCATGTGCTGGACCTACAGGCGCTGCCTGTCTCATCTGGAGGACCTCTCTGAACTGTTGCCTTCCTGAGGTCTCCGGAACGTCCGGTTCTGGTCTAGTCCACTCGCTCTGCATCAGCCACACACCCTTGCTCGTGGTGGGCACACCTCTCTGATGCCTGTCCGGGAGACCACCGGAGGCCCACCAAAGTCCAGGCGGTCCAGGTACCCAAGGGCTCAACTTGTGGGAACCATGGACTGTTATTGGTGAAGCTCCAGCTAGCCTCTGTCTCCTTGTTTGCTCCGCCTCCTGTGGCAGGCGCTTTCTGGGTCCGACCAGAGGGCCATACCAATCCTGCACCAGGCCAAGGGTCCACCTCCAGCGTAACAGGTTGCCAAGGCCTTGAACTCGGCGGAGTCTCATGCCTTGCAGGCCATTCCTGGCCTGGCTAATCATGTCCGAGAACAACAACAGGTCATGGAATCATTGGCATCCTCCATGGAAAGACTACGCTCTCAATTAGAGGAGTCAGTCATGGCCAGCTCAGGGGGTTTTGCCCAAAACTTACACTCTCGGGTACCACTGGCCCTCCCAGCTCCACTCCATTTTAATGGGGATCCGCACCTTTGTCGAGGCTTCATAAACCAATGCTATATGCAATTTTCATTGCAACCCTCGCTGTTTCCTGATGAAGCAACCAAGATCACCTTTATTCTTTCACGCCTGGAGGGGAAGGTCCTGGCATGGGCTTCTCCACTATGGGAGCGTTCTGATGACATCCTTTGCCAACTTCCCCAGTTCATCTCCATCCTCCGAAGGACCTTCGAGGACCAAGGCCGACAAGCGGTCGCCAGCCACCACCTACTCCACCTTCATCAAGGCTCACACCTCCTTGCTCAGTATACAGTAGAATTAAGAACACTCGCTACTGAACTAGGTTGGCAGGAGGACTGCTTAAGGGCACTACCTCGAAGGACTATCTCCAGCCCTTAAGGATGAACTGGTCGCTCGTGAAATCCCTCTCTCTCTCTCTCTCTCTGGAAGAATTGATCTCCCTGGTTGGTAGAATTGACTAATGTCTCCGACAACGTCATCTAGAGGTAAGGGCTCTCCGAGCTCCTACTCTACGACCAAGTACAGCGAGCCCATTGAAAGCCTTACCAGCTCCTCAGCTGCCTGAGTGAGGAGCCCATGCAAATCAATCGTGGTCACTTGACCACAGAGGATCGTCTCAGTCGCAGAAAGTCAGGTCTTTGTTTATATTGCGGTGGTTCCGGACACCTTCTTCAAACCTGCCCCGTACGTCTGAGAAACTCCAAAGCCTGAGCCTGGCGGGGTCTCAAGCTTGGATGCTACAGTTTCTGGCCCTCAACTATTACTCCCTATCTCCCTCCTAGGGGAAACACAATCCTTTGCTACCACCACCCTTATAGACACTGGGGCGAGTGGCAACTTCATCATGGAAGATATCGTAAAGATCCTTCAGATACAGACCCAATCACTAGCAGTACCTCTCCATATTGCCTCGATCCAGTGGGAACACCTCCCTGGTCATACTCATTGTACCACGACTATTCGCCTCATCATTGGAACTCTTCATGACAAAGAAATCTCCCTTCTAGTGCTAAGCCAGTCCACGCACCCAGTAATCCTTGGACTTCCCTGGCTCCAGTTACACACACCCCAATTTGACTGGCAATCCTTACAACTAACCCAGTGGGGCCCTCAATGTCAAAATCGCTGTTTACGCCTAGTGACCCCATCCGTGACCGTCCTCAACACCACAACCCTTCCCGGACTACCTGTCCCCTACTCAGACTTCAAGGATGTCTTCTCCAAGACTAACGCTGACATCTTGCCATCACTTCGAGAATTTAACTGTCCCATAGACTTACTACCTGGAACCATGCCTCCTAAGGGCAGAACTTATCCTCTGTCACTTCCTGAAACACAAGCCATGTCTGAATATATCAAGGAGAACTTAAAAGGGTTCATCAGACCCTCTAATTCCCTGGCAGGAGCCAGGTTCCTTCATAAAGAAGGATGGCAGCTTAAGACTCTGCATAGACTACAGAGGCTTGAATGCAGTGACACGTAAGGATCGCTACCCACTGCCGCTTATCAGCGAACTATTTGATCATCTGCAGGGTGCACAAATCTTTACGAAATTGGATCTCCGAGGGGCGTACAACCTTGTACGAATCCAACCAGAAGACATATGGAAGACCACATTCAATAAGAGGGACGGCCACTACGAGTACGTAGTAATGCCCTTTGGGCTTTGCAATGCCCCAGCAGTGTTCCAATGCTTAATGAATGAGATCTTTCGGGACCTTTTGTACTCCTTTGTTGTAGTATATCTAGATGATATACTAATATTCTCCAAAGATCTAAAGTCCCATCATGCACACGTCCAAACAGTTCTCCATCGCCTCACAGACCATCACCTCTATGCGAAATTCGAAAAATGTATTTTCGAACAACCTAGTCTCCCATTTTTGGGATACATCATTTCCAACCATGGCTTCACCGTGGACCCTGATAAACTACAGGGTATCCGAGACTGGCCACAACCAGTGGGCCTCCGCGCCCTGCAAAGATTCCTTGGGTTCACAAACTACTATCAAAACTTTATTGCTAACTACTCCTCCCTAGCCACTCCACTTACCGGCATGACTAGGAAAGGATGTGACCTCTGTGTGTGGAGTCCCAAGGCCCAGTCAGCATTCCATGCCTTGAAAGAAGCCTTTTATTCTGGCCTATGCCTACGTCATCCGGATCCCAACCGGCCATTCATTGTCGAAGTTGACGCTTCCACCATTGGAGCCGGAGCGGTTCTAAGTCAATATTCCACTAAAGGGACCTTAGTACCATGTTCTTTCTACTCACACAAATTCTCCCCCGCTGAACAAAATTACACTATAGGGGATCGGGAATTCCTAGCAGTGAAACTTACCCTCTAGGAGTGGCGTCCGTGGTTGGAAGGGGCACAACACAAGTTCACAATATTTACTGATCACAAGAATCTAGAACATTTAAAGGAGGCTCAATTACTTAATCCCAGACAAGCCTGCTGGGCTCTGTTTTTTGAACACTTCAACTTCGAGCTCCACTATCGCCCAGCAGCTAGAAACCTTCGGGCAGATGCTCTTTCTCGCTCTGTCGAGCCGGAAGATACAACCGAGACTCCTAGGCACATCATCGACCCCGCCTGCATTTCCTTTGCAGTGACCACCACAGTGCCAGCCGGAAAGACGGTGGTACCCCGCTGTCTCCGTGAGCGCATGCTCCGTTGGGCATACGATTCTAAGCTAGATGGTCACCCTGGATGAGCCCGGACACTTGAGACGCTTCGGAGGCATTATTGGTGGCCTACCATGTTAAAGGACTCCCGCGACTATGTGGACTCCTGTCCAGTGTGTACACAACAGAAACCTCTGACTGGCTGCCCATGGGGCCTTCTCCAACCTCTTCCTGTGCCCACCGAACCCTGGTTAAGCCTCGCTACCAACTTTATCATAGATCTACCGCCTTCCAAAGGTAATACTGTCATCTGGGTGATCATTGATCATTTCTCAAAGATGGCCCTCCCAGTTCCACCCCATTTCAATGGGGATCCGAGCCTCTGCTGAGGCTTCCTCAATCAGTGCTTCATGCAATTTGCACTGCAGCCTGCATTGTTCCCAAGTGAGACCACCAAGATTACCTTCATCCTCTCATGCCTTGAAGGGAAAGCTCTGGCATGGGCTTCTCCACTTTGGGAACATTCTGATGATGTCCTCCGTCATCTCTCCCACTTCATTTCTGTTTTCAAGCGGACCTTTCAAGATCTCGGCCGACAGGCGATTGCGGGTCACCATCTTCTTCACCGCCATCAAGGCTGGCATTCGCTCACCGAGTTCACAGTGGAATTCAGTAGTAATGGATGGCGCGGGCCATCCAGTGCTCCTACCATGTGACAGGGGCCGGCCAATGGCACGGATACCCTGTCACATGGTAAGGGCAAAGGGCCATCGGCGCCATTTTTATTAGTGGCAGCCGACGGCCCGAGAGTGGGAGATTGCGCCGGGACCCCCCCACTGGACCCCAGGTAATTTAAAACATTTTGGGGGGGTTCGGGAGGGTGGGGGATTTGTTTTAAAGGGTCGGGGTGGGTTTTAGGGTTGTTTTGGTGGTGCCGGTTTTCCCACCCTCCCCCTCCCCCGATAAAACAATTTTTTAACCAAAAAAACCATGATGATCAGATTTCCCCCCCCCCCCCCCCCCCAGCCAAAATCGATCGTTAAGACGATCAATCACACGATTCACATCCCTACTTTGGACTACACTCGTTGGGTCCACAAAGCACCAGTGTGCACCACCTAACATCTAGTGGAAGCATTGGTAGATAGCATATTTAATATGCTGGGACACACAATGGAAGTCCTAAGGCAAGCAAGGCCAGGTTTCACCACTGCAGAGATGTTCTTATTTCAGGAGTTATGAATATCTGATGCGATAACATTTGGAGCAATTGATCCCATTGATTGTGAAGGGTTCATTGAAGGCCCTACATGTGAAGGTAAGACAGAGAAACCATATAGACTATTATCACCATGTGGCCCAGCAAGACAAGGACCAATCTTGCTGATGTGCAAGTCTGATGGGACTTTGCAAGGACCATAAATGTTCAGCCCTCTCAACTGGCAGAAGGATTTTTCCTGAAGTGAGTCAATCCAGATTCCTATAAATTGGGACTGAAGAAGCTGAATTGTCATACGCCTAATGGGAGAGGTCTGTCACTAACCAATCATCCAGGTATAGGAACATAGAGTCTCCTTGCTTCCATAGCTATGCCACTATTATTTCCATGAAGACTCTTGCAGGAGCAAGAGCATCTTTACTGATAGTACACGCCCTTCACTACAAACCTGAGGAACTTCCAATGAGCGAAGTAAAGAGGAATGTAAACATGTGCTTCCTTCAGTTCCAGCATGCACAGCTAGTCTTTTGGCTGAATGAATGACAGAATTGTCTAGAGCAAATTCATTTTGAACCTCTCTTTGTTCAGTCTCTGTAGATTCAGGATGGGCCTTAGCTCTTATGACTTAATGAGAATTAAGAAGTATCAGGAGTAGAACCTTAAGCCACACTTCTGAGGAAGGACCAACTCTATGGTATTCTTACAAAGAAGGGAGTTACTTCTAGCTGTAGCTGAGCGGACTGGGTGGGGATAGAACTGGAAACAAACATCCACTGGTTCAAGGGAGGTGCAAGAATTGCAAGTAGTTGTCATAATCCAAAATTCTTAAGACCTACTTGCCCTTATGATGTGGCCCCATTCTGACAAGAGCAGGACCCTTCCCTCATACCACTGGAGTCAGGGAGGTATGCATCAGGGATGTAAAATATTTTCCACAGGCCTGGGCTGAGGATGCTGCTGAGCCTTAGGCCCTTGTTTTTCTTTCTGCTGTCCTCTTGCAGGAAGCTGTTGAGGATTAGAAGGTGAGGCCTGTTGTCTTTGGGAAGAATGGCAGGGCCTCCTCTGATAAAAAGGCCATTTGCACGAAAAGTACTGATGCCTGGATATATAGCAGGTTGGTCTCCTAACACTCTAAAGAGCTCCTTGATCAACACCACTGTCTCCTGCAACTTGTCCCCATAAAAGTTCTCCCTTGTGCATGGAATATTCACCAGGTGATCATGGACATTGTTCTAGAGCCTGCTTGCCTGTGTTGAAAGCATCATATGTGGATCAGATTAGTTGTTTATCACTTCCTCCACATTCGCCAACAGCACTGGAACTCAGCCTGCTGAGTCCGACAAAGCTTAAGCTTTTGAATGTCATTGTGCAGGTACTGTACCATGAAAAGCTGGTGGGTCACAATCTTTGCACTGTGCATTGACTCCTGGAAGACTTTCTTCCCAAAATAATAGAGCACCCTCTGCCTCTGGTCTTTTCCAGGTGGCATTATTAGAATGTTCTCTAGAATGTTCTGCATGTTTCCAAGACAATTCCATCATGACAAGTGGCGTGATAGTTGAACTTCTCTAAAACTAGGAGAGACTTTCACTCTATGTATTAAATCAATCTTGCGTGCCATGGGCAGGCAAGACTTGGGGTTCTGCCACATCCTGAAGGAATATAATTTTAACACAGCAGATATGCAGAGAGGCACAAATGGCAGAGATGAAAGTAGCATAAATGCAATGTATAAAAGCTCAAACTTTGGTGCTGGAAATAAAAGCTCCTTGTCAGGGAATGGAAAAAATACAGTTTTTCACTAGGACATAGGTTTTAGGGAGGGTAATTTTCTAACATCACGTGTAACTTCTGTGGCAAATATGCGCATAAGTCACACCAGCTTTCAAAGGGAATGTACGCGCATATAAGAATATAAGAACATGCCATACTGGGTCAGACCAAAGGTCCATCAAGCCCAGCATCCTGTTTCCAACAGTGGCCAATCCAGTCTATTCCATGTTACCGTTGCTAATGGCAGTGGCTATTCTCTAAGTGAACTTAATAGCAGGTAATGGACTTTTCCTCTCAGAACTTATCCAATCCTTTTTTAAACACAGCTATACTAACTGCACTAACCACATCCTCTGGCAACAAATTCCAGAGTTTAATTGTGCGTTGAGTAAAAAAGAACTTTCTCCGATTAGTTTTAAATGTGCCCCATGCTAACTTTATGGAGTGCCCCCTAGTCTTTCTATTATCCGAAACAGTAAATAACCAATTCACATCTACCCGTTCTAGACCTCTCATGATTTTAAACACCTCTATCATATCCCCCCTCAGCCGTCTCTTCTCCAAGCTGAAAAGTCCTAACATCTTTAGTCTTTCCTCATAGGGGAGCTGTTCCATTCCCCTTATCATTTTGGTAGCCCTTCTCCATAGCAATTATATCTTTTTTGAGATGTGGCGACCATAATTGTACACAGTATTCAAGGTGCGGTCTCATCATGGAGCGACACAGAGGCATTATGATATTTTCCATTTTATTCACCATTCCCTTTCTAATAATTCCCAACATTCTGTTTGCTTTTTTGACTGTTGCAGCACACTGAACCAACGATTTTAATGTGTTATCCATTATGACGCCTAGATCTCTTTCTTGGGTTGTAGCACCTAATATGGAACCCAACATTGTGTAATTATAGCATGGGTTATTTTTCCCTATATGCATCACCTTGCACTTATCCACATTAAATTTCATCTGCCATTTGGATGCCCAATTTTCCAGGCTCACAAGGTTTTCCTGCAATTTATCACAATCTGCTTGTGATTTAACTACTCTGAACAATTTTGTGTCATCTGCAAATTTGATTATCTCACTCATCGTATTTCTTTCCAGATCATTTATAAATATATTGAAAAGTAAGGGTCCCAATACAGATCCCTGAGGCACTCCACTGCCCACTCCCTTCCACTGAGAAAATTGTCCATTTAATCCTACTCTCTGTTTCCTGTCTTTTAGCCAGTTTGCAATCCACGAAAGGACATCGCCACCTATCCCATGACTTTTTACTTTTCCTAGAAGCCTCTCATGAGGAACTTTGTCAAACGCCTTCTGAAAATCCAAGAATACTACATCTACCGGTTCACCTTTATCCACATGTTTATTAACTCCTTCAAAAAAGTGAAGCAGATTTGTGAGGCAAGACTTGCCTTGGGTAAAGCCATGCTGACTTTGTTCCATTAATCCATGTCTTTCTATATGTTCTGTGATTTTGATGTTTAGAACACTTTCCACTATTTTTCCTGGCACTGAAGTCAGGCTAACCGGTCTGTAGTTTCCCGGATCGCCCCTGGAGCCCTTTTTAAATATTGGGGTTACATTAGCTATCCTCCAGTCTTCAGGTACAATGGATGATTTTAATGATAGGTTACAAATTTTTACTCATTTTTTAGTTCCTTCAGAACTCTGAGGTGTATACCATCTGGTCCAGGTGATTTACTACTCTTCAGTTTGTCAATCAGGTCACCATATCTTCTAGGTTCACCATGATTTGATTCAGTCCATCTGAATCATTACCCATGATAACCTTCTCCAGTATGGGTACCTCCCCAACATCCTCTTCAGTAAACACTGAAGCAAAGAAATCATTTCATCTTTCCACGATGGCTTTATCTTCTCTAAGTGCCCCTTTAAAACATCGATCATCTAACGGTCCAACTGACTCCCTCACAGGCTTTCTGCTTTGGATATATTTAAAAAAGTTTTTACTGTGAGTTTTTGCCTCTACGGCCAACTTCTTTTCAAATTCTCTCTTAGCCTGTCTTATCAATATCTTACATTTAACTTGCCAATGTTTATGCTTTATCCTATTTTCTTCTGTTGGATCCTTCTTCCAATCTTTGAATGAAGATCTTTTGGCTAAAATAGCTTCTTTCACCTTCCCTTTTAACCATGCCGGTAATCGTTTTGCCTTCTTTCCACCTTTCTTAATGTGTGGAATACATCTGGACTGTGCTTCTAGAATGGTATTTTTTAACAATGACCATGCCTCTTGCACATTTTTTACTTTTGTAACTGCTCCTTTCAGTTTTTTTCTAACAATTTTTCTCATTTTATCAAAGTTTCCCTTTTGAAAGTTTAGCATGAGAGCCTTGGATTTGCACACTGTTCCTCTTCCAGTCATTAAATCAAATTTGATCATATTATGATCACTATTGCCAAGTGGCCCCACCACCGTTACCTCTCTCACCAAGTCCTGTGCTCCACTGAGAATTAGATCTAAAATTGCTCCCTCTCTCGTCGGTTCCTGAACCAATTGCTCCATAAAGCTATCATTTATTCCATCCAGGAACGTTATCTCTCTAGTGTGTCCCGATGATACATTTACCCAGTCAATATTGGGGTAATTGAAGTCTACACAAAATAATGACAGTCTCAAAACACAACGAGCACAATTCTCACTATAAAACGTCGTGAAATTCCAATTTTTCCTTATTCAATGTGCTATATGTGAATGTAGATGATTTAATATATATTACTTTATATGGAGGACCATCATAACACCTGCGGGCTTGCCAGCAATGTTCGCTTAGGGTTTTGCCTCACCAGGTCGTTTTTAATCATTGGTCCAAATCCTTTATTATTCCCTATTTTTTGCTTTTTAATATTTTTGTAAAAATGAATTGTGGGGTGATACCTTCCTTGTGCGTTATTCAAGGCTTACCGCACTTCTTGCGACTAATTAATTCAGAAGACCATTATTTTCAAAGTCCAGTCCGACGCGCGTTTCGCACTGCTGCTTCAGGGACTGTAACAAATCGGGTAACTTCTGTGTTAGTCACTGACAGGTCAATTCATCACTTCCACACTTGCTTTTTGAAGTTATTTCTGCAAGGACAAATGCCGACGTAATTCAACTTATTCACAGCACATACATTTAGATTCATGTTTGGCACATACCTTCTTCCTTGGGCGAGCAGAACAAGAAAAGCGAACTCTGAGTGTGCTCGTTGTGTTTTGAGACTAACTGTCATTATTTTGTGTGGGTTCCACAAATATACAGTTTTACAAAATGGCACATACACCTTGGGTAAACATTTTGAGCTTTTCACAGGACCAACTAAGTGATGCATTACAGAGTGAATCTCTGTTCTCAAGTGACCAACCCATTCCACCTGCTTCCAGCTGGTCTGAAATTACCATGCTGCATAAATGACTCATTCGAACGGAACTTCATGGAGCCACCATGGTAGAATATCTAAAACATCATCGCATCCCAAGGGGCCTCAGGATAGTTAAGGAACCTAAGATCTACACTGAATACCCTGAGTTCCTAGAACAGTGGTCCTTCATCTTAAACAAATGCTCAATGGATCTCATGTTGTTCATAGTAAAACAGACGCATAAGATCACACAGGAACTCCAGGAACAATCCCATGCTATGTTGGAATCTTTAAAACAAGATGTAGCCTTAGAGGCGTTTGACAATGCTCTTCAAGAATTCAAACGCAACATGGACAAGTTTAAAGCAGATACAAAATTGGCCAAGATCAATAAATTCAAAAGAGATGAGGGAGACTATAAAGAAGGTCCTATCTATCCGTGGCTTAATCAAGATGCCAAGCCCAAACAAGTTACTTTCAATGTGTCTGACCATTCCTCGGGTAGTGATGAAGAGACACCGCCGGGGGACGGCTCAAAGCAAGTACCAGAACGGGGACAAACAAGCAGGGGAAGAAGACGGGGGTCCCGCAATTATCACAACACAGATTGGAACCGTCCCAAAACAAGGTCGCAGCACCAGTCCAACAACCCCACATTTTCGTCCGCACAGAAAGAATGGATGTGAAGTCAGCTGTTATTAATATATCAGGATGTTCTATCGCAGCATTAGAAGAAAGTGTCTTAAATAAAGGATTGAATTTTGTGCCCACTCAACGACACGACCCTTTTCAGTTTCGCTGTGATTTTTTCAAATTCATTAGACAACTTCAACGCAAAGTTTTTCTGTCACATAGTCCATTTGAATCTTCCTTAACAGCCATCACTCCAGTAGTTAAACATAAATCCAAGTAGAGCCCACCACCTCCGGGAGATGCAGTAATTAACACGTTGGCTCTAGTCATGCGTGATGTAGAAAACATTGAAAAAACCAAATCTCATTACTTTTTCAATCTAACCCGAGAAGAATTTCAAGCGCTTCATCATCTGCGAGACAGACAGGATATAGTGATTAAACCCGCGGATAAGAGGGGTGCGGTGGTAGTGATGAGTCGAACATCATATACTGAGGAAATTCAAAGACAACTTTCCAATACATCATTCTATCAAGAACTGTATACACCTTACCACTACCCGGGACAGAGCCTTCTCCATTGCGGGTCCTACCCTCTGGAACTCCCTTCCTGCTAAACTCCGCCTAGAACCGTCCCTGAGCCATTTCAAAAAAGGAATCAAGACATGGCTCTTTAAACAGGCATACCCCAACTCCTCCCAATCCTAGTCATTGTCATGTCTCGAACTTACTCAGCTCCCACTCAGCCTACACACCCCCTCCTCAACCTCCCTTTCGCCATCCCAACTCCCCCTGCTCCCTTACCTTCCCAGCTCCCCCCTTCTCCCTTACCATTCTAGCTCCCTCACCTTCCCAGCTCCCTCCCTGCTCCCTCCCCCCACCCTTCCCCAGCACCCTGCTGCCTCTCCCCCACCCCTCCCCTCTCTTCCTACAAACAGCCTTTCCTTGAAAGTGCCATTGCCTTAACGTTCTCCTATACCCCTACCCCCTCCTCTCCTTTCCCCTCCTCGCTCCCCCTCTCCCCTTCTCCCTGCCCCTGCATTTAATATTAATATTGTAAATAAGTTCATATGTTAAGTTCTTAAGTGTACATGCATCCTTAACATCCTGATGCATACCTATTCTTAACATGGATAATCATCATCCAGTTCGTTTTACAAAGTTGTATCCCTGCTCGTTGACTCTCTCTATCCTTGTTCCTAGTTCATTGTAATATCGTTGACTCTCTCTATCCTCGTTCATTGTAAATTCCTTTCTCAGTTAATTGTGAACCGACATGATGTGTCCTACGAATGCCGGTATATAAAAATTGTTAAATAAATAAATAAATGATATTTTGGCTGAGGTGACACAAATTGTGGATCGGGGACGCGAGTCGGGATTTCTCACCAACAGTGAAAGAGAATTTTTAATCAATAAACATCCCAGAATCCCAGTGATATACATCGTCCCCAAAATACACAAGAATCTTGAAAACCCCCCTGGCAGACCAATCGTCTCTGCCAAAGAATCAGTACTTGAACCTGTTTCAATTTTTTTGGACAAAATTTTGCAACCGTATGTATCACAAGCTGCATCCTACATTAAGGACACTTCTGAAATGCTGAACTTTTTAGCCACTGTCACTTTGTCGCATGACAGTTTACTCATTACCATGGATATTGAGTCCTTGTACACGGTCATCCCGCAAGAGGAACTTCTCACAGTGATAGCTTCAGTATTAAAACATCGTCCATCATCTCAACGCATTCCCACATCATTTTTGATAGAATTATTACATCTAGCGTTGAGTAAAAACTACTTTATGTTCCAGGACAAATTTTATTTACAAATCTGTGGTACCGCAATGGGAGCCACCATGGCCCCGGATGTGGCCAATTTATTTGTCACCGCTTTTGAATTACAACACATCTACCAGAACCAGTGGTCCACTCAATTAAAACATTGGAAAATATATATTGATGACATCTTCATAGTATGGCAAGGGTCCCCCATGTCACTGTTAGAGTTCCACACCTGGTTGAACAATCTTAACTCATGCTTAAAATTTACAATTAACTATGACTATCAGCAAGTTGCATACCTGGACATCCTCATTACCAGACGAGAAAATACAATTGTCACCACTCTCTTCCTCAAGCAGAATGATCACAATAACTTATTGCGATTTGATAGTTTCCACCCAAAGACTTTCAAATCTAATCTTCCAGTTGGGCAATTTATGTGCATCCAACGCTTATGCTCTGAAGATGCGGAATTTAAACAACAGGCAGAACAACTTGCAACATGCTTTTTACAACGCGGATATCCATTATCATGCATAAAGAAAGCATATTGCCGAGTACTTTATTCCAACAGGGCTTATTTGTTTCTTCCAAAAAATCCGGAGGATTCAAACCCGCAGACACTGGTTATGAAGCATTCACTGGCATCTCCCTCTATCAGCAGAGCTATTAGAAGACATTGGTCAATTCTGCAGGATCTTCATCCTATGTTCAAAGAACCTGTACGAATAGCTTATTCGAGAGGCAGGAACATCAAGGATCAAGTGGTCCATTCTAGTTTACGTGAGGCATCGATACCCCTTACCATAACCAGCAATTGCATTAACTGTGCCTTTTGTGCTTTGAAGTGATCGCAGACTACGATATGTACATCATCAGGTCGTACATTATCATTACCTCAGGTTACATGCAGAACCTCTTTCGTGATCTATGCAATAATTTTGCCCATGCCCACTGACTTATGTGGGCATGACCAAGCGTCCAATCCGCACCCGACTAACAGAACATAAATGCTGCTTAAAGACAGGAAGAACTGAGGAGCCATTGGTGACACATTTTACAGAATGTAAACATATTTTTTCTGAAATTAAATGGACAGTTTTGGAGGTTGTATCAGCACACTGGAGACGAGGCAATAGGATTAAATGCCTTCGTCAAAGCGAACAACGCTGGATTTTTCAATTAAGAACAGTTAATCCCCATGGTCTCAACAAGGAAATTGAATGGGTTCACTTCATGTGAACATCGTTCACATTAAACACACAGCTGGAATACGATGGATGATACACAGCTGCAACATGATGAATGACATATAATCAGCGAGACTCTCGCGGTAACCTTGCCTAGACGCCGACAAGAGGAAGAGGCGGCAAGGTTCGGTGAGTTTGCTGTTCTTGTTCTGCTCGCCCAAGGAAGTAGGTATGTGCCAAACATGAATCTAAATGTATGTGCTGTGAATAAGTTGAATTACGTCGGCATTTGTCCTTGCAGAAATAACTTCAAAAAGCAAGTGTGGAAGTGATGAATTGACCTGTCAGTGACTAACACAGAAGTTACCCGATTTGTTACAGTCCCTGAAGCAGCAGTGCGAAACGTGCGTCGGACTGGACTTTGAAAATAATGGTCTTCTGAATTAATTAGTCGCAAGAAGTGCGGTAAGCCTTGAATAACGCTCAAGGAAGGTATCACCCCACAATTCATTTTTACAAAAATATTAAAAAGCAAAAAATAGGGAATAATAAAGGACTTGGACCAATGATTAAAAATGACCTGGTATGTCAAAACCCTAGCAAACATTGCTGGCAAGCCTGCAGGTGTTATGATGGTCCTCCATATAAAGTAATATATATTAAATCACCTACATTCACATATAGCACATTGAATAAGGAAATATTGGAATTTCACGACGTTTTATAGTGGTAATTGAAGTCTCCCATTATTACCGTATTACCAATTTGGTTAGCTTCCCTAATTTCTCTTAGCATTTCACTGTCCGTCTCACCATCTTGACCAGGTGGACGGTAGTATACTCCTATCACTATAGTCTTCCCCGACACACAAGGGATTTCTACCCATAAAGATTCAATTTTGTATTTAGCCTCATGCAGGATGTTTATCCTGTTGGACTCTATGCCATCCCGGACATAAAGCACCACACCTCCTCCCGGGTGCTCCTCTCTGTCATTGCGATATAATTTGTACCCCGGTATAGCACTGTCCCATTGGTTATCCTCTTTCCACCATGTCTCTGAGATGCCAATTAAGTCTATGTCATCATTCACTGCTATACATTCTAATTCTCCCATCTTACTTCTTAGACTTCTGGCATTAGCATACAAACATTCAAAGTTTGTTTTTTGTTTGTATTTTCATTCTGCTTTTTAATTGATAGGGATAAGTTAGAATTTTTTTAGCTCAGGTGAGTTTTTAGTTACAGGCACTTGGACTACTTTTCTTATTATTGGAACCTCACTGTCGGGATGCCCTAATTCTAATGCATCATTAGTATCCTTTGAAGATACCTCTCTCCGAACCATGCGCTGCTGAGCGACTGTCGGCTTTCCCCTTTCTTCTAGTTATTCCACTGAAAGTACCCGCATAAGTTATACCTGCTATCCAGAGCATGTACGTTTCCATGTCGACTTACAGGAACACTTTCTAAGTCAAAAAAGTGTTCATGTAAGTGAAAAAACACCATCTCCAAGCCTGCCCCCCTTGGAACAACTTCACAGTCTGGATAAACTTATGAATAAAATGACATACGTGCAGAAATTTATCCACACACAGAATGGGCAATTTTGTCAACCCCCATTTCTGCACATAATACAGTGTTTTACAATTGGAAATTAATTTAAAAATTACCATCTCAATGTGCAGGCTAGCATATTGAGATAGGCTAGGACATCCCTCAGTGTTTATTCCACCCATGTCGAAAGGCCTGGAAATGGCTATGTCATCTTTATCATCTGCAAGGTTCTTTCTCGCTGTTAACCCCATTAGTGGGCAACTGTGACTTTAAAACAAAGATTTTAAACATAACAATCCCAAGCTCAAAGGCTTGACTGCCCTTGCTTCAGATAAACCCTTACGTCCCAATCATCAGGCAGCTGAAATAATTCTGTTTTATAACCAGAATTCTATGGTAAACTGTTCTTAAACTTTTGTACTCACAGATGAAACTGATTCCTTGGTTTCAAACCCAGTAGTTTCTGGTTCTTTTGGTAAATACAACTGTCAGATCCCTACTAAGGTGTGGCCTTGTAGAAAGGTTCTGCATTCAGAGGAGAGAGGAACATGCCTTCTATGCATTCAGAGAAGGAGAGAGGAACATGCCTTCTGTGCATTCAGAGAAGGAGAGGGGAACATGCCTTCTATGCATTCAGAGAAGGAGAGGGGAACATGCCTTCTATGCCACAGTACCTCCATGTGACGCTGCTGAAGTGGTTGTTTCCTGTGTCTATTTAAGACAGAGACCTCTAAGAAGGGTTATGGATTTTTTGGTTGAAATTCAGAGGGAGATGAGTATTTCCTTTCAGTTCTATTTCCCTGGAAACTCCTAGGCTCCTCTCAGCAGGACAAGGAATTTTTTTTTAGATTTTAGAGACTTTCCTAATTGATTTATTTCTTGCATGTTAGAGAAAATGTTGTCCCTGATTGGATTTCCAGTTGAAATTAAGTTTTCCACCCTTTCTTTCTCCTTTGTTTGGGACTTTGACTCATTTTTCCCATTTGGACATCTGGTCTTCTCAGTCTTGTAAGATCAGTGCCAGCATGGCATACAATTTGGGGAATCTTGACCAGTATCCAATGTAAGTGGCAGTGAAAAGCAGAAGAGTGTCCAGGGCACCCATCCAATGTTACTCACTACCTGTACCCATCTGATACAATTAGAGTATGAAAAGGAGAGGAAAACGGGGACCATATCCAAAGTATTTGTCTGAGGAATTTAAATAGGGAAGACAAGTCCACTATTTATAGTAAGCCAGGGAGACTTCAAAATTCTAATCCATAATATGGAGGGATACCTAGGATTGATTTAAGAGACCTAAGGACTACAGATTCACTTATTTACCCACTTACTGTGTTCTGTAGATCAGGGATGTTCAAACCAGTCCTAAGGGCCCTCCCTAGCCAGTCAGGTTTTCAGCATATCCCTAATGAATATGCATGAGAAATATTTTGCATACACAGAAAGTTTTATATGCAAATAAATCTCATGCAGATTTATTAGAGATTTCCTGAAAACCCTACTGGCTGGAGGGGCCCATAGGACCGGTTTGAGCACGTCTACTGTAGATATTATCTGAAAGATATTGTACAGAGTGCCATGTTTTATGTTTACGCCAATTCATCAATTAAGTTGTGTTGGAACACCAGCTTTGCTTCCAGTTTTTTTTTTTGGGCATATATGAAGAAGCTGAAAGTTAACACCCAGGGCTCAGGAGGTTATACTCCCCAATATGGAGAATCTCGTAGGAATGGAGCTGAAGATCTGAAAGAAATGGGAAGCCCAATTAGCTGCACGTATGAATTCCTAAAAAGGATCCCAGTCTTGGGGTTACATAACTAAACTTTCCCTCCTTGTCGGAGTCTTCTTTCAGTTCTCCAAGCAGCTCTGCTTAACCAAACATCCAGTCTTCTTCACCTCTCACTCTGAAGCATAGGATAGAGGCTCTCCCTGTTTATAATCCTTAATTAGAGATTCTACAAATATAGGCAGGCATGCTAGAATGGTTCTCTGGACCCACCCTCATCCTGGAGCTCTATGACAGGGACTTATTATCATACAAGGGTTGACGTCTACAAGCGTAATCAAAGGATAAATCCTCCCTGGAGCTTTTCTCCTTTGTACATATTCATTAGACTCTAATACATATTAATTCCTTATTCTGTCACAGGCACACACAGGCAACCACAACATAGTACCTGCTTTAGATTTAGATTTAATTACTTTTCCAAATCCAAGCTCAAGGCGAATTACATGGGCTTGCAATCTAAGGGGTCTAGTTACTAAGGTGCGGGAAAAATGTGCCTTCACCTTGTATTATTTTTCTGGTTTATTGCAATAGTTATTAAAGAAAAAGGGGAGTGGTTAGTGTTGCAAAAAAAATAATACACGTTGTGGTAAATGTCCACATACTGCATGTAGCGATAAAATATTGTGTGGTGTAGTAAAAAATAATGTGCGGTATTTCTCCAAACATATATAAGCCAGCATCCAGCAGCTGCTCCTTTATCAGTGCTGTGAGGAAAGGCAAGTGCTGGACTCAAGAGCTTAAGGAAAGTTTTTGTAGAGAGAAAGGAGAGCATACCATTTAATACCTGAGTGGATAGTCCTTAGTGTTAACCTATCTCATTGTCTGCAGTTTATATCTGTGCTGGAAAGAAGTGACACAGTATTTATTGGTTTAGTCCTATTGTTGTCTTTTTCTGTTTAGAGTATGAAAGGACAGGGGTGGTATGTGAGCTAGTTGTGAGAATGGCAAGTGGCAGGAGAGTGACTGGGCATGATAGGTGTTTAAGTTCAGTGAGCATAGATAGGGAGGAGATAGGTGAGGAGTGTCAGTTAAGGAAGAGGACTGGGAGCAGTGGAGGGAGGAGGAGGGTCAGACTAGTACACTGGGAACATTGGCAGCACGGAACGGTTGGAGAGGAATAGAGTGAGACAGCAGGGGAATGTTAGCAGGAGGAGGGAGGTGGTGGGGCAAAGGCAGGTTAGTGAGAATAGACGGGAAAGGCAGAAGAGGCCCAGCCAGTGGACAGAACAGTGGGAGGGCCAGCAGTCAGAGGAGGTGTAGGAGAGAGGAGGAAGAAATGGGAGTGGGGCTAGGGCTAATCCTGAATAGGGATGTGAATCGTTTTTCAACGATTAAAATTATCGTCCGATAATGTTTATATCGTCTTAAATCGTTATAGAACACGATACAATAGAAATTCTAACGATTTATCGTTAAAAATCGTTAAATCGTGTTAGTGCGCACTAACTCGAGTTAGTGCGCACTAACTCCCCGTTAGTGCGCACTAACTCGATTTAGTGCGCACTAACTGAAAATGATACAAATAAACACTTTCCAGGTCACTGAAGGTCAGTTAGGAATGAATATGTGTTCCTATTGGCTGGCTGCCCTCTTATCTATTGATGTTACCAAGGTTACCACTGAGGTGATGGTTGGGGGGATGGGAAATGGAACTGGAATCTAACGAACACCAACAGAAAATGAAACAAAGTGTTCACACTTCCCAGGTCAGTAAAGGTCACTTAGGAATGAATATGTATGTATGTATTCCTATTGGCTGGCTGTGCTCTTATCTATTGATGTTACCAATATGGTTGGGGGGATGTGAAATGGAAACAGTTGGAAGCTTGACAAAAAAAGTAATGTAATGATCAGCACTCACGTGACTAGAACTTGTTTGTTTATTATTTTTGTTAGCAGGCACCTGAAATGCTAGTGCATGTTGAATTTGCCAATCACTGTGCATTTTAGAAAGGTGGTCCTGGCTGGAACTGTACACAGTTCAAATATATGTAATTGATTGTTGGTAAGTGTATTTTTTAAGTAGCCACACTGGCACCAGTATGTTTACTTTTCCTCCTACTTAACTCACTAGCTCAGCTTTGTAAAAAGGGCTTCTCTGCTTGTGTGTTGTTTTTGTTTGGTGTGAGGAGAGCAGAAACATCAGATCTTTATTCAATCTACTACAGTCATCTCTTACAGTGCCCTATCCCTATTAATACCAGGAGTGTTGTGATCTTCCTGCACACAGTGCCCTAACCCTGATACCAGTCTGAGACAGCTCCCTCCCTGCATTACTAGTGAGAGGCTGGCTTCACAGACAGGGGGGAGCTGCCTGACCCTCACTCCTGACTTCCCCCATGTCCCAGCTAGTGAATGGTGTGTGGGTGAGGGGGGGGGGGGAGGATGGTGAAGTCTGAGACAGCTCCCTCCCTGCATTACTAGTGAGAGGCTGGCTTCACAGACAGGGGGGAGCTGCCTGACCCTCACTCCTGACTTCCCCCATGTCCCAGCTAGTGAATGGTGTGTGGGTGAGGGGGGGGGGAGGATGGTGAAGTCTGAGACAGCTCCCTCCCTGCATTACTAGTGAGAGGCTGGCTTCACAGACAGGGGGGAGCTGCCTGACCCTCACTCCTGACTTCCCCCATGTCCCAGCTAGTGAATGGTGTGTGGGTGAGGGGGGGGGGGAGGATGGTGAAGTCTGAGACAGCTCCCTCCCTGCATTACTAGTGAGAGGCTGGCTTCGCAGACAGGGGGGAGCTGCCTGACCCTCACTCCTGACTTCCCCCATGTCCCAGCTAGTGAATGGTGTGTGGGTGAGGGGGGGGGGGAGGATGGTGAAGTCTGAGACAGCTCCCTCCCTGCATTACTAGTGAGAGGCTGGCTTCACAGACAGGGGGGAGCTGCCTGACCCTCACTCCTGACTTCCCCCATGTCCCAGCTAGTGAATGGTGTGTGGGTGAGGGGGGGGGGAGGATGGTGAAGTCTGAGACAGCTCCCTCCCTGCATTACTAGTGAGAGGCTGGCTTCACAGACAGGGGGGAGCTGCCTGACCCTCACTCCTGACTTCCCCATGTCCCAGCTAGTGAATGGTGTGTGGGTAAGGGGGGGGGGGGGAGGATGGTGAAGTCTGAGACAGCTCCCTCCCTGCATTACTAGTGAGAGGCTGGCTTCACAGACAGGGTGGAGCTGCCTGACCCTCACTCCTCCAGGGTATTGTGATCTTCCTGCACACAGTGCCCTATCCCTGATACCAGGGGTGTTGTGATCTTCCTGCATGCAGTGCCCTATCCCTATTAATACCAGGAGTGTTGTGATCTTCCTGCATGCAGTGCCCTATCCCTATTAATACCAGGAGTGTTGTGATCTTCCTGCATGCAGTGCCCTATCCCTGATATCGGGATGTGTGCAAGAAGATCACAACACCCCCGGTATCAGGAATAGGGCACTGTGTGCAGGAAGATCACAACACCCCCAGTATCAGGAATAGGGCACTGTGTGCAGGAAGATCACAACACCCCTGGTATTAGGGATAGGGCACTGTGTGCAGGAAGATCACAACACTCCTGGTATTAATAGGGATAGGGCACTGTGTGCAGGAAGATCACAATACCCCTGGTATCAGGGTTAGGGCACAAGTTCTAGTCACATTGACTGATCACATTACTTGTTTTGTCAAGCTACCAACTGTTTCCATTTCCCATCCCCCATATACTGTCAGTAGGAAACTTGGTAACATGAATAAATAAGAGGGCAGCCAATAGGAATACATATTCATTCCTAAACTGACCTTAACTGACCTGAAAAGTGTCAAATTGTATCATTTTCAGTTAGTGCGCACTAACTCGAGTTAGTGCGCACTAATCGGAAAAAACTATTTTTAACTATTTTTTAACTAAAAAATCGTGCCTAAGACGATTTTCTTGCCCTGCCACACGATTTCTATCGTTAAGACGATATGGAAAACGATTCACATCCCTAATCCTGAATGCCCTTCACTTTTTCTTGGTCCATGAACAGGCCGCGGTGGGAAATAATATTGTCCAGGAAAGGTAGCTTCTCCTGCTCGAAGGCACATTTCTCAAACTTAGCATATAGGTGATTCTCATGGAGCCTTTGAAGCACTTGTTTGACATGCTCACAGTAGTATCTCAAAGAACGTGAAAAAATGAGAATGTCATCCAGGTATATACTGGGATGTGAGAGTAGAGGAGGGCTCTGAAGATTTCATTAATCTTGTGTTAGAAGACAGCAGGGGCATTGCAAAGGCTGAATGGCATTACAAGGAATTCGAAATGTCCATTGAGGGTTTCGAATGCCATTTTCCATTCATCTCCTTCCTGTATCTGGATGAGGTTATAGGCTCTTCTGAAGTCCAGCTTGGTAAATATTTCTGCTCCATGCAGATGGTCAAAAGGTTCCATAATTAGGGGCAGTGGATATCTATTCTTGCAGGTTATGGCATTGAGACCACTGTAATCAATGCATGGCCTGAAGGAGCCTTCCTTCTTCCCCACAAAGAAGAAGACTGGTCCTGATGGAGAAGACGAAGGGCAGATAAATCATCACTCCAGGTTTTCTTTGATGTAGGTTGTCATGGCTGCTGTTTCAGGAGTGGAAAGTGAGTAGACCCTGCCCTTAGTGGGCATTTTCTCTGAGAGAAGGCCAATTGAACAGTAGTAGGACCTGTGGGGCAGTAATGTGTCTGCATGCTCCTGGAAGACATTTGCAAATGCCATGTATCTAGGAGGTAGACCCGGAAAGACCAGGGTCAAGGTCTGGGCAACTGGCACTGGTGAGACCCGAGTGAAACATTGTTGCTGACAGGAGGGGCCCCAGCAGGCAATTTGCAGAGCCTGCCAATCTATAGTGGTATTGTGTAGCATGAACAGGGTAAGCCAAGGGATACCCAGATTGACCGCCTTGGCTAAGATGTAGAGTGATGCATTCCCAGTGCAGGAGCCCAGTCTGAAGAGTGAGTGTCAGGGTAATCAAAGAAAGCTGACTGGAGACAGGCTCCCCATAAACTGAGGAGATGGTAACTGGTTTCTCCAGAATCACTATGGGAAGGTTGAACTGGCATACCAGTGCTTCATCAATGAAATTACCTCCGGCATGGGAGTCCAGAAACAGCTCTGTATGCACCTCTGTATCATTGGAGATGAGGCTGATCAGCACAAGTAATTAAGGAAAGGATGAAGGCTGGCCTAGGGTTGCCTTCTTGGGACAATGGCCTGCAAAGTGATACAATAGAGGCAGAGGCTCAGTTTCTGGTGTCTCTGCTTCTTTTCTTCCGTGAGCCAGGCCCTGCCAAGTTGCATTGGCTCTTCAGTGGAGGAGGCAGGTGTGGCATCCATGGTAGGAATCAGAGGATGCTGAAATTTGGGCACCAGCTTGAAATGCTGTCGAGAAGCCTCTGTCTCCCAGGCCCACTCTTAGAAGCGGAGGTCCACCCGGATGGCAAATGTGATGAGGTCCTCCAATCTGGGCAGCAGGTCCCGGCCAGCTAGCTCATCCTTGATGTGCTCTGCAAGGCTCTGCAGTCAGATTGTCTTCACCCCAACAAAGTTCTGAAGCCAGCATCTGAAACTGAATGGCATAATCTCCAACTGTCTGGGAGCCTTGCCTAATGCAGAGTAATTCAGTGGTGGCTGAGGAGGACTGACCAGGCTCATCAAACTTTGCCAGAAGTGCTTAAGGAAGTTGTCCAGATTCCCTATAAGGGGATTGTTACTTTCCCATGCAATGAAGCCCAGGCTAGGGCAGAACCAGCCAGGAGAGAGAGAATAAATGTCATCCTGGTCCAATCCAAAGAGAAACTGGCAGCTTGTAGCTCAAAGTGCATCATACACTGGTTAATGAATCCTCTGCAGGCCTTAGGATCCCTGTCATATCTGGGAGGTGGTGACAAATGTGGCATGGGTCCCAGATGCTGGGTCAGTGTCATTGGAGGAGATGGCAATGCAGGTGTGGGTGTGTGGACATGCATGGGGTCCATTTGGGGCACAAGACCTTGGAGTATGCCGGTCATATGGTTGAGCTGGTCTTGCTGCTGCTGGACTTGGAGAGCCAACCCTGAAATAGCCTGAGCAGGGGATGAGTCCACCAGCCTCATGACCTCAGCAGTCTGACACGGATATGAGCCCTTGGGCTGTGGCTTGGTTGATGCAGCCTAGCAGGCGAACCCACTAGGCCCATACTGACAGCAGGGGGACTTGCTCTTACAAGGACTGGGTCTAGGGCTTCACCTATACCAGCTCTGTTCCCCGCAGATTGAGCCCTTGGGTTCCAGGGGCCAGCAGAGCTTAAGCAAGGGTCCTGTAAAGAGCGGTCAGGTGGAGGCGAGTAGCAGGCTGAGGTCAAGGTGGGCAGCGAGCAAGCGGTGTTGAGATACATGCTGAATTTGGGGCAGGCGGAAATCAGGCAGTGTCAAGATACATGCCGAGGTCGGGGCAGGCAAAGATTAGGCAGCGTCAAAGTCTAAGCTGTGGTCAGGGCAGGCTGCAGTCCAAAAGCAAAATCAGAATCCAAAGCCAGGGTCAAAACCAAAAGTCAGGCAGAGATGGACAGACAAAGCAATGACAGGAGACCAACACGTGGCAAGATCTCAAAGGGAAAGCAGGACAAGGCACATAGAGCAAGGCAAAGAGACAGCAAGGCAAGCTAAGGAATACAAGAGAAGGCAAAGCAAGCACAAGAGAGCAATAGCAACATGAATGGCAGGAGTAGAAGGACCTGTTGCTGAGGCAACTGCTGTAGTGTGGCTGGAGCTGCGTGATGTCATCGCTGGGTGCCAGCAGACGTTTTCCCACTGCAGGGCCTTTCAGATGTGGCACATGCATAAGGAGGTATGGGTCAGCAGCATGGGTCAGGAGCAGCATAGAGACATCCCCGCTGCATCAGAGGCCATCGGGAGTAAGTGCAGCTGGTCATGGGGCCTTCCTGTGGCCGGCCAAATGTTGCACCATTGACCCCCAGTTTTTTGCAATAGACCCAACCCTTCTTTACAATTTAGAATCCTCAGTGCTTCTCCCAGGCTGTCTTGAATTCTGTTACTCTTTTGTCTTTGCCACTTCCACTGAGAAGTGGCAAAGACACGTATCCACTACCTTTTTCATAAAGGAATACTTTCTAGCGTTGCTCCTGAGTCTTCATCTACCCCTTTGAGCCACATGGTATCATGGACCTCTTCAAATTTGGCTTTTTGAGTATTTTTTCTGTTCCTGTATCAGCAGTTACTACTAGTGCTGCCTTGCCTTTATTAACTTTTTGGATGTTTCCTTGCCTTTTCAAATGATGCTCAAGGTGGCTTACAGACTTATTAGAATTCAGGAACAAGTGACCTCTTTTTGATGCATTCTGGTGGTGATGCTCATCTTTCTTACTTAAATATCTGAAACATTTTCACTAATAGTTGAGACTTACACACATTTATAAGTACATTTTTAAAGGGCCACATGTAAATAATGAGGGTTATGTTTGTAGCCGGGCCTTGCTCGTGCCATATGCATTTTTGGAAGGGCCCAGCCATGCACGTAATCCCCGTTAAATGCAGAAGTGCTGGAGCCAAAGAAAGGGGTGGGCTGGGGGCATGATTTGGGTGGGGAGGGGCATGGTGGTGGGCAGGCCGGGACAGCACTATTTGACGCTCCAGAGGAGCAGTAAGTAATCTAACAAAAAAAAGTAAGTAGCTAGGAAAAGTTAGAGGTTGGGGAGGAGAAGGGAAAGTGTAGGAAGGTTAGGGAGGGGTATAGGGAACTGGGGAAGCCCTACTCCTGTCACCTTACATGGGCTTTTAAAATTTCCACCGCCCCCCCTCCCCCTCCCCCCCCCCTGGCGTGGAAGAAGCTATCCATCCGCACATGCGCGCACAGATGTTAAAATCTGCCACGCATGTGTGCGCGGATATCGTATTTTATAACAAGCATGCGCCGATGCACGCATGTTATTAAATAGCCACGTCCATGCGCGCACATGGACGCACGTGCATGCGTGTCTTCAAATCGACCCCTTAGAGCGTATTCAGTGTATAGAGTAAATGCAGCTATCTAATACAGACATATTGAGTGTGGAACTTTTGTGCTGCTACAATGCTGATTGGATAGCAGACTCAAAGGCCTGTGTGGGATTCTCAAATATCTTTGGACTGCAGTCATCTTATGAGACTTCACTGGAAAAAAGAGCAGCATGCAAGCAAAAAGAAGCATGAATATCTCTCAAAACCCAGCTCTCACCAGTTTAGGTTGTTCATAAGCTAATGCTAAGTTGCTGTAGATACTGTTACAGTTATTGAAGGAACTCTGTCCTCCATCCCAATGGGTTCATATGAATTGCACACCTACTAGATCTAGGCCTCATTGGCTATTACTGTAAAGTCCTATCCCACTGCAATTTACATTTGTTATACTATACGTATGTTGTATAATGATTACTGTCTAGTATTGTTTCTTATATTCTCTCATTTTAATCCCCTAGGTTTTATCATATTTGTCTGCTATTAATTGCATGCTGTAACTCTCTGTTGGACTGATGTTCATTCTCTTATAATTTTGATGTAGCAGGCTTTGAATTCTTATGGTGCAAAAGAATGACAAAAATAAATGATGATGATAATGATGGTCTGATTCTGTCAGTAGGGATCCAGCGGCTAGCCACAACCTTGCCAGGGCATGTTTCGCACATTACTCTGCAGAGTACTAACTCTATTAAGGAGTAACACTTACATGCACAACAATCCTACAAACAAAATTTATGATAGCACAAATCAGAGTGACCTTTCTTTTCCCCAAGAATACTGTAGGAAGTTGCATTCTGGGAAACAATGACTCCTTGTTTTTAAATAAGAAACACATTTGACAGCCTCAAGCATAATGACACTGGAATTGCAAAATTAATGGAAACTTGGCTGGAGTCTCAGAAAACAAATATGAATGAATCTTGGGAAGCACATGAGGCTCTACAGGTCACTTTCATTGACTTCTGAGGCACTTGATCTAGTTAAAATCTAAAGTTAGACCCAAAGTTAAATTACTTGCCTTGAAGTGGCTACCATGTTTTCTAAACACCCAAAAGAAAGAGTAATACATTGTCATACCACAGAAGCTGAACAATTCTTTCAGAGGTTTGACTAGATGCCAACAAGCTAGTGCAATGAGAGCAAAATATATATATATAGTGACTTACTGAGTTATGACTGCACTATGTCCCTCAAGAAGCATGAGGTCATAACACGAGAGGCATCTCCTGGCTGAGAGATCAGTCCAGAGCTCTTGCCAACATAACTTACAGTCAGCTTGCAAGGGAATATTATTGTAATACGAAGCAACTTGTCAACATTTCCAGCCTTCCCTGTTCAGAAGTTCAGAGCACCAATTCTACAGGGCACACAGCCTCAACTCTTCTTGATCTCATGCTTGATATCACATCATCACTAAACCCACGGTGCTGCCCCCTGTTTGGCCCTGCCAAATCAATAATGGTGCATCATAAATCTACCAGTGTAGTAGAACAAAGCAGCTGAATTCTTACTTTCCACACTTAGAACCACATATCCACTATATAACAAGTGGCCAAGCTAGCCAATCCTTTTCAGTGCACTTTTCCTGCAATGCAGTTTTCATTTTTCCATTTTACTATTATTAATTGATTGCTTCTCGCATACCATGAAGGAAAAGGCATATTGGATGTCATAGTTTAAATGTAAAATGGTTTTCTCATACAACTGTTTCTTATTTTCATTTTAGCTTGCACTGACTGAGAATGTAAATTAAACTTTAATGCTATTGTCCTTTGTTCTTTCTGAGTGAAAATGTGTTGTGCATTAAAGTGCATGGATAAAGCAGAACAGTCCTGCATATCACCCTTCAGACGTTGTGTACCACAAGAGCCCAGGGCAGATAGAATATGCACTTTTATGACCAACAGATGGTATAATTGGTATCATAGATTTCCTTTTTTATGTAAAGAGGTCATGGGTTCAGCCTCCATCTGGAGATTTCACAGCATCCACTGTATATCTGAATGATTAAAGGAAAAATGCTGGGGGGGAAAAATCAGTAGTCACACCTGCCCAGCGGGTGGGAGAATTGCTGCTCTCTCGTCTATCAAACTACAGTTAACCTCCTTGACCTGCATCTACTGGTGCTCTGCATACTGCTCAATGTGTTCTTTATGTTATGGTATGAAATGATAGGCACCGCCACTCAGCAATGACTCATTTCACAGTGTGCCCCTTAAAGAGATTTCAGACACAAATCAGCTTATCAAGGAAAAGGGGGAAGCCTTTTAAATGTTGGCCTGTTGCTGGCAACTGCTTTTCAACTTCCTGAGCCAAAACAAGTACAAAAGTTAATTACCGTCAATAAAACACAATTTTATTTACGGGATCTTTCTCTACAGTTTTAATAGCAATTAAGAGATGCAAGTTATGTTTTCAATCAGTTGCATAAAATGAATAACCAAACTATTTCCCTCCCTTCCTCCCCCACAAAAAAAAGGCCATAGATGACATTGCTAGGAGTTCAAGTCAGTGTAGTAAATGCATATGATACCTTGTAAATGTTTCTGACTTGACAAGTGATTTAAGTACAGTGTAAATAAAGCCCGCAGTAATGCTGTATGCTCAGCTGGTAAGCCATATGATAAAAATAGTTTTTACTGCTTGTATAACATCCTTCTAGGCAGAATACCTTGTAAATTAGTGTAAACTACATTAAATCCAGGTCCTTTACTCCCTGTTATGGTCTAACAAAAGTACTGGGTATCATTTTCAAACTGTTCATATTATAACAAAGTCCATGATAAGGTTTCATCTGCAAACTTTGCACCAGTTTTCAAAGTGAAAATGCTCGCATCTCTTTGCCTTGAAACTTGCTACGGAAATAAAAATTACCAGCAGACATTATTTCCACCTGCTTTTTTTTTTTTTTTTTAACTTTTTATTTAAACACAGTTCAGGCAGTTTTCATGAAAAATACTGCACGTGAATGGAAAATGCAATCTGCACGTGCTATTTTCCTCCTCCGATCTAAACAAGCCCCCAGGTCTCCAGTTTGATCTCTGAGCATGGTCTTCTGCTCCCTAGATTGGCTGGGCTGAGGACACTGTGGAGGCAGAGTTCACAGCCCCTGCGACAGGGCGGGGAGGGAGCGTGCTGTGGTCACTGCTCACGGGAGGGCATCTAATAGCTAGATTCAGGCCCTGTGATTGCTGGGTTTGCAGATGGAGCCCTGGCGCATGGCCCCTGGTCAAGGACTGGCATTACAGAGGCCAGAGGAAAATAACTGGAATGCAAAACCACACTCAGTACAATATCAAAGTAGCAATACGAGTGTGGAGAAAGTGAAGGTTCTTACGCAGCTCCTCTCGTAAAAACAGTTCCAATCAATAGTTTTGGCCAATGTCCCCCCGACATGGACCCCGTGTTTCACCCGAAGGCTGCGTCGGGAGGGACGGCACCGTAAATTCTGAATGCTCTGAGTGCACTCCTTTTACATTGATGTTTTCCAAGCAAAGAGCATTCAGAATTTACGGTGCCGTCCCTCCCGACGCAGCCTTCGGGCGAAACACGGGGTCCATGTCGGGGGGACATTGGCAGAAACTATTGATTGGAACTGTTTTTACGAGAGGAGTTGCCTATGTAATAAAGAATTGAAAATTAATGCGTAAGAACCTTCACTTTCTCCACACTCTTATTGTTACTTTGATTACAGAGACCAGACCAGGTATGTTGAGAGATACATTTTGGGGAAAATCCCTGGGTAGTTACAAAAGAAGTCTCATGGTGCCAGGTCCCAGCTCTGGATCCGACTGAGCTGGACGTACAAAGGAGCAAGAGGAAGATGTTGAGTCAAAACTCAGTGAAAATCCTCCCCGCTCCCAGGAATGCCTCCTCTAAACACAGTTTAAAGTCCATGTGTTGCAGAACACTGTGCATGCCTATATCTGCATGGAATGAGAGCCATTTCAGAGACCTTATTTGTGCACTTAAATTGCTCTGTACCCACGTCAATGACTTTGAAAACTGTCCTCAGAAAGTACTTTCTCTCTGTTATGATGTAGTGTAGCACTGCCGAGAGCAGGAACTGACAAGACACCATAAGGCGGCAGGTAATACCAGAGCCAGACAGCAGGGGGCCTATTTCAGCCTAGAACGAAAATAGACCTGGGGGGAAGGCAAGGTGGCCGTCCAGACAGCAGGGGGCCTATTTCAGCCTAGAACGAAAATAGACCTGGGGGGAAGGCAAGGTGGCCGTCCAGACAGCAGGGGGCCTATTTCAGCCTAGAACGAAAATAGACCTGGGGGGAAGGCAAGGTGGCCGTCCAGACAGCAGGGGGCCCAGGTGAAGATGAGAAAGACTACACTTCCCAGGTTCCCTGAACCGGCACCTGACCCCTGGCTGGAAAGTGAGCAGGAACAGGTGGAGGAAATAGGGACTGATCCCTATGACTCAGCAGACTCCATGGAAGCTGAGGAAGAGGGCGTGCCGCCGTGGTGGAGCTGGTCACAAAAGCCCGGCGCCTCAGAGTCAGGGAGGAGGAGATGGAGGTAAGCTGGGGAAAGGAAAGCTCCAGCTGTTCCTCTATGGAGGTGGAATACCCAGGAGGTTGGGGGATGGTAAATCCTGTGTTGGTAAATGGATGTATGAGAAAGGTTGGAAGGGAATTGTGGTTTTAAAAGCTGTTTAACTCTGGGCTTGTTAAAGAGAACCTAAGCGGTTAGGCTTGGGGCTTGAAAAGACAACTAGGCATTATTACAGGACTGCGGCCGGTGAGGCTACAGGATCACATTAAACCCTTTTGTGATAAAGACCTTTTTCTGTGTACTGTTTGGGAGTGCCAGGACTAGGCCTGGCACTCTGACTAGAGACTGGGAGGAGTCCATAGCAGCGGTGTGCAGGAGCTGTACGAGTGGACAGACAGTGGTATATGAGCGGAGAGGGAGTCCTGAAGCCCAGCAAAGCCCACACAGAGTGCTGAGCGGAGAGGCGTGATCATGACACTGTTTAACAGGTGTGTATACCAGTACATCAGGGGAGGAGCAAGACAGCTCCTAAAGGGAGGCGAGCCACACCCGAGAACGGTGGGGATCTGGGGGGTAATTGTATCTGATGATTTTAAGATGGCCAAACAGGTGAAAAGCCAGGAAGATGCTTGGCTCCACAGGGAAAGGAATGGTCAGCAGAAAAAGGGAGGTGATATTGCCCCTGTACAGGTCCCCGGTGAGACCTCAATTGGAATACTGTGTACAATTCTGGAGACTGCACCTTCAAAAGGATATAAGCAGGATGGAGTCGGTCTAGAGGGTGGAGACTAGAATGGTCAGTGGTCTTTGTTCTAAAGAATATGGGGATAGACTTAAATCTCTAAACATATATACCCTAGAGGAAGGTGAGATAAGAACATTCAAATATCTCAAAGGTTTCCATGCACAGGAAGTGAGCGGAAAAGAGGTTCCAGAATGAGGGGTCATGAGATGAGTTGAAAGAGAGTAGACTCAGGAGTAGTCTTAGGAAATATTTCTTTATAGAAAGGATGGTGAATGCGTGGAACAACCTCCCAGTGGATAGGGCCAGTGGTAACTTTTTTGCTGCCCTGTGCGAACAAGTAGTCTGCTGCTCTCCCCCCGCCCCCACCCCATCGTGATTCATTCATCTCCCTCCTGTAATCTAAATTTTAAAATCTGGCATTGCTTCCTACCTGGGTTCAAACCCTCTCCTCTGGAACTCATGGTCAATGCATGAGGATTAGATGCCCTAGCACCCCCTCCCCCACACTGGCCCCTCTACAAACGCACAATTACAAATTATGCATCTATAATAGCAGAGTTTGCATTAAAATAACCTTTAGAGTACAGTATTCTGAGGTGAAAATATCCTTACAACAACCTGTATATTATCGGGCGAATTTGAAAGTGCCCGCATGTGTAAAATACGGGGGTCACGTGCGCGGCTGGGCCTTGCATGACCCCCGTTTCGTGCACAAGAGCCGGGTCTTAGCAAAGGGGCAGGGAGGGGGGCGGTGAGGGGCGGTCCAGGGGGCGGCCGGTACAGCAGCCATTTGCCGCTGTGCTGGGGGATCGCACGTCGACAGTCTGCCGGCGCACACAACTTAGGCTAGCTCAGGAGCTAGCGTAAGTTGGAAAACAAAAAAAAAAAAAGGTATGAACTCTTAAGGGGTCGGGGAGGAGAGAGGAAGAGGGGGACAGAGGGTAGGTAGGTGGCTAGGAAAGTTCCCTCCCAGTCCGCCCCTTAATTGGAGTGGACTGGCAGGGAACTGGGGGAGGCCCGATCTCTTCCCCGCCTGTGAATTGGCAATATCTAGCCCCCCCCCACACGCGCCGGATTGTACAACAAGCATGTGCCGGCGCACGCATGTTATAAAACCACGTGTCCATGGGCGCGCGCTGACCCAAATGCTGCTGCTGCTTCTGCTGCCAGCTTGCGCAGAGGATGTGCTTTTTTTTTTTCCACCCTACATCGGCTCAGGCAGAGGTTTGGCGAGCCTCCTATGTGTCCTGCGGCTTTATTTTCCTTCGGCTGCTGTGGGGGTGAGGTTCTCCGAGTGGCCCCGCAGCTTCTGCTCAGTTTAGCCACTGGTGGACCCAGGCTGCTGCCTCTTCGGAGCCGCTGCCCTGGTGCAAGCGTACGGCTTGCACAGTGCATTGCGCCAGCTCTGCCAGTGGAGGTGGTGGAAACAAAACCAGTATCTGAATTCCAGAAAGCATGGGATAAATACAGGGGACCTTCTAAGGAAGGGATGAGCCTTATAAAGCCAAATTAATTGGACGGATGGGAAGACTGGATGGGCCGTACAATCTTTCTCTGCCATCATGTTTCTATGTAGGTGATCTGCTTAAGCAGGGAAAATTCTTCATATTCTGTCCAGATATAATAAAAGCTTTTGAACAAACACTGCATAAAAGTGAATGCTGAGTGACCTTAGCCTATCAAGTTTGATGGCAACATAACCCTTGCATTTGGCGGTCAACATATACAGTAACCTGAGCACCAAGAGCCAAATCCATCAAACCATGGTTACTTTGTTCAGATGCATTTTAGCCAATTCAGCTTCACAGCAGAAAACAAAAATCTTTCCTGCTCCGCATATTCATATTTATTTATATACCGTCATTCTGAACATACAATCGTGGCGGTTTACAATAAAGAATAAAATAAAAAATGCAATAAAATACAATAAAAATGTGCACCATAAAATCATTAAATAAAACAAAATAAAAGTACAAAAATCTATTCTCTCATGGACTCTGCTTCTCATTGTTTCTCTTACTCAGTTTACGCCATATTGCACAGCCATGTTTTTAAATCTTTTCTGAAGAGCTTATTGTCTTTCTGCATACACAGCTTTTCTGGTAGGGTGTTACAAAATTTTGGACCAGCAACCGTAAGTGCTCTTTCCCATACTTCACTTAGGAGTGCTGAATGTATAGATGGAATTTGAAATAGGCCCTTATTGGCAGATTTTAAATTTTTGACTGGCACATATAAATGTAATGAGGCATTTAACCATTCCATATTACTGCTGTTATATTTTGAAGTATGGATAAAACTTTAAATTGTACTCTACATTTTACTGGCAACCAGTGTAATGATTATAGTATAGGTGTTATATGATCATATCTTCTATTGCCGGATAATAAATCTAGTTGTTGCATTCTGAAGTATATTTGTAAAGGTCTAATTAAGCTTGTTGGTAAGCCTAAAAAAAAGAGCTCTACAGTAGTCAAATTCAGTAAAAATAAGTGTTTGTAAAACTGTTCTGAAATCATCATGGGTGAGAAGTGGTGTTAACCATTTAAAAATGTTCATTTTATAGGACCTATTTCTTATTTTTTGAGATATATGTTTTTTCATCAGTAAATGGCTATCGATTATTACTCCGAGATCACACGCTTGATCAGTTACTTCAATTTTACTCTGATCGATTATTATAGAACTCGTTGCTGTAGTTGAAATCTTTGTTTAGCAGAATGATTTCTGTTTTTTGTATATTTAAAACTAATTTCATATGTTTTAATAATTGTTTAATTGCTGATAGATACATATCCAATGTTTTTAATGAGTGCTCAATGGAGATATCTATTGGAACAAGGAACTGTACGTCATCTGCGTAGATATAATAACACCCATTCCTGATAATAATCTACATAATGGCAATGTATATATTGAAAAGGGTTGCAGAAAGAGCTGAACCCTGAGGATGTCAGGTTAACATGTTCATTCTTTCTGATATACAATATAAAGAATGTGTGGCTAGGCATAAAACACCGATCAATACATCTTCAATACATTTTGTATTATTTTTTATATTAACAGAACCACATAAACAAATAACATATGAACAAATTAACACAAGGGACTTTTCTAGTTCAAAGAAAAACCCCATCCTTATAGTTCAGAAAAAGATCCCGACACGGCCGTGTTTAGCATCAGGGCTGCAACAGGGGGATAGATAGATGTTCATATCTTAAAAAATGACAAGTGGAGCTTCCAAACAGGGAGAGATCTAAAAAGAGGAAATTAGCAAGAGTGGAATCAGAAAGATCATGAAAGAGACTTCAGGACGTATATGCTGGTATAGGGTCCATTCTCAGGTGAAATATTTTTTTTTAAATTTTCTTACAAAGCACAGTAGGACTCCATAATTGGAGGGCAGCGATTAGACAAATATCAAATGCAGAGCTCACAAAAGCAATTGGCAGGAAATGCTGGCTCCGGCTCGAACACAATTCTTGTTTATTAGAGAAACACTTTGGTCTATAACGTGGCGGTGTGGCAATGTAGCATGTAGAGTTTTACATTCTTTATATTGTATATTATTCTACATGTGTGTGTCATTGACTCCGCCATCATTGTGTGAATTCTTTCTGATATACAGCTGTGTAATCTGGCCTGGTATGTTCGGTCTGTTAAAAAGGATCTGAACCATTCTAATATTTTTCCTTCAATCCCAATCTCAGACAATCTTTGAATCATGATATCATGGTCTATAGTATCAAATGCGGCTGACAAATCTAGTAATATCAGCAGGTGTATGAACATCCTGCATCAAATCCTCACAGGATTGTATCAGTTAAGGCCAACAGCAGTATTTCCATACTATAGTGCTTTCTAAAACCGATTATGTTGGGAGTAAGATTATTATTTCCTTCAAGATAATCTGATAATTGCAAATAACTACTTTTTCTAGAACTTTTACAATTGCAGGGAGAGTTGAAATTGGTCTGTAGTTATTTAGTATTTTACTGTCAGCCTTATGTCCTTTCAGGATAAGTTTGATAGATGCGCATTTCAACTGGCTGGAATATGGCTCCCGTCTAGAGAAAGATTTATGCATTTTGTTATATATGGGACTATAGTACATGAAATTGATTTCATTGAATTAATTGTTAAAAAATCTAATGGGTGAGTTGCTGGATTTAATTTGTTCAATATCAATTTAATTTCTAATTTTGAAGCTTGATCAAAAGTTGACCATCTCAATGTCTCATCCTTTTGTTATAGGATATTTTGATTCGCTGTATTGGGAAAACTTTTAAATAAATTCTAAATCTTTAATTTAAAAAATTTCACAAATTTGTAATTTTTCTCACTTGATGGTTCATCATCAAGAATGTTATTACTCAATCCATCTTTTATTAAATTTTGTACCATTGAACATAATGCTTTAGGATTATATTTAAAGTCATGAATTTTGGCTGCATAATAGCTTTTTTTTTTTTTTAGTGGAATTTATGAGTGATCTATATTTAGTTAAACATGATCTATAAATTGCAATGGTACAGGTAATTTGGTGTTTTTTGCCATAACCTCTCTTTTTTTCTGAGTTGTTTTTTTAAATTCTTAATATTATGATTAAAGTAAGGTTTATTCTTGTTCATATTAACTTGTTTGACTATACTTGGACTAATATCCTCTATTATGATTTTACTCATATCCATCCAAGATTGAATTGCTGACTCTGTATTATCATTAGATAAAATGTGATGTGATTCAAGGATTTTTGTTAATAGGTCTTCAGTCGTGAATTTCTTTCTATAAGAGATTGATATGTTTTTGTTTTTTTTTTCTACCTCAGTCTTGGTAGTTATGTTCAACAAAGTATGAATTAATCTATGGTCTGACCACAGAATATGGTGCTCGGCTCCAGTCCTGAGAGTGGAACCTCTCCCTGGTGTCAATTTACCTTGTTAATATCCAGGGATGTGTTTCAGATTTTGCTGCCCCTAGGCACTTTTGTTGCTTTCACCTCCCCCACCTCCTGAAGGGTCTGTTACAGGGTAGCAGGGGGCTGTTCTCTGTTGAATGAGAGTCAGCAGCAGAGCTGGAAGGCAGCAAATCTTAGCCACCCTGCTAAATGTTTGCTGCCCTAGGCACAGGCATAATGGGTGCCTATTGACAAAGCCAGGACTGGTCATATCCATTGATCCCTTTTTTCTTCCAAAGGTCCCCAGTTTTACATGACGTTTGTGCAGTATGGTGGCCATAATTGTTCCTGCCATCACAAATGCACATATCAACATAAAAAAGCACTACACATATATTCATATATATATATATTTCATAAAAATATCAAAATGATTTAAAAAGTTAAATAATTCTCAAACAACCATTAGTTTATCACACCTAATATATGGCTCAGTTATTATAAACTACAGTCTCCCTACCGCTCCTACTCTGCTTTCTAAACAGACATTTTGAGAAAGTATTCCATGGTGTGGTCTCTGACCGTTGCACATTTATAGGTATGAGAACATGGAAATCATTATGTTGTTCACACAGATAAATGATTGATCCAAATAAGGCAAAAAGTAGAGGTTTCGCTTGCCCGTATCTGAGACAGACTAAACTACTTAAACACTACCTGCACAGAGATACGCTCAAATGTACTTTAGAAAGTGGAGTGGCAGGCCACGGTAGAAAATGAAGGGAGAATAAAGGCCAAATTAAGCAAAATATGCAGTTAATGTTTGCATTTCATCTAAACTGGTATTTATGCTAGCTCTGTTTTTTGTCTTTCTTGCACAATAACCATAGTTGTAATCTTGCCTCAGGCTACAGACTATAATAATGGCATTTTCTTCAGAAAAGTACAAATAATTTAAAGTAGCAATGCCAGCAATTTAATGTTACTTTCTTGGTAGCTAGGGGAGGGGGTGGGCAACATCCATTTGGATAAATTGACTCACTTAGTGAAATTTTGAAGCACTTTCCAAAACAAAACTGTCATCAACTCGTCAACACATAAATAATCTCTCTGCATGCTTAATTGCTATCTTTGAACAATTTACGTGTTTCACTGAAAAAAAAAAAAAGTATTTGTTTTGCCTTTTTTCTTTCTTTTTAAAGAAGAATATTTCCAGGGCTGGCCTCCAAGTCATTGCACTGTACGCTGTGGCATGGAGGATCCTGGCTCAGAAACCCTGCCCATCGGGACCGGTTGGGCCTGGGCACATCATGGAGAGGATGTGTTTAGGCCCAGGGAGGGAAAGAAGATGGTAGGCATTATTGGGTTGGCACCTGCCAACCCAAGATATGAACCTGAAGGTGTTCCTCAGAAAAGGTACTCCTCTAACCCTCAGGCCAGCAAGGGCCGCTTAGAGCCTTCCAAGTTCCAGACCACTAGGAATAGATGAATTTTGGTAGGTTCTGATAGGATAAAACTTATGAGATAAAGACATGTCCCCCATCTGATATCGCTGAAGAATGCCTTCCCAGCATTAGAAGACATGCTCACACAGGTATCAGAGGTGGCCACAGAGTTGAAGGTGGGAACCCACCATAGTGACAGAAAATTCTACAACAGAAGCAGAGTTCTTCTGCTGGGGGACTTGATTATCAGAGGAACTGACTTGGGGCCAGGATTGGAGAGAGATCAAAAGATCAAATACCTACCAGCTCCTCAGCTAACCAGGATATAAACTGCAGTCTTAAGATTGCTGGTAAAAAAAAAAGAAAGTGAAAGGAATGTTGATGTTGAGGTCCATTTGGCCATATATGACCTTACTAGGAGCCAAATCGGTGTACTAAAGGAGGAGTTAAAAAAATTATGGGATGATTTTAAGCAGTGGGCAAGGACATTTTCACAGGTATTACCTGTGTATAAAAAGGTGGAGGATAGGCGATGTTACACCAGAATTTTTAATATATGGCTGAAGAACTAGAGTGTAAGGATGAAGGTTTTGGATATCTTGGAGGATGGGAGTAATGCATGGAAGGATACAAGATTATACCGTAGAGATAGCCTACATCTGGAACAGGAACCGGAGCCCTAGATGAACATTTCAGATCATACATTAACAAGAATTAAACAAGACAAGAGAGGGTGGTAGACAGAAGCTGATTAAAGTGGGCTCTCACCCCAACAAACTAATACATTTTGTGGTGAAAACATTAAATATGTATAACTCATGAGGCTATCTGCAAAAAAGCATATAAGAGAAGATGGGCAGGTATAAAGATAGGCAGAGGGAATATAAGGGAAAGAGGAATATCTGTAAATCTATGAACACCTATGTTCATAGATCAGCCTAGGTCAGTGATTCTCAACCTTTTTCCCATTGTGACACACTTGACAGACCATGCTCACATGTGTGACACACTGCTCATTATAATTGATGGCATATATAAAAAATAAAGGTCCAGTATTACTTTTATTGTTAAGAATGCACAAGGGAAAGATAACATAGAAACATATAGAAACATAGAAATGACGGTAGAAGAAGACCAAATGGTCCATCAAGTCTGCCCAACAAGCTTTCATATTTATTTTTCTCATAGTTATCTGTTACTCTGACCGCTGAGGTCAGTGCCCTTATCGGTAACATTTTGGTTCTAATTTCCTTCCACCCCTGCCACTGATGTAGAGAGCAGTGCTGGAGCTGCATCAAAGTGAAGTATCAAGCCTAAATGTTTAGGGGTAGTAACCGCCGCAATAAGCAATCTACTCCCACGCTTATTTGTTTGCCCAGCCTGTGCAATTTAGTCCTTGTTGGTTGTTTGAATATAATTCCTTTTTTCTTCATTCCCCCCCTGCCGTTGAAGCAGAGAGCTACGTTGGGGTAGTAACCGCCGCAAAAAGCAAGCTACTCCCATGCTTATTTGTGAATGCAAATCCTTTTTCCCACATTTCCTCTTGCCGTTGAAGCATAGAGCAATGTTGGAGTCGGATTAACCGTGTGTATGTTTATTGAATAAGGGTAGTAGCTGTCATTCCTGTAAGCCACCCCCATGCCTCTTCTCTTCATTTCATTCACAACCTCTAGACATTATGGATCCACAGGGGCGGATTTTAAAACCCCTGTGCGCGTAAATCCAGCAGGATTTACGCACGCAGGGCCCTCGCGCGCCGGCGCGCGTAAAGCTCCGGGACGCGCGTAAGTCCCGGGGCTTTCGAAATGGGTAGGGAGGGGGCGTGTCCGGGGCATTCCCGAAACGACGCGGCATTTCGGGGGCGTGCCACGACGTTTCGGGGGCGGGACCGGGGGCGTGGCACCGGCCCGGGGGCGTGGTTGAGGCCCCGGACCACGCCCCCGGGACCGGAGGACGGAGCGGGGCTGCCGGCGACGCGCGCAAAGTTACGCCTGCTTTCAGCAGGCGTAACTTTGCCGACAAAGGTAAGGGGGGGGTTTAGATGGGGCCGGGGTGGGGGGGGTGGGTTAGGTAGGGGAAGGGAGGGGAAGATGGGGGGAGGGCGAAGAAAAGTTCCCTCCGAGGCCGCTCCGAAATCGCAGCGGCCTCGGAGGGAACAGGCAGGCCGCGCTGGGCTCGGCGCGCGCAGGTTGCACAAATGTGCACCCCCTTGCGCGCGCCGACCCCGGATTTTATAAGATACGCGCGACTACGCGTGTATCTTATAAAATCTGGTGTACTTTTGTTCGCGCCAGTGGCACGAACAATACACACGCAGGTACTTTTGTTCACGCCAGTGGCGCGAACAAAAGTACCCGCGTGCGTATTGTTTTAAAATCGCCCCACAGTGTTTATCCCACACCCTTTTGATATCCTTCACAGTTTTGGTCCTCACCACTTCTTCTGGAAGGACGTTCCAGGCATCCACAACCCTCTCCGTGAAGAAATACTTCCTGACATTGGTTCTGAGTCTTCCTCCCTGGAGTTTTAAATCATGACCCCTGGTTCTGCTGATTTTTTTCCAATGGAAAATGCTTGTCGTTGACTTTGAATCATTAAAACCTTTCAAGTATCTGAAAGACTGTATCATATCACCCCGTTGCTCCTTTTCTCCAGGGTATACATATTTAGATTCTTCAATCTGTCCTGAAATTGCATAAATAGTAAACATTTCATACCAAAACTGCACCAATTTCCAGCAGCACCTTACTTAAGAAAAGGCAACACTGAAATTATTACACTAGGCCTTAAAACTCCAAAAGTCCTCCTATTAGGAAAATGGACCAAGCCAGGCTGCTATAGAGCCCTACACAGAAACTATACACCAGCAGAATACCTCACCTCAGTCACATGTGCAGACCCTCACCTAACAAAGAATAAAGAGACCATAAAGCATAAACAGAAACATGCAGACCAAAACTGAACTGGCAACCGCAACAAGCCAGAGAGACTGTATGCAGTGTAACAAGGTAAAAAGAGAAACATCTCCAGTTCTCATAAAACAAATCAAGAAATATGTAATCAATAGCAGCAAAACCATAATAATAAAAATAACAGATTATGTTGAAATAGCTGATGAAAAGACTATCCAATAATTAAAAACTCATTAAAAAATGTCTAGATACCAATAAAATATTTCAAAATAGCAGACACAAAGACCCAATAATGAAAAATAATAAGGATAAGAAATGTTTTTCTTTGGATACCTGGGAACGTTTGCTATCCAGTATCCAGTTGCCCTGAGATTGTTTTGAATTAGCAGGAGGAGGAATGGTTTGCTGGCAACTTTCTCCCCTCTCTCAGTTACACACAAGCTCTCTCTCTCACACTGGCTCTCAGTCACACACACATACACATTTTTCTCTCTCACTTATATAGGCTCTTAATCACACATATACACACATGCTGTCTGTCTTTTCATACAGATGACAAAAAATTCTCTATCTTTTCTTTGGAGGGTTCAGTCAGTGACCAACTCGTCAAAAAAGGGGGGACCAAAAATCACCTCTATTCCTTCTCACAATATTAACAACTGAAATGTTGAAAAAAGGTTTTAATAATAAGTAGCTATTATGACCTCATATAGGCATTATTGACGGAGCCTTCATTTGAATGAGTGTGCTGTATAGCAAGTAGTATATCTCGCACTACCACTCAATGTATAATCATAGGTCATTAAACGCCATTTTTTTGTTTTTTGTGTGTGCTTATTCACCTTAATAAAAACATAAATTCTTCCATGTGCTTATTCATCTTAATAGAAGCGTGAATTCTTCCTTAATTCTTGTTTTTCATGATAAATATTACTTAGCTTTTTCAAGCGATATCAATTGAAGAAACTGTACGACTCTGTGCCATGAGGATTGTCATGCCCGACACGGTCCGTGTTTCGGTCTTCACCTTCTTCATAGGGCTATTCTACAAAACATATCTATAAGTTAGTGAACTTCAAGAAACTTGATACAAAAATTTTACCTTATTCACAGCGGTACTAACGATATTTGTTGCTCAATGGTATTCTCCATGCTCTGATGATCAGTCATCAGATGCTCTGATCAGTCATCAGATGCTCTGATCATCAGAGCATGGAGAATACCATTGAGCAACAAATATCGTTAGTACCGCTGTGAATAAGGTAAAATTTTTGTATCAAGTTTCTTGAAGTTCACTAACTTATAGATATGTTTTGTAGAATAGCCCTATGAAGAAGGTGAAGACCGAAACACGGACCGTGTCGGGCATGACAATCCTCATGGCACAGAGTCGTACAGTTTCTTCAATTGATATCGCTTGAAAAAGCTAAGTAATATTTATCATGAAAAACAAGAATTAAGGAAGAATTCACGCTTCTATTAAGATGAATAAGCACATGGAAGAATTTATGTTTTTATTAAGGTGAATAAGCACACACAAAAAACAAAAAAATGGCGTTTAATGACCTATGTCTTTTCATACATACATACACACAAGCTATCAATCACATACTTACATACATGCTGTCTCTTTCTCTCACACACATAGACTCTCATTCACACACTTATGTAAATGCTCTCTCTTTTTCTCTCACTTACACAAAAGCTCTCAATCACTTACTCACATGCTCTCTCTCTCACTTATATACACAGGCTCTTAATCATACATACACATGATCTCTCTCAAATACACATACAGGTTCTCCATCATACACTTACATTCATGCTATCTCTCTCACACACAAAGGATCTCAATCACACACACATACTCTCTTTCACATAAACAGGTTTTCAATCACACACTTATACATTCTGTCTCACAAACACACACACACAGGATCTCAAATACATATGCTTGTTTTCTCACTCACTCACTCTTTCTCTCTTCCCCCACCAAACTAGCAGCAGCAGCTTCCTCCACTTACTGCCCTCACGACCTCGAGAGAAGAGTCCCATCGGGCGACGGGCACTGGGGCTGACCCACTGTATGGAACTTGTTGTGTTTTGAAACATTTTGGGGGGCAAAGGACATTTTTGTTAGAAGATCTGGGAGGAAGAGTTTGGGTGCCCCACTTCCTGCCCTCCTGGAGGAACATTGACAGCTGCATGTTCCAAGTGGATCCCTTCCATTGTGGGATTCAAGAAAGTAAATGAAATCAAGAGAGATATTGGATAATCGTAAGACCAATATTGAATTACAGCTGAGGACCCCCACTTGGAGTCTTCATCTCTGGGAGAGGGAAATTTGGGATTCTGTGCAGAGATTGTGTTGTTCATTTTTCTGGCCAATTGGAGGGGGGTTTTTTTCCCACCCAAACAAGGATACCCCTGCCTATTTGGGATCCTCATTTATCCAAGCCCTGGATGGTGAGGGTGTCCCTTGCCTTGGAAGAGATAGAGAAACTCTTGCACAGATACAGAGAGTAAAAACCATAACAGCCAATTGATATGAACTGTGCCTAGTATCATTCAAAATACACCTTCAGTAAAGTTTTTTTTGGACACTCACTCAGTCTCCTGTGTCATTTGTTTAGCACTCACATCCATCAAAGGGGAAGAAAATGCATACCTCTCCCAGGGAAAAGAAACAGTATCACCCCTGCCACCTAGGGCTCTGGAGGAGCCGTCCTCTCACCCCTCCCCCCAATCATTTAAAAATGCAGGCCCTGAAGAAAGGGACTCTGTGAAAGAGTCTGAGCTAGCCATTGGCTCCGAAAATTACAATATTTACTTTTATGGCCATATCGATATTAAGCGGTTACCCAAAGAAGGGGTTACAGTAGTTTAATAAGTACCAAAAGTGGGATACAGCATTCCTGGCTATAGTCTTTTCAGGAAGGATAGAGTAGGAGGAACACTAGAACGTTACATAAAAAAATAATAGCAAAACAACAGATGCAGAGGATATAGAGAAAGGATTAAGCACTATGGGTTATGCTGGAAAGGTGTGATGGAACTTCCACCTACATTGAATTGACTTACAGAACTGTTGGAAAGGGATCTAGTCAAAGATACTCTGGACTGAGTCAGTGATTGAGAGAACTCATCAGCAAGGATGATTTTTATGTGAATACAGGCCAATTCTTGAACTGCACTGTCATTCACACTTGGGGGTGGTGGTGGTGGAAGGGGAATTGGATTCAGATGACAGCCAGTGCTGGGCCTTAACTTTTATGGTCCAGGGTAATGATATGCGGACAACAGAGAAAAATGGAGGACTGCTTCTATGGTCTAGTCCAAAAGCAAAGCATGTTCAAGTAGCATCATCTGAATTATCAAGAAGACTGCTCACCCCGTAAAAAATGTTTTTAGCAGTAATTTTGTTATGAGTTTGACAGTGCTTGGTTTTGATTGTAAATATTAGAGAAGATGTGCATTTGTTTTTGCAGAATTAGACAATTTCAATGAAATTGTCTAATTTGGCATGGTTCGGGGGTAACAAAGCCCGAAAATAATTTTTACAAAATTTCATAAAAATTCATATTTCGGGTTAGCGTGCACTAACAGGAGTTAGTGCACGCTAACTCCCATTAGTGTGCACTAACCCGAAAATCGGGGGCCCACGAAAAAAAACAAACCACTGAACCGCGGGACATGTGCTGGGATGACTGTTGTCCTCCCTGGGCTGTGTGTGGTGAGCCTGATGGTCTGAGTGGCCCGATGTTGTTTGGCCAGATTTTATTTTATTTTTTTTTAAATGAAGCAAGAAGGCCATTGTTGAAAAGCCTGGGAAGCATGACTGCGTTTTTGTTTGTTTTTGAGGGCCAAGGCCAGGCAGAGAGAGTTTGCCTCAGTAATATGGATAGTCAGGACTTACACTTCTTCCACCACCCACCGTCTTACAAAGAATGCACACACTTCTGAAATGGGATCAAATAGGCTGCAGCTTTATTGCAATAACAACACAGGTGCCCGAGCCCCCAGTGAAGGAATATTTACAAAGCCACCGTGTACATCCACCACCGACCAGCAAGATGAACACCTACCGCCAAGCCAACCAGAATCATTGACATTGCATCATAAGTGCATCCCCAACCTCCGCCACCACCCAGCAAGGAGTTGTGAAACATTGCTCCCGCCACAATCCAGCAAGGAGCCTCTCCAAGGACAACTGCACCCAGTTGTCCCAGCTATAATCCCGACTTGACACCTGGCAAGTCAACACTAAAACTCGTGTGGGCTCAGGCAACCCGCCCCCGCTGCGACAATCAAACAGACTCCCAACAAACCATAACAAATAATTCATCAATGGAAGGGTGAGTGGGCGGGAAGCGGCTCAGTCAGGCAGCAGCAGGCAAGCAAAATTGCCCACCGAGCCAAGCCAACAGATCCAACTCCTCCCCCAGCATGCTGACCTGACCCGGGGGAGCCAATCAGCTCCAGTCACAGTCTGGGTTTGAAAATCAAACCTAAACTGCAATCTCACCACCCAATCAGGCAGGCAGGAATGTCTGCCCATCCCCCCCACCCCCTCACCAACCTTCCCCACTGGATCAAAAGCCCCCCTCCCCCACTTCGTGCCAGCTCAGAAGTGAGCCTGGCACCCATATTACCCTGGGCACACAGACACAAGATCGGCCCACCCTTCCACAACTTCATTGCCGCGAGTCAGGGGAGAGGCGCTGCACGTCAGGAGGCCAAGCAGGCATCAGGAGGGGCCGGAGCAGGTAGCTGGCGAGTGCCACGGCCACTCTGAGACTCCCAACACAGGCCAGAAGCAGCTGGCACAGAAGAGGAGGCAGCCATGCGTACTGGAGTGGCCGGAGAGGGCAGCAGATGTAAACGCTGTCAGTGCTCCGGGTCTCCCGTGCGGCTGCTGGGCCCGCCAAATACAAAAAAATAAAAATAAATAAATATAGACGCACCGCTGCGCAAGTGGCTGGGATGGCAGTGGCAGCCTTGGGGCAGCTGCTGCCGCATACCGCTAAAATGGGGAAGGTACTCCCGGTGCATTACTAAAGTGTAGGGCCCGCTGATGTCATCAGCCACATTAGCAACTGCCCAATACAGTGCCTGGAGGCTCTTTGTATGTTAAAAATAAAGGATTTAGCCAATTTGAATGTTTCAAAACCTGGAGAGGCAGCTGGTGAAGTGGCTCTCATGTGAGTTTTCATCGAAAAGACACACATATATATACCCAATGGCAGGGGAGAAGAGGACCATTAAAACTTCTGAAACCGGTACTTTTGCTGGTGGTGGTTAGGTGGAGAAGCAGATCCATGTGAAAATTGGATTTTAAAAGTGTTTATTTTTAAAGTTATCTTCACAAGTACAAAAAAAGGTACCTAGAAACCATATAAAATGTTTTAAACATGGAAAAATATATGTTCTGAAATGGTGAACATCTAAGAAGTTCTCAGGAATTCTGAATTATTCCTTAATTAGAATATTTTTAATTTTAAATAAGGGAGTAAGGAGACTTCAAAGGGATTTCCATGGGAATGAATGCCATAGGAATGTTGTGAATGAGGAATAGGTGAGTTTAAAATGTTTCTTTTGTAGTTTTGAGGGGAAACATATTTTTACTTGGGAAAATTGATTTAATTTTATTTTAAATTCTGTTCCTGTCAATCAAAAAAATGAGGTCCATCATTTAAAGCATCAGAGAAATCGTAGCTAGGGAAGATGTTTCTGTTGCATTTGGCTGAGTGCGGGTCTGACCCGTGACTGACCGCTCTTACCTCTGGCCCGAGAGGGACCCTCCAATGTGCCTGCCGACTGAGACGTGGCCAACTGCCGTGCAGGCCCAATGCAGCACGAGAGGGATGCCACTCAGCTGAGTGGGCATCTCTAGGCATGCGTGCGGGTTAGCTCTTTTTTAAAGGGCCCACAGCAGGAAAACCCCGCAGCACCTCTGGATGACATCACAGGCCTGCTACTACTTAAAGCTTGCTCTGCCCTGCCTCAGACACCTCAGCAATAGGTCCCACTCATTGGAGTAGCTGTTGCCACATTGCCCTGCTTCCTGATCCTGCTTGCATTCATAATTCCTGTCTTCAGTTCCTGCTTCCTCAGTGGTCCTGTGTCTTTGTCTGGTGGTCCCTTATCTGGTGTTCCTTTTGCTGTTTCACCTTACTTTCCTCCCTCCAGATTGACTTCTCAGCTTGACTTCGGCTTGGACCCTGGCTTCAACTTTGTTTAGATTCCTGGCTTGACTTCGGACCTCCTTTGATTCTGTTGGATTGCTGTCCTCCCTGACCTCGGTTTGTTCTTGTTGCTACTGTCTGCTGCCTGCTCTGACCTCTGCCTGGACTGACCTTATCTTCTTCTTGCTGTCCTACTACTTCTGTGATGGATCCTTCACCGCCAGAGGCCCATACCTAAGTCCAGCTGGCCCCGGCACCCAAGGGTTCAACCTGAGGGGAATGAGGGCTAGTATTGGTGAAGTTCCTGTTAGGCCTCTGCTCCAGCCAGCTCCGCCCACCGACGGTGAGGACCTGCAGGGCTCCTTCCTATATTTAGCTTCAACCTCACCTTGGTCTAAGGGGCCATGCCCGCAACAGATTGCCGAGACCATGGACCCGGCAGATCTCTCGGGTCTCCAGGCCATCCCTGGCCTAGCACAGGCGATTCAGCAGCAACAACAATTTCTGGAGCTTTTGGTGGGATCCACTGCAGCCTCTGCATTCTCTCCGGCTCCTGCGGTACCAGCAGTGGTAGCAGCCGTGCCCATGGTACGCCTCCCGGGATGCAGGAGACCCCAAGCCTTGCCGCAGATTCTTAAATCAGTGCTTTATGCATTTTTCACTGCAGCATGTGCAATTTCCCAGTGACACTGTCAAGGCCACCTTCATTCTCTCCCTTCTGGATGGGAAGGCCTTGGCCTGGACCTCTCCCTTGTGGGAGCGTGAGAACGCTCTTCTCCAGGACTTACAGCAACTCGTCAAGGCATTTAAGTTGGTGTTTGATGAACCCAGCTAGCTGGCCATGGTAGGATTGGACCTCCTACACTTCTGGCAGGGTGTTTGACCACTGATTGATTACGCCATCGAGTTTCACACCATGATCACTGAGCTGAATTGGAGAGAGGATAGCCTTCGAAGTAACTTTTTGGAAGGCCTATCCTCACGGGTGAAGGAAAAGCTAGCTGCATGGGAGCTTCCTGAATCTCTGGACACGCTCATCGATCTGGCTGAGAGGATCAACCACTGCTTCCAGCAGCGGGCCCAGGAGCTGCGACCTCCATGGAGGCAAGTGTTACTAGCCTCATCCTTCTCACATCTGCTTACTGTGGTTCCAGCATTGCCCTCTACCACCGCAAGGCCCAAAGAACCTATGCAACTGGGATAGAGTCACCTTTCTCTTGAGGAAAGGCTCTACCGCTGCTCCTTGAGACTCTGCTTCTACTGTGCTGGAAAGGGGCACCTGTTGGCACACTGCCCCCAAAGGCCAGGAAACTAGCAAGTCAGGAGCCAGTGGGGAAATGATCCTAGGCTTTACCACCCCTGCTCCACAATTTACCCTTCCAGTGTCCATCACCATGGGCAACCATAAATTCCCCACTCTAGCATTGGTAGACTCCAGTACAGGAGGGAACTTTATCATGAAAGCCCTCGAGGACCATCTGAAGCTGCCCGTGGTTCCCTGAGAGACACCATTAGTCATCTCTTCCATCCGCAGAGAACCACTTTCCAGTTGGATCACAACAGCCGCATATCCTCTGCGGATCTGCACCGGCATCCTGCTCATGGAAAATATAACCTTCTTCATCATCGAGAAAGCGGTGTATCCCATTGTGCTAGGGTTGCCCTGGCTGCTGCTCCACTCTCCTCAATTTGACTGAGGATTGCTTCAGCTGACAAGCTGGGGGGCTCGTTGCCTTTACTCATACTTCATAAAAATCGAGTTCCCAACTGTTCCCTTCACTACAACCTCGTTGGGACTACCACCTCAGTATGCATATTATGCAGATGGGTTCTCCAAAAGCAAGGCCAAGAAGCTATCTGCTCATTGTGCATTTGATTGCACTATTAATCTGGTACCTGGCACCAACCCTTCACAAGGAAGGCTTGAAGAGGGTTTGTCAATCCTGGTGGCCGAAGCTATATCTCAGTATGTCAAGGAAAACTTCGACCAGTGTTTCATCAGGCCTTCTACATCTCCCACTGGGGTGGGGTTCTTCTTTGTGTCCAAGAAAAATGGCTCCCTATGCCCTTGCATAGATTATTGGGGCTTAAATGCCAAGAAAGATCGCTACCCTTTGCCACCTATTTCAGAGCTCTTTGACCGACTTCAGGAAGCCAAAGTATTCACAAAGTTGGATCTCTGGGGAGCCTGCAATCTCATTTGGATAAAGCAAGGTGATGAATTGAAGATGGCATGTGCACAGCTCAGCCCTTTTTAAAAGGCCCATGGCAGGAAAAAAGCCCATAGCACTTCTGGATGACATCACAGGCCTGCTATTACTTAAGGCCTGCTCTGCTCTGCCTCAGACGCCTCAGCAATAGGTCCCACTCAGTGTAGCTGTTTGCCACGTTGTCCTTGCTTTCTGATCCTGCTTGCATTTTTCTGATTCCTGTCTTCCTTTCCTGGTTCCTGTTCTTGCTTCCTCGGTGGTCCTGTGTCTTTGTCTGATGGTTCCTCATCTGTCTTCATTCCTTTTGCTGTTCCGCATTGCCTTCCTCCTTCTGGATTTGCTTCTAAGCGTGACCTCAGCTTTGTCTTTGTTTGGATTCCTGAAATGACTTTGGACCTTTGTTGACTTTGTTGGATTGCTGCCCGCCCCGATCTCAGTTTGTTCTCATCACTGCTGTCTGCTGCCTACGCCGACCTCTGCTTGGATTGACCTTGTCTTCTTCTTGCTGGCCCTACTACTTCTGCAACGAGGCCTGTGCCTAAGTCCAGCCGGCCACGGTACCCAAGGGCTCAACCTGAGGGGAACAAGAGCTGGTTTTGATGACGTTCCTGTTGGGCCTCTGCTCCAGCCAGCTCCACCTGCTGACAGTGAGGAACTGCAGGGCTCCTCCTTGTGGGTAGCGTCAACCTCACCTTGGTCCAAGGGGCCATGCCCATAACAGTTTCCAAGGGGACTTCATGACAACAGAGCCTTGCTGAGAAGTTATGACACTGAGAAGGCAGCATAACTATTTTCTGTAACCAAAGCACTTTTGAAAATAACTTATTTTATTGAATTATAGAAAAATAAAAGATTACCAAAAATATTTTTAGCCCTAATACTCATAACCTGGTTGGTCAAAATTGAAATGTATGCTCTCATTTGAATGAAACAGATTGGGAACATACAATTTTATCACATGACATCAGCGGGAGTAGGAATTCTCTGTAAAATAGACAGCAGTGACAGTTTAGAATACTGTGGGAGTCCTGAGCTGATCTTTGGAGGGAGAGGACGTGCGCTGCCTCAGTTTACACAGAGGCCTAGTTAAAGCACCAAAAACCTTAGAAAATAGCTAGGGAACACTAATGCTCGTATGTATGAATGAATATGTCCCTAGTAATTCATATTAGGACCAAGGAAAAGGTAGTAAGAGTGCCTGGAAAATTAAATTAATATTTAATTAAGCTGACCTGCAAGAGTGTTTTGTTAGCATTCATAACCTTCTGACTTGAAGATGGATAAATGAGAAATTGATAGAGAAATTACAAAAAGTTTAGTAAGAATGGAAATACTATTTGATGAATAAGAGGATAAATCTGTTCCTTAATATAAAGGAGGAGTAAAGCTGATGGTACGTAAAGCAATACCTCTAATACCATTTGATACATGGTGATTTGAAAAATTCTATAGTTTATACCCAAGAGTAACTATTTCAATAAGATCAAAATTCTTTTGACTTGGAATAATAGCGCCTATCTTTAATGTATATGTGAGTGATAAAAGATACTCTGAGAGAGATCTGATACACTTCTTTGCTATTGCCTGATGCTAATTAATTCTTCAAGCAAGATTTACAGTAAGGTTTCTAAGCTAAAGTATCCCCTCTCTGAAGAAGTTAGAGAATGTAATTATTCTTTATTTTGATTAGTTTATCTGATTGCTCAATAAGGTTCGAGTTACACAAGATAGCAAGACTCTAGTTGGCGGAAGAACTATTGGAGATAGGGAGATAGTTTCCTTTTATTGATTTATTCAAGACAGAGTAATAGGTAATGGACTCTGTGGTCAACAGGTGGACTGGACCAATGCTGAGAGACCCCAGATCCTACCCACAAATGCCAGTATCATTTGTCAAGCTTCATTCTGTTAGCACCTAAAGCATCTCAGCTTTGGGTAACCTCACAAATCCACTAACACTAGCCACATAAAAAAGCTCTGCCCCATCTTAAGTGTCTGAAGAAGCAAGATAAATGTGTTCACATAATTATATAGGACAATAAACACTTTGAACACTAGAAATTAAACACATAATAGTATGATAACAGGAGACATACAAGACATATAATAGAATGGACATTTAGCAAAACCTATACTTACCTTGAGGCTTTGTAGACTTATACTCCACAGGTGCACTTGAAAAAGAAAAGGGTTCAACAAAGAATCAATTCTTAGAAATACAAATAAGATATACATACACATATGAGTAAATATTTGGGTGGTTTAATTAAAAAACAATAGTATTTATCTGATATAAACATGCTTCTGTGATAAGAAGTTAAACATCCATGTTTGTTTTTCTAAAGAAGCAACTATTCAATACTAAATGAAAAACTTGTTTGAGAAGAAATCTAAATTGTTCAAACTGTAACAATAGAATTGAAATAATGGTTGGAAGAATATTGAATATTGTCACTGATATTTATTGTCATTATTATCTTGCCAGCTTAAGTAACTGTAACAAACCCCAAGATTTATTTGAAATTTACCTTTGGTTATTTTTTTTCTATGGTAAAATCTGGTATTACTATAACACTGAAATAGAGGAACTATTTTAAAATATCATTAACTGGGAAACTTTCTTAACTTACTTGGCTGCCATACATGTGACTGTGCTAAACAAAATTGTTCCAATACCAGATAGTCTACATTAGTTAAAATGGGGGACATGGGGCAGTACTTCAAGAAAGGGCTGTAGAAAGTTCTTTGTGAAGTAGAACAACAATAGGGTAAACCAAAAGGAGTTGTAGTAAGGGCAATTATCCTTATGCTAGGAATGTTAATAAAAGTAAGAAAGAGAGTCCACTTTGGGGCCGATGCAATATAAAGCGCGGAAAGCGGGAGCTGAAAAGTCAGCACCCGCTTTCCTAACGCATGCATGGCACCCGCAAGAGGGGTGGCCATGCAATACTCAAATTAGGGGGCCGTGCTAGCAAGGAGACGTTATGGTCGCTTGCGCGACCTTAGCACCTCCATAATGAGGTGCTAAGGTCGCACCTCATTACTGAGGTGCTAAGGTAGCACCTCAGTAATGAAACTGGCTGCCGAGTTTATCGGCAGCCATTTTCATTACTGGCAGACTGGCCCCTGTCACATGTTAGGAGCAATGGATGGCCCACGCCATGTTTAAAGATGGCGCTGGCCGTCCATAGCTCCTACCATGTGACAGGGTCTGACCAATGGCACCGGTAGCCCCTGTCACATGGTAAGGGCAAAGGGCCATCGGCGCCATTTTGTTTACTGGCAGCCAACGGCCCGAGAGCGGGAGATCACTCCTGGGATCCCCGCTAGACCACCAGGTACTTTAAAAAAGTTTGGGGGTGGGTCGGGATGGTGGGGGATGCTAAACAATTAGATCTAAAGGGTCAGGGTGGGTTTTGGGGGTTTTTTTTAGGATGTGTTCCCTTTCTCCCCTCCCCCCAAGCAGATACAAAAACCACACGAACCATTCGTGAGGTTTCCTATCTGTTTCGGGGGGGCTCCGATATCTGACGAATTTTGAAATATCGTACCGATATTTCAAATCGTCAGAAAAATGATTCACATCCCTATTAATAGCTGAGCGATAAACGTGCATTTCAGACGTACATTTTTTTGCATGCGGAGTGAATGTAATAGGCTCATTCACATGCATTTGCTTGTGATGAGCGCTATTACATTCACTCCGTGACTGACGCGGGTTGAATAGGCGCTAATCCCCCTATTGCATAAAGTTCTTATGTATGTTTTACTGTAACCTGCCTGGAACATTTAGACATAAGCGAGCTATACATTTTATTAAAAAATAAAACCTTTTGCTCAGCATTCACTGAAGAAGGGGTAGGAGAAGGATTGCCAATTGTTGGCAGGAATACATATTGTGATGTCTATGTTTTGTAACTTGCCCCAGGAATGAGCAGCCTAATGTCTAAGAGAAGGAAATCCAGATAATTGACAGTGAAAACAGAAGTTGGGCATCTTCTGTTTTTGCCAACCACCTTCCCCCTCAAGGTGAGCACTCAGGTGCTGGTGGCTGGTGAGGATTAAGGAATGAGGAATGCCCCTGATAGAAACAGGAAGCCGAAATCTGAAACAGAGTAGAATGCTGGAGTACACCAGGAAATCAGGAATACAAAGGAGATCAAGCAGAAACAGTGAAGGCAAAACTGGAGATGAAGAAATCTTCTGTATTCAGACAATAAGGACAGAGCCAGAGTACAAGGACCAGAAGTAGGACCAAGTTCTGGCAACTAAGGAAAGGCCTGAGTATAAATATATTTCTAGGCAGGAAACAAGATGGCTGCTGGGGGGAAGTGAGGGACACAGAGCTGTAAGGACTGAATAGATAGTCCAAGCAGTTCATAGTGCCTCCTGCAGGCTGGAGGTAAAGTCAGGAATGGACCCTCATAGAATGGACCCCATGCCTCTTTCAGGGATGGCACCTTGCATTGCTTTCCAAGAAATCTCCAATAGATAAGGCATATGAAGGTCAGATGCATCATCCCAAGATCTTACTTCAGGGTCATATCCCTTCCGATGGACTAAGTACTATACTCTCTTACCAGACACTTAAGAGTCCAGATCTTATCAAACTCAAATTCAGGCTGGCCATCAACCATAACCAGGTCTGGGGGTATTCCTTGCTTATTGAAGGAATCTGGAAGCTTAAATAAGGAGATGTGAAATGATGACAGTATCTTAAGAGAATAGGGAAGCTGTGCTTATGGCCAGAGAAGTTTAATTTTTAATTTGCTAGCTATAATTTAGACTGATTTCTTGCTGACATTGTTCTCTTTTCTCCTATATTTCCTCTGTTGCTTCATCTTTTGAAATCTCTGTTTAATCTAACTAGCTTTTTTAGACTCTTGGCTAGTGTGTATTGAAATAACTGTGCTTGTAATTTATTTTAGAACAAAGGGCTGCTATCTGCAGGAGTTGTTTATCCCCTCCCATCCTGTCCCACACCCACTCACCCCTAATTTTTTTTCCCCAAAATAGTTATTCTAAGGACTTGGTTAAGTGAATAATAAGACTAAAGTACCAATCTAACAACTTGTATAATAGTGACTATTAGCAGAATAACATATTCATTATAAGATTTGTGGTGTTTAAATCCCAAAGCCTATCATTTGGAGACTTAAGGGTTGTCCAATTTTTTTCACCTATCTGCAATGAGAAAGTAGTTGATGCATTTGAAAGTGGAATTATTCAGATTTAAAAAAAAAACCTGTCCTATCTAGATGTAATCAGACTATCTTCCTCAGCTTCCACAGAAGATTCAGAATCCCAAGAATAAATGGTTTACTGTATATCATTATTGTAATTTTGCATTGTTATATACAAAATTTCAGCTACTTAGCTTTATCATGAAGAAACACGTTTTGACCCAGTGCCTTTAGGTTTTTTTGACAAGCTGCCCAACACGGTCCGTGTTTCGGCTGATCACCTTCCTCATGGGGCCATCTGTAAAAAAGCAAATAGTCACATAGTTCATCTGTAACATGCAAAAATTCATTATTTTGCACCATAGACAAGGTACTGATTGCTTCAGTTCAGTGTCTCTTAACACCGTCATCCGGTAATGTGTTTCTTCAACCGGAGAGGGGGCACCTGAGTGCCATTTTTAAAGGGCTCTTGGCCAATGTAAAAGCTCCACATAGAATGATGCCATTGACGTCAAGAAATCCACACATGTTCGATAGTTAATGATCACAGAATAGAGTACCATTCAATGGCGGCATTTAGCCCCTCTGGATGTACATAGTTTAAATGAAAAGTCCAACGCTGCTCATGCAAATTTAATAATGTTTGTGGATCACCTCCCCTACTTGTCATTGAAATTTTGGCAATAACCCGCCACTTCAGATCCACAAAAGTATGAGATTTTTCAGCACAATGTGCAACTATGGGTGCTTGCATTTTATCTGTAATAAGGCAACTACGGTGTTCAATCAGTCTTGTACATATAGATCTTTTTGTTCTTCCCACATAATATTTATTACATGGGCACACTATAAGGTAGATAACATGAGTAGATGTGCAGGTGGTATTGGTTTTTGCCTTGTAAATATTACTTATTTGATCAGTCCAAGTCAGACCAGCAATTGTTTGTGCACACATAGAGCAATTTTGACATGGCCAATGGCCTAAAGATTGTGAAATCATCTGAGGAACTTCTGGACATAGAAAAGAATGGGTCAAGATGTCCTTTAAATTTTTCCCCCGACTGTAAGCAATAGTCGGATTGTCAGTAAATACTGGGTGGATTTTGGACTAATAACGTTGGGAAATAGAGGAACTTTAGTCTCATATTATCACCTACCATTGTTAAAAAATACCGTCTTAAAAGCACAGTCCAGATATATTCCACACATTAAGAAAGGTGGAAGGAAGGCAAAACAATTACCGACATGGTTAAAAGGTGAGGTTAAAGAAGCTATTTAAGCCAAAAAATCTTCATTCAAAAATTGGAAGAAGGATCCAACAAAAGAAAATAGGATAAAGCATAAGCGTTGGCAAGTTAAATGTAAGACATTGATATGACAGGCTAAGAGAGAATTTGAAAAATTGGCTGTAGAGGAAAAAACTCACAGTAAAAACTTTAAAAAATATATCAGAAGCAGAAAGCCTGTGAGGGAGTCAGTTGGACTGTTAGATGATCAAGGGGTTAAAGGGGCACTTAGAGAAGATAAGGCCATCACGGAAAGATTAAACAATTTCTTTTTGCTTCAGTGTTTACTGAAGAGGATGTTGGAAAGATACTCGTTCTGGAGAAGGTTTTCATGGGTAATGATTCAGATGAACTCAACCAAAACACAGTGAACCTAGAAGATGTGGTAGGCCTGACTGACAAACTGAAGAGTAGTAAATCACCTGGACTGGATGTTTACACCCCAGGATTCTGAAGGAACTAAAAAATGAAATTTCAGATCTCTTAGTTAAAATTTGTAACCTATCATTAAAATCTGGAGGGTGGCTAATATAACTCCAATATTTAAAAAGGGCTCCAGGGGTGATCTGGGAAACTACAGACCAGTTATAGCCTGACTTCAGTGTCAGGAAAAATAGTGGAAAGTGTTCTAAAGATCAAAATCACAGAACATATAGAAAGACATGGTTTATTGGAAGAAAGTCAGCATAGCTTTACCCAAGGCAAGTCTTGCCTCACAAATCTGCTTCACTTTTTTGAAGGGAGTTAATAAACATGTAGACAAAGGTAAGCAGGTAGATGTAGTGTATTTGGATTTTCAGAAGGCATTTGACAAAGTCCCTCATGAGAGGCTTCTAGGAAATGTAAAAAGTCATAGGATAGGTGGCGATTTCCTTTCATGGATTACAAACAGGCTAAAAGACAAGAAACAGAAAGTAGGATTAAATGGACAATTTTCTCAGTGGAAAAGGGTAAACAGTGGAGTGCCTCAAAGCTCTGTACTAGAACCCATACTTTTCAATATATTTATAAATGATCTGGAAAGGAATACAATGAATGAGGTAATCAAATTTGCAGATGATACAAAATTATTCAGAGTAGTTAACTCACAAGCAGATTGTGATAAATTGAGGGACTTGTAAGACTGGAATATTGGGCATCCAAATGGCAGATGAAATTTAATGTGGATAAGTGCAAGGTGATGCATATAGGGAAAAATAACCCATGCTGTAGTTATACGATGTTAGGTTCCATATTAGGAGCTACCACACACGAAAGAGATCTAGGCATCATAATGGATAATACATTGAAATCGTCGGCTCAGCGTGCTGTGGCCATCAAAAAAGAAAACAGAATGTTAGGAATTTAGGAAGGGAATGGTAAATAAAATGGAAAATGTCATAATGCTTCTGATTCACTCCATGGTGAGCCCGCATCTTGAATACTGTGTATAATTCTGGTCGCCACATCTAAAAAAAAGATATAGTTGCAATGGAGAAGGTACAGAGAAGGGCGACCAAAATGATAAGGGGAATGGAACAGCTCCCCTATGAGGAAAGACTAAAGAGGTTAGGGCTGTTCAGATTGGAGAAGAGACGGCTGAGGGGGGGATATGATAGAGGTCTTTAAAATCATGAGAGGTCTAGAATGGGTAAATGTGAATCGTTTATTTAGTCTTTCGGATAATAGAAGGACTCCATGAATTTAGCATATAGAACATTTAAAACTAATCGGAGAAGTCCTGAAAAGGCTAAGACCTATCCTGCACTTCCATGATTTCCGTTCAGTCCTACAAGCCACCCTATTCTCAAAAACAGACTACTGCAACTCTCTACTCCTTGGTCTCCCCGCAACTTCAATCAAACCTTTGCAGATGCTCCAGAATGCAGCCGCAAGGATGCTAACCAATTCTAGTCGAAGAGAACATATCACACCCATTCTCAAGAATTTTTATTTTATTTTATTTTTTTTTATTTATTGATATTTTTAATAATTACAAAGCATATCCATCTTTGAACAGAAAAGAAAAGAAAAAACAATATTTAATACAATCAGTATAACTTTAAAAGAAAAATACATTATTTCTATAGTCCCCTATATATCTGGAGGGGTGGGAACTTAGAAACTAAGGAAGCTATGATTTCTCTTTATATTTTACAGAGATAAACATAAGAAACTGCCCTTAACTTTCTACCATTCACCATTTTATTTTACCTAGGTTATTGGACCTTCAACAGGCGATGATGTTATCATCGCCCTTTTATGGGAATTGAGCCACAATTTCAGTTGTTCAGGAGTCGTAAACACATATGTATTATTACCGTACTTAATAATACATTTACATGGGTATCTAAGTTGATATGTAGCCCCCATCTCTCTGGTCTCCTTTCGAAATGTCAGGAAACCCTTTCTCCTTTCTTGTGTGCTTCTTGCCCGATCAGGGAAGATCTGAACAAATTGGCCCATAAATTTTTCCCCCATGTTCTGGAAATAATTCTTCATTATCACATTCATATCTTGTTCATAGATAAAAGAAATCAATAAAGTAGCTCTCTCAATGATCTCTACTGCAGATGACTCTAAAAAGTCAGTAAGATTTTCCAGGTCCATTTGATTCTGTCTTGTCCCTTCTCTCATCCGAGTGAATGGCAAGAAGTAGACCTTATTAAATGTTGGTATGCTTTCAAAGGGAATTTTTAATATTTCATTCAGATATCTTCGCAAAGTTAATCTTGGTTGCTCTCCCAGTATTTTGGGGAAATTTAACAGCCTTAAATTGAGCCTTCTCAGCCTGTTTTCCAGCATCTCTCTTTTTCTATTTAAGGCAATACAGTCTTGTATTGTAGCCGCTTGTACTCTCTGCATCTCTTTCATCTGAGTTTCAAATAATTGCATTTTATCTGACTGTTCCTTGATTCTTTTATCGTGATTCTGAGTAACCATTTCCAGTTTAGATGAAATTTGATAAATTTGATTCATACAGCCTTGGAGGGCTAAATTTTGCTGGGCCATCAATTCCCATAGGGAGTCCATTGTTACCACCGCGGGTTTACTTGGAAGGGTTAGCTCAGCTTGTTGTTGTTCCATAGTCGGTGTTAATAGCAAAGAAACATTTGAAGTGGGAATCAAAACAGTCTTACCCATTACTGGCTTCTCCAGGCTGCACAATATCCACCGACATTAGAGCTGTCTGCCCTCCTTGTAAGCTGGATCTCCCTCGGTCCAAGCCTCCGGTTTCTGTGCCCTCCACGGGCTCCCCTGAGCAGGTTGATCTGGGCATCTCAGTCACAGCTTCCTCCGGAGGGCTGAACAATGTCGCTTGTGGTATCCTAGGGGTGGGGGGCTCAAAGATAGTTCCCCAGATGAAGCGGCTGCTTCCTTGCCTGTTTCGTCAGCGGAGCACGGCCCCTCCCGCTTTTGGTGAACGTGAGCGCACTCATTGATGGTCTTTTGTCCCGGGGGCACTGAGGAGCTGGAGGTGTAAGTCCTCAGTTTCCCCTTTCTCTTTGGAGGCATATTGATCAAGAAATTAGCTTTACAAGGAAATTCTCTGCGGGAGTTCTGAGTCAACGCTACATGCAAGCAGCCATCTTGACTCCCCATTCTCAAGAATTTACATTGGCTTCCCATCAACTTCAGAATCCTTTATAAATCCCTGACCATCATCCACAAGACCATCCACAATCAGTCCTCACTCCAGCTAAAAATCCCACTCCACCTACACTCCTCCATTAGACCTACCAGAGAGATCTATAAAGATACCCTCCAAGTTCCCTCCACCAAGTCCACGCTCCACCCCTCCATAAGGAAACACGCCTTCTCCACTGCGGGACCGTATCATTGGAACTCACTACCCACTGAACTACGTCAAGAACAATGCCCGCTTACATTCAGGAAGAACTTAAAGACTTGGCTTTTCAAACAAGCCTTTCCTTAATCCGATGCGGCTCTAAAACAGACCGTTGACTCTGTCACCGGTTCAATAACATGCTTCCATCAATCTATTTAGGCTGCCATTTTGATTTATATCCGATGTAACTAAATCCCTATCACTCCATGTCTACCTATGCTTATCCTCTCCCCCCCTCCCCGTGTAGAGCCTCTATACTGAGAGCCCCCCCCCTGAAAAAAACTAAGCTAAGCTAATGTCAGAGCCAATTTCTAATCACCTTTTTCTCTAGGTTTCTTCTCTAGGTTTACTTAAGTTTTTCGTTTTGATCTCTCCACCAGTTATTTATAACTTATTGTTGATTATCTTGATTATTCGTATGGTTATTTGTAACTTTCCCGGGTTCAGTTTCAATGTAAACCGGTGTGATAAGACTGTTGTCCTGAATGTCAGTATGTTAAAAGCATGTAAATAAATAAATAAATAAACAAACAAATAAATAAATAAATAAAATTCTTTTTCACTCAACGCACAATTAAATGCTTGCCAGGGGATGCTGCAGTTAGTGTAGCTGGATTTCAAAAAGGTTTGCATGAGTTTTTGGAGGAGAAGTCCATTATCTGCTATTAATCAAGTTGACTTAGAAAATACAATAGACACTGCTATTACTAACATCAGTAGCATGGGATATACTTAGGGGTAGATTCTAAAAGGTGTGCGTGGGAGTAGATTTGTTCGCGCAACCCGGCGCGAACAAATCTACTCCCGATTTATAACATGTGTGTGCTGCCGCGTGCATGTTATAAAATACAGGGTCGGCGCGCACAAAGCTGCGCAAAATCGGCAGCCAGCTTGCGCCGAGCCGCGCAGCCATCCTCCGTTCCCCCTCCGAGGCCGCTCCGAAATCGGAGCGGCCTCGGCGGGAACTTTCCTTCTGCCCCCCCCCCCACCTTCCCCTCCCTTCCCCTATCTAACCCAGCCCTAACTAATTCCCACACCTTTATTTTACAAGTTACGCCTGCCCAAGGCAGGCGTAACTTGCACGTGCGGGCCGGCTGCCGGCACGCCATGTTCTGGTCCGGGAGCTAGTCCGGAGGCCGCGGCCTCACCCCCGGAATGCCCCTGGGCCGGAACCACGCCCGAGGCCTGTCCCCAGAACACCCCCGATGACATGACGGCTGCGACATGCCTCCCGACACGCCCCTGACACGCGTTCCCAGGAAAGCCCTGGGACCTACGCACGTCCCGGGGCCTGCGCACGCCACTGAGCCTATGCAAGATAGGCTCAGTGAGGGCAGGAGGTGGAAGAGGCAGCTTTTTGGGGGTTACACGCGTAACCCTTTGAAAATCTGCCCCTTAGTTTTTGGGTACTTGCAGCCTGGATTGGCCACTGTTGGAGACAGGATGCTGGGCTTGATGGACCCTTGGTCTATCTCATTATGGCAATTTCTTATGTGTCTTATAGAAAAAAGTAAGAACACTGATATCATTGTTATCACTGATCTGGGAACCAATGATCTCACTATAAATGGTGTCCACAAGGTTCAGGAAGATTTCCAAAATCTAGGGGAGAAAATTAGACACATGCCAAAGACTATTGACTTTTCAGAAATACTACCTATTCATGAAAAGGGAAAGGAAAATGTTAACTGTTGAGAAGTGGACCCTTGGCTGAGACTAGGTTGGCGCTACCTGCAGAGGAACTCCTGCAGGGCCTCATTGTCAGCAGGCATAACTGGGTGGTACAGAGACCCAACTGGACCTTCTCCAAAACAGCCCTCATTCCCCACAAGTTGAGCCCTTTGGTACTGGAGCTGGCTGGACTTAGGCGCGGGTCTCCAGTAGCAGGGATTCCTACAATGAGAGAAGAAGACAGAGTCCACAGTCGAGGCAGGTGGTGGTCAAGCAGAGATCCAAAGACATTCCAGAGATTGGGGCAGGCAGAAGACAAGCAGAGATCCAAGAGACGTTCCAGACATCAGAAGCCAGAAGTCAATCCAAGGGTGCGGAATCAGGAGCAAGGATGGAGGAACCGGAGACAGGAGACAGGAACCGGAGACAGGAACCGGAGTTTGGAACATGGCAACTAGCAGCTCCAAAGGAATTCGACCTGATGCTGAGGCATCAGAAGGTTGCAAGGGCCAGGGTTAAATAGGCCCCCGTGTCTGACATCATTGGAGTGGGCCACGTGCAATTCCCACTGCTGGCCCTTTAAATGTAGAACAATGGTGAGCGCATACGTCTAATTGATAGGTCGGAGACTGCCTGCTGGGCGGCATCCCCACCGCGGCGTGCAGGGGAACATGGCAGGGCCAGAGTTGGTTGAGGGCAGCACGGAGCATTGGCGGGGATTGCCCGCTGCGAAGAGGGAGTCAGACAATGTCCCCGCCAAACTGTTAAGTGGGGTCAGATGCCTTTCTGTGTTGCTGACCCATGTAATTGTATCCCCCCTTTAAGCCCCCTTCCTGAGGGTTTGCGCTTCTGAGGATGGGAGGCATGAAACTGTTGGAGTAGTTCCTTATCCAAAATATTGGATAAGGGTTCCCATGTGTTCTCCTTGGTCCCGAAGCCTTCCCACGAGATGAGATACTCCTATCTTAGATTCCTCTGTCAAATGTCTAGAATTTCCCTGACTTGGAAAACTTGATCTCCCTCCGCAGATACCTCTGATGGTTCTGGCACCTTGTAGGATGGCCAGGAGAGGATGAAGGGCTTGAGCAAGGACACGTGGAACACATTATGGATCTTCAGTGAATCTGGTAATCTTAATTGGAAGGATACAGGACCAACCTGCAGGGAGACGGAAAGGGGTCCGATGTAGAGTGGAGCCAATCTCATAGAGAGAACATGGAGGTCGATGTGGCGTGTACTCAGCCAGACCTTGTCTCCTGGCTTGAATCGAAGAGCTGGCCGTCTGTGCCAGTCGGTCATTCTTTTAGTGCGGAGGTCCACTTCCAGGATGACCTTTTCAGTTTGCTGCCAGAGGTTATGCAATTTTGTTGCCATCAACTGGGCGGCCTGTGAGGAAACAGAGAGTGTTAATAGGAGCAGGGGAGCTGGTTGTCTCCCATAGACTATTAGGAATAAGGAGAAACCCGTGGCTGCATTGATGTGAGAATTGTGTGAGAATTCTGTCCACAGGAGGAGCTCTGCCCAGTTGTCCTGTTGGGCATTAGCAAAGGCTCTTAGGAAGGTTTTAAAGGTGCAATTAGTTCTTTATAGCTGTCAGCCTGTGGGTGGTATGTGCTGGTGAAGCCCAGGTGGATATTGAATTTCTGGCAGAGAGAGCACCAGTATCTTGCCATAAATTGTACACCTCGGTCAGAGACTATGTTGGGGAAGACCATGCAGCCAGAAGATATGAGATGTGAAGAGATGTGCAAGCTCTGGCGCGTATGGAAGGCCCAGGAGTGCCACAAAATGGGCCATTTTTGAGAATCAGTCGATCACGACCCAAATGATGCTGCAGCCATTAGAAGACGGGAGGTCCACCATAAAGTCAGTGGACAAGTGGGTCCAGGGTTGTTTGGGCGCTGGCAACGGCAATAATAGCCCTCTCAAAGTCATCCCACCACAGGCTTGTGTTGAGCACAGATGGGATATGATTCCACGTAGGCCTTGATGTTATCTCCCATGCGGGACCACCAGTAGTACTGTTGGAGAAGGTTCAGGGTGCGGGCCTTTCCAGGATGTCCCGCTACGTAGGAGTTGTGAGCCCATTCTAGGACCTTCCGTCAAAGTCATGATCGGACTTCCGTCTTTCCAGGTGAAACAGTCTAGGAGGCGGCCAGGAGGACTCAAGCAGGGTCGATGATATTCGCCGGTGGATCTGGAACTGTGCAGGCTGCAGGGAAATGTGCAATTGGCACTGGTTCAGAAATCCTCACAAAGTTTTGGATCTCTTGCATACTAGGGAGGTACAGGTAGTTGTATGGGAGCAGCAGCTGCACTGGATTTGACGGCATTCACTGAAAAAGTGAGGGCATAGAAGCGGGCACTGAACTGGTTCAAGGTGCTTGCCACCATCTCCAAACACTGATGTTGCTGTTGGATCTTCTGCACAAGTCCGGGAATGGCCTAGAGTCCAGAGAGATCCACCGGGTCCATGGCCTCAGCAAACTGTTAACTGTTGAGAAGTGGATCCTTGGCTGAGACAAGTTTGGCACTACCTGCAGGTCCTCATTGTCAGCAGGCGGAACTGGGTGGTACGGAGACCCAACTGGACCTTCACCAATAATAGCCCTTGTTCCCCACAGGTTGAGCCCTTGGGTACCGGGGCCAGCTGGGCTCAGGCACAGGTGTCTGGTGGTGAGGAATCCTATGATGAGAGGAGAAGATGGAGTTGGACGGTCCACAGTCGAGGCAGGTGGTGGTCAAGCAGAGATCCAAAGATATTCCGAGGTCAGAAGCCAGAAGTAAATCCAACGGAACAGAGTCAAGAGCAAGGATGGAGGAACTGGAGACAGGAACACAGCAACTAGCAGCTCCAAAAGAGTTCGACCTGTTGTTGAGGCATCAGAAGGGTGTAAAGGCCGGGGTTAAATAGGCCCCTGGGTCTGACATCATCGAAGTGGGCCACGGGCAATTCCCGCCGCTGGCCCTTTAAATGTAGAAAAGCGTGTGCACCTTTAAATGTAGAAGAGCGTGTGCACCTAAGGGACAGGCCAAAGATTGCCTGCTGAGCGGCGTCCCCGCTGCAGCATGCAGGGGAACGCAGCGGGGCCAGAGGTGGTTGAGGGCAGCACTGAGCATTGGCGGGGATCCCCCGTTGTTCAAGGGAGTAAGACTAGGTCCCCGCCGAGCCGGTAAGTGGGGTCGGATGCCTTGCTGTGTGGCCGACCCGCGTAACAGAAAGTTTATGCCTATAGATAATTTCAATGTCTGGCTCAAAACCTGGTGCAAGGAAAATGGTTTTGGATACATTGGAGGCTGGGGCCATGTATGGAGCAATAAAAGATTATATGGTAAGGATGGCCTATATTTGTCTGTGGCAGGAAAGAGGATGTTAAAGGAAAAATTCAGATCATACATTATCAGGCATTTAAACTAGAGAGTAGGGGTGGCAGGAGGTGGCCAGTGAAATTGGAATGTCACCCCCAAGCAATAGAGGAAGTGGGAAAACAAAGTAACAAAATCAATTAGTTAAAAAAACAGAAAAAGTGACTAGGAAGAGCAGCTGGAAAGCTATGACCATAAATGCTCATAGTTTGAGCAATAAAATCCCAGACCTGCAGTCCATAATGGTAGAGGCGGAACTGGACATTGTTCATGTTAAAGAGACATGGTTCACTGAGTCTCATGATTGGAATGTGGCCAACCTAGGCTATAACTTGTTAAGGAAGGACAGAGAGGACAGAAAATGGGAAGAAGTAGCTCTTTATGTCAAAAACAATATCCAAGCAACTTAATTGCAAGGGACATGGGGTAAAGAAGAAGCATTATGGTGTGATCTACAGGTCTCCAACACAAACGAATGAACTGGACAGAGACCTGATCCAGGACATCCAAAAGTTGGGAAAAAAAGAGAGAAATGTTGCTCGTTGGAGATTTAAATCTGCTAGATGCGGATTGGAGCATCCCTTCTTTGGAATCTACAAAAAGTAGAGAGATAGTGGATGCCCTTTAAGGTGCTCTGTTGAAACAAATGGTAATGGAACCCACGAGGGAGAGTGTGACCCTCGCTCTAGTGCTTACTGCTCACTAATGGGGATAATGTCTCTGATGTTCGGGTATGGGCTCACCTGAGCAGTAGTGACGGTGTGGTTCAACATCGCAAATAGGATACAGAGAAGTCACACAAAAACCCGAGTTTTGAATTTCATAAGTACAGACTTTGTCAAAATGGGGATGTACCTGGAGGAAGAACTGGAAAACTGAGAGAAAATGGGTGAAGTGGAACAATAGTGTCCAAATTAAAATTTATTTATTTAGTTATTTGACATTTTTTATATACCGATAGCCGTGTGCACATCATACTATTATAAAGGCAACAAATCTATATGTTAGAAAAGTATAGAAGAGTAAGAGTAAAAAGAAACAGCTCTGGTTCTCTAAGGATGTGGCTGAAAAAATTAAGACAAAAAGAACAGCATTAAAGAAGGATACAGAATCACAAAAAAAAAGGAAAACAAGGAAGAATTATCTTAAAACTGAGGAAGATGAAGAAAGAAATCAGGAAAGCAAAAAGTCAAGCGGAAGAAAGAATTGCCAAAGAGGTAAAGAGAGGAAACAAAATATTTTTCAGGTATATCAGAGAAAGAAGGGAGGCCCAAAGTGCTATAGTGAAATTGAAAGGTGACAAGGAGCACTGTATGGAGAGAGATGAAGATATGGTGGAGATATTAAACAAATACTTCAGTTCTGTGTTTACTAAAGAAGACCTTGGAGAAGGACCATTGCTGGTTGACAAGACTGTAGATGGAGATGGGATAGATGAAATTCTGTTTACAGAAGAGAATGTATGGGAAGAGCTAGGAAAACTGAAATAGGACAAGGCCATGGGGCCAGATGAGGTTCATCCTAGGATACTGAGGGATCTCAGAGATGTGCTGTGGGGTCCGCTGCATGACCTGTTCAATAGATCCCTGGAAATGGGAGTGATGCCGAGTGATTGGAGAAGAGAGGTGGTGGGCCCTCTTCACAAAAGTGGTAGCAAAGAAGAGGCTGGAAATTTTACAGGCCAGTTAGCCTCACCTTGGTGGTGAGAAAATTAATGGAGACTCTGCTGAAGGAAAGAATAATGAACTATCTACAGTTAGGAAGTTTGCTAGACCTGAAGCAGCATGGATTCACCAGGGGAAGGTCCTGTTAGACAAATCTGATTCATTTTTTTGATTGGGTGACTAAAGAATTGGATCAAGGAAGAGTGCTTGATGTGATCTACTTGGATTTCAGCAAAGCTTTTGATACGGTCCCGCATAGAAGGCTTGCAATTAAAATGAGAAGTTTGGGAGTGAACACCAAGGTGACGGCGTGGATTACTATGCTAAACAAATTCACGGAGTAATTCTAAACTGCTCTTTGAGACTGTTAAAAATTCATTAAAGACCCATCATTATCCATCTCAAGAAACCACAACTTCTCTAAGGCCTCCTGCAATGAATATGCCATCGCACTCAGACAAAATCAATAAGGTGAAAAAACAATTCACAATCAGTTCTCCTTCAAAAACACCTGAATAATTAAATGTCATAGTTAATTGGTTCACATTCGAAAGAGTATCAAAACTGGAAATCAGTCAAATCATTGCTAAAACTAAACCTGCTACTCAACCATGAGACCCAATACCAGCCTGAAACAAGTACAACATGTTATCACTTCAACAATCACAACCTCAATCGAGGGGTTAAAGGGGCACTTAGAGAAGATAAGGCCATCGCGGAAAGATTAAATGATTTTTTGCTTCGGTGTTTACTGAAGAGGATGTTGGGGAGGTACCCGTAATGGAGAAGGTTTTCATGGGTAATGATTCAGATGGACTGAATCAAATCATGGTGAACCGAGAAGATGTGGTAGGCCTGATTGACAAACTGAAGAGTAGTAAATCACCTGGACCGGATGGTATACATCCCAGAGTAAAAATTTGTAACTTATCATTAAAATCATCCATTGTACCTGAAGACTGGAGGATAGCAAATGTAACCCCAATATTTAAAAAGGGCTCCAGGGGCGATCCAGGAAACTACAGACCAGTTAGCCTGACTTCAGTGCCAGGAAAAATAGTGGAAAGTTTTCTAAACATCAAAATCACAGAACATATAGAAAGACATGTTTTAATGGAACAAAGTCAGCATGGCTTTACCCAGGGCAAGTCTTGCCTCACAAATCTGCTTCACTTTTTTGAAGGAGTTAATAAACATGTGGATAAAGGTGAACCGGTAGATATAGTATACTTGGATTTTCAGAAGGCGTTTGACAAAGTTCCTCATGAGAGGCTTCTAGGAAAAGTAAGTCATGGGATAGGTGGCGATGTCCTTTCGTGGCTTGCAAACTGGCTAAAAGACAGGAAACAGAGAGTAGGATTAAATGGACACTTTTCTCAGTGGAAGGGAGTGGACACTGGAGTGCCTCAGGGATCTGTATTGGGACCCTTACTTTTCAATATATTTATAAATGATCTGGAAAGAAATACGATGAGTGAGATAATCAAATTTGCAGATGACACAAAATTGTTCAGAGTAGTTAAATCACAAGGAGATTGTGATAAATTGCAGGAAGACCTTGTGAGACTGGAAAATTGAGCATCCAAATGGCAGATGAAATTTAATGTGGATAAGTGCAAGGTGATGCATATAGGGAAAAATAACCCATGCTATAATTACACAATGTTGGGTTCCATATTAGGTGCTACAGCCCAAGAAAGAGATCTAGGTGTCATAGTTGATAACACATTGAAATCGTCAGTTCAGTGTGCTGCGGCAGTCAAAAAAGCAAACAGAATGTTGGGAATTATTAGAAAGGGAATGGTGAATAAAACGGAAAATGTCATAATGCCCCTGTATCGCTCCATGCTGAGACCGCACCTTGAATACTGTGTACAATTCTGGTCGCCGCATTTTCAAAAAGATATAGTTGCGATGGAGAAGGTACAGAGAAGGGCTACCAAAATGATAAGGGGAATGGAACAACTCCCCTATGAGGAAAGACTAAAGAGGTTAGGACTTTTCAGCTTGGAGAAGAGACAACTGAGGGGGGATATGATAGAGGTGTTTAAAATCATGAGAGGTCTAGAACGGGTAGATGTGAATCGGTTATTTACTCTTTCGGATAGTAGAAAGACTAGGGGGCACTCCATGAAGTTAGCATGGGGCACATTTAAAACTAATCGGAGAAAGTTCTTTTTTACTCAATGCACAATTAAACTCTGGAATTTGTTGCCAGAGGATGTGGTTACTGCAGTTAGTATAGCTGTGTTTAAAAAAGGATTGGATAAGTTCTTGGAGGAGAAGTCCATTACCTGCTATTAAGTTCACTTAGAGAATAGCCACTGCCATTAGCAATGGAATAGACTTAGTTTTTGGGTACTTGCCAGGTTCTTATGGTCTGGATTGGCCACTGTTGGAAACAGGATGCTGGGCTTGATGGACCCTTGGTTTGAGCCAGTATGGCATTTTCTTATGTTCTTAATTAATTATTCACTATCAGAAGGAATTATATCACATGGATTAAAACAAGCAATGATAAAACCCATCCTAAAAAAATAAGACTGGTAGAACTGACGATTGAGCCAACTATCGTCCAATGTCCAACTTGCTGTACCTAGCAAAAGTTCTCGAGAAAGCAGTATTTTTCCAACTGGTAAATCACCTGAAAGATCAAAATATTCTTTACCCAAATCAATTTGGATTTAGGAAACACTAGGGATGTGAATCGTGTTTCAACGATTAAAATTATCGTCAGATAATTTTAAAATCGTTCTAAATTGTTAGAGTGCACGATACAATACAAATGCCCCCGATTTATCATCAGGGGCATTTGTATTGTATCGTTAAATAGGGCACGGGAATTATTTGGGGGAGGGAGGGAAAACCGGCACACCAAAACAACCCCTAAACCCACCCCAACCCTTTAAAAGCAATTCCTTACCCTCCCCCACCCTCCCGAACCCCCCCAAAATGTTAAGTTACCTGATGGTCCAGTGGGGGGGGGGGGGGGGGGGCCGGCGCGATCTCCCGCTCTCGGGCCATCGGCGCCATTTTGGCTGCCACTAATTAAAATGGCGCCGATGGCCCGATAAAATAACCAACCCACCCGACCCTTTAAATCGACCCCCCGGGGCTGATGAGTAACGATGGCCGGCGCCATCTTTAAAGATGGCGCCGGCCATCCAGTGCTCCTACCATGTGACAGGGGCCGGCCAATGGCACGGATACCCTGTCACATGGTAAGGGCAAAGGGGCATCGGCGCCATTTTTCTTTTAGAACAGCTGATGCCTGGAAACGAGAAATCTTTCCCTGAGGCCCCCCTGGATCTCTCCTCTCCCCGAGGCCCCCTGGATCTCTCCCCGAGGCCCCCCGAGGTCCCCCTGGACCACCAGGTAATTTTAAAAGGTTTTGGGGGGGGGGGTCGATTTAAAGGGTCGGGTGGGTTGGTTTTTTTTTAGCGGCGCAGGCCTCCCTAAAAAAAAAAAAATTAGCGATGTGAATTGGAATCGGAAACGATTCCAATTCACATATCTTAACGATCAGATTCCCCCCCCCCCCCAGCCAAATCTGATCGTTAAGACAATCTGGCACACGATTCACATCTCTAGGAAACACCACTCAACTGAGACACTATTCCTTTCCTTAACTGATTTGGTTTTACTAGGGATTGACGCAGATGAATCTTATTGCCTGTGACTTAACAGCCGCCTTTGACATCTTGGACCATAACCTGTTATGCCATCGGATGAGAAACATAGGGATCAATGGCATGGTTCTCAGATGGGCACCATATATCTGATACTTTCCAATGTCATACAGGAGTCCCTGAAGGCTCAGCACTACTATTCAATATTTACATGCTCCCACTCTGTAAATTACTGATGAATCTAAGAATAACTTTCTTTTTGTTCGCTGACAACCTACAGTTTTATATCCCACTCTCTGGATCATTCGAAAACATAACTTTGATACTCTCTACCTACATGAATGCAATACAACACAAACTATCGCAGCTTAGCATGGGAGGAGATATATTTCTGTGTCTAGCTTTCCAGTTTTGGAGTGCATACAGTATCTGGCTTATTGGGGTTTCCATTTTACTTTTTGCCTGCACATTTGGGGTTTATGAATCTACTTTCAGGATCTGCTGGGTGCTTGTGACCTGTATTGGTCACTGTCGGAGGCTGGATGCTGGGCTCCATCAACTCTGGTCTGTTCCTGCAAGATATTGCTCATGTTTCATGTGGTCAACTATTCTATATTTGGTAAAGGTCTGTCGATGTTCTGCAAGTGTGACTGATCTGAGGTGCTCTGCTGGTGATCATTGTTCATTGTGTTTTCCCAAACAGGAGGTGTATTGATGTTCTAGAGCAGTGATGGCTAACCTATGACACGCGTGTCAGAGGTGACACGCCGAGACATTTTTGCTGACATGCGCAGCGTTTCATGGACTATCGGGATTTTTTTTTATTTTTTTTATCGGCTGTGCCGAGCCTTTTTTTTCCGGCTGCGCTGACCCTTTAAAATTAGGTTTTTAGTATCCCCCACCCCCTCCCCAATGCCCCTGGGCGCAGGGAGGCTCATTCGGTGCAGCGATAGGCAGGGCCGTGGTGAGGCTCACGTCACCACGGCCTGAAGAAACAGGTCGCATTTAAACGCACTGATGCTCCTCCTCCTTCCTGCCTGTGCGGCCCCGGAAGTAAACGTTGCTGGAGCCGCGTGGGCAGGAAGGAGGTGAAGCATCAGCACGTGCAGAAGAGGAGCAGCACTTGTGCTTACGGGCCGCCACGAATTCAAAGTCGCAGTGGCCCGAGAAGAGGAAGAGGCCCGGTAGCAGGGCCACCGCGGCCCGAGAAGATCAGGGCCGCTGCAGGGCCCATCCTGCGGGGACCCGCGAAGAGGAGGCCCAGAGGTGAGAGAGAGGCTGAGGGTCTGTAGAGAGTGTGTGTGTGTGTGCGTGTATGAGATGAGTTGAGAGATTGTATGAGATGAGTTGAGATTGTGTGAGTGTATGAGATGAGTTGAGAGATTGTGCTTGAGAGTGAGGACCTGAATGTTTGCAGAGACAGCATGTGCTTGAGCAAGACAGCATGTGTGAGAGAGAGAGAGAGCCTGGGTGTGTAAGTCAGACATCATGTGCCAGTGAGAGATTGTGTGTATGAATGATTGTATGAGAGAGCATGTGACAGTGAGAGCCTGTGTGTGTGTGTGTGTGAGAGAGAAATGCATGTGAGAATGAGAACCTGACTGTGTTTGAGGGAAGAAGATGGAGAGAAAAGAAACAAAAAAAGACAATATAAAAGGAATTGGCAAAAAAAATAAGAAAGGGAAGGTGGAAAAAAAAAAGCCTGTGACCCACCAATTAGAAAACTAAGATCAGACAGCAAAGGCAAAAAAAAATAGATTACTTTATTGGCACATGTAATCTTTGGGAATGTGCAAGACTAGCACTTTCTCTATGGATCTCACAATGTACGAGATCAGCATGGAGAAAGTGGAAGCCCACAGGGCCTGCACAGAGGAGGCAGCAGAATGGATTTCAGTGACAGTAGCAGCAATCGGCGCCTCCCCAATAGCCATGTGGCAGCAGTGACAGTGGCAGCAGAGGAATGAGCAGAGGAAAGAGAGGGGGGTCTGCCTTTAGTGTGTGCATGTGTATGAATGGGACTCTGCCTGGGGGTGTATGTGTGTGAATGCATGGGTGTCTGCCTGGGGGTCTGTGTGTGTGAGAATGAATGTGTGCATGCCTGGGGGATGGGGAGGGAGTGGTGTGAAAATGAATGGGAGCCAATAAAAGAAACCGACTGACAGATGAAGTTTGTAACTCTTGCTTGGGCTTGAAGTGTACGAAATACCAACCTTCAATTGAAGATTTAGCCAATGAAATTCAGCAACAAAAAAGTCACTAAGCAGGTAAGGTAAAGAATTATTTGTTTTTGCTTTATTAATAAATACAGTACATATATTAAAATTATAACTTTGTTATTAATTAGAGCTGCCCTGAGTTGCCTGAGCAGCAAACAGATGAACATGGGCAACGATGCCTTCACAGAGAGAAGTCACCCATCTCCTTCAGCTGCTGTTTGCTAGTCTGGTGAGAGAAGAAACTAACAGGTCTGAAGTTACCTTTAGTTTGAGGGTAGATCTGTGCAAACCTGCAGTCAGTAAGCTGTAGAGCTACTTTAGAAACTGTGAAACTAATTCTAACTTTATAAATCACCTAAAAGATCATTAATCAGTTATTATTTATTTAATAAAACTCTCAATAAAACCTCTAATGTTAGACAAACTGTTCTGATTAAAACAAACTCTGATCAATCCTAGTCTGAGTAATTATAATAAATTCATAAATATTGCACATTATACAATTAATAATTACTCTACCTTTGTGATGATACCATTCCCTATAGCAGGGGTGGGCAAGTCCGGTCCTCGAGGGCTGCAAACCAGTCGGGTTTTCAGGATACCCCTAATGAATATGCATGAAATAGATTTGCATACAACTGAGGCAGTGTGTATGCAGGGCTCTCTCATGCATATTCATTAAGGATATCCTGGAAACCCGACTGGTTTGCAGCCCTCGAGGACCGGAATTGCCCACCCCTGCCCTATAGTCTGCCCTATGATAGAGACATTCAAATGTCTCACTGATATGGTGGTTAGAGCAGGGATGCCAGGGTTCAAATCCCACTGCTGCTGCTTTTGACCTTGGGCAAGTCACATCACCTTCCCTTGACTCAGGTGCAGCTTTAGACTGTAAGCCCTTTGGGAACAGGGAAACACCTACAGTACCTGAATGTAACTCGCCTTGAGCTACTAATGAAAAGGAATAAGCTACATCGAAGTATAAATAAAGCACAAGATGCAAATCTTGCTCAGAGAAAAGAATGCTCTAGAGAAAAATGGTATGAGGTTCCAAAGGTGTAACTCAGGAGCAACATCAGCAAATATTTCTTCCTGAAAGGGTGGTGGATGCATGAAGTGGCCTCCCAGTAGAGGTGGTAGAGACAAAACCGGTAATGGAGTGATCCCTAGTTGCAAAGAAATGTGGTAAAAGGCATTGATCAACTGTCGTCTACTGCAAGAGTCCACAAATCTAATCTTTGAGAGCTGCAAACTAGGCAAGTTATCAGGATTTCCATGAGATATATTTGCATGCCTTAACACACTTACATTGTGAAAATCCTGAAAACGAGACTGGATTATGGCCCTCAAGGGCTAGATTAGGAACATCTGGTCTATGGCATTGCACCAGGAATTAAACTGGTTCCCAATATTCATCATATTCTATGTTTATCAGTCAAACTTTTGATTTTTCCCTGATTACAGCTCCAGTCTCATGGACAGTGAACTAGTGAAAGGTGCTAGAACTGCCTGATTCCCTGTTGGTAATCTATGCCTGACATCCTATCCTCCCTTGCAATACTTATCTGCTATTGAATTGCTTACTGGAACTCGCTGTTGAATTAATGTATATCTTTTATATTCTTCCTCCAACACGCTTTGAACTCTTACAGTGGAAAAGCATAACAAGAAATAAACAAGGATGTTGATGATTAGTTGCCCTGCTGGGTCAAAAACTGTACCTCATACTCCAAGCATGGCTTAAAACAGACCTACACAGCAGGGGTGGCCAACTTTGGTCCTCCAAAGCCACAAACATGCCAGGTTTTCAGGATATCCACAATGAATATGCATGAGATATATTTGCATGCAGTAGAGGTAGTGCATGCAAATCTCTTTTATGCATATTCATTGTGGATTTCCTGAAAACCAAGCCTTTTTGTTCACTCTCGAGTACTAGAGTTGGCCATTCCTGCCCTAGAGAATGACGAAACAACTGTTTCATGTTTCTTCTGTTTCATGCTAACAATTGCCCAGACTTAATGGATGCTCTCTAGCTTGGAATATTCCTTTAATTCTCGAGTCCTTTTCCAGTGTGGAAATCAAAACCCTAATCTTCAGTGGTGGTTGGTAGGGGGAGGGCAAAACAAGCAGGACAACTGTATTGAACCCCCCCAAGCCTGAGAGGATTCTGCGGTTCACCTGAGACAAAGCTGAATATTATTGTTGTATGGACCCTTCTCCCTTTGGCTTCATCGCAGGGGGGGGGGGGGGGGACGACCTCAGGGCAATTACTCTACTGCTACTCTTGGAGATAGCCAAATAAGGTGAGAGTTGAGGGGTTAGGAACAGGTAGGAAAGAGAGCACGCAGGAAGGAGGCCACTGGGCAGGGGGCTAGAACACTCAAAGCATCCAGAAAGAAGTCATGGGGGAGAGGGCAGGAGGGAGAACATGCAGGATGAGAACCCAGGAAGGGTCCACAGGGAGTAGTGAAGGTGGGAGAGCACCTAAGCAAGGAAACATGGAGAGAGGAGAGCACACAGGAAAGATCCATGAGGGAGAGCTGGAGGAAGAACAGCCATGAAGGGGAAATTGAGGGGAGGGCATGAGAGAGAGAGTACTAAAGAAGGGGCTATGAGGCAAAGGCACTAGGAAAGGGACCACAAGGGTGGGGGAAAGAGTAGGATGGAAAGCACCTAGGGGTCATTGTTTGGGGTGGAGAAGGAGGAAGATCACCCAAGAGGGGACCATTGAAGGTGAGGGATGGAGGGCAGGAAGGAGAGCATTCGGGAAGGGGGCCATGTGAGAGAGGAAGGCAGTAGGGAGAGTGCCCAGGATGGGACCAAGTTAGGGTGAAGGCAGGAGAGAGAGAGAGAGCTCCCAGGATCCTGATAACCTCCCTTCTTGTGGATCAGTGAAGAGCATGAAAGAAATGCCGGCAGCCTGGCGTTTCCAAAGTATTTGCTCCTCTGATGGTGCCTTTTTCTCTCACATAGTTTACATTGCACTCAGCTGTTTCCACCATACCATGCTTCCTAGCTGATTGTTTGAACAATATAGGAAGAAGAGGCATCTGAAGCAGGAAAGGAACAGGTTTTCTGTTCTGTGCTGGAACAGGTAAGAATCTAGGATAAGCTGCACACAAATGTTTTAAACATTAGGAGGAAAGTGAGGGAAAATGAGGCTCCAGAAGTTGGCAGAACAAGCTACAAACTTGGGAAGGAGGCAATAAAGATTGAAGAATGGAGGTAGCAGGGATTCACAGATTGGGTGGAAAAATGAGCAGTCATGGTTGGGGGGAGCGTCAGGACTGAGAGACAGAACGGGGATTTGGGATTAGTGGGACACTGGGGACCAGGTGATGGCGTGGGTAGTATGAGCCTGGGTATGTTAGGCTGGGGTACAAAACAGGATACAAAAAGGTAGGAAGAGATGCAGAGAAGATATGAAAGATCTGGAGGGAGTAAGGAAAGGTTGAGAAGCAGTATAAAGGGACAGGAGGATATGGAGGGGCTAGAGTGAGAGAAGAAAAGGGCAGATTGAGAAAGGGGGTGAGATAGGGAGGAAATGAGGATACTGGGGAGATGGTGAAAATGGTAATGGGAAGCTGGGTCAAGGTAAGAGACAGAAGAAAGGGGCTGGAAATTAGCAACTGGCAGATTTGAAAGAAATCATAGGAAGTATTTATTCACAGGGAGCATAACTCTCAAAACTGCTCACGTTCACCCATATATGCGCACGTGCAATTTTACTACTGTACTTATAACCTGCGTGAAAATGATATGTGCAGGTTATAAAATACGAGTACATATGTTCATAAACTTATTTGCTTATGTAAAAACCACAAGCCACACAAGTTTGAACTTACCTGAATAAGTAGTGGTATTTATCCAGATAATTTCTGATTTATCTTGCTAAGTAGGGCACTTAGAGGATAAGTCTGAAAAGTGCTATATGTCCATCTAAGCAGCAATTTTCAGACTTATCCAGCTATGCAAGATAGCCGGATAAGTCTAAAAAGTACTACTTAGTCGACTAACTGGGTCATTCATCAAGCTGTGTTAGGGTTCTAACACATGATATATTATTGCGTATACTGCAAGAAATTGCCACGATGGTGCACTATCGTGGCAATATCGCGTGATATATGTAATATTTTGCATCTCTCCACCCAGATAGCCTCCCTTATTACAATGATCTTCTTTCCATGCATGAATAATACAAATGTATGGAAAGAGGGTCATTAATAAGCAATTTGATGCAAATATGTTATCGCGGCTGACCAAGAAGGTTGTCAGCTGCAATAAAATAACACCATCTCCTAGGGAAGTGTGCGGCAGGAGGCCTGGGACCCTAATACAAGTCCCAAGGCTTCTGCCGCACATTTAAAGTGGCTGTAAAAAAAACCAAAACAAAAACCACAGCCAAACAGGGAGGTTGAGGGGGGTCTGTGCTGACCCTCATTTCACCCAAAAAATGAAAAATTAGTGGAAATATGCGCACAGCAGTGGTGGCAGGCCCTCCCCCCACTCCCCTGCATCTCAAAGTGTGAACACCACCATCCCCCCCAGGCCCCCCCAAAGTCTTAAACCCCCCCAGCCCCCGATGGCAAGACCTCCACTCCCACCTCCCTGGCTGCCTCAATGGCAAGAACACTGGCCCCACCCCCAACAGCAAAAACCCCCTAGACCTCCCCGATGGCAAGAACCCTGCCACCCCAGCCCCCTTAACAGCACCAACCATCCACCTCCAGCCCCCCACCCCCCCCCGGACCCCCTGATAGTAAGAATCCCTTGCCCCTGGCCCTCCCCGAAGACTCAAACCTTATCCTGGATCCCGCATCGGGGGATGGGTATCCCCTCGCACCAGTCCCAGTCGGCACCATCTTCCAAAATGTTGCCGACCTGACCTTACCCTAGCATTGTGACGGTCCAATCCCTGGATCTTACCCCAGTCACATGAGTGTTTGAAACTGGCCAGGACTTTCTTTATTGCCTATAACGCCCTTGGCCCTTTTTCTTGTAGTGTCCTTTTATAAATTTAGAGGCAGAGACCCTGCATGAGGTGTGGAAATGTGGATTTGACTTGCTTCCCTGTTGCCCTTTCCAAATATGTTTGGTCTAGAGACAGCGCTGTCACAGAATCTCATCTGCCGTTCATTTTTACCTTTGCAAACAGTTTCCCTAAAGCAATTTCTGCTATTTCTTCTTTGTTATTCCTAAAGCAGATAGGAACATCTGTTGCTTTAATAAAATCTAAACACATATCAGAATTTAAAGGCACCCATTGTTTCCACACATGCTATAGTTTGAGAATCTCAGTGTTGTTGCCGCATGTGTGAAATGTGATACCTATTAAGCAATTAGGAAGTTCCCTCCTCTTAGGCTTCACAAATATACAAATGAAACATCTTGCTTCTACAATCTTCTGTGTAAAAATAACCATGCTTGTTGTGGTTCTTTTTTGTTTAAATTAACAGATTAGAAACAGTTGCTTCTAATCATGGAAGATGTAAATGCCATTTATTTCTGTACGTATATGTGCCTGTGTATTTCCCTTTCGGTCCATAATTTTCACATTCAATGTCAAAATTTCCAAATTGCCTTAAATGGTTTTCACAAGGATCCCCTTTCCTCAGCCATGTGGATACATTCCTTTTCCTGTATCAAAGCTCCAAATTCCCCTTGAAGAATGGGGACCCAGAAGAACTCATCAAAATTTTCAGAGAAGGTTGATGAGTTCAAAACCTGATATGTAAACTTTGCAAACCACAAATAACCTACATAATCTGCTTATAGGATTCATCTGACTTAAAAGAGGCAAGTCCCCCCATGAGCAAATTACTGTATGATTGTTGATAATGCAGCTCTATTTACTTCTCAGTCGTTTAGCTGATACTTACAAAATCTGACCCCAGAATATCTCTTTAGATTTATGATACTGGTTTCATGGAATGACTTTATTTGCATGGCCCCAAGAATGAAAATATATATATTGCACTGTTCAAATTTCTCAATTTTCAACCTAATCAGGAGTTTACAGTATTAGCGATTCACAGTGAGACAGATGTCCATTGCTAAGTCCATCAAACTTGTTTCTTCCTATGAATTCCTATAGAATTTCATTCAGTAAGAAACAAGGAAGATACCCTAATGTTGACTGCAGGCTTGCCCTATGGAAAGGTGTGAGTAAATCAACATTACATTACCTTTATTTCAAGAGATTATGTTTACATCATTGTTTCATTTTAAAATGTTTGCATTTACTTTCAGAATTCTTGAAAAGAAATTGGACAACTGTTTTGCTAATTCCTGTGGTTTGGAGTGCCTCATTAAAAAAATCAACCTTTCACTATTCCAAGGTGTCAAATTGGCTTTACTCCATGACAACAAAAGAAAAATACAACAGTCAGGCCAGCCCATTGACAGTACTATTTGCAATCATGTGGAGGACCTAGCTCAAGATAATCCAACAGGAGATGGGATACCCAAAGTGGAAAAGGTGATCATTAAAAAAAGGCAGGAAGGGAGGTAAGCATCTTGGATTTCAAAGAGAGGTGGGCAGAGGAAAATTATTCTAAAAGGGGCCAACTATTAAGAGTGCAGGGAAGCGGGAAGAAGCCAACATGATAGAGGAGATGTGCAGTAAGATGCAAGCTTGGGAACGGAAGATTTGGGGTGATGGCCTAGTTTGTAGCATTGATAGGCATAATATAAGTGCAGGGTGGAGGTAAGGGGCATATATACAGCAGCTTGAGAACAATCTGGAAATTGAGCCAAAGGTGGAGATAGTAACAAGGGTATGCTGTGGGAATAATATGGGAGATCAATAGATTGTATTTGTTTCAACAGTAATGTGTGCATCATGTTTGTACCTTTAAACCTTAATGATGTCAGCAGTGACATCTAGTGGTGGAAAGTGTGAGTCTTGCAGTGAGTGTGTGACTTTTTGCTTCCAGTTTTTGTCTGCCATCTTGCTTTCTTTTTTTGCCCCCCCCCCCCCCGGTGCAGAAACCAGAAGAAGCAACATTTTACCATTGAGGTAACAATAACAAAACTCTGCTCCTAGGCTTAAATCATAGCTTTTTTTTTGTAAGAGTTCTTAGGAAGAATCATGGGGATACCACCAGAGAGAACAGCCTGCCTTATTCATAATTTATCTCAGCCCCTGAAATCGAGCAAATGACTGATCTGCTATTGATGAACTGTGCTGGATTTGACCAGGAATTAATTCTTTGTGGTAAGAAATTTGAGGTACTGCTAAAATATATTTTTGTTACTTCATGCATGCTTACTGTAGAAGCCTTTGGAGTTTAACTTGTTGAAGACACCCTACTTTTGTGTTTAAACAATTTGGCATTACTGGACCCACCAATCCACAGTGTGGACTAAGCTCCTTTTCTCCAACATTTGGGCTCATTTGAGGTGGAAGTGCTTGTGAACTGTTATTAGTAAGGGGACACCATTCACTTGGGGGAAAGTTTATCCACAGAACTTTACAGTAAGAATGACTCTTCTCAGCTTGGTCCATTCCACCATTTGCTCAAACATTTTCAAAGAAGATTTGCACTCCCACAATTGGTTACATTTTAGTACCCTAAGTTGATGTTACAAAACTACTTTTTTATTAAGTAACCCTAACTCAAGCTTTCTTTAAGGTGATGGGGCACACAGTACAAGAACTAAGTCCCAAATTTCAAGTTCTCCTCTGGGGGAAGGATAAATCTCCAAGACCCTGGGTATTAAGTGTATTATCTTCTTTTGTGTGCCAATAATGAAGCTGGATACTGTGATGGTGTTCCAGTATAAAACGTTTCTGAAGAAAATGTTCCACATTAATCTATGGCACTTGATACAAGTCTTTTAGATATTCTGCATAAGTGCAACTTAAAAGCAGTACATTTGTGGTCCATTAATCTATCCCTCGAGGTCCCTTTTTTCTAGGGGTGTGCATTCGGATTGACCGCATTAGTAAAACGCAACTCATATTTTTTTTTTACTTAAAAAATTGATTCGACATAAACGATCGGATTTCCCACATATCGGTCATAGATATGTTCGATATGTGGGAAATCGCGATTGTTGAGCCAAAATAAAAATTTAAACCCCCTCACCCTCCTTAATCCCCCCCCCCCAGACTTACCACAACTCCCTGGTGATCGAGCGAGGAGTGAGGACGCCATTTCTGCAATCCTTGGCGAGAAGCATGTGACGTCGGCGGCACGTCGAGTGACGCCGGCGTCACGTGATTCCCGGCTCGTTCGCGCCGGACGGCTCGTTCGGCCCAAAAAGAACTTTTGGCCAGCTTGGGGGGGTCAGGAGGCCCCCCCAAGCTGGCCAAAAGTTCTTTTTGGGCCGAACGAGCCGTCCGGCGCAAACGAGCCGGGAATCACGTGGCGCCGCGTCACTCAGACGCGACGTCACGTGATTCCCGGCAAGTTCGCGCCGGACGGCTCGTTCGGCCCAAAAAGAACTTTTGGCCAGCTTGAGGGGGTCAGGAGGCCCCCCCAAGCTGGCCAAAAGTTCTTTTTGGGCCGAACGAGCCGTCCGGCGCGAACTTGCCGGGAATCACGTGACGTCGGCGTCACGTGATTCCCGGCAAGTTCGCGCCGGACGGCTCGTTCGGCCCAAAAAGAACTTTTGGCCAGCTTGAGGGGGTCAGGAGGCCCCCCCAAGCTGGCCAAAAGTTCTTTTTGGGCCGAACGAGCCGTCCGGCGCGAACTCGCCGGGAATCACGTGACGCCGCGTCACTCGACGTGCCACCGACGTCACATGCTTCTCGCCAAGGATTGCAGAAATGACGTCCTCACTCCTCGCTCGATCACCAGGGAGTTGTGGTAAGTCTGGGGGGGGGATTAAGGAGGGTGAGGGGGTTTAAATTTTTTTTTTGCACATATGTACATATACCCAACTCATTGGATTTTTTTTATGTCCATATTGGCCGCAAGTGGGACCCCCTTTCGGACATAAAAAATATGAACATAAAATTTTGCTCTGCACATCCCTACTTTTTTCCCCTTGAATGGATTTTGGGGCTGACCTGGGTAAACTGGCAAAGTTCCTCCTATCCCCTTAGGGATTTCCCTTGAAATACCTGGAATCCAGTTCTTCCTCTCAAACTCTCCAATTTTTTCTTCTCTCGTGTACATTGTGAGCACCACCTTGGCTATGTGCTGTTAGTGAGCACCAGTGTGGTGGCTGAGTTCCTCTTCTCTCCTCCTGGGTATCCACTCCTCCTTAAACCAGTTGATGGATTGGCAACAGAATCCCTCTGATTGAGGGACATTTGGATAACTTGGCATAAATCAAATCTTCTCTCTCTTGAGTAGAAGGGTGGGTAAAAACTTGCGTCCAACAAAAATTATACCATACGTTGACAATTCCAAGAGAGATATAAATTATCAACCATTGAATGTGAGCTGAAATAAATCTCTCATCTCTGACTAAGATTCCTCTGCCAAGCTTTTGGTTCTGTCCTATACCAATTTAAGGGAACTAAACAGAAAAAGCTCCATTACATCAATTTAAAGTAGATTACTCTAATATACTTTATGAGGTCCTATGACTTGAGCTAGTACAAAATACAAGCTAAAATTCTAGGAAGGCTTGGTTACAGAGATCATGTTTTTCCTTGACTAATAGCTTCATTGGCTACCAGTGGAATTTCACTGAAAATTTAGGATCTCGAAGCTGGCTTTCAAAGATGTGCATGAACAAAGTACAGAATATTTAGCTACTATTTTACATGCCTACATCCTGGCAAAGAGAACATGCTCCATGAAAGAGGTATTGTTGTAGGTTCCGGTGACCAGGGAGGTTTGTTTGCAGAGAACATTTTTCAGTCCTGGCCAAAATTTTGTGGAATGCTCTGCCAGGTGTACTCAAACTGCAAAAAGATTATTATAGTTTCTGAAAGGAAGTAAAAACTTGGCTGTTCAGTAAGGTATTTAATAAAGTTGGGCAATTATAAGTAAATTTTGAAAGGGGTTTCTCGTGGAAAAATAGCATATATAACAGAAGGGCCAACAGTGGGCCAGATTAAAAGGAGCTATTACAAAGGCAACACATTTATATGTTAGAAATTTATAGGTTAGAAAAGTAAATAAAAGTAAGAGGAAAAAGAAACCAATCTGCTTCTCAAAGGAGGTGGCTGAAAAAATAAAGGCAAAAAGGACAGCATTCAAGAAGCATAAAGGATCCTGAAAAGAGGATCCTGAAACTGAGGGAGATGAAGAAAGAAATCAGGAAAGCAAAAGGTCAAGTGAAGGAAAGGATTGCCAAAGAGGTAAAGCGAGGTGATACAACATTTTTCAGACATATCAGAGAAAGAAGGAAGATCCGAAGTAGTACAGTGACAAAGAGTAATGTGTGGAGAGAAATGAAGAAATGGCAGAAGTATTAAACAAATACTTCAGCTCGGTGTTTACTAAAGAAGACCCTTGCTGGTTGACAAGAATATAGATTAGAGTGGAGTAGACGAAACTCCGTTTACAGAAGAGAATGTGTGGGAAGAGCTAGGAAAAATGAAACTGCACAAGGCCATGGGGCTGGATGAAGTCCATTCCAGGATACTGAGGGAGCTCAGAGATGTGCTAGCAGGTCCACTGCAAGACCTGTTCAATAGATCCCTGGAAACGGGAGTTGTGCCATGAGATTGGAGATGAGCGGTGGTGGTCCCGCTTCACAAGAATGGGAGCAGAGAGGAGGCTGGAAACTATAGACTGGTTAGCCTCACAGTAGAACTAGGGGTAACGAAATGAAAATCCAGAGAGAAGACTCAGAATCAACACAAGGAAATATTTTTTCACAGAGAGGTTGGTGGATGCCTGGAAAGCCCTTCCAGAAGAGGTAAGTGAGAACAAAAACAGTAAACAGATTCAAAAGGGCATTGGATAAACACTGTTGATCCCTAAAGGCTTGAGGATGATAATGAAGAAAAGGATACAAGGGGTAATCTGCACAGAGTAGCTGTTAGAACCCTTAACCGGAAGACATGGAGGATTATTACCCTTAAACAATTAGCCTTGATGATTTTGACACAACCTCAACATTACTCTCCACTTTGCTGATGAGGTGGTGAAAAAAAGAGTTTTAGATTCACTCAACGCACAATTAAACTCTGGAATTTGTTGCCAGAGGATGTGGTTAGTGCAGTTAGTGTAGCTGGGTTCAAAAAAGGTTTGGATAAGTTCTTGGAGAGAAGTCCATTAACTGCTATTAATCAAGTTTACTTAGGGAATAGCCACTGCTATTAATTGCATCAGTAGCATGGGATCTTCTTAGTGTTTGGGTAATTGCCAGGTTCTTTTGGCCTGATTTGGCCTCTGTTGGAAACAGGATGCTGGGCTTGATGGACCCATGACCCAGCATGGCAATTTCTTATGTTCTTATGATAGCTAATACTGGGCCCCAACTTTTATGGTCTGGGGTACTGATATGCTGATGCTGGGGATAAAGTTTCTACGTTCAAGTCTAAAAGCAAAGAACGTTCAAGCAGCAGTGTCTGAATTATCACATAAAAGTGTTGCAGTAATTTTTTTATAGGTCGGACAGTTGCTTAGTTTTGCATGTATTACTACCCTTAACATAAGGCATGGGGCCTAACTGCATGGAGCGGCATTTATTACCCTTAACAGACAGATGTGGACACCGGTAACCTGCATGGAGCAGTAGTTACTGCCCTTGGTGGATACTTGGAGGTAATGTGTATGGAGTGGCAGTTGCTGCCATGGGAAGCTTGCTGGGCAGACTGGAGGGACCATTTGGTCTTTTTCAGTCGACAATACTATGTTACTATGTTACATGTGTAAAATAGCATGTATTCACGTATATGCTATTTTATAAAGATTGAAAATACATGTGTATTTTCAGTTTTGTGTGCACATTTTGCTGCCACAAAAATGGGGTGATCTAGGGGCATTACAGAGCGGTGTTATGTTTTTGTATAGATGTGAGTCGAGATGTGAGTATAGATGTGGGTCGAGATGAGATATGTCTCCGCCCACAGGGAAGAGCCCTGTGGGCCTCACCGTTGATGGGCACGGTTTCAGCGACGTAGGACACAGCTGTATGATAGACTTTATTATGAAGGAAGAAAAAGCAGACCCCGCAGAGCAGGGACTGCAAATGAGTACAGTTCTGAGCAATGGGTATGCCCAGGGTGATACCACAGAGGTGAAGTCCGGTAGTGGCCCGCAGAATGGGGTACGCCGAGGATGACTGTACTGAAGATGATGATGAACCAGTCTGAGGTGCAGGAACCCGGAAGTGGATCTTGTAGCTGGTATGGCAATACCCTGCAGCACAGGATATACTGGAACAACTTCTACTGAAGAGGAACGGTAGTGGCCCGAGGCACGGGGTACACCGCAGAGAAGCTACAGTAAAGCTGGTATCGTTGAAGTCAGTAGAAAGGTACTCACAGTGGTAGTTCCAGGAGAGTGACCTGAGAAGTAGGTCAGGTCGTAGTCCGAGGAGCGGATAGCCAGGAACGTGGAAGGGCCCCTGAGGAGCGGGTACCCTGAGCATCCACACACCAAGAGCAAGTCTGGAACAGGAAGTCCAAGAATGGAGTGGGTTCAGCAACGAGGAAACTCCTTGCTAACTTGTAGTAGCAGAGATCCGGTCAGCTTAAGTACAGCAGCGAGTTGACGTCATCGGGAGGGGACGCCCCCGAGGTTCCTGCCATGACGTGTACAAAGGAGGCCCTTGTGTGCGCGCACACCTTAGGTGATTCCGGAGACAAGATGGCGGTTGGCAGTGCCCACGCCGTCCCGGGGACGTTGGGGAGGTCTGCGATGGTTAGTAGAGGCTGCCATTCTTTATAAGATTGACGGTGCAGGGAAAAAGGAGATGAGCATGAGAGGGCGCAGACCTCACGCGTCACCTAGATAGGATTATAGACAGTGCTGGGGAGAAGCCGACTGTCGTGGTACATGTGGGCACCATCGACATAGGAAAATGTGGAAGAGAAGTTCTGGAAGCCAAATTTAGGATTTTAGGTAGAAATCTGAAATCCAGAACCACCAGGGTGGCATTCTCTGAAATGTTTCCTGTTCCACATGCAGGTCCCCAGAAGCAGGCAGAGCTCCAGAGTTTCAATGCGTGGATGAGACGATGGTGCAGGGAAGAGAGATTCAGTTTTGTAAGGAACTGGGGAAACGTTTTGGGAAGGGGGAGACTTTTCCAAAAGGATGGGCTCTACCTTAACTAGAGTGGAACCAAGCAGTGCATGGTTCAGAGAAATGTATCCTTGAAGGATACTAATGAAACAGGAGAGTTAGGGCATCCAAACCGAGAGGTTCCAAAAAAAGCAAATGTCATCCATGTGCCTATATGTAAAAAATCACCGAAGCTAATGATTTCCAAATTATCCCTAACAACTAAAAAGCAGGTTGTTATTACAAACAAAAAACACACTTTGAAATGTCTGTATGCCAATGTCAGAAGTCCAAGAAGTAAGATGGGAGAGTTAGAGTGTATAGCAGTAAATGATGAGATTGAGATAACTGGTATCACAGAGACTTGGTGGAAGGAGGATAACCAATTGGACAGTGCTATATCAGGGTACAAATTATATCACAATGATAGGGAGGATCAACTTGGTGGGGGTGTGGCACTTTATGTCCAGGAGGGTATAGAGTCCAACAGGATAAAAATCATACCAGAGACTAAATGCTCAGTAGAATCTATATGGGTAGAAATCCCATGTGTGTTGGGTAAGAATATAGTGATAGGAGTATACTACCATCCACATAGACAAAATGGTCAGAGAAATGATGAAATGCTAAGAGAAATCAGGGAATCTAACCAATTTGGCAATGCAATAATAATGGGAGATTCCAATTACCCCAATATTGACTGGGTAAATGTAACATCAGGACTTGGTAGAGACAAAGTTCCTGGATGTAAGAAATGACTGCTTCATGGAGCAATTGGTTCAGGAACCAACAAGAGAGGGAGCTATTTTAAATTTAATTCTTAGTGGAATGCAGGATTTGGTGAGAGAGATACAGGTGATGGGGCCACTTGGCAATAGTGATCATAACATGATCAAATTTAAACTAATAACTGGAAGGGGGACAATAAAAAAAATCTACAGCTCTAACATTAAACTTACAAAAGAGTAACTTTGATAAAATGAGGAAAATAGTAAGAAAAAACTGAAAGGTGCAGCTGCAAAGGTTAAAAGTGTTCAGCAGGCATGGACATTGTTTAAAAATACAATCCAGATGTATTCCAAGCATTAAGAAAGGTGGAAGGAAGGCAAAATGATTACCATCATGGGGGCTTAAGATCTGGCTGGGTGACTCATCGAGCCGTGACAGTGCTAGTGCTCCCCCCACCCATCAATGCTTTTCCTATTGGAGGATGGGGGAGGGACACTATACCCCCAACAATTTTGGGGGTCTATTGGCGTGTGTGTGTGTGGGGGGGGGGCACGACTTTGCATTATTTTCAATGGGAAGGAGGTGGGGAGACATGCAGGATATTGAAGAAAGGTTTGGGGATGGGGTGGGCCATCATCACTACGTGTGGCACTTTTTTTTTTCCAAAATAATTTTTATTGGCAAGAAAACACAACCAACCAGCCAAGGCATGAACAGAACAAAAAACAATCCCAGACATCTAGGAAACAGCAACAATATAGTAACAGTCACAGGCAGTGGTGACTGTCAAAAGCCAGCAGGTGCATTTCCTTCCCATCAATTTTTTCCTTTTATATACCCCACCTCCCCACCCCTCCCTCCCTCACATCACCAGTCATCCCCACTCGCACTTCAGTCACACCAGCCCTACCCTCCCCCCCTTATCCCTCCCTTTCTCTCCCTTCCCCCATCCATGATCTATTTTTAAACCTTTTGAGGATCCCCAGGTCGAGCCGGGGATCTGTCCTGACCCCTGAGCAACTTCTTTTTGCTGTGGCAATTTTTTTTTTTTTTACAGCAGCCCTTTAAGGTGAAGGTGGTCCCTTGAGGTTGGGGCTGCTAGCCGCTCCTCCTCCAAGATTGTGGGACCCCTCCTGAGAAAAAACTTTGCGGTTTAGTGGCTTTAGGTGTAGGTTTGTACCTGAGGTAATGGTGGGTGAAGAAGGAATAAGAGCGATTGACACACCTTCCTCCCCTCATCTCCACTGGAGTAACTTAAATTATAGATTGAAACTTACATTGCAAAAAAACAGATGTTATAATCCTATCATCAATAAGAAATCCCACATATGATTTTCCTTTCACACTATCATTTCTGGAATGTGACTTAGCAATGGAACCACAAACACCTCATCAATTGTTAAGGCCTCATTTTACAAACTCACAGGGTCATTCTTCAAATTGCGATGGGCTGTTATCAAGATCTGAACATTTAAATTAGGGAAAGGGGAGGAGTTTGGGCGGGATTTAGAGAAATTAAAGGGCCTGTAGTGCTGGGAAAAGCTACAGCTATTTCGTTGGTGCTACGGGGGTGATAGTTTGCAGAGCGGCCATGACCGCGGTAGACGAGGCAGCCACCTGCTCACTATTGCCCCTTCCGCCCCTCTTTTTTCTTGCTATATTTATAGCTGAATGATGAATCCGGGCCTGTTTTGCTAAGAAAAGAAGATTTTCAAGATGTATTGCAAGCACTAGTTTTGGCTGCACTGGACTACTGCAACTCATTATATCTAGGTCTGCCAGCAAGAACAATTCTCTGTTTCAGCTTGTGCACGACTCTGCCACTAGGCTGTTAAGCGGGGCAAGAATGAAAGAGCATTTAGCTCCTGCACTCATGGAGCTGCAGTGGCTTCACTCACAATACAAAGTCCGTAATCTTATTCATAAACTATTAAAGGAAGCATCCTCCACCAGGCTTGCTTCTACTCGCCAGCTCCGCTTGGCAGAGAAAAACCTCCTGGAAGTTCCAGCTCCAAAATTAGCGCGTCTGGACATCACCAGAAACAGAGCTCTCTCAATAGCAGGACCACACCTTTGGAAAGCTGCCTGAAGCAATTTGCACAGCTTCATCTCAGAAATCCTTTACGAAAGCATTGCAGGCTTACCAAGCCAATATGAATTCTACTTAATCAGTTTTTTTAAACGTTTTTATTGACGTTGCACTGTTATTCTGTATATACAGTAATGTGAAACTAAGGTTATGCATGTGTTGATGAAGTGTACAGGTTATAAATTTTAATAAATAAAAAAATCACACACACACACACACATATATACAGATACCCCCGAGAGTGACACATCCCCCCTTCCCTTCCAAGCAACCGATTCACCTTGTGCCCCATCTTGAACTATGAATGAGAGTGGGATATAAATCCATTTATATGAATAAATAGCTGCTGGCCCACCCCTCAATATCTGCCCCCTGCCTCCTTCCATCCCTTCACTAGTATCTGTTCCACCTTTCCTCCTCCCCTGTCTCCTTCCCCAATTTCTACCCAACCTGCCTTCCTCTTCATCATTTTTCTGTATGTCTTTCCTCGCTCCCTCCCCTGTGCCCTACCTATTCTCCCCATGCCCCCCTCTCTTCTTCCTCCCTTTTGCCTGTCTCTCCCTTCCTCCCTGTCTCACCGTCTTCCCTCCATGCCCCCTCGCCGTGTCTTTCTCCCTCCCTCCATGTGTGTTTCTCCCCGCTTCTTACAATTCTGTGCTTCTTTTCCCTCTACCCTCTGTCTGTCTCTCTTTTCCTTCCTTCCTGCCTACTTCACTTCCAGGCCGATACAGTACAGTGCGCTCCGCCACGATTAGACGCGCTAGCTTTACCCCTTATTCAGTAAGGGGTAATAGCGCGTCGAAAACGCGCGTCCAACCTCCCCCGAACCTAATAGCGCCCGCAACATGCAAATGCATGTTGATGGCCCTATTAGGTATTCCCGCGTGATTCAGAAAGCAAAATCTGCAGCCAAGCCGCACATTTTACTTTCAGAAATTAGCGCCTATCCAAAGGTAGGCGTTAATTTCTCCGGGCACTGGGAAAGTGCACAGAAAAGCAGTAAAAACTGCTTTTCTCTGCACCCTCTGACTTAATATCATGGCGATATTAAGTTGGAGGTCTCGAAAGTTAAAAAAAAAAGTTTAAAAAATAAATAAATAAATTTGAAATCGGCCCGCGGCTCGAAAACCGGACGCTCAATTTTGCCGGCCTCCGGTTTCCGAACCTGTGGCTGTCAGCGGGTTTGAGAACCGACGCCGGCAAAATTGAGCATCAGCTGTCAAACCCCATGACAGCCGCTGCTCCTGTCCAAAAAGAGGCGCTAGGGACGCGCTAGTGTCCCTAGCGCTTCTTTTTGCCGCGGGCCCTCATTTGAATACAGAATCGCGTGCACAGGAGAGTGGCCTGTGCGTGCGCCAGTAGAGCGGGCGTTTGCCCGCTCTCCCGCGACTTTTACTGTATTGGCCCGTTAAGTAGTTCTTGGACTCCTGCACCCCCTTCCCCCCTCCTCAGCCTAGCCCACAGTCATGGGAGGGGAGTGAGAGGGCCCTTGCTGATGATGATCTGGGAGGAGCCAAGGGAGCTGTATCAGAGGGCTGCGCTGTGCCCCACCTCCATGTCTCATGGCTTCCACTCAAAGCATGGGTAAGGAATCAGGGGCGGAGCCAAGGGGAACAACAACATTGCTCTATGCTGCGACAGCATGCCAGTTCTTTTCTGCCTCCCTGCCTCAACTCAGGAAGCACTGCAGGGGAAAGGAGTGACTCTCTGACACAGGGAGCCTGCTGCTTTAATTCCAGTGTCTTCTTAGAACCAGGCTCATTGGGAATCGGGTGGGAGTCAGGGCTGCTTGGTTGGGAGTGAGGGAAAAGGCCTGCAAAAGCAGGAGTCTGCTGCTGAATGTGGGAGGCTTGAAGGCTCTGAGTAAGGGAAGAGCTGGAAACAGAGGGAGGAGCAGACATACTTCCAGAGAAAAACACTGGGGTCAAGAGTTATGTTAAAGTTTTGCAGAGTTTGAGGAAGACAAAGGGATAGAATCCCCAAACATTTCCATTCAATTTCTAAGTCAGCCAATCCACGCTTACATTTTTTTTTTTTTTAGTTCGCAACCCAAAGTATTCATTTATAGGCACAGACAATAAAAACTTTAAGTAACACTATGCATTGAGTTCTCACTTGAAAAAAAATGCTTGAGGGAGGGTTATCTCAGTATTTGTGCCCATCACCCCTAAATCTTCTGTCCAGGAATGCTAAATACTTATGAAAGAGCACCTCTGTAGATTGTTACATGCCAACATTTCACAACCTGATGCAGAATAACAAAATCCAGATGGAGTGACCTAAAGGAGATAGTATATTCCTATGAAATGACCTGCATGAGGATCAGATTACAAAAGTGTAAAATCAAAGCTATTTTACCAAATGTTTACTGCTTAATAAAAGCCTCATGCATTTTTCCCCATATAATAATCATTGCTCACAGCCAAAAAAGTGAATTTCATATTGCTGAGAGAAATGAGAAGTCTCTTAACACAGCAGGTATTTTTTTTTGTCTGATTTGGAAATACTGTATTTGCAAATTTTAGATAAGAAGTTTGTTTGTTTCGCCTAGAAGCAAAACTGCTTCTAGGCGAAAGGTGCAAAAGCCAGATGTTTGTGCAGCTGTAAGCACTCCCCTGGATTGAGGACTGTTTAGTTTGAGCTGGGATGTTTTCCGGCTTGGGAACTGAGATTTCGTGTATGGGTGTACGTGCATGGCTGGTTGTTTAGTCCCAGGACGCTGCCCCCAGATATGAGGTCCTCTCTAACAAAGTGTATTTGATCCTGGGTAGGCTTCTTGGACATTTGGTGCACAAGCTATGTGAAGTAATCTTCCATGAGTGGGATAGCCGCAACTTATCCAAGTAAGTTCAAATCTGTCCATCTAAATAGCAGGAAAGATGCTACTTAGCCAAATAAGTTGAAATTTAGCTAGATAAGTGTGCCCAACTCATATACCTGCGTATTTCCAATTTAACAAGAATACACGCATAGATTTTTATTGCATTAATTTGATGCCTTTACCCCTTTAAGTCAACTTTTACACATGCAAGTCAAGGGATTTTATAATGTGCGTGGCAATGAAATTACCAGTAGAGATATACAGTCATATGTAATGAAATAGGAAATGAAGACGAGATTTCCTATTTCGTTGCATTTCTTGAAGTAAAAAAAAATGAAAGGGGAAGTGCATAACTAGAAAAAAAAAAAAACCCGCCACAACCCTTCAAATTTAAATAAATACAAACTCCCCCACCCTCCCCGACTCCTTCAAGACTTGGTCCTTGGTAGTCCAGCAGGGGTCCTGGGAGCAATCTCCCGCTCTCGGGCCGTCGGCTGCCAGAAATCAAAATGGCACCGGTGGCCCTTTGCCTTTAGCATGTGAGAGGGGCTACCGGTGCCATTGGCCGGCCCCTGTCACATGGTAGGAGCAAAGGATGGCCTGCGCCATTTTTTAAGATGGTACCACCCTCTACTTTAACGATATTTACGATCACCTCATCAGATATTGAGCAGAATTTAATATAAACAAGTAAAAGACATAAGTGCATCACTTTGGCAGGTTTTAAAACAGCAACATATTTATGTAAATGTTGGTGCTGCCCCAGAACGCCCCTAGCATGACCCTTTCTTACACGTGCAAAGTTATTCACGACCCGGATTTACACATGAAAGTCGCAGTTTTGAAAATATCATGTATTTGTGTGTGCGCTACTTTATGCACACAATTGCTAATTTTTGTGTGCAACATTTGAAAATTCACCTATTAGATTGTAAGGTCTTTGAGTCAAGGAATTATTCTCCCTGCATTTGCTAATAATGTTGTAAGACACTTAAGTATTATTTGGAAATGTGGGCCAAAACTCCAAATAAGAATAAAGGCTTTTCCCCTCCTCCTCCTAAAGCCGAGTCTATCTGCATGCTGACCCACAATATTGCAAAACCAGACCTGAGAGGCAGAGACCAGAACTGGCATTGTGTTTATAAGACTTACTTTCTCCGTACATAACTTTTATTTCTTTTCTATATCTGCACATCTGTCAAGTGGGAATGGCTGAGAACTGAGTTTTGAGCATTACTGTGCTGGTAGGAGGGTTTCAGAATGAGATGGCTCGAGTGGCGAGGACCGATTTTTGAATCATCATTGACTCACTCCGATGGCTTCAAGTTTTTTCATATTTTATTGTCATTGTGTGAAGTTCTGCTTTAGTTGCATGCATGTAAACATATAATAAGCACATGTTATACTCCCCCCCCCCTCCAAACTCATATTCTGGGCTTCTTTCTCCAGGTTGATGTTTATTGACAGCCCTCAGATTAATATTGGGCTTGGCACTCCGTGAAGCCCTGGATAGATCTCGCATTACTGCAAAATGTGTTTCTTTCTTTTTATTATTCTGTCACCTTGATCGTTTCAAAGTGGTTTGATGTGGTACAGAATGTTTTAACAGAAAAAAACAAAACACAAAAGCTGTGTTGGGCCGGGCCTGTGGCACAGGTGACTCTTGCCCTCAAGCTGGCAGGGTTTGGATGTGCTACAGAAGTGGCACACCTGAGCCGAGGATGGGAGAGAGAAAACAGCTGCTGCTGTTGCTAGTGCAGCGACGCCTTGAGGCTGGGGAGGCTACCAGAGTTCCTGAGCATGCTGTCCGGGGTGGGGAAAGCTATATGAAGACGGGTAAGAGAGGGATAAAAAGAATGTAAATGCTACCATGTTGGGAGCATGTGGCACAGAGAAGTGGAGGAGGTGTGAACACATACAAACAGAGGGGAGAGGGAAAGGTGCGAAGGCACGCTGGGACGGGTAGGAGTGGAGCTGGACTGGTGACAAGGAAGAATAAGTGAAGGCACGTGGGTGGGGTGATAAGGCTGGGAGGGAGAGAAAAAAGTAACCATAACCAAAACATCTCTTTTGAGACTGATGTACAGATTTTAAATAATTTATCTTGGTTTGGGGGAGAGGGACATTTGATTTTTCTATTCCAGTGGCCCATAATTCTATAATCTGGTTCTGGCTGGCAATCAAAAATCACTTCTAACTAGGGAAGGAGCTGCTGCAGTGAACAGCTCTATTTCCCATGTCAAAATAATTGCCTTTGTGTTCTTTTTTTCCTTCCCAGATGCAGGTTTCACATTGCTACCAAAGCAGCTGTTTGACTATTTACTGCTAAGAAAATGTGAAACAAAGGCCTGTTTCTAAACTGAAATAGGTCTTTCTTTTTCTTTGCTTGTTTACATGCTGGGTCTATATTCAGTATCCAAGATTCGCCTGGATTCTGTCAACACATTGTTCAGCTTCTAGTGTTATCCACCATCCATATTGCCCGTTGCCAGGATCACAGCTGCAGTGGCTACTGTTATTTACATTGGGGCTGATGCAATATTTGTGCAGAGAATGCGGGCGCTCGGTGTTGAGCACCTGTTTTCCCTAACGCGTGCCCAGCCATCTCTCTTGGGCGCGCGATGCAATATTTTAATTAGGGGTCACGCAAAAAAGGAGGTGCTAGGGAAGTTTTGTGTGTCCCTAGCATCTCCTCGGCATTGGGCACACAGGAGAGGTGGCTGTCAAGCAGGTTGGGAAAATGGATGCTCAATCTACGAGCGTCCGTTTTCTCCCACTACTGGCATAGACATACACAAGATCCACAGCCTGGACTGTTTATCTTGTCTGTGTATATTGGGTGTCCAGTATTTTTTTTTTCTTTTTACAAAAACATTTTTCTTTCTTTCTTTCTTTTTTTTTTTTTTAACTAAATCTGCTTTATTTGGTTCCTCCTACTTAGTATCGCTACGATACTATTAGGAGGAATCATATTTTTTTTTCAATGCGTCCTTCAGTGTGGCATAAACTTTTCCACATTGCAATGGGTGCATTGACCATGCAGGAAATTCAGGGATTAGCTAATAGCCTCATCTACATGGAATTCACATGTGATGAGCGCTATTAGCTACACAGCGATTTGGACACGCGTTTTGGACATGCTAACCCCCGTATTGCACTGGGGATTATGGATGCGCGTCAAACTATGCACTAGCCGCTGAGCATGATATTGCATCGACCACTTAGAGAACTATTTTATGAGGAAGCAGGCAAGGAGGTGACTCCGATATCGGTGCTCAAGTTCAGCTTGTTAAAAACTAGATGCACTCAAGGGTTTTCTCCCATTTTAGGCCTGATTCATCAGGGTGTTTTCCCATAGACACAGAATGGGGGAGGGGAAGCCTAATAAATCAGGCTCATGCTTAGTACATACGTCCCTTAATGCTCAACAATCAGAGCTAAACTGCCCCATTATTGATATCATCTTAATTTAACTACGGTGGTTCTCTTACATGGGGTCATTTTCAGCACTGCCCAAGTTGATGCAACGTCTGCAGGTACTCTGTGGACTTTGCACCAGTTCTCAAAGGGAAAGCACAAAATATTTTCCCTTTTAAAATGACCCTGGGAACAAGTATCCACATATATTAGATATGCACCTGCTTTTTGGGTGTATAACACCCAAGGCAGGGCACATAAAATATGAAAAGGTGCTGAGAGATTCCAAGCATTTGGGGATCTGAAATGTGGTCGAACAGATGGAATAGTGGACTGGGCTCAGAGGGTTTTGTTTACTGGGCAGAGAAATGTCTTCCCTTTGAGGATGAAGAGATCCCCCCTCCCCACCAAATTATTTGGCTTCTTCAAACTTACATCAGATCCTTGACAACCTCCACCTCAGGCAAACCCAAAATATTTCAGTACACAACTTTGACTAGTGGTTCCAATAATGCCAAAGTTGATTAAACAAACATAGGTTGCTTTCTAACAATTCAAGTCTCTACCCTGCTTCCACAGCAAAAGTAGGCAGACAGTAGCAAAACCAAACAGTACAACAAACTCCTCAACATAGGAAATTCATTCATGGCAAAACCAACAGTTTATCAGTAACAAGATGAGTTTGGGTACTTGCCAGGTTCTTGTGGCCTGGATTGGCTGCTGTTGGAAACAGGATGCTGGGCTTGATGGACCCTTGGTCTGACCCAGCATGGAAATTTCTTATGTTCTTACTTACTCCATTCTTGCAAGTGCGATAAATGACGAGACTCTGAAAAGCTGGCTGTCCTCTTTGGTGGTGCTCCCATGATTCCTCTCAGGGGCTCTTCTAAAAGAAACTAGGTCTTACGTTTAGGCATAGAGTTTTGTCATTACTCCCTCCATGGAAAATATGTATTGTCTCTACAGGGAGCAAAAACACACAGCCACTCAGCTGAGAGCTAGAAAGAGACATACAAAATGGGCTAGAAAAAGGGAACACACCCCCTGCAAGTCTCACCTTTTATATCAGTAGATGTGACCATATGGCATCTTCAAGACTCAATACAACTCATCTTCCATGGGTAGAGGTTAAGCATACATTAGGTGGAGGTTAAAAGGTGGAAATATTAGTGGCATATAGACCAGAATTAGGGCCTGGGCCACACATGGGTACTTTTTGAGATAAAACATGGTTCTGAAAATGCAAAACTACGCATGCTGTTGCCTTCCATGACCTAACTCAGCCCCAAGCTTGCCTGATTTTTATTCAGGGAAAGACTAGGCAATTTTCAGACAACCAGTTTACCCAGATAAATGGCTTCTAAAACTTGCCTTGATTTTTCAATAATCAGCATCAGCTATGTGAGTTTCTTAAATGTCAATTTTTTTTTTTAGACTAGGTTGAGCAATTATGTATAAAAAAAAACATTAAAATGCTTGCTATTTTATACATTTTTCTACAATTTCTTATTCTAGGAACGATGACTCCCTCAGTTGCACTCTGTGCTTTTAAAAGCTTCCACTCTTCAGCAGACACTCTGTAGATGTATTAGCTGTGTGCCAGAAGCGGCGGTTCCTGAGAGCATGCCAGTGCTCTGGTTTATTCAGACCTGTAGTTGTGAGAAAGATTATACAGCAGACTTTCAAAAATGAAAAAAAAAATTGGAATGAAACAGGCATAAAGAAGGGGACAGGCACAGATATTCCTGTGGTTAACTACCATCCGGGTAACGCAGAATGGTCAATGGAAACATTTTGTCTTGCACTCAAGTTCTAAACCCTAAGATGGGAATTAGTATGCAAGAAAAGGAAAAGTTGCAAGTGATATTTTCCACAATTGGCAGCTTCCTCAGAGGATTTGGTTGGAACTTGGAAAGACTGTAGTGGTCTGAGAGGCAAAATCCATGAAGTATCTTAGTTTTGGCTTTTCCCTATAACAGCATGCCACTGAGAGATGTCAACCATCTGTTGACCTGGAGATTGCTAAATGACTTCCTTCCAGCTTTCCAAACAGTACAATGCTATTAATTATTTTAAAAGATTCTGCACTTTTCAGATGGCCTCAGTTAAATAATTTGGGAAAAAACAAAAAAAACCCCAAGCCACCATGCAGGGTTCACTCACCTTAAAGAGTTTGCGCCTCCATTTGGCAAAAGCATCCCCTAGTAACTTTTCTTGAATATCTGTTTTCATAAAATGGGATATTCATCTGTTATTCAGGTAGTTTTTATATGCTGAAAACATATTTGGGCCTCCAAAAAGATATGCACAATGTGCAGGAGGCGGAGCCTGCATATACTCACCATCATCCGATTCTGCCTTCTGTTTTGCTCACAATTAACAATTCACTCTCCTAGCTATAGGGGTTTTATTTGCCTCCCAGAGGTAGGAGTAAATCTAGCTCGACTCCCTTTTCCCTGAATGGATCTCCCACTCTATCCCACAGAAAAACACATGATTTCCCACTTGTTTCTTTTACTCTCTCCTAGTCCATCTGAAAGAAAGCCAAAACAAATGCTCAGGAAAATGGTCTTTTTTTTTTTCCATTTTGGTGCCATTTCCGCCCTCTTTTAATGTGGCAGTCCCAATAGCACCACTGCACATCACAGTGCTTGTCTCTTGAAATGCAGCACTTACACTTCCTACCTACTGCACAAACAACTTCACATGCTATTTGCAAATGTCTCTCTTTTCCCACCAAATTCATACCTTTTTCTCACATTTTCACCACCACACCCCATCAGGACCTGCCCAGTACCCTGGCACCCACGTTCCTGCACTTCCACCCAGCACTCAGGCCTATGAGCCAATAAGCCTACCAAATGACCACACAAAAAAGTAATCTTTATTTGTGGTCTCTTCCCAGAGGCAGACTCAGAGAGTCCTCTCTTTGCCTCCAGGAGGGGCTTCCTACGCCACTCAATGCTCCTGAATATAGAGCATCAGCATGCCTGGCTAATAAAGAAACAAAAAAATAAAATAAAATAAAAACAATCACTATGGATGCCTCCCAAGCAAATCATCAATCAGTAGGAAGGTACTCAGCACACCTTCAACAGCAGCATCTCTTCCTTTACTATAGCAAACCCAAATGAATACATACATGTGTCTGCTGATGGCATGACTAGTCTGCAGGATACTGGTCCTTTGGAAAGGATATCGTGTGCTTTGGGTAGTCAGAGGAAGAGAGAAAAAGGGAGACAAAATTACAAGAAGAAACTTGAAGAAAGAATGAAAAGGCCAGACAAATAGAAGAAAGCAAATACACAATGTAACCAAGAAAGGCAAAGAAAAGCAGCATGACAGACATTACTCAGTATCTTCATATAGCTTTGGAATCCTGGACTAGCCCCAAAATCCTCAACCAATTGATTAAAAGAATAAAACACACCTCATACGCTTAATCCAACAGTTAATCTATGAGAATTAGTTTATGCCACAATTATGCATATTAAGAGCTGAAGGGACTTATTACAAATGTAGCTACTATAGCAGGCTTCCTAGCATTAGAGACTAGGGATGTGAATCGTTTTTCAACGATTAAAATTATCGTCCGATAATTTTAAAATCATCTTAAATCGTTAAAGAACACGATACAATAGGAATTCTAATGATTTATCGTTAAAAAAATCGTTAATCGGGGTAGTGCGCACTAACGGGAGTTAGTGCGCACTAACAGAAAATGATACAAATTGACACTTTTCAGGTCAGTTAGGAATGAATATGTATTCCTATTGGCTGGCTGCCCTCTTATTTATTGATGTTACCAAGGTTCCCACTGAGGTGATGGTTGGGGGGATGGGAAATGGAAATGGTTGGTAGCTTGACAAAAAAAGTAATGTGATCAGTCAATGTGACTAGAACTTGTGCCTATCCCTGATACCGGGAGTGTTGTGATCTTCCTGCACACAGTTCCCTAACCCTGATACCGGGAGTGTTGTGATCTTCCTGCACTCAGTGCCCTAACCCTGATACCAGGGGTGTTGTGATCTTCCTGCACGCAGTGCCTATCCCTGATACCGGGGGTGTTGTGATCTTCCTGCACTGAGCAGGGATACGGCACTGCATGCAGGAAGATCACAACACTCCCGGTTTCAGGGTTAGGGCACTGTGTGCAGGAAGATCACAACACTCCCGGTATCAGGGATACGGCACTGCGTGCAGGAAGATCACAACACTCCCAGTATCAGGGATAGGGCACTGAGTGCAGGAAGATCACAACACTCTCGGTATCAGGGTTAGGGCACTAGTGTGTGCAGGAAGATCACAACACTCCCGGTATCAGGGATATGGCACTGAGTGCAGGAAGATCACAACACTCCCGGTATCAGGGTTAGGGCACTAGTGTGTGCAGGAAGATCACAACACTCCCAGTATCAGGGATATGGCACTGAGTGCAGGAAGATCACAACACCCCTGGTATCAGGGATAGGGCACTGCATGCAGGAAGATCACAACACTCCCGGTATCAGGGATAGGGCACAAGTTCTAGTCACATTGACTGATCACATTACTTTTTTTGTCAAGCTACCAACTGTTTCCATTTCCCATCCCCCATATATTGTCAGTGGGAACCTTGGTAACATGAATAAATAAGAGGGCAGCCAATAGGAATACATATTCATTCCTAAACTGACCTTAACTGACCTGAAAAGTGTCAAATTGTATCATTTTCTGTTAGTGCGCACTAATCGGAAAAACCGATTTTTTAACTAAAAAATCGTGCCAAACACGATTTTCTTCTCCTGCCAGACGATTTTGATTGTTAAGACGATCAAACACACGATTCACATCCCTATTACAGACTCAAGCACTACTACGGAGCAATTTGCCTTGGTAAATATATTCTCAGGTATAGAGAAAGTTCTAGTTATCACCAATAGCATTCAAAGTCATTGATTATAAAGCCCTAATTATTCACCTGAAGGACCATGGACTTACAGGCCCAGTTCTAGTCTGGTTCAAATCCTTCCTCCAGAACCAGGCCCAAACTGTATTGTTGGGATCAGCATTATTACAACCCTGCACTCTCTCTTGTGGAATGCCACAAGGACCTAACCTATTCAATATCTAGATGGTCCCCTAGGTAAACTTATCAGAGATTATCAGAATGCCAGTGACAAAACTGTTGCCAACCTGAATGCATGCCTGTGGAAGACCTATGAATGGCTGAGGGCAAAATAAACTGAAGCTAAATCCACAAAAAAACCGAAGTTGTGGATATGGAAAAATTTCCCTGGGTACTTAGATTCCATGGTGACTCTCAAAGGGACAATTCCATCTTTCAGCTATTGAGTCTGCAGTTTAGGATTTGCTCCAGACTCCAATCTTACGCTGGAAGCTTAAGGACAAGCAGAATCTAAACCAGCTTTCTTTCAGCTCTGCCAATTATGTTATTTCCATCCCTTCATTTTCACCTTTGCTACACTCATCCAGGCTTGCATGATTTCCTGCCTGAATTACAATGAAGGGAAAGCTGGAGATCAGCTGGAGTCTACCTTTACAGTATGCCTCTACCATCATATTCTATATCTATAATAAAGTTAGAAAGTAGAGAACTTAATCTTTTTGTTAAATAATTGGTGTAAGAAAAATTAAACAGAACATTTCAACTCTGCTCCTTCAATAATTTCAGCCTAATAGAAATAAACACTACCTCAGCCTCCTTACAGTAAGGCAGTAGTTAGAATTATAAATCTCTTTTCAAGTAATACATTGGACTTTAATATCAATATCTATTCCTAATTTGTATTTCTAAATGTTTATGCTGATTTATTTGATGTGATATTTTCTCTGAATGTATCTATATTGAAATTGCATTTAAAATTAATTAAAAAAGAAATAAAGACTGCCATTCCTGAACCTATGATCCAGATGAGAGCTTTAGCTGAATTTGGATCATCTCTGATAATTAGCACCTCATCTAATCTCCCCCTTTTCTAGTTGAGATATCCTCCTTTCTGATATTTGATTGAAGCAGTAGGGCAGTTTTAATATTAGCAAATTCACTGCAGAACCAGGGACGGTAACTTTGAAATAGTCACATAGGTGCATATGTATGCCCAAATGCCAGCTCGCACCTAAGGACATGGCCATATTATAATATATGCACATATATGCACACATGGTATAAAATAGGTTGTACACGCATACATGTGCTCACAATTTTATATGGACACACGTGTGCTGACAATTACCAGTTTCCCCAGTTTGTTCCCAGTTCAGCCAGGTAAAGGATAGGAAATTCTTAACCCCTTAGTTAATTAACCTCCCTTTTACCCTGTTAGCCCCTACCCTTAAAACTCGACTGACTAGCCTAGTTTTTTTTAATTTTAGGACTTGCATGCCATCTATAGCAGAAGTAAAGTTATGTGGTAAGGGACCCCAGAGCGGGCTTGTGTGCTTAAGTATTTACACGTTGGGGTAGATTTTCAAACCAGTGTGCGGGTGTACATGTGCGCGCACTACCTGGTGCACACACATGTATGCCCGATTTTATAACTTGCGCGCGCAAGGGGCTTGCGTGTGCCGACGCCCGCAGGCTTCCCCCATTCCTTTCCCCACCCCTTCCCCCTCCAGTCCTACTCTAACCTCCCCCAAAATTGATGTCAAACTTTTTGCCACACTGTGCATACTCAGCACGCCCTATAAAACGCAACACAGGGTTTCTCTTTAATCGTATAACATGGAATTAGATATAAATGAAAAAATAGGAGAAACCCAACTCTGCGGGGTGGAGGGCGGGTTTTGTGAGGACTAACATCCTGCTGTCTTCTGAGAACACATGTTACAAGTAAGCAATTCTGCTTTCCCAGAGGACAAGCAGGATGGTAGTCCTCACACATGGATGAATCTCTAGCTCCCCAACATAAAACGGGACTAACAGACACCCAAACATGGTGCCAACAAACACAACAGTGATGCTGCTGGTAACAGATGGGGAAACAACCTGAACCCAAACAACGGGCCCTAGGCAAGAGAGGGTTGGGTTCTACATCTCAAATTCCGAAGGACAGATTGGTCAAACCTACTGTTGTGTCAGCCATCCCTCTTCAAGCAACAGTGAGATGTGAAAGTGTGGAGAGAACCAAGTGGTCCCTCCACGGGAACTGCTCACAAGTGGGCCACCGATGCTGGCATGGCTTGTACATAATGAGCCTTAACATGACCCCCAAGATGTAGTCCTGCCTGGATATAACAGAAGGAGATGCAATCTGCTAGCCAGTTTGATAGTGTCTGGCAACAGCAATGCCCAACCTATTCCTATCAAAAGAAACAAAAAGTTGGGTGGACTGTTTATGGACTTCTATTCTCTCCAGATAGAAGGCTAAGACTTGCTTGCAGACCAAACAGTGTAGAGCTCATTCACCTTGGTGCGAATGGGGCCTGGGAAAGAATATCAGCAAGATGATGAACTGGTTAAGATGGACATCCATCACCACCTTAGATAGGAACTTAGGATGCATACACAAGACCACCCTGCCGTAATAAAACCCAGTGTAAGGTGGTTAAGTCACTAAGGCCTGGAGCTCACTGACCCTGTGCACTGAGGTGTCGGTCACCAAAAACATGACCTGCCACATCAGGTACTTCAGGTCACAGGTGCGCAGCAGCTCAAAAGGAGCTTTCATCAGCTAAGCTAACACTATGTTGCGGTCCCAAGACACAGCGGGAGGCCTTAGGGGAGGCTTCAATTGAAGCAGGCCCCGCATGAATTGTCTAATTATAGGCTATACAGAGATGGGCATACCATCTACACCATGGCAGTAAGCGTCACGTGCACTGAGATGAACCCTAATGGAGTTGGTTTTTAAGGTAGCTTCCGACAGATGTAGAAGGTAATCAAGCAGTTTTTGTGTGGGCAGGAGAACAGATTAGGGCCTTCTAATTACACCACACAGAAAACCTCCTCCACTTCAGTCCACAGGACTTTCTAGTGGAAGGCTTTCTAGAAGCCAACAGGACCTGAGACAGATCCTCTGAGCAATCAAGTGGTTACAGAATTAACCTCTCAAATCCAGGCTGAGAGCGATAGCGCCTGGAGATTGGGATGTTGCAACCTGCCTCGATCTTGCCTAATGAGATATGGGCAAGTCCCCTGACTGATCGAGATTAGGATGGACAACTCCTGTAGGAATAGAAACCAAACCTGTCTCAGCAAACAAGGGGCTATGAGGATCATAGTCCCCTTGTCCTCACAAAGCTTCAAGAGAGTCTTCCCCACTAAGGGAATTGGAGGATATGCATATAAAAGACCCTTGCCCCAATGTCGGGCCAGGGCTTCCAAGGCTGGATTGCTGTCTGTCCTGTACAGGGGGCAGAACCGAAGCAACTTTCTGTTGCAAGGGGACACAAAGATCCACATCTGGACTCCCCCAGAGATGGAATATCCGATTCGCAACCCCCTGGGGTTCAGGAACCATTTGTGGGGGTCTGAAGGCATGAATCAGTCTGTCCGCTAACATGTTCTCCATCCTGGCCAGGTACATGGCCCTAGGCACCATCACGAGGGACAGGGCCCATGACCAGATTTAAAATGCTTCCTGACACAGGAGATACAAGCCCATTTCTCCCTGCTTGTTGACATACCACACTGCAGCCTGTTGGTTTGGATTAGGACAACTTTGTTGGACAGTCGATCTCTGAAAGCCCATAGCTCATATCTGATCATCCAGTACTCCAGGAAATTGATTTGGCAACAGTTTCCTGGGCAGACTAGAGACCCTGGGTGCTGAGCCATCTACATGAACTTCCCATCCCATGGTGGACATATCCATGTTTAGGACAATTTAGGTTGGATGACTTTGGAATGAGATCCCCCATTCCAGATTTGAAAGTACCCACCACCAGGACAGATCCCAGAGGGATGATGTGATTTCTTTGCATTCCTGAAGGTTCTGTGAGGTCTAGAGCCACTGTGACCTCAAGGTCCATTGCACTCTGCGCCTGTATAATCGTGCCAAGGGAATGACATGGATGGTTGTGGCCATATAGCCCAACAACCTCAACATGTGCCAGGCTGACACCTGCTGGCTCTGCTACGATGGTTGTTAAAGTGATGGCCCTTTGATGAGGCAGGAAGGCCTTGGCATGAGCCATGTCTATCAGGGCTCCTATGACGTCTAATTGAAGTGATGGGCTGAGATGGAACTTCGGGTACTTTATGATAAACCCTAGGTGACTCCAACACCTGGTTAGTCAAGCGCATGGACTGGATGGGTCCTGCCTGAGACATGTTCTTTACCAGTCAATTGTCCAGATAAGGGAAAATATGCACCCCCAGCCTCTGGAGGTGCACCGGTACCACATCCAAGCATTTTGTGAAGACCCATGGGGCTGACGTTAGCCTGAATGGCAATACTTACTGGATTGGAGATACATTGAGATCTTCCCCAGTCACCGGAAGTGAGAGTTTGCATCCTTCAGACTGAAGGAGCATAGCCAATCCCCTTTTGCAAAAAAAAAAAAAAAAAAGGGGGGGGGGGGAATCAAGGTGCCTAGGGAAACCATCTTGAACTTTTCTTTTTTGACAAATCTGTTCATGGCCCTTAGGTCTAGGATGGACAGAGTCCTATTTTCTTTGGAATCAGGAAGTACCTGCAGTAAAATCCCCACCCTCTTTGCCCTGGTGGAACAGGCTTGACCAGTCTGGCCATTAAGAGCTCTATTAAAGTACCTCCTGATGCATTAATGACCCCCCCCCAAATGGACTCTTGAGGGCAATTTGATGTGACACTCAATATGTTCAATCAGATCCCTCATCCCGGGTACAGGCAACTGGACTACGCTCCTATGACCCACTCAAAACACCATCCCTGGGGAGGAGGAGGATTATACTTCCTCTGGCAAAAGACTTCCTCTGTTCTGATCTCACCACCCTCCTAGCCAAGGAGAACTGATACGGAATGCTAGCAGAGAGTTGGTGGAGGGTTTCATGGTCGTCCACGAGCTGGGCCACTGCATCCCTCACCTTATCGCTGAAGAGATTCTCCCCAGTACACAGCATGTCAGCATGTCGTTCCTGTACCTCTGGTAGGAGATCCAAGGCCCGCCGTCATATCATTCTTTGGGTGCCTATTCCTGCTGCAGAGAGACCTCGATGCCATCTCAAAAACATCATTGGTCACTCATACCTTGTGTTTCCTACACCACAGGTCCTTATGCACCTGCGACGAGGGTGTCCTGCTGCTGCTGAGGCAGCTGCTAGGCCACATCCTGCACCTACTTCCATATGAGGTTGCTAAGGCCCTAACAGAGTGTGCTGTCACACGGTGTTGTAGCAGAATGCCTGCTTGCTGGTAGCAAAATTAGATACAGTCCACTAACCAGGAGGTAAGGGTCTGTTTTCCCACTGGATTTCCCAATTTGATGTTATCGAAAGAAACAAATAATTGAGTGGACTTCCTATGGGCTGACGTGCGCTCTAGATAAAAGGCTAGGGCACTTTTGCAGTCAAGGGAATGTAGAGCCTTTTCTCCTGGGTTTGAATGGGGCCTTGGAAAGAAAGTAGGTAAGATGATGGATTGATTAAGATGAAAATCCGACACTACCTTTGGTAAAAACTTAGGGTGTGTATGGAGGACCACTCTGTCATGCAGAATTTTAGTGTAAGGCGGGTAGGTAACTAATGCCTGTAATTCACTAACTCTGCGAGCGGATGTGATAGTGAGAAGGAAAATCACTTTCCAGGTAAGATAGCAAAGATCGCAGGAGTGAAGAGGCTCAAACGGAGGTTTCATGAGCCGTGCTAAGACTACGTTAAGGTCCCAAGCAGGGGCCGGAGGACGCAATGGAGGTTTCAGGTGGAGGAAACCTCTCATGAAGCGTGTGACTAGGGGTTGTGTCGAAATAAAGACATCTCCCATGCCGTTGTGGAAAGTGGCTACCGCACTGACATGAACTCTTATAGAGGAAGTTTTCAGGCCTGATTCTGACAGATGCCAGAGATCGTCCAGAAACTTTGCGGTGGAACAAGTGAAGGGGGTCTATGGACATGGACGTGCACCAGACCGTAAACCTTTTCCACTTAGAATGATAAGACCATCTTGTGGAAGGTTTCGTGAAGCTACCAGGACTTGGGATACCGACTCTGAAAGGTTAAGGGGTTGAAGTATTAACCTTTCAACATCCAGGCCGTCAGCGACAGGGCCTGGAGATTGGGGTGGCATAGGCACCCGTAGTTCTGAGTTATCAGAAGCGGATCCTTCCCTAGAGAGATGCGCGGCAAACTGATAGGTCCCTGAGGATTGGGAACCAGACTTGGAGTGGCCAGTGAGGGGCTATCAGAATCATTAAGCCCTTGTCCCTTCGTAACTTCACAAGAGTCTTTGATATGAGTGAAAGTGGAGGGTATGCGTAGAGGAGACCGCTGGACCACAAGAGGGCAAAAGTGTCCCTCGGCTGTGAGTGGCGGCTGCGAGTGAGGAAGCAGAATTTCTCTACTTTGCGGTTGTGGATGGACGCAAAGAGATCTATGTTTGGATACCCCAACGTTGGAAGATTGTGTCTGCTATCGTAGGGTTATGAGACTATTCGTGCGGATGGAAGGTTTGACTCAATTGATCCGCTAGATCATTTTTCACGCCCGCCAAGAAGGTCGCTCTGAGGTACATCGAGTGGGAAAGAGCCTACGCCCATATCTGTGCAGCTTCCTGACACAGAAGGTAGGAGCCCATTGCCCCTTGCTTGTTGATGTACTACATCGCTACCTGGTTGTTGGTTTGAATCAGGATGATCTTGTTTGAGAGGCAATCCTGAAAGACACTGAGGGCATATCTGATCGCTTGAAGTTCTAGGAAATTTATCTGACGTTTGGCTTCCTCTGGAGACCAGGGACCCTGAATCTGTAGGCTGTTGACATGAACCAACCTAGATTGGAGGCGTCTGTCGTTAGGATAACTTGAGGCTCTGGAATCTGAAAGGGAAGTCTTTGAAGGAGATTGGAGAGCTGCATCCACCAGGCCAGCGACAGGCTGAGCTGCTTAGTAACGTGGACAATGCTGGACTTTGGATGGTAAGCCTGAGTCCACTTGGACTTCAGAGTCCACTGCATGACTCATGGCGAGGCGTGTCATTGGAGTGACATGTACAGAGGATGCCATGTGACCCATAAAAATGAGGAAATGCCGAGCTGTCGAATAACGGCGATTCTGGAGGCATTGTGCGAGGGATATGAGAGTATGAACTCGATCCTGAGGGAGAAATACTTTTGCCTGCATTGTGTTCAGGTCGGCTCCTATGAAGGATAGGGTCTGAGACGGAACTAGGCTGGACTTGGGGTTGTTGATCAGAAACCTGAGAGACAGCAATGTATGGATAGTTAGACGTAAGGAGGCTAGTGCATCCCTTTGAGTCGGAGCTCTTATCAGCCAATCGTCGAGATAAGGGTAGACATGGACGCCTTGACATCTCAGGTAGGCCGCGACCACTATGAAGCACTTGGTAAAGACTCAAGGAGCGGATGCTAGGCCGAACGGTAGTACCCGGTACTGAAATTGCCGGGGGCTGACCAGGAATCGAAGGAATTTGCAGTGAGACGGAGTGATTGAGATGTCTGTATACATGTTCTGCAGATCTAGAGACCAAAGCCAATCTCCTCTTTGTAGAAGAGGCAGTAGAGAACCCAAGGTCACCATCTTGAACTTTTCCCTCTGTAGATATTTAAGGCATGCAGGTCTAGTACTGGATGAATGCCCCCCTGACATTTTTGGGATGAGGAAATACCTAGAATAGAACCCTTGCCCTTGCTGGGAGAGGGGCACTGGTTTTATTGCCCGGGATTTCAGGAGGGTTGAAACCTCCTCTTCCAGAAGAGAGGAGTGGTTGTATGATCCCCACGTCGGCCAAGTTGGGGAGATTGCTGGTATGGACAGGAAGCTGAGGTGGTAGCCTTGGATCAATACAGCAAGTACCCACTGATCCGAAGTGATCGTGTGCCATATGTTGGTGAAGGGCACAACAGACCACCGATGGGTTCGGACGGTAGAGGAGGTTGGCTTATGCTCTCCGAAGAGTCAAAATCCAGCAGCTGGGCCCGGTGGAGGGGTTGGCTGAATCTTCTGAGGCCGGGATTGTCTGGCTTGACCTTTTTGATAAGGTCTGGAGGGGCAACCTCGAGTAGCAGGAGGATAATATCTCCGTGGCTTGAAGGATGGCCGCTTAGAATCACTTCGGAATGTTCTCTTAGATGTGGACGGGAATCAGTAGGCACAGACAAAAGCTGGCGTAACGTCTCATGGGGGTCTTTGAGCTGTGCTACAGTCTCTTGAATTTTGCCCCCGAACAGATTATTACCAGCACAGGGCAGGTCAGCCAATCGGTCCTGTACCTCTGGGCTCAAGTCAGAGGACTTTAGCCAGGTCCACCATCGTGCACTAATTCCTGCTGCAGACACCCTAGAAGCAGTGTCAAAAATATCATAGGCAGCGTGGACCTCGTGCTTGCCAGCATCTAGATCCTTCTGAGCCAGAGCATTTGGCTGATCCTGAAGCTGGTCGGGTAAAGATTCAGAGATATCCTGGATCTTCTTGAACAGGTCTCTGTTATACTGGGTCATGTATAACTGGTAGGAAGCAATGCGAGAAATAAGCATAGATCCATGGAAAACATGACGGCCAAATGCGTCAAGGGACCTCTGTTCTTTTCCTGGAGGAATGGAAGAATGAGGTTTAGAATGTCTTGTTTTTTCTGGGCTGACTCCACAACCACAGAATGGTGATCCAGCTGTGGTTTTTGGAAGCCAGGGGCTGTCTGTACATGATAGGTGGCATCCATTTTTCGATTTACTGGTGGTACAGAGCCTGGATGCTCCCAATTTCTCTTCAGCAAGTCCTGGAGAACTTCATGAACAGGTATGGACAAGATCTCCTTGGGTGCATCTACGAACTGCAGTACTTCTAGCATTTTATGTCTGGAATCCTCTTCTGTCTGAAGTTGGAATGTTATGACTTCAGACATTTCCTTTATAAAATTAATAAAGGATAGGTCTTCTGGAGGAGAATGTCTTCTCTCCTCAGGGGGAGACGGCTCTGAAGGTAGATCATCAGAATCCTGGGAAGAATCATCGGTCCATGGATCATAAGGTTGACCACCGCCTCCCATAGATCTCCAGAGGGGAGTAATGGTGCTATTCCTGAAGGATCAGGCCTAGGCATCGATGGCGGCACTGATTGAGGACGATGCGGTATCGATGGGAGAATAGGCACCGATGGAACCAGTGACATCAACGGGTGAATTGGTGGCAAGATGGCGGTATCGGTATCTGTGTTTCTTCATCTTCTGGCGACAAAGGTATCGGCATGGAAGGTGGTGGACATACCGGTATCCTCGTTTCCACCGGTGGAAGAGCACCGATCAGAACATCCAGTCTGCCTGTGAGCACCATGGGTATTGGGTCGGTGACTGGGGCTGGCATCGTGTCGGCACCAATGGAGGTTGAAAGCCCTGCAGTGCTTTACCAATGGCCTCTTGGATCATCCGATCCAATTCCTCGTGGAAGCCTGGGGCATGTAACCCCAGCTCTGGAGTGGGAGGCAATACTGACGTAGCCGGAGGGTCCACCAGTGAAAGTGGAGTTGCGGCTCCCTGCATCAATGAAGGTGGGGAACGCCTCAGTGATCCAGTCGCAGAGGAGGATGGGGCCTTCTCTGGATGGGATTTGTCAGTGGCTCTGTCGACGCCAATGCAGAGGGCTTGCCTGGATCAGCGGACTGAGCCTTCCGATGATGCTGTTGACGCTTTTCATGATGTTCTCCTCGGTCCTTCTCCTGAGGTGATGAGGAAGAATTTGACACCTTCGGAGTAGTCTATGCTGGTCAGGCAGCACCAGTGTCCCGCTGCTGGCGAGAGGTTGATGGCACAGGCTCATACAAGGTCGAAGCGGTCGATGGAGTCGGAGGTTTTGACTGAAAAAGAAACTCCATCTTCTCTGAGTGGGCCTTTCGGCCCTTCGGTGTCATTTGGGCACATTTTGTGCAAGTTAGGTCGTCATGGTCGGACTCCAAACATAATACACAAACCCTATGTGGGTTTGTGATGGGCATTGTCCAAGGACAGTTGGGGCACTGACGAAAACCCGACGCCATGGCTTCGACAAAAATTTAGCTGCGGTGTGGTCAATGGCCAGTAGGTCCTGAAGGGAAAACTCGATGGGAATCGACCACAAACGAGGGTAAAGCCTTACCTTTTGACCGCGGAGTACGGAATCGATAGGGGGACCCCTATGGGGTAGAAGTTTTTGAAAATTTTGAAAGAAGTTCCGTGAGGAAAATTCTTGTCAGGAATCTCTAGAGAGCTCCTTAACCTGCGTGGCTACTGCTGCGCGGAAAAAAAGAGACTGAAGGGGGACCCCTGCTGGATGCAGGGTTAGTGCCATGCTGGGCATGCCCAGTAGGTGCCAGTCATGTTCCGTAATTGGGCTCCATCCTGATGATGTCACCCATATGTGAGGACCACCATACTGCTTGTCCTGTAAGAATAGGGAAATAAATCATTGGGGGAGGGGTGAAGAAAATAAGCTGGAATGACTGAGAAAGAGGAAGAAGTGGAGATGCAGGCTGGGCTGAGGAAAGTAAGAAAGAGAGACAGGTGGAAGGGCAGACAGACAGGCATGGAGAGAGTGGTAAGTTAGAGAAGACGACAAAATGAAAGACCACAAAAACATTTGGAAAAATATGAGATCAAATAACATTGAGATGGAGAATAAGAAAAGAAGGGCCACACAGAGAAGTACCATAAATTACACTAGAGACAGAAATAGGTTATAAACTTGTTTATTTCATTTTTTTCTGAGAATTGTTTTTTTATGATTTTTCCCACTTAAACCTGAGAGTTTGCCAAGTGATCGGAGGCTCCTCACTTGTTAATATCTGAGGGAAGTCTCTTCTGAGGCTATATCCCTCAGTTTGTCTGCTAGCAGGGCTGTCATAGTAGAAGCAAGCAACTAGCTTCCCTTTTTCTCCAAGTGCTTGAACATATCACCTCTGTAATGTGCCTAAGCTCAGACAGTCATATTGGGCAGGAGACTCACTCCAGAGTCTACTGCACATCATTAAACAGTCCTACAGCCAAGTGCTTCCTCAGTACTAATTAATTCAAATTGTGTTTGGTTCTTAAAATCAAGTTAGACTTCTTGGCTCAGGCTTGGCTTGGCTATCTTATTTTCTGACTTATTTACCTCTAGCTCAGAGCCAGAATCATCGATTCCTTCCACTGAGCTGGGCCCTGGATCATGCCATATGATGTGGCAGACCTCAGAGAGATCAGATTGAGCTGGGATTGCTGCCTCTTCCTGCCGAGCTGGGCTTTGCATCCTGTTTCTTAGCAGCTCAAGCTACTGACATCACAGGATGAAGCAGCCAATTACTGGGCAGGGAAGAGAGTCAGGGGAACAATGTATAAGAAGTGCAACATGAGACAGAGTAAGAGGCACAAAGTGGACACAAAGGCACACTGCTCTTCTACTGTCAGCTGGGCTCCAATTTCACTACTAAACTAGGAGAAATGCCCATCAAAGTTATTCAATTAGCCATCATTACTCAGATTTAATTTAATTGGTGAGTAGGTGATGGTAAAGCCAATCAACAGCACATCCGACCAGACAGAGTATTATAGGACCTCAGTCTGTGCTGGTTAAGTTCTTCTTTTGCTGAAAGCTTTTTTAACCAGTGCTAAGGTAGAAACTGATGCATGGATAAGCAAATTCCATCTTAAACTAAGACTAAGTTCTTGTAAATTTTAGGCTGCTTGATCTGCTCTGTACTCTTTATATGGCAACACAAAACCAAGTTTCGCACATTTGTCTTGGCAGGAATTGTGTACGTTTAACATTTTGTTTTAAGAAACTTCTATCACTGCAGCAGCAATACAAAAGGCAAGTAATAAAACATCTGTAAAATACAATGATCTAAATATATTTCCAAATAGAACAGATTTAGAAAATGCTCTTGAAAACATGCAGTGATGGTTCACATCCTGTTAGAAATTATAACTATACTGCAGTCTCATTAAAGAGAAGAATTGTCATTAGTCATAAATATAATATATTTAAATGCCCATTAAAATGTATCTCTGCATTTACATGGCACCTTTAACTAGAATACCTTAAAAAAACCCTTTTAATAGCATTGTGCATTTGATTTCAGGGATTGAAAAATCTGGATTTTATACTAAGTGATCAAGTCACTAAATGGCATGTGAAAAGAATGAAGTATGTTCCAAAAAAATTGGCATTTGCTGTTGATTCGTTAAGTTTAGATGTACAGGGCGCACAAGGTAAAAGGGCCATGATAAAGGGAGCCTGTTAGCATGGGCAAACTGTCAAACTCCCCAATGCTAAACAGTCCAAAGTGCAAGGGATGGTTAGCATGGGTAATCCAACATTTGCCCCCTCTCCCTGATACAAAAGCAGCTCCTTCAAGGTCTGGCCGAACCTGCCCCCTTCTTCCCATGTAACAAAGCCCTATCTGGGGGCACCTAAATTCCCTTCCTTTGCCTAAAACAACAAAATGCCCCTCCAAGGTCCATTAATTATCTTCCCCTTTCCCCTCAAATACAATAAAAGGCTGTAGGTTTTCATCTGTGTTAATTTGTTAGCATTCACACTAAATCATGGCCTAACACAAAGTGCTGGTGGCCCTTAGTGACTAAGCTCCTAAATGTGTACATAACACTATTATGTAGAGATTTTGTATTGGTGCTTTTATGTCATTTGCAGAAGTTGGTATCCCATGGTTTCCTTCAAAGCTGCTACTGAATCACCTCAGTGTCCTAAAATGGTTTTGATACTTCACCTGAATAATTTTATATTTCTCACAAATGAAGCATCGTTAACAGTTGTGGGCTAATTATAAAAAAGTAATTCCATCTCAGCCACTAAACATACATGCAACAAATAAACATAACATAATGGCAGATAAGGACCATAAGCCTATCTAGCCTGCACAAGGTAGAGCGTCAATGCACTGAAATCATATCCAGAAGTTTGACCCCTTGTTCAGGAGAGGCAGTTCACTATTATTTGATGGAGCACCAACAGTCTCAAAAAATACAGGGAGGAAGGCTTTCCTTCAGTTTAAACAGGTAGTAGCTTTAAGAGCGTCTTTCTTCTTAAAACTCCCATGCAAATGCATTATTGTAGTATCAGGGGACTGGGTTTATTTTCTCTGGCCCTTTACATCTTGAGTAATTTCTTTTGGATGAGACTGAAGTGAATTGGATTTTTCCTTTTGTTTAGCTATGTGTTAGGTTCTAGAGATTTGGCTGTTAAGATCTGCGCCAGGCCTAATCTAGGAATTTGTTAATTTGTTTTTTTTCTTTTATTTCTTATGTTCCCTTCCCTTTAATGTGGACTATACATGTAATTTTTTTTTTATAATATTGTGTTTTTTGAAATTTCCTGGATTAGTAACTGTTTTTTGCATGTTTTCCGTGCATCTCTCATGTAATATTTGAAATGCTAATAGTAAATTAAAAAAACATTTACACAGGATGAAAACATAAGTTTAGTTTATAAAAAAAAATGTAAACACCCTATATTATTTAATCAAAATTCTTGAAATACATGAACACTGCTAGAAAACGTTAGGATTCCTTATTATTATTAACAGTTTAGACTTCGCTGGTATTAAGGAACATTTTGAAAGAAAAAAAAGGTTATAATACATATTATATATTAGGGATATTTTTATATTTGACATTTTCCAATTACTTTCAATGCTTCTTGGTGCTTAGTAAAATCATATTTGATACAAAAACGCTAAAAAGAAAACAAATTGCAAACAGATTTTTTCAGACTTATCCAGGAAACTGCCAAAGGAAAAAAAAAAACCTCAAGCCTTGATTATTTTTTTTTTTACACTGATGAAGGAAAAAATGCATGTAAAAATATTAGTGTAGCAATAAGATTCAGTTTTAACAGAACTAAAAATTATGATTCCATTTTAATACATACACTGCAATTTGGACATTCCAAAAATCATCATTTATCTTATCTCCTCTTTGAAATACATCCAGGTTGAATTTTGGTAAGCAATGGCAAGTCTCTGCTCCACGCACACACGATAACCTGAGCTTCAGTCCCCTCTGAGCGGAAGCCCAGACAGCTAACATAAGAAAACAGATCAGAAGACTGGCATGATGTGTTTCTCATAACGTCCAAAATTTGTAATTTAGTTTAGAATGAAATGTGCAGCCTGCTTGATCATGGATGCAGCTGTGTTTAGTTCTTCATCCGTTTGTTCCACCGTTACCACTACCCTAATACTGTGAAATACAAAAAACAATAGATGTTATAACAGGATATTGTGAAATAGTAACTATGTGAAATATTCATGCATAGGCATAAGAATTACAGACTACCATATCGTCAACCCAGAATGCTCACTTATGCCCAAATTTTCAAAGGCTCACGCATGTAAAGTAGGGTTTACCCACGTGGCCGGAACTGCATTTAATAATGGGCACGGCCATGCTCTAAAATCCTGGTACATGCACAAGTACCGGGCCCTGAAAAAGGGGTGGGCTGGGGGCGTGACTGAGGCCGGCTGGGACGGCGGCCATTAGCTGCTGTCCCGGGGAAGCGCATGCCGACAGCCAGCCGGCACGCGGAAACTAATTCACTCCAGAGAATCAGTAAGTGGTAAGATAAAAAAAGTTTTGAGTAGCTAGGTAGGGGTTAGGGGTCAGTGTGGCGAGGGGAAAGGGAAGGAAGGTTAGGCGGGGGGGGGGGGGAGGGAGCAGACTGGGAGGGACCTGGGGAGGCCTGATTGCATTGCTGTGCGTATTATTTGAAAATTCGCCCCCTGCACATGCACGCAGCCATCTGATTCTATAACATGCACACGCCGGGAACCATGTGCACATGGATGCACGTGGTCTTTTTAAAATCGACCCCTTAAGAGGGTAATTTTTAAACTGGCGCGTAGTCGTACATGTACATGTATTCTTTAGCCCACGCTCAAGGATGCATATATGTGCACGTTATAAAATAGCCTGGCCGTGCTCATGTGTGCTGAATTTTAAGTGGGCGCGCGCCTCTGCGCACAAGTCCTGCATGCCAACACGTTAGCCAGTTTTACCAGTTCGCTCCAGTTCGCCCAGTTAACAGCTAAGTCCTCCACCCCGGTTTTATAGCCTGTACACCCCCAATTACTCCTGACCCTTTAAACCCCTCCAAAATGGCTTTTTATATTTTTTTGCATTTACAGGCCATCCATAGCAGAAGTAAAGTTATGCGTCAGGGGGCCTCAGTGCACGCCAGGTCGCTTAAGTATTTACATGCAAATTTCTGATTAAAGTCCTGAAACGTCCATGTACTGCCTATGTCCCACTCACACCCTGCCCTTTTTTTTGAGAATTCCGAGATGTGCGCGCAGCAGCATTTACGCGCATATCCAGGTGGCTCTTAAAATCCGCTCGGCGCATGTGAGCCCGACATATTTGCATGTCCCCTAATTAACGTGTGTGTAGGAATTAAAATTCATCTTTTATTTTCAGCTGAAGACATCACCACATCTCTGTTTTTTTATTCCCCATTTAGTTTGAAGGTCTCCTCAAACCCGATTCTCACCAGTGCCGTGTCACTGATGATCTATGAATTCAACCAATTGAAGGAGACTTGCAATACAAGTAGCTTGAAGAGCTTTTAGAAAAGGGTTACTTGATCTAATATAGAAAGAACCATTATTGTGCATGAAATGCCTCACAGTATAAGAGTGATTAACCATCTTTGAGCTATTAATTGTTTTCAGGCTTGGTTCCATTATGCTACATACCAAAATCTATATTATAAAGTTTACTGCTTAAAAAAAATCCCTCTCGTGTTTTTTTTTTTTTTAAATAATAAAACACAAAACATTTATAAAGCAGAGGAAAGTAAGAGGAAATGAGGGAGAACGTGTAATGTTCATATTCTATCTAACCAATTCAGGTTGTAATAAATAGACCCTTTCAACTAGAATTTCTGTATTATCTGTAGAAACTATTCCTCTCCATGCCAAAATCTGATTTCTGTGTTACAATAATGAACTTTGCCTTCAGCTTCAAGTTTATTTCTATAAGATGAAAAAAGGGAATATTATGGGACTTAATAATTGCGGCTCTTGTGTACCTTCACTAGTAATGCTAATGGAAAAAACTCAGCTGATCTAAACAATGACAAATAGCACAGGTAAAGAAAAGCAAGTTTGCTTACTGTAAACGGTGTTTCTGTAGATAGCAGGATGAATTAGCCATGCTGTCATGGGAATTGTCCATCAGGGCCCGGGAGGCGGAGCTTCAAAGTGATGTCAGAGCTTTGCTCTGAGGCTGTGCGTGGTTTCCCGCACTGGAATTGACTCTCCTCAGTCTGTGATAAAGCAAGCATGGTCGTGAAGGCGAAAGTAGACTTCTCAGGGAGGAGGGTAGGTCAGCATGTCTAATTCATCCTGCTATCTACAGAAACACTGTTTACGGTAAGCAAACTTGCTTTTTCCCGTCGATAGCAGGGCTGAATTAGCCATGCTGTCATGGGAGTCCTAAGCTCCACATCACGCTGAGTTAAAGTGTATTAGTCTTTGTATGAATGAAGCGTGATGAAGGTTAAGTGACAGTCGACTTAGTTCAATCTGTAGATAATGACTGTAGAATTGTTCTGCCCAATTTGGCGTCTTCCGTTGTTTGCTGATCTAAGCAGTAATGGGAAGTGAATGGTTGAAGAGAGGCCCACATGGCCGCTTTGCAAATATCCAATGGTGGCACTTGTCTGAGATGAGCCAGTGAGGCCGCTACTGCATGCACCTGATGCGCAGTAGGGTGAGAAGACAGTTTGGACTGATGTTTTTCGTAGCAGAATTGTATACATTGAGTAATCCAGCTAGAGATGGTGCGTTTAGCTACTGGAAATCCAGAAGCATTCGGGTTGAAGGACAAAAAGAGTTGCAACATCCTGGTAGGTGAGTGGGTTCGCTGCTTGCCAATGCTCTCTTGCAGTCAAATGTATGCAGAAGTTTCTCTCTTTCGTTTTGATGTGGTTTGGGAAAAAATGTTGGAAGTTCAATTGATTGGTTGAGGTGAAATTGGGATATCACCTTTGGTAGAAATGACGAGTGAGTGAGTAGGCGTACCTTATGATGATAAAATTAGAGATAAAGGCTATAGTGTACTAATGCCTGTAATTCGCTCATCCGGTGAGCCGAAGTAATTGCTGTCAGAAGAGGACTTTCCAGCTAAGAAATTTGATATGCGCAGAGTCCATCGGTTCAAATGCAGGTACCATCAGTTATTCCAGAACCAGGTTCAGATTCCAGGGTACTGGAGGCTTGGAGACCAGAGGTAAAAAATGTGTTAGTCCTCGGACAAATCGAGAAACCATTGGGTGAATTGAAATGGGTTGACCATTATGAAGTCTATGGAAGGCAGCTATCGCACTGAGGTGAACTCGGACCGAAGCTGTAGCCAGACCTGCGACGTATAAGGTGTGCAGATAATCTAATAACATGTCCGGTGCACATGTGAGCGGGTCAATACCATTGGACTCGCACCATGTTGCGTACCATTTCCATTTGAATTGATAATTACGTGGATGGTTTCCGAGATGCCAATATTATCTCTTGTACTGTGATGGAGAAAACCTTGTTCTGATAGAAGGAGCCGCTCAACCTCCAAGCTGTGAGATGTAGAGAAGCGTGTAGCGGGTGCAGGAGGGTTTCCTTGCTCTTGTGAAAGAAAATCTTCTCGATCTGGTAACCGAAACGGTGTTTCTGTGGACAGCCGAAGAAGGTGTGTGTACCATGGTTGACGAGGCCAGGTTGGCGCCACGAGTATCAGGTGCATCGCGTCCTGCATGTATTTTTGTAGTTGAATCGGAGGAAACGCATACATAGGTGGTTCCGTCAGAGTATGAGAAACGCATCCTGGGCGTCCCTGCATGGGCTTGGCCACACGGAGCAGAAGCGAGTCACTTTCCTGTTGGATTCGGTGCCGAAAAGGTCTATCGATGGCCTTCCCCACTTGTGGAAGATGGTCTCCGCTACTTCATGATGGAGGGACCATTCGTGTGGATGAAAAACACGACTCAACCTGTCTGCTCGAGTGTTGGCTATGCCTGGTAGGTAAGTTGCCTGCAACTGAATTGAGTGACAGTTGGCCCATAGTAAAATGGTGAGGGCTTTTCGGCAAAGAATCCATGAGCCCGACCCTCCTTGATTGTTGATATAAAACATGGCCACTTGATTGTCCATGTAAACCATGACGCAGTGACCTTGAAGATGGGAAACAAAGGTTCGCAATGCGTAACGTATCGCACGTAGCTCGAGGAAATTGATCTGATATGACTGTTCCTGCAGAGTCCAGAGGCCTTGAGTCTGGAGTTGCTTGAGATGAGCCCCTCAGCCCTTGCGGGAGGCGTCTGTGGTGAGGACTGCATTGTGTAGCAACAGAGTGAATGGAGCTCCCTTGGTGGGTGTCTGCTTTTGTAACCACCAATCCAGCTCTCTGGTCATGGCTGTTAATGATATTTTCCATGTTAACGGTTGAGAATGCTGTTTCCATTGTCGCTTGAGATCCCATTGGATATGTTGCATGTGTAGTCTTGTGTTGGACACCGCATGAATCGATGCCACCATATGCCCCAAGACTGTTAAGACCTAGCAAGTGGATGGCGACTTGGTGGTTTTGAGTTGCCTGAAGAGCTGGTGCATGGTGTGTCTTCTGTCATGCGTCAGGAAGACTGTTTGGTTGTGTCCAGAGAGGCCCCTATGAATTGGATCTTTTGGGTAGGTTGTAGGCTGGATTTTTGGTAATTGACAACCAGTCTTAATTGGTTGAGGCAATCGATTGTGTCGTGGAGATGTCGCAGATGTGGGGTGGACGCCACAATCAGGCAATTGTCGAGATAGGGAAAAATGATGATTCCCTGTTGACGGAGGAATGCCACCACCATTGCCATGCACTTTGTGAACACCATGGGTGCTGTCGATAGACTAAAGGGAAGTACTTTGTATTGAAAGTGCTGGCTGTTGACTTGGAATGACAGGTATTGCCAGGAGGAAGGATGCATCAGAATATGAGTGTACGCATCCTTCAGATCTATGGAGCACATCCAAGAGTTGGGTTGGATCAGGGGTAAAATGGATTTGAGAGAGATCTTGAATTTTTCCTTGACTATAAATTTGTTGAGGTCTTGGAGATCCAAGATAGGACAGAGATTCCCGGACTTCTTGGGTATGAGGAAGTAGGGGGAGTAGAAACCCGTATTCTGTGTGGATGGAGGGAGGCAGCAAATTACTTGTTGCTATAATAAGGAAGTCACCTCCTCCTCCAACAGGGTAAAGGTTTGACCTGTTCTCTCTGGATATTAGGTGAGGGAGGGGCGGCAGGCATGGGAATGGAATTTGATAACCTTGGCGGACAATGTCCAGCACCCACTGATCCGATGTGATGTTCTCCCATTGCTGGACGTGTGAAGTTATACTTCCGCTAATACCAGTTGTGATGGCGGCATGGCTATTTTTAAAAAGACGAATTAAGTTTAGTTGAAGTCGTCGATTGTTGAGTTTGGGGACGTTGAGATCACTGAGGACCCCTGCGGGTCTGGTTTGGTTGGTTTTGCTGACGTGGCGGAGGTTGATATGGTGGTGGGAGATACAAAGCATAAGGTCGATATGCCCGTCGTGAGAAAGGTTGCCGTCTGGGTGGGGCATAATATCTGCGCGACGAAGTGTATAATTGGGGTGTAGTGAAAGATTGTACTGCTATTGATTGCTCCTTGAGCTGGGCCACTGTCTCCTGAAATCTGGTACCGAACAAATTGTCGCCTCTACAGGAAAAGTTGGTCAATTTGTCATGTACATCTTCCCTGATTGAACTTGTCTGAAGCCATGCCACTCGTCATGCTGCAATTGCGGCTGCAGACGCCCGTGAGGAAGTCTCAAACCTCTCGTAGACTGTTTGTAGCAGATGTTGTATGGCTTCTTCAATGTCTTGAATCGGGTTAGTACCCAGGGAAGATTGGTCCAGGAGTTGTGAATTGTCCTTGATCCGTTGTACACATTCAAAGAGATATTGGACAATGTAGAATTGATGGTGGTTAATGCGGGCTGCCAGCATGGTCGCCTGGAAGGCATGCTTCATAATTTCGTCTAAAGAATGAAGATCTCTACCCAGGGGAGTCGCAGAATGTAGCCTGGACTTTTTCGCCCTAGTCATCGCTGATTCAATGACTATAGAAGCATAAGGTAATTGTGGTGGAGTGTAATAAAGAGATTTTTGATTCTTATATTTGAGGTCGGTTTTCCTCAAGACTGCTGGGAGTGTGAAAGGGATCTCCCAGGATTTTTCAAGGACTGTGTCAAGCACTGAGTGCGCCAGCAGTGAGGTAGAATCCGTTGGAAGGATGAAGATCTTCAATAATCCTAGGATTTCGACCCTAGGGTCTTCTGAATATTGAGAATAAGCATCTTACCCATTTTCTCCAAAAATTTGGGATAGGTGATATGTTCCAGCGGGGAATAAGGTTCTGCAGGTTCCTCTGCTGGGTCGGAAGGATATCCGGTGGAGGAGTCAGGAGATGGCGGTTGAACCTCTGGAGATCGTGGCACCTGTATTGGTACAGGAGACAGGACCAGAGGTGAAGGTGACCTCGGGCGTGTTGAGTGCACAGATGGTTGTGGAGATGCTGCTTCACTGCTAGGGGAGTAGGTGGGAAGCTGGAATGAAGCCTACATGACCTCAAAGAAGCCTGATAAAGCTTGTGACAGGTTGAAGAAAGCTTCCTGTGTCAGAGGAGGCATGGGTGGTCGAGGCGGTGCTGTTGGACGGCTTGTCGGCACCACCGCCAGCAGGATATCAGAGTCTGGTGCAGGTCTGTGTTTAGATGTGTGTGATACCTTGGACAACTTGCTTTTCTTAGAGAGTGGCTCTTAAAGTACATCTCCCGTGGAACGGTGCTTAGAGGCCGAGGACAAGTCCGAGAACACTTAGAGCGATGAAAAGGATGACGAGGGGGGAATGGGAAGTCATCAGAGGGACCCTTTCCTCTCCAGATTTTGACGATTAATCCGGTGACCCCAGTCCCAGAGACAAAGGAGCGGGTCCCCGTGAGATGAGTGGGGCTGGTCTAGTAGGATACCTATGGATTGGTTGCTCCCTGTCCCTCTCTGTCTTCTGTGCGGGCGGTAAAGGAGATTGCATCAATGGTCTCGATGAGGCAGTGCGAGGTGTCGACAAATGCGTCGTCTGCGTCAAGTCCTCACCCCGTGTAAGATGCAGTATGCGTCGTCGAGCGACATGGCGTCGGTGCCCGGGTTTTGTGCCTCGATGGCGGCTCTGGCTGCGTCACTGTAGCATGTGTCAGAAGGTGCGTTGGCGCCGTGGTCGACGCACAGAGTTTTTTCCTTCGGCTCCAACGGTTTCGGCTTGTGCGCTGTGTGCGAAGGCGTCGTGCCGATCTGTGAATGAGGTGGTGCGTCGTGCGTCGGGGACTTTGGCACATTGGGTTTTTCGTGAGTGTGCGCCCCTGGCTTTGGCTGTCTCTCCGACTCATCCGACGCTTCCCGGCTACGGTGTGCTTTGTGAGTAGGGTCCCGACCCCGGGGCATCTCCGACTTGTTCTTCTGCCGGCGCTCACCTCCAGGCCTGGAGGTAGAGGATGCTCAACGCTTCGGCGGTGGCGTTGGGACGGTAGGCCCTGGGGAAGAGCGGGCTTTGAATGGTGGGGCATACGAGGGGCATGCTGAGGTCTGAAGTTCCACGTGCGATCCAGCGCACGGAAAAACAGACTGAGAGTCGATTCCAGCACGGGAAACCATGCGCAGCCTCAGAGCAAAGCTCTGACATCACTTTGAAGCTCCGCCTCCCAGGCCCTGCTGGACAGTTCCCATGACAGCATGGCTAATTCAGCTCTATCGAAGGGAAAAATCTTTTAGAGAAAATACTCAGATAAAGGTGAAATTTAAAAGCCCCAAATTAGGGAATGCACAAATATGTTGGGCCGGCGCCCATCGAGCGGATTTTAAAAGCCGCCCAGATATGCAGGTAAATGTTGCTACATACACAAATGACATGATCTGGGCAGGGCATGCGTGTTCTGGCGTTTTAACCTACAAAAACATTGCGCGTAAATACTTACACGCACTATTGTCCGCTAGGGTTCCCTGCCACGTAAATTTACTTCTGCTACAGATGATGTGTAACTTCTAAAACAAATTTTAGGTACATCAGCGGGGTTTTTAATGGTTGGGGCTAACAGGAGGGGAGGGAGGCTATTAAACTAGGGGGTTTGGAAGTCCTATCCTTTAAATGGGCAAAATGGGAACTAACTAGGAAAATTGGCAATGGCGTTGGCGTGTGTCTTTTAAAATCCCCTCACTTACGTGGTAGAAGCAGCATTTGTCACACACACAGGGGCATGTCCACTGACAAGTGAGCGCACGGTGTGTGCGGTCAGACTATTTTATAACATGTACGCATATATGCACCGTGTCCCTGGGTGTGGGCCGATGAATGTGCACACACGTGGGTTGGTTTAAAAGTTACTGGCATAGTGAATTTAATTGGTATAAACAAAAATCTCAATCAGCAGGAGAAGCAGCTGTGGATAACAATAAAAAAAAAAAGATCATTTCACAATTCTTATTATAGTACATTTACAAGAATCTATTCCTGTCTAGATGCTGAACAAACTAATTACGCAGTTTCTATCGTGTACCTCCTGAAAATCCTGTGAATGGGGAAACGATCGGGATTAAAAATGTAAAATCTTAAAGGCAACCTACTTTTAAGGGACAGTGATTGAATTTTAATATACAGGATCTGGTGCTGCCTGTTAATAGTAAAACTTAAGAGACGAAGAAATAATTAAGGTAGTACAGTGACAGCCACTGACCAAGGACATGAGGTAACTGAAATAGGTGAGAAATGTGATGGCCCAAACTCCTTGTTTTGCATTAGGGTGGGTGAACTTTGCTCAGTTCATTCTTAGTTTTCTTGCCTTTGAGTTGTTGCTTTACCCTTTCATTGTAATTCAGCAGGTTTTCTTTATTTCCACTTTAGTTTCTTTCATGGTATTTCTCCCTCCTAGGAGTAATATTAATTTTTGGTGTGATGCTTTTTTTTTTGTTGACTTACACATTCTCTCTTACACATCCCATTTCTGTTCCCCCTTTCCCCACTCTCTCTTCCTCCATTTTGCCTTTTATTTGTTAAGTAAGCCTTTATTCTTGTGAAAATGCAGTTCTAATCCTTAGTGTTCCTTTGATAGCCTTGGTTAATTTTTCCCATAAATATTTTAATACATCTGTTTTTGTTTTCGATACACCATATAACCACTTCTCTCATTATTGCTTCTGGTGGTTGTTCCTCTGTTTTTGCTCCATTTAACATTTTTTTTTACAAGGACTAAAAGTAGGATGTGATGTCATGCCGAAAAGCAGAGAAACAAACAAATAAAATGCATTAAGAAAGATGTACTGAAAGCCATGTATTTCCTGAACAAACCTTTAATTGTATTTTATTGTAATCTAGATATATTTCCATTAAAATAATGCAAAACAGCAAAAAAACAAAACAAAAACAGTGTTCTACCAACCTAGGAGGAGGGAGATATTTCTCTTCTTTGTCCAAATAGCGAGCCTGAGTTAATGCAATTTTTCTGTCCATGCACTAGAATAAAGTAATTTATATAGAGAAAACAATTATTGCTACAATCATAAAGCCAACATTAATATAAAATAATTCAAATCAGCTAATATTAACTGAATGGAAAACATTACAGCAAAATAAATGGAATTGAACACTGTATGGGGCCAAGCGCACTGTATAACCCGCAGTCGGACGCGGGTTAAATAGGCGCTAATCCACCCCCTAATGCAATAGGGGGATCAGCGCCTATTTAACGTGCGTTCCACGTGGAGTGAATGAGATAGCGCTCGTTACATACAAATGCACATACAAATGCATTCACTCCAAAGTACAGAAAAGAAAGAAAAACTGCTTTTCTGTACTTCTTTAAAAGTTAAAAAAAACAAAAACCCTTAACCGCAGCATTCGAAGACAGATGCCGATATGCTCGGCGTCTGTTTACATAACAGGCAGACCGCCAGTACCCGCAGGGTCACGTTAGCAAGGAGGCGCTAACGTCACGCAAGCAACCCTAGCGCCTCCTTGCTAGCGTGACCCCCTAATTTGTTTACAGCATGGCGCCCCCCCTTGCGGGTGCCATGCGCATGTTAAGAAAGCGGGCGCTGAAAAGGCAGCGCCTGCTTTCCGTGTGTATTATAGCATTGGCCCCTGTGTGTGTCAGCGGCAAGGAAGGGCGGAGTTGGGGGCTAGGGAAAGTGGCATCAGGGAGAAGGACTGAGAAAAGAAGAAAACATAAATATATATTAACTCATTCATTTATTTTCAGGCATTCTAATCTAGTACTTCTTTTAAATAAAAATTAGTTTGAAACTAAAACCCTGTCAAGCTCAAATATTAAACTACAACTATATGATGTCATTCATATGCTGCTCTGTAACCATTAGAAGTAGATTTAAGTTGTATCATCTTATCAGCTAGGATAGTGTACATCCAAAATCTTTTCTCCACTCCCAGGATAGTCTTCTGCCTGCTGGGAGCTGTCGGGCATTCAGAAAGCAACGCATAACTAGACTGGCATGTGGCCTTGATCTGCCGGATATCAATATTGTAATAACTGTCTATATAATAGATCTCGTGCCAAAAATTAAGGCAGAGTTCCTTTCATCCAGATTCCCATTATCCAGAAACTACCGGTTCTTCTATAATCAGTTGCTCCAGCCGGCCTTTTTGTGTGGTTCATGGTTTCAGATCAACTGTTTTAATTTCAGGGTGATCTGCAGATGAAATGTGAGAAGCACCCTGAGGTTCAAACAGCTGATCTGAGACCATGAACTGAGTGGAAGGGAGAGGTCTTGGCAGTCAGCCAGAACAGGTTATAAAAAACCTGGGTCGGATCAGACCAGGGAGAGAAAAAAAGGAAGCGGCTGGCAAAGGGGGAAACTCCTTTTTCTGGGAAATTTATTTTATCCTGAATGGCCTTGATAGAGACCATTCCAAATAAAAAGGTACTCTTATAATAATAACTTTTGAATTAGAAAATATTTCCCATGGTTTTAACACAACTACAGATGAGTATTTTAGCATAACTTTCATTTATCTTCCACAACAACAGAGAAAAAGGACATTTGTTTTCTTTAAAGTGTCTTGGAATTCAGTTCAACCAAACTGTCAAAAATTATTTTCTGCTTTATAATAAAACTGTGGTTGTATTTTTCAAATTGTCTCAAAAAAGCATTCACCACTTACTCAAATTTCTTTAACTAAATGCAGCATTAAGGTAAGCATGATATAGGACTGTCATATCACCAGCTCAAGGCTTTCATTGGTCAAGCAAACTTCTTGCTGGAAAGTGGCTCATTTTTCAATGTTTCTAATGTTTTTTAAATTCATATGAAAACAATTACTTTCCTTTTAAGATTTATCAAACTTACATTAATACTGCATTTAGTTAAAAAAAAGATTTGAGTACGTGATGAGTGCTTTTTTGAGATAATTTCCTTGTGCATTCATTTCTGACTCTCCTTTTGATTTGTATTTTTCAAAAGCCATCTAGGGAATGCAACTCCCTCGATCCCCTTCTTCCAGTACACATCACACTGACACCTCTTGATAACAAACCCTCATTTCCAGCAAACTGAAGTCTTGGCCCCCAATAGAATTTTGATACGGTATTAACTACCAGCCAAATTCCAGTGTAAAAAATTCCCTTTGGAATACATATATAAGTTTCCAGCTTGTTTTGTTTTTTTTCTAATGAGAGACTGACTGCATTTCACTTGTCCATGCATAATATTCACAACTTACATAATCTACAATTCCCTGCAGTAACTTCATATCTCGCTCTCGGGATCCACTGCTCTTTTCCAGCTGTAGGTGAAACGCTGGAGAAAATGATTCACCCACTACACGCAGACCAGAAATGCTGAAACAACCAAATGTTTCATGTTTATACACACATACAAACATATGCATGGTTACTTGATACTCCTTATGAATAGTTTATGAACTGTAGATTTGTATAATTACACAAGGTCTTAAGACACAAACAAGAAAACACAAACCAGCTTTCAAATTAAATAAAGTTGATACTCCATCCATAAATGCTGGCAGTAAATTTTTCAGATGGGCTATAAACTGTGCTCAAAGGATGCAGGACAACTTTAATTGTCAATGTCTGTGTACCAGTAACTGCAATACTGAATTCCAAGTACTATAATAGTGTGACTGCTCCTTTATAAACAACAAAACATATACAGACTTAAATCAATCAGGTCAATGGAAACAAAATTCTGTTCTTATCAAAACAGTTTCAGAAAATTATTAAAGCTTGAAGATCAGGACTTCTGAAGCATGTCCTGAGCAGAATTTTACATGTGTATATGCAACAAAAATATTTTATCTAATATATTCACAACTTACTTCAGTGAAGTAAATTTAATGCACAAAAAGTGTGCATCTATATAAGGGCTTCCCAAACATGTGCTGGTCACCGCACAACCATGTTTTCAGGATATCTACAATGAAAACGTATGAGGGAAATCTGCATATATATTGGATCGCCATGCCATGCACATGTATCTCTTTATTCACTGTGAATATCCTGAAAACGTGACTGGATGGATTAGATAACATTTTCTTTGCCCCTATCTTTAATAGAACACAACTCTCACACACAAGAGGTTATGTTAAACAGTGTTCACCATCTGAATACATAAATGTTGCTTAGTAGATATAGCAAATGTTGCTTACCTGTAACAGGTGTTCTCAGAGGACAGCAGGATGTTAGTCCTCACATATGGGTGACATCACAGGATGGAGCCCAATCACAGAAAACTTCTTTCAAATTTTCCAGAACTTTGACTGGCCCCTACTGGGCATGCCCAGCATGACACTAACCCTGCAGCCAGCAGGGGTCCCCCTTCAGTCTTATTTGAAAGCTACAGGTAGTGCTGAAAAATAAAACAACAAAACGTTACGAACCCAACACCGCGGGGCGGCGGGCGGATTTCCTGAGGACTAACATCCTGCTGTCCTCTGAGAACACCTGTTACAGGTAAGCAACATTTTGCTTTCTCACAGGACAAGCAGGATGGTAGTCCTCACATATGGGTGAGTACCGAGCTGAGGATGTCCGAACAGCACCAAATGTACCCAACGGCGTGCAACAGGCACAACAACTGGGGTGGAATTTGGTAGAGGGCATCCTGAACCCCACCGGGCAGGCGGAAGGGTGTTGGTACGTCATGTTGGAAACGGGTTACGCAGGACAGACTGGCCGAAGATGGAATCTTGTCTTCCAGCTTTGTCCAAGCAATAGTGGGCTGCGAAAGTATGGAGAGAACGCCAGGTGGCAGCCCTGCAAATGTCAGGAAGCGGCACCGATCGTAGGTGCCGCTTCCTGACATTTGACATTAAACTAATTAATAGTTTTATTGTTAATGAAGTTAGCATTTTATGTAAAAACCATTCTGTTTATCGTTTACTGTGTTTAAACTGTTAATCTGTTATATGTAAAGCTGGTTGCTAATTTATTGTTTCACTGTAAACCGAGGTGATGTATTGCTATACGTACCTCGGTATAAAAGAATCCATAAATAAATAAATAAATAAATAAATACTGAAGTCGCCATGGCCCTCACAGAGTGTGCTTTAACACGGTCTTGAAAAGGAATGCCTGCTTGCTGATAGCAAAAAGATATGCAGTCCACCAACCAGGAGGAGAGAGTCTGCTTACCCACAGGTTGCCCTAATTTGTTGGGATAGAAAGAGACGAAGAACTTAGTGCTCTTCCTGTGGGCAACTGTACAGTCTAGGTAGAACGCTAGAGCCCGTTTACAGTCAAGGATATGCAGAGCCTGTTCCCCTGGATTGGAATGGGGCCTGGGAAAGAAGGTAGGTAGTATGATGGATTGATTAATGTGAAACTCCGAAACTACCTTAGGTAAGAACTTAGTGTGAGTGCGGAGTACCGCCTGGTCCTGCAGGAGTTTAGTGTAAGGCGAATAGGCAACTAGGGCCTGTAACTCACTAACCCTGCGAGCAGAAGGGATAGCCAAAAGGAAAAACACTTTCCATGTGAGATATTTTAGGTCACAGGAGTGAAGAGGCTCGAATGGTGGTTTCATGAGCCGACCGAGAACCAGGTAAAGGTCCCAAGAAGGGGCCGGAGGATGTAAAGGGGGCTTGATATGGAGCAAGCCTTTTAAAAAGCGTGTTACGAGGGGTTGCATCGATATAGGAACATCTCCAACACCTTTATGGAAGGCGGCTACCACACTGACATGCATTCTGATGGAAGAGGTCTTTAGACCTGATGCTGACAAATGCCAGAGATAGTCCAAAAACCTTGGGATTGTTTATTTATTTATTTAAAATCTTTTCTATACCGTCGTTCAGTGTACTACCGTCACAACGGTTTACATAGAGGCACATATAGTAAATTGTACATGTATATGTACCTATTATAAGTAGAGGGGGTGCCTTGTAGTCTCGGTAACAGTCTCGGTAACATAGATTGGACAGGAAAAGGGATCAAGGGACTGTGAAGAGCACCATGATGTGTACTGTTCCCATTTATAGGAATAAGATTTTCTTGTGGAAGGCTTCCGTGAAGCAATCAGGACACGAGAAACTGAATCTGAAAGGTTAATTGGTTGAAGGATTAACCTTTCAACAACCATGCCGTCAAGAGACAAGGCCTGTAGATTGGGATGGCGTAGGCATCCGTCGTTTTGAGTGATCAGATGCGGGTCCGTTCCCAAGGGAATGTGCCTGGGATGGAAACATCCTGAAGTATGGGAAACCACATTGGCGTGGCCAGTGAGGTGCTATCAGGATCATGGTTCCCTTGTCCTGATGCAGCTTCATGAGAGTCTTCGAGAGGAGAGGAAGTGGAGGGAATGCATAGAGCAGACCGGTTGCCCAGGAGAGGGAGAACGCATCTCTGGGCAGAGCGCGCTCGCTCCGAATGAGAGAGCAGTAGTTGTCCAATTTGTGGTTCTGAGGGGACGCAAAGAGGTCTGTCTGGGGGTATCCCCATTGTCGGAAGATTGAAGTCGCTACCGAGGAGTTGAGAGACTACTCGTGCGGTTGGAAGACGCGACTCAGTTTGTCTGCCAAGACATTATCCATTCTCGGTAAGTAGGTGGCCCTGAGGTACATCGAGTGGGAGAGCGCTTCCGCCCAAATCTGTGCAGCTTCCTGACACAGAAGGAAGGAGCCTGTGCCTCCCTGTTTGTTGATGTACCACATGGCCACCTGGTTGTCCGTCTGAATTAGGATGATGTGATTTGATAGGCAATCCTGAAAAGCTCTGAGAGCATATCGCATTGCTCGAAGCTCCAGGAAATTTATCTGGTGTTTGGCTTCCTCTGGACACCAAGATCCTTGTGTCTGCAGATCGTTTATATGGGCTCCCCACCCGAGGTTGGAAGCGTCGGTGGTGAGGATGAGTTGAGGATCTGGCACTTGAAAGGGCAGTCCCTGGAGGAGATTGTTCTGATCTTTCCACCAGGCGAGAGACAGATGGGAGTGAGTCGGTGATGTGGACAATGGTCGACAGAGGCCGAACAGCTTGAATCCATTGTGACCTCAGAGTCCAATGCATGAGCCTCATGGCCAGGCGGGCCATTGGTGTGACATGGACTGAGGATGCCATGTGTCCTAGAAGGACGAGGAATTGGCGAGCTGTTGCTGTATGCTGAGACTGCAACTGGTGAGCGAGAGAAACGAGGGTTAGCGCTCATTGTTGAGGTAGAAAGGCTTTTGCCTGCAAGGTGTCCAAGTCTGCCCCAATGAACGACAAGGTTTGAGATGGGACTAAGTAGGATTTTTTGTAACTGACGAGAAATCCTAGAGAAATTAGAGTGTATAGGGTCAAGTTGAGGGACGACCGAGCGGCTTGCTGGGTTGGTGCTCTGATTAACCAGTCATCCAGATAGGGGTAGACGTGAACACCTTCTTTCCTGAGGAAAGCTGCGACAACTACGAGGCATTTGGTAAAGACTTGTGGTGCCGATGCTAGGCCGAATGGAAGCACTCGGTATTGGTAGTGCTTTGGGCCTACTAAAAACTTGAGGTACTTGCGATGAGCTGGAGATATCGCAATGTGGGTGTATGCGTCCTGAAGGTCCAGAGAGCAGAGCCAGTCTCCTCTTTGCAGAAGAGGTAGAAGTGAGCCCAAAGTTACCATCTTGAACTTTTCCCGTTGAAGGTACTTGTTGAGAGCACGTAGGTCCAGAATTGGACGAACTCCCCCGAATTTTTTGGGGATCAGAAAGTACCGGGAATAGAACCCTAGGCCTTGCTGTGAGAGTGGGACGGGTTCTATTGCTCTTAACTGGAGAAGAAGGGAAACCTCCTGCTCCAGCAGGACAGAATGGTCAGATGCTCTCCACACTTGCAGAGGTGGTGAGTCCGGTGGAAGAGCAAGAAAGTTTAGGTGGTAACCCTGAGCAATGATTACTAGCACCCATTGGTCGGTTGTGATTGATTGCCACATGCCGTGAAAGTGGCACAATCGACCTCCCACTGGTATGCTTGGCAGAGGAATCAGGCTGCTGCTCCCCAAGTGAAAGTCAAAAACCTGAAGCAGGCCCCGGCTGAGGAGCTGCTTGCGGCTTTTGCTATTGGGCCTGGCAAGGCTGAGGTTTTTGATAAGGCCTCGTAGTTCGGGACCTTGTTGGTGGAGGATAGTACTTCCTTGGATGGAAGAATGACTTCTTAGAGTCCTTCCTTAAGGGGTGTCTAGAGGGGAAGTCAGAAGGTATCGCTGAGAGCTGTTTAAGGGTCTCATGATGGTCCTTTAATTCAGCCACTATTTGCTGGATCTGTTTACCGAACAGATTGTCTCCTACACATGGTAGGTCAGATCGTCTATCTTGTACTTCTGGTCGAAGGTCAGAAGATTTGAGCCAGGCCCAGCGTCTTGCCGAAATGGCAGTCGCAGACACTCTAGTAGAGGTGTCGAAGATATCGTAAGCTGTTCTTATCTCATGCATTCCTGCCTCAAACCCCTTGTTGACAAGGATTTGAAGCTGTTCTTGGAATTGGTCAGGCAGGGTTTCAGAGAAGTCCTGAATCTGCTTGAAAATGACCCTGTTGTATTGGGTCATATACAGCTGGTAAGAAGCAATTCTGGAGATGAGCATGGCTCCTTGGAACACTCGTCGATCAATATTGTCTAGGAACTTGTGTTCCTTAACATGAGGGGTAGATGAGTGAGGCTTCGTCCTTCTTGCTTTCTTTTGAGCAGATTCTACCACAACTGAGTGGTGGTCGAGCTGGGATTTTTGAAAGCCGGGGGCTGACTGTACTAAATAGGTAGTGTCAGCTTTTCTATGGACTGGGGCAACGGATCCAGGGTTTTCCCAGTTCTTTTTGAGGTCAAGAAGAACTTGATGAATGGGAATAGACGTGATCACTTTAGGGGCATCCAGGAACTGGAGAAGCTCCATCATCTGGTGCCTGTCATCCTGCTCCGTCTGAAGCTGAAAAGGGACCAAGTTAGACATTTCCTTCACAAAATTAATGAAAGAAAGGTCCTCTGGAGGAGAACGCTTTCTACTTTCAGTAGGAGAGGGAGGTGAAGGTAAGTCATCGGTGTCTGTGGAAGTATCATCACCCCAGGTGTCATAAGGATCAGCAGACTGACCTATAGGACAAGAAGGGGGTTGGATACCCGAAGGCCCCGGGTGAGGCTCCGAGAAAATCGAAGGAATCACCGGGGACGCCCTGGAGGGCATCGGTGCTGGCATTGAAGGCATCGATGGTGCCGATGTGTTTATCGCCCCCGATGAATGAATCGGTGGCGAGGGACGACATAGCATCAATGGATGAGGCAATATTCCTGATGGAGGAATGCAGAACGGTGTTTCTCCACCCGATGAAGCTGTCAACGGGGAGCGCACCGGAGCCATCGGAGACCCAGGAATCACCGGTGGAAGGGCGGTCATGAGCGCCTCCATCCGGGATAGCAGCGGTGCCAGCGCTGCTGAAATCGGGTCGGTGACCGGTTCCACTCTCGGTGCCGATGTCGGTGCCGGAGGAACCTGGAGCCGTTGCATCGCCTTGTTGATGGCCTCCTGGATCAGCTGGTCCAGTTCTTCCCGGAGACCTGGAGCAAGCAGCCCCGGCTCCGTGACAGAAGAGGGAGGCGGAGGCACAGTCGGAGGGACCACCTTTACAGGCGGAATCGCGACTCCCAAACCCCGATCGGGTGAGGATGGCCTCGATGTCCTGGTAGCAAGAATGGTCGGTGGCGGTTCGGACGGTGGCAAGGTCGATGACTTCGCTCCCTCGACGGTCCGAGACTTACGATGCCGATGTTTCTCCCTACGATCCCCTCGATCTTGAGGGGGAGTAACGGGAGTCGATGGCGGACAGTCACCGGACGGTGGTCGATGCTGGTGCGACTTAGACGGTTCCGATGACATCGATGCGATGGACGCTGTCGGGGTGTGAGCATGGAAAAGGAGTCCCATCTTCTCCATTCTGGCTTTGCGACCTTTTGGTGTCATGTGGGCACATTTGGTGCAAGTCAGGACATCATGCTCATGGCCTAAACACAGCACACAGACTCCATGAGGGTCTGTAAGAACATAAGAACATAAGAAATTGCCATGCTGGGTCAGACCAAGGGTCAATCAAGCCCAGCATCCTGTTTCCAACAGAGGCCAAAACCAGGCCACAAGAACCTGGCAATTACCCAAACACTAAGAAGATCCCATGCTACTGATGCAATTAATAGCAGTGGCTATTCCCTAAGTAAAATTGATTAATAGCCATTAATGGACTTCTCCTCCAAGAACTTATCCAAACCTTTTTTGAACCCAGCTACACTAACTGCACTAACCACATCCTCTGGCAACAAATTCCAGAGCTTTATTGTGCGTTGAGTGAAAAAGAATTTTCTCAGATTAGTCTCAAATGTGCCACTTGCTAACTTCATGGAATGCCCCCTAGTCCTTCTATCATTCGAAAGTGAAAATAACCGAGTCACATCTACTCGTTCAAGACCTCTCATGATCTTAAAGACCTCTATCATATCCCCCCTCAGCCGTCTCTTCTCCAAGCTGAACAGCCCTAATCTCTTCAGCCTTTCCTCATAGGGAAGCTGTTCCATCCCCTTTATCATTTTGGTTGCCCTTCTCTGTACCTTCTCCATCGCAACTATATCCTTTTTGAGATACGGTGACCAGAATTGTACACAGTATTCAAGGTGTGGTCTCACCATGGAGCTATATAGAGGCATTATGACATTTTCCGTTCTATTAACCATTCCCTTCCTAATAATTCCTAACATTCTATTTGCTTTTTTGACTGCTGCAGCACACTGAGCTGACGATTTTAAAGTATTATCCACTTTGATGCCTAGATCTTTTTCCTGGGTGGTAGCTCCTAATATGGAACCTAACATTGTGTAACTACAGCAACGGTTATTTTTCCCTATATGCAACACCTTGCACTTGTCCACATTAAATTTCATCTGCCATTTGGATGCCCAATCTTCAAGTCTTGCAAGGTCCTCCTGCAATGTATCACAGTCTGCTTGTGATTTAACTACTCTGAATAATTTTGTATCATCTGCAAATTTGATAACCTCACTCGTCGTATTCCTTTCCAGATCATTTATATATATATTGAAAAGCACCGGTCCAAGTACTGATCCCTGTGATAGACATGGTGCGAGTACAGTCCGGGTACCGACGAAACCCTGACGCCATGGCCATAGAAAAAAAATCGAGCCGTGGTACAGTTGACGGCCAGTAGGCCGCGAGGACCAAACTTGACGGTAATCGACGGAAGATGGTCAAAAACTTACCGGAGTACCGCGGCCTGAGAAAAGTTAGAGGAGGGACCCCTGTGGGGCAATTTTAAATTTAATTAACTCAGTGAGGAAAATTCCTGTCAGGAATCTCTTCAGAGCTCCTAGACCACGAGGCTACTGCTGCATGGAAAAAAGAAGACTGAAGGGGGACCCCTGCTGGCTGCAGGGTTAGTGCCATGCTGGGCATGCCCAGTAGGGGCCAGTCAAAGTTCTGGAAACTTTGACAAAAGTGTTCCGTGATTGGGCTCCATCCTGTGATGTCACCCATATGTGAGGACTACCATCCTGCTTGTCCTGTGAGAAACATTTTATTCACTGATTAGAGAGGAGAGGTGTCAAAGCCAGGAATTAATTATGGACACTCCTTGTAAATATTTTGTTCATGCTGTAATCCAAATTTGGTTTAAAATAAGGTTAACCCTTTCTCTGCTCAGGTTTCTGCAATCTCCCATGGGCAAATTAATTTTGTGCTTCTGTGCAATAAAGAGGGTAATTTTCAAAGGGACTTCTGCAGGTACAGTGGTGCTTTACTCACAGAAATGTCCCTATTGAAAATTGCATATCCGATATTCACAGAATATTCTGTGCACACATTCTCAAGCCGATGCTATATCAGTGCACGTTAAAGGAGTGCTCTTGATTGAGCGCCCACCTTCAATGCACACCAATCCACCTCTCCAGGGCGCCCAATGCAAAAAGCAAATGGGCTGCGACAGTAAAAAGGAGGCACCAGGGGAAACTGCACACCCCTAGCGCCTCCTTGGCAGTGGGCACCCAGGAGAGGTGGCTGGCAGCTGGTTAGGAAAAAGGACACTAAAATTGAACACCCCTTTTTCCTAACCTGACCCCCTTTTAAAAAAATTTTTTTTTCCTGGGACATTATAATTTTGTTGTTCCTCCAACTTAATATTGCCACAATACTGAGTCGGAGGAAGTACATAAAAGCAGTATTTTCTGCTTTTCTGTATACCTTTTGGGCTCCGCCAAAATTATTGTCTGCTCCGGGCAGGTGTTAATTTTGGTGAGTAAAAATGTGCGCCTTATGTTTTTCTAATTCTATACAAATTAGAGATTTAAAAAATTGATGAAACAGTTCCCCCCTCACCCCCAAGATTTTCCTATCCATAAATCCCCCATAAGCTGTGACAAAGATGTGGAAGTAAAACTACTTTGCAGTAATGATGCTCCAGTTCAAGTGGAGTTACTGGTGAAGATACTATGCAGAAACAAAAACTGTTTTCTGACACCCTAGTTTTTCTAGCATATGAAAATATAACTTGTGCCGGGATGCTTAATTGTGAAGATTTTGATTTTATAGAAAAAAAATGACAGAGTTGGTATGTGACTATTTATAGATAGTCTGGAAAACACTATTGAGCATTTAAGATCCCACCTCACTTTTTCCCTGTAATGCTCAAGGCTAAACAATAAAACATTGTCACCAGTTATTTTTTCTGAAGCTAGAATAAAGTACAATTTCAGAAATAATGCATTTTCCTCAAAAATGTTTCTTTCTTAGTCATAAATTCTCTTGAATTAGAAGAAAGGAGTGGAGTAGGAGGACTTTTCAATAACAAATGCTGCAATTTAAAGGAAGGTTATATGTAAGAAATGTCTTCCTGTTGCAGACTGCACCTTCAGTTCCTGAAACCCTTACCTTGTCTAGCTTCAGAAAACATTATTTGTGTTACAGTGCTCCATTCTGTAGATACTAGTTCCATGAAAAAAACAAGCAAACCCCAAAGGCTTCGTGTCTGAGGCTATTCTGAAATGGTCTGGGAATCACTGCTGGCTTTTCCCAATAGAAACTATCTCTGCACAATAAGAAATACATATTACAAGTTATATTTTCTGAAACACTAACTGAAGATTTTAGGATATGGTGAGATATTCCCTTCCAAAGTAGACTTAACTATTAAAAAATCCCCCCCCCCCAAAAAAAAAAAAACCAAAACAACCCTCTTCCAAATTTACAGCATTTAAAAAGCTTGATTCCCCCCATTCCCACATAAGATTCAGAAACCCAGTAATAAGTGGTTTACAGTGGGCTTTGGCAGGATAAGGCCTGTGACACAGAGACACCCTCTCTTCCCAACTGTGCAGCCCAAATGTTCACCCCCACTTCCACAGAACATCCAGAAACCCAGGAATAAATGGATTACAGTGGGCTCTGGCAGGACAAGATCTGTGACACAGACACCCACTCTCTCAAATAGCACTGGTACAAAATGCTTTCTCTGTACTGGAAAATAAAGATGCTCTAGCAATGGAGGCTGAAGTGGTATCTGCACCCAGAAACCCATAACACTATCAAAAGTCATAATAAAAACGCCATTTGCTGGGAAACTCGATCAGAGGCACTAATTTGGGAATTTATATTGAGGGGAACACAACAGTTAAATGCTTTCCAGGATCCTTAGCTGGTAGAAATGCTAACCTGATAATCACTGCAATTAAAGAAGAAAGTAAGGACTCTGAAATAATTATCATCATTCATCTGGGGAGCAATGAGCTTGCTAGAAAAACAGTATCCAAACAGTACAGGGAGATTTCCACACTCTGGGGAAGCAGACTGGGCACATGGCAAAGATTATTGCCTTTTCAGACGTGTTCATGTAAAGGGGAAGGAAAGTCTAACTCATACAGATAACTTCAATACATGGCTTAAGGAAGGTAGACTGGGATATATTGGGGGCTGGGTCCATGTATGGAACACTTAAAAGCTATGTCCATGGCAGGAAAAAGGATCCTAAGTGAAAGTTTCAAACCATATATCATTTAAACTAGAGGATGGAGACAGCAGAAGGAAGTCTGAATGTCATCCCCAACAAACAGAGGAAGTGGATGGAAATATTAACAAAAATCAACTCAAAAGAGCACAAAATGTGTCCAAGAAGAGCAGCAAACTGAGGGGACCTTTCACATGGAATGCTTTGAGCAGGCCATTGCGGCAAGAGGAAAAATACTGCCTATTTAGGAAAAAGTCAAAGGCTGAATTTTTAAGTAATTTTATATAAAATGAGCATTGTTTTATTATTGTAACTGCTTATTTGGTTTATGCTGTGTATATTGATTATACTCTGCACTAATCATATATTTAGAGGTAACAGATTTATAAGTGTCATGAATAAATAAATACGTGCTCTTAGGGTAGATAAAGCCATTGCATTCTTTCGCGCCCGCTTCCCACACGCCAGAGATCCTCCCGGAGCCCATAGGAGGCCGCAGATCGGCACTTGCTCCCTCTCCCAGCCATGAGGAGTTGACCAGCGAGCCGACCAGGCCCGCGATTGGACCCCGCCTTGCCTGCCTTCTACAACTGAAGACGCTGCCTACCTGCTTCGTCAAAGATGCGCAGAGGGACAGAACTATTAAATTGCGCCGGTGAGCAGCAGGCGCTGCGCGCCAAAGGAGCGCAACCAAGGGGCCTGCCCCTTAGTGTGCCCCTTTGTGCTGCTCCCTTCGCTCTCTGTTCAGCCCACATTATTTTTTTTTGCCCTTAACCCTTGTCTCAGCTCCCCTGCCATCCTCCCCCAACCCCTCCCCTTGCCCCCTCAACACCTACACATTTCCCCACTATCCTAAACCCCTAACTTCCTCCTGGAACCTCACCCGCCTCCCTGCTCCCTCATTGAACCACGCCTAACAAACCTTCCCCATTAAAACTCCCATCACCTGGCCATCCTTCGACCACCCCTCCCCCCCACCTTCTCCACTACTCCCGTACTAGTCACTACATACCACTGATTAGCCACAACCCTCCTATCATCTTACCTCCCTATACCCCTCCGCCCAATCTCTCGTGCACAGGCACCAAGACCACCTCCAACAACCACCACAATCCATCATCCTCCAGGGTTCAAGATATCATGGAAACAAAGCAAATCCTCAAAATCAAAACCCAATCCCATGCCCACAAGAATCCTTCTAAAAGACTAGCCATTCACCCCAGATCATTAATCCCAATTCTGATATCCCCTATGACCCAACTGCTTGGCCTCACTGTTTTCTCACTAATACTATTCAACGCACAATCTCTTGTAAAAAAAAAAAAACTCCAATCTTAAATGACATCTTAACAGACCACAAGCTCTACATTTGCACCATCACTGAAACATAGCTCAAACACACAGACATAGTCTTAACTAACCAGCTTCCGACTCACCTCTATGACATCTCAATTCCCAGGAGGGGGCCAGCTCTTAGCCTCAAAGAGAGCATGAACTGAAGCTTCAAAACACACACATACAACCCCAATTTTGAAATAGCCTATTTTTAAATCTAATCAACTGCAAATTTGTCTAGTATACATCCCTCCAGGACTTCTGGAATGCAATACCTCCCCTCTAACTGAATTCATCACTGAAAATATTGACATGGAGACCCTTGCCATCATACTTGGTGACTAACTTACACGAGGACACCTTTCCCCCATCCCCCAATGGCGAAGCTCTCCTAACCACCCTAACAGCAATTGGATTCAAACAAATCATAGACTCCCCTACTCACAAAGCAGGTCACACCTTAGACCTAATTTTCATAAACTCACACATACAAACCTCTAATCCTCTTACTTGCACACCTGACCCATTGTCCGATCACACTCTCATTCACAAAAATTTCTTCATTAACAAAGCAGACATCCCCACACCCAATCACACATCTACAATCCAATTCAGAAAAACATGCAAGTCCGACGACTTGATCGAAGCGCTTCCAGCCACATTAAACAACCTCGACTTAACTGACACTGAGTCTGCTCTTTCAACATGGAATGACATTACAAACAATATAGCCAACAAGCTCTGCCCTCTAACAACCAAGGAAATAAACCCATCCCATCGTAACAAAAACGCATGGTACACACCCAAATTAAAAAATATGAAACACACCCTCAGAAAAATAGAAAAAAAATGGAGAAGTAATCGCACCTTCCGTCTTCTAACCTCCTATAAAAACACAATTACAGAAATTACACAAAGCACAATTACACAAAGCACAATTACAGAACTACAATTCTCAAAACTAAATGTGATTTTTACGCAAAGAAAATACATGATTTCCAGTTCAACCCTAAAACCCTCTTCTCCTATGTAGCTGACCTAACAAAGGCAGCCACCCCTGCAATATCCGACATTGAGTCCAAAACCAAATGCAACGAGCTTGCCCTCTTTTTCAAAGACAAAATCTCAAACCTAATGTCAATGTTTCCCCAACCACCTCAGACAAAACTACCCTACCCAAAAACCCACACGCCTCCCTTAAAGCATTCAAGAGTATTTCCTCCTTAGAAATAGAAACTCTCATTAGAAAAATAAACCCCACATCCCACCCATTAGATGCAATCCCAATAAAAGCACTAAAAGCTATTCCAAACATAATATCCAAACCCATAGCCGAAATCATAAACACATCCCTAGCCCACGGAAATGTTCCAGTCATGATAAAAGGCGCCCTAGTCAAACCCCCAATAAAAAAAACCTCATCTAAACCCCTCAGATCCAGCCAACTTCCTTGCCGAACCTCTTGAAAAAGCAGTAAACAGACAATTTACCGAACACCTAGAAAAACACAAAATTCTATACCCATCCCAATTTGGATTCCGCAATTTCTTCAGCACGGAAACCCTACTTATCTCACTCTATGACACAGTTCTCTTAGGTTTAGACAAAGGCCAATCCTACATCCTAGCAATGCTAGATATCTTCTCAGCCTTTGACACCATTAGCCACAGGATTCTAATTGATAGACTAATAGAAATTGGCATAAATGGTAACGCTCTTCGATGGTTTGAATCATACCTAGAAAACAGATATTACAAAGTCATAATTGGCAACAGTGAATCCGATCCCATCAAACTCACCCAAGATGTACCACAAGGCTCCTGCCTATCCTCCATACTCTTCAACATATATATGCTCTCCTTATGCAAACTACTAGCCGACCTAGGACTCACACATTTCATATACGCTGACGACGTCAAAATCCTAATCCCCATCACTGAATCCATATCCAAATCACTCCAACTATGGGAAACGAACCTAACCACCAACCATCTACTCACGCAAATGAATTTAGCACTAAATGCTACCAAAACCGAGCTCCTAATACTATGTCACAAACTAAACAACAAAATACTAGCCGACAAAACCTCCAATCAAACCAAACACCTAATTACTCAAGATGTAAGAAACCTTGGTGTCAATCCTAGATAGCGAATTAAGCCTTAAAAAATTCATAAACACAACAATTAAAGACTATTACAAATTACACATTCTTAAAAAACTAAGGCCCCTCCTGCACTACAGTGATTTCAGAACAGTTCTCCAAGCTCTAATCTTCTCCAAAATAGACTACTGCAATTCATTATTATTAGGGCTCCCTGCAGCAACTATCAAACCCCTGCAAATGCTACAAAATGCCACAGCCAGAATCCTCACAAATACCCGCAAAAATGAACACATTACCCCTATTCTAAAAGACTTCCACTGGTTCCCAATCCAATGTAGAATACACTGTAAGAGTCTAACACTCATACACAAGACTCTGTAAAACAAAGACATACTCTGGCTCATCTCCGCCTTCCATTTCCAAAGCCCATGAAGAAACACCAGATCCGCCAATAACGGAACACTACATAAAGCCACACCCAAACTTACACACCTCACCTCAACTCAGGATCGAGCAATATCCCTTGCAGGCCCCTCTTTATGGAACACCATGCCACAAGATCTAAGGCTAGAACCAAACACCCAAAACTTCAAAAAGAAACTGAAAACCTGGCTGTTCAAACAAGCCTTCACATGACCCCCGCACACCCCAACAGCCACCCCCAAAAAAGACCCCTCACATACTCTATGCCCATGCATAAAATACTTGCTCTCTTCCCTGAACATGATCATTAAGATACAACTATCTATTTACTGTTTACTTTTTCCTATTATGTTACACTACACTTGTTAGAATTCTTTTTAATGTTGTTCCTCTTCTCTGACCACCCTCAAACTCCTCCCTTCCTCTATGACCTTACTGTAATTTATCTACCCTGAAACACGGGTAAGCTTTTAAGAAATGCGTTCAGATGTAACTTCCTTTCAGTTTCCGCTTGTTGCAATGTGAACTGATGTGATGTGAAAACGAATGTCGGTATATAAAAGCAAATAAATAAATTATTTGCTACTGTATTTACTAATGAGGATATTGGGTAGATATCAGTTCCGGAGATGGATTTCAAGGGTGAGGAGTCAGATGAACTGAACCAAATCACTGTGAACCTGGAAGATGTAGCAGACCAGACTGATGAATTAAAGAGGCGCAAATCACCTGGACCGGATGGTATGCACCCCAGGGTTCTGAAGGAACTAAAAAATTAAATTTTAGATCTATTAGTTAAAATTTGTAACCCTTCACTAAAATCATCCATTGTACCTGAAGACTGGAGGGTGGCCAATGTAACCCTAATATTTAAAAAAGGCTCCAGGGGCGATCTGGGAAATTGAGCCTGACTTCAATGCTGGGAAAAATAGTTGAAACTATTCTAAAGATCTAAATCTCAGAGCATATAGAAAGACATGGTTTAATGAAACACAGTCAACATGGATTTACCCAAGGGAAGTCTTGCCTCACAAATCTGCTTTATTTGTTTGAAGGGGTTAATAAACATGTGGATATAGGTGAACTGGTAGATGCAGTGTATTTGTTATACTCCTCATGAAAATCCAAAGTCCCTCATGAGAGGTTTCTAAGAAAACTAAAAAGTCATGGGATAGGAGGGGATGTCCTTTTGAGGATTACAAACTGGTTAAAAGACAGGAAACAGAGAGTGGGATTAAATGGACAAATTTCTCAGTGGAAAAGGCTAAACAGTGATCTATACATGGACCGGTGCTTTTCAATATATTTATAAATGATCTGGGAAGGAATATGACGAGTGAGGTAATCAAATTTGCAGATGATACAAAATTATTCAGAGTTAAATCACAACAACCTCAAGGGAGGTGAGAGAAGCCTGGGCAGAGCCAGTGACTGAGTATTAAATTGGGGCAACTCGAGGAAATAACTTTGGGAAATGTCTGGACTGCACTGAAAGCTAATTAAAAGTCTCTGAAATTAATAGCTCAAACCACAATTGAAGCTAAAAATCAGACGAAGATTAACAATAATTTGATTGGAACATTTAACCTTAAGATTGAAAACCATGAACAAAGATTTTTGTAAAGTCTGATACAGTAATCGGGAAACGATTGGAAAGAGTTGAAAATAATCAATGAATATTGAACTTAAGGATAATAAATTTTCCTGTCGTCAGAATGATACCACCAGCTGAATTATTCAAAATATATATGAAAGATTTTGAAAATTCCTGAGTCAGCGCTACCAGTGTGCACTAAGGCATACTATCTACCCCAATCGGGACCTGAGGGTGAAGAGAGGCATAATCCATCTATGGATATTTCCGAATTGTTAGAGTTGTCAGTAGATACAGAAATTAAATAGAGGATAGTAACATTTGCATTTATATCTGATCGTAATTACATTTTGAAATTGTTCTTATGGAATAGATTAGCCTCTTTTTATGGTGCTCAAGTCTGGATATATCCTGATGTGGTTAAGATAACACAGCAACATAGGAAAGAGTTTCTAGCAATGAGAGAAAGGGTCCTTAATTTAGGTGCCCGATATATTTTAAAATATCCAAGCAAATGCTGTGTTAGATATTTAAATACCTAACTATGTATTTTTCGAGCCAGATCAATTAAAGGAATTTCTGTTGGGCTACTCACAAAGAGCTCCCGGAGAGGGATCGACAATAGTAAATAGGCAAGCTCTCCTATCTTATACTTATGTTGTATTGCTTACTGCTTTCGCTTAGAATTCTTTTGCCCCCATAATTCCTATATTTAGGTACATATCCTTAGTATGATAAAGTACGTTTTGATGCCTGTAATGTTATAAAATAATATGAAGGATTATAACCCGTATTCCATTTAGAAGAATTCCATGTAATTATGTGAAATTTGAAAATTAAAAAAAAATCTCATGAGAGGTCTAGAACGGGTAGATGTGAATCGGTTATTTACTCTTTCGGATAATAGAAGGACAAGGGGGCACTCCTTGAAGTTAGCAAGTAGCACATTTAAAACTTTTTCTCTCAACACAATTAAGCTCTGGAATTTGTTGCCAGAGGATGTGGTTAGTGAAGTTAGTGTAGCTGGGTTTAAAAAAGGTTTGGATAAGTTCTTGGAAGAGAAGTCCATTAAGTGCTATTAATCAAGTTGACTTAGGGAATAGCCACTGCTATTACTGGCATCAATAGCAAGGGATCTACTTAGTGTTTGGATACTTGCCAGGTACCTGTAGCCTGGATTGGCCACTGAGCTTGATGGACCCTTGGTCTGACCCAGTATGGTAGTTTCTTATGTTCTTAATGTATTTGTGCATGATTTGCCATATGTGTGCATGCTGCTTGTTATATTTACATGCATTTTATAACCTGCAGACATATCTACATAGGTTATGAAATACCTGAGTAGATTTCACACAACCGCGTACACGCTTATTATGGGCACATGCACAAGTGTATCCCCTTAATGTGGACAAGTGGAAAGCGATGCACATAAGGAAGAGCAACTCAAATTATAGCTCTGCAATGCAAGGTTGCACATTGGGAGTCACAATCCAGGAAAAGGATCTAGATATCGTAAATAATATTTTGAAATCTTCTGCTCATTATGTGACAGCGGCCAAGAAAGTAAATAGAATGCTAGGAATTATTAGGAAAGGAATGAATACCAAAACAGAGATCATCATATTGCCTCTGTATCACTCCATGGTGAGACCACACCTTGAGTATTGTGTGCACTTCTGATTGCCACATTTCAAAAAAGATATTTAGAAAAGGTAGAGAAGGGCAACCAAAATGATAAAGAGGATGGAAAGGCTAAAGAGACTAGAACTCTTCAGATTGGAGAAGAGACAGCTGTAGAGAGATATGATAGAGGCCTATAAAATAATGCATGGAGAAGAAAGGGTAAACGTGAATTGGTTGTTTACTCTTTCAAAAAGTACAAAAACGAGGGAACACACAATGAAGTTACTAGGTAATACATTTTATACAAATAGGAGAAAATATTTTTTTACTTAATGCATAAACTCTGGAATTTGTTGTTGGAGGATTTGGTAAAAGTTGTTAGTGTTCCTGGGTTTAAAAAAAGTTTGGACAAGCTCCTGGAAGAAACGTCCATAAACAATTAAGATGGATATGGGGAAATACAAGCGCTTATCCCTGGGATAAGCAGCATGGAATCTATCAAACTTTTAGGATCTTGCCAGATACTTGTGACCAGGATTGGCTATTGCTTGAAATAGGATATTGGGCTTGATTAATCTTTGGTCTGTCCCAGTATAGCAAATCTTAGAAAGGGATTCATTTATTTAAGTGTTTTATATACCGTCATTCCATGTAAGAATCACTAGTTCATAACAGTGTACAGGTTTGACACTCATAAATAAATGGTGAAATACAGTGGGAGGCACACATATATAGAGGTAGTAAACTAGGTAATAATTTAGAGGCAAGGGGGCCCTTCAAGGCAGATACAATATAGGGTAGTATAAAAGGGTTAAAGGGGGTTAGTGTTATGGGGGTATTGTTCAGGACATATTTTTGATAACTGGCTCATGGTGAATTGGAGGTTTCTGTCAAACAGTAGGCATTTTTTAATAGCCAGGTTTTCAACTCGTTCTTAAATTTTTAAATGTCTGTTATTGTTCATAGGTTCTCTGCATAGAGTTCCATAGTTTTGGGCCAGCAATTGATATCGCTCTCTCTCGTTTGTGTTAAATGAGAGTTTCTTCTGTTTGGGATTTCTAGGAGTCTTTGTTTTGCGATCTGAGCATTCGTGGGAGAATATGTGGTTTAAATATTATTCCCATTAGATTGTTGTTCTGATTAAAGTTATTGAATATTATTGTAAGTACTTTGGAAATTATTCTTGATTGTACAGGAAGCCAATGCAGGGCAATCAGAGTAGGGGTGATGTGGTCGTATTTCCTTGTTCCAGACAATAGTCTAGCAACAGCATTTTGTAGTAGTTGCAGAGATTTTAAGTGACTAGTCGGGATGTATGGCATAACTGATGCATAAGTATTGTTACATATATAACCCCTTTCTACGCATACACATATTCTGTCATTGCTATTTCTTGTGTTTCCATTTATGGATTGCTCCTGCAACAAGCTTGAGGATATTTACATGAAAATGAACAAAGATATGCCAACAACATAACATATAATCAATATAATACGAATAATAAAACACAATAAACTAATATGTAAAACCTACCAGAACAAAGAAGGTCAGACAAAACCTCTAGGATAATTCTACTTGAGAGCAAGTTGGGCTATACAATTCTTATATAAATCAAGCTCTATTTTAAGGAAACACAACATTAAAGTATCCTGCCACAAGTTAATTTATTGCTTTCACAAATTGCAAGCAGGCATAAGCATTTATTTATTTTTAAGGAAAACTTGGTTTCCCCAGTGGAAAAAGTACTTGTGCAGTAAAGAATTCCACCACAAGTTATTTTTATGAAATTAAGACTAAATTTTGCATACAGGTATGACAACTTTCTGATGTACAGTTTTGTTACACATAGCCCCTCCTCCCCTCCCCCAAACCAAGAATCATCATGAAGTGTAGTAAATTAAACACAAAGTTCAGTTCAGACAGGTATGGGTGAAAAACTATTAAAACTGGGAAAGCAGAGTAGCTTACCTGTAACAGGTGTTCTCCTAGGACAGCAGGATGTTAATCCTCACATATGGGTGATATCATCAGATGGTGATATCACATGGGTGATATCATCAGATGGTGATATCATCAGATGGAGCTGGTATGCTGCTATACGTGCTACCAGCATGGACTCTTGATAGACCTTCTTCTCTAAGGTGTCCAAGAATCGTTGCTCCTTTCCTGGTGGGCAGAAGAATGAGGTTTTTGTTTTTGAGCTTTCTTTTGAGCGGATTCTACAACTACCAAATGATGAGGTAGTTGGGGTTTCTGTTACCCTGGAGCATGCTGCACTAAATAAAAGGGCAAAATACTCTGATAGACAGGCCCTGTTGGCATATAGACCTAAAAAACAAGAACCCAACTTAGTGTGTGTGCTTAAACAGACTACAGCATTTCAAGCTATTGCCAAGTCCATTAGAACACATTGGCACATATTGGGCATTCATGATGTGTTTCAAGAACCTCCAATGATTGTTACCTCTAGGGGTAGCAACATCAGAGACTATCTAGTACATGCCCAGTCACGTACACCATTGAACCGAGAAGTGGTTGGACATTTTAAATGCAACCAGTGTGGCCATTGTGACACTTGTATAGAGGGGGATGAGTGGCAAGATCCGGTGTCTGGTTATAAAATCAGGAGGAAAACACACACTACCTGCAATTCCAGCTATGTAATATATGCTTTATGGTGTAGTTGCCCTAAAGTATATATTGGAAGAACAACACGAAATATAAAAATCAGATTGAATGAACGTAAATCTCGATTACAGACACGGACATTAACTGCTCCAATAGTTCCACACTGTGTTCAAAATGATATTCGTTTTCACAGATAAAATGGACTATCATAGATCAAGTAACAATTTCCTCGCGGGGTGGTGACCGCAAACATTTATTGGATGTAAGGGAAGCTTATTGGATTTTTACTTTGGATACACAGTCCCCAAGGGGATTAAATGAAGATCTGGAGTGGAATACCTTGTTGTGAGATTATGTTAATTCGTAAAATCCACGTAAGCACGCTGTACAGCATCTTTGATGATTGGTCGAATTTGAAGCAGCTTTGTGTGAATAAAAGAGAAACACCGCTTTGGGCTTTAAATTAAAATGGCGACCATGTATTTGGCGATTTAAAGTGTGTGAAGACGCCGAACAATTTTCAAATGGTGGATTAAAACTGCTGTCCCCTGATGAAGAATCCATGATTCGAAACGAGGCCTTGTCGGGATATGGACATGGAGTTAACAGCTTAAACGTGCACAGATAAGTGATGGGAAAGTTCCCTGTTGTAAAATTGAAAAAATCATGTGTCTGCGTTACTGAGAATTGTTCCGGTGCTTGTTGAAAAATAGGAGGTTCAATGAAGCCCTATTGCGGGTGAAAAAAATCCCTTCAAAAAAACCCCTAAACACAGATAAGTGACGGGGAGGTTCCCAGTTGTAAAACTGCAAAGAAATTGCGTGTCGGCGTTATTGAGAATTGTTCTGGACTTCTTGAAAAATAGGAGTTTTGAAAATAAACCCAATTGTGGGTGGAAAAATTTTTGAGGAAAAGTTTTAAACTATTTTTCATTAAATTCAATCACGTTAAAAATAGAAAAAATATTCACGGGTTGGAGGAGGTTGGTTCGTGATTAAAAATGCCATACATTGCTGGATACAATGAGATGAAATTATATGAAACCTTCCTCTTCTTCCCCAAAAATTTTTTTTTCACCTTGGTGGTGAATAAATAATTGTGTTTGATAGTGGTTTTGAAACAATGAGAGATTTTTTTCTCCTGATTGCAAAAAGTCAGAAAAATTCATTGAACATTGATCTAAGGTGATATCAGGTTATGTGCACTAAATAAGTGGCATTTGTTCTCCGATTCACTGTTGGGACTGAGCAGGGATGTTCCCACATTCGTTGTTGCAATTCTAAGAGGACTTGATGGATTGGGATAGCCATAATTTCCTTCGGCGCATCCACAAACTGCAGTACTTCTAGAGCCTTATTTCTAGTATCCTCCTCTGTGATCAATTCAAAAGGGAATTGTATCTGCCATTTCTTTGATAAAATTTGTAAATGACAAATCTTCTGGAGGGGATTTCTTTCTCTCCTCTGGTGGAGAGGGCTGTGATTGCAGTTCCTCTGACTCCGTGTCCATGTCAACATCCTTCCAAGGTGTATATTGAGGATGATAAGGGGAGTCTGTGTCCTCTGGTTGGACATGATGCTTTGATTTAAATGCAGCTTTTGTTGGGATGTGTTTTGGCATCGTTGGAAGTGAGGGCATCAATGGGGAATCGATGGGCCTTGATGGCATCGGTGGAAATCGATGCCTTGTATCCCCCGATGGACCTGGATGGATTGGCATTGATGTATCTTCGAAAGGCATGAGGATGTCTTCGGAACTCGATGTTGATGAAGCCCTGATGGTCCTGGGGCAGAATTGGAGTCTCCACCGTCCTCCTCCAATGATCTGGGAACCGGGATGGCTGGAGTCACCGGTGGGTGTATCGGCATCGATGGCGTCGATGGCTGCATCGATGGGATTGTGCCGGAGGAAAGGCTTGTAGTAAGGCATTGAGTCTATTCAGCAAAGGCTGAAAAATTGACTGTTCCAATGCCGGTACCTATGGCACTGTCAGAGGCTGTAAGTTCCTCAAAGCCTCGACGGCGGCCTGTTGGACTAAAGTAGTCACTTCTTCCCTTGAAATCGTGGCAGTGTCCACTGCCACTGGGGAAGGTACTGCTGGCGCTATTGGCACTTCCACGATGATTCGTGGTGGCACATCCTCTGACACCAAGCCCGGTGGAGAGCACCGCAGTTCCTCGTGTACAGCCAGTGGAGTTGGCTCTAGTACATGGACCTTCTTAGGCATCGGCTCGATGGATTTCGATCCTGACGTCGATGGTTTACCATCCGCTGGGCTGATGGATCGATGGCGATGCCACTTCTTTTCCCCGATGACTCTTCAATACTGAAGACGATGCTATCGATGATAACGATGGTGCCGGTGACGGACGGTCATCAGCTCGTGTTTCACCTCGATGTTTAGTTACTGAGGGAGGTGTTTCTCTTGGGGACGATGTTGACGATGACGATGGAATCTTTTTGAACAATTCTTCCATCTTATCTAAACGGGCATGCCTGCCCTTCGGTGTCATCTGGGCACAGGTTGAGCAAGCCTGGACGTCGTGGCCTTCTCCAAGGCACAGAACACATACATAATGTGGATCAGTAATGGACATAGTCCGGTTGCAATCCGGACATTTTTTAAACCCAGAGGCCATGATAAAAGTTATGGCCTAATAACGGTCGATGACCGGCGAGAATCGACGGTGAGGTGACCGGAATCGATCAAAAACTATCTGAAAAATGTACTCACCAAGACTATGTCGAAGGGAGACCCAATTATGAGAAAAAATGTGACTGGAAATGTGAATGAAAAAGTTTTCTTCCCTTGAGAAATGTGAGGGAATTCTTTTTCCAGAGCTCCTGAACTGCTTTGCTACAGCAAGGCGGAAAAAAAAAAGAGACTGAAGGGAGACCCCTGTGGCTGAGAATATCCTGGCATGCTGGGCATGCTCAGTAGGCCCACAGTGCCAGTCAAAAGTTTCTAGAAACTCTTGACAGAAGTTTTCCGTACCAGGGCTCCATCTGATGATGTCACCCATATGTGAGGACTATCATCCTGCTTGTCCTGGGATAAAGACTGATACTTCACGCATATCCAGCATAGCTCTCTGCTTCAACAGCAGGGGGAATGAAGAAAGTGGATCTATATACAGACAACAACCAACAAGGACTGAATTACATAGTCTGGGTAAACAAATAAGCATGGGTGTAGCTTGCTTATTGCAGCGGTTAATACCCCTAACTAATTAAGCTAGATATTTCACTTAGATGCAGTTCCAACTCTGCTCTCTACATTAATGGTGGGGGTGGAAGGGAAATAGAACAAAAGGTTACTAAGAGCCAAGAGTAACAGATAAGTATGAGAAGAAGAAAAAAGTGCAAAGCTTGCTGGGCAGACTGGATGGGCCATTTGGTCTTCTTCTGCCGTCATTTCTATGTTTCTATGTCATTTTGGCCCCCCCCCCCCCCCAAAAAAAAAAAAATCTTCTGTCTAGAGATGTCACTGATTTTATGTGACCTTGAGCATTAGTACAAGAAGGATTAAGGGGGAGATGCTGGAAAGGCACACAAATGCATTAGCCCCCGGGCACCGGAGACCCTTAGTAAGCCACTGGGTGCAAACCATATGGGGCTGCAAGCGGCGGCAAAGAGGAGTGGAGATTTGGTGGGCCGCGAGCAGTGCCCAACCTGCTCGCGACCCAGAAAACCACACAGCCAGTTGCGTGTTCGAGAATGATGTAGGAGTCGGGGCCGAGACTGGAGGGAGGGAGGGGGCGCGCAAGGGAGAAGGCTCGCCTAGGGCGCCTAATCCCCTTGTACCGGCCCTGCACACCATTATAAAAGTGGATCTCGTGCCCAGGAGAGGGAGGCTGGCTGGCAGGCAGGCAAGCAGGCAGGACTAGTACAATATATTTTACTGGAGGTAAAGGGGTTAAATTAACTTCTGATGTGGCACTTCAGCTTGACTGCAGTTGTCAGTTTGCTTCTATAATGTCACTGACCATTATGAAGACATCTAACTGATATCAAACACATTGCATTGGCCACAGATGGTTCGTTGCACAATTGCATTCCTTTGTCCTTAGTACTTTAGCAGCGGCTAAGTACTAAGGATAAACAAATGCAATGCACGTAATTTGCTGGAATCTTGTTTAATCATTATTTAATAACTAGCATATAAAACCTTTATTTTAGTATCCTCAACCTAGATCTAGCTAATGCTACTGACTCTGAATCATCTTCCATGAGAAGCTCATGAGGCCTTGGTTTGAGATTTATTGCAAGGCTTCTCAAATCTCTCCTATTGACCCCTTAAGGCAGTTGGGTTTTCAGGATATACAACATGAATGTAATGAAAAGAAAAAACGAAATATCCTAAGCCTCTAATATATGCACATTTATCTTATGCATATTTATTGTGGATATCCTGAAAACCTAACCAACTGTGTCACCAGTATAGGTCTGGGATGTTTTCATTTAAGGAAAAGTCCTATGAACTCTTAATTGGGTTTATGGGTTAAGATGGGACAGGGGCATAATTGATCATAAACCCTTGTGACTAACACCTGGAGGATGCTCCATTGATCCTGTTTCCTCCTAAGAAGTGACCGCCACCAGTCAATAGTTCTGGTACAAAAGTGACATGCACAGCTACTGCCTAAAACACTGCCAATATGTGATGTTTCATCATGACAGATGAACTACAATAACTTATATCAATGTGACTAATCTCAAGGCTTACCTTTGAAGAATCATTTTAATAATAAACCAATCCAAAATAAAAATGTGTGGTTGCTTTCAAAGGCTAGGTAATCTTTAAGGCCTGAAATTTACTTCCATTATGTGCCCATGAGAAAAGACTTAAAAAAATATTAAGCTGTTAATTTCTGCTTATTTCTAATCTAGCAAGTAATTGTTTGAGAGAATGTAGCTCACAGAACACAAGCTGTGCTAAAATTTACACAGCAGGGCAAGAATTCTCACAACAAATTTTTTGGTGGCCACAAAAGCATCTGTTGGTGATTGAATTTGAGAAATGGTTCTAAGCAAAACAGAAAAAAGTAGACAGATCAGCATCCTCAATGTTATACACAAAAGTACATGGGTCACTATCCTAACTGAAAACAAATGGAAAAGCTTATGCTAGGGGGGTCAACATACCACTACCATTACACTGCTCCTTAGAGCATGGCCACATCTAGAACAATTATTCCATGTTTAACAAAGCAAAATTTCATTTCTGAAATTCTGAAACAGCTCTATAAGTTCACACAAAAATAACTGCACAGGAAATCTCCTGAGACACATGGACGATTTCCACGGCAATCGGTTTGAGATGTCAGATCCAAACTCTTTCCAGGATTAAAAACAATTGTGCTCGTTAAGGGGGAAATTCTCAAAATGCCCACACTGCTGCAAAGTCTGCCAGAACTTTTCATGTAGGCATTCCAGGGATACCCAAAGCACGGCAACTGCATAAAAAAACATAAGAATGAGTTCAGGGAAAAAGTTTTGAAAATAGGGGTTATGGTTATAAGTGCTTCTCCATTATTAAAGAAAGTAAATGTATTCCTTTTAATTTAAAAAAAGGTGAAAATTTAGGAATATATATTGGAATACAAATGAGATTTTGAAATAAGAACTGAAGTGAAAGCAACAGAACCAAAGATTAAGCGTTAGCTAGCACATCTGCTTTAATACTAGCACAAAATCTATTTGTTTTGTCAACATATAAAATAACTATATCTATCTATATCTATACACACAAACACAAAGTGTACCAAGAAAATGTAAACATAAAATTCTATGGAGCTAGTCAGGTTAATTCAGGGGTAGGTAATGCTGGTCCGAGTGCCACAAACAGGTCTGGTGTTGAGGATATCCTGAATAATTTATTCATGAAGTATGTTTGCATATTCATTGTGGATATCCTGAAAACTAGGCAAGCTGATGGCACTTGAGGACCAAAGTTGCTTTTACTCCTGTGCTAATATGTTAGAAAATATAAATCTTAGCAGGAAACGGTGATGCACCCAACCATCAAGATGTCAGTCAAGATAAAAGGAGGAAGGGTATACTCAACTCAAAATGTCCATGGTATTTGCAAAAAGTGCATTTTAGTTTTATTAAACAGTACTTGTGGGCATGTTACTGTTTATCTTATGAACAGAAATCCCCCGACACAGGCCGTGTTTCGTAAGAACTGCATCAGGAGGGAACCTTACAAAGCCAAAACTTCTCCGGTCAAATAATGATTTAGATGCTAAGCTCTTATCTAAAACAATTAGCAGTCTGGCTGACATGGACCAGGGTTTCCAGTGTCAGGGGGGATCGTTGACTCCTGTACATAAGATATTGCCTGCATGCTGTCATGCCACAAAAACTGTTTAATAAAACTAAATGAACTTTTTGCAAATGCCATGGACATTTTGGGTTTTCACCCTTCCTTCTTTTATGTTGACAGAAAACATAACATCTCCATAAGTTGACCCACTGCAAGTTCCAGCAGATTTTGTGCAATACCAGGGGTCAAGTTAAACTCTGAGGCAAAAGAATCAGTTGAAAGCTTTTCTCTGTTATTCCATTAACTAAATATGGTAGTCCCTTTCATAGTTGACTATCACTCAGATGCTCTCGCCTATAGCTGGAAGCATCTCGCTTGAGTCAGATATATCCAATATCACAAATGATAGCTTGGACCATGAATCAGTTTAGGAGGAAGAATGAGAAGGTCCGACATGCTGCAACTTGGCATTTCTTCAAAGCCTAAAAAATTGACTTTTCATTGCTTTATACTTTTTCTTTTAAGTCTCCACACTCCCTCCCCCTTTATCTCTATGCTCTTGTCTCCCTATTTCCTGCACATTTAAGTTCAGTGCTGAATAGTAGGTACTGTTCTTTGAAATGTCCCAGGAGTCACAAGGCCAGTCTTATTTGTAAGAAACAGGAACCTCTGATTTCACTTTCTAAAGTTGCATTGCTTTAAATAAAACGTACAGTTTTCAGGGACTTAACTGAGAACATTAACTTTGTTTAAACACACCACTATAAGGAAAGCAATATGGGGACCAGATTTGGTGTTACAGCATTATGGAAAAACTTTCCTACAAACAAATGATTGTTAGGGAGCAGTGGGGTCTGTGCAAATGTCCCTGACTACCTCTTTTCCCAACTCCTCCCACCAATAATCACACTAAAGTGAGAGAGAGTGTGAGTGTGTGTTTGTGGAGGGGGGGGGCTTCAGTAGGCTTGTTTCTCCTTTGCCTTTTCTTTTAAAAACAAAGCAGAACATGTGTAAGGTAAAGGTCGCTTCAGGTTAATCAGATTTTAAATGCCACCATAAAGCATTCCATTTGACAATGAGCTTGTACATTTGTATATAGGAGGAGAAGACAGATCCTACCCCTTAACTGTAGGAAGATATAAAATTTAATTTCTTGCCTGTCATGCTCTAACTCTTTCTGATGCTTTCTAGTAACAAGATATTAAACTTTTGCAGTGAATTAGGAATATGATTTACTTCAGAACAGCTAGCTCTCTGGCATACTATAATGTTCTTGCAGTCTAATATCTTGATTTACTAGGTTTTTTCTTTCTCAGACACAGAATGGAAGAAAAGACTCAGTAAATAAAGACCCAAGTTAAAACCAGTGTTACTAATTAGTAAATTAAGATGTACCTTGGTCCGAATGGGGTTATTTGAATCTATACTCCTCCTAAGTTGTGTGCTATACAGAGCAACTCCTAGCACCACACATCTGCTCATGCATTTCCAGTGCAAAGTCCATGCAACAGAGTAGATTTCCTCTTAGGTAAAACAGGACCTAGATCATGAAAGTTTAATGATGATTTTTTTTCAGAGAGCAATTTGGACCATAAACACAATCAAAACTTTCCTATCTATAAAGAGAAAGTAAGTAAGAAAAAAAAAGTGTAAATGTTAACATATGTCTTTAAAAAATAAATTGTGATATTTTGGAAGAAGAACTCTTTGCAAAATCTTGTTTTTCTAATCTTCACTGATATGCATTACCAGGGTCTAGTCAAAGTAAGTTAAGCATAAACTATAGCCACTGTGTGCAGACATCATGAATATTAAGTGCAGATATCCTGAAAACTAGAACTATTGTTGGCCTGGGGGGTGAGGGAGAGGGGGGATTGCAAGTGTTTGACACCTCTGATCAAGATTAAACTCTCAAAACGTATTGCCATGAAGACTTATTGCTCGCATTTTAAATACATGCACTGAAAAAAACAAAAAATGAACTGTGATAAGAGAATTCACAATAGTACTAACTGTGCACTGCTCCTCATTTCTAACCTAACAAAGAATTGTGCAGTCTTGTAAATCATGTCAATATTATCCATCACATGAATTAAGGCATGATGAAAACAACTTTTCATCAAATGCTGTCACATGTAAGTATTTAGGACTGTTTTCCAAAAGGTTGTTCCACATTTTGTTTAGTCTTTTTTTTTTTTTTTAATTCTAAAACTAGGGTCCATATATACTGGAACCTTCTCTGACAGTTACACGGTGTTAATAGCCTCAAAAATGTTCAAGTTCACAGAGGTGTGACCTCCTTTTCCTGAAATCATTCTACCTGTTCTTCCTCATAATGGGTTCTGCCAGACATTTCAGAATTTGAAGGGCAATATAACCCCAGCTTCAGAAGAAAAATGTTTTGGAACTCAAAAGCTTCCCTAACGCTTCCTGATGCTTTTTCTAAGCATTCAAACAATGAAAAGCAGATGATTTTTTAATTTATTTTTTTTTAACAATGTGGAATTTCTGCTATGAGATGGAAGTCTCTTGTCAAAGGTCTCTCAGAACAGAAAGCTTTTACGGTAAGATCTTAGACTCCCAGTGGGATGTTTATTTGACCTAGGAGCGGAAAAATGGAAATCCCACACTAGAAACAGATGGATTTCTCTATGTTCGAGGATGCAAATGAAAGGAGAGGAAAAGAGTATTAATAATAATTCAATAGCTGTAGGAATACACAATGCACTCAAGACTGTTGTGATGGTAGTCTAAGCACAAGTACTATTTATGAAGGCACTTTAGGAACACAGATTTAGTGTAGTAGATGGACAAGTAAAAATTTGGATTAATTAACCATCTCTGCGGTCCTGTAAGCTGACTTTCTAAGGGAAAACGCCATCTGATATTTCCCTTTGAAAATCCAGAGGCACCTAGTGCTGTGGGGATTCTTTACCCCATATGGTCTGCATGTGTAAAATATGCAGGGTAAGGCCAACAGAGGGATTTCAAAATGAAATACCTTCCCTAACTCCACGCCCTCCAGAGCTTCTCCTTTTCCCTACAGAGGGGCCTTCTCTGAGGATAATCACCTGTTTACCTGTGGAGAATCCCTCTGAAAATTCCCCTCCTGTATAAAACCTTTTCCTTTCCTCTGTCAAATGTTTTACAGATTGTTCATCAATGTTTAACTCAGGGTTCTAATAGGAGAAAGTGTGTTCAGTTTTGAAGGACAGAGATGGATTTGATGTTGATGAACAAAGCTGTTAGGATCAAGATATAGAGGTTCGGTGGGGATAGGGGAAGACAACCATCACTCTCATATTTAGGCTTTGAAGCAATATTGTGAACAGGTAGTGAAAAGCATGTAAATGCATGTCAGACTCAGCATTTTAATGTAAAGCATAATGCATCTTCCACAGTGTAGGCAGTATTCTAATAGTCATACTGGAGAGAAAAATGGGTTCTCTGTAGGCAACTAAACCTTTCACTGGACCAACTTAAGAACAATCTAGAAATACTACAGGACATGAGCTTCTTAGATCACAAGTCCTCCCTAAAGTGTCACATCTGAAAAAGGGATCTATATGATTTATTCTTATGCTGGTCGCAGTCTACAAAGAATCCAGTGCAAAAAAGAATGTGAAGCAGTTTTGGGCTGACTTGACCCCTTCTTTGTTGCTTACTATGGAGCGCTTTAACATAAGAAAGTTCTTGATGTCTCTGCCATATAAATATATAAACACTTTACAAGAAATATGATTTCCATTTTAAAGATTGTATACATTTTTACATATCAGGTATCAAGAACTTTTAACTTTATTTCCTAATATAACTACCATGATTTTACGATTTGTGTTTTGATATGCAGAAGACTGGCTACCTTTTCTCTTGGTACTGCCTACTTTATTCCATTTGTTAACAGACATTTTCAGCAATCATATATAGATTTAGATGCAGATATAGTTTGTAACAAAGCATGGGTGGGTAAACCTTTTGAACTACAGTCCCCTTTCCATTCAGGCAATTGGTTGGGGTCCCCAAGATATCTTACTTCACACACACACACACACACACACACACACACACACATATATATATATATATACATACACATACACACAGTAGCTTGCAAATGTATTTGACTTCCTAAAGGTCAGCAGATATGTGGATTACACATGACACTTATATAGATTGTTCCAGACAGTATGTTTATTGCAAACCAGTATGCTCTTAAAGTAAATGTTCAGTCATAATTCATTATTTCTCTGCATTTTTTGTAAAATAAAATTAAAAACTGAAAAATGCTTGCATAAGTAATTAACCCCTGTGCTGTGGAACTCCGAGTTTAAATAGATGAAAGATGTTGCTCTAACAATTGGCCTCTACCTGTGAATCATTAAAAAAGGTCAGCTTTTCTGGATAAAAGACCCCCTAATTCCAGTACCATTGGTCAGACTGCAAAACTAATAAGAGAAAATATTTTAAAAACTAATAAGAGAAAATATTTTTTTACTCAATGCATAATTAAGCTACATAATTCTTTGCCAGAGGATATAATGAAAGCTTTTAGTATAGCTGCATTTTAAAAAGGTTTGTACAAGTTCCTGGAGGAAAAGTCCATAACCTATTAATAAGGGAGAGTTGCAGAAATTCACTGCTTCTTTTTGGGATAAGCATCTTGAATTCTACCTAACCCTTGGGATCCTACCAGGTATATGTGACCTGGCTTGGCCACTGTTGGAAACAGGATACTGGGCTTGATGGACCTTTGGTCTGACCTAGTATGGCAAGTCTTATGTTCTTATGTAATCTTAAAGAAAGCTGTGAAAATTTAGATCAAAGAGCATTTTAAGGAAATTAAAGATAAAGTTACAGATATTCACAAGATAGGAAAAGGTTACAAAATAATATCCAAGTGCTTTATAGTCCCAGTGAGCACTGTTTGATCAATTGTGAGGAAATGGAAGCTGCATCATACTACCTAGACATTGCTTAGACAAGGTCGTCCCTCAAAACTCAGAGTGACAGCAAGAAGGAAACTTGTGAGGGAAGCCACAGAGGCCAACAATCACTTTGAAGAGCTACAAAGTTCAGTGGCTGAGACTGGAGTGGAGGTGCACCAGTCTACTCTATCAAGAGTTCTGCATACAACTGACCTGCAGGGGAGAGTGGCTAGAAAGAAGCCATTACTGAAGAAAAACCACATCCAAAGCACGTCTGGTGTTTGCCAGAAAGCAGTGACCCAGCTAAAATGTGATATATGGTTTTGGGGTCAGATGAGAAAAATTGAATTTTTTTGGCCAAAATTCAACATGCTATGTGTGGCGCAAACCTAACACTGCCTATTCCTCAGCAAACACCATCCCAAAAGTAAAGTAAGGGAGTGGCAGCATCATGTTGTAGGTACGCTTTTCTTCAGCAGGGACTGGGCATCTTTTTAAATGATCTGGTGTGCTTTTACTAGTTTGGCAAGATCAAACTTTACTGATGTATATCAGTGCTGGATGCAGTCAGCTATCTAGTTGGAGAGAGTGCACTTTGACAGATGGGGCACCCAATCAATTAGGGTCAATGGAGATGAAATGCTGTGAAACCTAATGATGCAGCAGATAGAGCAGCTTTTAAACTAAAACAAGGGGGAAAGCCAACCGTTACTTAGCAGTGAATGGTTCGGAAGAATATATCTTTGAAGGATACTAATGTAACAGGAGAGTTAGGGCATCCCAACAGAGAGGTTCCAATAAAAGCAAATGTAGTTCATGTGCGTATAAGAAAAGAATTACCTGAGCTAAAGAATTCCAAATTATCCCTATCAACTGAAAAGTAGGTTGTTAATACAAACAAAAAACACACTTTGAAAATGTCTGTATGCCAATGCCAGAAGTCTAAAAAGTAAGATGGGAGAGTTAGAGTGTATAGCAGTAAATGATGGGATAGAAATAATGGACATCTCAGAGACCTGACGGAAGGAAGATAACCAATGGGACAGTGTTGTATCAGGGTACAAATTATATCACAACGATAGGGAGGATAAACTTGGTGCGGGTGCGGCACTTTATGTCCGGGAGGGTATAGAGTCCAACAGGATAAAGATCATACCAGAGACTAAATGCTCAGCAGAATCTCTATGGGTAGAAATCCCATGTGTGTTGGATAAGAGTATAGTGATAGGAGCATACTACCGTCCACTTCGCCAAAATGGTCAGATAGATGATGAAATGCTAAGAGAAATCAGGGAAGCTAATCAATTTGGCAGTGCCGTAATAATAGGAAATTTCAATTACTCCAATATTGACTGGGTAAAAGTAACATCAGGACATGCTAGAGACAAAGCATGTCCTGATGTTACTTTTACCCAGGATTTAGTGAGAGAGGTAATGGTGGTGGGGCCACTTGGAAATAGTGATCATAACATGATCAAATTTGAACTAATGCTGGAAGTGGGACAATATGTAAACCTACAGCTCTAACACTAAATTTTCAAAAGGGAAACTGATAAAATGAAGAAAATAGAAAAAAATTGAAAGATGCAGTTGCAAAGGTTGAAAGTGTACAACAGGCATGGACACTGTTTAAAAATACAATCTTGGTAGCACAGTCCAGATGTATTCCATGCATTAAAAAAGGTGGAAGGAAGGCCAAACTATTACCAGCATGGTTAAAAGGTGAGGTGAAAGAGGTTATTTTAGCCAAAAAAAAAAAAGCTTAAAAAATTGGAAGAAGGATCCATCTGAAGAAAAAAGGAAAAAAGCATAAGCATTGTCAAGTGTAAAACATTGATAAAGCAGGCTAAGACAGATTTTGAAATGAAGTTGGCTATAGAGGCAAAAAATCATAAAAACTTGTTTAAATATATCCAAAAAGCAAGAAACCTGTGAGGGAGTCGGCTGGACCATTAGATGACCAAAGGGTTAAAGGGGCTCTTAGGGAAGATAAGGCCATTGCAGAAAGACTAAATGAATTTTTTGCTTCCTTGTTTACTAATGAGGATATTGGGGAGATACCAGTTCCGGAGATGGTTTTCAAGAGTGATAAGTCAGATGAACTGAACCAAATCACTGTGAACCTGGAAGATGTAGTGGGCCAGATTGACAAACTAAAGAGTAGCAAATCACCTGGACCGGATGGCATGCATCCCAGGGTTCTGAAGGAACTCTAACATGAAATTTCAGATCTATTAGTTAAAATTTGTATCCTATTATTAAAATCATCCATTGTCCCTGAAGACTGGCTAATGTAACCCCAATATTTAAAAAGGGCACCAGGAGCGATCCAGGAAACTATAGACCAGCGAGCCTGACTTCAGTGCCGGGAAAACTGTGGAAACTATTCTAAAGATCAAAATCACAGAGCATATAGAAATACATGGTTTAATGGAACATCGTCAACATGGAATTACCCAAGGGAAGTCTTGACTCACAAATCTGCTTCATTTTTTTGAAGGGGTTAATAAACATGTGGATAAAGGTGAACTGGTAGATGTAGTGTATTTGTTATTTAACTACTCTGAATAATTTTGCATCATCTGCAAATTTGATAACCTCACTTGTCGTATTCCTTTCCAGATCATTTATAAATATATTGAAAAGCACCGGTCCAAGTACAGATCCCTGAGGAACTCCACTGTTTACCTTTTTTCATTGAGAAAATTGACCATTTATTCCTACTCTGTTTCCTGTCTTTTAACCAGTTTGTAAACCACGAAAGGAAATTGCCTCCTATCCCAGGACTTTTTAGTTTTCTTAGAAACCTCTCACGAGAGACTTTGTCAAATGCTTTCTGAAAAATGCTTTCTGAAAATCCAAATACACTACGTCTACTGGTTCACCTTTATCCACGTGTTTATTAACCCCTTCAAAAAATGAAGATTTGTGAGGGAAGACTTCCCTTGTATAAATCCATGTTGACTGTGTTCGATTAAAACATGTCTTTCTATATGCTCTTTGATTTTGATCTTTAGAATAGTTTCCACTATTTTTCCCAGCACTGAAGTCAGGCTCACTGGTCTATTGTTTCCCGGATCTCTTCTGGAGCCCTTTTTAAATATTGGTGTTATATTGGCTGCCCTCCAGTCTCAGGTACATTGGATGATTTTAATGATAGGTTACAAATTTTAACTAATAGATAAGAAATTTCATTTTTGAGTTCCTTCAGAATCCTAGGATGCATACCATTTGGTCCAGGTGATTTGCTATAGTTTGTCAATCTGGCCTACTATATCTTCCAGGTTCACAGTGATTTGGTTCAGTTCATCACCCTTGAAAACCATCTCCAGAACTGGTATCTCCCCAACATCCTCATTAGTAAAGCAAACCACTCTGGAAATGGAAAATGTAATAGATCAAAATGGAAAACTCATGAGTAGCAATTAACCAGAACTGGATAGTATTCACTCTAGAATTCTTATAGAACCCAAACATGAAAATACAGACCTATTACTAGTAATCTGTAACCCATCATTTAAAATAGCTACAGTACCTGAAGATTAGGGGGTAGCCAATGTTGCCAATCTTTAACAAAGAATCTAGGGGTGACCTGGGAAACTATAGACTGGTAAGCCTGATGTTGATGCCAGACAAATGGTAGAAACTATCCTTAAAAACAAAATTACTGGTCATCTAGACAGACATGAATGGAGGAAGAGTCAACCTTGGTAAATTAATAATCTGCTAAAATTATTAGATTTTTTGAAGGTGTAGACAAAGATGTAAAAGTGAGCAGGTTAATATAGTTTATTTGGATTTTCAAAAGGCATTTGATGAAGTCCCTCATGAGAGACTCCTCAGGATAGTAGTGTTCTACTGTTGATCGGTAAAATCAATCAAACTGGTTAAAAGACGGGGAAACAGAGTAGAACTATATGGTGAGTTTTCAAAATAGAGAAAAATTAATAGTGGAGTGCCACAGGGGTCTGTACTGTTACATTCATTAATGATGTGACTAATGGAGCAGATCACACAAAATTAATCAAAGTTGTTAAACAGCAGATTGTGAGGAATTGCTGAAGGACCTACACATCTAAATTAAATTTAAGGGTGAAGTGGTGCACACAGGGAAAAATAATCCCAACAACAGGTGCACAAGCTGGGTTCCATATTAGAAATCACCCAGGGAAAGGAGCTAGGAGTCCTTATTAACAATACTTTGAAATTCTCAGCTCAGTATGTGGCAGTGGTCAAAAAGCAAATTTGTTAGAAATTACGGTGGCTATAGAATGCCCACGCTCACTTCCAAAATGTTTGCTTTTTGCTACCATACAGCCTGAAAGTAAAATGCGTTAAAACAATGTTTGCTCCATATTTCTACACGTCCTATCTCGCAAATGACATAATTCCTTAGAAAATGAATTATAAATAAAACATGGAATAGCTTGGTTGGCTAAGTGTCCACCCCTATTATACTTTTATAGCAATCTTAATTACTTAACCAATTACGTGACCAATCACCTTCAAAAGCACAAACCAAGTGGATTGGGCTCCACCTATATTAAACTGTATTGATTCACATGATAGAATAAAATCATCAGTTTCTGTTGGTTCCATCTGCTGGGTAGTGCATTTCAAAGTAAAGACCCAACCATAAGTGCCAAGAAGCTGTCGAAAGATCTCCAGGACAAAGTTGTGGAAAGGCCTTTGAATCAGTATAAAAGAAATGCAAAGTTCTTGAATATTCTCTGTAGCATGATCAAGACAATTATTAAGTGGAGGGTGTACAGCACCACCAAAATGCTGCCTTAGATCAGGTTATCCTTCCAAACTGGATGACCAAGCAAGAAAGAGACCAATCAGGGAGGCAAGCAAGAAGCCAATGGCAACTTTAACAGAACTACAGGCTTCTATGGCCAAGAATGGTCAAAGTGTACCATTCCTCAAGAAAGTCCATTCTGAATCCCATTTGACGTATGTAAAGATAGCTACATTATCTCCTTAGTCTAAGTGGCAAAATATTTTGTCATCTGATAAAACTAATAGAGCTTTATGGTCTGAATGCAAAGTATTACATTTGGCGCAAACCGAACACAACACATTACCCTGCGAACCCTATCACTATTGTGAAGCATGGTAGTGGTGGCATCATGTTATGGAGATTTTCTCATCGTCAGCGACTGGGGCATTTATCAGGATAGAAGGAAACAAAGAATGGAGAAAAGTAGAGAAAAGTACATGAGGAAGAACTGCTGCCTCTACAAGAAAGCTGAAATTGAGATGGAAGTTCACCTTTCAGCATGAAGACGAAGTACACAGCTAAAGCTATAATGGATTTCCTAAAGAACAAAAAGGTAAAATGTCAGATTGGCTTAAATCAGAGCCCAAAACTCAAGCCAATTAAAAATTTGTGGCACGACTTGAATAGTACTATCAATACTCCCCGAAGAATATGACAAAGCTTGAACAGTTCTATAAAGAAAAATAGTCTAATATTGACTAATCTAGTGCAAAGCTGGGAGGCCTATCCCAACATATTCATACTGTAATTGCTACAAAATGTGTTTTGACCAAGTATTGACTCAGAGAGTTGGAAACTTAACTGTTAGATTTTAGTTTTGTTTCTTTGAATGTGCATATACTTTGTCTCACAATAGAACTTTTTCCCCAGACAGGTGTGCAGTATGCTATATTGAGAAGTGGAAAAAATTCCTCATTTAAATGCATGCTAGACTGATGCACTGAGAAAAAATTGAAAAATGTTCAAGGGTATGTAAACTTGATAGCCACTATATTTGGAGAGGAATGAATAATAAAACAAAGAATCTCATCAATTTGCTGTAATGATCCACAGTGTAACTGTACTTTGAGTACTGTGCGTAGTTTTGATTGCCCCCTCTTAAAAAAGGCATAGACGAATTAGAAAAAGTACAGACAAGGGCAACTAAAATGATAAAGGGGATGGAACACATTCCCTTATGATGAAAGGCTAAATAGATTTGGGTTCTTAATCATGGAAAAGAGACAACTAAGAGGAGATATGCAAGTTTATAAAATCATGAATGGGACAGAAAGAATAAATAGTAAAACAATCAGACAATCCAATAAACTAACAACCAGTAAACAAATAGCAGAAAGTATTATTTCACTCAACAACCAAGCAAGCTATGGAATCTGATGCAAGACCATGTGGTCATGGCAACTAGCAAAGCGAGCTTTAAAAGTAGTTTGGGCAAGCTCATGGAGAAAAAGTCCACGAACAATGATTAACCAGGTAGACCTGCAAAAGCCATTGCTTATCCCGGGGCTGAACGACGAAAAATATATTTTTGGGGATATACCGGGTATTTGTGACCCAAACTAGCCACAGTCAGGCTGCTGGACTCAATGGATTTTGGTCTGAGCCAGCATGGAATCTCTTATGTTCTTTTGTGCTTATCAAATTAAAAAACAACCACCCTTTGAAATCCAGTCAGCCACCGGGTGGCTGGCAAAATTAGCCAGACTGATCCAGTTAATTTAGCTGAGGTATTCAGCAGCATATCCGCACTGCTGAATATCCCAGCTATCATAAAGTCAGCTGGATAAACTTAACTGCTCTTTAGCTGTCCTAAAGTTATCCAGCTAACTTTGCTGGATAACAGCGATCTGCCCTGGAAAGCCCCTGGACCACCATTAACAGCAGAATAACTTGTTATATGGCTAAAATGTTCTGTCAGTCTGACAAGATTTTTCAATCCTGGCATTTGTCTGGTTAAGTGCCAAACTTAGACCAAAGCGCTGAATGTGAACCTCTAAGTTTTCTCAGTAGTTGTTTTAGAAAGCCAAGTTAAATATTTTGTATATGGAATAACACACTGTTAGTAGCTGGTAGTCCTAAAGATATATATGCACATCTCTGCTGCTGAAGCCACCAGGTCTTAGGCCTTAATCGACATGTATGCATCTTTGTAACTTTATACCTTGTCATGTTATTCCTTACATAAAAAGGGCAAGGTCAGACTGTTGCCAGAGGAATCCTGCACTCTGGCTAGAAGCAACATTTAGAAAAGCAGAACATTTATTTCCAAGAATTACTCAAGGGCCCTGGTAACCCAAGATTTCTCAGTGAAAGCAACCAAAACTCTGTTTTCAGCTATTTTACAATTTGCTAACATATAATAGTACCCATATTCAGAAAAGGATCCAAAAGAAAAGCAGACAAGTATATGTTGGATAGCCTAACATCAGTTCCAAGAAAAACACTAGAAACTATTATTAAAAAGAGATGGCTGGAAAATTACATAAGAACTTAAGCAATGCCACGCTGGGTCAGACCAAATGGTCCATCAAGCCCAGCACCCTGCCAGTGGTCAATTTAGGTTAATAGCAAGTACCTGACAGATACTAATGGGGAAAGTTATTTTGTGTTGTTCACTCCCAGAAGGGGTAGCAATTCCTAAGTCTGCCTAATTGTTAATCAGTCTGTCCTCTAGAAACTTGTCCAAACCTTTTTTAAATTCAGCTCTACTATTAACGCGGATCACATCTCCCCTGCAACAACATTTCACAGCTAATTTTTGCTTTGACTGAAAAAATACTTTCTAAACCTTGTCTGAAATATGCTACCATAGTATTCTCTCGTCTCAATACTATTTCAAAGGGTAAATAAAATTGTTCTCTATTAAGTTGTTCCACATCAATTAGAATTTTATAAATCTCTATTCTAACCTCTTTTGTTTCTTTTCCAAGCTGAAGAGCCCTAACCCATTTAGCTTTTTAGATAAAGGAGCCATTCTATCCCCTCTTATCATGTTTGTTGCCTCTCTCTGTACCTTTTCTAGTTATGCTACATCTTTGAGATAGGGGAAGCATAATTGTACAATCAGGGGCTGTTCTATAAGGCAGCAGGGTGAGACAACTGCCTCAGGTGGCAGAATTTTAAGGCGGCAAAAAATGTCCTTCTCAGAACGCTGCTGTGGTGTCTGCCTCACACTCATACCGGGAACTCTCCGGATTTGGCCCGGAGACTCCGGAATTCTGAACGAATTGCTGGGTTTCCGGGCCAACACCCAAAATCTTCAGGGCCCCTGCTGCAGAAGGAGAGAAAGGGCCTGGAGCAGCACAGGCTCAAAGAGGGAGGAGTATCAGCACCTATGCCCCCAGAAGAAAATGTGAAGCCCGGTGCTGCGCAGAAAGAAAGACTAGCAGAAGCGGCGCCCTCCTCCGCAGGAAACTGAAGACGCAGGAGGAGGAGCAACAGTGTTGGGCTGTGCGCTGAAAATAAAACAAGGGCAGAGTGGGCTGACACTCCAGGAGGAGGAGGAGGAGGAAGTGGAGCGCATGTCTCGTGGGCCTGGGGAAAGAGGCGGCTCCTGTGGCTAATGAGAATCAAGGTGAGAAGAGATAATGAGAGTGCATGCGTGTATGGAAGAGGGAGAGAAGTGAATGAGTGTATATGTGTGTATGGAAAAGAGAGATGGGGGGGGGGGAGAGAGGGTGGGCGGGGGGCACTATCTCATCCCTCACCTCAGGCAGCAGATTGCCTTGAGCAACCCCTGTGTACAATATTCAAGGTATGGTCACATCCTAGATTTACATAGTTATAGTATGATATTCACAGTTTAGATCTACTCCTTTTGAAATTATTCCTGACATTTAATTTGCTTTTTTGAATGTTGCTGCCCAAGATTTTGGTAATATTCTGGAGAGTTAAATGTACTTCTTTGGACTGACAACACAATGCATCAAAAAAAGGTTCAGGATAGGTACAAAAATAGTTGATTTCCTTTAGCCCATTGTGAAGGAATGTTTGTTCCTAACTCTAGGATATGATCCTTGGGACCATGGTAGTTGACCACTAGAGGGCTCACTTGCGTTTCAAAGGGATTGCCCAGTCATTTCCTCCACCAAGAGGGGCCAAGTATAAAGGACAGACAAGGAAAGGTAAGTAGCAGAATAATACCAGGAGAAAGAAAGCAACAAAAACCCTGCAAGGGGAAGGAAATTTAAGAGAACTGAGAAATTATTCTGTTTCTTATGAGAATTTAAAACCAACTCTTCCCAAACTTTTAGCCAATGTAACCCCATTCTAGCACTTGAATACTCACAAGATCCAAAGATGACCAAAACAAATTAGCAGAGGGACGGTCTCCATCCAACGATCATGCCACTCTAGCTGATCCCCTCTCTCAACCTCCAGTCTCTCCAGTAGAAGCTGTCTCTCAACCTCCACCCCCTCCAGAAGACCTCCTCTTAACATCCTACCTCTAAGGTGATCCCTTTTTACAACCCCCAGCTCCTCTCATCCTCCAGCCAATCCCCTCTCTCTACGCTTCTTCAGCCTTTTTTGCATATTCCCAGCTCATCCTCTCTCACCACTAAACTCTTCTTATAACTTCCAAATGATCCTCTGCCATTCCCTTTCTCTTATCCCATCACCCATTCCTCTCATCCCTATCCCCTCTCTCACCTCCTAGCCTCCCCTCCAACCCTTCTCTCACACCCTACTCAGTTGATTTTCTGTAACTCCCTCTCTCTCACCCTCCAAGCCAATCCCTCTCCACCTGATCAAACCCTCAAGCCTCTCTTGAATCTGATCCCTCTCTTCAAACAGCCCTTCCTCCAAGCATCCCACCAGTTGTCAATCCTGAGGCCAAAGGCAGATGGCAACTGGTGGGAGTAGAGGACAGGTTGATGACGGGGCACCATTTTTCTCTCAGGTTCAGTGATGAGTGAAGAGAGAGGAGCAGAGGCAATATCCACTACCATGCACATTCAGCCTTTCCCTCTCCTCATGGCTGGCCCCAAGCCTGATGGTGATCTGCAAGTGACAGTGGCATTAATAATGAACGGCAGCAAAGGACCTGTGAGCTAATGGAAGCTCACAGGTTCTGCAGCAGCCCTGTTCCCTCCTTGCATAGGGCTTACTGTTATCACAAAAATTCATGCAAGGGCAAGTCCCACATACTCCCAAGGGTCCCATGCTGGCTTCCACTAACTAATGATACTGCTACCTGAAAAGTGCTGTTTAAGGCACTTGTGACTACAATTGAAGATTCTGTGACCCCCATATGGGGTACAGCGATATATGTCCCATTATGTCTGCTGAGGGCAGAGGAGAGCAACCTCTGGAAAAGGAAACCCCAGACTGATAAAAGGCAAGAGGCTCCCAAGAGCAGGTTATAAACAAAAGACTACAAATCCCAAAGTGCAGAAAGAGTTAGTGGAATTATGGGTTTTGGGGGGTAGGGTTTCCAAGAGTAGAGCAGGTGGAAATCTCAAGAGCCTTTTTTAGATGCTAAAGGGGGTTCTTGTCCACCAGTGGAAGGAAGACTTCTCAAACGTGTCCTATAAGGTGGGTTGACTGTTTCATTAAAAGAGACAATGACTAGATTTTTCAACTGTTTAAGGGTTGGAAACTTGCTGGAATTCTACAGCAGGGGAAGAGAATAAGTAAAGGCAACGCTGTGCATCTAAGGCTGTGTTTGGAATTTTCTAGAATTTCTGCAGCAAGGGAGGAGAGCAGCTGCAAGAAAGGCTGTGCAGCAACATAGAACTGTACTCTAAACTTGCTGGAATTACTACAACGGGGAAAGGGGAATAAGTAAAGGGTGCACCCTACAGCTATCTAAACCAGTGTTGGGAATTTCCTAGAGTTGCTCTAGTTGGAGTGTAGGGGTGTTTTGAAAAGGTTTTCCTAAGAAATTAAACTAATTTAGTGCAAGTGAAGAAATTAAGATCATTGCAAGACTATGAAATTATACTGGTCAGACTTGTAAAAATATCCAAGGCTAATGAAATACTAGAATGTATACTGAAGTGCTAGAAAATATGTAAAAGGTTAAAAAGTATGTTACAATTCATTTTTGCTTTCTGGGCTCAATTTATATGAATCACATGACTTACAAGAATTCAATCCCATCAGCAAATATGAGAAAATTATAATGCCAACCAATTAGGAAAATGTTATGCAAATAAACTCACTCACTCACTGGTGTGTAAATTAGAGGTGGTGACCTATTTAACCCATTGTATCACTAATGTTCTCTGAGACTGCTCCTGAATTGACTTTGCTGGTAGTGGCACTTTCCTGGAATGTTCTATTTATCTCTTTCAGCTGCCGGTGTTAAGTGTAAAGCAGTGTTGGGAGTATAATGTGGAGCCCTATCCAGGAACACCTGGACTTAAACTGTGCTGAATTTTGGGTCTAACAAGGTTATTTTAGCTCATTGCAGCTATTTATGCATGGGTCCTCTAACTGAAAAGCAGGCAGTCTCCTTAGGCTCCTCGCCTACCACCATGTATCCTCCAGAGCAGCGGTTCTCAACCGGTGTGTAGAGGCACACTAGTGTATCGCAAAGCACCGGCAGGTGTGTCGTGCATCCGCTGCTCTTCTCCCCCCCCTTTCACCTCAGCGAGACGAACACTACTGCTGTTCCCGCCCGGGCTATCAGCACATTCAAGCCCCAAGGGGAATAGCAGCAGTGTTTCTGAAAGCTGGCAACAGGAACATGACCTTTTCTTTACCGGGCACGTGGGAAGAAGAAAAGGCCATGTATGTATGCTGCTGCTGCTGCAGAAATTGCATCCAAGGCTCTCCCCGGCCCCACTACACTCAGCAGTTTGCCTGTGCTGCAATCATCGCAGCACTGAGCAGTCAGCTGAGAATATGGCCGCCGGGATTTCCTGCCACGCTGCTGTTGGGGAAATCCATCCATTAGCTGCCCAGAGCCAGAGCTGAAGATCGGCACTGGCTGGTCACACTGCCTGGACCGGTCTCAGACCTCCCCTTCTCTCGCCAGCGTGATACCAGCAAGAAAATATAAAAATAATAATCAAACTGCAAAAAAAATAAAAGGAGAAGAAAAAGCATAGAATTAGATTCTAGGCTGACTGCTCTTTGCCGTGATAGCAGCACAAACAAACTGCTGAGTGCTGCCTTCTTGTCGCTGCAGGGCGGTGGGAGGTCACTCCTGCTGCAGTTCCCAGCCTGTCAGGACTCTGCTTTTAATAGCAGCATACCGGCTACCTTGTGCTGTAGCTGCCATGTGTGCCGTGGGTGAGGGTGGGGGTGAGTGAGTGAGAGTGAGCCAGCATGTGTGTAAGTGTATGAGAGAATGTGTGTGTGTGTGTAAGTAAGAGCGAAAACGTGTGAGAGCAAGAGACTGCTCAGAAAAGTCACTGATGTGTGTGAGAGAAAAACATTGGTCAGGGAGGTGTCTGGTGTGTGTGAGAAAGAGACTGGTCAGAGAGATGTCTGGTGTGTGTGTGTGTGAGAGAGAAAGAGATTGGTCATGGAGCTGACTGGTGTGTGTGTGTGTGAGTGAGAAAGAGATTGGTCAGGGAGATGACTAGTGTGTGAGAGTATGAGTGAGAGTGTATGAGTGTTAGACTAGTCATGGGCCCTAAAGAAGAAGAGCATGAAGACAGAGCTTCAGCAGCCCTTGCTGCTTCTGGTATGTGCTATTGGCCTACAAGGGAAAGGAGTAGGAGAATTACTGGAGAGGGTAAGTAAAGGTGGCTTTTTAAGTTTATCTTTCTTGATTGATGCCATTTTAATTATTGGGTATTATGTGATGTGTCTGCTGTTAGAAATATTTTATTGGTGCTTGGAGAATTTTTAATAATTCTGAACATTTTTAATGATTGGATGTTATTCCATTTATATTCTAGTTTTAGAATTATTTTATATTTCTCGAGGAAAGTATAAATACAAATCTGGAGACAAAAACTGAACTGGAAACAAGAAGCCAAACTCTGATTGTAGTACAATGCCAAAACAAAAACATTAGCTTTATGGTCACTTTATTCTGTATTTGGTGAGGGTCTGTCTGTGTGACCCAGCTAAGGGTGTTCTGCGAGCTTGTAGTTTCCTGGTAGGGATTTATAGCAGCTTGGCTTGTTCTGTTTTCCTAATAGGAGGTGTATCGGTGTTTAGGGCCTGGTGTAATTTTTGCAGTGCTGCCTTTTCATAGGTAGGGTTGTTATTTTATTTATTTAAAAATTTTTCTATACCGTCATTAAGTTAAATACCATCACAACGGTTTACAGAAGGGCAGTTTGAGTTCCATAATGCAGGTGCAACTTTGTGCGCATTATTGCAAATTCTGGAAGTCTGTTAGGTGCTGTATTTCTGTTTTGCACAGAATGCAGAGTGGCTTTTTTGGGTTTCCATATTTGTAATTTGTGGTCCTTCTGTACTTGGTGAAGGTCGATTCTATGTGTGTGTGAACGAGGTGAAGTATTTTACTAGCATGTAGGCATTTATATCAATATTATTTGTTGTGTTTTCTCAATAGAACATGCATTGGTGGTAAATTACTGTTTTTTCATAAGGAGGGCTATTGCACCTGGTAGGAGTGTGTGTTTATATTGCTGTTACTGAGATGACACCAGAAATATCTTTTTTGTATGGTTAATTGAACGGGAAATGTCCTAGTTCTGTTTTGTAGCCATTGTTGGGGGGTCAGGGTGGATCCTATAGATAAAGAGTATATGTTTACATTTAGCCCTATGACGATCATGTGTTCAGTGGTCATGCATGTGAGAACCATCTGTCAGGTGTGTCCTGGCAGAAAAAAGGTTGAGAACCACTGCTCCAGAGTGATGCAGACTTCTCTTCAAACCAAATCTCCTGCATGGAATCACAAAGCAGCAACCACTGGATCACAGGCCTGGCCCCATACAATTACTTTTACTGCAACAATAAAAAAGTTCACTACTTACCCTTGCAAATTTTTGTGTATTCTATTGCACTTTTCCTTCAAAATTTGAAAAATCTCTGCCAGAAAAAAAAATCTTATTTACCATATTTGAAAACTTCCTGTGAAAAAATTTACATTTGTAGAAACTTACAAAGTGTAAAACATTAAAAAAAAATATAAACAAAAAATTGTAACTTATGACATTATAGTAAAATTGGTTATTACCTGCTAATTTTCATTCCTGTAGTACCACACATCAGTCCAGACAAGTGGGTTTTGCATTCTTACCAGTACGGAAGGCACAGAATAAAACTTTTCAGGTACTGCTACATAACAGAGAGTGCCACCTGTAGTCCCTCAGTATTGACCTGTACCCAAGCCGAGATGTCTAACTTAACAAATCCCAGGAAACTCTGAGTGAGCAGAGACTCAAAGCTGGAATCCCCTAAAACTTGGCCCCCTTGTCTCAAACAAAGAGCATATTAAAGTATGCACACGTCTAATAAATCTGTATATGTTACATACCATCTCAGCAACATCCAGAAGCGAGGAAGTCTTTCGAAAGAACGGACTGGGTCTCTGGACTGATCTGTAGTACTACAGGGATGAAAATTAGTAGGTAATAACCAATTTTCCTTTCCTGTGTGTATCCCAGATCAGTCCAGACAAGTGGGATGTACCCAAGTCCCTCTATGCTGGGCGGTAACTTAATAGACTCGTGCGTAACACACTTTCCCTAAAAGACACTTCCTCTGCGCCCACACATCCAAGCAGTAATGCTTGGTAAAAGTGTGACTAGAAGACCACGTCGCCAGCTGGCAAATCTCCTGCAGAGAAATCTGCTGACACTCCGCCCAAGAGGTTGCCTATGCCCTAGGGGAATGCGCTCTCGACCCTTCAGCCACCAACTGACCCTAACATATATAGGCCAAAGTTATCGCCTCTTTCAACCATCTTGCAATCGTGCCCTTGGAAGCCTTATTCCCCTTCCTGGCTCCACTAAACAGGACAAACAGATGATCCAATTTCTGAAAGGCATTCGTCACCTTAAGATATCGCAACAGAATATGCCACATATCCAATAAGTGAAGCTCCCTCACTAGGGAGCATCCGGAGACAAATTCAGAAAACCTGACGGTCGAGCTACCGGCCTAAGATGAAAAGAGGAAATAACCTTAGGCAAAAAGGAAGGAACTGTATGCAATGAAACCCCGATCCTCTGTAAAGTGCAAGAAAGGGTCCCTACACAACAAATCTTGTAGCTCAGATATCCTTCTAGCTGAACAGATAGCCACCAAGAAAGCCTTCAGGGTTAAATCTTTTAAAGAAGCCCTTCTAATTGGTTCAAAGGGAGGACCACACAGCACCCGAAGAACCAAATGAAGATTCCAGGCTGGACAAATCTTCCAGACCGGATGACGCAGATGCTTTGCCCTCTTGAGAAAGCGAGCCACATCCGGATGAGACGCCAACAGTCTTCTCTGAACTCTATGTCGAAGGGACCCTAAGGCTGCCACCTGAACCCAAAGGGAATTATAGGTCAATCCCTTAGCCAAGCTGCTTTGCAAAAGGCCAAAACCTGCAGAATGTCTACCTTTAAAAGTTACACCTTGTTCTGCAAGCACCACAATTTGAACACTTTCCAAACCCAGACATAAGCCAACATGGAGGGCCTCCGCGCCTGAAGCAAAGTAGTAATTACAGGCTCCGAGTATTCCTTCAAGTGGAGCCATCGCCTCTCAAAAGCCAAGCCACGCCACTAGACACAAGCGATCCGCCCGGTCTGAAAATATGGGTCCCTACCGCAACAACCCTGGCAGATGGGCCAAGTGAACGGGACAGTCTACCGTTAGATGAACCAGGTCCAAAAACCACGGACAATGTGGCCACTTGGGCACCACCAGAATCACTCTTTCTGGATGAAGCTCGATGTGTCGCAATATCCAACCTATGAGAGGCCTTGGGGGAAACACATAGAGTAACAGATTTGTCAGCCACGGCTGAATGAGAGCATTGATACTCTCCCTCCAATGACTGAAAAACCGAACCATCTTCGCATTTCCTGGAGTTGCTATGAGGTCCAACGCTAGCCTGCCCCAACTGGCCTGAACCAAGGTGAAGGCCTCTGCCGACAACTCCCATTCCCCCGGACTCAGACGCTGTCAGTTGAGATAATCCACTCACACGTAGTTCAATCTGGCCACATGGGACGCAGCTATTTCCACCAGATGTTTCGCCGCCCAAAGAAACAGTTCTTGCACCTCCAGAGGACTCTTCGGTCTGCCCTGACGACTGATGTATGCCACTGTCGTCTCATTGTCAGAGAACACTTGCACCAACTTCCTTTGAATAAGCAGGAGAAATGCCAGCAAGGCCTTGCGAACTGCTCTGGTTTCCAGATGATTGATAAACCAGGATGCCTCTTCTGGCAAGCACTGACCCTGGGCCGATTTCCCTTGACAAATCACCCCCCGACCTTTGAGGCTGGCGTCCATGATCACCACCACCCAGTCAGGCACTTTCAGATCCATCCCTTTCTCCAGATAGAGCCAAGACAGCCACCACAAGAGACTGGACCTGGCATCCTCCAGAAGCAGTAAAAGAAGCTGAAAATCCTTCAAAAGCGAATGCCAACGGGATAACAGAGCCTCTGCAGAGGATGCATGTGAGCAAACACCCATGGAACTAATTCCAGCATAGAAGCCATGGAACCCAGGACCTGTAAATAATCCCAGGGAACCAGAAGTCACAGCAGACAAAGCACCTGATTCTGCAACCTGACCTCTCTTTCCGTAGTCAGAAGCACTTCCCTCTCCGGGTATCGAAGCACGCTCCCAGACATTACAAAGACTGTGTTGGCACCAAATGACTCTTCGCCAGATTAGTCACCCAGTCCAACAAATCCAGGAGCTGTAGGTCTCGCTGCACTGAGCGACAATATTCCACTTCCGACTTTACTCAACTAGCAATCGTCCAGATACGGGTGCACCAGGATACCTTCCTTCCTGAGTGCTGCTGCCATTACCACCATGTGAAAGTCCGCGGAGCAGTTACTAATCCAAGGGGAAGGACCCGAAATTGGAAATGCTCTCCCAGAACCATGAACCTCAGAAACCTCTGGTGTTCAGCCCGAATGGGGATATGGAGGTAGGCCTCTCAAGCCCAATGACGCGAAAAACTCCCTTATATGCAATTCCGCTATCACCACGCATGTCTCCATCCGAAAACTGAGGGCAGCATTTCCTTCTGCGGATCGAGAAAAGGCTAAAAAAGTCCCCTCCTACTTGGGGGCCACAAAATACACGGAGTACCATCCCTGCCCTCTCTCCTGAGGGAGCACCAGAACAATGGCGTGTAGGAGCTGCAGCTGTTGCATAGTATCCTGCACAGCCTCCAGCTTGGATCAGGAGATGCAGTGGGAAATTACAAAGGTGTCCCTGAGTGGACAAGAAAATTCTAAGGTGTATCTGTCTCTTACCACCTCCAGAACCCACTGGTCCACTCCTCGCAAAAAGGGGCAGTCTCTCTCAAATAGCCTCCAGAGAGGAGCAGACCAGCCCACCTTCATTGGCCAATCTTACTTCAGCCTCCCCTTGGGCATCACAGCCCACCTTCATTGGCCAATCTTACTTCCGCCTCCCCCCGGGCACCACCATCCAATGGAGGTCTATGCTGGATTCGAAAGGACTGCTGCCTGCCAGAGCTCTGTTTTTGCACTGCAGGCAAAGGGCTGCTGCTGAAATGAAACCTCCTCACATCTCTAAACAGAGGTCATGGGGGAAAAGTCTCCTTGGAGGATTTCTAGTCCTTGGGTAACTTATTACCCTTCGACTCCCCCAACTACATCACGAGTTGCTCTAGATCCTCTCCAAACAGCAGCTTGCCCTTGAAGGAGAGGTTAGATAGCTGGGCTTTAGACCACACGTCCTCTGGCCAATTTTGCAGCCACATAAGCCTCCGCAGTGCCACTGCAGAGACCATAGACCTGGCGGAAGTCTGGATCAGGTCTCACAAGGCATTCGCCACATAGGCAACTCCCGCTTCCGAGCGGGCAGCTTGAGCTCGTGTGCCTTCTGCACCCAGCACAAGCAGGATCTCTGCATCAAGATTCTGCATACTGCCGCACAAAGGCTTAAAGTTGAAACCTTAAACAGCCTCTTCAGCAGAACCTCCAGCTTCTGATTCTGGATATCTTTCAGCGTGGCCGAGCCTGCCACCGGGATGGTCGTTATCTTGGTCACTGCAGACACCACTGCATCCACCTTGGGAACCTTCCACGACTCCAAGGTCTGTTCTGGCAAGAGATATAACTTAGCAATAGCTTTGGCTACCTTCAGGCCCACTTCGGGAGACACCCACTCCCGATCCACTAACTTCTTCATCTTCTTAGGCAACAGAAAAGCATTAGGGGGTCCCCGCAGCCCTTCCAGAACAGGATTTACCCCTTCATTGTCCGAATCTTCCTGCGTGACTTTAACCCCCAACTCAAACACCTGGGGAATTAGCAGACCCAGCTCCTGCCTATGGAACAGCCTGACCACCCGATGATAGAAGCCCTCTGTGATCGGGAACTCGTCCAAAACCTGCATTGGATCCACCATGTGCTAACAGGGTCTTTTTGTCCATATCCACCAGACTTTCCTGCAGAAGATTGGGATCAGCTGTCTCATCCGATGTGTCTCCCTCCACAGTGGATCGTCCGAGCCCCAGGATCCCTCCCGATCCGGCCTGCTTCTAATTCCTAGGCTTCTTAGCCACCTGGGTCTTCCTGGGTAAGGACCTCTTGGCTCCTGCATCCTTCTTGGCCAAATAGGCCTTATGGAGGAGAAGGACAAAATCCGTTGAAAATGCCTCTGGATCCGAAGAGGAAGGGTCCTGATACGCATCCCCTTGAGTCTCTTCCCCTTCCCTGTCAACCAACAGGACACTGTTCAGTGGGAAACAGCAGGGGATGGAAGTCCGAGGTTCTAGAGTAGCAGCCTGACTCCCACCATGTGCAGTCAAAATGTCCGCCTGCTCCTCTGACACCCCCAGGGTCTCCAGAACCAACCCAGTCGACCTTGTGCTCCGGCCACCCCCCGAGGGTCCCACGGAGGTCCAAATCCCTCTGGATACACACTCCAGGCAAAAAGCAGTCGTGCTGAGACACGTCCGGTTTGAGCCAGGCGGCAGCATGTCTGTGCGATCAGCCCTAAAAATAGCCCCTGCTGCTGATACTGTCGGCAGTGCACTCCTGATGCTGCCACAAACCCCTGGCTTGGCGGTCGAACAAACAGTGGTCCCACTCACCCAACTCTGCCTCCTGGCAGACAGGCTGATCAGTGATGGATCTAGCTTCCTAAGCAGCCTCTTCAAATTTATATTTATTTTTGTTTTTTAAAAGGAACCTAAGCAGAAAAAAAAACAAAAAGACACTGCAAGCAAGGAAAACTAAAAGAAATACTTCTCCGCCTCTGGATGCCAGGTGGAGACGCTGAAGGTAGCAAGGACCTGGCAGGTGTGAGGAAACCGGGACCCCCGGCTGTCACCCTCCAATCTAAAGGGTCGAGCTGGTTCAGGGATCACCAATCCCTCGCTTGCCCTACTCCACCTGAGAGATGGCCCACGAAGGAACCTATCACCTTGGGGAGCCTTCCTGTTAGGAATCTTCTCTCTTCTTCCTAAATTTTTTTCCCCAAACTCCAGACTGCAGGTTTGCACCTGTACCATCTGCTGGAGACAGAGAAATACTTAAGGACTGCAGGTGGCACTCTCTGTTATGCAGCAGTGCCTGAACGTTTTCATTCTCTGTCTCCACCTGCTGGTAGGGATGCAAAACTCACTTGTCTGGACTGATCTGGGGTATGCAAAGGAAACAGATTCTTTGGGAAGAATCTACATTTTCTCAATGACCATACCTTTTGCTTGTAAAAAATGGTACACAAGACATATACCCTAGAGAAAAGGCAAGATGGGGAGATATGATAAACATTTAAATACCTCAGAGGTATGAATACATAAAAGGTGGGACTCTCAACCAAAAGGAGACTCTGTGATGAGGGGTCAATGGATGAGAGTATTTATTTACAGAAAGGGTATGACTGCATGAAAGGGTCTCACAGTGGATATGGAAACAAGGACAGTATCTAAATTTGAGAAAGCATGGGACAAGCACAGGGGATCTCTGGGAAGCGGTAGGGGTTGAAAAACTGAACAAATATGTGGATGGGCAGACTAGACAGGCCGTATAGTCTTTTTCTGATGGCAGAACTGAAATGCTTAAACAAAATCCACTAAGGAGTGCAAGAAGACTCTAGGTCCAATAATTTCATTTTCAACATTGTTTATTTATAGTTTTAAAGTTCCAAGGAGCCACTCCTATTTTAAAGTAATGCACAAATAAATGACTGCTTCAGGGTCCCCCGACACGGACCCCGTGTTTCGCCCGAAGGCTGCGTCCCTCGCCTTCGGGCGAAACACGGGGTCCGTGTCGGGGGACCCTGAAGCAGTCATTTATTTGTGCATTACTTTAAAATAGGAGTGGCTCCTTGGAACTTTAAGACTATAAATAAACAATGTTGAAAATGAAATTATTGGACCTAGAGTCTTCTTGCACTCCTTAGTGGATTTTGTTTACGAATTGTGGAGTGCAGTATTGCTCCTTCTTTATATTTGGAGAACTGAAATGCTACCATTCTTCCAGACATTTAGTTGCTATACTTCCAGCATGTCTGTAAAACAGTTAGCTGGAAAGACCTTACTGCTCCATATAGTTTAAAACTGTTACTAAGAAAGCTTCACATCTTGAAATGTTCTCACATAAGCATGTTCTCACAAATGAAAAGGAAAACTAGATTAGCAATAAATACATCAAACATGGGAAAAATTCCAAAAGGAGAAAGAAAGGCTATCATCAAGTTTCAGAAAAAGCTATATAATCAGTTTCTATAAATAAATTTATGAAACTGAACAAATTTTGCAATTTTACAACCTTCTAAATTTAATTCAAATGGTCATAGCACATGCCAGGCTCCCAACTGCATCACCCCCACCTCCTTTAATTCTCTTTTACCAAAGAAGCATATACATTGTTCTTTTCCAGTCCAACCCACTTATGTGCTAGATCAGAGAAACCTACTAATTCAAGGAGGAATGGACTCGGCCCTTAGATCAGCGCTAGGAATGCTGGCTAGGTGAGGCGTGCTGAATATAACATAGTAATGGCGGCAGAAAAGGACCAAATGGTCAATCCAGTCTGCCCAGAAAGCTTCTTGTGGTATTATCTGCTGCACCATGTTTCTCTTAAAGGTAGCAACTGCCGTTCCATCATCCTGATCAGTGCTGCTCTTTCATATTCAGCATACCCCAGGTCAGTAATGTTTGCCCTATGTTAGAAGGGGAAATCAGCATTCCCAGGTTCAAAATGTTCCACAGCATATCAGCGAACACTACATTGGCTTCTATATTAAATGTGGCTACATGAAAATACCTGAATTTTCTTCCATGATGTTAAGGGCCTCAATGGCAGCCGATGCTAGCAAAGGAGGCAAAGAAGCTGAGAAGCAGTAACCTTGACCTGAAAGCCTCTGAGACAATGAAAATAGAAACCATACATTAAAAGTCATGGATGAAAACATTTGGAAAAGTTCTTGATTATTCACATCATCTTTGATGAGGAACTAAATTATTCAGGGAAATATTGATAAAGAGAAAGTTGATAATCTATTCCATTACTATGTTACTAAGATTAAAATAAAGAATATTTGAGAAAATGGGAGTACGTCCTTGTTCTAAAAAGCTGCATGTTTTAGAAAGGCCCTTTAGCATAAGCAGCCTTTACTTATGACTCTTCGGGCTGTAATAGTGGTTACCAAAATTCAGTTTGTCTCTAAATTAGTACCAAGACGGTATTAAAGGGACCATCACATCATACCCCCAAATACAGCTATGTTTTGAGATCATCACATCCGTTTTCAAGGGGATTTTTGAATGTTAATAATACTGGATAAATGTTTTCTAAGTGATACTATAGGATATCCAAGTGAAATCTTTATAGGCTGGAGCAGGAACCATGGTTCAAGTTTACACTGGCTTCCAATAGCCTGGAGATCTAAATATAAAGTGCTAAGCATGATTTATAAACTGTTACATAATGATTCAAATCCCTGGCTGGCATCCACACTCAGAGATTTTCACCAACTCATCAACTGTGCTCTATGGACAAAAATCTGCTAGACGTCCCTACAGCGAAAATAGCTAGACTGGAAGTTAGACAAAATTTAGCACTCTCTGTAGCAGGCCCAAGAAATGGAATCAGTTTCCCGAAGCGATACGTGATGCGTCTTCTACAAGCGTTTTCAAAAAGGCATTAAAGACCTACTTATTTGAACAGGCATTCCAGTAACATAATTAAAATTCATAATAACCACAGTCACTAATTTCCTAGGGAAGATTTTTCAAGATTCTACAGAAATTATGTGCCATATTGCACAAATCTGAACTGATTTGCATATTTATGTTTATTTTTATAAGGTATAAAACAATATAAATTAAGTTGTTTTCCAGTATTTCTTGTGTCTGGCTAATTTGTTTTTGTTTTTGAGGGGAAAAGGGCAGAGAGAAGTGAAAGAGAGTGTATATGAGAGTGTGTGCGAGAGAGTGTATGAGAAAGAGAGGGTAGGGTAAAGTAGAGATCAAAAGGGGATCTTGAAGAGAGATGGAGAAGGGGTCTCAGGAAAGAGGAAGAGGGATAGGAGATCAAGGCACAGGGAGAAGAGAGGAGGGCATCAGGAAGCAGAAGGAGAATTGATTTCAAGGAGAGGAAGGCGCATGAGTGAAGCAGAGATCTGAGATCAAGAAAGGGAAACCCTACTTCCTTCTGACACTGAGCCCTTCTCTTACTCACTCTTTGCCCCCCTAAAACCCCTCTGATCCCCTCAAACACCCACCTCCAATCCTCACCCACATCCCATACCCCCTCCAATCTCCTCATTCACACATTACTCTTCATTCCAACCTCCTCACACTCTTTCCCACTTCCTCCCTTTCTTAACAGCATTCTCTCCCATATCCTCCAACTATTCCTCACTTTCTTCCCTCACTCACGCTATCATCCCAAAGATTCCCTCATTCGCCCCATTCACTTCCTCTCCCCATCTCCCCCCATTGACTTCCCCTCCCCTGATCCCCTCGCTTATCTCAATTCACTTCCCTCTTGACACCCTCACTCACCCTCATTTGCTTTTCTCCCCTCACTGATCCCTCACTCACTCTTCTCCTTGCGGACTGGAGGACCGCAGCACTGCAGCACCTCGGGCTGCATTCTCCTTTTCCTCCTCCTTTGCTGCCAAGGCTGGTGTGTTACATTTTCAAACATGCAGTTTAAAGCATGACACTTTGGCCCAAGAAACAGAGGAGGACATTGGCAGAAGCGCTGCACTGCCGCTGTCCTCCTATCTGATAAGGAGGCCCTATGGCAGACTAGTCAGGTTCCTGGCCCCTTAAAAAATAAAGAAAACAGTAAGAGAGTATGTTACAATGTAAGCATTTGAAAAATTTACCTTGAGAAAAGATAGTTTATAGCACGTTCCAAAATTAGCAATTAGCCAGTAGTAGTTTATGCAACACTGACATGTCCTGTGTTCCACTAATTCTACAACTACATAATATTGCTTAGATTTATTATGCAGGTGTCAATTTTGAAAGGCCATTGAAATTCCTGGCAGTTTAGCAGTATGATATACAATAATTCCCCATATTTGAATGAACATTTTTTTTAGCTCCATAGTGCTGTCCACTTTTCAGCACAATAAGTCATTTCGAAAAGAACATCCTCCACATCTTTGTAGAAAAAAAGAGAAGATACTGACAGAACTAAAAACAAGTAAACAAGTATTCTTTTAATCCCCATTTATTAACCCCCCATTAGAAATTTCTACTAACTTCACCCCTCCCCAGGTGGGCTGCCAGGGTGGCATCAGTAGTCCTTGAGGACCTTCAGGACTGGAGAGGTTCTCCCTTCAAGATCCGCCCTCAGTGCTGCTGGTTGCTTGGCAACAGCTGCCATTCTAGCAGTGACCCTCCCTGGGCCTCTGCTGTGCTTGATGGAGAATCCAAACATGGATTCCCAAAATCAAAGCAATGCGGTCTGAGCTATAGGGTCAGCCCAGAAGAGATTTATTTTATGTTCTGATAAAAAAAAAAGACTGCATTACTTGGTGGTCAATTACAAAAGATCTTCCGCAGCAGAACCCTCCAATGGATGCTAAGGCGTTCTCCATGTTGGCACTTATCAGGTCAATATCATCAATCTGCAATCCGAAAAAAGAGAAGCCTGCATCAGAGAGAGGAGGTAACTGGATATTTCTCCAATTTGTAAATTATCTTAGCTCAAAATAAAGAAATATACAGACTCTAAATGTTATAGCAGGAAAACTCTGCATCAGATCAAACTTTATAGAACAATAAACATTTTAGTGAAAAAAGATTTATTTTTCTTTTGGAAATACACAAAAAAAATATTCTGACTGAAAGATACATTCATGTTATAAAAGTAACTTTTTTTGTCCTCTTGCTCTTTTGCGTTTGCACCTCAGTTACACCCAACTCCTACTGGGCTACGGCATTATAAGCCTTCATTAGCAACTACCTGGGAACTACCTGCCGTGCAGTCCATGTGTTAGCATATAGCTCCTGATAGGCTATAGGGTCTTGGGGTGCCTGTGACAAGGGAACAAGTGTTTCTCATGGCCCATGCCAAGCCCTGAAACATGGAGAAAGTAATTTAACATAAAAATGTATTTTCTCCTTTTAAGGGTTTAAAGTGCTTCATTTTAATGTAATACATCTGAAAGCGGTTTTCCAGTCTAGCCAATATTTTGACTTTGCTCAGTTCAAATGCTTCAAGATAAAACTCAGTTCAGGTCTGCAGACCAGCTTGCATTCCCCTTCTTCATGTCAACCTCATGCAGAGTGGATTTACTGAAACAAGTTAAATCAGTCAATAAGACAGACCAGGCCAGCTTAAGTCCTACTTAAATTGTTTGAAAATGAATAGAATGAAATCATTCACTTACTTTTATTCCAAAGTGCTCCGTGATCCCCCTTCCGTGCTCTCCCAGAACCCCAAAAGAAAGGCTTTCCTCCAAGAAAATCCTCACCTTGTATTTATACTTTAATTTTACCTGCAGAAGAAACTAAACTCAGCAAAAAAAAAAAAAAATCCCATGGCATTGGATATATAAAATAAATCAAGACACAGTCCACTAATATTTGACAGCATATACATACATGTGTGTTTCCCTTATTTTGGAAACTATGATCTTTAAAACTGCAGAGAAGAGCTATGAACTAATTAAGGACTGTAAACGGCACTGTTAATTCCACCATTATTTTCCACCTCAGATCATCACTTCACATACTTACATAAATAAGTGCAGCATTCTAATGAATTCCACTACACAGGACCTACTCTAGATTTTATTTTATTTAAAATGCTTCTATTCCTCTACCTCCATAAGATGCTTTCTAATGTTATGCTAAAAACTTATTTGCAGCCTTCCTTCAGATTCCTAGAAAGAAAACAGGTAAGTGAAAGTAGATCGTTAATATACTGCTCTAACTGTGCAAAATGTCCAGGTTCAACATTTAACCTAAATCTCCTAAACTGGCCCCCTCAGCAGTCACTTACTAGTTTTGTATTGCTTACACAGGGGTAGATTTTAAAAGGTTGCGTGCGGGTGTACATATGCGCGTGCTACCCGGCGCGTGCACGTGTATGCCCGATTTTATAACATGCATGCGCAGACGCGCGCATGTTATAAAATCCTGGGTCAGCAGACGCAAGGGGTTGCACAATTGTGTACCTTGCGCGCGCCGAGCCGCGCTGCCTTCCCCCGTTCCCTCCCAGGCCGCTCCGAAATGGGAGTGGCCTGAGAGGGAACTTCCCTTCCCCCCCTTGCCTGACCTTCCCCCCGGACCTTTATTTTACCTGGCGCGCATAACCTTTTTAAAATCCGGCCTACATTTTATCAACTTTAGCAGTACAACATGGTGAGCAAGCATCAGGGTGGACAGTGACCAGGGTCAATGGCTGAAATACATGATTAAGTTAAACATGCTGTGCTGCCAAGGTCTTAGTGCAGTGGTTTTGATAGCAGCCAAAGCTACCTTCCAGTACTGTAGTTCCCAACCTGGGGTCTGTGGACCCCCCAGGGGTCTGGTGAGACAATCCCAGGGGTTCCTCCAGAAGTGATGCAAATACGTTTAGTTAGGGAGAAAATAAGCAGGCTGCTACCACAGGCCAGAAGAGTGAGAGTGGGGGGCCTATAATAGACCCAAAAACCTCACCCCACATTGCTGCACACCAGGAGGAGGAAAGTTAGAGAGGGGTTGTTCGCACCCATTAGAAGCCTCAAAACACATTGCCACATGTTTGGCAGAACTGGAGAGAGAGGCCAGATTGTAAACTCCACTGCTGCACTTCATGAGGATGAAGAGAAAAGAGGCCAACTGCAGCTGTTAGAATCTTTGCAGCCTCTGCTTCACCCAGAGGAAAGCAGAGGAAAGCTACGTTATCACAGGGTTGAGAAACATTTCCTACTACTGACAGGAGAGGAGAGCTGCACCAAAAAAGTGAGTAGAATGGCTCAAAGGAAGAAAGAAGGAAATAGAACTGAAGTTGACTTTATGAGGGGAAAGAGGGGAAGAAGGAATGAGACAGGAATGAAGAAATGGAAGATAAAGAAAGGACAAGAATCCATGACTGACTTAGTTAAGAGGAGTGAATGGATGGCAGCCTATCAGAGGAGAGAAGGAGAGTACCCCCAGGAATCATACTGGCCAAAAGTAGAGAGGGAGGGAAGAAGAGAAAGATGACCACCAAGGAAGAAGAGACAACAGACAAATTTGGATATGATAGTAAATACAAAAGTTATTTAGGGGCAGGACAGACAGACAGACATGGAGTCTTCTTTCCTTTGAAAAGTAGGCTATTGTTTTGCTTTTTCTAAAAACTAAATTATTTTGTCACTATCATTTTCTGTATGTATTTGTAAGAATCGTAAAAGCAGACTAAAAGGGAGGTCAGTTTTCAGGGAGGGTAAGTTTCAAAACCTTTTGTATGAGTAAAAACTTGTTTACCAATGTAAAAAGGCCCTTTGAAAATTGCTGTTCCCTGAAACTGAAGGTAAAAGGAGCTACCCTGCAAACAGCATACATACTTTTACCTGTGGATAAAAAAAAGGAGCAGGGTTAGGCCAGGGGAGAGAAAGTACCTGCAGAGATTTAATTCTGACATCCTTGTGCATACTTTCACTCATGTACTTTGTACCTGCTTCAAAAGCAGATACAAAATACCCAGGTACAAAAGTACTGGCTTTTCCCCACCGGCCTGAGTTTTCAAAAGGAAACTCCACAGGCAGTTTCCCTTTGAAAATTAGATTGCAGGCCTGCAGGCACTGGTGCTGATTTTCTTCCAGGTCATACCAAGTTACCAGCCTGGAACCTTTTTTTTAAATGTACTTCCTTTTCCCCATTGCAGTGGGATTGGAAGGTGGAATGGCCTCAAACTTCAATTATAAGGGCAATTTGTAATAGCCTTGGAAACTGCCCTCCCTATGTATTCCGTTTAGATCATAGTTTTATACATTATGAATGATTCTGGAGTGCATATCATTATTTCTTTGTTATGGCATGCAAAAATTAAAGAAAAGTGTGTGGAAGTCCATGAAACGTTTTGAAGCTGAAAAAGAGGACTGTGCTCCCTGAAAGGCTGGGAACCCTGTTCTGGTACTTCTAGATACATCAGCTGCATTTGTCACAACAGATCACTGTATATTATCAAAGCAGCTGGAAGGATCGGGCATAGTAGGGCAGGTCTTGAAATGAATTCATTTATAATTAACAGATCACAGCAGATAAGGATAGTTAATAGTACTTCTATTTGGAAACCTAATAAAACATGGCTGCCAAAAGGACCAGCACTCTCTACTACCCTGTTTAATATATATATATCTGGCTCCATTATGCAAACTCCTGTGGGGGTCTTGGTTTAAACTTCCGTATATATATATGCAGATACTACACAGTTTTTCATTCTACTATGTAATTCAATATCTCATACCTTTAAACTACTGGAAATGTATCTATCTGCAGTGCAGACATGGCTTTTTTTTTTTACAATAGACTATCATTAAACCTATCAAAACCAGAAATAATCAACATTTGATGAAGAAATCCCTCTTTTCAAATTTGGTACTCACAAAATCTGTTTCCTCGTATGTCCGTGATCTGGGAGTACTGCTAGACAATAAGCTTACTATGAAGGTTCACATTCGTTCCCTAATTAAATCTGGATATTACAAGTTGAGAATGTTAAGATGGTTATAACCTCTTTTGGAACCAAAAGACTTTTGTACAGTACTTCAGACCCTTATAGTCTCAAGTATTGATTACTGCATCTCATTTGTTTTTGGGCCTAATTAGCAGTGCTCTCAGATAATTACAGATCTTACAGAATTTTGCAGCCTGGGTTCTAACCGGTCACAACAAATATGATCATCTTTTTCCAATTCTTTCAGTATTACATTGGCTCCCGATACAATTCTGAATTCAATTTAATACATAAAATCCTCACTAATGTAGGCACAGTATGGCTTGGAGTATCATTACATATGTATGCTCCACAAGATCTCTCAGATCAACTAACAAAGGCCTTTTGGAGATCCATTCACTCCACCATGCTTATCTTGGTGAGGTTACACATTGAGAGATATTCGTTGTAGGCCCAAGTTTATGGAAGATGATGTCAGAATACCTTAAGAGTGATATCTGAAGACAAAACTTTTAAAAAGCATTGAAGACTTGACTATTTAAGGCAGTGTAAGTATAGATAGATAGGGGTGATTAATGTCTGTGATATTACCCTTAAATGAATAAGTTAAATGAATAAAAATTAGATAAGCATTTTGTCTCAAACTTTTATGAATGTATATTTACAATGAAAAACTATGAATATTTTTTAAACTTTTATAAAATGCCATGTTCAATGGAGAAGCAGTATGTAAATAAAGAAACAATGTCTTAGCACCAAATACCTCTCTCCCAAAGGTTATTATTGGAAATATAAACTCCACCATGAAGCTCTTTAGAAAAATATGCATTTGCTCTCTGCAACCAGATAGGAAGGTTTTACAGGCACATGCCAGAATTTAATCACTGAAGAATCTTGCTTCTGATTTGGCAACAGGGTTGCGTTCCTGGTACTTGTTTTACAATGCAGGTAGAAGACAGACAGTAACCATCTTTAATTGCCTTGAGACAGAGAGAAAAAATACCCCAGTGCAGAGGCATCTCCATGGATCATAATTAAAGGTAAGAGGAAAGATTAGAAGAGAAACTGGGAAAGTGCACTTTCCTCTCCTGTGCTGCGTTTGTCACAGAAAATCCAGTTATTGCGTCAGCTGACACCTCTTTTGATGTTATGTTTAGGCAAGAATCTTGCAGCTTAGTGCGCCTACTCTCTCATAGCAGAACAGGGATAGGAGGCATACTAATGGAGAAATTACTTACCTGATGATTTCACTTTCCTTAGTGTAGACAGATGGACTCAGGACCCAATGGGTATAGTGCGCTCCTGATAACAGTTGGAGACGGAGTCAGATTTCAATCTGACCTCAGAGCTACATATACCCGTGCAGGAGGCTCTACTCTTCAGTATTCTCCTCGAAAAGCAATTGTGGATATATGTGTATTTGAATAACTTGATTAACTTGGTTAACTTGAATAACTTGATTAACTTGAACTGGTTGACTTGAATTCTAGCTGGAGACCACCAGTGCACTCAACCAAGAAAAGCCGACACCTGGTAATTATGGGTGTCTTAACTAGGGGTAAAGCGTGGCTTACCCGTACTTGTCTTGCTCTTTGGGACTGTCACCCGAGGTTCCCGTATTTTGAGGCAGCCGGGGGTGGGATACTGAGTCCATCTGTCTACACTAAGGAAAACGAAACTATCAGGTAAGTAATTTCTCCATTGCACCTACGCCATTAAAGGGTCTATTTCCAGGGACAGCTGTTGCCTTCTGGTTTCTCCCTGGCAGTTGATGTAGGCCACTGTTGTGGCATTGTCCGACATGACTCTGACCGATTCTCCCCGGAGTCTGTGACTGAATCACAGGCAGACTAGTCTGACTGCTCAGGCTTCCAGTCGGTTGATGTTCCATCCAGACTCTTCCTTGTCCCATTGCCCCTGGGCCGTCAGCACCTGGCAGTGGGCTCCCCACCCTCGTAGGCTCGCATCCGTGGTGAGCAAGACCCAGGTCGATGGGGATAGCCTTACTCCCTTGCTCAGATGGTCTTCTTGTAGCCACCATAGGAGCTGGATCCGTACATCCACCGGTAACTGGACCAATGGGATGTACCGGTAACTCAGGACCAATGGGATGTACAAAAGCTACTCCTGAAGCGGGTGGTGCATCCCATTGGTCCACCAGTAACTCAGGACTGGTGGGATGTACAAAAGCTACTCCTGAAGCGGGTGGTACATCCCATTGGTCCACCGGTAACTTAGGACCAATGGGATGTACAAAAGCTACTCCTGAAGCGGGTGGGAGGCTGTCCGTGGCACACTTAGTACTGCCCTTGCAAATGCTGTGTCCTCCCGGGCCTGAACATCCAGGCGGTAGAACCTCGCGAAGGTGTGAATGGAGGACCATGTCGCCGCCCAACAGATATCGGCAGGTGACAGCATCTTGGTTTCTGCCCAGGACACTGCCTGGGCTCTGGTGGAATGGTCCTTGACTTGTAGAGATGGTGCTTCCCTGCCTCTATGTAGGCCGCCTTGATTACTTCTTTGATCCAGCGGGCTATGGTTGCCTGCGAGGCCGCTTCCCCTTGTTTCTTCCCGCTGTGAAGGACGAATAGGTGTGACCTGTCTTTCGTACAGATTCCGACCTTTCCTAGTATTGGACTAGTAGTCTGCTGACGTTAAGATGGCAAAGAAGGCGAGAGTCTTCAGAGTCCTTATGCTTGTCTGGAGATGGCAGCGACATGGTTTGGTTTAGATGGAAATGAGAAACCACCTTTGGAAGGAAGGAAGGGACAGTGCGTAGCTGTATGTATCCCGGTGTGAATCTGAGGAATGGTTCCTGACAGGATAGTGCTTGAAGTTTGGAGATGCGACGGGCTGAACATATTGCCACTAGGAACGCCATCTTCAAGATTAGAAGCCATAGAGACAGCCTGTGGGTAGGTCTGAAGGAAGCTCCCGCTAGGAAGCCTAGTACTAGATTGAGGTTCCATAGGGGTACCGGCCACTTTAGTGGAGGTACGATTTGTTTGACACCTCTCAGGAAGCGGGAGACGTCTGGGTGTGAAGATAGACTGATGCCGTCCACTTTGGCTCTGATGCAAGCCAACGCGGCCACCTGAACCTTGATGGAGTTGAGACAACCCCTTCTGTAAGCTGTCCTGCAGAAATTCCAGGATCATGGGGATTTTGACTGCCTGCAGAAGTATGTCACGGTCTTCACACCAGGCTTTGAATATTCTCCATATTCGTATGTAGGTTAGAGACGTGGAGAACTTGTGGCTCGGAGCAAGGTGTCGATCACTGCCCCCGAGTAACCGCTTTTCTTCAGGCGCGTCCTCTCAATGGCCAGACCGTAAGAGAGAATAGAGTTAGGTCTTCATGGAGGATCGGTCCTTGCTGGAGCAGATCCCTCTGTGGGGGTAGGGACGGGGGATCCCCTACAGAAGTCTTTGCATGTCTGCATACCACGGCCTTCTTGGCCAATCCGGGGCCACTAGAAGTACTAGTCCCCTGTGGTGTTCTATCTTGTGGATGATCCTGCCCAGTAGTGGCCATGGAGGGAAGGCATACAGCAGGTCTTCCTGTGGCCAGGTCTGGACGAGGGCATCGATCTCCTGGGATTGTGAGTCTCGTCTGCGGCTGAAGAAGGTGGGAATTTGGGCATTGGACCGGGTTGCCAGAAGATCCATGGCTGGAGTTCCCCAGTGGTTTATTTTCAACTGGAATGCTGTGGTCGACAGCATCCATTCCCCTGGGCCTAGACTTTCTCTGCTGAGGTAATCCGCAGCGACATTGTCTTTTCCTGCGATATGGGCGGCTGAGATCCCTTGCAGGTTTGCTTCCACCTACGCCATTAAAGGGTCTATTTTCAGGGATAACTGTTGCCTTCTGGTTTCTCCCTGGCAGTTGATGTAGGCCACTGTTGTGGCGTTGTCAGACATGAAGCTGACCGATTCTCCCCAGAGTCTGTGACTGAATCACAGGCAGGCTAGTCTGACTGCTCAGGCTTCCAGTCGGTTGATGTTCCATCCCGACTCTTCCTTGTCCCATTGCCCCTGGGCCGTCAGCTCCTGGCAGTGGGCTCCCCACCCTCGTAGGCTCGCATCCGTGGTGAGCAAGACCCAGGTCGATGGGGATAGCCTTACTCCCTTGCTCAGATGGTCTTCTTGTAGCCACCATAGGAGCTGGATCCGTACATCCACCGGTAACTGGAGGCGAACGGCGTAGTCCTGGGACATCGAGCTCCATCGTGACAGTAGGGAACGTTGTAGTGGTCGCCTGTGAGCCCTTGCACATGGGACGACTTCTAGGGTCGATGTCATGAGGCCAAGGACTTGGAGGTAGTTCCATACCGTGGGTCGAGCGCCGTTCACCAGTTTTCTCAACTGGTCCATCAATTTCCTTTTACTTGCAGGGGGAAGGACGACCTTTTCTTGTTGGGTGTCGAACCGGACTCCCAGGTATTCTAGTGATTGTGAGGGCTGCAGGCAGCTCTTGGTTGTGTTGATGACCCACCTGAGATTCTGCAGTAGATTCTTGACTCTGGTGGTTGCCTGATGACTTTCTTCTGTAGATTTTGCACTGATGAGCCAATCGTCCAGGTACGGGTGTACGAGGATTCCTTCTTTCCTCAGTGTCGCTGCCACTACCACCATGATTTTGGTGAATGTCCGAGGGGCAGTAGCTAGTCCGAAGGTTAGCGCCCGGAACTGGTAGTGGCGGTCCATGATCGCGAAATGTAGAATTCGCTGGTGGTCGTGATGGACCGGGATGTGCAGATAGGCTTCTGACAGGTCCAGGGAGGTCAGAAATTCTCCCGGTTGTACTGCCCTTATGACCAAATGTAGGTTTTCCATGTTGAACTGTGGTACCCTCAGGTAGCGGTTGACAGACTTGAGGTCCAGGATGGGCCGGAACATTCCCTCTTTCTTGGGGACGATAAAATAGATGGAATAGTGCCCAGTGTTTTGTTGGTGCGTGAGCACCAGTGTTATAGCCTCTAGGGAGAGCAATTTTGTCAGTGTGGTTTCCACTGCCGTCCTCTTGGAGGGGGAGTGGCAAGGGGATTTCACAAATTTGTCTGGAGGGATGCTGTGGAAGTCCAGATAGTATCCCTCTTGAATGATGGTTAGGACCCACTTGTCAGACGTTATCTCGATCCATCTTTGGTAGAATAGGGAAGCCTACCCCCATGGCTTCTTCCTGTGGATGGGTCTGTTGATTTTCATTGTGGGGTGCGGCTGGGGCCTGGACCTGAGCCGGCTCCCCTCTTATTGTGTTTGTTCCGAAAGGACTGGCCCCTGCCTGCGGGAAGAGGTGCTTGTATGTATTCTTGTATGGTCTAAAGCGCTGTGATCCTCTGCCCTTGGATGTTCGGGAAGAGGGGCGATGGCTTCTTTTGTTCTTGTCCTCCGGTAGCCAAGGTACTGGGGATTCGCCCCATTTGTTGGCTAACTTCTCCAGTTCACTTCTGAACAGGAGGTCTCCTTTAAAGGGCACTCTCGTGAGTTTCATCTTGGAGGTCGCATCGGCTGACCAGCTTCGGAGCCAGAGTTGTCTTCTGGCTGCTACAATGGATGAGACGCCCCTGGCTGAGGTGCGCACCAGGTCGGGCGTCGCATCCGTGAGGAAGGATATCGCTGGTTCTAATGTTTCGACGGGTGTGGTAGTGTTCCTGGCAAGTGATAAGCAGGCACGTGTCACCACGGCACAGCAGGCAGCGATCTGTTGTGATATGGATGCTGCATCAAATGACTATTTGAGGATGGATTCCTGATGTCTGTCCTGGGCATCCTTGAGTGCCGCTCCTCCTTCGACTGGAATAGTAGTGCGCTTTGTGACAGCGCAGACCATGGCGTCCACTTTGGGGAACACCAGGAGTTCTTTGGCTGAGGGTTCCAGTGGATATAGGGCTTCTAGGGCCTGTCCTCCTTTGAAACTGGCCTCTGGGCATTCCATTCCAAGTCGATCAGTTGTTGTACGGCCTGCAGCCATGGGAAATGGCATGAGGCCTGACGGAGCCTGACGCTGTGGCGCTTGTACCTGGGATGGCCAGCTCCTTCAGGCTCAGAGACACGAGGTCTGGTAGCTCGTCTCTGGAGAAGAAACACATCATGGTTCGGTATGGTTCCGTTCCTGGAGGGATTTCTCCTTCCTCCAGGAAGTCTGGTTCTTCCTCCGAGGTGTCCGTGTCCCCTAAGAGGAGGCTTTTGTCCGGAGGGGGCACGTCTCGGGGAGGCCGAGAGGGGCCTGGAAGGTTTTAGTCTTCTGGTGGGAGGCTGTGGCTGTGTCACCAGTGGCACAGACTGTGCCTGGACAAAGGTTTGCAGCCCTTTGAAGAATTCTACTCAGAAAAATGTTCCTGGGTCCATATTGAAGCCAGCGGCGTTCCCTGAGGGGCCCAGCTGAGTAGGGGCCAAGCCGGGGATAGAGAGGTCCGGGGTACTATCGTTGGTGGAGCCGGATTCCTCTACTGGCCGGGGGGGCCTTGTCCTGGTTCCCTTAGGGCCTCTTCTCACTGCAGGCACAGGGCAAAAGCCACTTCATGTTGTGCAGCTCTCAGGTGGCAGGCTGGGCAGAGAGCTTGTCCCTTGGCTTTCTTGGCCGGTGGTGCCATGATTTGAGCGCGTGGAGTCTATCAAAACTAGTTTGTGCGCCTATATGCGAGCAGCAGTAGGCTTAGATATGCGCTCCGGGTGCGAAGACGTGCGTGCAAGTCGCTATGTGTGCCTAGGGAGAGATGTGCATGCCGCTGTGTGCACCGGCTTAATTTGTGCGCCCGGTGCCATTGAGCATGCTGCTGTGCACCCAAGTAGTTTATGCGCCCGGCTCAATTGTGCGGACAATACAGCAATCAAGGGGGGGGATATGGCAAACCCCGCCCCCCCGGAGGGTTTCCATGAGAGAGGACCCTCATACCGAATCGGGGTCTAGCCCAGACAGGGCTGTTCAACCCAATGGGACAGATGCCGGAGGGCGATCTGTGCGGCTATCCGAGCCTCGGAGACCTTAAGTTTTCTACCTTACCTTGTCTCGGTGCTTCCTGGTCTCGTGCTGGGCGGTCTCCGGCTGCGGGGGGAGAGGGAAATACCTTCACTGCTGCGCGCGGTATTGCACCCGCTGCCTCTCAGCCAATCCCGTTCCTGGGGGCTAAGTCCACACCGGGAACCGGCTACCGGACCAAGGCTTACCTCTGAGGGATCTCAGAAATCACCTTAGGAATTCTCGACTGGGGGAGGAACCTTAGGTATTACCACAGGAGAGCAGGGATCGTCTTGTAGAGGTAAGATTTTGGAATTTTCTTTCTTCTTTGGTTTGGATTTCCTAACGCTGTGCAAGCATGTGTAGAGTCCCAAACTCCTGAGGAGACTGAGAAATACTGAAGAGCAGAGCTTCCTGCACGGGTATATGTAGTGCTGATGTCAGATTGAAATCTGACTCCGACTCCAACTGCTATCAGGAGCACACTATATCCATTGGTCCTGAGTCCATCTGCTACACGCTAGGAAACATCCCTTGCATTCACACCAACCCCCCCTCTCCACACACACACACACACAGACACACCCCTGATGTGCTGCAATTTACCTGTCTAACACCAACACTACAGCAAGAATTTCCACTCTTTCCCCTTTTCCCCATTTTGCAGAGGGTGTGTATGTAGTTTTGCCTCTATAATATTGTATTTGTTCCTTCATTCAAAGGTCAAAGAAAAATTACTGTAACCACTTACCAATTCTGGGAGAGGACAGATAGCTCCAGTATTCATGTATAACCCTTCTACCACGATAAACCTTCGTGTTACACGTGCCTTACGAGGATTCTTCAGAGGGAAATAGAAAATATAAAAAAAAGAGAGTCTCAATTTAACACATTTTTAATTAAGGAATTTAAATACAAAAGAAACAAGTAACTTCCATGACTGGCAACGTCTCATGAACGGGGAAACACTGATTGTGCTGCTGAAAAAAAAGCTGTCAAATCAGCCTGTCCAGTTCAGCCAGGATTTCTTTCTTTGGGGGGGGGGGGGGGGGGGGGCAGGGGTATGTGTGGGGTAATGTCTCCAAATGGGTTTGTTTTGCGCATCACAAAAGAAAAGTCCAGAAAAGTGCAAACAAAGCAAATTATATGAAAACAAAACGTTGCAAAAAAATGTCTAATAAATGCCACTTGTTCAAATGGTGTATCTTACACAGAAAAACCTTTTATATTTAAAAAAAGATGGACCATCATAACAGTCCGCGGATGCTGAACATAAATCTTATTCAGTATTTTCATCGCTAAAGGTCATAAATAATCATCGGTCCTTGAACCAAGTCCTTTTGAAAATTTTAAAGTTTTTTCAAATGCTTACAAAAAAATATATACTTCCCTTTCAATGTGCTCATCATCGGTCCTTGAAACAAGTCCTTTTGAAAATGTTTTTAAGTTCTTTTAAATGCTTATAAAAAATATACTTCCTTGTTTCAAGGACCAATGATTATTTATGACCATTAGCGGTGAAAATACGGAATAAGATTTATGTTCAGCATCCGCGGGCTGTTATGATGGTCCAGCTTTTTTTTTTAAATATAAAAGGTTTTTCTGTGTAAGATACACCATTTGAACAAGTGTTATTTATTAGACTTTGCTTGCAACGTTTTTGTTTTCACATAATTTGTTTTGCACATACCATTACCAACAGTGAACCTCACTCATATACAGCTGGTGAGCTGCAATACCAGTGCTGAGCATCGATCTCTGGAAGACTTTCTTCCCAAAGTTGTCCAACAGTCTAAGGTCCTTAGAAGGGAAGGGGGTAATGGGTGTGTTGGGAAAACCTAGTTTTTAAGCCTGTTTCAATACAGATCCTACCATCACAACTACCCTAAATCCAGGAGACTACCCCAAATCCAGAGGCTATTGATCTCCACACTTAAGGTCCAGTTTCCTGTCTATTGGGGGGGGGGGGGGGGCAGGAAGCTAGATTATCCCACATTCTCCTTTGCAGTACCCGCAGGATTGAATGGATCAGGATCACTGCAAGCTTGGAAGGCGTTTCCAAAATCCAAAGTATCCCGAAGACCGTGGAGTCGGGATCTATGTTCTTATTCATGTTGCCTCAGGTCACCTTACCCAGTTTATCAAGGGATTTGGAGTACAAGAGGTTTTCTATTGGGGAAGAATGCTCCAGTAGATCAGGAAAGGGGTCTGAGAGGAACCCTATAGATCCTTCCTCTGAACCAAGAGGAGGAGGTACACTAAAGAACATAAGATTTGCCATACTGGATCAGCCCAAAGGTCTATCAAGCCCAGTATTCTGTTTCCAACAGTGGACAAGCCAGTTCACAAGTAACTGCAGAGATCCCAAAAGGGTTGACACTACCTAGGTGGTGCAAGCACAGCCCAGGTCCCGGCAGGCAGCAGATGAGACAGGGTGCCACTGGATCCAAAGGGTACAGGCCTTCCAAAACCCGACTCACTTTGAAATTAGTCTCTGGGGCGCCCCACTCAAGATCAATTAATTCTTGAATGGCTTCCATCATGGGGAAAAAACAAGAGGCCTTACGCAAGGAAACCAAAATGGGATTTTTCTTTGGCACAGCGTCTGTTCCAGGACCGCCAAACATTTTCAAGGTCTGGGAAATGAGAGCTGGCAGCTCATCTTTATGAAAGAACAATAGCATAGTTCCATACAGTTTTAACCCTGGAGGAATTTCACCATCCTCAAGGGAGTCCAGATTGGTATTATCATGAATGCCATCCAGACCTCCATCGCGAAGTCCCTCTGTCACATTAGTAGTACTCTGGTACGGTTCTGACCTGTGACTCTCCTTTGGGAGTATTAGAGAGGGCTGAAGATTGTGACTGGAGAAAGAATTGCAATCCATGGAAAAACTCTTCACAAAAAGAAGCATCCAATCCAGGAGGTACTTGAGGCATACACATTGAGCTACATCCCCTACTGAGGAATCGGTTAGGGGCGTTCCAAAATCAGGCACCCCACCTGAGCTGTCTGTACACAGGCTTATATCCGGCTGGGAAGAATCAGGTTTAGTGAAATCAAAAGAAGGATATTCTCCCATAGCCTCCAAACAGCGTTGGCACAAGTTAGCAGGCACTCCTGGCTGAGATGCCCGGATATGATAGGCAGTGCAAAGAGAAAGATGATTAGGTTTCTTAGGCATAGGCACCATTACGGCCGACAGTGGGCTTAAGCAGTGGCCGGAGGCATGTGTCTAGCTGTTTTGGTTTTTTTTTTGGTACGTCCAAAAACACTAGACATCCCAATGCCTAGTCATCCAAAACTTAGTTCCATAAAAACAATTTAAGCGCACAATGTAACTTGGGTGCACAGGTAAGCGTACAGCCTCTCAAGGCGCCACTTAACTTAGACACATGGAATACAAGCCCGACTAAGCATCCAAAAACTGGACGCTCAACCTGGATGCCCAGCTAGATGCACACACCGAACTGACAATCCTGTGGAGGGCAGCCTAAGACAAGCGCGCAAAATGCCGCTGCGGCCTACCATGTGGCATGCAGCGAAAAAGCCTCAGAATAGGTCCTAGCCTACAGAGGCTGCTCAACCCACCAAGCTGCCCACGTCCCTCAACCTCACATGGAGCAGGACGAAAGTCAGGACGGTGCACAGAGCACGGAGACCGGGAAAAAGGAGGAAGCCCTACGCAACAAAAGCCTCCCTTTTTTTTTTAAACTTACGTGAGCTCAGCCTTACCTGGCTCAGCTTATGTGAGCTCAGCCTTACCTGGCCGAGTACAGAGAAAGGTCTCCGGCTGCTGGGGAAGTGGGCATATGCTGTCATCACCGTGCTCGGTGTCCTGCACCTGCTGCTTTGAGCTGCTTAAGCAGCTAAGTCCATACTGGCTAAAAAACCAGCTATTGGACCAAGGCACTCATCTGATTGACCATGGAAATCACATCAGGAATTCTCAATTGGAGGAGGGACCTTTTGATATCACCGCAGGAGAGCGGCGCAATGTAATATCCTTAATTCTCCTTTTACAAAATGAAGCAATCCCCAGTAGATAGATGCACATCCACCATCTGCTGGAGATGGAGAATACTGGCAGGCTGTCACTGCAGGGGTGTATATATACTGTGATGTCAGTTTGCTCTGTCTCCATCTGCTAATAGAGGTGCATAACCCACTTGCTCTGGATTTATCTAACTAGATGCTAAGAAAGTTCACCTTTCCTTAGCCATTCCTCTGTCAGCTTTTGATCTACTGGATATGACTCACTTTGACTGTTGGGAGCAGCAGTGAAGTAGCTCTGGCAGCCATGGTATCAGAACCCACACCATTCCAACTTCTCCTGTCTCTTGTACTTATAGAGGGAGTTGGTCTATCATGATGGGTTCATGTGCATCTTTGCCCCCTCTCTATCTGCTTTAAAACTTGGAAGAGTGGCTGGTGGAGCTCTCAGTGCTTTCCTAACTCTTCTTTTGGCCATGAGTCTTCTCCATGTCCATACTGTCTGCTCTGTGGAGATTGCTCTGCCACACGACATTTTTGCTAGGTGTCCCTTAGCAGTCAAAAGGTTGGGAAACTCTGCTGTAGCCAATTACTTTTCCTTGTTTACTGGTACAAATTTTTAAAATCTCTTATTTTACAAATTATTTCCTCTTCCCCATGTGCACTGGTAATTTATCTCTCTCTTTCTACTCACTTGAATTATTGTCCAAGCTTAAGGACAGAAATTGATATTGGCCATACACTTTTGTACTTCAGCGCTATTTGATTATTTAGAAGTGTTGATGCTATTAGATATGTTTGGAGGCCTAACAGTTGCTCTACATGTGTAATCTATTTCTGTAAGACCCATACGAGCAGCAGCTTTTGAAATGTATAATTTCGGCATATACCAATTCTCATAGATTACCTGGTGGATATGAAGGAATTTTCTTATTCTTACATCCAACTATGTGGAAAATGCAAGCTGTCTGTGGTAGTATGCTTTGGCACCAAAATGTTTAAATAATGAGGAAAATTATTTGTATCTCAGAGAAATAAATGATTAAGAATATCCAAATTTGTTTTTTGCGGGCCAAGATGGCGCCGGTAGCGTGACGGGTCTGAGCGTCCTGCTTACCTTCGATAACGTTTCCTGCGAAAGAATGCCTCATTCTGCCCGCAAAAGAAGGGCCAAGGAGCGGCAGGCCTCGGACGCAACAGAGGCCATTCCAGTTGTGGGTCCGATGGACGCTCATCTCCGTTGTAGGACAGAGGTTGGGGCAGAGAGCTTGCTGAGCGATAAGAGGGGGGAAAGAGGAGCCCTCCTTCACTCTAGGGCTGATGACATCACTCTCCCCTGGGGCGAGATTGCCACCAGCAAACCCTGCCGTTAGGCTCCTGCAGGAGCGAGGAGGCTCGAGGTTGCCGAAGGACATCAGCCCAGTGAAATCTCCTCAGAGGCATGTAGCCCTGCAGAAAGTCATTGCGACTCAGCAAATCATCTCGGGGGCTGGCGAAATACCTACCAGAGCAGCAGGATCATGGCCTGGAGACAGCCTAGCTGGTTTTCCTACTTTGCAATTTAAAACTTTGGTAAGACTACAAACGTTTACACTAGAGCTTATTTGGGAAGCTATTAATGATTTAAATAAGAATATGGACATACAAATGGGTGTATTGATGAACTCAGTGAAAGATATAAAAATTAGAGTTGATAAAATAGAAGAAGAAAATACTCAAATTAAAAGTGAACAGTCAAATCGGATCTGGGAAAGGTAAATTATTTGCAATATGCTCTAGTTAAGGAAAATTAGACTTTACAATTTAAAATCGAGAATATGGAAAACAGTTCAAGCAGTAAAAATCTACGTTGTATTAATTTCCCTAAGCTTCCGATGACAACACCATCTCAATTCTGGCGGAGATATTTAATGGAAGTGCTTAAATTACCTGAAGCCACATTACCTATTATTTCCAAGATATATTACCTTTCACCATCGAAGAAGGCCAGGGGAATTAACAATGGGAATACTGCAATGCAGGAATTGCAACCAGCAGAACCACCAAGTATTGATGTTTCTGCAAAACTAGAAGATTCTGAAAGCAATTTGGCGAGACCATCAACATTGATTGTGACTTTTTTATTATTAGAGTCGGATAAAGACTGGGTGTTTAGAAAATATTTCCTCAATAGATCAGTGGAGTTTCTGGGGTGTAAAGTCTAGATGTTTCCGGATTTGTCCAGGCAGTCCCAAAAACATAGACAATTTCTATTGTTAAAACCTCAAGTAGTGCAACTAGGGATTTTTTTGTACTAACGCTTCCTTGTAAATGCCTAATAAAGCATAGAGGTATATCATATATATTTTTCCAGCCATCTCAGCTAACAGAATATTTGGTAAATAAAGGTAGACCGGAGCTTAGCTCTTTACCAGGCCCTGATTAAGGGCACTCTTATGGTGGAATTTAGATCTCTCAAAGAATTGTAACTGTCCTATAGCTAAATTGCTTTGTTATATTATATTTCCTGAAGTTGTGTAATCTTGAACAAAATTGTGGGCTTGTTAGACAGGTATGACAGCTAGCAATTTCTGGCAATGTGATGTTTTCTTGAAAAAATTTTTGTTTCTATTGTACTACCTGTATTTCTATTCAAGTAATGTTTGCTTGAACAATATGCTTGTAAAAGATATACAGATTAAAAAAAAAAGAGAATATCCAAATTTACTAGTAATAGGCAGGCTACTTATTTTTAAAACTGAATAAATGGGATGTGATAAATGGTTCACACAGAGTTTTCATAAGAACATAAGTTGCCATACTGGGTCAGACTGAGGGTCCATTAAGCCCAGCATCCTGTTTCCAACAGTGGCCAACCCAGGATACAAGTACCTGGCAAGTACCTACACATTAAATAGATTCCATGCTACTGATGCCAGTAATAGCAGTGGCTATTCCCTAAGTCAACTTGATTAATAGCAATTTATGGACTTCTCCAGGAACTCTTCTAAACCTCTTTTCAACCCAGCTAAGCTAACTACCTTATCCACATCCTCTGGGGATGAATTACAGAGCTTAATTGTGTGCTGAATAAAAAAAAAATTGTTTTTAAATGTGCTACTTACTAACTTCATGGAGTGCCTTCTAGTTTTTCTATTATCTGAAAGAATAAGCAACTGATTCACATTTACCTGTTCAAGTCCTCTCATGATTTTGTAAACCTCTATCATATCCTCCCTCAGCTGTCTCTTCTCAAAGCTCAACAGCCCTAATCCCTTTAGCCTTTCCTCATAGGAGAGCTGTTCCATCCCCTTTATTATTTTGTTTGCCCTTCTCTGTACATTCTCTAGTGCATCCACATCTTTTTTGAGATGCAGTGACCAGAACTGAACACAGTACTTAAGGTGTAGTCTCACCATGGAACAATATAGAGGCATAATGACATTCTCTGTTTTATTCACCATTCCCTTCTTAATAATTCCTAACATTCTGTTTGTAATTTTGAACGCTGCAGCACATTGAGCAGACAATTTTAATGTAATGTACACTATAACGACTAGCTCTTTTTCCTGGATGGTAACATGAAACCTAACATCGTGTAACTACAGCATTAGTTATTTTTCCCTATATGCATGATCATGCCATTGTCCATGTTAAATTTCATCTGCTATTTGGACAACCAATCTTCCAGTCTCACAAGGTCCTTCTGCAATTTATCACTATCTGCTTGTGATTTAACTACTCTGAATAATTTTGTCTTCACATTTGAATATTTCAGCCATCGTTCCCCTTTTCAGATCTTTTATAAATATATTAAAAAACACTGGTCCAAGTACAGATCCCTGAGGCACTCCACTGTTTTAACTTTTTCCACTGAGATAACAGACCATTTAAACCTACTCTTTGTTTCTTGTCTTTTTTTTTTTTTTTAATTTATACTTTATTGAATTTTCAAATAAACATCAAAGTATACACTTTATAAAGAAACATGGTATCATACACGCAAAAGTATTTAAATTAAAAGGAAAAAATTTAACACAGGTAATTCTATTACTTAGCTACCCAGTAGACCACCATAAAACGAGGTGGATAGAAAACAGAGGAGAAAGGTAATATTACATCATATTCAAAAGTATTCCCTGGATACCCACTTAATTTCTAATATGATGAGTACTAAATGTTTTCAAGCTGTAACTGAGCTCTTTTTGATTGTATAAAATCCTTTAACTGTTCGGGTTGGAAACAAATGTAGCTATCCCTGTTGTATTTCACCGCACACTTTCAGGGAAACCTCAGAAAAAACGAAGCTTCTAAAGCAAGTGTCTCCTGTTTCAACGCCAGGAAGCCTTTTCTTTTGGTTTGTGTAGATTTTTTTTCAAGTCGGGGTAAATTCTGATCTTTGCTCCCATAAATAAAGCATCCATTTTCTTGAAATATATTTTCATCACATCTGCAAGATCTTTCTCATTATGGAAAGTGATCAATAATGTGCATCTTTCAATTATTTCAAATCCTGAAGATTCAAGGAACTCTGTCAAGTTAGCAAAGTCTCTTGGGGTTTCTTGTACACGTTGTCTATTATTATTTGGTAGGAAGTAGACTCTATCCAGGAGTGGGGTGCTTTGAGAAGGAAATTCCAGTATTTCAGAAAAGTACCTTTTAATTGTACTTCGAGGAAATTCCCCCACTCTGCTGGGAAAATTCAAGACACGTAAATTAAGGTGTCTTAGCACATTTTCAATATTTTCTATTTTTTTATTGATGTTTCCACAGTCCTGAATAATAACATTCTGTACCGATTTCACTTGCTTTATTTCATTTTCCATCCTCTCGAAATTCCCCAAGGCCTCCTGCTTCTGTACCTCGAAATTTTTATTCAAGGAGTCCATTTGTTGGGAAAGCACATTCATTTTAACCGAACAGTCCCCAAAGGATTGCGCTATGGACGATGTCAAATTCCAAAGCGCATCTAAAGTCACCACCTCAGGCTTTTTTAAGCCTAACATTGCTCTGGTAGAGGGACTAGGGAAGGCAACAGGCCTCTCCTCCTCCTACTGCCTGTGCCGCCCCTCCCTCCTACTTGAACTCACCGGGCAGATTCCCTTCAGTCTCCTGAAGGTTTGTTGCAAGGAAATCCTCCGACGTAGCTCCCTCCTCCTGCGAGGCTTGTAACCCAACTTCAGAGCTCAGCCTCGAGTGCGGCGTCAAAGTTTCTCTGGCAGCTGGCGGTGGCCTCTGAGTGGGCTTAGCGACACTTCATCCGAGGTTAGGTCGGCTTCTCCTCCCAGCGTCCTAACAGCTGGAGCGCTATTCCCCATTTGTATGGGTATCGCGGTGCACTGGGATCGTCGCCCTCCGTTGGCGGGGTATCGGAATCATCTGTGTCATCCGTATCCACATCCGCCTCATCCGGGTCCTTATCCGCACCTGTTCCCGTGGGTGGGGCTGATCCGGATCCCGGTAGTGGCCCCTGAGTGCCCTCCTTACTCTGTTGCCCCTGATCCATAGGATGGTGCCCTGGATCAGCGGCCCTATTGAATTTCTCAGGAGGATGATCGAGGTTCTTCACCGCTGTGCGTTTGCGGGCCAAGAAAGCTTCGTGCATGAGCAAGATAAACTCTGGGGAAAACCCCTTCGGGGCCCCCTCCCCTTCCGGAGACACCACTGGAGGTGCAGCACTCGCTCCACCCAGGAGATCCTCCCCTACAGGAGCCAAAATGGGAGGGGGGTCCTCCTCCCGTGATTCTAGCCCCGGGGAGTTCCCGGAGGTGGGGCCTTCCGACCCCGATAATTCCCCTGCCTCCTTAGCACATTCGGGGCATAAAAAGGCTGCATCCAGAGCCTGCCCGCGTGTGCCACACAATCAAGCGTGGGCTAAAAATAGGTAAAAAACCTTGCGCGCTGTCAGGCCGCAGTTAACCAAGCCGGTCCCCACTTGAAAACGCCGCCGTGAAATAAGGATTAAAATTTAAACTCACCCCTTCCCTTCTGCGGCAGCCCGGAGCTGAAGGGAAATGGAGCTGACAGCCTCCCCCCACACAGCCTCCGAGGGCCCATCCCACCGCACCGACTACTTACCTCAGAGCCGTTGCCTCAGACCGGAGCACCAAAAGAAACACTTTCCTCCTGTTGATAACTTTTTTTTTTTTTTTTTTTTTTTAAATAAACTCTACTAAAAACAGGAGTGCTCTAGCACGGACGAAGGGAGCAGCTGCAGCACTGTCAGTGTCGTGTAACTAGGAGCCCCTGGCCTGCACACACTGACCCGGAGTGGGCGAGACCCTGACAAGGATATCCAATCCCCCGGATGCCTGGCTTCCACTGAGGGATGGCCCACGAAGGTGCCTAACACCTCAGGAAGCGATTGGAAGGAAAGGAAAAATTCTGCTAACTGAAAAAATTCAAATTAAAAAACTGTAGGAGTGCATCTCTGCCATCTGCTGGAATCAGAGAAATACGGAGGGACTGCAGGTGGCACTCTAGTATATATGGCAGTGCCCAAAGCTTTGTTCTCTGACTCCATCTGCTGGTAGGGATGCACAAACCACTTCCTCTGGACTGATCCTGGTATGTACTGGGAACTCCCATTATTACTGTATTACCAGTGTGATTAGTCTCCTAATTTCTCTTAGCATTTCACTGTCTGTCTCAGCATTTTGGCTAGGTGGACAGTAGTATACTCCTATCACTATACTCTTCCCCAACACAAAAGGGATTTCTACCCATAAAGATTTGATTGTGCATTTAGCTTTTGCAGGATCTTTATCCTGTTGGACTCTATGCTATCCTAGACATAAAGCGCCACCCTGCCACCAAGTTGCTCCTCTCTGTCATTGTGATATAATGTATACCCTGGTCTAGCACTATCCCACTACTTATCCTCCTTCCACCATGTCTGTGAGATGCCAATTAAGTCTATGTCATCATTCACTATTATACACACTAACTCTCCCAACTTACTTCTTATACTTCTGGCATTAGCCTAACAACATTTCAAAATATGTTTTTTGTTTGTATTAACATTCTGCTTTTCGACAGAAATAAATTGGAATCTTTTAGCTCAAGGTACTTTGGTTTCTGATACAGTTTGCCATTTTCTGTTAAATCAGTTGCTGTTGGGTGTCTTTCTACACTTCCACATTCTGTGTGTGATTTATTGTTAAGTTCTATTGCTCTTTTACTCTATAACCCTATCTCCTCAGCACTCATTGTTGCATCTTTTCCTATTGCTGGAATAGGACATTTGAGCACTATTGAAATGAGATTATTTCCTCTTTTCATTCATTTGTACTTTTGTTCTACTACTACATAGAACCTCAGTCTCACCAGAATGCAAAGCAACCACATCATACAGGGCAGTAAGTGCTGAGGACAGGAAGTACACCAGACCCTGGGTATCCTGTGCCAGCTTCAGGGTAGATTCTCCAGCAAGGGCTAGAAAAGTTAATAGTACAGTGAGATCTTGTGACAATTCTGTGATGTTCTTGCATAAATTTGCATGCAATTATATAAGAAATACAAGTGCTGTATTTCTCCAACCTGCTGTGCATTTAATTTTGTTTGTGCTTTTCCATTTCACCTTTCTTTTTTTTTTTTTTGTAACTTAAATTTTATTGAAACTTTCAGAATACAACACAAAACATGCCCATGGTCATACATGTCAACGTCTAGAGTACAAGCAAACAACTAATATATTCCATTGAAACATCACATCATGACATCAGTATATGGCTCTAACAGTTCCATAAAATAGATTGTGTTGCCTCTTAAACACTCTAAAAGTACCACCCCTCCCCTTCCCATCCCTCCCTCCCCCAACCCGTCCCACCTAGTGCATATGTGTGAGCGAATACCATTAACCAAGCATGCTATCTCCATACGCTTAGCCTTGAAATAGAAGTATGCGTGCATACGTCGCAGGTACTGACCTGAATACCTATATCTATTTGGTGTGTAGTGGAGAGTGAACCATACAGACATATCTGTCAGAAAACAGTCCATCAGACAATGGAAATCCTGTAGATCTACAGTAACCCCTCCATGGATCAAGGGCCTCCCGCTGAGCACCGCCACCCAATCTACAGTCCATCTAACTGAGATTATGCGTAAAACACTTCATACCAACAGGTGTTTAATGGGTTTCCATGTTGCTATATGAGCGGACACCTTGCGATGCTGAAGGGCAGTGAGATACGCCAGCCTATGGTGAAGTTTTAAGCGACGCAGCAGGTCCTCCCTAGTCGGAAGAACCGCGGTCCTCCAGCACTGCGCCACTGCCAATCTTGCCGCGATTAGCCAGTAAAGACTTAATCGCTGTTGGAATTTATCTAGATTTTCCAATGGAGCATTAAGCAGCGCGGACAAGGGTGTCAGAGTGACCTGTCTTTGAAATACCTCAGTCATCCACTCACCCAGCGAGGTCCAAAACAATTGTATGTTCGCACAGCCCCACCATATGTGAAAATACGACCCAGTCTGTCCACAGCCCCTCCAACAAAGGAGATATGGACGGATACATTATATGTAATTTAGTGGGGCAAAGATGCCAACGATAAAGCAATTTATAATTATGCTCTTGCAACCTAGCTGAGATTAATCCTCGAGTGGCCCGTTGAAAAATTACAGTTTGTAAGGATGGGGAAATTTGCTCCCCGAAATCCTTTTCCCAATGAGATAGCACCGAGTTCACACTATTCCCATCAAACGTGAACAAGGAATATAATTTCGATACTACCTTAGTGAGAGAATCAGCTCTGGAACACATATGCTCAAAAAGGGAGCGGGTGCTGCGGAGTTTCCCCGAGGAGCTCAAAGACAGTATAAAGTGCCTGACTTGACCGTAAGACAGGTACAAAGTCTGGGGCAAGTTATATGTATCTGCGATATGCTGCCAGGACAACATTTCCCCTCCTTGTAAAAGCTGGCCAATGGTTTTAATACCCCTTGCCTTCCATAGGTGAAAAGCAGAAGTTTGATATCCGGCACTAAATTCCACATTGTAGTAAAGCGCAGACTGATAAAAATATACACTGGAACCCAATATCCGACCTCTCCACCTTTCCCAGACTTGGAGCTTGCATTTTAAGGACCAGGGCATACAGCGCACAGGTAACCAAGAGGATCTCGGTTGCCAGGGAAGAGCTGCCACAGGCATAGTGCCAATCATGGACTGTGCAGCTAAAACCCATTGCTTTTGCTGGGCAACGCGATCTAAATCAATAATAGCTTTTAATTGCGCACTAGCATAGTATGCAAGAAAGTCAGGTACCCCCAAACCACCATGCCTCTTATGCTGAAATAGAATCCGTCTAGCTACTCGTGGTGGTCTACGGCGCCAAATGAAATCAAAAATTTTCTTTTGGGTCTTTCGGAGAAATGCGGTAGGCAGCTGTATTGGCAGGGTAGAAAAAAAATATAGAAATCTGGGAAGGACATTCATCTTAATAATAGCAATTCGACCTAGCCAAGAAAATTGGCCCCATACCAGGTGTCTAAATCCCTATCGATTTTTTTTGAGAGAGGGACGTAATTCAACGTAAATAGCTCAGAAAGATTGGCATTTATTAACACTCCTAAATATTTTAACGCTTTCTTCGCCCATCTGAATGGAAATCTTTGAGAAATGGCGTGTACCTCATCGTCCGACAGATTTATATTTAATAGTTCAGATTTGTCGAGATTAACTTTAAAACCCGACACTTTGCTGAAGTTAGCTATCTCCTGTTCCATGCCCGCTAAGGATTGTGCCGGCTGCGTTAAGGTAAGCATGATGTCATCTGCGAAGAGGGACAACTTGAAATTACGATCCTGCAGCTGCACACCCATAATGTTGTCTGCCAGTCGTATCCTTGTGGTGAACGGTTCTAAAAAAAGCGCAAAAAGCAGAGGGGAAAGGGGACATCCCTGCCTGGTCCCCCGGCCAATAACAAATGAATCCCCATAACCTCCGTTTACCTTTACCCGGGCCTGAGGTTGGTTGTACAACTGGGTTAACCAATTTATAAAAAAAGGTCCAAAGTTCATTTTAGCCAGTGTGTGAAAAAGAAAAGGCCAGTGGACCATGTCAAACGCCTTTTCAGCGTCAATAGCAAAGAGAACTGTAGGTATACATTCCCGCTTCACCCACCATATTAAATCCAAAATCTTCCTAACATTGTCCGCTGCCATGCGCTGCGGTACAAAGCCAACTTGATCAGTGTGAACCAGATTAGGTAAAAATTTATTAAGTCTTAATGCGAGAACTCGGGCCATTATTTTTAAATCTTGGTTGATGAGTGAGATGGGGCGATAAGAACTGCAAAGGGACGGGTCCCTCCCCGGTTTTGGAAGGACAGTTATTCCGGCGGTATTGGTCTGAGCCATGATAACCTCCCCTTCTCTAATGGCATTAAAAAATTCGGCCAGGAGAGGCGCCACAGCGTCTACCATTTTCTTATAGTATGCGCCCGGCAGCCCATCCAGCCCTGGGGATTTGCTATTTTTTAGGGACTTAATCACTAGAGTCACCTCCTCCACAGATATGGGCTCATCCAGCTCTTGTTGTTGTATAGCGGACAGTTGTGGTAAAGTCAGCGGGTCCAAATAAGCATTAATGTCCTCCTCTGAAATGTGGGACTCAGCACTATACAGAGACTCATAGAACTCCTTAAAGCACCGGCCTATTTCTACTGGGTCCAATGTAAGCTGATTTGCAGAGTTTTTAATTTTGGGAATCACACTTTGCGATATCTGATCCTTTAATTGTCGTGCCAATAGTTTGCCGGCCCTATCACTTCCCTCAAAAAATCGTTGCTGGGACCTTTCCAAATTAAACACCACTTGTTTGTCGTCCATTGCACTCAGTGACAACCTGAGTCTCTGTAGGCGCTGGTATACCCGGGTAGATTGAGTGGCGTAATGGCTCCTAGTCAATTGTGCAATCTGATCTATTAGCGTGTCCCGTTTAAGTTCCCTCTGTCGTTTAACAGCTGTCGCTCGAGCTATACATAAGCCTCTTATAACTGCCTTGGAGCACTCCCATAAACAGCTAACGGAAGTATCCGAGGTTCGATTAAGAGTGTAATATTCACTCAGGTGTTTGGACAGGAGGGTAACAAAATCGTCATTATGTAATAGGGATGTGTTAAGCCTCCAAAACACCTGGCCCCCTTTACTGGGCTTGGAGGAAAGCTCTACCCAAACCACCCCATGATCGGACCAGGTTATAGGTTCTATGTCACTCTTCCCCGATCTCAGCAACAGACAGGTGTCCACTAAAAAGAAATCAATACGTGAATACGTATTATGCGGTTTAGAATAAAAGGAATAAGCACGTGAGGCCGGATGCTGATGACGCCAGACATCCACAAGATGGTGCGTCTGCATGGCAGCACGCAGGATATTCCTGGCCCTAGAGCCCGGCGGGTGTTGTGCACGGGTGCCATGGAAGGAATTATCCTGTGCTGCATTAATGGTGAGATTGAAGTCTCCTCCCCATATAACGAAACCTTCCCCATGAGTGTATAACAACTTGCGCATCTCGGAGTAGAAGGGCGCCTGCTCATTGACAGGAGCATATATAGACAGTATGGAGAAGACATCACCCCCCATTTTTATTTTAATAAATACATACCGCCCATGCGGGTCTATCAACTGCTCCACTAAGTCAAAGACTAGAGCAGCAGACAAAATAATTCCAGTGCCGGCATACCGATTACCTCTCCCCGCAGCCGCATGGAAGATATGAGGATAGCCCTTGAAATACAGAAAACGTTCATGCCTTTTCCTGATGTGAGTTTCTTGCAAGAAGATAATGGATATCTTCAACCTGTCCAGATCTCTCTGCAAGCGATAACGTTTCCCATGGCTACCCAATCCCTTGACATTCAAGGAAGCTACTTTAATTGACATTCTCCCAATGTAAAAAGACTAGCTGTTTTCAGCGCAGGTATGCTCTTAACGTCAGTTAGCATTATCTCAGTAAGCCTGCATAGTGAGAGTGAACTGCTCTTTGCATACCCCATGTAATCTAATAGCAAGTGTAAGGCTTGGGCCTGCACAATCGTAGCCAGGTATGGGACCGGTTTTCCCCTATCTCTTAAGCGATCCGTGTCCTCCTACTACGGATCCCGGCTAGGGGAGCTCACCTACTCAATCAAGTGACCCTCCCTCTCCCACCCAACCCCCTCCCCCCCGTTTATGAATGCGAATGAAGAAATACTATAAAAAACACTCAAAACAGATATAAAACTGACAACATAGGAAGTCCTTATCTGTTAACCATGGGTAGAAACAGTTCGGGAGCACCGACGGGACAGGAGACTCGAACTGGAAGTTCTGTCCCGCGCCATTTTGTGGCGTGCCAAAATCCAGAAGAAACAGGTAAGGCCCGTCAGCCCTGATCCGAAAGTGCTTCCTGAGCAGCTCGATTATTGGGGTGCAAACGTCTCCGACTTCGGACTACTTTCTGCCACTTGCTGGCCCCATCGGTTTTCTTTTTCGCCGCTGGCGTGGGCTCCATGGGTACTTGAAGCGGTATGCCAGCTTCCCGAAAATGAGTCACTGCGTCCGCCATGTTGCGCACGCGGTACAGTTTACCTCCATGTTGGAATGTAAGCGCAAATGGGAAATTCCACTGATATCGCACGTCAGCCAGCCGGAGAGCCGCAGTGGCTGGCCTTAAATCAAATCTTTTTTTGAGAGTGCTGGCTGCTAGGTCGTGGAAAACAGCGACCTCCTGACCTTCCCAGGTCCACACACGCTGCTTATGCGCGATCGCCATAAGTTGCTCTTTCTGGGTGAAGCTGTTAAAGTTCATAATAATGTCTCTGGATTTGGCATCTCGGCGAGAGCCCAGCGCTCTATGAGCCCTCTCTATGGTCAGAGTCTCTATGATCTCCTCTTTGGACCGCGGCGGCTCACTGCCTGCTTGCAGAAATAAGAATGCACAAAAGCTGGTAGCAATGTCCTTGCAATCTGCAAATTCTGGGGTCTCCGCGACCCCCCGAAGTCGTATGTTATATCGCCTGGACCTGTTCTCGAGGTCCTCGAGTTTATCCGCCAAGACAGACATTTCAGATCGGGCGTCCAGATCGTGAATAGTAAGCTCTTTTATATTAGCCTCCTGTTCCTCAAGGCGCACTTCGAGTTCGTCCACGCGAGTGCCGAGCGCCATGAGGTCTTCTTTCAGCTCAGAAAAAGAGGCCAAAAGTTCCTCTTTGTGCGCTTTATTTTCGGCTCGCAATTCTATGAACCAGTCCCGCATGGTGGACTTAGTGGGCAGATCAGCTAGGGTAAGTGTCGGTTCCAGATTCGCCTGCGGCGAGAGGATCGGTGCCTCCGTTTCCATCTCCGTTACAGCGGTTCCCAGGCACCCTGTAGGGTCAAGGCCTGCAGATTTCAGTTCCTGCGCCGAGCGAGTAAACGAAAATCTTTGCAAGTCGTTTCTCTTTCTGGAAGTCATCAGACCCGTATCTCGCTCCAAAGTAAATATTTAGCGCCTCGCTTGGGGAGCTCGAAGCGATGATTTTGAGTGTTTTAATCCCGGGGGAGTGTGGAGCTAGCGAATCAGGTGGCCATCTTGTTTCGTGGCGAACAGCGCCCCCTTCACCTTTCTTTTTAAAAGGAAAAAGCTTGCTATAGCTTTTTTTTTTTTAAATTTCCATTTCTTCTTTTACCATTCTTACCCGATTCTCAGTCACTACAGCCTGGTTTTTCCCTCCTTCTTAAAGGTGCTGCTTTTTCTTTCACCTGTCTTTGTTCTCTCAGAATCCTTATCTCCCTTCCGTATCCCTCCACTTTTTTATGCCTTTCACCCCACCACTCTTCTATCTCTCCTCTAGTCTTTCACCCTTTGCTCATTTCTCACCCTCTTTCCATCCCTCTCCATCATCCCTTCTCCTTCACCCCAAACAGATAGCTAGTATGAGCAGAAAATGGAAACAGTAGGACCTCTTGTCTTCAATTCTACAGATAACAGAAACATCTGTGGCCTTTGCTGCAGCATATCAGAAGCCTTTGGTATACTGTGTAACAGCACAGAGAAGAAATGGGATTTAGCAGAAAAAGGTAAAGTTACAGAAGCTAAAGCATCACTAAGAATAAGGCTCAGACAGGCACTAAAGTGCAAAAAAAAATATATATATATATTTTCCCGTCATCCTTAAGTAAAAGCAGTTTGGATGGCTCTCTTGTTTTCTAATCAAAAGTTTTTAATGAAAAAATTACACATTTTTCCTGATGCATAAACACAATTATCCTTTCATTTCCCCCTCCCTGCTTTCTCCAAACCCATTATGTCCTTCTGGCATCCTCCCTATGAGAATCCAACACCCAATAATCATATTAAACTTCCTCTAGTAGACAATTTAGGTGGGAAAGTTTCTGTAGTACAAGATCTTGGGAATTTGTTGGTCAAAGGTCAAACTTTCTTACAAAACAAGATGGAGGCACTTGAGAACATTGTGAGGCTGAGAAGTTTTAGGCTTATTAATTTTCCAAAACATAAAATGGTGTCACCTACAGATAAGTTCAATATCTGGCTGAGGATCTCAACCTTCCAGAGAAATGATTTCCTCTGGTTTCAAGGGTATATTACATGCTGCTCTATAAGAAGCTCGACGGGAATGTACCTGAACAGTCTTCTCTAAATGTAACTAATCTGACTGCTTTGCTGGAGAAATCTGTAAGTGAAGATATTTTTTCCTCTGCATTGATAGCCAATTTATTGGTGGAGTCTGTTTGGGATTACCTGCCAAGACAGTATTTCCACAGAGGAAACTGTTTTGAAGGTTGCTATGTTCCCCAATGCTGCCAAGCCTACTCAATTTAGAAGGAAGTGTTTTCTACTTTTAAACGTTAGGGTGTTAACAGCTAGGGGACTTTTATCTGGTTACATTTTCCCTACAAATGAACTGTTAAACTGGCTGGAATTAAATATGTTTATGACTCTGCTCAACTCACTCAGTTTAAGCAGCTGAAGTAGGCGTCACTCTGCACTGAATTGATCTCTCCTGCCTGAAGAGATTTTTTATGTTTGCTTTTCATGCATTAGGATGAAGGTATTTTTCTGTTTTTCTTCTGGCATTTGATAGCTCTATCCCCACATATTATGGACTGGAGTTGGCAGTGGATTTGCTTTGAGATAATTTTCCTGTTTATATTGTTTCTTGCTAACTTTTCCTATATATCTATTTAATATATTATAATTGAAATTTTCATAAATAAAAAGTTAGAACATCCTCCGTTCTTCAATTTCTTCAAGATTCAGCTCTCTTAACTGTCAAAGAATTTCTCCAAATATTTTGAAGATTCTCCAGAGTACTTTTTAATTTTCTCTATCACTTTTTGCTATGTAGCAGAATACAGGTCCATCTATTCATGACACATCTTTGAGAAATTGAAAAACAAATCGTAATCAGCTTTTCAAATGTATTTCAAGGGCAACCTCATACTCATCCATAGAACGGAAACTTGTAGTGACATCCCAGAGACCTAAAATTCAACCGAGGGCTAAATTCAATCTTTAGTTATAAACCATGCTTGCAACAAAGCTGCCCCCTCCTGACCCCATGGATACATTCCATATGTCTGTGTGATGTATCACTTTGAAGTATGCGGCAATGCATTAGAAAAACATGGATCCCAGGTGTGCACTAGATCCAGAAACCAAAAGGAATTCACCCGGAGAATGCGCAATAGTTGAAGTTCCTTTATCCTTCCTGTCCCTCCCAACAATAAATCCTGAGCTCCAGCAATAAGGCTGCCTATTTGTCTAACAGAAACTTGCTGCTTCTGAAGAGTCAATCTAGTTCTACAAAGTAGCAGGTGGATCAGTAGGCAACAAGCAGCAGAGACAAAAGGAAACCTAGACAAAATGTTTAGGATAACTTAGAGGGAGAAGGTGGCACAATGCCTGAATAATTTTTTTTTTTTTTTTTTTTTTAAATAATTCAACACCTGGGAACTAACTTATTTTAAGCCATACTAGTGATCTGTACCTAGAATCTGGTAGGTACTTATCCACCTCACAAAACCCCACACTATTAGAGCTAATCACCTATTTAATGACAATTTATTTAATTTTAACTCATTTCTTTAAAAAATAAGCTAAGCAAACCATGACAACTTATCAGTGTGTTTCAATCAAATGCTTGAGATGGGATCTCCTGATTAGGGTAGCATGACTAGTTTCATAATTTGGCAACAGCGGCACTATACCAGGACATGAAAATGCCATGCAGTGCTTTTGATGTTTGGTATGATTGTGGTGACAGTATTTCACAGATCCATCAAATTCTGCACCAAAATCCCGTCCTTAGTCCTGACAAAAGATGGAGGGGTGCAAAAGCATTCCAAGAGAAAAACCTACAACTGCTGCTACTATACATATGTAGTGCTGTAACAATCACATACAAAACAGTCCCTACTCCGTGGAGCTTACAATCTAGCCAAGACAAACATATATGATAAACAAGAGTCTATAGAAAGTATCTATTGTAGAGAAGTGGTTAGATTTAAAAGCAGCCTCACATTGTTCCCCATCCACTTCCACATATAGTTCAAGCTTCTTTTACTCACCTACAAGTTCATTTGTTCTCTAGCTCCTCATTACTTCTCTTTTCTCTCCCTTTACCTTTCCTCATTCATCAGGCAAATTCACTGTTATCTGTGCCCTTCTCCTCCACTGCCAACTCTGCACTTCCCACGTTGCTGGATCAAACTTTCTCAGTCAGTATGGCATGCGTGCTTTTTAGCCGTATTCAAATGCAGTTATAAACAACTTTTGAGGCTGTTTTTAATGTTCAAACTGTAAACAGTTTGAGTTTATAACTACATTTGAATATGGCTAGAAAGGAAGTATACCATACTGACTAAGGAAGTTTCTTGCAGGCATATGGCGCAGCAAGGTGGTAAGTGCAGAGTTGGCAGTGGAGGAGAAGGGCACAGATAACAGTGACTTGGCTGATGAATGAGAAAAGGTATAGGGAGAGAAAAGAAAGGTAATAAGGAGCCAGAGATGAATTAATTTGTACTGAGTAAAAGAAGCTTGAGCTATATGCGGAATTGGATGGGGAATGAGTGTAGAGACTTCAGAAGAGAGCTCATGTGGTCATAGTATGTTGAAAGATAAGTCAAGTGTCTGAATTTTGAATAGACTACAGTGGAGAAAGTTAGTTTATTGGGAGGCCCAAGAAGAGCAAGCTGCAGTAATCTAAGCAGGAGGTGATGAGGATGGATGAATGATTTGGTAGCCTGCTCAGAAAGGAATGGACAAATTTTAGAAATGTTATAAAGACATGACACACTTCAGCAGCATTTTGGATATGTTCAGAGAAGGATAGAGAGGCACAAATGACCCCAAGGTTGTGTGTTAAGGGAACTGGGAGAATGAGCACTATTTACATAAAGAGAAAAAGGAAATAAAAAATTACTCCAAAGCATCCTACCTTCTGATCTTCAACTTCTTGCTCCTTCAATAACTGTTCAAGGTTATCCATATCATTATGTTTAAAATACTTGATGTTGCTGCGAGATGCTTGTAATCCTTTTTGAATAGCAAAACAGGCTGCTTCATCTCTACCACATTAAAAAAAAACAAAAACATCTATTAGTCTTTAATAACCAGACCCTTCACTGTATTTATCCAAATATTTATGCTCTTCATTAGATGTTTGATCATCTCTTTTAGGAATATTTTGGTTTGGTTTTCTTATAACATCATCAATATAGATTCCAGAGGCTATCCTTTGGGCTCTTTGAGATACAATTTTCTTTTCCAAAACAGACAATTTCTTGAACTTAATTGCAGATAAAGACCAAATTGGCCCATCCAGACTACCCAGTTGAGATCCTTCCACTTTGGGTAGTAAGCATATAAAAATTTCCATATGCAACCAAACACCAGCGACATTTCCTGCTCCCATGTCTTTAACCTGACTTCTCAAACTTTTTCCTGCTAGTTCCCTTCATACCTGTCCCAAGCATGCCCAAGATTCACTAATAGGCCATTTCAAGCCTTATCTTCAACTTTCATTCTTTAAAAAAATGACAGTTAATCCAAGACCCAATCCAGACACCAAGGGCATGACAATATTCCTTCTACATTCTGCAACCTTACATTTTATAGCTTTGAAAATTAAATGCCCTGTGGGATTAATTATTAACTCTCTACCCCCCTCCCCCCCACCTCCAATCACTGGTGGGACTTCACAGAATTATCTTTAAACTGTGTGTATAACTTTAAGTACAGATAGTACTAAACCATAAAAATGAATACGTTTGGTTTGTGCACTCAATCTTAAAATCTGTCAGTGTAGACAGCGATTTCAAATGACTAGGTTTCACATTTCCTTGTAAAAGTTAAACGATGCTGCAAGAGCTTTGGGGTTTGTACAAATGCAGACTAATTTGAAGTTCATGAAAAATAACATTGCAGACAAACCAAATCCAAAATGCAATTATTTTAGTTAAAATATTTTTATACAACACTAAGAAATATAAGATGGAACAGTGCTTGGCGCTTTATGTCATTCATTAAATCACTTTTCTTTTCACCCAAACATTGATCTTGATGACTGTTAAAACAAAGACCTGCAGCGACAAAGAGTTAAGGTACAAATGTCTTGTACACAAGTCACAGATCTAATTTATCAGATCTTTAGTCTGCTCAATGCAAAAGATTATCCTTCATTTGAAGCCTGTAAAGCTAGAATCTCTATGATACAGTTTTTAACAAGCAGCCAATTGAACATACTATAAACATAACAGCGAATACTGCCTTAACTAGTACAGTACTGTCATTTTCTACATGGAATAACTGGATCAAAACAAACTTCATTTGAACAAATAAAACCATATTTTCCCTAATGTAAGGATCCTACATATACAGGATTCTTTCCTTCAGCAGAACCTTAAAGGGTGCAAGCAATGTTGGGATAGAAATCTTTTCTTTAGTTCTTACTGAAACAGTGATCAAGAACCAAAGCGTTAATAACTAGGAAATGTGTGTTGCCATTAGCAGTCTGAAAATTTTGATGTTTAAGGGGTGAGGGGAGGGCAGGGAAGTAGAGGAACTAAAAAAAACAAAACAAAACTGCATTATAGCTTTTTCCTTTCCTCATTGTTGGTTTCCAATGGTAGTATTGACCTTTGGGCCAGGCATTTCCTGTTCATTAATGTCTTGTTGAGCTAAGGGCATGGGGGCTTTAACTTCTCACAAAGGGCATTAATGAAAAGGAAATGCCACTTCAAAAACAGAGTACCCTCTGCAGTCTTCCAAAAGTACACATGGCAAGCAGATAGAACCAACCTGCATCAGTTCAAAATAGGACTGTCAAACTATTATTTTTTATTTTTTTTTACATTTGTTTAAGGTATTCCACCCACATTCTGAAAGAGTTGTGTTAGCAAGAGCTGCAAATTATTTCCCTCACAGAATCTGTTGGCTAAAATTATTTAGAAAACATCATGCAAATGACACTGTATGACAGATTCCAAGCCATGTGAGAAAGCAAATGTATTACCTGCAAACAGGATGAATGAGCCCTATCAAGTGAGTGATTTCATCTGATGGTACCGACATGGAACCAGCTTTCAAAAAAAGCATTTCCAAGCATGTACAGAGTTCACGTGTGCAATTTCTCTCTTGTGAGTCCCACGGTACCTTCCTGAGCTTAAGCTTTAGCTAGGTAAATGACTCTCCCTCTCACACACATAGGCTCCCTCTCTCTAAAGCACATACATTATCCCCCCCTCCTCCCCATACAGGCTACCTCTCTCTCGCACACACACCCTCATGTAGGCTCCCTTTCTCACTCGCATACACACACACCCAAGATACCTATTATCTCTTCTTTCATATCCCCCCTTACACACAGACTCCCTTCTCTGTCACACACACACACACACATATCCTCACACAGGCTCCTCCTCTCACAAATAAGCACCCTTACTCCTTCACTTCTCTCTCATACATGCAATCACTTTTTCACACACACACACAAAGCTCCTAATTTCTCACATATATGCACATTCCTTCACAATCTCCTCACATGGGCTCCCTTATCTCTGGCACACACATACACCCTCACATATGCTCTCTCTCACCCCCCTCTTACACATAGGCTAGCAGTCTGTCTTACACTTACACACACACACACACTCCTCTACATACTCTCACCAGGGGCTGATCTATCTTTGTCGCGAGTGGGATGGGCTCCACTCACAGCACGCTGGGGGGCCTGCTCCAAATTCCATGCAGAAAATGGAAATTTCGCTCAGAAAATGGAAATTCCGCATTTCGCAGTAGCTTAGAATTCCCCCAGGAGTAAGGTGTGAACAGAAAACCAAGTAGCTGCTTTGCATACATCTTCAATAGAAGTGGCTTGTAAATGAGCCACTGAAGTCACCATCGCTCTCGCCCGATGAGCCTCAACAGAGTCTGTAATCTGTAAGCTAGCCAGAGTGTTACAATGTGCTACAGTCCGCTAGCCAATTAAGACAGCATTCTCTTAGCAATTGCTCTTCTCAATTTATTGGGATCAATGGACATGAACAGTTCAGAAGCTTAATGATGAAGTTGAATCCTTGTGAAATACACTAAGATGCTTTTGCAGTCTAAGGAGTGAAGATTCAGTTCTCCTTTGTGTGCATGCAGTCTTGGAAAGAAAGCTGGCTGCACAATAGCTTGGTTAACTGGAATGCAGATACCATTTTCAGAAAGAACAGAAGGCCTAGCAATAGCATGCATGGAATGGCAGTTGCTGTTATTCTTAACAGAAGGCTTGGGGTAGAATGCATGGAATGGCAGTTGCTGTTATTCTTAACAGAAGGCTTAGGGGTAGCCTGCACGAAGCGGCAGGTGCTGCTACCCTTAAAGAAGGCATGGGGGTAGCCTGCATGGAGCTGCAATTGCTACTACCCTAAAAAACTTGCTAGGAAGACTGGATGGACCATTTTGGTCTTTATCTGCTGTGCTGCTATGTTAATCTTGTTGTGAAAAAACTGCAGGTGTGGACAAGTAGGAAACAGAGTTTATAATTTGCTTACTCTTTGTGCCGAGGTGACAGCCACGAGAACCACCACTTTGCAGCTGAGAAACTTCACTTTCACCAATTCAAGAGGTTTGAAGGGAGGTGTCATGAGCTGAACCAAGACAAGGCCAAGATCCCAAGGCACTAAATGATTACTGACTGCAGACTTGGAATATCACAATCCTTTAATGAACCTAAAGAGTGGAGAGAGATCAGAATCCCCTCCACCTAGTGATGCTATGCTGCAACAGCACTGAGATGAACTTTAACTGAAGGGGTGCCGAGGCCTGAGGACGAGAGGGAGCGGATACAATCACATCATTCAGGCCACAGGAGAAGGGATCCAGATGACTGGACCCACAACAAGCAGAAAAAATCTTCCATTAGAAACTAAGATTTTCTGGTTGAAGGTTTCCTAATCCTATTCCCTTTTTATTCTATCAGGCTACATTTGTTTATAATCTCAGCAAAGCTGACTTTTTGTTTTCCAAGAATGGTCTACTGCAATGTAACTATTGTTGTTTGTTTTGTCTCAATTTTATGAGTGTTATTGTAATTCACCTAGAACAGTTGACAGGAAACAAACACTCCACTTTTCTGGATAGAAGTAAGAAGGAGACTACAGGAAAATTAGTTCTTACCTGTTAATTTTCGTTCCTGTAGTACCAAGGATCAGTCCAGACTGCTGGGTTATGCCTCCCTTCCAGCAGATGGAGTCAGAGTAAAGCTGAAAGCACCCCCCATATAACCTGGTGTGCCACCTGCGATCCCCTCAGTATAATTAATATCAAAGCAGAATGAATGGCTGTTATTATAATTATCTTATTCTTTTATACTTAAATGCATTTTATCAACCAATGACTAGACCAAGTTAAACCTAAATCCGTTGAAGAAGTAGAACTTGTATGAATGTCTAACGAAAAAACAACTAGAATTATAACTATGCTGCAGTCTTGGAACAAAATCTGCCAAGAGAAATACAAACAGCTGAACAGACTCTCCTGTCAATGGGCAGGCGTCTGGACTGATCCTTGGTACTACAGGAACGAAAATTAACAGGTAAGAACTAATTTTCCTTTCCCTGTACGTACCAGGATCAGTCCAGACTGCTGGGATGTACCCAAGCTGCCCTAAAAGGGGTGGGACCTAGAGAGTCCCGCGCGAAGCACACTACTGCCAAAAGAATCCACCTTTGGATCCCGTACATCCAATCGGTAATGTTTAGCAAACGTGTGCAAGGATTTCCAAGTGGCCGCCCGACAAGTCTCTTGGGGCGAGACACATTGGCTTTCTGCCCACGATGCTGCCTGTGACCTAAGAGAATGTGCCTTAAGACCATCCGGTACTGGGCATCCGCGATATTTGTAAGCGGAAGCAATAGCGTCTTTCAACCAGCGGGCGATAGTAGCTTTAGAAGCCTTGGTCCCTTTCTTAGGACCGCTCCACAAAACAAAGAGATGATCAGACAAGTGAAAAGGATTAGTAATTTCCAAGTACCGCAAGAGAACTCTATGGACATCCAACTTCCTCAAATCCTTATCCTCATCAGAGAATGCCGGCAACTCGACTGACTGGTTGACATGAAATGCCGAGACTACCTTTGGAAGGAATGAGGGCACTGTCCGAAGAGAAATCCCCTAATCAGAGATACGCAGAAAAGGCTCTCGACATGACAAGGCTTGGAGCTCCAAAACCCGTCTAACTGAACAGATAGCCACGAGAAACACCGTTTTAAGTGTTAAATCTTTCAACGTAGCCCGCTTCAAAGGTGCAAAGGCTACGGAGAACCAAATTTAAACTCCAGGACAGACAGATCGCGCACACTGGCGGCTTCAAGTGCTTGGCTCCCTTCAAGAATCGTGTCACATCCGGGTGTGCAGCAATGGAAGTACCATCAACCTTACCCCGAAAACAGCCCAAGGCCGCTACCTGCACCCGGAGCGAACTGTACGCCAAGCCCTTCCGTAAGCCATCCTGCAAGAAGGCCAGAATGTGAACAATAGTGGCCTGCCGCAGGGACAAACTCAACCCATGGCACCAAGAATCAAACACCTTCCATACCCGAACGTAGGTGATAGATGTAGAAGTTTTTCTTGCACAGAGAAGAGTAGTAATAACCGCCTCCGAGTAACTCTTTTTCCTTAATTGTCGCCTCTCATAAGCCAAGCCGCTAAGCAGAAGCGGTCGGCCTGATCGAAAAATACTGGACCCTGCTATAGTAGGTTCGGCAGATGACCAAGGCGCAATGGACCGTCCACCGCTAGGTTGATCAGATTGGCAAATCACGGTCTTCGTGGCCACTCCGGGGCTACCAGAATTACTGGCCCCTGGTGAGATTCTATGCGACGCAAAACCTTCCCCACCAACGGCCAAAGAGGGAACACAAAGGAGAATGTGTGCCGGACAAGGAAGGACCAGGGCATCCACGCCTTCTAAACCGTGGTCCCTCCTGCGACTGAAGAAACAGGCCGCCTTTGCATTCAGACGAGTCACCGTTAAGTCTAGATGGGGGGGTCCCCCACCGGCTCAAGATCAGCTGCAGCGCTTCCCCGGATAGCTCACATTCTCCGGGTTCAGCCGCTGCCAGCCGAGGAAGTCCGCCTGAACGTTGTCGACCCCGGCTATGTGAGATGCCGCAATGCGGGCCAGATGACGATCTGCCCAGGCCATTAACATGTCCGCTTCGTCAGCCACGGGGCGACTTCTTGTACCCCCTTGACGGTTTATGTAAGCCACCGTGGTCGCATTGTCAGAGAGAATCCTTACCGCCCTGCGGCGGACCAGCAGTAGAAATTGTTGCAGCGCCAGACGGCTCGTCTAATCAATTGATGGACCACTTCGTCTGTAACGACGTCCAAAGACCCTGCACTGACCTTGATTGACAAACCGCCCCCCAACCGGATAGGCTGGCATCGGTTGTCACAATTATCCATTGAGGATTCTCTAGGTCCACCCCTTGAAGTAAGTGATCTGGAGTGAGCCACTAATCCAGACTGGATCTGGCCGGTTCGAGAAGAGGCAATGGCAGGTGGAACTCTTCCGACTTGGGATCCCAACGAGAAAGTAGTGCCCTCTGCAAAGGTCTCATATGCGCAAAGGCCCAAGGAACCAATTCCAGGTTAGAGGCCATAAAACCAAGAACCTACAAATAGTCCCACACCACTGGTGTGGGGAGCGACAACAGTCGCCGAACCTGAGACATCAACCGGTCCATCCGCCCGAGAGGTAGTGAGACCTTGCCCATGACTGTGTCGAATCGGGCTCCTAAAACCTTAAACACCTGGGATGGAATCAGGTGGCTTTTTGCACAACTGACGACCCAGCCCAGGGACCGCAGGCGACGCAAAACTGAACGAACCACTGCCCTGCAGAGGATTTCTGATTTCGCTCGTATGAGGCAGTCGTCCAGGTAGGGATGTACCAAAATCCCTTCCCGCCGCAGGCTCGCTGCCACTACTACCATCACCTTGGTGAACACGTGGGGAGCCGTCGCCAACCCGAAGGGCAGAGCACAAAACTGGTAATGTTGTTCCATGATCATGAATCGCAGAAACCTCTGATGGTGTTCTTGGATTCCTATGTGGAGGTAAGCTTCCGTCAAGTCCAAAGAAGCCAAAAACTCGCCTTTGTGGACTGCCACAATGACCGATCTCAACGTCTCCATTCGAAACAGAGGCACACGCAGCTCCCTTTTGACTTGTTTGAGGTCCAAAATCAGCCGAAAGGAGCCCTCCCCTTTTTGGGTACCACAAAATAAATGGAGTAGCGACCAGTCCGGCATTCTGGCCGGGGAACTGAAACAATGGCTCCTAGAGCCCTCAACTGGGATAAGGTTTGGAGAACAACTTGTTGCTTCTGCTGAGGTCCGCAGGGAGATACCAGGAAGAGATCCTGGAGAGGACGAGCAAAATCCAAAGCGTAACCGCGACTTATAATATCTAGAACCCACTGGTCTGAGGTAATCTTGACCCATTCCTCGCTAAACTGGGATAGTCAGCCCCCGATCTTTGGAATGGAGGAATGGGCCAGCGCCCCTTCATTGGGTAGATTTATTGTTGTGGGCAAAGGCATGGGAGGCTCCAGCACGCTGAAGCCGTCTGCCACGAAAGGAATATGCCCATGATTGTGCCCATGTAGCCGACTGCCTAGGGGTATAAGCAGAAGAACCCCCTACCCGATCTGAAGCGGCGCTGTCCCCGAAAACGGCCCCTGTAGTTACCGGGCCGACCTGGGTTTGTCCTCCGGCAGCTTATAAACCTTGTTGTCCCCCAAAACTTTTATGAGTTGCTCGAGTTTGTCTCCAAATAACAGTTTACCCGGGAAAGGGAAAGAACCCAGCTGAGATTTAGAAGAGGCATCCGCCGACCAGTTACGGAGCCATAGCAGGCGCCTTGCGGACACCGCCAAAGACATATACGATCTCCTTCGTACTGAGTGCCGAAGTACGAAGGAGATCATATGTCATATATATATATCATATATCAAACCACCAAAGATTGCTTCTACAAATTACATATTCTGAAAAGAATTAAACCACTTTTCCACGCTCAGGACTTTAGAACAATCTTGCAAGCAATAATCTTTTCCAAACTAGATTATTGCAACTCATTACTACTAGGCCTCCCAGCTTCTTATACCAAACCCCTACAAATGGTTCAGAACTCCGCAGCCAGAGTCCTTACAAATTCCAGGAAAATGGACCACATCTCCCCTATCCTCAAAAACCTCCATTGGTTACCAATCCACTATAGAATCATGTACAAATCCATCAACATCATATACAAGACGATCAACCAACACACGCAACTCGATCTACAAATACCATTTAAAAAATACACTTCCGCCAGACCCATCAGGGAAGACTACAAAGAGTCACTCCAAATTCCAAATGCCAAAACCTACCAACATAAATCCTTGAGTCTCAGAGCCTTCTCTTCAGCAGGTCCAGCTCTGTGGAACTCTATCCCACCTGATTTGAGACAGGAGCCATGCGCTCTAACATTTAGGAAAAGACTAAAAACTTGGCTTTTCAAAAAAGCATTTCCAAGCCTTGAATAAAACCTCCACTCATCAACACAAACTCGTATGCAATAACTGGATCTAAATAAGAATCCACCTACCATAAACTTACACTCATTATTACCTGCTGAGTTTTTATCATATCATCACCATGCACTACTGTGTCATATTTATTCTCTTTGTTACTTATTTTACCGTTTCATATTTATGTACCGTCACATTTATTCACATAGGCTTATTTATTTACTCTGCTATACTATTACATTAATTGGATGAAATGTAAATATTGCATTGTTCAACCTCTCCCCTCTTCCAGTTCCAAGTTAATTTTCCCTGTTTTATTGTAACTTTCTCACACCCTGTAATTGATTCACTGTATTTAAAGTTCACAGTTTTATTGGGAATATTGTTTATTACGTTACGCTATGCTTTACACACATTGTTATTTGTAAACCGGGTTGATGTGATGCCTGTCATGAAACTTGGTATAACAAAAATAATAAATAAAAAAAATAAAATAAATCATACAAAGCATCTGCCATATAGGCTACCGCTGATTCCCTGCTCAGCCTCTCCCGGGGGAAGGTCCTGGGCCGTGAGCATTTGTTGAACCCAACAGAGAGTAGCCCTCTACATGAGGCTGCTGCTCTCCGTTGGGTGTGCGGGCTGCTACTGCGGCCCGCACACCCAAGGCGGACACCTCAAAAATCTGCTTGAGCAACACTTTCAGCTTCCTATCCTGGAGGTCTTTGAGAGCTGTGCCTCCTGTCACCGGGATAGTCACTAGGAAGCGGGTAAAGTTTTTCCATGGCCCTGCTAACTCTCAATGAGGCCTCAGGAGTCTCCCACTCCTGGGTCATGAGCTGGAACAGCTTTGGATGAAAAGGGAACGTTTGGGGTGGAGCCTGAAGCCCCGCTAAAACCAAATCTCCTGGAGAGGTATCCGGCACCTCCTGCGGGACGGGAATCTCCAGTTCCTGAAGCACATGTGAAATTAAATGATCCAGTTCCTCTCTGCGGAAAAGACGGAGCACCTGCAGATCATCTCCCTCCCCCGGGGTGGCATTGTCAACCGCATCGCGTAGGTCCTGGGTGAAGGGGTCCTGAGTCCCCGGATCCACCAGGGCAAGAGGGTCAGGCAGTCCAACCCCCGGATCAGAGCGAGGCATGCAAGGTTCAGACCCTTCCCTGGCCCGTAGAAGCCCTAAGAAGCTTAGTCTGGCTAGGAGACTGGGATTCCCAATCAGTCTCCGCTTCCATATATGCCTTATGCAAAAGTAAGATAAAGTGAGAAGAAAACGGGTGCTTCCGCTTTAAGGACACCCCCGGGGAAATGGATGGAGGAGGAGCAGAGTCTGAAGATAAACTGCGCGGTCGATGTGGATTTAGGGCCGGCGGGGATAGAGGAGGAGGGAGATCCTCTCCCTCCTCAGACAAATCAGCGTCCCCGTCTGATGGGGGCAAGATGGCCGCCGCTCCCGTGCTGATCGGGAGCGAGCCAGGCCTCTGCCTCCCAGCTGTCTGACCACCGCGCGATCCTCGCGGCTGTGGAATGGCCACCCCCCGTGCTGAAATTGATCATTGCGAAGGCCCCTCGCCCCCGGGAATACACCGGGAGCAGAGGCCCGGGAGAATTCTGGCAGGCTACTGCTGAGGAAGAAACTCGGCGGGTTTTTTTTTTTGTTTGTTTTTTTTTTACTACTCAGCCCTCACTGAAAGGCCAGGCTAGGGGAACAGAGGAATTGTATAGTCTCTGAGGAGGGGGAGAGTGACCGGCCCACTGGTAAGTTTCCCCCCTCTGCTCACCGGGCTATTGCACAGAAACTCTGAGAAATTGGCTGTAGGGCAATGCCCTGTCTCGTTTGCCTGAAACTGGCTGCTTTACATACTGGTAAAAGGTTTGCAGAGATCAAATTAATCACACTTTTTTTTTTTTTTTAAATGATCTAGTCAAAGGCTCGTTTGGTTAGAAATCAAACCTGTCAGGACAAGTCCCCAGGAATTTAGAGATATTCAGGACCGCAGGTTATGCCTCTCAATCTGCTGAAGTCAGAGAAATACTGAGGGATCGCAGGTGGCACACCAGGTTATATGGGGGGGGGGGGGGGGGGTGCTTTCAGCTTTTCTCTGACTCCATCTGCTGGAAGGGAGGCATAACCCAGCAGTCTGGACTGTTTCTGGTACGTACAGGGAATGTTTGTTCAACATCCACTCTGTGAGGGCCAACAATTTCAGGCTTGGATGGAAGAGGCTACCGCCTTTCCAGGTGATAAGAGTCTAGAAGAATCGGAGGTATAACTGACAAACAGAAGAGGAATGGATACCACACTTGTCATGGCCATGCCGGTGCTATGAAGATCATTCTCACCTTGTCCCAAATGACTCGTTGGACAGTTCTGGCAGAGTGACTTGATGCTCCTTAATGAAAGCCAGGGGCATCTTTGCACCACAGGTGCCCATCATAATATGAATGGCATTGACAGCAACAATGCTGTCCATGGTGCCCAGGCACTCCATAGTGCAGACAGTGCTGATGACATCAGCTGGCACCCATGGCACTCAGAGACTAAGACAACTCTCAGAGTCAATTTTGCCTGCAGTGCTCCACTGTCTTGATGACATCCAATAGAGTCAGCAGCGTTCACAGCGCTCAACAATGTCAATGGCACCCATGGCGTACTGATGGCATTGTCCTACATCACCTGGAGGTGCTTTTCCTCCATGGTGCCCACAGTGTTAGATTGCATCAATGGCACTTGACGATGTCTGACAGCACTCGATAGTGCTCAGTGTCGCCACCGCCCATGGCACTTGGTGTCCATGGTGCTCAATGTCAATAGCATTCATGGCACTTGATTGTGTCGAGGGCGTTCATCACGCTCAACTGCATCAAGGGTATCCATGGCACTCCATTGTGTCCAAAGTGTATGGCACTCAAATAGAGTCCATGGCGCTCGATGACAATAAGAGTATCCTATGCACCAATGGCACTCTATGGAATCCATGGTGCTCTATCGCACCTGATGGCAACAATGGTGCCACATATTGCATCAATGGCGCCCATGGCACTAGACGACATCCACAGTGCTCGATGCTTCAGCGTCTGACCATCTGTGCTCTGGCACGTGTATGTACGAGCAATTTCGGGCATGGCACAAATAGTGAAGCAGCAAAGCTGATTGCACAGGTTCATGCTTGCCCTCTCTTCAGAGGAGACTGCACTGCCAAAGCAAGCTGACAAGCAGGAGGGGAGGCTAACATCATTGGCACCAGAGGTGAAGATTACCTTGGGCCCATGGAGACTAGTTCCCAGGAGCGTGGGGGAAGATGAGCTCTCCTCCCCACAGGAAAAGCCTGATCCTGGATTCGTCATTGTCTAAGCCTCTGTTGATGCACAGCAGTCGGACGAAACATCCTGGAACTCCTGCTTGGATGGGAACTCAGGCATGTCCTGAGGCCAGAGGCCTACTCCGTCCACACACAGACTGCATACTGCTAGTCCCATGAGGCATCTGACAAAGGCATAAAACAGACAAATTAAAGAGAGAGCATAACAAAAATATGCTGCAGATGCACTATTATTTATTAAGGAGAAATGAACATCTGCCAGGCTGCACAGTGCACTAGGCCCACAATGCAGCCAGCAGAGAGGCTTGAAAAAGAAGAACAAAATAAATACAGTAAAGTATAAAAGGAAAAAAGAAAAAGCTGTGGAGACAGAAAATACTGAAGAGCAGAGCTTCCTGCACGGATAGATGTACTGGTGCTGACGTCAGATTGAAATCTGACTCCGTCTCCAACTGCTATCAGGACCAATTGGTCCTGAATCCATCTGCTACATGCTAGGAAACAGATTTTTAAAATAGCAGGCCCTACACTGTAGAACAACCTGCCTGAGGATATTAGGGCAAAGAAAGAACCACTTTGCTTTAGGAAAACTCTCAAAACTTATTTTTTTCCAGTGGTATTTCCCTCTTAAGGCCCCCTCTTACAGTTATAATGCAAGTTGGGAAACCATAATTGTTAGACAGAACATTTTTGTCAATTCCTGGTAATTCTTACTTTTATATGTCAGTGAAGCATTTTATAGAAACATAGAAAATGATGGCAAAAAAAAAAACAAAAAAAAACGGTCCATCCAGTCTAACAGTAAGCTTATGGAAGCATCTGCCGCACCATACAAGTCACCCCCTTACTTAGTTTCCCAAACCATCAAAGTCCAGGCCCTTTTTGGTTGCTGCCCAAGTCCAATTCCCTGTTACCTCTTGAGGTTGAAGCAGAGAGCAACGTTGGAGTTGCATCCAAAGTATCAGGCATGTTGGTTAAGGGTGGTAACCGCCACACCAGCAAGTTACCCACATGCTTATTTGTTTTCTAAGACCGTAAAATCCAATGTCCTTGTTGGTTGCTGTCTGAATCTAATCCCCTTTTCCCCTCTCATTATTGCAGAGAGCAATAATGGAGTTGCATCAACAGTGTGAAGACTAATTGGTTAAGGGTAGTAACCACCACACCAGCAAGTTACACCCATCCACTCTTTTCTTTGTGTACATCCTCTAGCCTTTAGGGATCCACATAAACATAAACTGTTTGTTAATTAATGATTATATATGTATAATTGTAATCCACCAAGATTTGCAGATTGGCGGAATATATAAATAAATAACTAAAATCCTATTTTACCAAAGTGTGTTAAATTTCCACACCAGTTAAGGTCAGCCCTTATTACCAATCCTACCCTCCCTTTCAGAATGATGACACTTTCTGCCGCCCTCTCGATCTTGCTGATTAATGCCCAATCAATATAAAAAAACATCCTATTATTTATGACCACCTCACCTCAATAAAGCCAGATTTTTTTTTGTCTTACTGAAACACGGTCCTCAGAAAATGATATCGTATTATTAAATCAATGCTGACCCCCTGACTAGGAATATTTTTCACAGTCTTGAACCCATCTGTGAAGGGGAGGATTAGCCGTATTTTATAAGAAATTCTCGAACCTTGCACTCTCTCCAAATGACCTGCCTCCTCCATATGAAATCATGCCACTAACTTCCCATACCTTCAACTTTGTCCTAGTGCACTGCCTGCCAGGCCTACTGGCCCATAACTTCTTCCCACTCACTGAATTTTTCAACTATACATATATTGATATTGAGAATACCATCATAACTTCCACATGGACCAGACAACCCAGTCTCATGCTTGTGCATGGTTCCTAGAGTTGATATCTGCATACGGATTGGATCAAATCATTTCACACCCCACCCACAGAGCTGGTCATATCCATGACCCTGTCTTTCTCAATCCAGTTCATTTTTTCACTAAATGCTACTAACCTTGTTATTTCTGTGGTCTGATCACCACCTAATTAATATGATGTTAAGATTACCCTCCCCTGCCCCTATAACTGCAACGAGACCGCTTCATAGGTTAAGACATGGGCACATTGACTCTGATCAATTCAAACAGAAGATTTCTTTGATATTTGACCATTTGACAGATGATACGTTAGAATCAATGATTGACTTATGGTATACCATCCTGGATGGTGTTATCTAAGAGCTTGCCCCTTTAAAATCTAATTCCCAACAGTGCATTATAAAGGCACCTGGTAACACAATAATATGGTAAAGAAGGCAGATAAAGACCAAATGGTCCATTCAGTCCTCCCAGCATGCTGCTCATGATAGTAACTGCTGCTTTGTGCAGTTACCCCCATTCCTTCTATTAAGGATAGTAAATTCTGCACCATATAGTAATATAGTATACTCACTCGTTAGTAATCAAAAATTGTGAATTGCATAGATCGAAGCAGAGATGGCAAAAGCTTCCACCTGCCTACAATATGAATAGCTACCAACTACTTCTGACACAATACAGAAATTTGATTGTAACTAAGAAATCTTAGTTCACTAGCCGCATTAAAGCACCCGGAAACAACTGTAAAGAATTATTCTATACTATCAAGCAGCTCATCAGCCCATCATCCTGCCACTGGACTTACCTTCCCACTGAATCTATCCCAGTTTATGCAATTCATTTGCTACATTTTTCAAATGTAAAATTGCTAATCTGTGCACCTCCTTTCCTTCAACTGTTCCACTGGTTCCTAACATCTTTCCTTTGGCTTCTCAAGGCTGAAATGAATTACAAAATGTGTCTCAGACTGAAATAGAGCAGATAATGAACAATTTGAGCTCCTCCACATGTGCTCTTAATCCATGTGCCACTGAACTTCTAAAAACCATTGACTTTGCTAACTTTCGCCTCATCTCTTCCCTTCCGATTTTGGCAGAAATAATGGAATCAATTGTTTTAACACAACTTATCCAATTATCTGGACAATAACACTATACGTAATCAACACCAATTTGGATTCAGAAAGCATCATAGTACTGAAAAGTTACTCCTCTCTATCACTGATACTCTGAATAGAGGGTTTGACTTAAGCTACACATATATGTTCCTACTACTCAACATCATTGAAGCATTTGACTCCCTTAATCATAATATTATTTGTCTATCATATATTGGGATTAGTGGCTCAGTTTTATAATGGTTCAATTCTTATTTATTTATTTAAAGGCTTTTATATACCGATGAATGTTGGGAACATCTCATCGGTTAACATTGAACAAAAAATGCAGTTAGACGAGCTTTACAGAGAACAATAAACAATGCACATAAAATTGAACAAAACTGGGTAGGTAGATAAAGGGGGCAAAACAACTAGGGCGAACTGCAAAATTAAACTGAACATAATACAAATTACATATTACAAATTACAAAAATGTGGAATCAATATATAGTTGAGTAAATTTAATTAAATACCAACGGAAAGTCATATAAGTTAGAATAACAGAATTCAGAGGGAAAATGTATGTAGTTAAGAGTAAGCTTGTCTAAAAAGGGAAGTTTTCAGATTCTGCTTAAATTTTTTTGGGCAAGGTTCCTGACGCAGGAAGGATGGGAGCTTGTTACATAGGACAGGTCCCGCCAAAGATAATGCCTGAGTTCTAGTGGAAGCGAGTTTAAACTGCTTAGGGGAAGGGATGAGAAGTGTTGCTTTATGTTGCTGTCTTGTGGGTCTGTTTGAGCTGTGAAACGTAAGGTGCTCAGTGAGCCAGTGCACGTTTTGTTTGTGGAGTGCTTTATGGATAAGGGTGAGAGTTTTATATGTTATTCTTTCAGCAACAGGTAACCAATGAAGGTGTTTTAGAACCGGGGTGATGTGATTGTTTTTGTGTGTGTTAGTGAGGATCCACGCTGCAGCATTTTGTAGTAATTGCAGTGGTTGCAGTGTGTTTTGGGGTAAACCTAGGAGAAGGGCGTTGCAGTAGTCGATTTTGGGTAGAATGAATGCTGAGGTGTAGTAAGGGTTTGATTTTTTTGAGGGTGTGAAGTTTAAAATAACAGGTTTTGAGTGTGTTGTCAATGTATTTTTTGTAGGTGAGATGGCTGTCAATAGTGATGCCAAGACTGCGCACATGTTCATTGGAAAAAGTAGGGGAGAGAGGATTATGGCCTAGTTGCAGGGAGGAGGAAATGCTTTGAGGAGTGATGTGTAGTGTCTCTGTTTTGGCAGTATTGAGTGCTAGGAAGTTGCGTGTCAAGAGTGTATTAATCACCATTAAGGTGGAATTCAAGGTCTCAGTAGCTTTTTGAAGAGTGTCATTAACAGGAATAAGGATTTGCACATCATCGGCGTAAATGAAGTGCAGGAGGCCTAGATTGGATAGCAGGTTGCATAGAGGGAGGAGGTAGATGTTAAACAGAGAGGAGGAAGGGAGGAACCTTGGGGGACACCTTGTGGCAGGGGGATAGTTTTGGAGGTGCAGTTGCCTATTTGTACACTGTATTGCCTGTCTTGTAAGTAGGATTGAAACCATTGCAGGGCTGGTCCTGCAATGCCTATATCTGAGAGGTGTTGAGCAAGTATTTTGTGATTGACCATGTCAAATGCAGCTAAGATATCCAGGAGGATCAGAATATGTGATATGCCTTTATCAAGACTTTTGAGGCGGTAATCGGACAGTGAAATTAGTAGAGTCTCAGTGCTGTGGTGTCGCCGAAAGCCGAACTGCGATCGTGCGAGGATGTTGTGTTCGTCTAGGTAATCAGTAAGTTGCCAGTTGACTGCCGGTTGACTGCCTTTTCAAGGATTTTGGCGATAAAAGGTAAATTAGAAATAGGGTGGACGTTGGTAAGGTCGGCGGGATCAAGTGTCGGTTTTTTCAAGATAGGTTTGATAATGGCATGTTTAAGATTCCAAGGAATGATACCAAGTGTAATGGATCTGTTGATATTTGCAATGGGCTCGGCAATGATGTTGGGGATAGTAAGGAGGGTCTTGGTAGGGATGGTGTCTGAGGGTTGTGTGCATGGTCTCATTTTTTTTTTTTTTTATTATAGATTCAATTACCACTGAGGAAATGGTGTCAAGTGCAGAGAGTCTTATAGAAATGCTATCGAAATGGCAGTCAGTAGAAACTTGGGTGGAAGGGAAACGCGACATAATGTTGCTTATTTTCATGTTGAAGAATATAGCTAGGGCTTCACATTTTTCCTGTTCATCGATAACTTGAGAGCAGCTAGAATTGGATTTAGTTAGGCTGTTAACTAATTCAAAGAGGGCTCTAGGATTAAACTGGTGGTGGTGGATTCTATGCGCATAGAAGTCTCTTCTATAGGTATGAAGTCTGTTCTATAGGTATGAAGGTGGTTTCTGAAAGTAGTGAGTGACGCAGAGGAGGGATTTTTTCGCCATTTTCTCTCACGTTTTCTGAGGTTGCATTTTATGGTTCTTAGCTCAGTAGTATACAAAGGTTGCTTTTTACTTTTAGATGGGTCGATTAGGCGCGTTTGTGTGGGGCAAAGCTCTTCAGCAATGGTGTTAGTAAGGTGATTCCAAGAATCAAGGGCAGTTTCTGCGTCAGTGAGGTTGAGTTTGTTGAGCTCTAATGCAAGGGCTGATACCAGGTCTTCTTGCTTGCAATTGCGTCTGAATTGGATAGATTTTTTGGGTTGTATGGGGGTGGGGGGGGGGGGCTGTTTATGGAGCAGGAGATATCGATGCGGAGGTGATCCAATCATGGAATAGGGATGCATGAGGGTAAGTTGGATTGAATGAGAGAATTGGTGAATATAAGGTCCAAGGTGTGGCCTGCTGTGTGTGGGGTTAGAAATTAGTTTCTTGAATCCTAGGGTGTCTAAGGCTGATAAGATGGCCTCACATGAGGGTGTGCTAGGTGTTGCATCAACATGAATGTTGAAGTCTCCAAGGATAATCGCTGGAAGGTGAATGTTAATGTGTTTAGAGATGTACTCAATTAGGATGGAAGGATTCCTTTCAAGGAGACCTGGTGGAGCATAGGCAAGGCAAATTTGTAGGTTGGGAGCTGTGAAAAGGTAGATTTCGAGTTTGTGTGGTTGTGGAATGGGTTTCTGCGAGATTTTAAAGGATTTTTTAGCTGCAAGTAAGAGACCTCCTCCTTTTTTTTTTAGGTCTGGGAATCGAAAAGATGTCGTATGTCTGGATAGTTGGTTGATAATGGCGGTGTCAGATTCTTTTAGCCATGTTTCAGTAATGGCAAGAATATCAGGTTTGTCATCTGTGAGGATGTCATAGATTATTGGTGTTTTTTTGGAGATGGATTGTGCATTGAGTAGGAGGATCGTGAATGTGGTGAAACCAATTGTGTTATAGGAGTAGTCATGATGGGTAGCAAATTTCTGTGTCTTTCCAATGGGATTTCACAGGAGGGGATAAGGGGAACCCTAGTATACTGTTTGATGGAAGGGATGAAGGTGGTGTGCATAATAGGCGCAAAGGGGAGCGATGGAATCTAAAATAAAAGAGGACGCAGAAGATTTGCAGGGGGGCAAGGGAAATGAGCAAAGAAAAGGGAAGAGGGGTTTCTTAAGGTAACAGAGGGAGTGGGGTGGGAGACCCAGAGAGAAGGAGGAGGTGGGAGTGGAGGTGACAAAAGAGTTTACAGGTAGTATGGCAACAACATATGGTAATATTTATAAGGTTAGAGCGGTTGTAGTCGCAAGAGTCTTTCGCGAAGCTGCAGTAGGTGAGTAATATTTTCTATGTTAGCAAATGTTGAAGAATATGTAGGGCTTGGGTAGCACTTTCAATGTAGGGTTCGCAGACTTGGGGCAGGTAGTTCCGGTGATTTGCTGCCACCAGATCTAGTGTTAAATAGGCACGAAATGGACGCACGAAGGGGCGCACTAAATAGGCCGCTACTGCGGCGCCCGGCGTGCGGCGCCGCAGTAGTGTGCCCTGCTTTAAAGGGTTGCTTGCCCTTCCTCCCAGGCACCTACATAGGCATGGCTCCCGTCTCCTGATTGGAGGCTGGGGGTGGGAGGGCAGCAACAATCGTCGGCGTGTTGCTTTTCATCTTTTCTTGTTTGAGGGTGGTGGAGGGGGGTAGCGTCTCTTTTTGCGTTTTTCTCAGTGGGGTCTTTTCGTTTTCCTCTTCCTCTCTCGTCTCACTCCAATCGGCGACTTTCTTTCCCTCTCACGGTGATTCTTCGTCTCTCTCTCTCTCTCTCTCTGTGTCACTTCCGGTTCGGGGGAGCCGGTCAGGTCTCGGGACGGCAGAGGCCTCGGGTCACTGGAGCAGGTCGGGACGGCGCGCTGGAAGGCCTCGGGTTGCTGGAGGTGGTCGGGACGGCGCGGTGAAAGGACGATCTGGATAGCATGCCCTGCTTTAAAGGGCTGCTTGCCCTTCCTCCCAGGCGCCTACATAGGCACTGCTCCCGTCTCCTGATTGGAGGCTGGGGTGCCCAGGGAGGGTGGGAGGGCAGCAACAACCAGCGGCGCGTTGCTTACTTTTGTCTTTTCTTGTTTTCGAGGATGGTGGAGGGGGGTAGCGTCTCTTTTTGCATTTTTCTCAGTGGCGTCTTTTCGTTTTCCTCTCTCCTGTCGCGTCTCACTCCAATCTGCGACTTTCTTTCCCTCTCACGGTGATTCTTCGTCTCTCTCTCTCTCTCTGTCACTTCCGGTTCGGGGGAGCCGGTCAGGTCTCGGGACGACAGAGGTCTCGGGTCGCTGGAGCAGGTCGGGACGACGCGCTGGAAGGCCTCGGGTCGCTGGAGAAGGTCGGGATGGCGCGGTGAAAAGGAAGATTTACACACTTACACCCAGAAAATTGCCATAGCAACCTGAACCTCAGCATGCCTATGCAGGATTCATCGCTCTCTGAGGCCTTATTCAACATCTAACTTACACCCTTGGGCCAGCTCCTATCTACTCTTGGCCTATCCTATAAACTATATGCAGACAATATCTAGTTTTTGTTCCTCTAGAATCTTCTTGGTCCACCACTTCCCATGTTGCTTTCATTTGTCTTTCTACAATTAGGAGTTGGCTTCTTCATAATCAGTTATCCTTAAATGTAAATAAAACGGAAATTATAATCCTAGGATGGTCAATACCAGATCTCATTCCTGAGACCATGACATTTGATAATTCAAACTTCAAAAAAATACATAACCTGGGCATAATTCTTGACTTCACTCTCACAATGTACAGACAGATAAAAGCTGTAACTCATGCATCCTTCGCCAAACTTAAACTTCATTCTGGACCACTCTGATTTTAGAGCAGCTCTATAAGCACTATTGCTTCTCAGCCTTGACTACTGCAACTTTGTATACTGGCTTACCACATTATCATCTCAGACCCCTTCAACTAGCTCAAAATGCAGCAGCTCGTTTGATCTCTGGAATACATCTTCATGTTCATATATCACCGATACTACAAAACCACCACTAGCGCTCCCTATACAGCAACATATACAATACAAACCAGCGGGTATAATACACACTTTGCTCAACAATGTTACATCTTCCAGGATCAGTTCTACCCTCAGACTACACACTTCCTTAAGATCTCTCCAGTCCTTATCTCAAAGACCCTTCTCCTCATGTAGCCCAGTTGACAGTTACCCATGAAAGAACCTTCTCTATATCAGGTCCCTCTTTCTGGAATTTCCTTCCATCATCAATATGTTCACTCAAAGAATTTTAAAAGGCCCTAAAAAAACACACCTATATAGAGTAGTCTTTTCAGCTGATATGGAGCTGCCTCAGTGTTTACCATTCTGTAACATGATATGGCTCATGAGAGGTGGAGACAATGAGCGGTATACAGAAAAAAGGTGAAACCCACATTAGTAGACAGTATAGCGCTGATTAAGTTCATGGAACCTTGTCATAGCTGGCTCAATAGATGAGACTTAGAATAGAGTTGATTTCAACATATTCATCATTTATTCACAGTTGCTTGAAGAGAAAAATGTTTTGGGTCCCCATATCTCTATATTCCGTTGTGATTCATCTTCTCTGTTGTATGTCATTTAACTTACTGTGTATGTATTATCTGTCCTGAACTTCAGAAAGGTGGGAAATAAATATTTAAAAAAAAATTAAAAGAAAAAAAAAGCCTCACTACAGAATTCCACAAAAATACTTTTATCTTATTTGGACAAGTTATGAAATACAGCTAGGAAGAAGACAGTCACAAAAGAATTTGGTTGTTTAATAAAACAGAAGTATTTTTAACTATGTCCAGCTCTTGTGGATGTGGATTTTGCAAGTGCCAGAAGTTGAGACTGCACCAATCCTACAAAAACTGGCCATTTCATAAAGTTCTTCTTTCATAACAGAGGCCCACTGAAAAGTAGGACTAGCGAAAATAGGAAAATATTTCAGTGTTGGTATTAGGCCTGGACTCATTCTCATGCCAAAAAGCTAAGTGTGGCCTATTCTGTTCATCAAAGACCCACATTGATCCATACTTCCTACCTGTTCTGTGGTCATTATCCCATTAAATTTTATCAGGGGAAAAATACTCAACAGGTATGCAAAAGCGCTGACTAGAGACCCAGACATAGCTGACAAAAGTTACTATTCAGAAGCAATAACCAGGCTTATGATTCTTTTTTTTATACCCTGTCTCCCCTTCTAATGAGCAATGCAGCCCTGTACATGAGGAAGCATAAAACCCGCAGCTATCAATATCATATTGTATGTGCTTGGAGGCTGACTTTAGAATATGTCACTCAGAGAAAATGCTGTAATCATCTTAATGAGATAACATGACTAAGACAGGGAATATTTAACAAGTTCTGCACACTGCTGACTGCAAGAAAAATTTTGTGTAAGCAGTGGGTCAAATTTCTATAGCAATATTTACACAAAAATCTACAATTAAACATTGTTCGGCAAGTTCTGCTAAAACTAAGCTATTGAAAAAAGTCGCTGCTCTCAAACTACAATTCAATTTTATAATGATAAAAAACCAAACACAAATAATCAAATTGCCAAGACGTGGGAAGATCAGACTTCAAAATGGAACTTTATGCCTGTGCATGTCTTTTGTCAGAGAGAATAACTGTCTGCTGGCTCCATTAATTTCCCAGTACAGTTGTTTTAATGCATGAAAAACACATTCATTACCAATAGTTATGTTTGCAATAGCACTCCAGTCACAAGAAGGGCAGGACAAAGCACTGCATGGAAAACGAATGGCTTGAACCAATTTGACTTTCCGCATGTGACTCCAATTTAAAAGCAATGATGAAACATCTCATGTTCACTAGTTCTGTTCATTGCAGATACTAAATACAAGAACACTGACTATGAGACAAGAACTGGAAAATCAATCTCCCTCAAGTAGGTGGCTGATCTTTAAAAAAAGAAAAATCATCCTAAAATGTAACTATCTGGCGGCCTATGTTGTTAAAAAGCTAACAAAGATAAAGTAAATTTCAACATTAAAAAAAAACCTTGGCAGGAAACAAAGTTGTTTTTTTTTTTTTATTAACAGGGAAAATCTAAGTCCAGGATCTCAAGGGTGGACAGAACTTACACAAAAACAATGTCTCCTCTCTTTGAGTAAGCAGGAATAGCACTGGCAATGGTGGCAAAACCATAAGAGTAGATAATAGCCTCCTCGGTCTTCATAAATTTGGCTAGCCGGTCTTCCAACTCCAAATGCACATCTGGGGGAAAAAGTGCCAAAAACCATTTTAGCCAGTCTAGTTGTATGTTATTCCTTTTTGGCAAAATGAGCAACAAAGAAAAGTGGTGGCTTAGCAGTCAGCACTTACACTTTCAGGTCAGAAGATTATAGACTCAAGTTACAGAACATGTTAAATCCATGCTACCAGTATGCAAGCAGGCTGGCTGCTCTGCTCTACTTAAATAGGAATTTCTCTCAACACAGAACAGAAAGAGACTACTACTGGAACTGGAACAAAATAATAAAAATAAGATCCTCTTCTCACAAGCTGAAAAAGTAACATATCAAGAACAGCTCACATTTGAAGCTTGAGCCAATGGTAGAAAAATTATATATTTATATCTGAACAGGAAAAACTGCACCAGAAATGCAAGTTCTGTTTTTGCATCATTTACTAAATTCTTTCCAGGAGATTAATTCTCTCTATTGCACACACCCACCCCCACACCTATATGTCTATATTTTATACACAGTTACAGATAGTATATGCTAACTACATTACTCTATTTTCATATACCAATCCTTTAATACCTGGATTAATCAATCTACCATTGCTTCATGCATTTTTCACATTGAGAATCTACTCCAGGATGAAACATGTAACAAACTTCTTTTAGGTTACAAAAAAAAAAAAATGTAATTCTGGAATTTACTACAAAACATGTAATTCAGGACTAAATTCCCTCTGGTCGCCTTCTAGAGGGACTCCAATTTACAACAATAATAGTTCCATAACTGTCCCCTCCTCCCCAAACAGCGAGTCTAAAACAAAAATGCTTATTTGCTACTGGGTGGGTGTGTACAGCATTAGCACATACACACAACTGCAAATTATCCAATTCCAGGAGGGAGACATTTTTGCCATTCCTGGTTGTGAACTTACATCCCAAAGCAGTGGGTATTTGTAGTCCCCGAGTCTACCCATTGTAATCAATGCTATAGGTCCCATAAAGCATCAGGATGGGGATGTGAAATCCAGGACTGGCCTAAAATCTCCCTCCTGCGACTGGGTAACTTGGCAGCTCTGCACACACTGTCAGATGGACATGCCACAATCATTTGAAAGCTTGGAATGTTTGATGTATTTAAAGATATTCTAGCTCTTTACCTGGCTCTGTCACCTAAACCTGCAATCACAACAGCATGCCCCAAGTTGAAACAAATACATATCAAACTAGCAAACTATATAATCTATTCTGATCAATTTATCAGTTCTGCAATTTGACAGTTTTCTTCATTTCTTGTTTCATGATTTTATCTTACGACATAACTTTATACATTTCATGGAGGTTTTGGAAATAAAAATGTATTAAAGAATTAAAAAAAAAAAAAGTACAAACATGATCAAATTAATATAAAGGAATGGAAAAAAAAAATATTGGAATTTCTAAGAGCATGGGATAAGCCCAGAAAATCCTTAATTGCGGGGAAACGAAAATAAACCCAGAGGTCCATATTCAAAAGGTAGCCCCTTAGTTAAGTTAGCCAGATTGACTTACTATATCTGACTAACTTATCTGGGATATTCAGCGACACACCTATGCCACTGAATATACCTGGACAACTTTAAAGTTAAATGGATATACTTATGTGGATAACTTTAAAGTTATCCAGGTATATTCAGGCTAATTAGCCAGATAAATATAAACATAACCACTTATTTCGCTTAAGTTAGCCTGATAAGTAGCTCCTCCCCATTATGCCCCATCTCGTCCACAACTTAGCCAGCTAACTACTTAGCTGGATAAGAAGTTATCTGGCTAAGTGGCAGCTGCTGAACGGAGCCGGTTATTCAGACGCTACCACTTATCTGGCTAAGGGACACTGAATATTGACCTCACAATTATTAGGAAGTGAAAATGGGCAGACTAGAGAAATCTTAACCTAACAAAGCATGTTTATCATAAAAGTTTCAAGTTGGTTGTACTGAAATGTTTCCTATGTATGTCTAGTGCTACTGTTACCATGCTGAGTTTCCTTGGCATGAAAAACAGACATCTACAATTAGAAATCTTAGAGATCAATATTCAAAATGGTTTGTCTGGCTAAGTTTGGGTCTTAGAGAGCCAAGAGGTTTAAATTTGTCTCCCACTGTCCGGGTAAGTTTCAGCAGGATAAGTTGTTATCCAGTTAAAACTTATGCATATAAAAAGAGGCGGCATACTGGGCAGTGCTTAAACTTAGCACTGATTTAGTGATACCTGGCTATCTGGCTAAGTTTAGCTGAGTAAATCTATCTGTGGTGAAAACAGGTCTAAAGTTAATCCAGAATACTTTAGCCTTCACTGGCTATATTAAAACATTGCTGGTAAAAAAAAACCCAAAACCACCACACACACACACAACCTTGTGGGGCCTTCAGGCCTAATCTTCAATCCTCCACTCTGCTGAGAAACTCAAATTTAAATCAATAACAGTGGTATAACTGTCCTCCCTTCCCAAAAAGACGTTAAATATTTCAGGCCTCCCCGACCAAATTCTTAAAATATTTGTGGACTCTGGGACTCCTGCTGAAGTCCACCCTCCCAGCACCACAGAAACCTCCATGCTGCTGGCATGAAGGTGAGATCATAGCGCTCCTGGAGGTGGAGGCGGGGTGTGTTTATGATGATGCTGGATAGCGTGGGAGGGTTCCAGGTCATGTTTCGAGTTAGCTTTATGAGGTCTACAATGTTTAACATCTTTTGGAGGGGGGGGGCTGCTTGCGGGGAAAGGAAGTTCAGGTACTATTTATTTATCAAATTTTCTATACTGTCATTCAGACGAGCCATCACAGTGGTTTAAAGCTTTTAAAATACATAAGATAAATACATACAATTAAAGCCTAAATTGTGAATAGTAATGGGATAAAAGAAACAATTATTATAACAATTATTATACTATGCCCTGAGTTTCTCAGTGGGACGGGGGATTGGGCCTGCAAGCTCACAAGGTGGCTCTCTCTCTCCCACCCCAACCAGCTATGTTTTAAGATAGCTGATTAAGGCTAAAGTTATTCGGGTATACGTATCCGGATAACTTTAAACATAACCAGGTATATTCAAACACAGCCAGTTAGGTTTGAAAGTTATCCGGATAACTTTAGGCGAGTATATTCAGTGAGGCATTTATGCTGCTGAATATCTCAGACAACTTAACCAGCTAACTTTAGCAGGATAAGTTGTCCGGTTGCACTGTTTTTGAATATTGCTCTCTTATTCTCCTCCTGAACTGCATGTGATGAAATCACTTTCTGGAGCCTGAAATAGACCAGCTCACCTAGAGGCCTGGGACAGAAAGTCACTAATTTATTAATTAAAATAATAATAATAATAAAGACCCTTTTGAGTGTTAGGGCAAATTACCCCTTTTGTCTCCTTCCTGGCCAGCCCTGCTGACAAGCCCTGATTCAGTGACCAACAATGCAGTACTAGGAGGAACTCCTGAGACTCAGTAAATAAACAGTATGAAACAGACTGCTTTTAGCACAGCCAACCATGAAGCTGTTCCTCTTATGCACAGAGAAATCTAATCACCTGATCTATATAATCAAAGGACCTCTTCATAGCTGGAAGAATAGACAAACATCTATTGAGATTAGAAGAAAGGCTTTTTAATTTTTATTTTTTTTTTACTTTCTTTTGAAAGAGTTCATTTGTTTACATTCTCAGACAATTCTACCACCTCAGCAAATATTTACAATAGTAATTCCAAGATTAAAAAACATGGTTTTCACAATAACTTCTCCCATTTTCGGCCAATGCAGATTGCATTTCCAGCACATGATATAAAGCAGCTGCTCAACCCAACAACCCTATACTTGGAGCATTATGTAACTCTGATTGGTGCATTTAATTCTAACATTATCACAGCCCCTATCTGAAAGATTTGCTTTTTTAAATCCTTTCCTGCAAGCCATATTTCCTTGTTGCTTTCAGGAGATATGGTCTAGAGCAGGAGTAGGCAGCTCCAGTCCTCAACAGTCACAAACAGGTCTAGTTTTCAAGATAACCACAATGAACATCAAAGAGATATTTACATGCACTGCCTGCAAATCAATCTCATGTATAATCATTCTGGATGTCCTGAAAAATCAGACTTGTTTGTGGCACTCCAAGACCAGAGCTGCCTACTCCTGGTCTAATGCTTAATGCATGGAGCAATGGTCTTGTTAAGCTGTGCAGCAAAGCAGGACCGCTCTGAACATCTTACTCAAGGGGCATTAGCTTCTCATCCACTTCCATTGCCACAGCAATATGTTATGCTGGAGTGAACTGCTCCCAGTCCAGTGCCTTCAGAAAGCAGCTCTGCATGAGTCAAAGGGTAACCTTTATCCAAAAAGATCTGGCATTCAAGACTGCTGACTTGGATGTTGAGCCTGGGAACATCACCTTATATTTTAAAAAGCATCCTATAGACTAGTCCCCATACTTTACACTCCAGTAAAGCTCTGTGTGTGTAAACTACTATATTGTAAAGCGGGTTTCCTGTGTGTTGGTTACTCCAAGTGGTTTGGGATTTTGTGCCCTACTCATGCCATGGTGCCAGTCTAACATCCATTTGGAGGATTTATTTTTCTTCTGAATGGTCTGAGTGTTTTAAAATGTTGACACTGTGCTGCAGTTTATCTGCACATGTGTTCACTGCTTTGGATAATCTCACTGAAGAAGAGGTATACAAACTATTTTACATAAGCTATTTTAAATAAAGTGCATTGGAATTGTCTGATGAAAGATGCTACATAAATCAATTACTCTTCTCTGATTAAATTACTTTTCCCTCCTATTGCTTCCCAAATACAGGCCACTGCTTAAAAAAATGGGAAGGCAGCAGTTCTGGAAAAAGCCAGTGAGGCTGTGATGCTAGTTCAGCAGCACTCTCCACAACTGCAAAGTTTATTAGATTGGATTATGAGCCTCTAGTCACATTAAGATGATTGTTATTTTTGTTTTTCTTAGTATTTCTAACAGTAAGATTTTTCCCTCTCCCCTTCCCCAATTTTGTATATTCCCCAGTCACTGTTGCAAAAGTACTCTGACCCCAAGTCTCAGATCATGGTATCTGCATGCACCTCATGCCAGGTCAATAGATTCAGCTGTTGCATGATAGCTGGGATTAACTCCCTTCACTAAGCTAAACCTGAACACTTATTTATCCATTGGAAAATATGAGTCATGTCTGCAAGCATGTGAACTTCTAAGGTGCGCCATCATCACTTCAACGTAGTTCATCAAGATTCAGGCTGCAGCCTCGAAACCAAAACGCAGTGCTTCGGGGGGGGGGGGGGGGGGGGGGGAGGGGCGTGGCTGAGCAGTGACCAAGATGGCTGCTTGATCTAGCTGCTCTTTCAAGATCCTTTTTTGATTTCTATCCTACGCACTGATAATTTGTTATGACCAACTTATCCCTTCTGCCTATTTCCGCGGGGTATTGTCAGGATCAAAGTCCGGAAAGATGGAAGCCACTTTTGCAGAGGCAGCAAGCATGAAACATGCAAAACAAGCCCCCCCCCCCCCCCCCCCGATGCCACAGAAGGTGCCGCATGTGAAAGCGATGGCTTCGGCTAAGATAGTTCTTTCAGAGCTCAAGCAGCTCAAGGACGTGCTGCAGGTTAATACTGACACGATGTTTGCAGATATTTCCATTCTAATTCCTATGTCCTTGCAAATGTCTACTTTCCAAACCAGTCTAGATGATGTCGAATCTCAGACAGCATCTTTGCTGCTAGCAACTGGGCTGCTCCCTTAACTTACCTAGAAGGTGGATCGTCTGCAAAGGGATATGGAGGACCTTGCCAACCGCAACTGTCAGAACAACATTTGGATTCTTGGTGCCCTGAAGGATCAGAGGGCTCTGGTATGATAAGCTTTCTCACCACTATGATCCCGACATGTCTCCAGCTCTCCTTTGAGTTACCTTTCAAAATTGAACGGACATACCAGATACCATCCAGGCCTACTGAAATCTAAGTTTCCCAGACCGGTAATTTTTAAGGTACTTCGCTATCCACAGGCTTTGGCGATCCTTTCGGCAGTGCACTCTTGTGCGCCAATTACATATCAAGGAAATTAGATTCTTTTTATCCAGACTTGGCCAAATCTACTACGGCAAAACGCAAAGCCTTTTTGGCCCTGCGTCCTCACATGCAAGCCTTGGGGGCCTGTTAAGGCCTTCTTTACCCTGCGCGCATTAAAGTGGCTTGCCATAATCAGACCCGGTCTTTCGACGTGCCTGAAGATCTCACAACGTTCCTTACCTCTTTCAAAAAAAGGCAGGCCATGGTGACCTGAAGGAGCAATCCCTGACGTGTGAACTTTGTCTTTTTCTCCAGTTAGGAGCACCATCTTAGTTTCCTTTTCGGTGGATGCTGGGAAGGACCGGTTGGACTCCATGTTGATGTGATTTACCATGCTGTGATCGGCCTTGTCGGAGGCTGAATTTCCTTTTCCTTTTTTGGATTTGTTGGTCTATTTGTGCATTCAACATATCTTGTGTGGTTTTTTTTCTTTTTCAATGGATCTTGTTTGGCTATTGGCCTGCCTAGAGGCTCATTTTATGCATGTTGCCAATTATTTGGCTGTGGGTACTTTCTTTACCATTTGTATCTTTCTCTGTTCTTTTTTTCTCTGATTTGTCTTTCTTTAGGGTTATTTTTGTATGACTCCTTTGTCACTGTATTCTCCTTATTACTGTTTTTCTCAGCAGGTTGTGCTTTCTATACTTCCTTATAGTATTACTATGGCTATTGCTGTTCCTTCCTTGCAGATAATTTCTCTTAATGTCAATAGTCTTTCACAAACTATTAAATGGAAAAAGATATTAACGTATCTACAATCCCTGAATTATAATGTGGCTTTTCTACAGGAGACTCACCTCTCTTCTACAGAATCCCTTAAACTAAACAAACCTGGGTGGATGAGGTTTTTTAGTCCCACACTACATAAGAAGAGAGTGGTGGCCATTTTATTTCATAAAGAATTGGGGGTCCATGTCTCTCAACATATTGCTGATTCGGGTGGTTGCTGGGTTACTGTGCTGGCACAGCTGGGAACTGAATCTTTGGTATGTTTTAATCTTTATGCACCCAACACTGATCCTGATTTTTTCTATGCTCTCTTTACTCAGGTTTTGGGGATGGGGCCCGCTTCATTGGTTATCAGGGGTGACTTTAACCAGCCTCTGGATCCTCTTTTGGGTAAACAAACAATCTTCTGCCAGACTGTCTTATACCAAAACACACAAGGTTTTACATGATTTTATTGACTCTTTTGGTCTGGCCAATCCCCGATAAAAGATTACACTTATTTTTCCCCTCCTCATCTCACGAATTGATTATTTATTTCTGGGTCCTTGGTTCCCGTTCCCCAAGGCCAATCTGCTGCTATTCATCCTATTCTGGTTTCAGACCATGCAGCAGTCTCCCTGATTCTCACACTGTCCTCCTCATCTGCACAAGATCATATATGGAGGATTAAATTCAGCCTTAATGGCTGATCCCTTCTTCTCTGATTTTCTCCATGAAAAAACTGATGACTATTTTTTGCATAATATCACTTCTAATGTATCCTCTTCGATGGTTTGGGTTGCTTTTAAAGCCACTATTAGAGGTGAGATCATAAGCTGCAGTATCCACTCTCGGAAAGAGCAGCATGACGCTCTCTCCTCTTTACAATCAAAGGTGGCTAGTTTGGAGAAGGACTATGTTTCCTGCCCCACTCCTATTACTTGGTTTTCCTTAGTATAAAGCACGTTATGTATACAATAAGCTTCTAAGTTCCCATGTAGGCAAACTTTTCACTTAGCATGCCTAATATTATGCGGAAAACAACAAATATGGTCATTTATTAGCCATCTATCTCAAAAAGAAGAAAGGATAAAAAGTGTATTCATGCCATTAAATCTCCCTCCAGTGAGGTTTTACTTTCTGATACTGATATTCTGAATGCTTTTCGTGATTTTTATTCTGATTTGTACCAATCTGAATCTTCATCTCCTCTCTCACAGATTAATCAATCAGTTTCTTTCACAGCTCTCTCATCCCTCCCTTACTGAAGAACAACGGACGCTTTTGGATGGTCCTCTCTACACTCTGGAAATTGCTACGGCTTTGTCAGCTCTACGGACGGGGAAGGCTTCGGGTCCAGATGGTTTTACAGTGGACTTCTATCGGACACTCTGTCCTAGGAAACGAAGTTAAAGTTGCACAGGCAGATGCAACAGCCTGCTGGCAGGTGCCCCTCTTTTCCAATCATAGAAGAGAGCTTGTCTCCCTTACCAACCCCACCCCTTTCCCAAAGAAACCACTTTTATATTATTGGAAAAGCAAGAGGAAGGGGAGATCCTGCAGTGGGCTGGTAACCTCCCGCACATGGGGCCAGTGGAAACATTAGGTAGACAAGGCGCTTGCCTAGAATACCACTGTTTTGGGGTGGTGCAGCATTGAAAAGATCATAGGGATTGCTTCTACCTTTTCTACCTTGGAAGAGGAATTCATGTGGACCCCATGGACAGGAAGGAGGCGGTGTAATAGCAGCAGTCAGAAGGAATAGGCAGGAGGCCAAGCAAGGTGGGCCCATGCAGCCCGAAGAAAGAGGACCAGGAGGCAGAGTAGCCATTGACCTGAATGGCCTGAAGAAAAAGCAGTCCCGTCAGTTACATGGGCCAAAGAAAGAAGCTACTGCAGCTTCTAACTTCCCGAGGAGAAAAGTGCTAGAGTATGTGTATGTGGGCAATCTCAAGGAGCATTATGGAGAGCAGAGGATTTTTAAAATACTTTTTTTAATTAGTTTTAATGATTGGGTATTATTTGATGTGTCTATTTTAAAAAGTATATTTTACTGGTATAAGGAAAATTCTTAAATTTCCCAATCAATTTTCAATTATTTATTTTAAAATATTTCTATTCACCCATAGCAAAAGAACATGTTAAACGGATTACAATATCAAAACTTCTAATTTAAAACATCAACAAAATACAATACAATAATATAAACATAAATTAAGAAAAAGCTATTTGAAACAACATTGTCTTTAGCTGTTTATGAAAGACTGCAATGTTATCTTGTACCCAAAGAGTATCTGGCATATGATGGACCGCAAACAAAAAACGCCCGTTGGCATGTTTCAGAAAGTTGTGCTAATTTAACAGAGAGAACATCCAAAAAGAATTTTCCTTGTGAATGTAATATTCGAGATGGTTGGAACAGTCTCAAATTAAAAAGATAATTTGGGCCTTCCTATTTCACAGTTTTAAAACCAAAGCTAACACATTCAATATGCTGCTTCACTGGAAACCAGTGAAGCTCTTTTAAAATTGCTGTAACATGATCCCAAGGGCGTCTGCTGCAATCAGATGGGCAGCACAACTGGATGTTATTCTTTTCATCAGCTGTTTTGAAATATGTTTTATAGTTATTGATTTTATTGTTTGATGTTTTATGAGGAATGGTAATTTTCTGTTTTTCCATTGTTGCACTACATACAGAGTCTGGATTGTTGTGGTTTCCAGTTTTTGTCTGTAAGTTCCTATTTATACTTTGTGGTCTCTTTATTCTGAATTTGATGAGGGTCTCTCTGTGCTCTGCATGTGTGATCAAGGTGTGGTATTCTACTAATATGCAATTTCTGTGTAGGGACCTTTAGCAGCCTGACTTGTTCTGTTTTCCTAATAGGAGGTCTATTGGTGTTTTAGGGCCTGGTGTAATATTTGCAATGTTGCTTTTTCATAGGTAGGATTGTTATTATTTGAGTGTTGGTAGTTAGTGTTTTGGTATGATTGATTTATAATTACAAGATAGTAAACCTGTTTATTCAAGGCTTTTTAAGGGCCAAGCACACACTCAAAACATGATAAAACACATATGACAGACATATTGCAAGTGTCCTGTTTGCATCACAGCAATGAATGTAAATATAAATAGACATGTTGAAAGTGATAATTTGACCTAAAAACTCTGTACTTTGAATATCCTTTCATGTAAAACCTGTTTTTATAAATGCATAAACTTTTAATTGTGTGGGCCACAAGGTTTTAAGATTTGCCTATTGTGCCTAATAACCTTGCACCAGCCCTGCCTGTATGGCATTTATTTGCAGGTGGGGGGTGGGGAGTTTGCAAAATCAAGCTGGTGAAATTTAGGACTGCTCTGACTCACTAAATTGGTCCAGCCAAATTTACTATGATAATCAGTGCTAACAGGCTAACCAGCTAAATTCTGAAACCTGGTCCTCTTTTAGGACAGCTACATTTGTGTGTGTGTAATGATTTTACCCACACAAAGTTAGCTAGATTAAAAAAAAAAAATGGTGGGATGGGGCAGATTTTCAACAAGGAAAACTTACATGACTAAAACTCAGTTTTAGAAGGATAAATCTTTTGAGTATCAACCTCATTGAGATCCATACTCAAAATGCTTGCTCAGGCTACATTCAGACACAGGCAGACAAACCCAGAGTTATGAATTTCCTGCCTCTCTGAACAGGTAAGTTTTAGTCAGGTCAATCATTACCCGGACTAAATCTTAACTGGCTTTAAAAAAAAAAAAAAAAAATGGCTGTGAGGCAATACTCCAGTGGTAGGGCTTAAACTTAGCCAGGTAGTGCTGATATTCAGTGCTATCCAACTAAGGGCCCTATTTACTAAGCATGTTCCCACAGACACAAAATGGGAGACAATCTTTAGTAAAGATGTCCATAAGTCTGGTTATTCAGATACATTCATATGGTGACTTTAAACCTACCTGGTTAAAAAACCCCAAAACAAAACAAAAACCTTTGCAGGCCAACCATGGCCTAATCCCTCCCTTCCCCTCCCCCAAGTTAAGGAAAAATATAGAGCAGCCCAATCCTCCCTGCATAAAGATGTAAGAAGCCCCCCTCCAAATTCTCTAAAGTTTTCCATGACCCCCATAGGAGGAGAACTTACCACCTCCCCAAGTGTTATGAAAGGGCAGCCTTCAGACTGTTTTCACACTCCTTGCATCCTGCTCTTTTAAACATTTTGGGCCAGAAAGTCACAATTCTGTGCATGTGCAGCCATGATTACTCCCTTCTCCCACCCACCTAAAGTGAAAACCATTGATGACATCCTCCCCTACTCCCAAGATTCCTACCAGATAATGGAGCAAAAGCCTAGTTGGGAGGACAGAAGCTTTCATCCTACCAGTTAAGCATCCAAGGTTGCATTGACAGTACACTAAGTGCTGCTGTCAAAGGAACACTGGACCCTTAAGCCAGGAGGACAGAAGCTTGTGTCCTCCTGGCCAGGTTTTCACTCCTTTACCAGGTAGAACTTCTTGGGAAGGGGGATGGAGGATCTTTAGGCTGCTGGTAGGAGGTGTCAACCACTGCATGTAATTGGGGATGGGGGGTGGGGGGAGAGGGCCGGGAAGAGCAGCTTCCCTCTGGTGTCACACATTTACATCATAGGGAAGATTAAATCTCTCTCTTCCCATGCTGGTAATGGAAAGCTTTGGAAGGGTTTGCGAGGACAGGGAGGAGGTATATTTTTAAGCATTGAAAAGGGAATTGGGACACTAAGCCCTTGACTTTTTTTTTTCTTTAAGCTTATGGGATGAGGGAAAGGAGGAAAAACTGGGTCACTACTGACCTGCAAGGGTAAAAATATTATTACAAAGGGCTTGCCCTTCTCCCCAAAGTATTTGTTTCAGTTAACTTTAGCCTAGTATATGCAGAGGGAGACTTGTCCTGCTGAATAAAAAGTTTATCTGGGTAACTTTGCACAGATAAACTTGCCACTCATTGGTCTAATGAATATGGACCTTGTTGTGTAAGAATATAGGGATCCATATTCAAAGCATTCATATAGATAACTCAGAAGTTATCCAGCCAAATGATCATTTGGATACTTAGCCAGCTAATAAGTTATCCAGCTAGAATTCAGCTGGCCAAGTTAGGGGCATTCCAGGGGCGTAACTGGGAGGAGTTGAGTTAGCTAGCTAAGTTATCCAGTTAACTGATATTCAAAGTTTGCCAGCTAATTTAGCCAGCTATGTCTGGTTGAGCCAAAGAGCTGACCTAAAGTTAGCTGGATATATTCAACAATGCGGCTGCACTACTGAATACACCTCCAAAGTTATCCGGTTAAGTTTATCAGGTTAAGGGGGTCACATATTAAGCATTTTTGCTCTAGACACAGAATGGAGGAAAAGCCTTAGCAAATCTGGCCCTAACTTTGCTATTTGGACAGTGACCTCATAAATGCAAAGCTCTATCAAAGCAGTCTATTGAAGCTGCTCTTAAAAAAAAAAAAAAAAAAGTTGTTATGCCTGACTATTCTTAACAAAATAATAATTAGCTAATTTGCGCCATCTCATTTATCAACCCCAAAACAAGAATCCACCCATTTCTTTTCTAACATTCTAATCAATCTATGAAATGTCTCTAACTGAAGAGAGCCTGGGGGGCAGAAGGCTAAGATTTCTTTCCAATAGCCTTAATTACGGCAACCTCATTTAAAAATTTTATCAAATAAGAATTCCCTATTTCAACCAGATCTTCAATCGGCCCATCACCACTATCAAAACCAGATGCCCTTCATCTAGCAAAAAAAATGGTCAGAATCTATCTTGCACCTATACTTCTTCCCACTCCCATCTACTTCCTCTATTAAACCCTCCCCTACATAAAACCAAAAACTTTATGACCTGACCAAATATCTTCCTCCTCTCCCCTTCACTGCCAACAACTAGGTTCAGAATATATGTCCCCTTTATGAGCTGGAAACTGTACCAATTGCATATATTCAAATGCCACTAAAGCATCCAGAAATCGATGGGCCAACCTATAATTTACCTGTGTGTAAATTAAAATCATCCACAATGATTACATTCAGAAAATCTACTGCTAACTCCTCTATAAATTCAATAAGATCCTCCATCCTAATTAGGTTAAAACCAGGAGGTGAATAGACCAGCAAAATCCCTACCCAATCCCTCCTACCCACAGCACTGAACACATATTCAGTTTAAATCTTTTTTTTAAATTAAAGACAGTCTCTTAAATGTATATACACAGTATCAAGATACACAAACTGTAATATTTAAGAAAAGGGAACAAGAAAGAAAAGAGAAGGAAAAAAAAAAAAGGAGGGAGGAAGAAGCTGGCCACCACCAGTAAACAGACGAGTATTACAATGATTCAATATATCTCTCAAGGGGCTTCCATACCTGCACCCATGTAGACAATCGATTATACTTAGCCGCCATTGCCTTTTCATATTTACTATACAAACCTACAGAATTTCACCAAAAATGAGTGAATAGCAAATCACTATGCTTCCAGTTGGCAAGGATTATGTGCAGAGCTACTGTTAGTAAAAAATCAAGTAGCTTACGGCATGGGGAAGGGAGGCAAAGAGACTGAGTTGCTCCACGCAGTATAACAATACAGTAAGTTATAGGGCAGGAGAGTCCTAATATTGCCGAGATCATTGTCCAAATATGTTGCCAAAAAGTGAGCACAGTGGGACAAAAAAATAACGTGTGACAAAGTAGCATTAAGAGAAGAGCAGGACCAACAAGCATGCGAGTTGATTAAACCAGCATGATAAAGTTTTCAGGGAGTCCAATGTTGCATCCGATCTCAGATGGCTTCGACCTCTGTGCCTCACCTGTCTTCCTTCTCTCTCCTCAAGCCTTGGGAAGAGGTTAGGATTTTTCAGCTTGGAGAAGAGACGACTGAGGGGGGATATGATAGAGGTGTTTAAAATCATGAGAGGTCTAGAACGGGTAGATGTGAATCGGTTATTTACTCTTTCGTATAGTAGAAAGACTAGGGGGCACTCCATGACGTTAGCATGGGGCACATTTAAAACTAATCGGAGAAAGTTCTTTTTCACTCAACGCACAATTAAACTCTGGAATTTGTTGCCAGAGGATGTGGTTAGTCCTTAAAAAAGGATTGGATAAGTTCTTGGAGAAGTCCATTACCTGCTATTAAGTTCACTTAGAGAATAGCCACTGCCCTTAGCAATGGTAACATGGAATAGACTTAGTTTTTGGGTACTTGCCAGGTTCTTATGGCCTGGATTGGCCACTGTTGGAAACAGGATGCTGGGCTTGATGGACTCTTGGTCTGAACCAGTATGGCATTTTCTTATGTTCTTAAGATGGCTGCTGCCGTATCTTCATGCCGCTCTCTCTGGTGTCCCCGGATCGGCAATGGCGACGGTGTTCGCCATGATATTCCTGAGGGCCTCCTAGGGTGCGCGCGCCACCATGTCTTTATCCACGTCATGGCGGGAACCTCCGGGGTGTCCCCTCCGAGTGACATCATCACATCCTGGTATTTAGCCTGCCCTTAGTTTGCTAACAAATTGAGTTAGCAAGGAATGAATTGCCAACAGTCTAAGCTGCTCTGCCGCTTCCCAGCTGCCACAGGAAGCTCTCTCTGCCCTTCGGGGTATTTCTTCACTAACCTGGGTACCAGCTCCTCGGGGGCCCTTCTGCTCTATTTCAGGTACCTATCTTGGGATACCGGGTACTTGCTCCTCAAGGGCCTGCTCTCCCTAATCTGGTGCCTGCCGCTGAACAAGTTCTGCCTGCCAGGACCTTCAACAATACAGCTTTCTGCTTCAGTGAGTACTAACCCTTTCAGTCTGTCTCACCTTCAGCTTCAGCGCTCTGTCTCTTCATCCGGGACCTGTCCCTGCTACGCCCCGCTGCCTATCGCTTACTCGAGTGTGAGACCGGTCTCCTCTGCGGAGGACCTCTGGACTACTTCACTGGGTTTCCTTCACTGCTGCCCGCTCCCCGGGCAGTACCATCGAGCTGTACAATAAATACAACTTCTCTGTGTCTGAGTGTATAGAGTCTAGCCTAGTACTGCGGTTCCTCCTGGGGCTCCTCCCTGTGGGAGTGGCCGTCACCGCAGTACCTAAGAATCCACTCCAACACCTCACAACCATAACAGTCCACACTGCTCTATGCGACACAAAAAAGGAGGTTTGGATCAAGCTGGAAGATAGTGATATGCAAACAAAGACATTCCAAAATGATCCCAATTCACATGTCCTGACAAATCGGCAAGCTCAGACAACCATAACGTGTGCATGCCCCACAAGGGCTGTGGAAAGGAAGAAGATTTTAGAAGTTTGTAGAGTCTAGAGGCAAGATGGCCATGAAAATCATAGTCCTGATAAATTGTGAACAGAAAAGGTGAGTCATCAATAGCCTTAGGAGATAAAGAAGCAGCATGCAACACACTTCAAAGTTGCAACCAGGCATAAAACTGAGATGCAGGCAAAGAAAACTGCTCCTGTAATGTAGGGAAGGATAAGGCACCTCTAATGTACTATAGAAGAAAGGAACCAAATCCCAATACGCTGCCAAATCTGCCAATTAAGCGAATGGCTTCCCACTAAAATTAAAGGATTATGCCACAGAGGGGCAAATCAGGAGAAGCTCCATTGAGAGGCTTTGGAGAAGCAACATTGTTCAAATTCCCAAAAGGCTCAGTGTAAAATAGAATAAGAAGAATGGAGAGGAATAAGTGAAATCCCTGGGAAACTTTCGGGTGGGAAAGGGAGAAGGAGTAGCTTTTCAATGGACAACCAATGAAGGTAATCTGGAGGGGTAAACCAATGCACAAATAAATGATAACCTTGTTGGAGCATAAATGCTTTGTGATATAAATAAAAATCTGGGAAATCAACTCCACCATTCTTCTTATCTGCCTTTAATTTGGATAATATGGGGCACCTTGCTGCACCAAAGGAACTGTGATAGAAGCCTTTCTACTTGATGGTAAAATTCTCTAGAGAAAAAAATGGGGATCATAGAGAGTACATAATTCACACGAGGTGCAAGAACCATTTTAATGGTATCTAGTCTGCCCCTCCAAGATAAGTGCAAGAGAGACCATTGCAATGAAGCATCACGTAACATCTGCAGTAGTGACGACTCATACTGAGTAATAGTGGTTAGGATATCTTCATAGAAACGTATGCCTAAATATGTAAGGCCTTGGGTCACTTTTTGTATGGGGTACTTAGAAAAATCTACCAGAGCTCCCAAAGTGTTTAAGGGGAGCATCTCAGTTTTATGCCAGTTAATTTTGTACCCCAAAATAGCAGAATAAGTAGATATTAAGGCAAGTAAATTAGAGAGCGAAGACTTGGGGTTTGCCAGAAAGAGGAGAATGTCATCCACATATGCGGATAGTTTTAAGTTTCTTCCCCGATAACTCCTTCGATATTACACTCTTGCCTAATAGCTAGCAGTAGAGGCTCCAAAGCCAAGTTAAACAATAAAACAGAGAAAAAGTGCTAGCGGCACGATTATTAATATATAGAAAAGACGACAGGGATTTATATAAAAATTGTACCCAAGTCAAAAAAGTGGGGCCAAAGCCGAACCAGTGAAGTGTATCAAATAAAAATCTCCACTCCACACCGTCTAAGGCTTTTTCCACATCTAGGGAAAGAGCCACAATTGGGATGTTGGCTAAGAGGGCTTGCTTTTGAATATGGAAAAAGAGGCGTGTATTATGGGCAATAATTTGATTCTTGATAAAGCCAGATTGGTCTGGATGTATTAGTGAACACATGATATGGGATAGCCTTATAGCCAGAATTTTTGCAAAGATTTTATAATCTGTATTTAATAATGATATAGGCCTATAGTTAAGAGACAGATTTGTCATCTCTCACCAGCTTTGGAAGAGCTACTATACAAGCTTCTGTAAAAATAAGCAGTGGAAGGGTGAGATATCATTAAAGAAAAAAAAAACACATGTAAGTGTGGAATGAGTTCCTTCTTGAATACTTGATAGAAGTCTGTATTAAAGCCATCCAGCCCCGGAGCCTTTCAATTTGAGAGACTGGAGATAGCCACACCTATTTCTTCCAAGGAAATAGGTCTGTACAGGGATGATCGTTGTGACTCATTGAGAGTAGGATGAGAAAGACTTGAAAGAAATTGTTTGATGACACTGCTTGAAGCTGAAGACTCTGATCGGTATAAGTTTGAGTAGAAATTGTGAAAGGCATATAATATTCCTTCATCTGAATTAAGTAGATGACCAGAAGATGACACCCTCGTTTATCAGTTTCTTATCTTTCCGTCACTTGAGATAGGAAGATAATAAGTGTCCACACTTGTTCTCAGCGTAATAATGGGCCTCTTTATGGAACATGTATAGGCCTACTTGTGAACTCAGTAATTTATTATACTTATATCGAGCTTTAAGGAGATGGTTCAAAGTAACAGATGAAGGTGACACAATATGAGACTTCTCAAGAGAGGCAATTTTGGATTGCAAGGCATTAAGAGCAGATAGTTGAGCTTTTTTTTGTTTGATACTAAAACCGATAATATCGCCTCGTAGAGTAGCTTTAAATACAGTCATTACAGAAGAAAAGAAAACATCTGGGGTGGTGTTGTGTAGAAAATATTCTGGAATTTTGTCCTTGAGAATTTCCAAAAAGGAGGTGACAGCCAACAAGGTCGAATTGGATCTCCACTGGTGATCCACCATCACAGGAGAGGACAATCGGTACATGATTGATACCGCAGCATGGTCAGCTATCAAAATAGGGTAAATAATGGCAGACTGCAATGAAGGCACTATTGCATGAGAAATTAGGAAATAGTCAATTCTAGAGTATGATGAATGCAGAGAAGAATAAAAGGTAAAGTCTTTATCTGTAGGATGTATCATATGCCAAAGGTCTAACAATCCAAGGGAATCCATAAAGCTGCGTAGGGCTTTGCAAGACTTAGAGATGGTGATCCTGGCAGCAGACTGTCTAAAAATGGATCTAAAGGTTGGTTAAAATCTCCTCCAACGATGTACTTTGAAGAGCTTATGTCCAGAAGCTGAGCAAATACTTTGTGGAAGAAATCTGATTCATCCGCATTTGGGGCATACAGATTAAGAAAAGTAAGGGGTTCATTGTTGATTAGGGCCTGTGCAGAAACCCACTGGCCGTCCATATCAGAAATATAATTATCTGTGCCCCCAAAATTTTATTAAATAAAATGGCAACTCCTCCTTTTTTGCACAGAGCGGGGCTATAAAGTACTTCCCCCTATCCACAGTTGTTTCAATTTAAGTGATTCAGAAGAAGAAAGGTGCATCTCTTGAATAAAGGCCACATCAGCATGGAGGGATTGTAAATATGTAAGTACTTAATAGGGTATGAAAGTCCGTTGACATTCAATGAGACCACATTGATGGTGCTAACAGATGATGCCATGATGGGTAGTTTAAAAAAAAAAAAAAAGTAGGCGATTGTGAGTGGCAGCAGCTCCTACCCTCTTCACAGCAGTGAAAGTTTGGTAGAACAAGATCTGTTCCTTGACACATAATCTTAAAAAGAAAAGAAAAAAAAGGAGAACACACAAAATATAAAAAATTGAAAAATCAGTATAGATAAATAACTAAGCCAAAAAAGCACCATATAATAAAATGAGCCTCAGGGCAAGCCGAAACCTAGCAAAGTCCCATAACTCAACACCCATAACACTGTACAACTAAAACCCGCATTCATAGAACCTGTGGGTTGTAGTCGCGGCCATACCGCTAATGGATATAGTGAGAGAACATATTGAATCCCCAAAAAACTTTGAGAAGACAAAGACTGGCAGAAATCATCTGCAAACTTCTCAGTAGAGAAATACTTCTCTGAAAAAGGATTAGCTGAAACTAACAAAGTTCAAGTAACCATGCTTTGAGCTTGCTCCAACGACGAGATAAACTCATCCAATTCCTCCTGAGTATGGAATAATTTAGTTTGGTTGTTGCAGGTAATTCATTTTGGCCAGGTAAAGCAATCCATATCTGACCCCAAGGGCTTGAAGACAAGATTGTAAGACCAAAAAAGCTTTCCATCTAATAGCCGTGGTCTTCAGAAGATCAGGGACAAAAAGAAGCTAATTACCTTGGTAAATAATAGGCTTCTTGCAGCAGCAAGAATGGCCAGAGTCTGAGGATAACGTAGCACCTTGAAGATAACAGGTCTAGGAAACTTTGCATTACAAAGCGGCCTAGACAGCACTCTATGTGCCCTTTCGTTTTCAAAGGGGTAGTCGAAAGTTACCTGCAAACACAATGGAGGAACCAATTTTGAGAGAAAGTCCACCAAGTTAGATCCTTCGGCTCCTTCCAGGATACCGAGGATTCTGATATTGTTGCGACGATTGTGGTTTGAGAGGTCTCCGAAGTCCTGTTGTAGCTTCTCTACTATGCGTGAAATCTGAGGGAGAGAAGCGGTGGTGAGAAGTAACGAAGAAGTTTGTGATTCGAAGTCATGTAATCTCGATTGAAAAGCTGACATCTGTTGGGTCACAGATTATAAATCGCCACGGATGACAGATGTCACAGCAATATTAAGTTGAATCATTTCTTTTAATTGTTTTAATTCTGTCAGCACTAAATCCACCAACGCCATTGTTTTTGGTGGTAGCAGCTTCTCTGGAAATGGTGGATCCTACTTGGTTCTTTTAGAGCCCGATGAGGCTGCGAAGGCTGCTTCAATTTTGCCAGCTTTGGGAGTAGACATCGTGGGGAGCTGCAAAACTTAGCCAGCAACTGTCACACAACAAAAAAGCGGGTTTTAGGAAACATTAGCTATGGTATCTTGCAGAGCCATGGGGTTAAGCGGCCATCTTGGTCGCTGCTCAAGAGCCCCCCCCCCCCATGAATACATATTCAAACAGGACGAGAAGATATTTCACCAAACTAATAGGTAACATTCAAAACAAAATCAGAGAAAATATTTTTTCAGTCAGCGCATAATTAAAAAGTGAAATTTATTGCCAGAAGAGGTGGTGAAGGTAGTCAGTGTTCTTAGGTTTAAAAAAAAGAGTTTAGACAAGTTCTTGGAGGAAAAGTCCATGTACCATTACTAGCCATGTAGATATGGGAAAGCCACTGCTTTTCCTTGATGATGAGCAAGGAGGATTGGATCTACTCTTCAGAATCCTGCTAGATACTTGTGACTTGCATTGGCCACTGTCAGAGATAGGATGCGGAGCTTGATGGACTTTGGATCTGACCCAGTATGGCATTTCTTTCTGATGTTTGTTACATCCTTAATTATTTAACAATTCAGCAACAATTTGACTTTTCATAGAACTACTTTCATTCTACAAACGGGTCTCCATCTCCATTGTAAAGGGACCAGTTTTTGTAAACCAGCTGCACACTAGGCATGTTGCATACCATAAATCTATCTGGAGAACTGCTCTTAAAATCTGAAATGGCTGAATGTGGTAAAATTTAGCATGAATCATGTTTACAAACAGGAATAGATCTTTTAATGTGGGATGTGGTATGTAGGAATAGTGTCTTTTGGAATGTCATCAAAGAAAGAGCAGGAAATGTAAAACAGCTATTTTAATATATAGTGAAAAAATTTGTTTTCATGTTTTCAAAAAATAAATCTTTCAATAATATATTCACAAAAGCTAGCTAGATGCATCAGCTTGTAACTACTATATGCAACAATTAACGCTTAAGCACAAAAATGTATACCAATGCATATCGGCACTCAAAGCTAGTCTGCATCAGGGATTCATCAATATATAAAATCATGTATCATTTAAACATTTTTACATTTAGCATATCTAACCCATTCTTCCTGGGGAAGAAAAATTCCAAGTACAATTACTATAAAGAATCATACAGAAAACTCATCTTTTAACCACAAACTATTCAAAACATATCTCTCCCTCAGTTACATTCTAAAAATTAACTATTCATGTCATTCAAACAGAAGCAAAATGAAAATAACCATATTATGAAAGGGGTTTATAGAGCAGAACCCCACAACACCATGCCCGGTCCACCTTAAACACCCAGAATGGGAGTCCAGGCCACAGGGCATTTCCTTGGCATGCAGAATAAGAGGCCAGGCCCAGAACAGGAGGAGAACGCTCCAGAAACTACACAAAACCCTGTTCATGTGAATGTCTGACTTTTACTGTAGTACTGCTGAGGTAAACAGACTTTTGCTGCTTTTCTGTTGTGAATAACAAAGGTATTTTCTGTTTGAAAAGCCAGAGAGTCTAGGCCATTTCCTGTCCTCCAGCATTGGGTCACCCAATGCTATCGCACCATATCATGTGCAAAGGAAAATTAGTTCTTACCTGATAATTTTCGTTCCTGTAATACCACGGATCAATCCAGACCATGGGTTAAGCCCCCGTTCCAGCAGGTGGAGACAGACCAGAATTCTGAGGCTAGCCCATATAAGGACAGAACCTACCCAGGAACCCTCAGTATAACTATTGTCAAAGCAGAAAGGTATAAGATCAAGCAAGTACCAGAATAAGTAATAAATATAATATAAATATCCAAATAACCCAACAATTGGGTCAAAAAAACTGTGTAACTAAGCGCTCTTGTACAACTACCCCTATCATCATAAAGATGCTTCCGGTGCCTTAACAGTAAATTTCAGAAACATATGATGCAGGAGACCAAGAAAAAGACAAAAATTCCTGTAAGAAGGAAAAACTAGAAAGGAAGAAAACAACAGGAATGAAATTGAGCGGATAAGAGAAGAACGGGCGGGTGTCTGGACTGATCCGTGGTACTACAGGAACGAAAATTATCAGGTAAGAACTAATTTTCCTTTCCCTGTACGTACCCGGATCAGTCCAGACCATGGGATGTCTCAAAGCTTCCCTACAAAGGGTGGGATCCAGACAATCCCGCTCGAAGAACCTGTCGACCAAAGGAACCAAAAACTGGAGCCTGAACGTCGAGGCGGTAATGATGAGAAAAAGTATGAAGAGATTTCAAAGTAGCCGCCCTACAAATTTCCTGAGACAACACAGATTGAGTCTCCGCCCAAGAAGTCGCCTGAGAACGCAAAGAATGGGCTTTTAGACCATCAGGAACTGGCCTGCCCTTGCAAATGTAGGCTGAGGAAATCGCCTCCTTCAACCAGCGAGCAATAGTAGCTTTAGAAGCTTGCTTACCTTTGTTGGGTCCACTCCACAGGACAAACAAATGATCAGAAAGACGAAAGTCATTGGTAACGTCAAGATAGTGCAACAAGATCCTTTTGAGATCGAGACGGCGGAGATCGCTACCACCAGAGGCAGAGATCTCCTCCGGTGAAAAAGCGGGAAGTTCAACAGACTGGTTAATATGAAAAGATGAAACAACCTTAGGTAAAAAGGAAGGAACAGTCTTTAGAGAAACACCGGAATCCGAAAAACGCAGAAAAGGATCCCTACAGGATAGAGCTTGAAGCTCGGAAATTCTCCTGGCAGAAGAGATAGCAACCAGAAAAACAGTTTTAAGAGTCAAGTCCTTAAGAGTGGCACGACGAAGAGGTTCGAACGGAGCTGAACAAAGAGCATGAAGCACCAAGTTTAAATTCCACGAAGGACAAATAGACCGAACAGGCGGGTTCAGATGTTTAGCACCTCTAAGAAAACGAACAACATCAGGATGAGAGGCGACCGGACGACCTTCGATGGTGCCTAAAAGAGAACCAAGAGCAGAAACCTGAACACGCAGAGAGCTCACCGAGAGACCTTTGGAGAGGCCACGCTGAAGAAAAGAAAGACCGCCACAGAGGGCGAGCGAGCCGAAACACCCAACTCTTCACATACATCTTCAAAAACCTTCCAAATCCTAACATAAGTAATGGAAGTTGATTGCTTACGAGCCCTGAGAAGGGTGGCAATAACCTCATCTTTATATCCTCTGCGTCTCAAACGTCTCCTTTCAAAAGCCATGCCGCTAGACAGAAGTGATCCGCCTGATCGGAAAATACAAGACCCTGGCACAGAAGATGGGGCAGATGACTGAGACGAAGAGGACCATCCACCGAGAGATTCACCAGGTCCGCGAACCATGGTCTTCGAGGCCATTCTGGAGCCACGAGAATGACATGACCGCAATGGAGCTCTATTCTCCGAAGGACTTTCCCCACCAACAGCCACGGAGGGAACACGTAGAGAAGAACGTCGGAGGGCCAGGGAAGAACTAGCATGTCCACCCCTTCTGAACAATGCTCCCTCCACCGGCTGAAGAACCGTGGAGCCTTTGCGTTGGCTAGCATTGCCATGAGGTCTAGGTGAGGGGGACCCCACCTGCGCACAATTAGATCCATCGCTACGTCCGATAACTCCCACTCGCCGGGATCGAGATGCTGACGACTGAGGAAGTCGGCTTGAACATTCTCCCTCCCTGCAATGTGGGAAGCCGCCAGACGATCCAAATGTCTCTCTGCCCAAAGAAAAAGCTTGCTGGTCTCTAACGCCATCAGACGACTCAGAGTTCCGCCCTGTCGGTTTATGTAAGTTACGGTGGTGGAATTGTCTGATAGTACTCGGACAGCTTTGTGACGAATCAGAGGAAGAAAAAACTTGAGGGCCAGACGAACCGCTCAGGCTTCTAAGCGATTGACGTGCCATCGAGATTGGGAAGGGGACCAGAACCCTTGAGTCGTTTGAGATTGACAGACAGCCCCCCAACCGGAGAGGCTGGCGTCCGTCGTTACTATGACCCAAGAGGGAGTCAAAAGAGGCATTCCCTTGAGAAGGTGAGCCGGGGAAAACCACCATTGTATGCTGGCAATGGTAGAGGCAGTAAGAGGGAGAATCTCCTGATACTCCTCGGATATCGGCTTCCAACGGGGTAACAAAGCTGTTTGTAAAGGACGCATAAGAGCAAACACCCAAGAAACGAGATCGATCGTGGAAGCCATGGTTCCTAGAACCTGAAGGTAATCCCACGCCGTGGGAAGCGGGAGAGTGATGAAAGTGTTCAACTAATTGATCAAGTTGAGTGTTCGTGAGTCCGAAAGAAAAACTTTCCCGACCCGAGTGTTGAAAAGGGCGCCCAGAAATTCTAGTTGTTGAGAGGGTCGAAGAGTGCTTTTGGAGAAATTGACTATCCAGCCGAGAGACGTGAGAAGGGCTAAAACCCTGTCTACCGCAAGAGAGCAGAGAGCGGCGGACTTGGCCCTTATCAACCAGTCATCCAGGTAAGGATGGACCAGAATTCCTTCCCGGCGAAGAGCTGCTGCAACGACCACCATGATCTTTGTAAAGGTGCGGGGAGCAGTGGCGAGACCGAATGGGAGAGCCCGAAACTGGAAGTGCTGACCTAGAATCTGAAAACGAAGGAATTTCTGATGTTCCTGACGAATGGGGATGTGAAAATAAGCCTCCTTCAGATCCAAAGAAGCGAGGAATTCCGCGGGACGAACCGCCGCTATCACCGCCCGCAGGGTTTCCATCTTGAAACGGAGAACCTTGAGGGCCTGATTGACCCTTTTGAGATCCAGAATGGGACGGAACGAATCGTCCTTTTTGGGAACAACGAAGTAAATTGAATATTGGCCGGCGCCCCTTTCGTGAACTGGAACCGGAACGATTGCCCCCAATTCCTGAAGATTGAACAAGGTATGGCAAACCGCAGGCCACTTGGAACGGCCGCAAGGGGAAACGATGTAGAGATCCGGCAGGTGTCTGGCAAAATCTAATGCGTAGCCGTGCTCTATCACATCGAGGACCCAGAGGTCGGAAGTGATTTTGGCCTACTCCTCGAGAAACATGGAAAGACGCCCACCTAAGTTTTGTGCGGAGGAATGGACCGGCCGAATTTCATTGTGGGGTTGACTTAGAGGAAGTGGACTGCTGATGGCCATCTCGGAAACCACGACGTCCACGAAAGGAATGGGACCAAGACTGAGACCTGGATACTCCTCCCCTGGGAAAAGAACCACGGGCTCTGTTGACATAACGGCGATTCCCCCTGAAGCGAGAACGAGTCGGGACAAAAGACTTCGACTGTTTGGGACGGTCCTCTGGCAGCTTATGGACCTTGTTTTCACCCAAGGACTTAATAAGCTGTTCCAGGTCCTCACCAAAAAGCAACTTGCCCTTAAAAGGAAGATTGCCCAACCGAGCCTTAGAGGAAGCATCAGCAGACCAATTGCGCAACCAGAGAAGACGTCTGGCAGATACCGCTGAAACCATAGCTTTAGCTTGGGCCCGAAGCAAATCATACAGAGAATCCGCCCCATAAGCAATAGCACCCTCCAAACGTTCAGCTTGCTCAGCCTGTGCAGACGGGAGGTCCTGGGTGCTGAGTAACTGCTGCATCCACCTAAGGCTTGCCTTCTGCATGAGACTGCTGCAAATTGTCGCCCGGACACCAAGAGCTAAGACTTCAAAAATGTGCTTTAAATAAAATTCAAGCTTATGGTCTTGTATATCCCGTAAAGCTGTCGAACCCACCACTGGGATGGTTAGTGTGCTTTGTCACAGCGGTGACAGACGAATCCACCTTGGGAATTTTTAACATGTCCAAGCAGTCCTCAGGGAGTGGGTATAGCTTATCCATAGCTCTCCCAACACGAAGTCCAGACTCAGGAGACTCCCATTCCCCGAGGAGGAGCAAGCGGTGCATAGGATGAAAAGGGAAAGAACGCGGTAAGGCCCTAAGTCCCGCCAGGACAGGGTCCGTGTTTAGAGTCATAGCTGCAGCCACAGAATCCTCTGGGGGGGGGGGGGGGGTCAATTCCCAGTTCTTGAAGAACGAAGGGAATAAGAGGCTCCAATTCTTCCCACCTAAATAAGCGCAGAACACGCGGATCATCACCCTCTAAGGGAGGGGGGAGTAGAATCATCATCATCCCCAACATCGTGAGGGTCGGCCCCCGGGACCACGCGAACCCTAACAGGGCCTTGAGGGTCCAAAACCTCCTCAGATGAAGGCCTAGGAAGAATTGGAGGGGGGGAAACAACAGGAGGGGGGTCCATATCCCTTTGCAGACTGGCCAGATATGATTCATGCATTAAAAGTACAAAATCCGAAGAAAAACGGGCCCAGGCCAAACTTTTTGCGGGGGGGGGGGGGGGGGGGGGGGGGGGGGGTTGGAGAGGTGAGGGGGGTCAGAGCCAGCACCCCGAGAGCGAACCGGGTGCAAAAAGCGAAAGATTCGAGTCCCCTGCTCCCGGAGAAGCAGGAAGAGAAAAATCCAACATGGCCGCCACAGCCGCGCGATCCCGGGACGAAAAAGACTTGGCTGCACGGCGGGGAGTTCTTCCCAGAGGCTTATTTGCTGGCGGTTCGAGAGAGGGACCTTCACCCCCCGAAAGGCACCGAGAACAAACCCCTTCACGGGAGAGTCGGGAGGCCAACTCTCCACAAGCAGTGTAGCAAAATGGCCGCGGCATGAGGCAGGAGCCGCGATACAATCAAGAACAGCTGAGCCGGGAGCCCCAGAGGAGTTAGGCGGGAGATTGAACCCCGCTCTCTCCTCAAATAATAAAACTGCTGCCTTAAGGATAAAAACCTTTCAATTTTATATGTATTCTTTATTCGTTTTTTTTTTTGTAAAAGAACTGTATGACTAAAGCTCTGTGGAAAAAGGTAATAAAAAAGTTTTAGTTCCTCACAGAGTCAGGGGAATGAAAATCATCCCTGAAAGGCACATCCGAGGAATAGACCACTCGGGGCACGGCAGCAGTGGGGAGAGGGACTGGCACCACCAGTATCACCCACACAGGTCACCGGGAAGAGAACCTAGGCTGATAAATATCAAGGGGCAAAGCCCCCCTAGGAACCCCAAGAGCGAGGGAGACAAAAGTGTCTGCCCTAACACAGACAGAGGAAAAAATTCTCAGTGTTTTTTTTTTTTTAAATTAAAGAAAGCAAAATAAAAAGTACTTGCGTGAGCTTGCCCTTAAGAAAGAAGAACAAAAACCCAGAGGGCAAGCTAAACAGGGAACCGAGGGTGAGATGTTCCAACTGCTGGAGACAGACGAATACTGAGGGTTCCTGGGTAGGTTCTGTCCTTATATGGGCTGCCTCAAAATTCTGGTCTATCTCCACCTGCTGGAACGGGGGCTTAACCCATGGTCTGGACTGATCTAGGTACGTACAGGGAACAAAGCGTTTATCCATCAATATTCATCACGGGGAAAAAACAAACTTTTTTCATACACATCGCCAGTGGACCACAGCACGCGATTCACTCTCTGGAGTGAACACAAGCCCCAATCGCCACCTCATGGTAAAGGAAGAACAAAAGGCAGAACCCATACTGTAGAGTCTTGATCAGAAAGTCCAGGTTCTCTTCAGAATGCAGAAAACTGTAGTCTTGGTAGGTTGTGATGCCATTAAAAAAAAAAAGACTCAGAAGAAGAATTGCATTACATTAGCTTTCAAGATCACACAGATTCCTTGAGATCTGAAGAGACATATGTAGTCTTCAAAACTCATGAATTGTAACGTTCGTGCACTGGAGTATCCTAGGTCTGCTGGGGATGCTATGTAGGCAGTGTTTAAAGCTGCTGGGGAGGAAGGGAATCATGGTCATTGTTGAGGGCTACATCTGGTGAGCAGATTTAAGGCCCAGGATTGCTCGGCTCCTGGCCTCAGTCAGACTGGAAACAGTAGGAAGACAGGTCTATTAAAATAAGAGGAAAATCCCCCGGTAGTTGTGAACGATTCTGGCTCCTGGTGTCAGAATCTGTTCCAATTGTCTGGCGGGAGAAAGGAGGACCTACTGGGCCAAAATAAAAGCCCCTGAAGGAGACTTTCAGTGGGAGCATCAACGAGCTTTAGGATATACAGTTTTTGCTTACGAGGATTTAAGGGTTGCTGCCTGTAGCACTTTACAACACAATTATGTTCACAAATAAAGATGTATGTATTAGCAGATGACATATTTACGTTAGAGGTTTGAAACCTTTTTTGTATTAAAAAAAATGCTGTACTTTTCATTTGCTGCTTGTCTTCTTACATTGTTGGATTATGCAGTTTGAGAGAGAATCCAAAAAACATATTTTGTTGGAATCTTGCCTAATTTGATTGCGTTTTCTAGAACATGCCACCACTGCTCTAACACGCCATTTTTACATGGATTTAGTTATAAAGCGGCAAGAACTTGTGGTGGGAGTTTGGGCCTGATCCCTTCAGAAATGTATCCGCATTCAAAAGGCAGTGCTGGGCCAAGTGCTATAGAAGAGGAAAGCCTGCCAGCAGCCACAAGCGGTTTCTAATTTCCAGAACAGAACACAGCATCTTGCAAAAATTCAAGTATGTCTTGTCTCTCAGCTTGGGATGAGCCAACAATACAAAAAAAAGCAAAGTGGCAAAAAGCTCAGGCTGCTGGAACACTGCAGGGGCTGGAGTTTGCCGCTTCAGCTTCTTATTACAGCAGATGTGGCAGTTCGAGACTTAGGACCTCCCTAGAACCCCTCATTATAATTACAACTTTGGAATACACTTGAATAAAAATCAGTGCTGCACAGTGCATCCCCAAATGAGACACGGCATGGAATTATGAAATGATAGACTGCCCTCTTCTGGTTAGGCCGTCAGGAAGCTTGGCACTGAATTCTAGTACTCCGGTCCGCAATGCACAGTATCACACTTCCTGACAATCGTACTATTAACAATTTTTGGTGGAGACCTTTTCCATTAATGCATATAACTGACTAGAAAGTAAAGAGGCTTGAACTACTTTTAAAATATGAAAGCACATGTGTGATGAAAAGAGAACAACACTTACCAAAGGTGCCATAAAATCCTCTAGGGCCACAAGTACCAACACCGTATTTTTTCAAGGATGCTAGAGCCACACTCTGCAGAGAAAAATGCGTTAAATCAGTACCAGCCAACTCTATTACCAATGTGTGTGCTTCTATAGTATCATATGGACTTTTACCCTGAATCACAGAAACATGAGGCTCTGCGCGTGACAACAATTCAACAGAGCATCTCGCAAGCAACACAATTACCCGATGCACTACCAAAAAATATCTGACACTTACATGAGTGTAAGTTTTATTTTCTGTATGAACTGAAATGTTACTACATTCAGAAACACTTTCAGACTTATAAAAGTCTAACCAGAATTTCTCTGTTGTAGGATTGTCCTTAAAATTCAAAAGCTGCCCAAGATTTGCAAATGCTAGTCAGTTCACACTAGCAATGTTTGTAGGTGGTGTTACTGTAAACTGATACAGGCCTATATGTATATGCAAATGGCCTACTGAAAGGACCATTCACACTGCAAGAATCCATAGAATGAATGAGCAAAAGAACAAGCACTTTAGCACAGTAATGTCCTGTACAAAAGACCCTCTGATTTTTTTTTTTTGCCTGCTTTCTCAAACTAGCAGCCAAAAGCAGTGATTTCAGCATACAATAATTAGTGCAGAGTTGACACATCAGCTAAAAAGCAGAACTATGGGGTGGAGGTAGGGGCAATGTATGCAAGTCAGAAGAAAACACCATTCTTGGATCTCCCTGAGCTGCAACCCAGACCTCACCAAAGAAAGAGCTGCTTTGTTTGAACAGCACATATATACACTATGAGGGTTATATGCAAGAACTCTGCTGGCACACTGCCGATGTGCTGGAGACTCAGATACATATGAACTACTTAAAGTAATTGTATTAACTACATCTAGGTTACCTAAAATCTTTAATTTGCATTTAAAAGGCTGGTTAATACAAAGTCCCCTTCTGGGGCCAGCCCCTTGGCTCAAGCTACAGCACTTTGCTGTCTGACAGTGCAGACCAAGCCTGGGCATTAAGGCCTAGGGAGGGAGAGAAAGCAGCTGCCACTACAGTGGCAGTGCTTACTGGCAGCGGTGCTGAGAATATGCCTTTAAAGAGGCACCCTGGGGCAGAAAGTGGAGGGCTTTTTTTTTTTTTATGGACTGTGGAAGGGAAGAGGAGAAAAAGTATAAAATGTCTTTCACCTCATATAACGAGGGCCTTTTCCTTAAAATAAGGCAATGAATGCCTGGAAAAAACAATTTTCATTACATTTTTTTTTTAAGTTTGTTTTAAAGTTGTACACACTGCTCTGTGCCCTGGCAGAGGTTAGTCTATAAATGCGTGAAAGGAGACTGACATATGGCTGCATGGTGCATTTCAGGGCCGTTTCTCAGCTGTATTCGCCAAGGTCTTCTTGTTCCTAGCTTTAGGAGCTGACAGGGAAGAAGCCCATCTTGACATTTAGAGATGCCCACCCATCTCTGCTTTTTGTGGCAATTGATCTTGAACCACTGAGAAAGGAAAGTAATGCTGAAAAGTATAACAGTAGCCTGCCTGCTTTAAACTGACTTGCACTTACACTTAATTTTATTCAACATTTATGAAATGGATCCAAAATGATCTTAGTACTGCACTAAGGAGTGGCATTTTCCTTCCCTTAGAATTAGGTAAATTACATAGGAAACAGGAAACCAAGGGCCAGAAAACCACATAATGCTTAAGGAACTGATCTTATTTAGCAAAAGTCTCAGTTATTTGACCTTAGTAGACTAAATCATTTTTTTTTTTTATCAGTTGCTACTGCTTTAGACAGTTTAGACCATTCAAAATTGGGAGTTCAAACAAAAATAAAATCATCCACATATTCCTTTTTGGTTTTCACTTCTTTTTTTGGATGCAGAGTTAAGTGTTTCAAGTTTTTGAAATCTCCTGTCCTGAAAGCTGCAGCATTTCCAGCTCTAACTTACTCCAGGTGCTGCTGTGGTTTCACAACAGTATACTCTGCAGTACTAAGCTGACATTACCTAGGGAGAGACCAGGAAACTTTACATACAGGGAAGGAGAGACGTGCTCTCTCTATAGCAAAGTGCATGCCCCACTCACAAGAAAATGAGCTACAAAAGTGGGTTGCAAATGTTTACCTAAAGCACTCAGGTATGTTTCCATGTATTTCAAAAATAAAGTCAATACAGGAACTATCTACTTTTTGCCAAATAGCTATCTCCAGTTCTAAACATCATGCACTATTTTGCTAATACTAAATCATTCCAAAGGAATCAGCATTTTTAAGAAAAGGCATCCTTAGCATTTCCATACCTGCATCATTAGAAAATACCCCCTCCCCCCAAAAATTTATATACACACACATTTTATGCAAAGCTGCCTTAAGACAACAGCAAACAAAATTCTCTTATTTATTTAAAGCTTTTTATATACCGAGGTATAGCTAGCTGCCTTCACTCTGGTTTACATCATCAACAACCATTACATAAAACAGTAAGTGAACTCAGAGAACGTGAGCAACACGATTATTCCTTATTACAATTTACAATTTAACACAAAACACAACCTTACATCTAACAGTAACTGGTCTGAGTAACAAAATTAAAAATTAAAAAAAAACTAACCAAAAATTCTCTTATTATTGACATATCTAATCAACATTACACATTGTCTAAGATAAGACAGTAAAACATATCAGGTAAACAGGGGGGGGGATCTAATCATGTGTAGTATGTAATCTATAGGCTTATTTTAACGCATTCATAGTCCTAGCTTTATGTTCGCTATTGCATACCCAACGAAGGTATGTATTATTATTATTAATAAGTATTATTATTCTTATGAAGTCTGACATAACAAAAAATGAATGCAGTGGCCTGGAAATTATACTACCCTCTGCTGTACCTGACAGTATTGTGGAGAGCATTTTCAAGGAGATCTAATCACCTAGCTATGGAGTTAGGTGTGTATATTTGCAGGCGTGAAAGTTACCAACCACTAGACAGCTGGATTTAGCTACTCAAAAATTAGGCATTCCAGAAGCAAGGTTGGAGCAGGAAGACAAATTAGCAAGCCAAACTTAGGAGTAGCTATTACAAGCTTGAATCTGGCCAGCTAAGTTTAGCTGGCTAACTTTAAGCCCATTTTCAGCCAACATCTGGCCAGCTTCAAGGCAGATGAAAATCAGCTTAAGATAGCCAGCTATCGTTATTGCTCTCCTCCAGGCTGAATATTGGTTCCTATATTCCTGTTGATATAACTGTAGTGTATAATATATAATAGAAAATAATGTGTGGCAAACAATATACTGGTCAATATATACTAACAAAAGATTTCTATTTGTGAATGCATACACATCAGTGGTACATAGTTCCAAGCACAAAAGGATTCAAAGTATGAAATGAGGACCCCGACACGGCCGTGTTTCGCATCAGGGCTGTGTCAGGGGGGGGGGGGGGGGCCAAACCTTCCATAAGTCTATAAATCCAAAAAAAATATAAATAAAATATTGAGCAGGATGGTGACCACATAATTACATAATATACACATTTAAGGAACTTTGGTAAGGTTGGAAAACAGGGAAATGCAAATAAACATACAAATCGAAGAGCACATTTCATACAAAAGTATAACAAAAATAAAACATAATGAATGAAGAATCCAGTAACTGCAACCAGCTTAACAGGAGTACCAAACAACAAAGCAGGTAGAACTGACCAAAACCACCTAGGAGGTGTAAGGCAGGACAAAGAGAGACCAGTTGAGACTAAAAACTCCTGAAAACTACTCAGCAGGTTTTCACCAAACAAAACTAACTTCATTCCAAGAGGACAGGGGGTAAAGGTCAAAGTTAATGTTGGAGGATTCTGCGGCCACTGATCATCTTGACAAAGTGAAGGAAAAACAGAAAAAACAAAGAAGCACTAGGTGAGCAGAAACATATATAGTTTTAGATAGATAAATGGAGGACGCTGAACAAAAATAGGATACCTGAAGTATAGCGCACAGCGTCAAGTTTTAATGAAGGGCCGTAGTCAAAGGAACTCCGGGATCTCCACCCCGGCACGGGGCGGGGATTTAATCTAAAACAATATTAGGGGAAAGCATCGAAATAGCCTTAAAGAGTGAAACTCGTGAAAGTATAGACTCAGACAAAAGCCGGCAACTGCGGGGTGAAAAACAGAGGATCAATAATATAACAAAGGTGGTAAGGGTTCAAAACGCAGGTGCACCACCGCTGCCTAAGTTAGATGAGCTAATGTGAACGAATACGAGTTACCAGGACTACAAAGAAGGTGTACATGTGATTACAAGGTATTTGTGTTTCTATTATTTTTCTCAGATTACACTGTTTTGGTTTGTGAACAGATTGAAGAGATGAATACGTGTATCGGCACACTAAGCCCCCAGCACTCTATTATTTATTATCTTTATCATTCTCCTCACTTTTGGCAACCACTACTTGAGCCTGTATCTTGATATCTTTTTTTATAACCTTTTCTATACACCTTCTTTGTAGTCCTGGTAACTTGTATTCGTTCACATTATCTCATCTAACTTATGCAGCGGTGGTGCACCTGTGTTTTGAATTATTCAGCACTGGCCAGTTAAGTAACTTAGCCGGATAGGACTAATCCAGCTAAGTTACGATGAATATTCAGAGGCACAGCAAAGCCGCTGAATATATGGATATGTGTGCACACTTAGCCAGTTAAGTCTACCCAGCTAAGTTTAGATCTGCTCTATGGGGCATCTAAACTTAGACATAAACTTATGCAGCTATCTCGCTCTGCCCCCAATCTGCCCAGTACACGCTTACTTTTTGTGCATATAACTTTTAGCCGTACAAGGGACTTATGTGGATAAGCGGCGACCATTGTTCGTAGGTGCATATTTAGTGGTTGCTACTTAGCCGCATACGTCCCACTTATCTGGCTAAATAGCGCTGAATGCACTTTGAACACTGGGCCCTAGATTTTTTTTTTTTTTTTGCCTACTCATGTATGAACATCTCTAAATTTCTTTTGTTTTAAATTTATTCTTTATTAAATTTTTTACATCAAATGTTATAAAGAAAGAAAATCAACTATATCAAGCAACTACAATTCTCAACATACAAATAAACAATTAGAAATATTTGAAGAAGTCCTCATAACAAGGGGACAGCTTATTAGGAAAAATAAAGCAAATAAGGGAATAATTAAAAGAAAAGTAGCCCTGGATCCAACCTTGGCCACAATATCACCAACATATAATTAAGCTGTCTACTAAGAATACTTCAAGATGTGCGGGGCCCATAAAGATGAACGTATGACCCTGTAAGTTTATCACACACTTACAGGGAAACTTTAGGTAGAATGAAGTCCCAATAGCCAAAACCTAAGGTTTCAACTGGAGAAACTGTTTCCTTCTTAACTGCGTCTCTCTAGAGATGTCTAGAAATACCTGCATCTTTTGTCTGCAAAATAGACTGTCCTTATATTTGAAATATTGACAAAAAAATCCGAGTTCAGTGCAAAAGTAACAACGAAGGTAGCTCTTTTTGCTAAATCATAGGAAGAGGATTGAAGGAATAATGAAAGATCAGTACTAGAGAAGGGCATTAACAAATCCATAGTCTCCTCCTCTGGACTTAAGATCACCCTTTTAGAAGGTAAATAAAAGCAGTTGGACAATAAGAAATTCCTACCAGGGGAAAAATTGTAAAACCTCGGTTACGAGCCTGGGGAAGATCCAAGATAGCTCGTTAGAGTGAGGACGTGTAACGTCTCTCTCGCCATCTGTTTGCAAAAATTTTACCTATGCCTCACTCGGGGCGAAAACGGAGAGCCCATGAGAGGCTGACTATGGAGGCTTCTATGGGCAATGTAAGAGGGCCGATGGACGCTCACCTCCTCAGAGGAATCGGATTGCCGAGAGAGGAGTCGTAGGAGGATAGCTGTGGAGACGCTGTAACAGCCGGCGTCCTCCATGACTCAGTGACATCGCTCTCTCCGGCAGAACGAACAGCCCCTGTGAACCCAGCAGCAAGTCGGACGACTAACCTGGAACACTCGGAGGTGCTTCCGGGTCACGCCAGGGAGAGGGCCCCACAAGGAGCTGAGGGAGCTCCGGGGAGTTTGGGACCACCAGTAACCTCTGGGACGGAGGGCGAAGTGCCTGATAGAGGAGAAATGCAGCCTTTAGAAGAGTTAGTTTCCTGGCAGCACGGCGGGGAACCTGAAGAAGATATATTGCAGGAAAGCTACCCTGAACCACCTCCAATGGTAAAGCCAGAATCTTTTTCTCTCGAATCCATATGGACAGCAATAGAAACTTTGAATAAAAATGTAGCTATACAAATTAGACCTCTCATGAAAAAAATGGGTCAAACTGAGTTACAGCTGCAAAAGTTAAAAGAGCAAGTTACAGAAAATAAAAGGGAAGTTGCAATTCTAAAATCAGATATGGGGGAAATGAAAAAGATGAATTATGGAATGGCTAAAGATAATTCATATTTATTAAGAAAAATGGAAAATCAACAAAGAAGCAAGGACTTACGACTGATTAATTTCCCCAAGAAAACTACAGCTACACCAACAGAAATGTGGACTAAGTTTGCTCAAGGGATACTGAAAATTCCACAGGCAGCTTTACCCCCACTGACTAAAATTTTCTATCTCCCTATAAGGTAAAAAATTCCGACTGAAGGAAATGAGATGCACCAGTTATCCCCACTGAACTTATCCACAATTCTTGAGTCGTCTATAGAGGAGGCGGCCCATCCTGCACCATTAATTATTTTGTTTCTATTAGACTCTGATAGGGATTGGGTTCTCAAAAAGTATTTTCGTAATAAATCTGAATTATTTCTTGGTATGAGAGTACAAATTTTTCCGGACTTTGCCAGGGAGACGCAGTTTAGGAGGAAGCAATTCCTAGAATTAAGAGCGGGTGTTGTTCAGATGGGTGCCAAATTCTCTCAGGTTCCCATGTAAATGTCTAGTTAAATTTAAAGATTTAACATATACTATTTTTTAACCTTCTCATTTAGAAAATTTTATAAAAGAAAGATCTATTACTGTACTAGGAGGTTGCTCAAATCCAGAGCCTGTATAACCTCATTTAAGGATGAAGTGTTCTATAGAATTTATAACTTTTCCTCCCTAGCACTTTCCTTAATGTATGGCTTTAATTTTCTCTTAGAGTAAGTCGTCTCCTGTGTAGGATCTTCCCCGACCTAATTGTGGGCTATGAATTGTAAGACAGAATTATATTTCCTGTATTATGTAATATTTGTTTGTCATTACTATTCTCTCTTTAAATGTATACAATTATATTCATTGTAAAAACTCAAATAATAAATTAAAAAAAAAACCCTCGGTTACATATTTCTTAAACATTTTATTATCTGAAATAATAGGAGTTTGAGGAAAATTCAGGAAACAAAGGTTCCTAGATCACAATTTATTCTCTGTTTCACATTTATGGCAGTGAAGAATGTAAATTAGTAACTGCCCCAGAAAATGCATTAACAATCTCTAAGACAACTGTTCTGTCTCTAGATCAAGTAATTTAGAAGTTGCTCCAGCTGACTACTCACATAGCTGGTTCACAGTATTGGACAGAGTAGACTCTATCCTAGAAATCGCTGTCCAACTGTCTCTCAAGGAAATCTCGACTGACTCAGTAGAAGTACTCATCTCAGCTCTCTCGGATGACAAAAACTTGCACAGGAACTAGGACAACACATGCAGATCTAACCACTGCAGTTACATCCTTTAATATAGGTGCCACCGACTCCCTGTGCAGCAGCAGGAGGAATTTCAGTAATCATGTCACCCTGCACTACTTGAGGAGTGCTACTCACACTCAAGTACGTTAGTACTAGAATCCTCCAGTAAAATACCTGACAAAATTAAAGGCTTTGGCGATGGAGTTCACGCTTCCGGTGAAAGAGAGGTCTCTGCTAATTCGGTACAGAAATGTACTTGCAGTGCTGAATTAACCCTTTGAACATGTAGGGCCCATAAGCCCATGCGTTAAGGTTGGTGTAGATGACAAAAATGAAGGCTTGCCTTTCCTTTTCTTCCTCCTCAAACCGATAGAGGAAGAAAAAAAAAATCAGCATAAGGGGCATGCCCCTTTGGTGCAGTGCTTAGGCGTGACGCTCTGCATCGCTTCTTCTAGGCCCCTGATGGAAGGAGTCATTAACAGCAGCTGTCCATTGCTGTGCCTGCAGCGTCTGCCTCCAGGAAGCCTCCGGGGTCCTGGGCATTGGAAAACTGGCTGGCCCCGGCCATCTCTAAATACTGTTTGTTCCAACTTAAAAGCCTTGTCCTCGCCTCCTCACTCAAGCCTAACTAATGGCCTGGGACACTTTTCTATGCCTTGTGTGGATCATGTTTTTTCACTGTTTTGAGGTTTATTTATAACAAAAAATAAATAAAAAGCTAATTAACCAATTTGCAGCTGATAACCCTACTGAAGAGGGTGTTTTCCATAGATTCACAATGTGCCTTTATAATGTGAACCAACAGCAGAAAAATACTCATGGCAAAAGGCCATTAGTGAGAATCCATGAAAAATACCTCAATTTAGAAAATCACCAGCCTGCTGGTCCACCTTACATGACTCAATCTAGCTCAAGAAAGAGAAGGCAAGGCAGCAATGGAGTCAGAAACTTGGGTTAAGATTTAGGATGATCAGTTTTAGGTCTTGGCAGGAAGATAAAATGAGAAGCGGTGCCCACACACGGGAGCCAAGAAGAGGGAACACTGCAAATCACGGCTTTAGCATCTGAAGAGCAAAACATGGCTCATGCCAGAACAGTACATTAAAGGAGGTTTTAAAGTATGTGCAAGGCTCTAATTATAAGCCTTAGACATATGTTATGTTTATTTATAAACACACCAACCGGATTTAGGGACTCACCTTAACTCTTTCATTATCCAGAAGACCAAGGAAATTAAAAGAAGCAAAGTTTACACATTCTTTACCATTCACCACAATTTTGTGGCTTGGAGGGCTACAAAAAATAAATAAATAAACAATGAATTAATACAGGCAATACAATCATTCACAAGTTAGTTTTTAAAACAATAGTAGCTCAGTGGTTCAAAGAGTCAACTTGCTGTTTCTTGGTTCTGCAGCTTTGGTAGTCTTTTTTTGTTTCATTTCCATTTTTTGTCTTACTGCATTTCTTATGTTCACACTTGTAGAATAAATGTGTACCTTTCATTATGCAAATGTTCATTTTTCAGATCTTTCTTTCCCAGAGCTCACTCTTTAGCTGATCAAGCTTTACCAACCGTGATTATCAGCCAAGTGCTTGGGGCACCTTAGCTAGTTTGGTTTTCCGGATATCCTGAATGAATATGCAGACCTATAGTGGCATGCATATTCACAGCAACTTTTGCAATAAAAATGTTTCCCATAGCTACAGAATGAGAGAAAATCCTTTATGAAGAAGGGCCCCTGTGTACAGACTGAAAACCAAAGCTGCTATGGTGCCTCCAAGGACTGGGAAGAACCACAGCTTTACTAGCATCATCTCTACCTGCAGAGCGTTTTGAAAACAATGTAGCACCATGATTTATTAAGATTCTGAATAGTGTAGGTTCTTTAAGCTAGAAAAAATCTCAAGAGGGTCAGCATGAATATCACCTCAAAAATTTGTATCAAAACAATTATTTAAACTTAAGGAATTATCTACATTCTTATGCTAGTATAGCTGCTCTAAATATAAAAACAGATGTTGTCAGTGGGGAGATGATCACTTCGTTCACCGATCCCATCCTACCCTTCCCTTGTTACTAAGGTTCTCTGTCAACAAGCAGGAATCAATCAGCCATAACGCATGGGCGACATCATCTGAGGGTGCCGACATGGACCCAGCTATCAGAGTTCAGGTAAAGTATTTCCAAAAATGAGCAGGAGTTCCCGTGAGCAGACACTGCCTTTGTGCCCCTCAGTCTCGTCATCCAAGCCACTTCATGGACATTTTCTCAGTCTGTTTTATTCCTACTTTTTATAATTTTTGCCTTGGGTTTTTTTTTAGCTTGCAAGACCCTCTTTTCATTGCTGCCCTGGCAGCCTCAACAGAATTTAAAGTTCTACTCAAAATAAAATACATTCAAGGCTAAAAAGCAGTCAGCAGGATTAAGGCCTATAGGTGAGGGTGTCACATGTCTGTCACATGGTTTGCTGTCACTGCCTGGGCCATGATGCTCCCATCTGTGGACGCAGCAGTGCCATGCCTGGAAGATGGAAGCTCTGCGGAAGGCACCATCAGGAAAGTCGCTCCATTTCCCAGAACAAAGCCTCTTCTGGCTTCTGGTGCCATCGAAAATAATCTGTCTCCCTGACACGGACTGATCCAGCAAGTCTGTTGGGAAGGCACTCCCCCCACCCCAAGGCACCAGCTTCCAACAGGTCAGAGGCTGACTGTGGTATGGTAGCAAAAGGACTAGAAGAGGCACTGAGAAGTGTGCCTAAGTGGTGCGAAAGATCCTCTCCAGAGTTGCCACCCTTGGTGTGAAAAAGTTAGCACTGGATGTATAGCTCCGCTGAGGCAGTTTTCTGATGCCAAGAAGAATATCTGCTCCCTCAGCAAAGGTTGCTTCATTTATTTTCCAGACACAGAAGATACCCATGGCACCAAACTACCCATTTTACTTGGAGGCCCCAACCCCAGTGTCATCCGTCTTATGGACACCAAGTGCACTCTTGCACCCCAGGTAACATTGGTTTCAGAGGATGGCACATCACTTCAGGAAAAGCACCTATCTAGAGGGGGAGGTGCAGGCAGTATCCTTGCTGGCACCTTAATCCTGAGTGGGCCAGATGCTTCAGAGATCATGGCTCTCATATCGCTGATCACACATTCTACACCACCTGCTGTGGCAGTACTCAGTAAAGATACATTATCTGCTGATACCCAGATAGGTTTATTTCCTCCTACTCCAATGCAGAGGGTTCCTCAGACTTGGTTAAGAATTTCTTTGCCTCACTAAGTCCAAAACACCAAAGAGAGAAATTGGAGCCTCTTCTATACAGAATGGAGGAAATGTTTCCATAGAGTGGGGGCTCAAGGAGTCCCCAGGAGGTCCAGGATTCTCTGCATGGATTTCTACTGGTGGGACCAAAGTCCCCTGCCTGCCTTGACCAATTTTGCATCCTCATGAGTTACAGGGGGGAAGAGGTGGAATCAGCACATTTGGTGTTCCTACCTGTCCTCTCTCTCTCTGAGGTCACCTCCTCAGCCTCTTTGGGGTCCTGGTAGAGTGCCCTTGTATGGTCAGGTGAAGACAACATCACATGGATTGCTTAACACCCTTTATCGGACTTTCCTCAACTTACTTTTCCTCTGGAAGATTTCCGTTATTTTCGCTTTCTGAAGAAACTGATGAAGACATTATCACCCTGAGAAAAGAACAGGACCCAAGAATGGATGTGGTCAGCTTGTTACAATTTCTGCAGCTTCTTGCTGATTCCATGCCCATCCTGGTGCAAGGCTTCTGGAAAGATCTCAAGATGCAGATATGGCAGGCACCCATGTCGTGCCTTCCGGTTGCCCACAACATTAACTTGGAGTCTAGGCTCCCCAAGAATTGGCGTGGTCCAGTTGCTGCACCATTCCATTGTAATCTGAAGGAGTTTTGACATATTAGGGAAGAAAATCTTCCAAGGGTCCAACTTAGTGCTTAGATTGTACCTCACTGTTCATGGCGCAACATTTACATGAATTTGTGCAGAAGCTGAAGCCCTTTACAGAAGTGAATAATCCTAAGCAGGCAAAATTCCAACTTGCCTTGGAGAAAAAGGAGGGTGGGAAGCATTTAATTTGATTTGAGTATGAGGCCTGTGGCTTGAACCTCAGGAGTTTCTATAAGAGTCAGGGGTTCAACACTATCTTGGCTCAATTCATGAAACAGCCCTTCAAAGTCAGTCGACTTGAAGTTTCTCACATGCAATGTGGTTCATTTTTGTGGCCATCACTTAAACCCAAAGAGTAAGAAAGTTACAGACTTTGGTTACCTATACACCATACCTGCTGTTTTTTCACAACATGTATATGGGCTGTGGAAATCCGAAAGAACTGTATTTGATTGGGGGTGAAGGGCTGATTTGCTCGGAGCAGGAGAGAGACCTTGGGGTGATATAGAGTCTAACGATCTGAAGTCGGCGAAACAGTGTGATAAAGCGATAGCTAAAGCCAGAAGAATGCTGGGCTGCATAGAGAGAGGAATATCGAGTAAGAAAAGGGAAGTAATTATCCCTTTGTACAAGTCCTTGGTAAGGCCTCACCTGGAGTACTGTGTTCAGTTCTGGAGACCGTATCTCCGAAGGGACAGAGACAGGATGGAGGCGGTCCAGAGAAGGGCAACCAAAAAGGTGGATAGTCTTCATCGAATGACTTACGAGGAGAGATTGAAGAATCTAAATATATATACCCTAGAGGAAAGGAAGAGCAGGGGTGATATGATACAGACGTTCAGATACATGAAAGGTTTTAATGATCCAAAGTCAACGACGAACCTTTTCCGTTGGAAAAAAAAATCAGCAGAACCAGGGTCAGGATTTAAAACTCCAGGGAGGAAGACTCAGAACCAATGTCAGGAAGTATTTCTTCACGGAGAGGGTGGTGGATGCCTGGAATGCCCTTCCGGAGGAAGTGGAGAAGACCAAAACTATGAAGGATTTCAAAGGGGCGTGGGATAAATATTGTGGATCCATAAAGCCTAAAGGTTGGGAATGAAGAGAAAAGGTATGGGGGTGGCTTGTAGGAATAAACACTGTGGATCTATAAAGCCTGGAGGATGGGAATGAAGAGAAGAGGTATGGGGGTGGCTGTGGGAATGACGGCTACTACCTGGTGATTAATACCTTATTCAATAAACGTTCACACGGTTAATGAGACTCCAACATTGCTCTATGCTTCAACGGCAAGAGGAAATGTGGAAAAGAGGATTTGCATTCAGGCAACAAACAACAAGGTAGCACAGAGTCTGGGTAAACAAATAAGCATGGGAGTAGCTTGCTTGCTTGTTGCGGTGGCTACTACCCCAAACCAATTTAAGCCTGTTACTTCACTTGGAAAGCATATCCAGCGCAGCTCACTGCTTCAACGGCAGGGGGAATGAAGAAATAGGATTTACATCCAGCCAACATTTAACAAGGCATTGATCCGAGCAGTATGAGTATACAAACATCGGGGTAAATTGCTCGAGATGACTATTACTACCCTCAAAAATTAAACCTTATACTTCACTTTGATACAGCTCCAACACTGCTCTCTGCATCAAAGGTGGGGGTGGAAGGAAATTAGAATAAAAAAAGCTACCAATAGGGGCCCTGAACTCAGCGGTCGGAGTAACAGATAAGTATGAGAATATAAGTGTGAAAGCTTGCTGGGCAGACTGGATGGGCCTATTGGTCTTCTTTTGCCATCATTTCTATGTATGTTTCTATGTATGAGCCCTAGCATATTATTTCAGGAGGACTTGACCTTGCCATCAAGATTCTCAACAATGTGTGTCCTTTGATCCTAGTAAATTGGGAAGGGCAGTTGCCCAAAGAACTCTAACTGGCAAGCAGACTGTATGGCACACTGTTACGCTATGGCTGGCTTACAGATTATATTCTGTCAAGGCTCATCAAGCAACAACCATGGCACCATCAATTGCTCATCTGCGAGCCACTGCTATTGAAGATATGTTTGCATCTTTACATCCCATTACTGTCTGGACAGCATGTCATGGAGAGACAGTAACTTTGGACAAGCAGTTCTGCACAGCCTGTTCAACCAGTACCACTCTCCACTGGTGGGGTCAGAGTAGTATGTTATGTAGTTTCTCCACAATACAGTCTCAGCTTGGGATTCACCTTGTGTTATAACAAGATTCATGTCTACCCTGTCAACAGAGAAAGCAAGTGTACTTTTCTGTAAATAAGTAGATCTATATTCAGCCCTTATGTGGCTCTGGTAGCTAGCCAGATAAACTTAGCAAGCTAACTAGTGTGGTATATTCAATAGTGCAGCTGTGCCACTGAATATACCGGGCTATCTTAAAACTAGCCAGATAGGTTTATCTAGCTAACTTTAGGACAGCTGTATGGGACACTTAGAGTTAGCCAGATAAGTGATCTGGCTAACTCTGAATACTGGAGTCAGCAGGATAACTTATCCAGCTAACGCAGCTCCTCCCCAAAATGCCCCCTGATTTATCCAACCAAATTCTAACCAGACAAATTATCTGGCTAGAATTTAGCTGGTTAAGTGGCCAAATTTTCATTTAGCTGGATACTTTCTTAGTTATCCGGCTAAATACATTTGAATATGGACCTCAACGTTCTCTGTAAACAGCAGGATGAATCAGCCATATTTTATATCCACCTGTCTCCCTGAAGTGTCGACTACCTCACTAAAGCTTAAGGTCTGGAAGACACTGAGGGGCTCATGAGGTAGCATCCACACATGGGAACTTCTATTCATGCTCAGAAAGACAATCTGAGCTCGGTCTGTGCTGGCACCATCTGAGGGTCTATGGAGACCCCATTTACAGATAAGCACACTTGTTTTCCTTGGTGCCCATCCCAAGCATGCTTGAATTCTGTCAGTTCTGACTCCTACCACCCTGCTGGAAGTCTGTTCTGTGTGTCTGGCAATTTCTGAATTAAGTATTTTCTCACATTTCTTTTGAACTTCTCTCCCTCCTGCTTCATACAAGGACCTTTTGTCCATGAGTTTCTTATCTGATATCAAATAAGATCTTCAAGCTTTGTGGGGCACATGTGGAAAGTAGGAATATGTGACTGTAAATGTTTTAAAGTTGTAATCCACTTAGTTTGCTTGAATACTGGAATAGGCGGAATACAAAAGTATTTTAAATACTCATCTAGTAGCAGTTTTAATTTTTAAGCCATTATAATTGTATATAGTTTATATTGCTCTCCTGCAAATCCACAGCAAACAACTGGATGTGTGTTGCATTGGTATTTATTTATTTTGTTTTTTAGTTTGTCCAGGATGTGCAATGTCATTTGGGAAAACAGAACCAATACAAACCAAAGAGGTAAATATGCAGCTGAGTTAGTCTGCGACTTTTTCAAACATGGCTGCTTACAGGCAAACTGTAGTGAAGTAGATGACATTATTTAAAAGTTATGATGTACCACAAAATGTAATATGGTTCACGTATCACTAATCTGCCATGTGGACCTGTGAAATAATACATGAAGGATGCAGTTTTCTTTCATGAAAACAGATTATTTTTAAATCAGTTTTCAAAGTTGATTCCCCTTTACATAAACAACTGCCAGGATGAGCCACATACACTAAAGAATTTTTACCATAGATTCAAAATAGCAGAAACTCTTTAGCACATCTGGCCCATGGTGTGCTGTGTGGGATCAGTTCCTGGTTTGGTCTGGCAGAATACCTTCACTTTCAAGTTATTTCCTTTCTTAGTACAAAATATTCAGTAGGGAGTGCTTTTGTACAGACCTGACAAACTTTAGTATAGATACCCCTGGGATTTCACCATTAACAAAAAAAAAAAAAAAACCAGTTGTCCAGTAAGAGTCAAAAACCACAGATTAACACAAAGACACAGAAGAACAGATTTCCCAGCAGCAACCTGTTTGCCGAAATGATTTGGATATGGAGCAATAATAAATATCGTGCATTGTTTGCAATGCATCCTGGTACGTTTTGCCCGCATGCATTTCAGCCAGTTATCAAAATGGAAACTATCAACCTTTCCCTTTGAAAACTGGCAGCTGCAAAGCAAATGCACTTAAAGTGACCATATATTTTGTATTTATTTGTGTGGAAGGCAGAGTGAAAGCAAAATAGCGTGTGTACGTTTGAAAATTCCATATTTGCAAGCTGTTTCCCTCACCAGACTTAAACACACCCAAGGAACACACACTTGTAATCCGGCTAACAGCACACGTACTGTGGCAGCCCACATATACTTTTAGGACGGCAATTCTTCAACAAGACTATTTACTAGGGTAAATGGTTATGAAAATTGCCCCTATAAAGTGTTCACTATGCCAGTATTGATGGCTGCACAACCAGTGATTATGTGGTCATCCAAGTCAGCACTGGAATTTTCTGGTTTTTGATATCTGATTCAGCAAAATTAATCTTAATTACTTAAAAATTCATAAAGTGAAACACAGTGAGGAGACCAGACCTGGGATGAAATTTAAAGGAAATGGAGAATAAGGAATAAATATATAAATTAATTTCTATTTCAATTCACACACATTTTACATGCTTTAGGACTGGTCACTAGTGGCATATGCTTGGTGCAGTAGAAGTAATTTCCCCAACATTTTAATTTGCCTGTTTCCTGGCTCCCCTCAGCTGATTTTAGAGGTTTTTTTAATGGACACATTGGCAGCAAGAACAAAGATTTTTATAGAAACATAGAAATGATGACAGAAGACCAAATGGCCCATCCAGTCTGCCCAGCAAGCTTTCACACTTATTTTGTTTTTTCTCATACTTATCTGTTACTCTTGGCCCTTATTAGTAATTTTTTGGTTCTAGTTACCTTCCACCCCCATTGATGTAGAGAGTAGTGCTGGAGCTGCATCTAAGTGAAGTATCTAGCTTAATTGGTTAGGGGTAGTAACTGCTGCAATAAGCAAGCTACTCCCACGCTTATTTGTTTACCCAGCCTGTGCCATTCAGTACTTGATGGTTGTTGTCTGAATATAATTCCTCTTTTCTTTATTCACCCATATTGCTACCTTTACTTTACCAAGAATTAATTAAAAAAAAAATTAAGTGGTTCCTCTTCAGCAGCTGATGTTGAATTTATATTGGGTATTAAGTTGCATTATTACGCTCTTGGTGATAAACACCACACTAAAACGTTGATTTACTAGGCTGCAAAGTGTCCTGCTGGAAGCCAAAGTCACTATGCATAGAGAGTCCTTTGTTTGGCCTGTGGGCAAGGGCTATGGCCCTCATAGCTTCCGACCACTTTTTACACTGGTACTATGTCAGGATAATAAGATTAAAAGCTCAGGTTGTCGAGTTATCATTGGACAACAGGAGAGCCAATGTCTAGTCGTGGCAGCTCACGGAGGACAGAAGCTCTAGAAAGAAAACACTGAAAGCTTAATATTTTTCTCTGTGCAATAACAATGGAAGCAAATAAATGGAAGCAAAAGAGCTTTCTCTGTGCAATAACAATGGAAAACAATAAACAATAAACAATAACAATAAAACATTTTTCTCTGTGCAATAACAGTGGAAGCAAATAAATGGAAGCAAAAGAGCTTTCTCCACAGCAGGTCCTAAAATCTGGAACACTCTCCCATCAGATCTCAGATCAGTGCAATGCTCCACTACATTTAAAAAACGACTCAAGACTTGGTTATTCAACCAAGCTTTCCCTTAACATCAACTTGCGGAATATCCCTGCCAATGATCCCCTCCGTGGGAACACGCTAGAGAACTATATAGACCTTCTCTAGAAATCACATATTCTTTGGCAGTCTAATTATCTAATAACATTATAATACCACCTGTTTAGCTAGACTACATTAGGCACCGTACCTTTTAATTATGTTATTAACCCCATATATCTTAATCCAAGTTAATTCGACCTGTTCATTGTAAGACATTTACTTGTCATTGTTATTGTTGAGAATGTAAACCGAATTGATCAATAATTCTGTTATTGGAAAGTCGGTATAGAAAAATGCTAAATAAATAAATAAATAAAATAAATAAAGTGACATTGAGCCAGCAATATATGAACCAATATATGAACCAAGAGCTATGCTCAAAACACAGAAGTTACAGTGGAGCTGTAGCCTAGTGGTTAGAGTGGAAGGCTATGACCCAGGGAAACTAGAGTTCAAATCCCACTATCGCTCCTTGTGACCTTGGGCAAGTCACTTTACTCTCCTTTGCCTTTTCTACAAAATTAGATCGTAGGCCTGCAGGGGATAGGGAAATACCTTGTACTGGCGTGAAACGGGAAACCGGGCTCAGGTGGACGAGTGAACCGGGCAAGATCTGTTGAGGCAGCTCTGTCAGCCTGCTGCCGACATTTGGGGGAAGATTAGGGGGAGTCCGGCCCCTTTTGTGACTGTGCTGCCAGCGGGAGTAATGAGCGAGAGATAAAAAGCTTTTGATATGCAATGGCGATGAGATTAAAGGCCAGTGCTAATAAAGGCGCCCATATTCATCATCGCCTTTAATCTCATTGCTGTTATGAGGTTCAGCTGTTCTTCATCCTCACTTTTATTAAGCCGCGCCTTTCTTCACCTGCGCTCTTTTATTGAAGCCCTTTTCATCTTTACCCTTTCTTGCTCATCCTTATCAAAGGATAACCCGAAAAACAGAACATAAAAAATTTCAGAGGGGGGCGCTCTTGAGCAGCAACCAAGATGGCTGCCTAATAATCTCGATGCTCTGCCAGATCTCACATTTAGCAGCTGAAAACCCATTTCAATATATGCTAATTTTCACTGGAAATACCTATTAAGTATCTCCAAGGACGTCTACTCCTAAGCTGGGGAAGATTGAGGCCGCTTTTGCCTCAAAACGGGCGAAATAAGAACCACCCACACCGGAGAAGTCAACTGCACCAAAAACTATGGTGTCCGTGGACTTAGTATTGCTTGAACTGAAGCAGCTAAAGGACATGCTACAACTTAATATCGAGGCTACGACGGCGATTCGTGGCGACTTACAAACAATGGCTCAACAAATGGCAAGTTTCCAAAGTCGACTTGAGGATGTGGAATCGCAAACCTCCTCACTCTTATTATCAACCGCGTCATTACCGCACATAAACCGGGAGGTAGAACAGTTGCAGCAAGAGGTTGAGGACCTCTCTAACCGCCATTGTCGCAATAACCTATGGATCCTCGGGATACCTGAAGGCGCTGAGGGCTCTGATGTGATCGCTTTTTTGATAAACATGATCCCCACTTGCTTGCAAGTAAAATTTGATCTTCCATTTGAAATTGGAAGGACTCACCGGATACCATCCAGGCCTCTGCGCAATTCCAAATACCCTCGGCCTATTATATTCAAGGTATTGCGTTACCCCCAAGTTCTCGCAATTCTTGCAGCGACCAGGAATAAACCGTCTGTGCAATTTCAACGCAATTCTATACTTTTTGGTCCGGACTTTGCTAAAGCCACGGCTGCTAAACGAAAATCATTTTTAGCCTTACGCCCAAAATTGCATGCTCTAGGAGCTCAATACGGCCTCCTATACCCGGCGCAAATGAAAGTTACCTATCGAGATCAAACTACAGTTTTTCACCAGCCCGCACTGCTGGAAGAATTTTTAAGTCCCAGGAAGCGGTGAGCGATATGGTTACCTGACTTGTTGGATTTTATTTTGGTTGCATCATCTCTGTTCTCCTTTGGGTGCCTCATGAAAAGCGACATTCTCACATTAGTCCCATCCTGGGCACAAGATTTCTTTTCTCATGGCGGACATCCCTGCTTAGGGGTTTCAGTGCACAGCACTTGCTGAATATTGACTTTGGTTTTTGTTTTTCCATTTTACTTCTCTATTGGTTGTTTCTTTCATCTGGAATTCATCTGGCATGAGCTTTGAGATTCTGGCAACCTCTGGCCAGACAGAAGGCTCTTTTGATTTCTGAGGCCTATTATGGCTCTTCCTTTCTTTACACATTTGCTCAGTTTTATACTACATGTAGTTTTTTCCTTTCTGGTTTTTTTTTCTTCTCTTGCTGGTTTCTCTGGTTTGCTCGCACTATTTTCCTCACATTTTTACAAACTTTTTTCTCTTACCACACTTTGATGCTATGGTCCGCCGACCATTCCCAATACCATATTCACAATTATGGCATCAGCTATTAGTTCCATCACTCTTACCTCTCTAAACGTCAATGGCTTTTCACACCCTATCAAGAGGAAAAAAAATTGACCTACTTGCAATCTCTCCACACAGATATCGCCTTTATCCAGGAAACGCACTTCACCGCCTCTGAGTCGCTTAAACTGAAGCAGCAATGGGTGGGCCATGTTCTTTATAGTTCAGCCATACAAAAGAAAAGGGGAGTCGTCGTATTACTACATAAAAGATTGGATGCCCAAGTTCTTCATCAAGCCACTGATGTGGATGGTCCCTGGCTCCTGGTTCAGATCACCATAGCTCAACATTCTTATACTCTCCTCAAAATCTAGGCCCCCAATGCGGATGACCCTGATTTTTTTCAATCTGTTTTCACTCAACTGCTGTCCTTGAATTCATCTTTCTGCATCATTGGTGGGGACTTTAATCAAGCCTTGGACCCCTTCTTAGACAAGAAAACTACAAGACCCATCATCTCTAAATCTTGCAAGACACTGCTACACTTCCTTGATTCACTTGGACTATCAGATCCATGGCACTTACTTCATCCCACAGTAAAGGATTACACTTTTTATTCTTTTCCACACTCCTCCTACTCCAGGATTGATTATTTCCTCATCTCATGCCAGCTGGTCCTTGCAGTACAATCTGAGTCCATTTGTCTGATCCTTGTCTCTGATCATGCAGCAGTGACTCTCAAACTTGAATTGTACTCTCCCATAAGGATTGATCATCAATGGCGCTTTAATTCTTCTTTTTGGCAGATGCTTCATTCATTGCTGATCTTAAGCTCAAAACTGCAGAATACTTCAAACTGAACTCCACTCCAGATATCTCTGCAGAAATACTTTGGTCCACTTTCAAAGCTACTATCAGAGGTGAAATTATTGGACATTCTATTTGGCTCAAGAGGTCTCAACAAGCGGCCCTACGTGTCCTTTGGGAGATGGTCTCAGCTCTTTAACAGGCACACGACGCTTCCCCGATGGCAACTTCCTAAACATCACTTCTTAAGGCAAGGTACCAATACAACCAGCATTTAAGTGCACAAGTTTGTCTGGGACTCTCATACCAAGGCTCTGTATTATGCTGAAAATAATGTGTGGCCGACTGCTGGCTTCGTACCTCAAAAAACGATCAGAAAAGAAGCACATTGCCACAGTGCTTTCCTCAGCCAATCAACCATTAACCTCTGATGTGGACATTCTTCAGGCTTTTCGTGATTTTTATGATACTCCATATAAATCAGTCTCCACCTTCATCAGAAGGGATTCATCAGTTCTTAACCACGATCTCCCATCCTTCACTTACGCCTTCTCAAGCATCTACATTGGACGCTCCTATTTCGCAGGAGGAGATGGCTTCGGCCATTTCATCTTTAACTGGAGGGAAAGCACCAGGTCCTGATGGCTTTACCACGGACCTCTATCAAATGTTTAAAACAGACCTTATCCCTCACCTCCATGTATATTTCTCTTCTCTGCTGTCTCATCCAGGTATACCTTCTAGTTTTACTGATGCTTGTGTAGTGGTGATTCCAAAGCCAGGGAAGGACAACACCAATGTCTCCAACTACAGGCCTATCTCCCTCTTAAACACAGACTATAAAATGTTTGCAAAACTTTTAGCCACTAGACTCTCCCATTTGATGTGTTCCCTTATCCACCCTGATCAATCAGGTTTTATTAAGGACCGCCTGATTGCCAATACCTGCCTTTTCCTACATGTGCAGGAATATGCTTCCACCCTGTCACTCCCGGCGATAGCTGTCTCCCTTGATGCTGAGAAAGCTTTCGATAGGGTAGAGTGGCTGTTTTTAATTTCCACACTTCAATGGTTTGGTTTCGGCCCTAGCTTTCTCTCATGGGTCCAGTTCCTGTACAATTCCCCGTCTGCTTTCTTATACATAAATAATCAAGCTTCCCAACGGTTCACTTTACATAAAGGTACCAGACAGGGGTGCCCCCTCTCCTCTCTTTTGTTTAATCTGGCTCTGGAACCACTACTCCTGGCTATCAGACAAACTGCGTCCATTGAAAGTATAACTATAGGCGCTGAAACCTTTAAACTCTCGACGTAAGCTGATGATGTCCTTCTCTTCTGGCTTAATCCTGACTCATCCTTAACTTCTCTGTTCACTCTCATTTCCACTTACTCATCGGTGTCTGGCTAAAAGGTCAACTGGCATAAAACTGAGATGTTGCCCTTAAACTCATTGGGTTCTCTCACTGATCTTTCTCATTTCCCTATACAAAGTAACTAATGGCCTCAAGTACTTAGGTATCCTGTTCCATATGGACACGGCAACCACCATTGGTTACTGTGAATCACTGGTATTGCAGCAAGTCCAAGATGCTTCTCTCCACCGGTCCCCTCTCCACCTATCTCGGTGGGGGTGGTTAGACACTATTAAGATGGTTCTCACCCCCAAAGCATGTATATTCTATCCATGATTCCCATCTATTTCTCCAGGGATATTTACAAGCATATTGACCAAATTCTATCACTTCTTATGGCGCAATAAAGCCCCTCGTATAGCCCTTTTGAAATTGAAATGTGCTATCCAGTGTGGTGGAGTAAACTTCCCGGACTTTTACTCTTATCATCAGGTGTTTATACTTCAGCAAGGCTACCGTTATTATGCTTCTCCATCCCCCACCTCTGTTTCTCCACGGTGGCTCCTAATAGAAAGACAATTACTTAACCCTTACCCTATGGAATTCTTCCCTGGGGTGCCTCTGTTGTCATGACATGTGGTTAATCCTATAATCCGTACCCTCCATAGAGCTATTTCGGAATTTGATCTCACCTGTCCACTGGAATTCCGTTCCTAGCGGACGTCTAAATTTGCCCCTCTATGGCGTAACCCCTGATTAAAAATCACTGGCCACCCCCTCAATTGGCCCTTGGGCAAAGCCAAGGGATATGGTTTTTCTCCTCTATCCTCCAGGATAATTCCTTAGTTCCCTTTATTCATTTGCAAGAACAGTATACTTTACCGTCCTCTCAGTTTTATGCCTGGCTTCAGTTGCGCAGTACCCTCCACGTCTCTCCTCTGTCCGATTTGGTCAGTAAGGACTTACCACATTTATTAACGATATATCATTGTTATGGTGCTCAGGGCCACTTAGCTTCCTGCTTCTATAAACTAATTAAAGTTAATTTGTCCTCTCGTTCCACCGCAGGTTTGTGCTCTGTATGGTCATCTGAATTTCCCGATATCTCACGCCTGGTTGACTGGAGATATATATGGCGAGTATCCACCCGCATATCACTTTCTTCCAGTCTAACCTAGACATCCTTTTTTGTGTTGCATAGAGCGATTTGGACTCCATGAAACTTGCTTCTGCACGGGAGGAGCAGCAAGTAGAAAAATTTAAAAAACTGGGGTAGTTAGGAAGGTGTTAGGGGTCAGGGTGGAGAAAGGAAGGGGAAGAAAGTTTAGGCAGGGGGTTAGGAAAGTTTTTTCCCAGTCCACTCCTTAAGTGAAGTGGACTGGGTGGGAACTGGGGAAGGCCCGATTGTGTCGCTGCGCATATTTAGGTAAAATTCACCCCCCTGCATGCGCCGTACATGCACCTGTGAATTTTAAAATCTGGCGCGCATGCATGTTATAAAATCAGCACGTCCATGTGCGTGCGCCGGGAACTGTGCGCTCATGGACACACACGCGCGCCTTTTAAAATCGAACCCTAAGTAAATTATGTCAAAAAATAATTTTGGCAGCACCCCTGCCTTCATAAATAAGATTGACTAATGAAGCAATCCAAACTTTTTCCAACAGTGGCATCACTGATTCAGGAGATCTAATTTGCAAGCATGCTGTGAAACCAGTCTCTCTTCACAGTTACTAACATTTTCAGGCAAGATGCTGCATGACAAGAGCTGGTAGAAACAGAAGCATAGATTACTAACTCTGGTCTTGATTTTCCCTGAAAAGTCACTGCACACACGAGAGGAGAACCTTCAATCTGACACTACACAGATACAGGATCACAGCATATTATTGCACCTCTGTTTATAGTCAGATTACATCTAGAATACTAACCTCAAACTATTATTCGTTCATGATTGTAGGATGATTGTCTTCCCTAAAACCAATCACTTTAAGACAGAGGATCTTCCAAAAGATGCTCAGTCTGTGAGGTTACTCTATAGCAAGTGCAACAAGATGCCCAATGTAGTATTTCAGAGGTTATTCCTTAGCTGTTTAAATGTATAAAAGCCAGCTCAAATCCCATTGCCACCCATCCTTACAGCTGCTATTTTGTAACAGAGCTGTGCAAAGAATCTATGAACAAGAGAGAAAATGTTCCCTAGCTGAACCAAATATATATTCACCACTAATGTAATATATCTTTTTAAATACCATGTTTCGGAGTATAGAGAAATGATACGATCTGGAAAGTATTATGTGGAAAGGTTGGGCACTTATTCTATTATATGATCAAGGTATAGATCATGTGCCCTCATGGTAGAAGTCCAATTGGAAAGCAGGAGAGCGGGCAACGTGTCTACACTGTGCAGTACACCTCATTCTGGCACAAATTCAGACTTTACAGTAGTATAGATAATGTAACTTTATTGCGGATTTGTACAGGTAAATATGTCTAATTTTTAGGTTAAATTTCCCATACCATATGCAAAACTAGTGCTTTTCTAATTGCCCAGGTTCCACTCATTACCCACTTACCAAATGAGGTGTCCTGTACCATGGCTAGTGGCCAAGGCCCCTCGAAATGCCTCTCAGATATTGGAATCTCCTGTGTGTAGTCTGTGCCTCCTCTGGACTCGGATACATATGGGCTGATTGTTTGCCAAAATTTCGGTCTCAGCGTCAGTTCTTTTAGGATGTTTTTCTCAAGCAAAAAAACAAGACCACGGGTCTCTCATCTTATTGGTTGGATCCGAATATGTATCTACACTCCTTAAAATGTCAGGACATTCAGTTTGTTTTAGGTCAGAAGAGATCATGGTGGTGCTTGCAGCATCACATGCTTGTTTATTCCTTCTCATGTTGTAAAAGGGGTGGTAGAAAGGCTCTGGATATGAGGCCTTTCCTGACTGGATGTTCCTCATATAGGATATATATAAGATGCTTCTATTAAAACATACAGGCTAATACAGTACAGTGCGCTCCGGAGCGCACCGTTAGCCTGCTCTTGGACGCGTGTTTTCCCTTACCCCTTATTCAGTAAGGGGAAGAAAACGCGCGTCCAACCCGTGGCACCTAATAACGCCCTCAACATGCAAATGCATGTTGAGGGCCCTATTAGGTATACGTGTGGGATACAGAAAGTAAAATGTGCAGCCAAGCCGCACATTTTACTTTCAGAAATTAGCGCCGACCCAAAGGTAGGCGCTAATTTCTTCCGGCACTAGGAAAGTGCACAGAAAAGCAGTAAAAACTGCTTTTCTGTGCACCCTCCGACTTAATATCATGGCGATATTAAGTCGGAGGTCCCAAAGGGTAAGAAAAGTAAAAAAGAAAAAAAGAAAAAAAAAATTTAAAATAGGCCGGCGGCTGTCGGGCCAAAAACCAGACGCTCAATTTTGCCGGCGTCCGGTTTCCAAGCCCGTGGCTGTCAGCGGGCTTGAGAACAGACGCCGGCAAAATTGAGCGTCGGCTGTCAAACCCGCTGACAGCCGCCACTCTGGGTCAAAAGGAGGCGCTAGGGACACGCTAGTGTCCCTAGCGCCTCCTTTTGCCCGTTTCTACCGCACCACTTAATTTAAATACAGAATCGCGCGCACCGGCGAGCAGGTATTCACCCACTCTCCTGCGGACTTTACTGTATCGGCCTGATAGTTCTGTAGTTTTCATCAGCTGATCAATATTGGCAATTACTACAACTCCAGGCTCTTTTCAATCATGATCTCAGTCCAAGTTCCACGAAGCTTTATGTTTGCTTTGCTAGTAAGAGTCCACTTACTTCAAAACCTTATTTTTGCAGCTGAAAACTCAGTTTTAATTATTGGGAAATTTTCTCTTGGTAATCCCCAATGTTTCTCTGGTTTTATGGGAGGCTTATAGGAATATTATTTATTTATTTAAACATTTTTATATACCGGCATTAGTTATGATCATACCGGTTTACAATAAACGAGTTTAAGTTTGAAATTACATTTTAACAGGGAAGCTAAACTGACCTGCTAATTTTCATTCCTGTAATACCACAGATCAGTCCAGACAAGTGGGATTTGCCTCCCTACCAGCAGTTGGAGTCAGAGAAACAAATATTTTGAGGCATTGCTACAAAACAGAGTGCCACCTGCAATCCCTTCAGTACTGACCTGTACCAATCCAAGATATAACCCTAAAACCCCTTTCTCGGACTAATAAGGAAAACTATAGGGTTGGAAACCCCCAAAAACTGGAGCCCAAAACACTCCCAAAAACTAAATCTGAAAAACCCAAACCATGATCAACTGCCCAAACACCCTGAAACAAACCAAAGAACAAAACAACCACAAATGTGGATAATACAAAAAATAGTTGATTATTCAAAAAACCCACATTACTACAATTGTAATTTACCAAGGATGTATTGTTTAATTGTTCAACCCTTCTATGACCCACACCGAGTTCAAAAAACATTTTAATCGAAAAAAATTTTAAGAAAAAGATTTTTGCAATTTACCTTTGGTACAGAGAGAGGCACTACAATCTTTAATGGGTTGCGATGAAGTGATCATCAAAACAGCCGATAAGGGGGGGCGCTATTGTTTTACAAGATCGCATAGCATATGAGTGTAGGTTGATTGACCATCTTAACACTGCTTTTTTTTTTTTTTTTACAGCAAAATACAACATGAGCCAACTACCACATTACAGAACCAATTGAAGATGATCATTGATCCACCTAAATTCTTGACTGAAAAGGAGAAAAGTTTTTTTAGTTGCCAAACATCCAAGGGTCCCTTTGATTTACGCTCTTCCTAAAATTCATAAAGATCTAACAACCCCCCCTCCATTTGGCCAATTGTCTCCTTAAGGGGAACTGTGTTAAGAGCCTCCAGCCATCTTTGTAGACCGGTTTCTACAACCATTGGTAACACAGAAACCTTCATATTTGAAGGACACAATCCACTTTCTAAACAACTTGTCAGAGATTGAGGTGGGGGAGGAGCCTGTGTTATTGGTGACAATGGACATCCAATCTCTATACACATTTAGATATTGTTTCAGAAGCTTTGAAAATCACAAGGGGACGGCTAGGATCTCGATGGACTTTTTGATTCAGTTGACAGAACTTATTTTGTTTAACAACTATTTCAGCTTTAAAAATGTTTTATCACCAAGACCACGGGGTCCCTATGGGGGTCTTCATTGGCGCCTTCAGTAGCCAACTTGTACATGGCTAACTCTGAAGAGAAATTTATATACTCTTCTCATTGGTGGTCTTACAATACCAGATGGTATCGGTACATTGATGACATTTTCATCATTTGGAATTCCTCTAGGGATCATTAGAAGAGTTTGCAGTTTGGGTGAAGTCCTTGGATGAACACTTGTGTTTCACCCATCAGTCCAGTGAAACATCGATTCCATATTTGGACATATTGGTAGTTATACAGGGACAACTTTTGATCACCACTGTTAATAGGAAACCTACTGACAAAAACAATTTGTTACGATATCATAGACACCACACTTCCTCTTTCAAAAAAAGGGCTCCCTGTTTCTCAATTCTTTCGAATCAGACATATCTGTTCCTCAAATAAGGAATTTGAAAAACAAGCAATGCTGCTACCTGACAGATTTAAGACCAGAGGGTATCCTTCGAAGGTAGTGAAACAAACTTATAAAAGAACTAAATATAGTGATCGGGAACAGCTCTTGAAATACAGAGTTTGTAAAGATCAATCATGCTTGGTCTATGTGCTGCAGCAGAACACTTCCACCACTGCGATAATATCTTCTATTATGAAACACTGGCACATCCTTGCACTTTATGATGTTTTTAAGGAGTTTCCGTTGTTTGCCACCACCCAGGGTGCCAACATCTGGGACAAGATAGTGAGGGCAAGCACGATGAACACTAGTCTCATGTTTACTGTACAAGGGGGCCATCACAAGTGAAGTTTTTGCGGTAACACGATCGAAGGAGAACATTGGGTAGACCCCGTGACTGGATATAAGGTGGAATGTTCATGATCAGAAAAAGAATGTGGGCAACCTGTATGGTACCCTTTGATTCAATTTTATGAAACCACCACCACTCTCTTAAAAACCTTTTTTTGATAAAAAGTTTTTTGAACTCGGTGTGGGTCATAGAAGGGTTGAACAATTAAACAATACATCCTTGGTAAATTACAATTGTAGTAATGTGGGTTTTTTGAATCATCAAAAACCCTGAAAGGCAAATCAACTTGAACCACCAGTTGGCAAAAAACATAGTCTTTCGGCAGTGATGGGATGGGGCTCTGGACTAAAATGTGGTATTACAGGAACAGAAATTAGCAGGTAAAAACCAATTTTCCTTTCCTGAACATACCCAGATCAGTCCAGACAAGTGGAATGTTCCAAAGCACCCCAGACTGGGCGGGAACCTGAAAGGCCTGCATGCAGAATGCTCTCAAAGAACGCATCTTCCTGTGCCCTCATGTTTATGTGGTAATGTCTGGTGAATGTATGCAACGAGGACCACACTGCAGCCCTACAAATCTCCTGGGATGACAGCAACTGACATTCTGCCCAGGAAGTGGCTAGCGATCTTGTGGAGTGCGCCTTCAGCTCCGGCGGAACTTGATGGCCCTTACAAATATAGGCCGTGCAAATAGCCGCTTTCAACCAAAGGGAAATGGTAGCCTTAGAGGCCTTCTCTCCCTTCTTCCTGTCCCCATACAGGACAAAAAAGTGATCAGAGCGCCGGAACTATTTGACAGCTCCAGATAATGCAACAGAGTTCTCCTCACATCCAAAAGATACAGTTCCTTGCTCCTAGGAGAATCCTTAGACCACTCCGGAAAAGCCAGGTGGTCTACCAATTAACATGAAAGGAGGACACTACTTTAGACCAAAAAGAGGGGACCGTCCGCAAGGAAACCGTCATGGGAAATTCGCAGAAAGGGATTCTTGCAAGACAGAGCCTGTAATTCCAAAACGTATCTGGCCGAACTGAAGGCCACCAGGAACAGTGCCTTCAGAGTCAAAGCCTTCAGTGTTGCTCTCCTTAAAGGCTCAAAGGGAGCCCCACACAAAACTTGCAAGACCAAATTAAGGCTCCAAATTGGGCATAACATCTGGACCGTAAGTCGCAAATGCTTGACCTCTTAAGAAACGAACCACATCCAGATGCGACACCAAGAACTTGCCCGGCCATTTGCCCCTAAGAGAGCCCAAGGCTGCCACCTGAACGCGAATGGTACTATAGGAGAGACCCTTAGACAAGCCCTGCTGCACAAATTCCAAGATGAGAGGAACCTCCACTGACAGGGTATGCACCTGTCTCTGAAGTAATTAAGACTAAAATGCCCTCCAGACCTCAATATACGCCAAACTAACAGGTTGACATGCCTGGAGAAACGTGGAGATAACCTGCTCCGAATACCCTTCCAGGCTCAGTCGCCACTTCTCAAAAGCCAAGCCGCGAGACAAAAACGTGATCCTCTTGATCCAAAAATAAGGGCCTCTGACGCAGTAGCTTTGGTAGATGAGCCAGCTGAAGGAATCCAACCACCGCCAGATGCACCAGATCCGCAAACCACAGACTCTGCGGCCACTCAGGCACTACCAACACCACGGAACCGGGATGCGCCTCTATACGCCTCAGAATTCAATCGACCAGAGGCCAAAGAGGAAACACATACAGCAGGCTTCCTGAAGGCCAAGGGCACAGAACATGCTGCAGAGGTCTCATGTGTGAAAATGCCCATGGAATCAAATCCAATGTGGATGCCATGGAACCAAGCACTTGAAAGTAATCCTAAGCCATTGGCAACGTAAGACGAAGCAGGCATGTCACCTGTGCCTGCAACCTCCTCACTCGGTCTTCCTAGTACTGAATAGAGCCCCCAGATATTCCAAGGACTGGGTCAGAACCAGATGGTTCCGACATATTTATGACCCAACCTAGTGACTGCAAGGTGTTTAGCACCCGCTAAAGCTACCTTTCGCACTCCTCCTCTGACTTTGCTAAAATGAACCAATCATCCAGGAATGGATGAACCAGAATTCCTTCCTTGCGTAGGGTTGCAGCCACCTCCACCATCAACTTGGAGAAGGTTCGTGGCGCCATTGCCAGTCCGAAAAGAAGGGCCCGAAACTGAAAACGCTGACCCAGCACTATGAAACAAAGAAACTTCTGATGGTCCATCCGAATCGGAATATGAAGGTATGTCGCCGTCAAGACCAGGGACATCAGGAACTCTCCTTTGCGAACTACTGCTACAACCATGCAGTGTCCCCATATGAAAACATGGCACCAGAAGGCCCTGTTCACTTTCTGCAGGTCGAAAATGGGATGGAAGGTACCCTCCTTCTTGGGAACCACAAAGTAAATGGAGTACCTGCCCTGCCCTTGTACCTTCCACGGCACGGGCACTATAGCACATAGATCAAGTAACCTTTGCAGTGTCCACCACACAGCCTACCATTTGCTGTGAGACACCATGTGAGACTCGAGAAAGGCCTCCCTAACAGGGCACAAAAATTTGAGAGCATAGCCATCTCTTATGACCTCTAGCACCCAACGATCTGAGGTAATCCTGGTCCACACCACATAAAAGCTGCCCCCTACGGCTTCCATGCAGCAGTGGGACACCCTGGCTTCCTTGTGTTCACTTTCCACCACTGGCCCCTTGACCAGCACCATCCCTGGAACCTCTACGAAAGGACTGCTGGCGGTTGCCTGTCGACTACGCAGACGCATTGGAGGTGGTCCTACCAGACCAAAATCTCCTCAAATCCCTTAACCGGGTTTGAGGCGGGAACACCTTCTTATTAGTGCACTTATCCTCAGGCAGCCTGTTCCCCTTAGATTCACCCAACGTCTTCATCAGATGATCCAAATCCTCCGTTGAGAAAAATTTCCCATTGAAAGGGAGATTACACAGCTGAGTCTTCGACCACGTCTGCTGACCAATTGAGCAGCCACAAAAGCCTGCGGGCCGCCACCACCGAGACCATACTCCTAGCTGACGTGCGAACCAAATCACAGAACGCATTGGCTAAATAAGCCACCCCAGCCTCTAAACAAGCTGACTGCAGGGTACCATCTCCTGTCAAAGCCGGATCCTGTGCTTTCTGCACCCCACACAGACAGGCCCTCTGTATCAAGCTGGCACAAAAGGCGGCGCAAAGACTGAGTGCGGGGACCTCAAACATTCGCTTTAGGTGAATCTCCAACTTGCGGTCCTGCATATCCTTGAAAACGGCAGCCCCCTCCACCAGGATGGTTGTCTTTTAAGTGACTGCCGACACTGCAGCATCCACCTTCGGTACTCACAGTATGTCCAAATTCTCTTCCATCAGAGGATAGGGCTTCCCAACTTCCTGATCTTCTTAGGTCAGTGAAAAGCACTCAGGGGGGTCCCCTCAGCTCATCCAGGAACGGACTTACCCCTTCACCATCTGACTCCTCCTGAGTCACTTTATCCCCCAATTCCTCCAAGACCTGGGGAATAAGAGGGCACAGAGTTCCACCTTCTTAAATAAATGGACAACTCGAGGATCATCCTCTTTCGACCTTTCATCTGGATCCGGGTTGCCCTTAGCTACATCCCGGTCCAAACCCAGTGCCACAGGCACGTCAGTGTCTGGAACCACCCCCTGGTGGTCCAAAGGGACATCCATGGAGTTCCCCCCCCCCCCCCCCCATCCCTGGAGTCCACCTCTGACTTCACCCGACGCAGTCCCAGACGATGCAGTAGTTCCCTGGACCCACCTGCGGCCCTCTTAGGCTTCTTTGGCATGGATAGAGGCGGCCAGACTCTCGCCTGCTTCCTCTTGGCCCCCTTTCCTTGCCAGGAAGGCTTTATGCATCAAGAGGATAAATTTTGACGAAAATCCCTTAGGGCCATCCATCCCCTGCTCCAGGCTGTCGTCAGAGTCACCCCCCTCATCAGAGTCCCCCTGAACCACAGAAGAAAACGGGGGAGGGGAATCTCTGGGTTCCCTAGTTAAATAGGTCTCCTGCCCGTGGTCCTCCATGGACCCAGCCGCCTCGCTGAGTCCCCCGACCCCTCGGCCACCGATACAGACGTCCCCTCCGAAGGGCAGGAAATCCACTTTCCCCAGTGTGCCCCGGCTGAGAAACCCTCCTCTCCCGAAGCGCAACCAGGACAGAGGGAGCAAGAATTCAAGCATGTGGACTCCAACCCACACACACATGGCACACTTCTCTGCGCAGTCTGAGCGCCATACCACGTGCTCCTTCACCAATGGCCGCCCTGCGGCCTGCAAACACCGTTGGCCTTGATTGCTGCTCTGGCATGCACTTTTTTTTTTCTTGTAAACCACACTGCCCCATTTCCCACGGCGTGGAAAAATCAGCTGGGCACTGCCGCAGAGAAGACCGCTGCTCTCCGGCCTCAGCAGGGTCCAGAGACGCATGGGAAAATAAACACGTCCGCACCAACTGCTGCCATGCCTGGCAGCAAATGCTGCTCCCCGCGGGACACACACGTGGACTGGCGCAGTAGTTACCTCCTGTCTGCCGAGGCCTGCAGCCCTCGCTGCCTCATGGCTGTACCTTCCGCCCTCCAGCAACCAGCTGTTTGCCTTTCTGCTACTTTCATTTTCTTTTAAATTTAAAATCACAGATACAAAGGCAAAACACACATACAGGGATACTTCCCTGATTCTGGGGGCTTGCAGACAGAGGCCTCGGAGGCCCTGAGGCAACTAGTCCCCTGGCTTTCAGGGCCCACGGCACAATGCGGACAAACACAAGGCAGGGTTCCCCCCCCCCCCCCCCCCGGATGCCCGGCTCAACCTGAGGAATGGTCCACCAAGGAGCCTAACACTCAGGGAGCTTCCTCTCTTTCTCTTTCTTAATCTCAGACCGCAGGGTTGAACCTCTATCTGCTGGAGTCAGAGAAATACTGGGGGGATGCAGGTGACATGTAGCAGTGCCTCAAAGTTTTGTTTCTCTGACTCCATCTGCTGGTAGGGAGACAAAACCCACTTGTCTGGACTAATCTGGGTATGTTCAGGAAGTCAATATTCTTCTGTATGATTTGTGTATTCAAAAACTGTCCAGGATTTTAGGGGCTTTTGGTAAACAAATAAGGAAACCCTGAGATGTGTCTTATCTCCTTTCATATCAATTACTTAGTTCCCCCCTAAGCACTTAGCATCTTTTTGGGAGGCTGACAGAATGGATTGTGCTGTGAACAGCAGAGAGACCCCAAACGTTTTGTAGGCGTCTGCAAGTAGTAGCTGAGAAAGATCAATCTTTCTATCTCTGCAGTCTGAAGCAGGAAGGCATAGAGACTGCAGTGGATGTTGTGTGCAAGGGGACTGGCTGCAGGCCCAAAGGAAGAGGTTTGTAGGCTCTCTCCAAATTTTTGGAGCGCTAAGGAGGGAAAAAGTAGCATGAAACTTTCCATTCCAATTTCACAGTGATGATATGGGAGAGGGCCTCGTATAGTGTAAGAGCAGCAGGAAATCTGGTGATGCTGCAATACCACAGAATTTACAGGAGGACCCTGCTGAGACCTAAAAATGGTGCTGCCAAGCCCTTCCATAGAAACCTATACAGTTTACAAAAACAAACTTTAAGAGGAAAAGGATTCAAACTAACCTCGGAATGTGACAAGTCTGGAAGGCAGCCTTTCTAAATGTATAAACTTTAGCAAAGGTTTAGATTCCCTCTGAAGAATTTTTGTAAATCCTTTAACAGTGAAATTGTAAACTGAACTAGGATGAGTATTTCTGCCACCTACACATACCTCTGAAATAGCACAGAGTAGTCAAAGGGTACAGCCTCCTCTTAAATGTGCAATGGGCTGCTTGTACACATTCTAGCTCTGCTTACCCCCAGAGAGTTTCTATTTTATTTAAACCAATGGACCTTAAAATCATCCAGTTTATTATTTACACGGGCATGCTCACAGCCATAAAATGAATTTAGACAGGACTAAACTTTGATTTTCATAACAGCAGTTCATAAATTGTATTTTTAGTGCCTTAAAGGGGAACTTACATGCTTAAAATGGAGTGCTTTCATCCTGCTGAGCAATAAGCTGCCTACAATTTTGAGTAGAACGCCCCTTTAAAAACTGCTTTTTAAACCCATGTAAAAAACATTTTCTACTGAAGCAGCCACATCTATCAGTATGTCTGCTTGCACTATATATACATAGCCTCCATGTTGGCCTGTATACCATGCAACAGCAAACCTTTTCCAGTGTTCCTGCTTATGAAATCAGCACTACTATCAGTTGAGCTTTATACCTTTCAGTTATTCACTATCACAACCCTCCTCTTTTCCTTCATCTTTATAGCCAGAACACTGCTCTGGGAAACTGCAGCAGCTGGAAAAATGGTTAGCATACCACATCTGCAACACAGGAAAATACCTCTGCAAGGAATAGCTCCTTTAGTCTTGCAAGATGCTCTAGTGGAAGCCATCGGGTACTGGCAGATTGGCACATTTTCCACGAGTTAGCACTGGGGACTTTGCAGGGCCCTTCATCTGGAATAAACAAAAACTGGACAGACAGGACTATGCTTACCCTGAAACAATGTTATAGTTGAGAGCAGGATGGTCTTTAGCGACAGGAGGAACAAGAGGCTCTGGCTGCCACTCCTCAATCAACTCTTCCTTCTCCTGAATGAAGGGAATAGAAAATAGGTATTTTACTTCAAGCATAAATGAATGTTTAAGATTCCCTTTTCTGCTGAATATTATCACACAGACACTTTCATTGAGATAAGACTAACAAACTGTGAAATAACCATTTACTTTCATTTCAGGTAACCTCACATCAACCTTTAAAGTGGCCCGCCAGTGAAATATTTAACTGACATAGAATGCAAATGAGAAGGATTAAGTAGTAGGGAAGGTACCTTCTATTGTTGCCAGCTCCTGTGACAACTGTAAAATATTAATACATTCATAATCTATAGTAAGTAAGAACATAAGAAATTGCCATGCTGGGTCAGATCAAGGGTCCATCAAGCCCAGCATCCTGTTTCCAACAGAGGCCAAAACCAGGCCACAAGAACCTGGCAAGTACCCAAACACCAAGAAGAACCCATGCTTCTGATGTAATTAATAGCAGTGGCTATTCCCTAAGTATAATTGATTAATAGCCATTAATGGACTTCTCCTCCAAGAACCTATCTTTTTTGAACCCAGCTACACCAACTGCACTAACCACATCCTCTGGCAACAAATTCCAGAGCTTTATTGTGCATTGAGTGAAAAAGAATTTTCTCCGATTAGTCTTAAATGTGCTACTTGCTAACTTCATGGAATGCCCCCTAGTCCTTCTATTATTCGAAAGTGAAAATAACTGAGTCACATCTACTCGTTCAAGACCTCTCATGATCTTAAAGACCTCTATCATATCCCCCCTCAGCCGTCTCTTTTCCAAGCTGAACAGCCCTAACCTCTTCAGCCTTTCCTCATAGGGAAGCTGTTCCATCCCCTTTATCATTTTGGTTGCCCTTCTCTGTACCTTCTCCATCGCAACTATATCCAGACCAGAGGTGGGCAAACTACATCCCATAGGAGATTTTTGTCCAGCCTCTTGCTGGTAGCCATAATTTAGAGGCCTCAGTTTTAGCAGTGGCAGACTACCGGTAGCTGAGTGCCATGCACTAACTCAGCCAATTGTTAAAAACTACTGCAGCAGCTTGCATATGTTACAAGCTGGGTTGCTTCTGACTACCAGTAAGGCTTTCAGCTTCTACATGATGTCCCACCTACCACCACCAGATTCTATGGCACCAGTCCCAGCTGTGGTGCAATTCTTACAAAGGAATATGCCTATCAGCAAGCCAATGTCTACCAGCTCATAGCCTGCAGGATTAGGGCAGGCTAGATGCAGCCCCGGCTTCAGTGCCGCACACTGGTTTTTCGCTACTGCCACAACTGTGGCCTTCACCCAAGGCTCTACTGCTTGATCACTGCTAATGCTGGACCCACCTTCTGCAACTGCAATAGACTCTCCCTTGTGACCCCCTACAGTAGCCTACTTCTAAGCATCCCACAGCCTGACATACCATGGCCCAGAAGTTGACAAAACAAGCTTTAGGCCTGTGTGACCTTCAGCCCCACTTCAACATATATTGGTTGGAAAGAGAGGCTGAAGGGGGATAGAAAGGAAAGAGAGAAATGGGGTGGGGGAGAGAGTGATAAAAGCTGGAGTAGTTGATATATGTGTGTAAGACACAGCTAAGAGCTAGTGTGCAAGTGGAGCAGAGATGAAGAGAGACTATGAGTGGGAAGCTTGGCTCTACCATTTTGTTCTTTTTCAGTCATATTTCTCATTTGCCCAAAATACCTAAACAGCATCTATTAAGAAAAAACAGTTGTCCTGGTCTTTAATTGGTAAAAGATGCCACAAATTAACCTAGGTTCCAGCTATATTTCAATTACATAACAGCAAATAACCGTACTACTAATTGAAAGTTTGACTCTCAGGACTTTTCCCCTCCAAATTCTTCACTGGCCCCTGAAAACAACTCCACACCCAAAGCTAGCCCCCCAGCCTTTAAAAATGTAATCCACCCCTTAAATGGACAGTAAGAAAAACAGATTCCTTCAACATGCAAAACTATTTTACTACTTAAAGTGGCAATATATTTTCCATAGGGAATGAGTCTCTCAGAACCTACATTCAGCCTGCAGCCTTATAGGCTTCTGTAGTAGAGGAAACAAGATGAAGAAGTGGCTTATTTCAATGGCAAAAAAATTAAGATGTTCAAAACAGAATAAATCCGAATCAAAATTAAATAGTATTGCACTTGTACCAAGGCATGACTTGCTTTGAAAAGATTAATCACCAACACAACAGAAAGCATCTGATATGTATTAAGTTAAGTCATCTCAACCACTGACAAAATCCTGAGAGACATCTTGTTTTGTTGTACGGCAGAAAAGCCACACTAAGCCACAAAAGGGAGGGAGGAGCCTCTTTAAAAGAAATCCCTGGGTATGAGATTTAGATTGCCACAAGCGTGGGCTTCTGCCTCCTTACTTTTTCTGTCAGGTCAGAGCGTTCTTGAAGCTTGTAGGTCTTGGAGAAAAGAAGTCTGATTATCCAGAGAATTAGAATGCCTTCCAGAATAAGATGATATGCAGGAGCCTGGAAAGGACAAAAAAAAAAAAAAAAGATTCAAAAGAAAATATTTTTAGCATGTAATTAACATGGCTGTATAGATCCTGGAGAAAACTGGAATCTTTGTAGGCCATGATACCTTTTACTGCACCAACAAAGATATTGGAATACTGGACCATGCCAGACCACAGAGGCCCCCTTCTTTGGATAAGCTTTCAAGGTCACCCTTCAGAGACTAAGTTCTATGACCTCGCTCATGTTGGTGACTTTTAAAAGAACCATACAATATTGAACAGGAACTCGTTTCTTACAAGCACTTAACATTTCTAAATAAGACTGTGATAGGTACTTTGTGAACTGGTCTAAAAAAAAAAAAAAAGAATCCCACAAAAGGATCCTTCTTAAGCAAGGGTCCACTGTCCTTTAAACAAAAAGGCTAAGTTGGAACCCACAAAACATTCAGTCATAGAGCATTATTTTAGAACAAATTATTTCCAGGGGAGCTTTTAAAATATTCAGAAAACTCAGGCATTAGCCTAAATTTTTATTAGCCAGGGCAAAATTATTTTTCTTGTAAAGCTTTTGTTCTCTGTTTTGTTTTATGAGTTAAAAAAAAAAATATGCGCTTTTACTCAGATTTTTGTTTTGTTATTTTTGGAAATATTTTTTGCTTGGATTTTTCTGTTTTAAGACAAATTGTTTGGGGGGGGGGGGGGTTTTGTCTTTATATAAAATTTGATTTACTTATATTCCCCATATCCAAACAAAACATTTGCTCAATGCAGATTACATAAAAAGGGAATGAACACTTCCAAAAATTACAGTATAAAAGTAAAATTATAGTACCAACATTACATTATAAGAAACCTTTGCATAAATAATTTAAGAATAAACCATACATATTAAAGTCAATTCACTTAGAGAATACAGATATCTGTAACTTACGCAGAACATAGGCAAATACCGTCATGAAAGGGGATATCACCTCAAACAAAACCCTCCGACCACCACAAACGTATAAAATGGTGAGATTACTTACCTGATAATCTCGTTTTCCTCAGTGTAGACAGATGGACTCAGAACAAGTGGGTATAGTGTGCTCGTGCTAGCAGTTGGAGACGGATCTGACGTCAGCACGGATACATATACCCCCACAGGAAGTGAAGCTCTTCAGTAATCTTCCTTGCAAAAGCTGTTATGGATATATGTGTACTGACGATCAATGAAATAGTGAAAACAGGATTCCCCTGACCGATTGATAGGAACTGGAGACCGCCAGCATTCCCAACCGGAAGGCGTCGACACCTGGTAGAGTGGACGCACTCATGTAAGAAGTGATAAGGCTTACCTTGAATCGGTGAAACTAATGTACACTGGCAGCCGGGCGGGATGCTGAGTCCATCTGTCTACACTAAGGAAAACGAGATTATCAGGTAAGTAATCTCACCATTTCCTGTCGTGTAGCCAGATGGACTCAGAACAAGTGGGATGTACAAAAGCTTTACTCCCGGACTGGGCGGGAGGCTGCCTGAGGACCATGTAAGACTGCCCTCGCAAATGCTGTGTCCTCCCTGGCCTGGACATCCAGACGGTAAAACCTGGAGAAGGTATGGAGGGAGGACCATGTCGCCGCTTTACATATTTCTGCAGGCGACAGCATCCCAGATTCTGCCCAAGACGCTGCTTGGGCTCTGGTAGAATGAGCCTTGACTTGTAGAGGCAGTGACTTCCCGGCCTCTACGTAGGCCGCCCTGATGACTAATCCAGCAGGCAATAGTGGGCTGTGAGGCTGCTTCTTCTTGTTTCTTCCCACTGTGAAGGACGAACAGATGGTCAGTCTTTCGTACTGTTTCTGTCATTTCCAGATATCTGGGCAGCAATCTGCCAATATCGAGATGGCGTAGCAAACACCCTTCTTCTGATTTCTTCAAACCCGCCGTGGTTGGCAAGGATATGGTCTGATTGAGGTGAAATTGTGAGACTACCTTCGGCAAGAAGGATGGAACCGTGCGAAGATGGATAGCCCCTGGAGTGATTCTAAGAAAAGGATCTCGGCAGGATAGTGCTTGTAGTTCCGAAATGCGGCGTGCTGAACACACAGCCAGAAAGAACACCATCTTCAAAGTGAGAGAATGGAGAGACAGGCCCCGAAGGGGTCTGAAGGTGGATCCCGCGAGGAAATCCAAAACTATGTTGAGGTTCCACAAAGGCACTGGCCACTTCAGTGGCGGACGAATGTGCTTGACTCCTTTCAGGAAGCAAGAAACATCTGGATGGATGGCAATGGTCTTGCCATCCCTCCTGGGACCATAGCAAGACAGCGCAGCCATCTGAACCTTGATGGAGCTTAGGGAGAGACCCTTCTGAAGCCCATCCTGCAGGAAATCCAAAACAATAGGGATTGTGGTCGCATGTGGATTGGTGCCGTGAGCGTCGCACCAGGCTTCAAATATTCTCCAGATCCTTACGTAGGTGAGGGAAGTGGAAAACTTGCGAGCTCGGAGGAGTGTATCTATCACCGGCTCCGAGTAACCTCTTTTCTTCAGCCTAGCCCTCTCAATGGCCAGACCGTAAGAGAGAATTGAGCTGGATCCTCGTGGAGAATGGGACCCTGACGGAGCAGGTCCCTGAGAGGAGGCAGGGGAAGGGGTTCCCCTGCCAGTAGTCTTCTCATGTCCGCGTACCAAGGTCTTCTTGGCCAGTCTGGTGCCACCAGAAGAACTAGGCCCCGGTGCTTCTGAATCTTGTGGATAAGGGTGCCCAGCAGGGGCCACGGAGGAAAGGCATATAGCAGGGTCCCTGGAGGCCATGGCTGAACCAGGGCGTCGATCCCATGAGAGAACGGATCTCGCTTGCAGCTGAAGTATCTGGGTACTTGAGCGTTGGACCTGTCCGCTAGTAAGTCCATGTCCGGGATCCCCCAGTGATCCACAATTACCTGGAAGGCTGTGGGTGACAGCTGCCATTCCCCCGGATTTAGGCTTTCTCTGCTGAGGAAGTCTGCCGTGGTGTTGTCCCTTCCGGCAATGTGGACGGCGGAGATGTCCTGAAGATTCGCCTCTGCCCAAGCCATCAGCGGAGCTATCTCGAGGGACACCTGTTGGCTTCTGGTTCCGCCCTGTCGGTTGATGTATGCCACCGTGGTGGCGTTGTCGGACATCACTCTGACTGCTCTGTTCCGCAGTCTGTGGGCAAATTGCAGGCAGGCTAACCGGACTGCCCGTGCCTCTAGGCGGTTGATGTTCCACCCTGACTCTTCTCTGTTCCACCGCCCTTGCGCGGTGAGTTCTTCGCAGTGTGCTCCCCATCTGCTCAGGCTGGCATCTGTGGTGAGCAGAGTCCACGTGGGGGCGGACATCTTCGACCCCCTGCTTGTGTGGTTGGACTGCAACCACCACCGTAACTGGGTCCGCACTCCGGCTGGCAGAGGTAGATGCATAGAATAATTCCGGAAGCGAGGGCTCCAGCGAGAGAGCAGGGAGCGTTGTAGAGGTCTCATATGGGCCCTTGCCCAGGGTACTACTTCCAGGGTGGATGCCATGAGGCCGAGAACCTGCAGATAATCCCAAGCTATGGGCCGGCTGGCTCCCATCAAGGACCGGAGACGCGTTTGAAGTTTTAATCTTCTCTTGGTGGTGAGACTGACTGTGTCTGCCTGGGTGTCGAACTGGACTCCCAGGTATTCCAGAGACTGGGAAGGCTGTAGGCAACTCTTGTTTAGGTTGACTACCCATCCCAGGCTTTCCAGAAGGGCGATCACTCTGTTGGTTGCCCGATGGCTCTCCTCTCGTGATTTTGCCCTGATCAGCCAATCGTCTAGGTAGGGATGGACAAGGATTCCTTCCCGTCTGAGCGCCACTGCTACCACTACGATCACCTTGGTGAAGGTCCGTGGCGACGTGGCTAGCCCGAAGGGCAAAGCCCGGAATTGGAAGTGTCGTCCCAGAACCTTGAAGCGTAGGTAACGCTGATGATCATGATGAATCGGGATATGTAGGTAGGCTTCTGATAAATCTAAGGCCGTGAGGAATTCTCCTGGCTGTACTGCGTTCTTGACTGAGCGCAGAGTTTCCATGCGAAACCTCGGGACCCGTAAGTATCGGTTGACTGACTTGAGGTCCAATACAGGCTGAAAAGTGCCCTCTTTCTTGGGTACCATGAAATAAATGGAATAATGCCCAGAATCCATTTCCCGTGCAGGTACCGGGATTATGGCTTTCAAGGACAGGAGCCTCGCCAAGGTAGCTTCCAATGCTGCCTTCTTGTGGATCGGACACGGAGATTCCACAAACCTGTACGGAGGGAAATGATGGAAGTCCAGATAATACCCCTCTCGGATGATGGCGAGGACCCACTGGTCCAACGTAATCTCGACCCATCTGGGGTAGAAGAGGGTTAACCTGCCCCCTATGGCTCCATCCCCCGGATGGATCGGCTGATTCTCATTGGGAGGCGCGGCCGGGCCCTGAACCCGAGCCGGCTCCCCTCTTCTGCTGCTTGGTCCGAAAGGACTGGTTCCTGGCCAGAGGACGAGGTGCCTGGTAGCGACCCCTGTAGGGAATGAAGCGTTGGGAGCTTCTACCTTGGGAAGGCCGTGGAAAGGTGCGCTGGTTCCTTTTGAACCAGTCTTCCGGCAGTCAAGGTATTGGAGAGGCACCCCACGTGCTGGCCAGTTTATCGAGGTCGCTGCCGAACAGGAAAGCACCCCTAAAGGGCATTCTGGTGAGGCGTGTCTTCGAAGGAGCATCAGCTGACCAATTCCGTATCCAGAGCTGCCTCCTGGCAGCTACAGAAGATGAGATCCCCTTGGCTGTTGTACGGACTACGTCGGATGCGGCATCCGTGAGGAACGAGAGAGCGGACTCCATGTCCGCTGCTGGAGCATTGTTCCTGACCTGTGACAAACAGGACCGCGTCACCACTGTGCAGCAGGTTGCGATTCGCAAAGACAGAGCTGCCACCTCAAAAGTCTGTTTCAGGATAGCGTCCAGTCGCCTGTCATGAGGTTCCTTGAGGGCCGCCCCCCCTTCAACTGGAATGGTAGTGCGCTTGACCACAACGCTAACCAAGGCGTCCACCTGAGGGCACGCCAGCATCTCCTTGATTGCCGGATCCAGGGGGTACATGCCTATCAGGCCCCGACCCCCTTTGAATGAGGCTGCTGGTGCAGCCCATTCCAGATCTATCAATTGCTGTGCGGCTTGCAAGAAGGGAAAATGGCGGGCTGTAGGACGAAGACCTTCCAGCAGAGGGTTCTGTGTAGATGGCCCCATAATGCTGGGGCCAGTAATATCCAACTCCGCCAGGCACTGAGATACTAGGTCGGAGAGATCTTCCTTGGGAAAGAACCGCCTCATGGTTCGATATGGCTCAATCCCCGAGGGAAGTTCCCCCTCCTCGGAGGGTTCTGATCTGTCCTCTGAAACATCAGGGTCCGCCTGAAGCGGACTGCCCAGAGGCGGGTGTGCTTTTCCACGATAAGGGCGCGAAGGTCCAGGGGCAGGATCCGCTGGAGCAGCAACAGGAGCAGCAGCAACAGCAACAGCAGGGCCTGGACGGGAAGCTGATTGCATCTGTACAAAGGCATGGATCCCCTTAAAGAGATCCACCCAGGAAATGGAAGTGGTCTCAAGTCATCGGGTTACCAAGTCCCCCGGGATCCCAGGTTGGTCGAGACTGCCCGCGAGATCCGGGGTGGCCCCTGGGGAACTGTCAAACAAACCTCGGTTGAGACTGGTCCTGGCCCGAGGCTCCCACTGCCTCCTCACATTGGGCACAAAGGGAGTCTGGCTCCTCGCTATGCGTGGCCCTAAGCTGGCATGCTGAGCAGAGGCCGAGGGCTTTCACGCCTGAATTCAGGAGGCGCCGCCGCCGGGGACACCGGGGTGTCTGAATGTTCCATCGCTGAAGAATATGCGCTCAAGAATATGCGGCAGCAATATGCGCTCAATACAATATGCGTTCAATAATATGCGGCAGCTATATACGCGTAATACAATATGCGCCCAATAATATGCGGCAGCAATATACGCTTATTAGAATATGCGCCCAATACAATATGTGCTCAATACTAAGCGGCAGCTATATGCGCTCAATACAATATGCGCTCAATACAATATGTGCTCAATACTAAGCGGCAGCTATATACGCTCAATACACTAAGCGCTCAATATACTAAGCGGCAGCTATATACGCTTAATACAATATAGGTGCCTATCATGGGCGCTCAATACCTTAACAAGGCCGACAAAATGGCGACTTCTGCGGCGTGCCAGATACCGGCAACGCCACCGATCCTCGTACCTCGGAGACCAAAAATAAGAGATGTACGCCTTACCTGATCCTCGGCGCTTCCCGGCTGGAACCCGGGCGGTCTCCGGCTGCGGGGGAGGGGAAATACCTTCACCGTCGCGCTTGAGGAATGCACCCGCTGCCTCCCAAGTCCACGCCGGGACCGAGGCGCCTCTCAGCCCGACCCAAGCCCTTCTTGCTCGGGGGCTAGGTGCCTGCCGCGATTCGGCCACCGGACCGAGGCCTAAACCTCCGAGGGATCACGGAAATCACCTCGGGAAACTCAACTGGGGGAGGGACCGAATGGTATCACCGCAGGAGTGCAGGGCTCGATGTTCGTGTAGAAATTTAGTAAGTAGAAAGTAGAAAATAGAAAGTAGATTGGAAACACGCTCAGCGAGCGTGCAGGCTCTCCAAACTGCTTTGGAGACGGAAATTACTGAAGAGCTTCACTTCCTGTGGGGGTATATGTACCCGTGCTGACGTCAGATCCGTCTCCAACTGCTAGCACGAGCACACTATACCCACTTGTTCTGAGTCCATCTGGCTACACAACAGGAAATAGCCAATTTCATAGAGGAAATCAACATAAAGCAAATCCCAGAGAAAAATCTAAAAACAGCAGCCCTATTTATATTCTACCTTTGGGACTTGTAGGTATTTTCTTAGCCCTCACAGTACTTACAAATTCTAAAGGCCTCATTTAAAAAGCTATTTTAGGCCCTTTACCGCGCAGTAAACATCTTAGCACAGTGATAGTTTCTTTATTTAAATCTGAATATCTTTCATTATTCAGTCACTGGCACCACACAAATGCACACTAATTGGCTCATTCATACCCTAAAACAAGCAAATCCAATAACACCATTTACCTCAAAAATTGCAAGCTGCAAATCCTGAAGCTTCCAAGGCCATGTCTTAAAGGGGCTAAGTGGCCCTGATTAACACCCTTCCTGAGGTGCACAAAAGACCCCAGGGGTGTCCACAGACCTCCTATCCCATCACCTTCCAAGACAGGCCCCATCCCTCAAAAAAAAAAAAAAAAACAAAAGAAAAAAAAAATCAGACCCTTGGAGGCCAGGCTGCCCACTCTTCAATACTTACACTAGAAGCCCTATTAGTGCAGTGGGAGCCTACAGTGCTACCTAGGCTCAGAGTCCAGCAGCCATTTTTCAGCATGGACTCTGCCTTTGCTTCTATCAAATGGCTAGTGCCATTTTCAAAAAGTCGCCATTGGGCCTGAAGCCAAGGAGGCACTGCAGGTGCCCACACCACCACTAGGGCTTCCGTTTTAAGTACAGGCGATGGGTGGAGTCTGCCTCTGAAGTAAACTATTTTTTAGATTTTGGACACCTCCTTGTGTGGCAGGAGGTGAAAAAGACATCCAGTGCAACTCTCTGAGAAGATCAGAAACCCTACTCCTCACTTTCTTTCCCATAATCACATGCACAGCTGCCCTTTGTAACAACTCAAGTATGTGAATGGAGATCTTGGGTAAATCTAAATAGGCTGTGATCTCTCCTTTCTTCCAGCCTCTCTTTTGTTCAGGCAGGAAGCAGCCTCTCCTGGGCCCAAGCCAAATCCAATTTTTAGGTGATCTGGCACCCAGGAATTTTCTACCCCCAATTATATATAAGGTACTGCAAAGGTTGCCAATACTGCTCACTAACACTGTCCCGTAGTATAGATCTGCCATAGGACTTCATCAAGAGTTGCATCTCAATACCAAGTGGCCAACTCTGTATTGTGTGCCATTTCAAGTTAACAGATGACGAAAAACTCTGCCAGTATGCATGGGAGTTATAAATAAAAGGAAGCTTAATTTCTAATAAAGGACAGCAGAAATCATTAATTACTATTTGTTATAGTTAATGCAATTTTGGTGCTCATAAGAGATATTGGACACCAGTCCTAATGCTGCCTTGCCTTCTTTGAGAATGGAGAAATTGAATCATACCTGTTGATTTCCTTTCCAAGTCCTGCTAGTCCAGTCCAGATTTGTGGATTTACTCTGCCTATCAGTTGATGAAGACAGAGGATGCACCCTTTTTCCATGACATCACTGGTTATAAGGGAGGTGCAGAATAGGCTCTTGTCAATATGCTTTTGTTAGGATATGCGTTTCAGAGTAGGCTCACAAGCTGATGCTATAGGGTGCGCCCAGCCTAGTGCTCGGGTTTACTTGCGGTTGGCCACGTGTTTGGGGTGCACAATAAACATCCGATGCAGAAAAGAGATTAGCACGTTTGAAACACATGCCAACAAAAGCATACTGGACAATGCCCATCACATTTAAATTCCATGTAAATGAAGACATTAGCTATTAATGCCCAACACACATTTTTGTAGGTGGTGTGAAGTTAACTCACAGTCAAGGGGCTCATAAGAACATAAAAATATATGGTTCTGTGTTGCAATAAATGCATCCTCCTCCTTAGTATCATCCCAACTATTGAATTTACTGCTTCCAGTGGAGAAAAATATATGTTCCTTGACTTGATCAAAAAGAAGTACAATTATTATGGTCACACAATTTAGACTTGTAGCAATGGCCACCTGATATAATAAACTTCAACATTAAAATCAACAAAATCTATGAACTTCAGCAAAATAACCAAAAAGAAGCACACTCAAAACAGATGCTCGTATTAAGTGCCGTTGCAATGGTTGCCTGATGCAAGAAACTCCTTTGAGCATCAAGAATGCACAATTCTCCCTCAGCATGCCCTTTTTTACACTGCCCCAATTTCACTTTCATTTAAATATTGCATCGGGTGCACAGAGGATGTAGATGTCAGTGTGTTAAGAAACTGGGCGCTCAATAAGAGCACCTGTTTTGAGCACACATCTTACTGCATCAGCTTGTCAGTCTTTGATTTATCTACCTGAACCATAAGTCTATAAAAGGTGTATACCCCGGCCTCTCAATGCTATCCATTGTAAATTGAAAATGTAATGCAACTGTTAGATAAAACTTGTTTTCCAACTTATCTTGAGGCGACTCATAGAAAAATATGAAAAGAAATCAAATGTTTATCAATCAATCAATAAATGAGATCCATAAAGACAGTTGCTGCATTTCCAGGAGGGGGCTGGACTGGTCTAACTGGACACAAGGAAAGGAAACTACTAGTTACGATTCAATTTCTCCTTCCTTATCCCTCTAGATCAGTCCAGCCTAGTGGGAAAAACCCAAGCAAAAACTAGTCAGGGTAGAAAAGATGTAGTTGATCAAAAGATAACCAAATCATAGGATAAGACTAGGAAAGGGTTCCTGCAAGAATGGTCCTGCAATTCTGAAATATATCTAGCAGAATAGGCAGCCACCAAAAATACTTTGTAAGGAAAGGTCCTTTAAAGAAACTTGTTTCAGTGGTTCAAAGTGTAAACTCACCAGAGCCTTGAGAACCAGATAGAGGTCCCACTGAAAACCAGGGCTATGAAAGGGCTGCCGGATATGTTTAATGCCCCAAAGAAAGTGGACTACATCTGTACTGAAGTCCCTTTGCAATAACTGCAACCTGAACCTTTACAGAATTAAATGCCAACCCTTTATCAAAGACTCTCTGAAAGAAGGCCATAGTAGATGGAATGCCTACCCCCCAAGGGGATACCAAAATCTGCATAAAAGCTTTCAAAGAAGCACCAAACATGAATATATGCCAAGGTGGAATTCTTGTGGGCTTTTAACATGATTGAAACAACTAGGGAAGAATATCCCTTCCTATGCAGGTGAGCCCTTTCATGAGCCAGGCCATAAGTGAGAATGGTGTAGCAGAACTGGTAGTGGGCAATACATCAGTAGACCATAGATTTCGGGTAGCCAGAAGGGCTCAAGCTAATTGTCTTACCAGATCCATGCACCAAGCATTCTTGGCCAATCAGGAGCAACCAGGACCATCATGGAGGATTGGTCCTCGAATCCAGGGATGACCAAGTCCTGTCCTCAAGAGCCACAAACAGGCCTGGTGTTTCAGGATATCAATAATAAATATGCATGAGAGAGATTTGCATACAACGGAGACAGTGCATTGTAGCTTTTTATTATGTGAAATTAAAACAAAAAAAATAGTGTGTTGAAGCGATTCAGTACTTTTATGTACAAGAATGTTAAAAAAAAAAAAAAAAAAGCCCAAAAAAACCAAATTCCAGACAATCAAAATGTCAAACACAAAGGAATCGGTAATCCAACAAACTTTTTCATAAAAGCTCTTCCATCAAAACAGCAGATGTTTTGTAAGTCATAGAGTCTCTGTCCCGGTTCCCGCTATTTTATTGAGACTTGGCGTCCTTGATACAAAGAAATGTCATTTAAACTCCCCTGAAGAAGCTGCGTTTCTGCAGTGAAACATCGGCCGCTGTCGGGGCGGACTAAAGTACATCAATTGACGGGATATAATGCAAAAATAATATAACACTGTTTGGGACACACAGTTACAAATATTTGTTAAAGAATTCGGCATTTCAATTTGTTTATAAGTACTGTCATCTACCCGCAAATGATTAGAAGTCCGGGCGGTTCTGACTCAGAACACGCCGACAGGCTTGCTGATGCGGCGTCTTCATAAAAATAAGATTTTCCTTGTCATTCTGTCTATGACTTACAAAACATCTGCTGTTTTGATGGAAGAGCTTTTATGAAAAAGTTTGTTGAATTACCAGTTCCTTTGTTGTGTTTGACAAGAATGTTTTAAAACATGTTTTGTTTTGCACTTTTTTTTATTATATTGATATAAAGTCTATTCATAACATTACTACTTGTAGGGGTTCCCTGAGTGAATTCCCATTCTGACTTGACCATTTGCTTCAAAACCTTATGGAGGGGAAAGGCCTCTGAATCTCCTCCAGAATGGGATCTCCCATGGTGTGGGAACCAGCAGGGAGCTATTTTAATTTACGTAAAGAGCTTTGTATGCCCAGGTGCAAATAATAGTGGAACAAAACAATTACCAATAAATAAATGAATAAATGTGGATCAATATACTATAAGACTTTTTAGCCATGAAATTAAAGCATGCTGCCTTGCGTCTTTTTCTTAGTCTGCTTAGTAGTAAACAAGCTGAGATAAGAACATCTGTTGACTGTTGGAGAAGGTCCAGTGCCTGAACTGTCTGGACTCATGCAGTAACAGGATGAATCATAAAGCATAAATCTTGCTGAAATTGTAAATTCTAATTAGAACTGGCCTAGAAAAACCTGAATTATAGCCAGAGAGGAGAGTATAAAGTTAATGGTAATTAGCAGTGTCCCTTAGATCTCTAGAGGGAGAGAGCCATTAGCCATCCCATGGTCTTTCTCCGGACCTGTGTCCCTCAATGTTTTCACAGATACGTTGACTCACAATAGGGGGACTATGAGGGAGGTATCTTTATCTCTTATTATTTTTCATGCTGTTTGCCTTTGTTGATTTATGCAATATTTACTGTGATTCTGTTTGCCATTGCTGATTTTACCATATTTTATAATATTTAGTAAACCAAATATTTGCTTTTACAAATCTGTTGTGTGTTCTTTGACATAATTACCACCACTCATCCCACCATTTACATATTTTCCTCAACTTTGGAGTCTGACATCCTGAGCACAGTAACCACTCAAGTAATGAGGGCAGAAAGCTCCTGCTTACAAACGAATCTAACAACCAAGGAACTTTTTTTCTCAGAGGTACACGCCAGTTCTTTCCAAAGGTCTGAAGAAAAAATAGACAGAAAGTCATCAACCAACTCCAATCCCCTAGAGGACTCAGGCGCAATAGAGGTGCCCAGGCAATCTGCTACCTCTGGGGGCCTTCCTTGACCGCTTTGGAGACAAGACGTACTGGTCCAATCAACTTCCCAGCCTAAGAAAAGAGTACTCCCACCAGGCTTCTGCACAGTGCAGAAGCCGGGTACGTAACCAGCATGAAATCCGGCGAAAAACATGCACCTGGGGGGGGGGGGGGGGGGGGAGACACAGGCACCAGCTCCTGAGGGGGCTGCTGGCTGCTACCTCCCTGCTGAGAGAAATACAGATATGGACGCTGCACCTCTCAAAGTAGAAACCTCAGAGGGTCAAACTGGGGAAGGCTGGAGATGTGAGTGTTATAAGGCTGTAATATCTGCCACTGCTGCAAGACGATTCACTGCTATCCCTGCAGCTAACTGATCCCCTTTCTCTGCAGGCCCTGTGAGAAAAGGATCACAGCCAGTAAATCGATGGCAGAAACAGAAGACTCCTCATCCCAAACATCAGGTGGGGCAATAAGAGCCTGTGCTGCTGGAGATGCACCTACAGCCACAATTCATACTGGAAAAAACAGGAGAACAGACAGTAACACAATGAAAGTGTCCCCAGCAAGAGGGAGAAGATCTTCTTCTGCAGATTCCCCTTCAACACTTACCCTTCTCAGGAAGCTGCTGCAAACCCTCCGCTGAATCTAGTTTCTGCCTTTTTTTTTTTTTTGGTAAACTTTGTGTGATATTTGCAGCAAGCAAAAGAAGAAAAAGGAGAGGAGAAAGAGGGGGGGTTGTCTGAGAATTCCCACATTTGCCTCAATAGGGGGGAGTCCCCCCTTCCCAAGGCTCCACCAGGCCAGAGGACACTTGACCAGAACTTTTAGGATGCCTGGGATCAACCCTGAAGATTGTTTGCACAGTAAACAATCCTGCAAGCGCTGCTCAATGATGGAAATCCTCCCTAAGTATGACTGCTGCCCAAGGAGCCAGGCAATGCTTGCTCTGGGAGGGTGCCTAAGGCTCTGGGAGGTTGAAAATCCTGCTGCACTAGTCCATCTGTGTCCACGAATTGCTGGAGACCGAGACAAATAGCAGGTACCTAGTCTGCACCTCCTTTATAGCAAGTGATACTGTCATGGGAAAAGGTTGCATCCTCTGTCTCCATCAGCTAATAGGTGGCATAAACCCACTAGTCTGATCTGGCCTAGCAGGATAAGGAAGTCACAATTTCATGAAGGAACTTGAGCAGCAGAAGAAATGGGCATCATTAGTGTTATCCATCCACCATCTCACGGTTGTACAGTGGAGAAGTTAAACTAAATGACAGTTTCTAAATAATTACTAATATGTGCCCTCAGTAAAGATAAAAACCAAACAAGGAAAACAATTAGAAATGCCATAAGCAGTCAAGTAAAAAAAAAACTAAAGACACACCTTGAACCACAGAGCAAATCATCCATAAGCCCCTGTACAAGACTAGCTGGAAAAACACAATAATGAATGCCTTGGATTATGTTTTGGCAGTGGGGCTTGGCTGCGAGCACCCACTACATAAATTCCTTCTCAAAGCATCTCAGTTCTACTGGTGGTCACTTCCTTAAAATGAAAAAACAAAAACAAGCCAACCAACCTTGACAAACCTTTGGGCAGCCGAGTATATGGGGATCACATACCCAATACAATTGGACATTCCATAATTTTAGCAGTGATTTTCTCCAGATTAGTCTAAGGATTTTGCAGCCCAGTGCAAGGACAACAAGCCAAAATAGCAAGGTTTCAGCCCATTTCAAAAAATAAACATCTAGATAACCATTTTTCTTTCGCTATACACAACCAAGAAGAGAGATGCTATATGAAGGCTTTAAAAAAATGAAAATCATTAACAAAACAGAGAAGCAATTTAAGTTTAAAAGAAGTTCTAGAACAAAAATAGGAACAAAGTGAGGAAGCATGATGTTTATGTACTATTAGTTTTCATTCACATGTAGTTGGTACACCTTTTACTATACAACTTTTCTAAACTGCATGATACACAGCACAAACCTTCTGCATCAATTAAAACTTGAACTTTAAATCACTATTCCGTGGCCTTGACTGTACTAGCAACAGCATGTTACTTACAGCAAGGAATGCATCAGCAGCAATGTTTACTGGGTAAAAATGTGACTACAGCAGTGGCCAATTGTTCAAAAAAAGATACCCCTTGTCAAAGACTTAAATTGAAACACTGTAAACCAGATGTTATACCTAAGAAACAAGTACATGCCTGAACTTGAAATTACATGGTAACATAATAAATAAGAACCTAAGAATTTGCCATAGTGGGTCAGACCAAGTGTCTATCAAGCCCAGAATCCTGTTTCCAACATTAGCTAATCTAAGTCACAAGTACCTGGCAAAATCTCAGACAGTAAATAGATCCCATGTTACTATCACGCAGGGATAACTAGTGGTTATTTCTTAAATTACTTGGTTAATAACAGTTTGACTTTCTCCTCCAGAAATTTGTCCAAACCTTTTTTAAACCCAGCTATGGCTTATGGCCTTAACCACATCCTGCATTAATGAATTCCAGAGCTTAATTTTATGTTGGGTCAAAACATTTTCTCCAGTTTGTTTTGAATGTGCTACTTACTAACTTCATGGAATGCCCCCTAGTCTTTGTATTTTTTGAAAAGTAAACTACCAATTTACATTTACTCATTCTATTCCACTCATGATTTTATAGACCTATAATATATCTCTCTCAGCTATCTCTTCTTCAAGCTGAACAGACCTTTAGTCTTTCCTCATAGGGGAGCCATTCCATCCCCTTTAACATTTTGGTCACCCTTCTTTGTACCTTTTCCAATGCAACTATATCTTTTTTGAAATGGGGTGACCAGAAGTGCACACAGTACTCTGTGCGGCCTCAAAACATTCACCATTTTATTCTCCATTCCTTTCTGATGGCAGATAAACCGAATGGTCCACCCACTCTGCCCAGCAAGTAGCTTATGATAGTAACTGCCGCTCTATACAGGTTATCTCTATGTTTTCTGAGAGTTTGTGCACTTGCTGCTTGTCAACAGTGAAAGGTCTCCCAGAATTACAGGAAGACCATTCAGAACAGAATCTCTCACATAAACAGCTGTGAAATTGGCTCTTTATACATGATTTATGAGATTATCATGTGAATATTCAACAAAGCACTTTATGCTTAATGAAGTCACTGCAGATTACATTTAGATATGAAATATTTGTTTCACTTCTAAAAAGAAATTAAGATCATAGAAGCATATATGACTATATCCATAGCAATTTTCACTAAGGAGTGTTTCATACCTCTTTACTGGTAAGTTATAATTACTCAAACATAAAAAATTAAATTAAATTTAGAAAAAACTCATCTCAAGACTTGTTGTTGAGAGTCTGGGTGGGGTTATTTGTGCCCCAAGTACTGCCTAGTACTTTTCAACAGAGTGAAACGTTCTAAGGCAGAGATTCTATATCTTACTGTAGGTTTGACAAGTTCCTATACACCAAATTCCTGTACACATGGAAACCCCTTGTTATTTATAAATTCCTGTACATTGCACTCATCAACTCAAAACTTGGTGGGAACTAACAGCATGTACATACTAGTTAAACTATTGAAAAGGACCACAGCAAGACAACTTGGATGCCGAATTAAAGCAAGGGAACCGGTTTGCTCATCTACTCAGAATACTCCATAACAAAAGAGGAAAGGCAATCAAACTGACTTGGATAAGGGGTAAAATCCTGCAAGTGATCAAATATATATGAATGACTACTGGCAAGGGAACCGGTTTGCTCATCTACTCAGAATACTCCATAACAAAAGAGGAAAGGCAATCAAATTGACTTGGATAAGGGGTAAAATCCTGCAAGTGATCAAATATATAATGAATGACTACTGGCAGATATTCTTAGCCAAAACAAAGCAGATGGGACCAGACTGAGGAACATAATAAAAAACAAACATTAGGCTACACTGAGACACTGCCAAACGGGTATCACTCCTAGAGTTCTCCTATGAAAATAAACCAAGATCATCTGAAAGCATCTATGAACCACCTTCTCAGAGCTTTTGAAAAAGACAAACTGTCTCCATGCTGTGCCAGATACGGGTGGTGACGGAAGGGGGGTGAGGGGAGGCAGGGGAAGGAGGCTGCTCGCCCAGCTCAGTTGACAGATGGTTATAATAAACGCGTTTCATCATTTCAACGGGTCAGAAAGGGACAAAGAGACCTACAGTGACGGCACATTTAAACCTCTACTAACTCTCCGGTAACCGGTAGGGTGACGGCTCCCGTTATCCCCACTTCAGTCGCAAGGTAGGCAAACGAGTTATTCCATGAAGGCACAATCGTATCTCCGCTGCCCCCCCCTACACCACTACTAGGAAGACTGGAGAAACTGGTAAAAAGACTTGCAAGGGCCGGTGCCACCAAGATGGGGAGCAGCGTGGAGACTAAAGCCAGCCGCTTGGAAGTTTCACTTCGGAGCAGCGCCAGCATCTCGAAGGCTCAAGCGAACCCCAACTTCACGCGGCCAGGCCGGGGACTTTGCTTTCCCGCCGGTCCCGCCGCCGCCTCCGGCCCTCACCTCATAGAAAGCCTGCACCATCTCCACCAGCACCCACTGCTGTCCCGTCGCCATGTTCGCGCTTCCGGGTCGGGCGGCCGTGGGCAGTTACGTTTGATGACGTCACGAGCCGCCGAGGCGTGTTCCTTCCATCTCCAATGCCTGCGCTTAGGCTGACAGGGGCGGGGCTTCTAGGGGGGAATCCACGTGGAATGCGGAGAGCAAGCGTAAAGTGATGTGCTGTGTTCCCTGAGTTTGTCTGGCTTGGTGGGATAGGGATGTATATACACGTGCACTGTAAGTTACACACTCGCACGTTCACTCTCGAATACAAATGCCCGCTCGCTCACTGTTTTTACTCTTATCCAGTCGCACGCCCGCTCACCGGAGCTGCCAGGTTTGCATGAAAGAGCAAACACTATTTTCCAAAAACACAAGCCCAAAACATGAGATTAAAACTACATTTATTAGAAGGTATTTGTACACAGAAAACATTTTACAAAATACTCTTCTGAGTGTAAAGGAGGAAACAGTGATTTGTAATAGTATTTACCGGTAACTCCCTAAAATGTCCATCAGATTTGTGTGGATTATATTACATTACACAGATTGTTCCAGACAGAATGCACAGTATGCTCAGTTTTGAGCACCTGCTTTCCAAACACGTGCCCAGGCACTTCTCCTGGGTGTGCGATTCAATATTTAAATGAGGGTCGTGCTGCTAAGGAGTCACTAGGGATAATTGCACACCCCTAGCACCTCCTTGGCAGCAGCGCCCAGGAGAGGTTGGCTGTCAACAGGTTAGGAAAACGGACGCTCAATTTTACAAACATCTGTTTTCCTAACCGGTGCACAATCACCGGTTAGGAAAATGTACCCTCGTTAATTAAGCATCCATTTCCCTAACCTGACCACTGGCACATTTAAAACATTTTTTTTTTTTTGTAAACCTTTAAACCTTTTGGTTTCTCTGACTTAATATCGCCACAGAAATTGACATCTGCTCTGGGCAGGCCTTAATTTCTGAGCATACAAATGTGCGGGTCGGATGCACATTTTTTTTGTTTAGATCTGGGGTGAATAACTATTAGCCTCATCAATATGCATTTGTATGTGATGAGCGCTATTAGTTTCATCGGGGGTTGGACGCACGTTTTGGATGCACTAATCCCCTTATTGCATAAGGGACTGTGCACGCGGGTCCAAATCGCACATCCAAACATGGGTTAAACAGTGCGCTGTTTTGCATTGGACCGAGAGTTTGTGAGCAGTCCCTGATGGTTTGCTTGGAGTTAGGAGATAGTGAGGACAGTTTCCTGTGGTTTGTTTTTTTTTCAGGCCCAATCAGAGGAGTCAGGCACATCCTTCTTGGGGATCCTGATCAGGGTCGGGAGTGTATTCTGTCCAGTCCACTCACTGGCTGCTTGGGATTTTCCCTCTGGGTTGTTTTTTCAGATTTTGACAAATTTTCTTGGAGCCTTGTTAGACCCTGGAAACGACCTGGGTTCAGGGCACGGGGAACCCTGTGTCTGGGTTTGCTCAGGTTAGGAAAGACCTGCCCTTCCATACCCTGAACAAGGACGGAGGAGGTGGTGACCTACTGCAAGAAAGAACTCCGGTTTTAAGCTTTGTTGAAAGGGAAAGGACTTGAGTTTGAGATCCAGAAGGAAGATTTTGGCTTCCCCTTCCTTCCTGCATTGATACAGGGCGAGCTGCCTGTTTCCAGGGGATCCCTCCCATCTGGGATCCAAGAGAAAGAGTAACGAGAAACCAGAGAAATAACAGAAGATCACCTAACCACGAGTAAGAGCAAAGTAAAGATCACTAAGGACATCCATCCACGGCCTTCACCCCCTGGGGAGAAAGAGGATTTTACTCTCTGTGCCAAAGATTGTAATTGCCAATTTTACCAGCTTGGAAGCGGTTTTCCACCCAGCTAAGGGATACCCTACCCACCTACAGGTCGATCCAGTAAAGTGTGCTCCGTCGGAGCGCACTGTCACCCTGCTCTGGACGCGTGTTTTCCCTTACCCCTTATTCAGTAAGGGGAGGAAAACACGCGGCCCACCCGCGGCACCTAATAGCGCCCTCAACATGCAAATGCATGTTGATGGCCCTATTAGGTATTCCTGAGCGATCCAGTAAGTAAAATGTGCAGCCAAGCCGCACATTTTACTCTAAGAAATTAGCGCCGCCCAAAGGTCGGCGCTAATTTCTTCCGGCGCCAGGGAAGTGCACAGAAAAGCAGTAAAAACTGCTTTTCTGTGCACCCTCCGACTTAATATCATAGCGATATTAAGTTGGAGGTCCCCAAAAGTAAAAAAAAAAATAAAAAAATTTTGAATTCGGCCCGCGGCTGTCGGGCCGAAAACCGGACGCTCAATTTTGCCGGCGTCCGGTTTCCGAGCCCGTGGCTGTCAGCGGGCTCGAGAACCGACGCCGGCAAAATTGAGCGTCGGCTGTCAAACCCGCTGACAGCCGCCGCTCCAGGCCAAAAGGAGGCGCTAGGGACGCGCTAGTGTCCCTAGCGCCTCTTTTTCCTCGTTTGCACCGCGTCGCCTCATTTAAATACTGGATCGCGCGCACCGGCGAGGGGCCGGTGCGCGCGCCGGGAGAGCGGGCGTTAGTCCGCTCTCCCACGGACTTTACTGGATCGAGCTGTTAGTAACTCCCCTCATGCACACCCTGGAGGGTGGCTGCTTTCTAGTCATGCACAGATAGAGAGAAAAGACTGTAGGAAAAAGCTATTTGTGGTGCAGAAGATTCTGTTAACATTGGCCATCAGTAAAGACTTTTATTTAGGCACTAACCCAGTGACTCCAGCATAGATGTTTGGGCTCAGTACTGCACACACATTGGGAAAAAGAGACACCACCCCCCAGGGGTGCATTCAAATCTCCCTTAGCGCTCCAGGCCCTGGAAGACACACTCTTCCCCTCAAGCCCTGGGGAAAAGAGATCATGAGAGTTAGCCCAAGGTTCCAGCCCCAAGAAGCAATAAATTCTTTTATGGCCCCACTGGAGTGTAACTCACTCCTGAAGGTGGGGGTTACATAAATTAAGAAATGAGTCCAGGGGGACCTGAAGAATGTTGGTTTGTTTGGACCCCATCCAAACAGGTGTTCTGCTGTCCCTAAGGCTCAGCAGGTTCTAGTTTTGTCCTAGTGAATGCACAGACTCCATCTGATGCAAAGTTTCTGTCAGCAATATGTGTTTTAAAAAATGTGTTGCACCCTGCCCACAACATCATTGTTGATGGTGCCCATCCTCTTCTCCCTCCCCTGCTACAGATGTATCCTGCTGGGCCTCCACTGTAGCTGATACAGTCCTTCCCCTGGGGCCTCAACCATTGTCAAGATTTCTCAGCTTCTCCAGTACTGCTGGGGAATTCTGTAAAAAAAAAAAATTCTGGGCACAATATTTTAATATTCTGCCTCCTTATCATCCTGCTACACCAGTCCAGACACTTGGATTTACTCCCCCTACAAGCAGATGGAGACAGAGGCCACACCTTTTTCTGTGACATCATCACTGGTTGTGCCTAAAGTGCAACTTCAGCAAAAGCCTGCGCTTCAAGCAGATGGCAAGACATACTGTTTTGGTGCAGTAGGATATTTGTCTACGAAATTTGGGATTATTCTCTTCCTGGTTGAGCATTTATTTCTTTTTACTGCTCTATGGACTGGCTGCTGGCTTTTGTTACTAGTTCAGTGAGCCCTTCCAGGAGACTCCCAGCCCCAGATGACATTCAGTAGAGTTGAGAGGGTGAGGTATCCTTTTTATACCTTTGACAATGTCCCTCCCCTCCCCCCTTGTCTTTCGAATGTTTGCCCTTCTAGGGTTTTTTTTTTTAAGGTATTTAACAGTGCGCTGGGCAATTTTCTTTGGCAACAGCTCACAACTCATTGGAAAGGGGAAAGTTTTTCTTGGGACATTTCGGGCTGTTTGAGGTCCTCTCCAGCCTTTGTTATTCTGTGCTGTTTTTTAAACAACCATGGAAAATGTCTGGTGACCACGGTCCAAACTGTTCAGCTTGTGGGAGCTGGCACTCTAACAGTGTCACAGGACTCTCCTGTTCAGTTTGTGAGAAGGCTTTGTTTGATACCGATGATGATAATGTTGATGAGTGTTTGAGTAAGGGGCATTATGGCTGGATCTGAACAGGGGCAGGTGTGCTCTGTGTAGTCACAGAAAGGTAGAGATGTTCAGCCACTATCTGGCTGAGATGGTTAGTAGGATATACATACGGTATAACAATATCCAGCTAACTTAGCTGGGATATTCACTGCACTGTTGAATATACCCAGCTATCTAAAAGTTAACAGGATAAGGATGTCCAACTTATCTACCTAACAGCTGGATAAGTAGCCACACCCCTGCCCATCATGTAGGTAGCAATGATTAAGCCAGATAAATAGTTATCTGTTGATGTTGCAGCTGCTGAATGCAACCAACTATTCAAACAGCAGCATTAGATAAGTCCTTGCTTTTCCAGCTGAGTGGCCCTGAATATCAACCTCAGAATGTCTCTAAAGAGTCCAGACTAAAATGACTGATGGACTGGTGTATGGTCCTGTCCCTGGAGATATAATTTGGTCCTCAGGGGATTCAAAAGTTATGCTGGGTCACCTGGAAGGTATTCCAGGCATTTAGGTGGCTAGGAGGCTAAGCGATGGTATGAAATCCTGGAGGAAGACTCGTGAGCTTCTCTCCTTGTATGCATGAGTATATCCAGCTAACTTTAGGACAGCCCTACGGCACGACCAGAGTTAGCCACATAAGTTAAGCGGCTAACTCAGAATATCAAAGCTAGTTGCATAACTTATTCAGCTAACTCCGTTCCTCCTGGAAACGCCTCCTGCCTACCTCCGGCCTGTCTCTAATTTATTGACCTCTGATTATTTTCTAAATTTTATAATAAAATCATAAGATCATCTTGCCTCAGAAATCAAATGCCAAGGATTGAAAATATACTCACAATGTAAATTATATTAAAAGGAAAATTAACACTATTAAGAAAGCATTTATATTAAAGATCACAAAACTGAAGAATCCACAGGTTTCAAACCAAAACAAAAGAAGAAAAAATTATCAAGAAAACTCGCAAAAGAAGATTAACAGGTATATAAATTCAATATAGAAAATACAAAAACAAACAAACTTCAAGTCTCCCTGTGGCATTTTTTTTTTTGAGTTGAGCAAATTACACAGCTGCTCAGGTTCAAAGAAAAAAACTTAACATTTTCAAAATACGGTAAACATTTACAAGTTAATCTGATCAAAAATATAGCCTCTAAAGTGACAGCCTCAGAACACTTTGCAAGAAACCCTGTGAACTTGAGTTGCCCTGGACAGGTCTGGAAAAATCCAAATGTTTTGTCCAGAACCTTTTTTAAAAATGGGCAATACATTTGCCACCCTCCAATCCTTGGGTAACATAGCTGATTTGAAGATGAAGTTGGAGTTTACGAGTAATAAGTCTGAAATGTCATTTTTTTAGTTCTTTCAGAACTTTGGAATACATACCATCCAGACCAGTGATTTGTTACTCTTAAGTTTGTTAATTTGCTCTATTACATCTTCCCAACTGACTGTGATTTGCTTCAGTTCCTCTGAATCATTGTCCTCAAAGAATGTCCAGCATAGGTATCTACCTGATGCCCTTCTCAGTAAAGACTGAAGCAAAGAATTCATTTAGTTTTTCTGCTATGGTCTTGTCTTCCCTGACCGATCCTTATATCATTCAGTCATCTACTGGTCCAGCCAACTCCCTCACAGTCTTCTTGCTTCAAATATATTTGATACCATTTTTATTTGGGGGGTTTTCCTCTCTGATAATCATCTTTTCAAATTCTCTTTTGGCCTACCTTATTAATACTTTATATCTAACTTGCCAGTACTTATTTTCTTTTCTGTTTTCTTCATTTGGATCCACCTTCCAGTTTATGAAAGATGCCCATTTGGCTTTAATTGACCTTTCAACTCACTATTTAATCATGCTGATAGTCGCTTGGTCTTCTTCCAACCTTTCCTAATTCATGGAATACATCTTACCTGGGTTTCCAAGATGGCATTTTTAAACAGCGTCCACACCCCATGTAAGCTTTTAACCTTTGCAACCAATACCACTCTGTAGGGGAAATCCCAATTCTTACTAACAGGACAAGAAGCTAAGATGGACTCTGATTTCAGAAAAAATGGACATTGGCCTGTATGGCTATATTCTGCTCCCAAATACAGAGATGAGAAATTTTGCAGTTGCTGTATACATGACCAGCTTGACAGATTTACAGGCACTTGCCACCTGGGAAGGTGCCTTGTGAGAGGGGAAGAAAACATAAGGACAATTGGTGCTGTGTGAATATGTGCAGGCAGGACACTAGGGGCCCCATTTTATGACTCTGAGGACAATCCCCAAAGCAGGATTTTTCAGTTCACTGTCAGATGTGAACAACTGGCAGTTTTCATGCTGGCCCCTAGCTGAACCTGGAGAAAGAAACAAAGAATTCTGAAAACAGCGTGAAACTACAGCTATCAAAATCTTAATAGTGTATTCACCTGACTATGCATGAACCTACTGAATTATGTATAGGTGAGCCCTTAAAAAAGCACAGGGAGCAAGCACCAAGGTTGATCGCTGCCCATCAAGAAGAAGATGACCCATCCGAGTGCTGCCGGAGCTTCCCTGCACCTGGGGTGAGAGAGAGACTGACACTGTCAGAGGTATCTGCAAGAAGAGAACTGAGCACACTTTGTTGCTGGCCAGTGATAAGGGGAAGCCCTCCTCAGCTCCGGACGACTGTGCCAGCGGGGAGCCAGTATTGCCACCGCGAGAGTCCAGAAACATTTTCCCAGAGAGGAGACTTTGCTGGCTGTCCGCTGCATTGATGAGAATCAGGGGGTTCCAAGCTCAGCTACTTTCACAGAGTTAGAAAGTTAGGTTCTTTCTTTCTTTCTTTCTTTCTTTATTTATTTATTTATTTAGGGCTATTTTTATACCGACACTCATGATACCAATCATATCGTATCGGTTTACAATAAACAGTGGTGCAATAACATTAAAATTAACAACTTCGTGAACAATAGGCTAGGAGCCTTGCAAGCTAGGGTGATGTGATGCAAGAATTAAGGCTGTAATCTGATAAGCCCAGAAGATAAGTATGTTTTGTAACAATTTTCTATTTTTTTTCTTAGTAAGAAGTGCACTACCTAATCGCTGGGTAACTCAGGAATAAAGCATTGCTCTCAGACAAACAGTTGCTGGTATAAGGAGGAGAGTGGGAAGGGGGTGAATTCTGATCCAATACCCCTTACAACTCCTTTTATTTTATTTTATTTTTTTTTTGGCAGTGATTCGAATGCCTGCAGGCCACCTTTAAGGAGCTGACTCACATGAGACATGACCCTGCAGCTAGGGTGGGTTACTGAGCTCCTCTCCCTCTTCTCCCTCCTCCCACTCTCTCTGCCCTACTCCATCCCTTCCCTTGTGGCTCCCTTTTATCCCTCTCTCCTCCCTTATACTCCATCTGTCCTTCACCCTCCCTCCCTCCTTCCTAATGCCCTGCTTTTCTTTCTTCCCTGTTTTTTCTATACCTTCCATCCTTCTCCTTCTCCTCCTACTCCTTTTATCCTTCTTTCCTTCCTCATAGCTCCCTCCGCACCTCTCACCCCAAAGGCTCCTCTCTGCCTTCACTTCCTTGCATACCTTGTGGCTTCCCTCTATCTTTCCCTCTCCCTGCATGCCCCACCCTTGTCCCTCTCCATTCTTCCAGGGTTGCCAGGTTTTTCAGTAGCAGCAAGTCCTATTGTAGTTCTTTTACAAGGCTTTCCTCATAGTGCGCCACTTCTCTTGGGGATCATCTGAGGTTGCAGCAGTTAGGGAGTAGCATAAAGAACAATTTATGTTGTCCTTAAAGGAGAAAGGAGGGACTTAATAAGAGAAACCCTACAGTTTGTTAAACACTTCATTTTCCAATGACTGACTGGCAAAGGGAAAGGAAGAAGGTGCGTACATGGCTTAGCAGTTTTAAATTTTCTTCATTCTCCCTTTCCAGGAGAAACTTAACCTTGCTCCCTAAACTCTCTGGAGCAAAGCTGAAAGTTAGCAACTAAGGTTCTGTCAGAGGTGTAGACACAAAGGAAACAAAACCACATCTAAACTCCTCATAAATCCTAAAACAGAAAAAATAAAGCTATGGTGAAAAGCAGTACTTGGTGCAGCTGTTTATTTTTGCACATAATAAATGTGATGACAAAGTGAAAAAAAGCACTAATGGTTCTTTCAGTTTGTGTGGCTGTCAGGACCTGTTGTTTTATGGTGACTGCAGAATCTGCCAAGCTGAGCTGATGCATTATTTGTACACCTGCTGGCACAGAATTCAAACAGTGTAAGACCATACAATGCATTTTGCTGGGTTAGATGCATCGAGCCCAGCACCCTGTCTCTAACAGTGGCCAGTCTGGGTCACTTGGATTCACCTAGCAGATCCAATTGCTTAGTCTTCAGTCTCAAAGATAAGTGGAGGAGTTCCCTGTGTCCATCTAATACTTGTTTATAGACATTTCCTCCAGAACATTGTCCATACTCCTCTTAAACCTATCTATGCTAGATCATTGACTACATCTTCCAGCAACAGCTTAATTGTGGTTGATGAAAAAATAACTTTTCCACTTGTAAATTTGCTACCTGCTAATTTCATGGAATGTCCCCTAGTCCTAGCTGAAAGGCTAAATAACTGCTCCCTATTTACCTATTCTGCTCCATTCCTGATTTATAAACCTCTATCATATCTCCTCTCAGTCTTCTATTCTCTGAGCTGAAGAGCCCTAGCCTATTTATCCTTTCTTAATAAGTAGGGACCTTTGTGTTTGTTTTCAGTTTCTTTTATTTTTCCTGGAAATTTCAATGCTATAACAAGAAAAAAATCAATGGAAAAATGGGTTTTCCACTGATTTTTCTCCTGTGTGTATTATTATAAAGTCATTTTCCCACTTATTTTTTTGTTACAACATTGAAATTTTCAAGAAAAATAAAATAAAAACTGAAACTGAAGGTCTCTATTCATAAGGGAGCTGTTCCAGCCTCTTTATCAATTTTGTCCTCTTCTGTACTTTTTAAAATTTTGCTTTTTCTTTCTTGAGATGGGGGTGACCAGAACTGCACACAGTACTCAAACTGCAGTCGCATCATAGATCTATACAGAAGCATTATGATATTCTCAGTTTTATTCTTCATTCCTTTCTGAATAATTCCTGTATTCTATATATATTTTAATATTTTATGTTTTATTTTAATTTGTGTATTATTTTATGGATGTATGAGGGAGTATACAGGAAACTCCCTCAGAACACCTTAAGGGACCAGCACTCCCCTTTGACTGGGAAAATGGGGGTGACCCATGGAGCTTCAGATGGGCCCAGAGGGAGGATGAGTCCTTAAAGAGGGCTCAAGAGCAGATACAGAGGATGGATGGAAAGCTAGTCCCTCGAATGCAGGTTAAGGACCCTATTCCACCTTATTTTGTATTGAAAGGGTATCTACTTTACTGAGTTTTGAAGGGAGGTATGAAGGGTGAATTGATAGATTTCCTAGTTTCCAAAATATATCGCTAGAAGGTTCTGCAACCAGCACACAGTCAGCTTTTAAGGGGTCACCTTGGGGTGGAGAAAACCAGAGAGAAGATATTGGTACAGTTAAATTGCCATGCCTACTAGAGATGAGCTTCGTTTTTTTTCTACCGTGTCGTTTTTTGAGTCGGACGCTTCGGGGTAAAGTTCGTTTTTCCTCAGTTAGTTTTTTGGAAAAACGAACAAAAAACTAAGCGGGGAAAAATGAAATGGGCCCAAAAAACGACACGGGAAAACGAAGCTAAAAAAAACACACCCCAAGCATTAAAATGTACTATAATACATTAAATACAACCCCCCCACCACCACCCCGATCCCTCCCCAAGACTTACTAACATCCCTGGTGGTCCAGCGGGGTCCTGCGAGCAATTTCTCCCTCCGTGCCTGCCTTGCATCAAAATGGCGGGCCTGCCTTGCATCAAAATGGCGCCGATAGCCTTTGACCTACAATGTCACAGGGGCTACCGGTGCCATTGGTCAGCCCCTGTCACATGGTAGGAGCAATGGATGGCTGGCACCATCTTGTGCACAAGATCAGGATGGTGGGGGGGGGGTTGTATTAAAGTAAATTTTAATGCTTGGAGTGTTTTTTATTTAAAAAAATAAAATGTGTCCCTCCCTCTGTACAAACCCGAAAAACACATTTTCCCCGAAGTTCGGTGAAAATCCATGTCGGGGTTCGGGGCCCCCGACTCACGACGAATTAGGCAATTTTTTCAAAATTGCCTAATTCATGATAAACGAATGCATATCTCTAATGCCTACATAGACATGTCCAGTTGTATTGCTAGTCCTGTCCTACGTGCCAACTCACAAAACCTGCAGGTGTACAGGCAGCACCTCTCATACCAATGGCCATTATTGAAACCCCTTTTGAAAGGGTGGGCATAGATCTAGTGGGGCCATTAGAAAGTACATCCTAGTGATCCTTAACTATGCCATAAGAGGAAGTACCGCTATCTAATATGAAGATTCTGATGGAGGCAACTGCCCTAATGCACATTTTTTTCAGGACTTGGGTTGCTCAAGGAGATCCTAATGGAGCAGGGGACCCTCTTCATATTCAAGGTAATGAAACAACTCTGCACCTTACTAGAGGCAAAACCTGTTCATACTTCAGTGTATCATCCACAGACTGATGGCCTTGTTGAGTGCTTCAACCAAATGTTGAGGAAATTTGTAGATGAAGATGGCAAGAATTGGGATTTGTTTCTGCAACCTGTGACGTACCTCAGAGCTCAATGGGACTTTTCCCCTTTTGAGTTACTGTATGGAAGGAGACTGAGAGGAATCTTAGATAGAGATCGTGAGACTTGGGAAGATGAAGGTAACCCCAGGCAGAATCTCATTGACTGTTTTCTGATTGCAGGATCACCTAAAAAAAGCTGGGGGGGAGGGGTGGTCCACCTGTCCCTAGCGAAGACTCAAGCTACCCAAGCCCCATGGTCCAAAGAGTACTCCACCCCATGGTCCAAAGAGTACTCCAGCCAGGAGATCATGTCCTTGTCCTCCACCCATCTTCAGAAAACAAATTGTTAGCTCATTGGCAAGGACCCTATGAAATTCTGGAGAAAACAAGGCCCATGGATTACAAAATAGCTCAGCCAGATAAACGGAAGAAAACTCAAATCTACCAAGTGCGGACTGAAACTAAAAGAGGAGTTTGGCACAGAGAACTTCTTGGATATGGACTGAACTCAAGTTTCTTTTGGAGAACAACTCTACATTGCACAGGAAGCTGATTTAAAGCAGCTAGTAGAGCAAAACAAGAAGATCGTTTTGAACCTACTGGGTCGAATCCACCTGGTACATCATGACATCATTATGCCTCTTGGAGTCATCGTACAGCTGCAGCCATATCGGATTCCTGAGGCCAAATGCCTTATCATTGAGACCGAAGTAAAGGAGATGCTCTGGCTCAGAGTTATAGAGGAATCTAACAGTGACTGGTCTTCACTCATCGTATTGGTGCCAAAGCCAGATGGAAGCATCAGGTTTTGTATTGATTTTTAAAAGATCAATGAAGCCTCAAAGCTTGATGCATACCCACTGCCCTGAGTGGATGAACTGCTTGAGCATCTGGGGTCAGCCTAGTATATTTCTACCCATGACCTCATGAAAGAGTATTGGCAGGTGCCTCTCACACCACTGGTAAAGAAGACTGTATTCTCAATGCTGGGTGAACTCTTCCAGTTCATGGTTCTTCTGTTTAGACTCCACAGAGCCCTTGCAATGTTTCAGCACTTGGTTGACTGCATGCTGCGCTCGCATCTAAGTTATGCAGCCACCTACTTGGAAGACATCATGGTGTACAATCTGAAATGGAGGACACATCTAACCCAGCTCCAGGCCATATTAACAAGCCTGACGAAAACAGGACTGACAGCCAATCCCAAGAAGGGCTTCTGGGAGGGCAAGAAATCCAGTACCTCGGCTATACCCTTGGGAAGGGGAAGGTTCAATCCCAGACTCAAAAGGCTGAGGTAATCACTCAGGAGCCAGTCCCACAAACAAAAGCGAAAGTGAGGGCATTCCTAAGCCTCACGGGATATTACAGAATATACATACCTAATTACTCGGAGAAGGAAGAACCTCTCACACAGTTGTTAGTGAAGAAAGCCCCTGAGAAGGTCCAATGGTCCACCAAAGCAGAGAAGGCTTTCCAGGCCCTGAAAGAAGTTCTATGTTCTGAACCAGTCCTGGTAAGCCTGGATTTCATCGAACCCTTTATGGTGCAAACCGATGCTTCAGAGGTAGACCTTGGAGCAGTCTTGGTCCAAGGGATGGATGTTCAAGAACACCCCAAAGCGTAAATTAGCTGGAAGCTAATGCTGCGAGAAAGGTGGTACTCGACAATAGGAAAGGAAGCTTTGGTGGTCATGTGGCCTTAGATGTCTTTCAGTACTACCTGCTAGGGCAGCATTTCATGCTCATCAATTCTTCCTATGGATAATCAGAAATAAGAAAGTCCAATGCAAGGATGATATTGTTGTGCCTGTCTGTCGCAGGCAGCTGTGACTTCTCATGCTCACCTCTTTTTTATCTGCACCATCCATCATTGGGAGAATGGTGGCCTCCGCTAGTCAACACTGACTTCCCCGGTGTCCCCGGGACAGCGTGGGCACTGCCGACCGCCATCTTACTTCTGGCATCACATAGGCCCACACACGCAGGGCCTCCTTAAGTTTACGTCATGGTGGGAACCTCGGGGGCGTCCCCTCCCGATGACATCAGCACCGCTAGGGTACTTATACTGACTGGCCCATTGCTAATACTAGTTACCAAGGAGTTCTCTCGCTTGTTAAATCCGCTTTAACTTAGATCTTCTGTTCCAGACTCTACTCCTGGTATTCGGACGCTCTGAATACCCGCTCCTCGGGGGCTCTTCCATGCCTTTGCTATCCGCTCCTTGGAGGGCCCTCCTGCCTAGGACTTCCGGACCCATTCCTCGGCTATCTCTCTGGGACTTCCTTGTGTGAGTACATTCACTAACTTCTATCAACGTTGCCTGCAGATTCCATGGTGTACCCCGTTCCTCGGGCCACTACTGTCCTTCAGTCTGCCTACGCTACTCATCCTGTGCCTCAGGACCTTGTTACCTCCATACAGAGTCTATGGCCTGTTTCCTGTATCACAGACTGCTACTATCTTGGCACCATTGTACAGTTTCCTTGGCATACCCCGCACTGCGGGCCACTACTGGATCTGCACTCTGAGGTAATTCCACCAGCCTGCAGGAATCTCCTGGTGTACCACGCACTGCGGGCCACTACCGGAGCTTCGTACCAACATCATCATCTGGACTACTGTATTTCCTCAAGGACTGTGTTTATTACATTTCCCTCTCCTCGGGTTATGTATCATCTTTTCTCCCTTAATAAAATCTTGCTTACAGCTGTGTCCTATGTCGCTGAGACTACGCCCACCGACGGTGAGGCCCACAGGGCTCCTCCCTGTGGGCGGAGACATCTCTCATCTCAGCCCGGGGTTCACAACTTCATCAAACCATAAATGATTGCTAACTCCATGGACCCGGCTCAGCTCTCAGCCTTTCAGGCCATCCCTGGCCTGGCCCAATGTTTAGCTGAACAACAACGGACACTAGAGACTTTGACTCATGCCTTCAATCAGCTAAATTCTCAGCTGAACTCTAGAGGAACACCTGACAAGGCCCTCTCCTACAGTGATGCCTGTATGTCTCTCCGTACCCTTGCCAGCGCCTACACACTTTACAGGTGATCCCCTGTTATGTAGGGGCTTTCTAAATCAGTGCTGCATGCACTTTTCGCTTCAACCTACTTACTTCCCAGTCATAGTCTCCAAAACAACCTACATTCTATCTCTACTAGATGGAAAAACCCTGGCCTGGGCTTCACCTCTCTGGGAACGTAATGATCCCATACTCCAGGACTTAACAGGATTCCTCACACTCTTTCGTTCAGTATTCGACAATCCCGCCTGCAAGAATGTCGCTGTATCTGCTCTCCTGCACTTATAACAAGGTACCAAACCATTCCCAAGTGGCGGGCTGAGCCACTGAGTTGTCGCGCCTCCGTGGCCCTAGTGCCGCTGTCCAGCCCGATGCCTCCTGCTTCTTCGTGGCTCCTAGCCACCACCGGGATTTCCTCTTCACGGCATGGAATGCTGCTGCCTGAGTGGCAGGGAAGCCGCTGTCCATCTTCTTCATGGCAGGAACACCGCCAGAGTGGTCTCCCATCTGTTTCCTGTCTTCTGCTCCCCATAGGTGCGGGTGCGCGCCTCAGCTCAGCTTTTAAAGGGCCAGCAGCGGGAAAAGCCCCGCGGCCCTCAGGAGTGACATCATCAGCCTTTGCCTGCCCTATAAAAGGGCTTTGCTTCTTTCCCTCTGGGCCTTCGGATCCAGTCTTCACAGCGTCTATGGCCTTCTTCGGATCCAGGTCCTCGGTGGTCTTCCTGTGCCTTGATGGATCTTCATTCCGTGTTCCTCATGTTCCCGAACTTTGTCTCCTTGATGTTCCTGGTCTTGTCCCTCATTGGAGCTCCCTCATCTCCTGTCTCCTGTTCCTAATGTTCCAGATGTCCCATGTCCTGAGGTGCCATGTTCCATGTTCCTGATGTCTGCTGTTCCTGTCCTGATTCAGTCTGTCTCATCTTCAGCTCTTCGTCCAGTTCCCAGGTCCCTCGTCTGTTCACCTTTCCTGGCTTGCCAGCATCGTGGTCTGTGACCAGCCCATGGGGGGCTGTGTAGGGCACCTCGTGATACAAGGCCTTCTTCTTGTCTGCAGCGCAAGCCTCCAGAAGACTCCTGTCTTTAATGCCTTGCTTCTGAGAATCCTGAGTCTTAAATCCTGTCCCGGTCTTCGGAGTCCCTTGTGCCTGCTTCCGTCCATGCCTAAGACTCTGCTAGAACCTGCTTCGCAACCAGCCAAAGGCAGTTGTGTAGGGCAGGCCTCTACTGAATCTTCGTCATTTTCCAGTCTCAAGTTCCACTTCTTTGCCTGGAGTCTGCTTTGCGTTCAGTGTGGTCCGCGACCAGCCATGGGCAGCTCTGTAGGGGGTGCTGTGATGCAGTTCTCACCCAGTACTTTCGCCTGACTTCTGAATCCTTGCCTGAAACTTCCGAGGAACCTGAATCCTTGTCTGAGTCTTCTGAGTAACCTCAATCCTTGTCCGAGTCTTCTGAGTATCCTGAGTCCTTGTCTGAGTCTTCTGAGTATCCAAGTCTTCGTCTGAATCCTCTGAGTATCCTGAGTCTTCATCAGAGTCTTCGTGTTCCTGTCCTCAGCCTCCATCTGGCCTCACGCACTTGTCATTCCCAAGCGGTGGGACTGGAAGGGCTATCCAGTGGCCGGAGGGCTACTCTCAATACCAGCATTGCGTTGCTGGGTCTCATTGGTGCGTGTAGGTCCAGTGGAGGGCTGAGCCTGCCTTATTCCTGTTCCAGATATTCCTCGCCTTGTCTTCAGTCCAGCCTTGCTCCTGCTCCACCCATGCTCTGTTACGAGCGCGCGCGGGCGCGGTCGTCGTAAGCGGGTGGTGAGCCCTTGGGCCACGGCAGGACTCAAGGAGGAGCCCCAAGCCACACCGTGGGAGGTGAGCTGAGCAGGCATGGTGAGCCAGGCAGGCAGGAACAGAAGCAGGGAGTCCGACCCTCAGCCGGACCTGCATGCCCATGGTAGCCAACACGGGGAAGTTGACTAATGAACGGTCCTCCGACTGTTCCCGGCCCTTTCGGACCCGCCGCAGGGAACGGCAATGGGCAGCAGGCCGGACAGAGGCGAGGGCAGACAGAGTCCTTACACTGAGGACGTGAGACGAGGGCTGAAGCAGACATCCAAGAGAGGCTGAAGCAAGACACTGAAGACATCAGGGCAAGGGCTGAAGCAAGAAGGAAAGGTCCAGGCGAGCGGGAACTCCGATGCTGGGATACTAACATCCGAAGCCCCTCGACTGGCAGAAGCTCAAGAGCCTGTGGGACGAATCCCTCCTGTTGGCCACTCCAGGGCCCAACAGGACAGAAGGCTCAGGAACCAGACGAGGACGTAGGTCAAGGCAGAGACACGAAGACATCCGGGCTAGGGCTGAAGCAAGACACTGTAGACAAGACTGGACGGAAACATGGCACTGTCCATCAGGGCGCCCTACTCAGCCAGCACAGCTAGACTGGTCACGGACCACCCCGTCCCAGACGCGCCCTACAAAGCCCAGGAAGGCTGGTCACGGACCACGCTGAAGAAAGGAGGGTGCAGGGAAACTCCAGGCGAACAGGAACTCCGATGCTGGGATACTGACATCCGAAGTCCTTACGGCTGGCAGGAACAGGAACAAACATCTAGGCAAGGTCAGAAACAGACATCGAGACAAGGTACCATCTAAGCAAGACAGACCACGGTAGACCTGGATCAGGCAAGGTTACAGACAACTGTAGAGCTTGATCCGCAGGCCCCTTGCAAGTGAACAGAAAGTCCTTAAATACTGGCGGTAGAAGGCAACTCCCTGGGAGGAGCTTGCCAGGATCGCCCACCGCTGGTCCTATAACTGGGGTAGAGAGCTGCGGGCCAGCCCCTAGGGAAACGGGCATGGCTGGAAACCAGGAAGTCCAAACGCAGAGGCATGCAAGCCACAGGCACAGCTAGGCCTCTCAGGCCCTGGAGCAAGTCCCGGATGGAACACAGGCCCTGGAGCTGTGTCTGCTAGGCCTCCCAGGCCCTGGAGCTATCTCTCTTGGGCCTCCAGTCCTGTAGTGCTATCTCTCTTGGGCCTCCAGCCCTGTGGTGCTGTCTCTCTTGGGCCTCCAGCCCTGTGGCTTTGAGTCTCCTGGGCCTCCAGCCCTGCTGCTCCTCCTGTGCCCTGCTGCTGCTGCTGCCTGCTGGTTCCAGCTACTGCTGCTTTCTGCTTCCAGCCTCCTGCTTGCTTTTTCGGCCACGTGTGTCCTAGTGGCCTCTAGTTTTTGTCGCCCCTCCTTCCTTCCCTTTGTCCCATGCTTGTACTCTCCAGCACCCTTGCAAGGGGGCGCTGGAGTTCTGTGTTTTTGTCCTTCCCTTCTTTTGTTGTCCTTTTCTCCTTTTCCTTTCAGGGGGCGGGGCGGCCTTCGGCCATCTCCGCCTCCCTCCCTCCCACAATAGAGCAGAGGCATGCAAGCCACAGGCACAGCTAGGCCTCTCAGGCCCTGGAGCAAGTCCCGGATGGAACGTAGGCGAGGCCCTGGCTTCAGAGCGGCCTCTGGAGGAAGGTAAGAGACCTCCTGTAGCGCAGCAGCAGGGGGGATCGCAACATGCTCATATCTGCTCACCTCTCGTGGTGTGTCTTGGGGCTCTTCCCTGAGACGCGCCATGTTCCAAGGGTTCACATCCTCCCTTGAGATGGGACCGCACCTCTGCACTCCTAACAGGGCCTGAAGGGCGCACTCCTTAACAACCAGTTCATAATAAGTCATTGCTTCCTATCCCATGACTTAATTTTCTGGGGAGTGTCTCGTGAATTAATTTATCACCTCCCTTCTGAAAATCCAAATAACATTACATCGGTTGGCTCAGCTTTATCTACTTGCTTATTCACACCTTCAAAGAATTCTCTCTGCTAAATCCATGTTGACTCTTCTCCATTAAGCTATGTTTATTCATATGTCCAGTAATTTTTTTCTTGATCATAGCTCCTACCATTTTACTGGGTACTGACATCAAGCTCACCAACCTGTATTTCCTTGGGCACCCCTGGAGCCCTTTTTGATAATTGGCATTACATTTGCTACCCTCCAGTATTTAGATATAAAAGCAGATTTGACTAGTAGGTTACAGGTCTGTAACTTTTCATTTGAGTTCCTTTACAACTCTGAGATGAATTTATTACTATATAGTTTGTTCTAGCACCTCTTCCAGATTCACACTCATTTGTTTCAGTTCCTTTTAATCATCACATCTCCAACAGGAACAAAGGGGAATGATTTTTAATTCCTTTATTTTTAATATGAAGAACAATGGTTTCCTTCACTTCCTCTCACTTAAGCCCTGGGGAAAAGAAGTATAAACAGACAGACGGGATGAATGGATGAGGGATAACAGGGAGAGAGAGAATGGATAACAGTAGTTTGAACCACTCTCCTGCCTGTTTGCAAAAGATATCCTCACCTTGTTTCTTCTCCATCTGCTCAGTAAACCCCTCTGCTTATTCTGTTATCTCACTCCCCCTGCCCTTCATTAACTGCCCCTAATCCGATAGCATGCTTCCAGAAAAATGAGATTTTAAACTCGGCTTCTCTGTATTCATGATGTACACAAACGCCCACTAGTGATTTGCAATCCATTTGTGTTTTTGTAACCCCACCCTGAGATTAAGAAAACGTGATTTGTGGGTCTTAGTTCATGTTTCTTGAATCATGAGCTTTTGTATGAGCAATGTACTGAACAGCAGGCCTTTAAAAGTTAAAGTAATGTTTTATTAATATACAGGTAGATTTTAAAACATTGCTTGTGCAAAAACGGCCCCGTACATGTGTATGTGGGCCGCACGCTAGCAACGCAAATTTTAAGAAGCTGGGAAGTGTGCGCGTATATACTTGTGTGCGCGTTAAGAATAAGGAGCAGAAAAGGGGCGTGGTATTGGCATTCTGGGGCGGAGCCAAGACGTACATGTGTAACTCCTGAATTTTACAAGGCTGAACATGGCAACGTGTGCCAAGTTACACAGGTAACTTTATTACGTGTCCTGATGAATCGCAAGTCAGAGGAGGAGGGAGGGAGAGAGAGAGAGACTGACACTCTCTATATATCTCACTGTAAGGCAGTGGTTCTCAACCTTTCTAATGCCGTGACCCCGTAATACAGTTCCTCATGTTGCGGTGACCCCTCGCCCTGTGAGGGCGGGGCGAGGGCGGGGCTTTGGTCATATGGGGCGGGGTTATGGATGGGGTTGGATTTTAATGCATACTTATTTATTATGACATTTATAAACAGAACCACCATTCCTCATAAAACAATAAAATTAAGAAACATAAAGCATCAGTTATAATAGTAAAACCATACTAATAAAAGAATATTTTAAAATTACTGATAAATAGAATTTCTATTAATTAAAATCATATACATTTTTATAATTTCCCAAACACCAATAATATTTCAAAACAGCACATATATCAAATAACACACAATAATTAAAACTAATAAGGATTTTAAAAAGCCCCTGCTGTCCATACATGGGAGCTCTTGATTTCCAGTCACCCTGATATTGTCGAGGATTAGGAGGTTATCCTCTCTCTCTCACTCATACTCACATGTCCATTCTCTCTCACACATACACTGTCACATACATACACATTCATGCTCTTATACCCACCATAACCTCTCACTCTCACAGACACTGACACACTCTCAGGGTGTAAGACACACTCTCTCCCCCCCCCCCCCCCCACTCACACACACTCTTACTCCCCTGGATTTTCTCATACACACTCATGCTCTCACTCTTAACTGGCTTCCCTCCAACAACCTAGAGCCTCTCAGATAAAACTCTACGCAGCAGAAATATGCTGATGTTGAGAATTGTGTTATGCAGACTAATCTGGAAAATGCACTAATTTCTACATGAGTCATAATGAATCAGTCCTCAGCTCCAGGCTTCAATTGATTATCCTGGCTCCTTTAATTTAATGTTTGCCAAATACAGTTCATGTGTAACAGCAATCCTAATTCTCCACCAGATCAAGCTGATTCACATCCCACTTCATACTTTGTCACCTCCAGCTGAGTCAAACAATTAATCTAATTACTGCCACTGCTGCCACGTGGCTATTGGGGAGGCGCTGATTGCTGCTATTGGCACTGAAGCCCATTCTGCTGCCTCCTCTGTGCAGGCCCCCTGGGTTTCCACTTCCTCCATGTTGATCTCGTACATTGTGAGATCCGCCATAGAGAAAGTGCTACTCTTGCACATTCCCAAAGATTACATGTACCAATCAGTAAAAAGTAATTTATTTTTTTACATCTGCTTCCCTTTATTTTTTTGCCATTTCCTTTTATATTGCCTTTTTTTCTGTTTCTTTTCTCTCCACCTGTCTTCTTCCCTCAAACACACAGTCAGGTTCTCATTCTCACATGCATTTCTCTCTCAAACACACATACACACACAGGATCTCACTGTCACATGCTCTTTCTGTCATGCAATCATTCATACACACAGTCTCTCACTGGCACAGGCTGTCTGAGTCTCACACACAGGCTCTCTCACACCCCCACATGCTGCCTTGCTCAAGCACAGGCTCTCACTGTCACACGCTGTCTCTTTCACACACACAGAGGCTCTCACATGCTGTCTCTGCAAACACACACAGTCTCTCAATTCACTCTCACACACAATCTCTCAACTCATCTCATACTCGCACACACCTCTCTCTCACCTCTGGGCCTCTTCTTTACGGGTTACTACAGGATGGGCTCTGCAGCGGCCCTAGTCTTCCCGGCCCCGCTGCTCCTCTTCTGCACGCGGCTGACGCGCCTCCTCCTTCCTTCCCGTGCGGCTCCGGCAACATTTGTCTTCCGGGGCAGGGCGGGCAGGAAGTAAGTAGGAGGAGCACCGCGACACGCTCCCTTTTGGGGTTGGAGGAGGCAGGTCTCCAGCTTCGCCCCGCCTGCCCGCAGCAGCCGCGGCGCTGCGGACCGGCAAAAAACCCCCAACGGCCCGGTACTGGTCTGCGGACCGGGCCGTTGGGGTCGGTCCGCAGATCAGTTTTGGTCAAACGACCAAAACACAGGCGACCCCTGTGTTTTGGTCGTTCGACCCCCGCCGGGGTCGCGACCCACAGGTTGAGAACCGCTGCTGTAAGGGGATGTATATAGAGTGTTACATTGATCTGCCTAGGGCGCAAGGGTCTGTAGACCCTTGTAACACTGCCCCTCCCCCCAAAAACCCACCTGAGTTGAAAGTACTTCTCTTACAGTGGGATATATAGAGAGTGTCAGATTGGCCCTTTAAAAGAGTCTCTTTCTCTCTTCTCTCACTCTCTCCATCCATACTCACTTATGAGTATGCACGTAAGGCTCCAACACACATATGCTGTAGGGATATTTTAAATGGTGCATGCACAATATAAAATTGAGCATATATTTTCACGTGTGTTTATGGGCGCACGCGCACACCTTTGAAAATGTACTTGTAAGTTATTCAAGCATTTTATAAATTATTATTGTATTATAACTTTTGTTTATGTATTGTAATTTTATGTATGCATGTGTTAGTCCTAAGAAAGCAGGCTATAAATTCAAGTAGGTAGAGAGCACAAGGTGGGCGGGTTGAAACACCACTTGTTTTGATTTTGCCTGACATTCTGACCATTCTGAAATGTAAAGTCTGGGTTGGGATGTATTGGCCATGCTCCATTAGCCTGCCAACCAGTGATCTGAGTTTTGTTCGGGTTTTGGTTTTCTATGCAGTGTGACGGAGATTTCTGATTAATACAGAGTGCTTTGCTCCATTTCTGTCAGAAAAAGCTGAGTGTCAAAAAGTGAAATTACAAAATGTACCTTTCTGAGTTTTCATGTACAAGTCTATAGTACTTCGGCCCTCTCTAAATGAAAAAAAAAAGTTGAAACTGTCTTTACTCCTGCAGAGATAGCTTTGCTTATTAGAGTCAAGAGTGCTGCCAACCAAGAAAGCGCACACCCCGAGGGGTAGTCTTAAAGGTGAGCAAATATTACTGAGAAGCACTTCAGGCAAGCAAACTGTGCCCAGGGGTATGTGCTGTGAGATATTTAGATTATGTGCTTTGCATGCAAGTTATAAAATAGGCTGATCGCGCATATACAATACATGCACCCAATCTTAGGTGGGCATGCACCTATGCGCATAAATCCCACTTCTACTGCGTGAGTTGGGGAATTTTAAAAGGGGCTCACATCCACACCATTGCCAGTTTTACCAGTTCATCCACCAGTTTGCCCAGTTAACAGCTAGGTCCTCCAAACCTCCATTTTTTGATAGTCTGCACTCCCCCCTTTTACCACAGACCCTTTAAACCTCTGAGAAATGGGTCTTTTTTTTAAAATTTTTTAACTTACACCTCATCCCTAGCAGAAGTATTCTCACACGGCAGGGGAGACAGGCACATGCACATTTCTTCACCACGTCCTGAAATAAGAACATAAGAACATAAGAAATTGCCATACTGGGTCAGACCAAGGGTCCATCAAGCCCAGCATCCTGTTTCCAACAGTGGCCAATCCAGGCCATAAGAACCTGGCAAGTACCCAAAAACTAAGTCTATCCCATGTTACCGTTGCTAGTAATAGCAGTGGCTATTTTCTAAGTCAACTTAATTAATAGCAGGTAATGGACTTCTCCTCCAAGAACTTATCCAATTCTTTTTTAAACACAGCTATACTAACTGAACTAACCACGTCCTCTGGCAACAAATTCCAGAGTTTAATTGTGCGTTGAGTGAAGAAGAACTTTCTCCAATTAGTTTTAAATGTGCCACATGCTAACTTCATGGAGTGCCCCCTAGTCTTTCTATTATCTGAAAGACTAAATAACCGATTCACATCTACCCGTTCTAGACCTCTCATGATTTTAAACACCTCTATCATATCCCCCCTCAGCCGTCTCTTCTCCAAGCTGAAAAGTCCTAACTTCTTTAGTCTTTCCTCATAGGGGAGCTGTCCCATTCCCCTTATCATTTTGGTTGCCCTTCTCTGCACCTTCTAGATCTCTATTATATCTTTTTTGAGATGCGGCGACCAGAATTGTACACAGTATTCAAGGTGGGGTCTCACCATGGAGCGATACAGAGGCATTATGACATTTTCCGTTTTATTCACCATTCCCTTCCTAATAATTCCCAATCCTGCATCTCAAAAAGGATATAACTGCACTGGAGAAGGTGCAGAGCAGGGAGCCCAAAATGATAAGGGGCATGGAACAGCTACCCTATGAGGAAAGGCTAAGGATGTTAGGGCTGTTTAGTTTGGAGAAGAAACCACTGAGGGGGGATATGATGGTCTACAAAATCATGAAAGGACTTGAAAAAGTTAATGTGAATCAGTTATTTACTCTCTCAGATAATAGAAGGACTAGGGTGTACTCCATGAAGTTAGGAAATAGCTCATTTAAAACAAATTGAAGAAAATTCTTTTTCACTCAGCGCATATTTAAGCTCTGGAATTCATTGCCGGAGAATGTGGTTACAGCAGTTAGTGTATCTGGGTTTAAACAAAGGTTTGGGTTATGTCATGATTTTTGAAAACTTAATAAAATTTAAATTAAAAAAAAAAAAGGTTTGGATAAGTTCCTAGAGGAAAAATCCATAAACTGCTATTAATGAATAAGCAATAGTAGCTTGAGATTTATTTAATGTTTGGGTACTTGCCAGGTACTTGTGACTTGGATTGACCACTGTTGGAAACAAGATACTGGGCTTGATGGACCCTTAGTCTGACCCAGTATGGCAATTCTTATGGTATGTTCTTATGTTCACATAAAATATGTGCACGTGCTTAAATTTAATCTGGTTACCTGCTTGATTGCTGGGTAGTTTTCTAGTATGCATGTAAGACGTGTTGTAGAAAAATTGAAGCTTATGTTTCCTATTCCTTAAGGGGTACATTTTCAAAGGCTTAGTTGGGTTCTACATACACAATATAAGGAGATACATGAGAAGAACAACTGAACCTGCCTATTTGTATATGGCTTAAAAATATGGATGTACTTCCATGATATGCGCACTTTTATCTTTGACAGATACACTCTGAAGAGGTCTTGATCAAGGACAAAAATACCTTTTAGCTATGTTAGACATTAGTGCTGCCTTTGACATAATCGACCATGACATTTTGTTACAGAGACTCAAAGAAATCTGTCTGGCGAATAACATGCTCAGTTGGTTTGAATCTTTTTTACAGAATCGATCTTTCAAAGTTAAAATAGGTGTTGATGAATCTGAGGTTTTAAGTTTAACCTTTGAAGTTCTGCAAGGTTCTTCGCTTTTGGCAACATTATTTAACATTTACATGCTGCCTCTCTGTAAACATTTATCGGGTCTGGGCCTTTCATACTATATTTATGCAGATGATGTTGTGCCAGGAGGTGGACCCTTGGCCTAGTGCAGGATTGGTAGGTTCCCTGGTTGGACCCAGAGAGCGCCTGCCACCAGGAGGTGGAGCACAAGAAGAGACAGAGGCTAGCTGGAGCTTCGCCACTAGCAACCCTAGGTACCCCCGGGTTGAGCCCTTGGGTACCCAGGCCACCTGGTCTTAGGTGGGCCTCACAGGATCTCCTTGATAGGAAGTTCAGGGGTGTGCCCTCCTCGATCAAGGGTGCACAATCGATACTCAGACCGGAGGTCCTGGATGCCTGAGAAGGACAGAAGATGGTCTCTGAATGTGTGGCAATGATCAAGGCCAGATTCAAGGAAGCGTGGTCAGCCAATGCAAGGACCAGAGCCAGTAATCAATCCGTGGATACTCAGGCAAAGCAGGGGTCAGTTACCAGTCGTCAGTCCGTGGGTAGTCAGCCAAAGCAGAGGTCAAGTTCCAGGAGACAGTCAGATGTGGTCGAGTTCAGGCAGAGGTCAGTTCCAGGCAGCGTGCAGACGTGGTCAGTAATTGGCAGAAGGTCAGTTCCAGGCAGCGTGCAGACGTGGTCGGTAATCTGGCAGAAGGTCAGTTCCAGGCAGCGTGCAGACGTGGTCGGTAATCTGGCAGAAGGTCAGTTCCAGGCAGCGTGCAGACGTGGTCGGTAATCTGGCAGAAGGTCAGTTCCAGGCAGCGTGCAGACATGGTCGGTAATCTGGCAGAAGGTCAGTTCCAGGCAGCGTGCAGACGTGGTCGGTAATCTGGCAGAAGGTCAGTTCCAGGCAGCGTGCAGACGTGGTCGGTAATCAGGCAGAAGGTCAAAGGCAGGCAGCGAGCAAATGTAGTCAAGGGAAGCTGAGGTCAGTACTGAGAAGACAGTCCAAAAGGTACTACCTGGGGAGACGAGGAGACAGAAGGACGCTGGAACAGAAGGACGCTGGAACAGAAGGATGCTGGGACAGAAGGATGCTGGGACAGAAGGACGCTGGAACAGAAGGATGCTGGAACAGAAGGACGCTGGAACAGAACTGGAATGAAGGCTGGAACAAGACTGGAACAAAGGCTGGAACGAGACTGGAACAGAGACTGGAGTGAGACTGGAACGCAGAGGCAAACTAGAAATCACAAGGATTGACCCAATTGCCAAGGCAAGGAAGTCAGGGCAGGAGCTTCGTGATATACGTCTTTCAATCAGGGTGCACTGTGGAGCTGGGACCCGCCTCTGTCCCTACAAGATGCCAGGTGGTCCGCGCGGATGCACCTAGGGGCAGGGCTGACACCACGGAGGACTCCGAGCCCCGCCTTGAGGCCTGGCTGGAGGGTAAAGGCCCGGCGACCACTGCCGCAGGACGCCGAGGCCTAGCCGTGCTTGCCACCACTGCCAGAGAGGATGACCCGGGACCCCCAGAGGAGCTGGAGAAGAGAGCAGGCCCGTGCGCGGGCCGAGCAGGGACAGGACGCGCAACAGATGACAGTTTTTAATTCCCATTATCAATTCTGTTGACCATGCACTCAATCTTTTGGGAGTTTATCATCTATATGTCACCTTTTACAACATATGAAGTTAAGTTAAATGAAAACAAAACTGAAATACTATTCATCTGTAATAAATTAGACAGAGAAAGAGAGTTCCTCTTAAGTAGACAGAATCAAGATATTAGTTTGACCTCAGAAGTGAGAAACCTTGGGATATTCTTAGTGAGCTTAACATGAAGAGATCAGTAGCAAACATCATAAAAGATGGCTTTTATAAATTAAAATTTTTAAAAAAGATTAAAGCCGTTTTAACATGCCCAAGACTTTCAATCCGTTTTGCAGTCCTTATTGTTCACAAAAATAGATTATTGCAGCGCTCTATTTTTAGGTCTCCCACAATGTACTCTCTGTCCATTGCAACTACTGCAAAACACAGCTGCAAGGGTTTTAATGGGTTTAAAACAATACGATCATATTACACCCGTTTTAAAATATTTACATTGGCTCCCAGTATCTTTTAGAATTCAGTTTAAGTGTCTATGTTTAATTCACAAAGCAACCTTTAATGATAAAAACGAGTAAAAATCAGCTTGCAATACCATCACCAAAACTGGCTCACTTAAATAAAGTGCAGAAGCGAGCTCAATCTTTGGCCGGCCCTCGCATATGGAATGAGCTATCAAGTGAGCTGAGATTGGAGCCAACTTTTTCAAGATTTATTGAATCTAGGATATAGACCCGCTTTGGACAGATCACCTTAAGACTGGTGCTGATACCGTGGTGTGAACTCTCAAGATAAGGGGTAGAGGTCAGTGGTTTTTGCAGTTTGTTTGCATATTGGTGAAAAATTGTTTTGATTTTCATTATGAGGGAATGGACCATTTTCTGATTTTATTTGGAACAGTTCATTTGCATAAAATTATGGTAAAATTAGAAAAAAATGGCACAATATGATTATATTGTAAAGGCTTTGCAGGAGTTAAATATGATTTCAAAGGCAATCTTGCCAACAATTTTAATTCTATGAGTTTCATTGCTTTTACAATCATTTATCATATGTTTGACAGATTTTTTTTTTTTGTTGCAGACATTTTAGTACAGCTGTACATGAGCCATTTGTGTATATCAACTTCATAAATGAGTCGCAAGATTTAAACATTTGAATTGTACTGAAGACTGGGAATAGTACAAGAAACATGTGTCACCTCAGAGATTAATTTCGTAGTAGCAGTAGTATTACCCTCTGGCATGTGTTATCCTAGATTTTGGCCGGTCCTGGAAACCTCGCAGTCAGGTTAGGAGAGAGCACCACTGGGGACACTCAGCCCAGAAACTCAAAGGCTTACCACAACACAGCAGCAGCAGTGATTCATTTATTTTAAACATACAGCACTGAAGCTGTCAAAGTCATAACACTCCGGTTTGGATCCACGAGTAAGTTTATTTTATGGTGGTTCTCATGAATACTGTAACAGCTCCTAAGTGGGTCTCGGATGGAAAATGTTTGTGAACAGGCATGAATTATACTTCTTTGCCGGCTGAAATCCTTCAGGCTTTGACCTCATGCTTTATAGCATGCCTGTGGTTCGTAACTGTCAAAAAGCAACAGCCTGATTGCTGTCATATTCGAGGTTGTAACTTTGGGAGAGAGCTGGGAAAACATGAAATGGCTACAAAATGGTCAAATTCGGTGATCGCACCAGTCAGCAATCAGGTGTCGCACTAGTTCCCTTAAGCGAGTGGACTGCAAATCCAAAGTGATTCAGTATTTCACGACTGCATCTGAGATGCGTTTATTTTGCCTCCTACAAACCGCTATGGAACTTCACCATCACTCTCCCCCCGCTTCGCTCCCTAGAGGTTCCTCTGCTTACATTTTTGACGTGCAGACTCCTGGATTATGTTACTTGCCAGTAGTTTAAGGGTCTTGTTTCCACACGCACTGTGATGTTTATGGAAACAGTAAAATCTTTTGGGCCCCAGCAAAATTCAGGCGACAGAGGACACTCAGCACGCCACATGTCACAAGTGGGTGGCTTTTGATCGGCGCTGTTATAATCCTTGTACTATATTGAACAAAACAAGAGTAGCAAGTTGAAACCTGTGCAGCAATAGCTCCTGATGGATTGTTCTACGTAAATTGTTGGCTTTTGAAAGGTCTTTACAGATTCTTTGCAGTCACGAGAGATATTGCTTCAAAAACCAGATGGAAAATACCTACGTGCTTCCAGGTTTGCAGTGCACTTTTTAAAAACATAGTTGGGGTTGACAGAGTAGACTGGTGGTTGGAATGCAGGTTTGGTTTCTTGAGCAAGTAACTTGAAGCATTTGAACTGTGCTGCCTCAAAACTTTGGCTATGGGTGCATAGCAAGTGTCTCCTAACTTGTTATTGGGGGGGGGGGGGGCACATAGACAGAACATTTTGTGATGCAGTACGACCTGGCCCGGGGCAGAAACAGCCGGGACACAGAAAAGCAGAAGCCGGCAGTACCAAACCTAGCCACCGGAGGGCGCTGAGGAAGGTAGCAAAGACTGGTTCCCTGAACCGACACCTGACCCCTGGCTGGAGAATGAACAGGAACAGGTGGAGGAAATTGGGACTGATCCCTATGACTCAGGAGAGTCCATGGAAGCTGAGGAAGAGGGCGTGCCACCGTGGTGGAGATGGCCACAAAAGCCCGGCTCCTCAGAGTCTCTGGAGGAGGCGATGGAGGTAAGCTGGGGAGAGGAAAGCTCCAGCTGTTCCTCTATGGAGCTGGAATAACCAGGAGGTTGGGGGATGGTAAATCCTAGATGTAGACAAGGAGGTTTGAGAAATGTTGAAAGGATATTATGGTTCAAATGCTGTTTAACTCTAAGCTTGCTAAGGAGGACCTAAGCAGTTAGGCTTGGGAGTTTGTACAGTCAAGCAGGCATTGTTGCAGGGCTGCAGCCGGTGAGGCTACAGGACTCCATTAAACCCTTTTTGTGATAAAAGCTTTTTTCTCTGTGTACTGTTTGGGAGTGTCAGGACTAGGCCTGGCACTCTGACTAGAGGCTGTGAGGAGTCCATAGCAGCGCTGTGCATGAGCTGTGCAAGTGGACGGGACGTGGCATAGGAGCGAAGCCGGAGGCCTGAAGCCCAGCAAAGCCCCACAGCATGCTGAGCGGATGGGCCTGATCGTAACAATTTCAAAACACAAAGAGAACCAGATGAAAATGTTAATAACCCCAATGTCTTCTCCCAGCCACCAGTGCCTCCTCTCTTCCCCCTTCCTTTCTCCTACCAGCATTTCCCTCTTCTCTCTTCCCTTCTGCCCCATTTTATCCCCATTTTCTTCTCCTTTCTCAGTTGTTCTCTCTTCTCCCCCAGCATCTCCTCTTTCCCATCTTCCCCTTCCCAGCATCTCCCGCTCTTGCTCCTTCCTGCAGTTTCCTCAGCCACGTGCCTGGGACTCTTGAATCCATGCATGGCTCTTTGCGTCTTCATGGCTTTCCTCTTTTGCCCCATAGTGGCTCCACTGCAGGCTCGCCCTTTTCTGTTTTTTTACCATGCCTGCCCCATCATGTCTCTCCTGTCTCCGTTGCTTTCTGGGAAGTGGGGGGATACAGGGAGAAAGGAAGGAGGGCTGGATAAAAGCACATCCACTAGGGCATAGTTTTGAAGACCTCTGATGTACAGCACTAAAATATTGTACCATGCATCCTCAAGACAAGAACCACAAATGTAAAATGTACTTGCAGCTACAGCACAGGAAATACGAGAGAACCCCAGGGCGAATATTTATTGAAAAAGCCTTGGCAAGAGCCAATACAGAGTGTGATTGGAGCTCTGAGCATTGGACTCTGGGAATGATGCTAGGACCAGAGGCCCTTCTGGCCACAGCTAGGAACAGGGTGCGGTCAGACAGGAAATTAAAATCAGAACTGCCTATGGTTGACTAGAGAGCTGGCTATCTACAAGTGACGCGAAACTGGTGTTTCTGGAAGCCAGAGAAGCCAGGGCAGCAGAGAACTGACTGCGTGTAAGCAAGGAGGACCTGGTGTAATGAAAATCAGAGCAACAGTGAATACACAGATGTTGAGGAGCTTGGATTATAATCCCTAGAGCCAAGTAACCTGCTGAAACTGTGTAACCTGTCGGGAGGTGGAGCTCAGACTTTCTGTTAACATTCAGGCTTGAGCTTAAAGCCTGGGACCCAAGATGCAGGAACTGGGGTTTACCCGCTTGTAGCTAGAATTGGCAGGCATATTTCCCATTTTGTAGAGAACTGAGTTGCAATGGAAAGTGCATCATATAATCTTGTGCATGACTTAATGAGTGAACCTGTTGCTTGCCACTTGTGGAATGTTGGAATCTCTCTGTCGGCCGGTGTTCAGGTTGAACCTATCATATAGACCTTTTACTGTATTTATTCCTAGCCTTTGCTCTGCTGGAGGAGGAGGGGGGGGGGACACCAGCGGGATAACCCTTCCCTAGTTGGTGTCCTTATGTACCCACGTTTCACAGAAAAAGGCAGGATCTTTCTGTAATTTTGCTCATCAAAGTAAAAAAGCAGTCCTGAACTGAATTATTTCTATTTCTAGAAAACACTGCTTCTTAGCAATTATAAGGAGCAATTAGATCCATTTCATCAACCAATGGCTAAATTGGGAGTGATGTAGTGTGATAACTGCGCAATGTATTATCAAAGTAGATGATGGCAGATAAGACCAATTGGCTCACCCGGTCTTCCCAACTTATTCTGGTCTACCCTGCTAAAGATATATCAAACTGCCAGCCGTAGAAACTTGAGCAAAAAATAAAATAAAATTTACACCATAGAAACTTGTATGAAGATGCAGTTGTATAGTAAGCAAATGAGCTATTATAAATAGACTAATAGTAAAAGCCTGTCCAAAGAAGGGGAAATGCTGTGAAGTGTAGGAAGTAAGTAATTGAGATGTGTGGTAGTAGAGAGCACAAGCTGAGCTCAGATGTACTGTGTGGCACTAGAGAGAGGATTGGAGAATTCAGAGAGAGAGGCAGAGCTGGAGAGTTCAGCCAGAGAGAGGGAGGGAGCTCAATTTCCACATACGGTAGTAGGGAGAGCATGCTGAGCTCGTGTTTACTGTGTGGTATTAGAGAGTGAATTGACTGTTTGGACAGGAAGAGGGGCAGAGCTGGAGAGTACAGCCAATTTCCATATGTGGTAGTAGAAAGTGGATTGGTCAATAAAGAGAAAGAGGATGGAGCTGGAGAGTACAGTGAGAGAAGGGGCGGGGCTCAATTTGCATACCAGCGATGCAGGCATGGGGCAACTTTCCTCTTCATTATAGTAAGATGAGAACTGGAAAATAACGTGGAGAATTCAGAGTATTCCAGGCTCTCTGATAACATTATTAAATGGCATTCTGTTAAATTAAGGTGACCTCTTCCATGAACCTTTCAGTTTTGGATACTGGCTTGTTAGTTTTTTTTCATTTTATTCAACCCTTTCTTAGTTTCTTGCCCAGAGTGATGGTTTGTTTTTCCCTGACACTGGAGAACTACAAAAAAAAAAAAAAGACAAGGCTGACTTAAACATACATCATCTTTTTGTTGATAAAAAAGCAGAAAGACTATTAGGGAAAATATTTTGCTAACCTGTAACTTCCATTCATATCTCCGTAAGGAATTTGACACAGTTCCACATAGGCAACTTGTAAATAAACTGAACACCCTTGGTGTGGGCTATAAAGTGATTGATTGTGTTAGAAGCTGATGGAGTAGAAGACGAGACAGGATAGTGGTAAATGGACTTCGCTGAAAAGAGAAGAGGTTTACCAGTAGTGTACAACAGAGATTGGTCCTTGGACCGTTTCTGTTCAATATTTCCATAAGCAATACTGTGAAAGGACTACTGGGGAAAGGTTTGGTTTTTTGCAGATGATGCCAGAATCTGCAACAGGGTGGACACCCAGAAAGGTGCGGAAATCATGAGGAGAGAAACTTGAAGAATAGTCTAAAGTTTGGCAGCTAAAAGTTAATGCTTAAAAATACAGGACCATGGATTTGAGCTGCAAAAAACCCAAGACGGTAACTTTCAAACCCGCTCGCGGGCGTCCATGTGCGCGCGGTTAGCGGCGCGCGCACGCACATGAACGCAGCGATTTTATAAAATGTGCACGTCGGCGCATGCATCTTATAAAATCCGCTACCCTCAAGCACATGCGCGCACGATTTTAAAATCGGCACGCACATGTGCGTGCAGGTGCCAAATCGCGTGCGTAAGTAGTGGGGGTTTCACTAGATGTGCGTGGCGATGCGATAGGCCCTATTCCCTGTTCCCTCCCAGTCCGCTCCAGAAAAGGAGCGAACTGGGAGGGAATTTCCTAACCCCCACTACCTAACCTGCATCCCTTTTCCCCTAAAACCCTGATAACTACCCTACTTTTTTTGTTTTATAATTTAGCTGCTCTCCAGAGCAGCAGTAGGTTGCGTGGGCCCGTCGGTTCCCGGCATGCGCTTCAGTGGGGCAGTGTCTAATGCTGCTGTCCCGGCCCGGCCACGCCCTGTCCAGACCCCGCCCAGACCCCACTCCTGGCACACCCCTTTTTCCCAAACCCGTTCTTCCGCACATACCGGGAGATACGCGCGTGGCCGTGGGAGTTTGAAAATCCACACAGCAGGGGCGCAGCCCAGCCACGTGCGTATCTCCAGGTTTTCACGCCCGCAGGGCTTTTAAAATTAGCCCTGGAGAGCAATACGGCTCGGGGGTGAAATTTTTATATGCAAGAATCAAACAGGACCTTGTGACGATTGAATCTGATTTCAGGTGGCCAAATAGGTGGAGAAGGTGATGGTAAAAATCAGAAAGATGCGTGATTACATACAGAGATGAATTGCTCAGCAGGAAAAAGAGGTGGTGAGATTGCTCCTATATACCGTCCATTCCTGTTTTGGAATACTGTGTACAATTCTGGAGACCGTACATTGAAAAGGATATAAACAAGACAGAATCAATCAAGAGGATGGCTACTAGAATGGTTATTAATGGTTTTCATTGTAAAACATAAGGGGACAGACTAGATCTAAACATGTGTACTCTAGAGTAAAGATGGAATGGCGAGATATGATAAAGATATTTAAGTACCTCCAAGGTATCAATGCACAGGAGGCTGGCCTATTTCAACACCAGGGAAGCTCTAAAACTAGGGGTCATGGGATGAGGGTGAAAGAGGGTAGTAAATTCAGGAGTAATTTAAGAAAATATTTCTTTACAGAGAGGGTGGTGGATTCATGGAACAGCCCCCCAGTGGAAACAAGGACAGTATCTGATTTCAAGAGCATAAGAACATGCCATACTGGGTCAGACCAAGGGTCCATCAAGCCCAGCATCCTGTTTCCAACAGTGACCAATCCAGGCCATAAGAACCTGGCAAACTGTTACGTCCCGGGCAGTGCCCCGGTCCCTCTACCTACCTCGGGGACGGCCCAGGCCGTTTCGCGGCCTCCTCGAGCCTGCACTGCCTCCGTCGCATCTCTCCCTCCTCGGGGGAGACACCGGCAATCCGCTGCGGCTGGCCCCGCCCCCTAGGCACGCGCGCATGGGGAGGAGTTCCTTTTAAAGAGACCAGCGCGGGAAAACACAAGCCCTGCTTCAGATGATGTCAGACGCTATCAGGGTATTTAAACACTGCTTCTGGACATCTTCAGTGCCTTGCAACGAGGTTCACTCAGTCCCCTGAGTTGCTAGTTGCTGCTTGGATCTTGGATCATCTCTTCTACTTCTGGCTTCTACTTCTGTCTTCGCTTCCACCCCTGGTTTTGGTTTAGACTTCTGACTTCTGGCTTCTGACTCGGCTTTGTTCCTGGACTCCGACTTCTGCTTCCTCCGCCTCCTCAGGTATCCGGCTCTTGCTGGCCCAGGGGATTCTCCTTAGTCCCAGCGGCTTGGGCTCTCACGGGCTCCTCCCAAAGGAGCCGCAGGCTTCCGAGGGTGAAGACTCTCCAGTCTCCTGGGTGCTGCTGCCCTCATCGACCATCTCTTTGGCTGCTTCCAGGATCCTTGGTCGCATAGGGTCCCACCTACGTCCAAGAGGTCCGGGTCCCTACAGGCTCCTCCTGGGGGGGACCTCGGACTTCCAGTAGCGAAGTCTTCTCTGGAGTCTCTCTTCAGCACCGCCTCCCGGCTGTGACGCTCACTGTGGGTCCCCACAGTGCAACATCTGCAGTCTCGGCCAGCCCAAGGGTCCATGACCGTAACACAAGTACCCAACAGTAAGTCTATTCCATGCTACTGTTGATAGTAATAGCAGTTAGGGATGTGCAGAGGGACGCCATATGCTAGGGATGTGAATCGTGTCCTCGATCGTCTTAACGATCGATTTCGGCTGGGAGGGGGAGGGAATCGTATTGTTGCCGTTTGGGGGGGTAAAATATCGTGAAAAATCGTGAAAAATCTAAAAATCTAAAAATCGCAAAACCGGCACATTAAAACCCCCTAAAACCCACCCCCGACCCTTTAAATTAAATCCCCCACCCTCCCGAACCCCCCCAAATGAGTTAAATAACCTGCGGGTCCAGCGGCGGTCCGGAACGGCAGCGGTCCGGAACGGGCTCCTGCTCCTGAATCTTGTTGTCTTCAGCCGGCGCCATTTTCCAAAATGGCGCCGAAAAATGGCGGCGGCCATAGACGAACACGATTGGACGGCAGGAGGTCCTTCCGGACCCCCGCTGGACTTTTGGCAAGTCTCGTGGGGGTCAGGAGGCCCCCCACAAGCTGGCCAAAAGTTCCTGGAGGTCCAGCGGGGGTCAAGGAGCGATTTCCCGCCGCGAATCGTTTTCGTACGGAAAATGGCGCCGGCAGGAGATCGACTGCAGGAGGTCGTTCAGCGAGGGTTCCGGCGCCTCGCTGAACGACCTCCTGCAGTCGATCTCCTGCCGGCGCCATTTTCCGTACGAAAACGATTCGCGGCGGGAAATCGCTCCCTGACCCCCGCTGGACCTCCAGACACTTTTGGCCAGCTTGTGGGGGGCCTCCTGACCCCCACGAGACTTGCCAAAAGTCCAGCGGGGGTCCGGAAGGACCTCCTGCCGTCCAATCGTGTTCGTCTATGGCCGCCGCCATTTTTCAGCGCCATTTTGGAAAATGGCGCCGGCTGAAGACAACAAGATTGAGGAGCAGGAGCCCGTTCCGGACCGCTGCCGTTCCGGACCGCCGCTGGACCCGCAGGTTATTTAACTCATTTGGGGGGGGTTCGGGAGGGTGGGGGATTTAATTTAAAGGGTCGGGGGTGGGTTTTAGGGGGTTTTAGTGTGCCGGCTCACGATTCTAACGATTTATAACGATAAATCGTTAGAATCTCTATTGTATTGTATTCCATAACGGTTTAAGACGATATTAAAATTATCGGACGATAATTTTAATCGTCCTAAAACGATTCACATCCCTACCATATGCTGCATTCGGGATTCATATTCGTTGGGGGGGCATATACGTTGCATTCGGCAAGGGGGCCCCCCGATACGTTTATACGTTAATTCTTATTCGTTTCCCGGCTAAAATTAAATTAACTACAAACCCCCACCCTCCTGACCTCCCCAAGACTTACCAAAACTCCCTGGTGGTCCAGCGAGGGGTCTGGGAGCCATCTTCTGCACTCACACCCTTGGCTGCCGATATTCAAAATGGTGCCGATTAGGGATGTGAATCGTTTTTCAACTATTAAAATTATCGTCCGATAATGTTTATATCGTCTTAAATCGTTATAGAACACGATACAATAGAAATTCTAACGATTTATCGTTAAAAATCGTTAAATCATGTTAGTGCGCACTAACTCGAGTTAGTGCGCACTAACTCCCCGTTAGTGCGCACTAACTCGATTTAGTGCGCACTAACTGAAAATGATACAAATAAACACTTTCCAGGTCACTGAAGGTCAGTTAGGAATGAATATGTGTTCCTATTGGCTGGCTGCCCTCTTATCTATTGATGTTACCAAGGTTACCACTGAGGTGATGGTTGGGGGGATGGGAAATGGAACTGGAAACTAACGAACACCAACAGAAAATGAAACAAAGTGTTCACACTTCCCAGGTCAGTAAAGGTCACTTAGGAATGAATATGTATGTATGTATTCCTATTGGCTGGCTGTGCTCTTATCTATTGATGTTACCAAGGCTAACACTGAGGTAATGGTTGGAGGGATGTGAAATGGAAACAGTTGGAAGCTTGACAAAAAAAGTAATGTAATGATCAGCACTCACGTGACTAGAACTTGTTTGTTTATTATTTTTGTTAGCAGGCACCTGAAATGCTAGTGCATGTTGAATTTGCCAATCACTGTGCATTTTAGAAAGGTGGTCCTGGCTGGAACTGTACACAGTTCAAATATATGTAATTGATTGTTGGTAAGTGTATTTTTTAAGTAGCCACACTGGCACAAGTATGTTTACTTTTCCTCCTACTTAACTCACTAGCTCAGCTTTGTAAGAAGGGCTTCTCTGCCTGTGTGTTGTTTTTGTTTGGTGTGAGGAGAGCAGAAACATCAGATCTTTATTCAATCTACTACAGTCATCTCTTACAGTGCCCTATCCCTATTAATACCAGGAGTGTTGTGATCTTCCTGCACACAGTGCCCTAACCCTGATACCAGTCTGAGACAGCTCCCTCCCTGCATTACTAGTGAGAGGCTGGCTTCACAGACAGGGGGGAGCTGCCTGACCCTCACTCCTGACTTCCCCCATGTCCCAGCTAGTGAATGGTGTGTGGGTGAGGGGGGGGGAGGATGGTGAAGTCTGAGACAGCTCCCTCCCTGCATTACTAGTGAGAGGCTGGCTTCACAGACAGGGGGGAGCTGCCTGACCCTCACTCCTGACTTCCCCCATGTCCCAGCTAGTGAATGGTGTGTGGGTGAGGGGGGGGGGCAGGAGGATGGTGAAGTCTGAGACAGCTCCCTCCCTGCATTACTAGTGAGAGGCTGGCTTCACAGACAGGGGGGAGCTGCCTGACCCTCACTCCTGACTTCCCCCATGTCCCAGCTAGTGAATGGTGTGTGGGTGAGGGGGGGGGGGGGAGGATGGTGAAGTCTGAGACAGCTCCCTCCCTGCATTACTAGTGAGAGGCTGGCTTCACAGACAGGGGGGAGCTGCCTGACCCTCACTCCTGACTTCCCCCATGTCCCAGCTAGTGAATGGTGTGTGGGTGAGGGGGGGGGGGAGGATGGTGAAGTCTGAGACAGCTCCCTCCCTGCATTACTAGTGAGAGGCTGGCTTCACAGACAGGGGGGAGCTGCCTGACCCTCACTCCTGACTTCCCCCATGTCCCAGCTAGTGAATGGTGTGTGGGTGAGGGGGGGGGGGGGAGGATGGTGAAGTCTGAGACAGCTCCCTCCCTGCATTACTAGTGAGAGGCTGGCTTCACAGACAGGGGGGAGCTGCCTGACCCTCACTCCTGACTTCCCCCATGTCCCAGCTAGTGAATGGTGTGTGGGTGAGGGGGGGGGGGAGGATGGTGAAGTCTGAGACAGCTCCCTCCCTGCATTACTAGTGAGAGGCTGGCTTCACAGACAGGGGGGAGCTGCCTGACCCTCACTCCTGACTTCCCCCATGTCCCAGCTAGTGAATGGTGTGTGGGTGAGGGGGGGGGGGGGAGGATGGTGAAGTCTGAGACAGCTCCCTCCCTGCATTACTAGTGAGAGGCTGGCTTCACAGACAGGGGGGAGCTGCCTGACCCTCACTCCTGACTTCCCCCTTGTCCCAGCTAGTGAATGGTGTGTGGGTGAGGGGGGGGGGAGGAGGATGGTGAAGTCTGAGACAGCTCCCTCCCTGCATTACTAGTGAGAGGCTGGCTTCACAGACAGGGGGGAGCTGCCTGACCCTCACTCCTGACTTCCCCCATGTCCCAGCTAGTGAATGGTGTGTGGGTGAGGGGGGGGGGGGTGGGGGAGGAGGATGGTGAAGTCTGAGACAGCTCCCTCCCTGCATTACTAGTGAGAGGCTGGCTTCACAGACAGGGGGGAGCTGCCTGACCCTCACTCCTGACTTCCCCCATGTCCCAGCTAGTGAATGGTGTGTGGGTGAGGGGGGGGGGAGGATGGTGAAGTCTGAGACAGCTCCCTCCCTGCATTACTAGTGAGAGGCTGGCTTCACAGACAGGGGGGAGCTGCCTGACCCTCACTCAAGCAGAGAAGCCCTTCTTACAAAGCTGAGCTAGTGAGTTAAGTAGGAGGAAAAGTAAACATACTTGTGCCAGTGTGGCTACTTAAAAAATACACTTACCAACAATCAATTACATATATTTGAACTGTGTACAGTTCCAGCCAGGACCACCTTTCTAAAATGCACAGTGATTGGCAAATTCAACATGCACTAGCATTTCAGGTGCCTGCTAACAAAAATAATAAACAAAGAAGTTCTAGTCACGTGAGTGCTGATCATCACATTACTTTTTTTGTCAAGCTTCCAACTGTTTCCATTTCACATCCCCCCAACCATTACCTCAGTGGTAACCTTGGTAACATCAATAGATAAGAGCACAGCCAGCCAATAGGAATGCATATTCATTCCTAAGTGACCATTACTGACCTGGGAAGTGTGAACACTTTGTTTCATTTTCTGTTGGTGTTCATGAGTTTCCAGTTCCGTTTCCCATCCCCCCAACCATCACCTCAGTGGAAACCTTGGTAACATCAATAGATAAGAGGGCTGCCAGCCAATAGGAACACATATTCATTCCTAACTGACCTTCAGTGACCTGGAAAGTGTCTATTTGTATCATTTTGAGTTAGTGCGCACTAACTCGAGTTAGTGCGCACTAACTCGAGTTAGTGCGCACTAATCGGAAAAAACGATTTTTAACGATTTTTCAATGAAATAATCGTGCCAATCACGATTTTCTTCTCCTGCCACACGATTTCTATCGTTAAGACGATATGGAAAACGATTCACATCCCTAGTGCCGATAGCCTTTAACCTACTATGTCACAGGGGCTACCGGTGCCATTGGTCAGCCCCTGTCACATGGTAGGAGCAATGGTTGGCCGGCGCCAATCCTTTTTTAAACACAGCTACACTAACTGCACTAACCACATCCTCTGGCAACAAACTCCAGAGTTTAATTGTGGGTTGAGTAAAAAAAAACTTTCTCTGATTAGTTTTAAATGTGCCACATGCTAACTTCATGGAGTGCCCCCTAGTAAATAACTGATTCACATTAACCCGTTCTAGACCTCTCATGATTTTAAACACCTTTATCATATCCCCCCTCAGCCATCTCTTCTCCAAGCTGAAAAGTCCTAACCTCTTTAGTCTTTCCTCATAGGGGAGCTGTTCCATTCCCTTTATCATTTTAGTCGCCCTTCTCTGTACCTTCTCCATCGCAACTATATCTTTTTGAAGATGTGGTGACCAGAATTGTACACAGTATTCAAGGTGCGGTCTCACCATGGAGCGATACAGAGGCATTATGATATTTTCCATTTTATTCACCATTCCCTTTCTAATAATTCCCAACATTCTGTTTGCTTTCTTGACTGCCGCAGCACACTGAACCGATGATTTTAATGTGTTATCAACTATGATGCCTAGATCTCTTTCTTGGGTGGTAGCTCCTAATATGGAAACTAACATTGTGTAACTATAGCATGGGTTATTTTTCCCTATGTGCATCACCTTGCACTTATCCACATTAAATTTCATCTGCCATTTGGATGCCCAATTTTCCAGTCTCAGAAGGTCTTCCTGCAATTTATCACAATCTGCTTGTGATTTAACTACTCTGAACAATTTTGTATCATCTGCATGGGATAAGCACAGGGAATCTCTGATGGAGTGGAATTGTAGAGTTGAACAGTTGGTATGTATGGACAGATTAGACAGGCTGTATGATTTTTTTTCTGCTGTCATATTTCTACAGTGCTAGCTAAGCACTGCTATCAGACTGCTTTAAATTTATTCATCATAATAATATATTTTTAGTTCCACAAAAGCTTGATATTCCTGTCAGTTATTATGGGTACACTTAGTAAGGTTGTTTTTAATAAGGAATTCAGTGCTTTGAAGCTGTAACAATTTAAAGATAGTGAACATGAAGTCCTTGTGCTCTTTCTCCTTTTGGTCTCTATTCTGTGGAATTCAGACATGAGCAAGAAATTATGCACAGGAATGGGACAGAGCTGATTGTCCCACGAGAGGGACCAACCATCTTTCTATGCATTTTTTTTTTCCACAGCAAGAGCATAATTACTCTGCGCTGAATAGAGGGCCACTGTGGCCCAGAACTAAGATTGTGTCAAGTGGAATGGCATCCATTAGAGCAGAGCTTTCCAAACTGTGTGTCGGGACACGTTAGTGTGTCGCCTGCAGTGTGCAGGTGTGTCGCGCAAGCCTGGTCAACTCTGATGCGAGTTTGGGCTTTTTTTTTTCTAGAGATTCACTTTTTTTTTTCAGTTTATGGGTTGCTTATTATTGGGTGATTTTTGCTGTCAATCGCGTTTTTTTGGGGGGCTTGGTGGGTGGAACGAGCCTAGCCATCCTTGCATTGGCTGCTGCTGCCGATGAGGCCTGGCCATGAGGAGTACTGACTGCAAGCAGCAGTGTCTGGTGATCATGGAAGGGAGTGAAGCCCTTAACTGGCAACAATCAAAAAGACGAGGTACATGAGTGTGGGGGCCAGACATGTGCTGGGGGGGAGAGAGATGAGTGAGTGGGGGGCAAACGTGCTGGGGGGACAGACATGTGCTTGAGGGGGAGAGATATGAGTGTGTGGGGTACAGACATGTGCTGGGGGGGAAAGAAATGAGTGTGTGGGGGTCAGACATGTGCTTGGGGGGGAGAGAAATGAGTGTGTGGGGGTCAGACATGTGCTTGAGGGGGAGAGATATGAGTGTGTGGGGGCCAGACATGTGCTGGGGGGAGAGAGATGAGTGAGTGGGGGGCAAACGTGCTGGGGGGACAGACATGTGCTTGAGGGGGAGAGATATGAGTGTGTGGGGGCCAGACATGTGCTGGGGGGAGAGAGATGAGTGAGTGGGGGGCAAACGTGCTGGGGGGACAGACATGTGCTTGAGGGGGAGAGATATGAGTGTGTGGGGGCCAGACATGTGCTGGGCGGAGAGAGATGAGTGAGTGGGGGGCAAACGTGCTGGGGGGACAGACATGTGCTTGAGGGGGAGAGATATGAGTGTGTGGGGGGACAGACATGTGCTTGAGGGGGAGGAGAGAGATGAGTGTGTGGGGGACAGACAATTTGTTTTATTATTGTTTCTCATAAATTATAACAATAACATGAATCTTGGAATATATATTTTTAATATAAATTTAAGGTTTTCATGAGATAGGTTGTGTCGTGAAACATTTTATTTATGTATATATTTAAGGAAACATACATAAATTGTCGAAATATGTTTCGTTCGTTTAACCTTTAACCTCTGGTTTACTAGTAGACTGAATTACTGTGTCCCGAAATTATGTTTGTCTAAAAAGTGTGTCACCAACATGAAAAGTTTGGAAAGCTCTGCATTAGAGTGTGTTAGCTCCTGCTGCATAGACTGCAACAATGTTTTACTGCACAAAGCTTAGCGTTAACAAGACCATCTTCTCTGTGCTGTAAATACAGATGCTGCCACCTAGTGGCCAAGTTTCAGCCATTTATCCTGGCTTGGCTGATAAATTGCTCTCCTTGGAGTGGCTGAAGCCACGTATAGTCTTCCATAGCTTGTGTACTCTGATCCGGGTTAAAGAGAGGCCACCCCAGGGGGTGTGGAGGAGTGTAAAACAGCACGTGCAGCTTGATTTTCACATTCCCCAATTCCATGCTATTTTGTTGCCACTTGGCTGCCCGCACAAGTAGCAATCGTAAAGTCTGCGGATGATTTCAACCTGTGCGCCCGGCGACTGCCGATTTTGACAGGGGAAGAAGCCTGGTGGTTCCCCTCTGAAACCTGGCTGCATTGGAAGTGGGATAAAAAAGTGCCTGTGTGAGTATGCAAACCGCCCGGCAGCTACTCAGAGTTGGCCCCCTTCAATAGGGACATTGTTAGAGGCAATGTTTGGTTGATTAGAGAATCTGACAGGAAAACATATGTTTCTCAGTTCATTTCAAGGGCAGAAACTGGCCTTCTGGAAGAACATGAATTGCTTAATGGAGACATGTTTCTGGTACTGGAAATATCTAACAAGACCGTTCAGAATTGTTGTGTGGTTAAATAGCTTCTTCAAAAAAAATAAAATTAGGCAATGTTTTTGATTTTCATTTAAAATTTTGAAAACAACTGAGGTCCCGGCAGCTCTTTGTTCTGAAACACGACGCCCGTGGAAGTTGAAGCTGGCTCTTGTTTGCGACTCTTCTGGATCTGAAGCTAAAACCGGTTAAAGCGCTCCTGTAACTGCTTGCGTTTGCTTTATATGCGGCATGCATGCATCATGTGTGATGAGATGAAATGTGGGCCTCATGGACCAAGATGGAGGGTGTCAGAAATCCAGGACTGCCTTAAAAACTCCCTCCTAGACCTTGGTAACCTGGCAGCTCTGCACATACTGTTTCTGTAGGCATTCCTTCATAGAGGTGTTTAGGGATTTTAGGAGCTTGCATTCCAGCCTAGGTGAGCACTGCCCCAGGGCTGTAGGGGGTAGATAAGAGCAGTCAGAGCCATTTGAATTTTAAAAGTTGTATCGTCTTCCTGATGCTCTATTTTTTTCCTTTTTCAGGATTTTCTTTTTGAAGATAAAATACAAATTAAATTAAAACTTCAGTTTCATCTGTCCTAGCATGTCTTAAATGGAGCTGTAATTGCAAAAATACATAATAGAACAAGTTCAATTTTAACCACTCCAGCTATTTACCATAAATGACTCCCCTTATTTTGGATATAGTGGTTTGTTCACTTGAACTCGTGAAATAAAGGGGAACAAAAACCATATACCTCTTTTACTGTACTAACAATACATTTCTTCACTAGATAGTGTGAGCTACACTCTCTTCAGGTCAAAAACACAATGAGCAGGTAAAGGCAGAGGCGATTGTTACCTGAATAATCAAGTGAATCACAGATTACAGCTTTGCTTGACCAGAGGAAGGGAGTGTAGCCCCTGAAAGCTAGTTGAGAAATGTATTAAGTTATTCAAATAAAAAAGGTATTAGTTTATTTCTTTGACAACCTTTTATTTCTCCATTAATCTCAAAATCTGATTTACAATTACAGAAATCTGTCACTAGGGGTCAGGGTAGCATTGCACAAAATACATTTTAGCTTGTAGGTAGCTCGTTTAGTATCTCTCTGGCTTTAGCCTGCTCTGTGTTTTTTTATGAACAGAGGACAAATTCTGATCTGGTCAGCTGTATATTTGTCTGTTATGGGGATGGGACTGATAAGGTGGCATGACTGCTGGACAGATTTTAATTTCAAAATCAGAAGTCTTATTAGATCCAGTGATTATTAAATATACTGCATGTCAGATAAAGCCTTAAAAATGTTTTCATCCTAAAATTCACTATAAATATATAGCTGCCTGGACATATAATTATATATTTAAATTAAGAAATTAGGAAGTTGCCATACTAGCTAGGTCAGACCGAGGGTCATCAAGCCCAGCATCCTGTTTCCAACGGTGGCCAATCCAGGACACAAGTACCCAGACATGAAATAGATCCCATGCTACTAATGCCAGTAACAAGCAGTGGCTATTCCCTAAGTCATCTTGACTAATAGTAGAGATGTGAATCGTGTGCCCAATCGTCTTAACGATCGGGTTCGGCTAGAGGGGGGAAAAAATCTGATCGTGGGTGATGTGAATCGGAATTGGTTCTGATTCACATCGTTATTTTTTTTGTAGTGAGGCCCGACCCTTTAAAATTAACCCCTTACCTTCCCCCACCCTCCCGAACCCCCCCCAAAACTTTTTACGATTACCTGGTGGTCCAGTGGGGGCGCGGGGACCGATCTCCCGCTCTTGGGCCATCGGCGCTATTTTGGCTGCCACTCAAAAATGGCGCCAATGGCCCGATAAAAAAAAAACCCACCCGACCCTTTAAAAACGACCCCTTAGCTTCCCCCACCCACCCGAGCCCCCCAAAACATACCTGGTGGTCTAGTGGTGGTGGTCCCGGGAGCGATCTCCCGTTCTCAGGCCGTCGGCTGCCACTCATAAAGATGGCGCCGATGGCCCTTTGTCCTTACCATATGACAGGGTATCCGTGCCATTGGCCGGCTCCTGTCACATGGTAGGAGCACTGGATGGCCGGCGCCATCTTTAAATACTATTAAAAACTGATCCTTTCTTTCTGTGATAAATATGTGCCTAGTTATGTTAAATATTCTTATTTCTTTGTAAAATGATGGATATCCGCATTATATCTTGACAGTTTTTTGTCATAATTATTTGAAAAAGTAATAAAATATAAATTAAAAAAAATAAAGTATCACATGATGCATCAGATCATGATGTTAGTCAATATCTAAATCTATACTCTCTAAAGGCAAGATCAAATTATGCAATCTAATAACAGAAAACATTAGACATAAATGCGGTGTGGTGGGATGTTAATTTACCACAGTTACATACTTCTTCCAACTTCACTGAATGGCTCTTCAAATAATAGTCTCTGATAAAATAAAAAAAATTATTTATTATTGCCCCTTGGGTCCAGTTCCAAACGATCTTTGTAATTGTGTCACTACCAAACACAGGGGCCGATGCAATAATTATCGCGGAAAACAGGGGCTGACTTTTCAGCACCCGCTTTCTTAATGCACGTGGGCGCCATGCGATTGGCAAATTAGGGGGTCGCGCTAGCAAGGAGGTGCTAGAGTCGCTTGCGCGACCTTAGCGCCTCCTTGCTAATGCGACCCCCATGGCGGCTGCCGGTTATGAAGACCGACGCCGGGAAACTCGGCATCGGTTTTCATAACCGGCCGTCTGCCAGTAATAAAAACGGACGCAGAGTTTATTAGCAGCCGTTTTCATTACTAGCAGATGGACGATTATGAAAACTGACACCGAGTTTACAGGCGTCGCTCTTCAATAACTCGGCGGTCTGCCAAGGTATTTTTTTTTTTGTTTGTTTATCTGAGTGATAAATGTGCATCTGAGACGCACATTTATTTTTTTGAATGTGGAGTGAATGAGTAATAGCCTCATTCACATGCATTTGCATGTGATGAGCGCTATCTCAATCAATCTGCATTGGACGGGGGCGCTAATCCCCCTATTGCATTAAGGGGTAGATTAGCGCCTATTTAACCCGCATCCGACAGCTGGTTAAACAGTGTGTTCGTGTGACCGCACTGTATTGCATAGGCCCCACAAAAAGCAATGATCACCACCTCGATTCATCAAACTCCTGATAATGTTCTTCCATGAATATCCAGTTATCCCCAAAAATAAGCTCACAGGGTTAGTTGAAGTGTCCCAGCAACCATAAATTTATTGTGTGGAAATCATAGAAGCACTCGTTGGAGTATATTGTAAACAAGGCATAGTTTGACTCAGACATTTGTGTGCTGCCATCCCACGTCTCACTCTAAACGATATTTATAGTCATGATGCAGCAAGAAAAGGAAATCAGTATTTATTGTTTAATCTGTACTGAACAATGGAAGAAACAGAATATAAAAATAAATAAATAAATCTTGGCTCGCACAGCTCTTAGTAATATACTTCCACAGCACACCCTTATTACTGACATAAGCATAAACTGATAAAAGTTAGTACAACCACCATATCAGTCATAGTCTGATGTTGCAAAAAAAAGCTAATTCAGAACAGCACTTTGAAACAAATCACACATATAGCATTCAGTCTCCAACACACACTGTGGTATTAATTCAATCTGTCCATAAACAGTTTAATTTCTTCCAGTGAAGTAAATACTTGGCTATTATCTTGATAAAATATGCATAGCCTGGCTGAACTTCCGTATCGATCATAGCCTTATGCTGCAGAAAAAAAATAGCAAAGCAGCATATTCTGAAACAGATCTCACACAGCATTTGGACGTCAACTCATACTGTGGTATTAATTGGATCTGGAGGTCAGGAAACAAAAATTAAGTCCACCAGTTTATACTGTTCTCAGGACGTTTTATTATAGTTGCATGATAAGGCAGAGTTCAATGATAAAGAAATATATTAGGGGTCCTCCGTCAAGGACTGCGTTTCGACAAACTGCATTGGGAGGGACCAGATCAAATAGTCATTGTACACACAGAATTTAGTAATGAAGCATTTTCAGGGATTTGTACACATGTACTTGCAAAATGGAACTTATTAAAATATTTATGTTATGCGCGCGCCGGCTTCACCTCTTTCAAAGTGATCCAGCATCTGGTCCCTTGTCTCTGGCGGCTGTGGGCGGCCGGCTCCGTCCTTGGGCCAACCCTGGTGCCTCCAGCTCTGCTGCAGCTCATGATGCTCCATGTTGGGCCTCTCCGCGTGGCCTGTGGAGAGAAGCCGTCCCGACCAGCGCCACACCCGCCCAAGGCATGTGCACAGCTAGTCTTTAAATAGGGCCCGTGGTGGAAACCTGACCGCGGCCCCGGATGATGACGTCGGCAGAGCTCCGGTATATAAGCCTGGGCTCTACTCTCTCAAATTGCCTTTGCAACAGGTCCTCTCGCTAGTCGAGTACTCATTGCCTCTTTATTTCCTTATTCCTGATCCTGATTGCCTTCGTTCCTGTTTCCTTGTTTCTGTGTTCCTGTTCCTCCATCTCACCTTCGGATTGCTGACCTGGTTTGACCTCTGCATTGCCTGACTACTCCGTTGCCTCTCTCCAGCCCCGGACCTCTGCATTGCCTGACTGGACTCCTGCTTAATCTGACCATCCTTTGACTCTCTCCTCGTCCAGACCTCAGCCTTGCTTGCCACTGCTTCCAGATTGCTGCCAGTCCTGATCCCAGCTTGCTTAAAGACGCCTCTTCAACTTTGTCCTGGATGTGGTTCATTCAGGCTTTGGCCTGCTCTTGCTCAGGCGCCCTCTGTCAAACTGTGTTCCTATTGGCGCCCGGGTCTCCGGGACTCCATCTCGTCCAGTACAGACTGATACCTACACTAGTTGCTGCCTCTGGGCTGACCTCGATCCACCCATCGACGACCACTGACAAAGGCCACCTAAGTCCAGCCGGCCCCGGCACCCAAAGGCTCAACCTACGGGGAACGAGGGCTGGTATTGGTGAAGCGCCAGCTGGCCTCCGCCCATCAGCCCTCTCTGCCTGCCGATGGTGGGGACCTGTAGGATCCCTCTTATGGGTAGGGTCAACCCCACCTTGGTCCAAGGGTCCACCTCCAGTGCAACAATTTATAAGCAGCATTTTAGAGAACCTTAATTTTCATGGGTAATGATTCAGATGGACTGAACCAAATCATGCTGAACCTAGAAGATGTGGTAGACCTGACTGACAAACTGAAGAGTAGTAAATCAACTGGACTGGATGGTATACACCCCAAGGTTCTGAAGGAACTAAAAAATGAAATTTCAGACCTATTAGTAAAAATTTGTAACCTATCATTAAAATCATCCATTGTACCTGAAGACTGGAGGGTGGCTAATGTAACACTAATATTTAAAAAGGGCTCCGAGGGCAATCCAGGAAACTACAGACCAGTTAGCCTAACTTCAGTGCCAGCAAAAAATAGTGAAAATTGGTCTAAATATCAAAATCACAGAACATATAGAAAGACATGGTTTAATGGAACAAAGTCAACATGGCTTTACCCAAGGCAAGTCTTGCCTCATAAATCTGCTTCATTTTTAAGAACATAAGAACATGCCATACTGGGTCAGACCAAGGGTCCATCAAGCCCAGCATCCTGTTTCCAACAGTGTCCAATCCAGGCCATAAGAACCTGGCAAGTGCCCAAAAACTAAGTCTGTTCCATGTTACCGTTGCTAGTAATAGCAGTGGCTATTTTCTAAGTCAACTTAATTAATAACAGGTAATGGACTTCTCCTCCAAGAACGTATCCAATCCTTTTTTAAACACAGCTATACTAACTGCACTAACTACATCCTCTGGCAACAAATTCCAGAGCTTAATTGTGCATTGAGTGAAAAAGAACTTTCTACGATTAGTTTTAAATGTGCCACATGCTAACTTCATGGAGTGCCCCCTAGTCTTTCTATTATCCGAAAGAGTAAATAACCAATTCACATTTACCCGTTCTAGACCTCTCATGATTTTAAACACCTCTATCATATCCCCCCTCAGCCATCTCTTCTCCAAGCTGAAAAGTCCTAACCTCTTTAGTCTTTCCTCATAGGGGAGCTGTTCCATTCCCTTAATCATTTTGGTTGCCCTTTTCTGTACCTTCTCCATCGCAACTATATCTTTTTTGAGACGCGGCGACCAGAATTGTACACAGTATTCAAGGTGCGGTCTCACCATGGAGCGATACAGAGGCATTATGACATTTTCCATTTTATTCATCATTCCCTTTCTAATAATTCCCAACATTCTGTTTGCTTTTTTGACTGCCGCAGCACACTAAACCGATGATTTCAATGTGTTATCCACAATGACGCCTAGATCTCTTTCTTGGGTGGTAGCTCCTAATATAGAGCCTAACATTGTGTAACTATAGCATGGGTTATTTTTCCCTATATGCATCACCTTGCACTTATCCACATTAAATTTCATCTGCCATTTTGATGCCCAATTTTCCAGTCTCACAAGATCTTCCTGCAGTTTATCACAATCTGCTTGTGATTTAACTACTCTGAACAATTTTGTATCATCTGCAAATCTGATTACCTCACTTGTCGTATTTCTTTCCAGATCATTTATAAATATATTGAAAGGTAAGGGTCCCAATACAGATCCCTGAGGCACTCCACTGCCCACTCCCTTCCACTGAGAAAATTGTCCATTTAACCCTATTCTCTGTTTCCTGTCTTTTAGCCAGTTTGCAATCCACGAAGTGACATTGCCACCTATCCAATGACTTTTTACTTTTCCTAGAAGTCTCTCATGAGGAACTTTGCCAAACGCCTTCTGAAAATCCAAGTATACTACATCTACTGGTTCACCTTTATCCACATGTTTATTAACTCCTTCAAAAAAGTGAAGCAGATTTGTGAGGCAAGACTTGCCTTGTGTAAAGCCATGCTGACCTTGTTCCATTAAACCATGTCTTTCTATATGTTCTGTGATTCTGATGTTTAGAACACTTTCCACTATTTTTCCTGGCACTGAAGTCAGGCTAACCAGTCTGTAGTTTCCCAGATCGCCCCTGGAGCCCTTTTTAAATATTGGGGTTACATTTGCTATCCTCCAGTCTTCAGGTACAATGGATGATTTTAATGATAGGTTACAAATTTTTACTAATAGGTCTGAAATTTCATTTTTTAGTTCCTTCAGAACTCTGGGGTGTATACCATCCGGTCCAGGTGATTTACTACTCTTCAGTTTGTCAATCAGGCCTACCACATCTTCTAGGTTCACCGTGATTTGATTCAGTCCCACTGAATCATTACCCATGAAAACCTTCTCCAGTATGGGTACCTCCCCAACATCCTCTTCAGTAAACACCGAAGCAAAGAAATCATTTAATCTTTCCACGATGGCCTTATCTTCTCTAAGTGCCCGTTTAATGCCTCGATCATCTAACGGTCCAACTGACTTCCTCACAGGCTTTCTGCTTTGGAAATATTTTAAAAAGTTTTTACTGTGAGTTTTTGCTGTGAGTTTTTGCTTCTTTTCAAATTCTCTCTTAGCCTGTCTTATCAATGTCTTACATTTAACTTGCCAATGCTTATGCATTATCCTATTTTCTTCTGTTGGATCCTTCTTCCAATTTTTGAATGAAGATCTTTTGGCTATAATAGCTTCTTTCACTTCCCCTTTTAACCATGCCGGTAATTGTTTTGCCTTCTTTCCACCTTTCTTAATGTGTGGAATACATCTGGACTGTGCTTCTAGAATGGTATTTTTTAACAATGACCAAGCCTCTTGAACACTTTTTACTTTTGTAGCTGTTCCTTTCAGTTTTTTTCTAACAATTTTTCTCATTTTATCAAAGTTTCCCTTTTGAAAGTTTAGCACGAGAGCCATGGATTTGCATACTGTTCCTCTTCCAGTCATTAATTCAAATTTGATCATATTATGATCACTATTGCCAAGCGGCCCCACCACCGTTACCTCTCTCACCAAATCCTGTGCTCCACTGAGAATTAGATCTAAAATTGTTCCCTCTCTCGTCGGTTCCTGAACCAATTGCTCCATAAAGCTATCATTTATTCCATCCAGGAACGTTATCTCTCTAGTGTGTCCCAATGATACATTTACCCAGTCAATATTGGGGTAATTGAAGTCTCCCATTATTACCCCACTACCAATTTGTATTTTCAGAAGGCGTTTGGCAAAGTTCCTCATGAGAGACTTCTAGGAAAAGTAAAAAGTCATTGGATAGGTGGCGATGTCCTTTCGTGGATTACAAACTGGCTAAAAGACAGGAAACAGAGAGTAGGGATAAATGGACAATTTTCTCAGTGGAAGGGAGTGGGCAGTAGAGTACCTCATGGATCTGTAGTGGGACCCTTACTTTTCAATATATTTATAAATGATCTGGAAAGAAATATGACAAGTGAGGTAATCAGATTTGCAGATGATACAAAATTGTTCAGAGTAGTTAAATCACAAGCAGATTGTGATAAACTGCAGGAAGACCTTGTGAGACTGGAAAATTGGGCATCAAAATGGCAGATGAAATTTAATGTGCATAAGTGCAAGGTGATGCATATAGGGAAAAATAACCCATGCTATAGTTACACAATGTTAGGCTCCATATTAGGAGCTACCACCCAAGAAAGAGATCTAGGCGTCATTGTGGATAACACATTGAAATCATCGGTTTAGTGTGCTGCGGCAGTCAAAAAAGCAAACAGAATGTTGAGAATTATTAGAAAGGGAATGATGAATAAAATGGAAAATGTCATAATGCCTCTGTATCGCTCCATGGTGAGACCGCACCTTGAATACTGTGTACAATTCTGGTCGCCGCGTCTCAAAAAAGATATAGTTGCGATGGAGAAGGTACAGAAAAGGGCAACCAAAATGATAAAGGGAATGGAACAGCTCCCCTATGAGGAAAGATTAAAGAGGTTAGGACTTTTCAGCTTGGAGAAGAGATGGCTGAGGGGGGATATGATAGAGGTGTTTAAAATCATGAGAGGTCTAGAACGGGTAGATGTGAATCGGTTATTTACTCTTTCGGATAATAGAAAGACTAGGGGGCACTCCATGAAGTTAGCATGTGGCACATTTAAAACTAATCGGAGAATGTTCTTTTTCACTCAACCCACAATTAAACTCTGGAATTTGTTGCCAGAGGATGTAGTTAGTGCAGTTAGTATAGATGTTTTTAAAAAAGGATTGGATACATTCTTGGAGGAGAGACCTGCTATTAATTAAGTTGACTTAGAAAATAGCCACTGCTATTACTAGCAACAGTAACATGGAACAGACTTAGTTTTTGGGCACTTGCCAGGTTCTTATGCCCTAGATTGGCCATTGTTGGAAACAGGATGCTGGGCTTGATGAACCCTTGGTTGCCAACTGTATGCGTGTAAGTCTCAAAAATAGCAACTTACCTGCATAACTTTTGGCTCTGCCCCAGAATGCCCCTAGCCTGCTCCTTTTTTTAATGTGCTATATGTGGGCATATAACCTAACGTATGCACTTACTTTTTATTTTTATAAAATAATGATTATACCAATATATATATATGTTAATACCATATATGCTAATTTTACGTGCAGAAGTGCTTTAAAAATTCACCTTTAAGGAAGAATCTTTTCTCATCACTTATAAATAAAGACATACTTGGAAGCAGCTATCCAGTAAAACTGCACAAATATATAAGAATGTTTGAATTGTTGTGCTGTAGGTGGACCCTTGGCCTGGTGCATGATTGGTATGGCCCTCTGGTCGGACCCAGAAAGCGCCTGCCACCAGGAGGTGGAGCACAGGGGGAAACAGAGGCTAGCTGGACCTTCGCCAATAGCAAGCCAGGGTTCCCTCTGGTTGAGCCCTTGGTTACCCGTGCCCCCTGGTCTTAGATGGGCCTTGCAGGGTCTCCTAGAGACGAAGAGTTCCCAGCACGAACAATGGTGCGTGGTCGATGTCCAAGCAAGAATGTCCAGAGGTCACAGGAGGCCAGAAAAAAGTGTCTGAGTGGATAGCAAGGATCAAGGGCAGAACATCAGTCCGGAATGGTCAGCCAAAGCAGGGGTCAGTACCTGTAGTCAGTCCAGGAGTAGTCAAGTCAGGCAGAGGTCAAGTTCCAGGTAGTGGTCAGATGTGGTCAATGAACAGACAGATGTCGGATCCAGGCAGCAGTCAGATGAGGTCAGGAGCAAGCAAAGGTCAGTACCGTGAGATCAGTCCGAAGGGTACTACCAGGAATGGAGATACGAAGGAACAGGAGATGCTGGAACAGGTGACGCTGGAACAGGAGACACTGGAACAGGCAAACTAGAGACACCGGAGTGTACGACCCGATTGCCAAGGCAATTTGCTAGTGGCTGAGCCCTGCTATATATACAGGGCTCAAGTGACGTCAGAATCGGGCACCGCCTGTGAGTTTCCCGCGCTTGGCCCTTTAAAGTCAGGAGAGCTCCGCGCGTGCTAGGGGGCGGGACGACGCCGAGGAGGACGACAAGCCCCGGCGCGAGGAGCGCTGTGAGGTGGAAGGCTCCGATGGGCCTGGGGATGCTCGTGGGCGCCACGGGTGAGCAGTGCTGGGATTGAGAGAGCTTATAGACGGGTGTGCCAGGTGAACAGGCCGGTCGCGGCACCAGCGCGGCCAGGAAGCGCAATACTAATAGCCTAATGTAAGCCGAGCACAAACTCATGTCCCAGACCCTCTAGAAGAAACAAAACAAATAGGCCAGAATGCATTATCAAAAAAGGAGAGAAATAAAGTTTCAAATTTGTCTAGGCACTGTCTAAAAGAAAAAAGGAAAACAAAAATTAAAAATAACTTCAATGTGTTCACCAATAATATGTCTCTTTACTCCTGGGAAGAAAATGACGATTTAACAATAATGAACGTACATTTCTTCAATACATCCAAGAAAATTGAAAATGGAGTACAAAAGTCTTTGACAAAGCATTTCCCAAGGTATCCACTGTTAACCAAAGTCAACTGCAAATCCAAACTAGAGTCACAGTAGCAAGGTCAACAGTAATTCTCCATTGTAAAGGCTAAATAAGCATTCAGAGAATGCAAAAATAACATGGCTGCATTGATCAACTAAAAAATAAGTGGCTTCCCTTGATGAGCCACGTGGAATTTGGCTGGATACTGAAAAGTTATATGCATTTATTCTTTTTTTTTAGTAATGTAAATAAAGTGAAGAGGAAAAAGAGATCATTATGGTTTTTCTAAAGAAGTAGCTGAAAATGTAAGGGAGAAAAGGTTAGCATTCATAAACTACAAGAGATCACTAAAAGAAGAAGACAGGCAACAATATATGGACAAATTAAGAGAAGCTGGGAAAGTAGACAGGAATATGAAAATTTAAACAGAAGAAAAAATAGCAAATATGGTAAATCTTGGGGGGATAAGAATTTTTCTTAGATATGTTAGTGATAGAAGGAAGTGCAAAAGTAAAGGGGAGGAATATGTAAAGGCTGATAAGGAAAAGCAAAATTGCTTAACAAATATTTCTGTTCAGTGTTCACTGTGGAAGGGCCTGGAGCAGGACCACATAAAATAAACACAAATAAGATTGGAAGTGAGGTAAACCTCCATAAAATTTCAGAACAGTGTGTTCGTGAGCAGCTTACAAAACTTAAAGTAGATAAGGCCATGGGCCAGTTGGGATACATCCGATAGGACTAAGGGAACTTAGAGATGTCCTGGCAGCTCTACTGGTTGACCTTGTCAATACTTCTTTAGAGTCTGGAGTAGTATGAAGGACTGGAAACAGGTGAATGTGGTTCCTATTCATAAAGGTGGAAGTAAGGAGGAGGCTGGGAACTACAGACTACTTAGTCTGACCTTTGTGGTGAGCAAACTAATAGAATCACTGCTAAAACAGAGGATAATGCAATTTTTGGAATCCAATGGATTGAAAGATCCGAAGCAGCATGGTTTTACCAGAGGTAAATCTTGTCAGATGAAATCTGATCAATTTCTTTGAGTGGGTGACCAGAGAGTTGAATCAAGGGAGAGCACTATATGAAGTGTGTACTTGGATTTCAGAAAGGCCTTTAATATGGTTCCACACAGAAGACTTATTTATAAATTGATCAGCCTTGGTATGGAACCTAGAGTGACTGACTGGGTTAGTAGGAGGTGACAAAGGATAGTGGTAAATGGAGTTTCTCTGAGGAGGTGGGAGTTACTAGTAGTGTACCTCAGGGATCAGTCCTTGGATTGGTTCTTTTCAACATTTTTGTGAGCAACGTAACAGAAGGATTGTCGGGAAAAGTTTGTCTTTTTGCTGATGATACCAAAAAATTTGTAACAGGATGGCAGCCAGGAAAGTGTAGAAAACATGAGGGATCTAGCAAAGTTTGAGGAAGGTCTAAGATTCAGTACTAAAATATGCACTTAGGAGGCAAAGATCCAAGGGAAAGCTACAATATTGGAGGTGAAATTCTTCTAAGCACAAAGGAATAGCTGTATCTGGGGGTGAATTATCTGAGGATCATAAGTTGGCCAGACAGGTGGATAAAGTGACAGTAAAAACTAGAAAGATGTTTGGCTGCATAGGAAAAAGAATGGTCAGCAACAAAATTTGAGGTGATATTGCTCCTGGATAGGACCTGGTGACACCTCATTTGGAATGCTGTGTACAATTCAGGAGATCTCACCTGGAAATGATATAAACAGGATGGAGTTGGCCTAGAGGGTAGCTACTAAAATGGTCAGTGGTTTTTATTCTAAAGCATATGGGGATAGACCTAATGATCTAAACGTATGTAGCCTAGAAGAAAGGCGAGATAGGGGAGATAGGATAGAGACATTCCATGCAAAGGAGGTAAGCCTTTTCCAATGCAAAGGAGACTATAGAAAGAGCGGTAATAAGATGAAGCTGAAAGGTGGGAGACTTAGAAGCACTCTTCAGACATATTTCTTTACAGATAAGGTGGTGAATATATGGAACAGCCTCCCAGTGGAAGTGGTGGAGACAAAAACTCCATCTGACTTCAAGAAAGCATGGGATAAAAATAGGGGATGTCTAAAGGAATGATGGGGATTATAATGCTAAATTAATTGGACGGATTGGTAGATTGGATAGGCCATACAGTCTTTTTCTGCCGTCATGTTTCTATGTTTCTCTGCCAAAGCAGCAGAGTAATCTTAAATTAAAATTTTGTGTCCTTCATATGTAATCCCGCAGGCTGTCTAAAGGCATGAAGAATCTCAACCTTATGAGCAAAATTTAGCTTTATTATCATCACTGTCATGGTTTCGCCTGCTGTGTAGCCTCACTGTGCCTTTATTTTATCTGCTATGATGCTTCCCCACCAGCAGAGGCCTCCAGTGCACTCACAGTTCTGCCAGTCACATCCTCACTGGTCACATCACACCTCAGCCCTATTTAATCCAGACTGCTCAATATCTCGGTGCCTCTTCATCAAGTCCCCTTGGCTCCCTCACCTGGCCAACTTGTCCATGCTATCCTGTCTTGTCTTGCAGCCTACCCAAACCTCCTGTCTTACCTTGTGGCCTCTCTTGGCCTTTTGCATGCCTTATGGCTTCTCTTGACCTCTTCCCTTGTCACTGGGGTCACAACTTAGGCCGTGGCCCAATGCCAGGTCCTAGGCCAAGACCCAAGAATAGGCCATGGCCCAGGAAATTTCCAGACGACCCACCCCAAAATTACCAAATCAAACGCTGCTTCCTGGTCTGGTCCCAGACCCAATGCAGGGCCCGGCCCGGAGGCCAGGTCTCAATGACTGGGCCTTGGCCTAGGCCAGGGCTCGGGACCAGGCCTGATGCCACAGCCTGGCCTAGAAACTGGGTCCTGATGCCTTGGCCTCAACCCAGACCCAGATTTGATGCTAGGATCTAGCCAGGAGGCCAGATTCTGATGCCAAGGTCTCTGCTAAGGCCAGGGCCCGGCCCCAGGCCTGACGCTATGGCCTCGGCCATAAACTAAAGAAATGAAATAAACATTACACAAAATAAAATTCATGGGGAAGAAGTCTCCCAAAAAGTAAATGATAAACTAAATGCACCTTCTCACCCCTACTAACCATTCCCTGCATTCAGTCTGTGTCTGTATTCATCCCCAGCCCATACTCTGTCCAGCTTCCAGCCGGTACCTGTATTCAGCATCCAGCCGGTACCTGTGTCCAGTGTTCAGATTACAGCCTGTACATGAATCTAGCTCACAGCTTGCATCATGATGTGCAGCTGGAGTCAAGGCCTACCAGCACCCAGAAACCAAGGGCTCATCCTGCGTGGGAGGGGGTTGGAAAAGCAGAAGACAAGCTCCAGTCCTGCCCTGCATCCCTGTATTGCCTCTGTGGGGGTGCTCCCAGACTCCAGTCTGCCAGTTCATGACAACCATACCTGGATGATTAGAGTCAACAGACCTCACGCCTAATCTGTGAGCTCTTTTAAGCTTCAGTAGCCCATGTTTATTAGAAAAAGCAAATTGCTTTGAGAGCTAATTTTCCAAACTCTCTCTCAGATTATTTTACACAATGGACTCAGGAAAGCCCGCAAACCTGAGATTATTGTGACTGGATCAATTCTCCAAATTTCTGAAGCTGTGCAATCTCTAACTGCAGCTTAATTACATGCTTTTGTTACGCTTGCCGCCAGCAGCAGCCCCACGGTGCGGTCCTCTCACCTCTCTGCACAAGCTTCAGGCTCCAGCTCCTCGTTGCTGGCGGCAGTGGGCAGCCAGTCTCGACCTCTGACTCACACCAGCACCTCCGTCCCTCTCTGCTTCCCGGGACCTCCAGCTAGGATGCCTCCACTCCTCGGGCCTCTCCGCAGGCCTCGCGGTGAGACGCCGCTGGCAGTGCTGCACCCCTCCCTAGGCGCGCGCATCAGTGAATGTTTTAAAGGGCCCGCAGCGGGAATCTGACCGCAGACCCGGATGCTGACGTCAGATCCTTCAACACATAAATATTCAGGCCGTGCTCCTCAGTGTCGCCTTTGCAACAGGTCTCCTTGGTCTCCTGTTCCTGGTTTCTGAGTGCTTGTTGCTGCAGTACTTGTTTGTTTGTGTTCCTGATTCTCCAAGTTCCCGGTTCCTGGTTCCTGTTCCTGTTCCGCTGTTGATCTCATCTTGTGTTTGATTGACTTCCTGGATTTGACCAGTGTTTTACCTGATTTCACCTACCTGCCTTCTCCAAGCCTGACCACTGCTTCGCCTGACTTCACCTACCTGCCTTCTCCAAGCCTGACCACTGCTTCGCCTGACTTCACCTACCTGCCTTCTCCATGCCTGACCTCTGTTATGCCTGACCATGCCTGCCCTCTCCATGCCTTGACCATTGCTACGTCTGACCACACCTGCCTTCTCCGAGCCTTGACCATTGTTACATCTGACCATGCCTGCCTTCTCCATGCCTTGACCATTGCTACGTCTGACAACACCTGCCTTCTCCGTGCCCTAACCATTGCTACGTCTGACCACGCTTGTTTTCTCCGTGCCTTGAACTTTGCTATGTATGACTTCGCTTTAGACCCTCTTGAGTCTATAGTTTCACGTTGCATGCTATACCTTCCAAGTGCCGCCTGCTTCTACTCAAGTCTGACAGTGACGCCTCTGTCCCTATCCTCTGGACACGGACTATTAAGGCTTCAGCCTTCTTTTGCTCAGGCACCTTCAGTATCCTCCTGTTCCCTGGTGCTTGGGTTTCCGTTCCGCATCCTATCCAGGATAGGATTACGCCACCTGCTGGCTGTTGTCTCTGGGCTGAACCAGCTACTACTGATACCCAACCTCGAGGCCCACCTAAGTCCTGCTGGCCCCGGCATCCGAAGGCTCAACCCTAGGGGAATGTGGGCTGGTATAGGTGAAGCTCCAGTGGCCTCCAGCTTCAGCCCACTCTGCCTGCTGATGGTGGGGACCCTTAGGCCTTCGCCTACGGGTTGCGTCAACCCTTCCTCAGCGCAAGGATCCACCTCCTACGCAACAGCTATTCTGTCTTGGCGATTCTGTTCTCTGCTTTTTGCAGTTGTTTAGTAATTTCAGTGAGCTGTATAGACATTACCTCAAATTTTTGCTAAATTATAATAAATTTGCCTTCCAAGGCGATCCCTATGCTCCAGCGACCTCACTGATTTGAGAGTCACTCATTGCAAAACTAAGCCTGTCATCTTCCATGTCAGCAATTTTTCCCTCCACTGCGTTGCATTTGTCCTTTTCTTTTCTCATTGTGTTACTACCCTTAACAGAAAGCATGGGAGTAACCTGCACAGAGTGGTAGTTACTACTCTTAAGAGAAAGCTTGGGTAACCTGCATGGAGTGACAGTTACAACTTAAGCAGCTTGCTGTGCAGAATGGATGGACCATTTGGTCTTTATCTGCTGTCATTACTATGTCATTATGTATGGACATCTCAACATGCAAAAAATATCAGGAAGGGAAAAAATGAGTGCCCAGCCTCTTACACAGTACAAGAAATAAAAAAGAAAGGTATGTCACAAAAAATATCTTTCAATTTTGATGCTAGAAAGGGGAGGCCCCAGGAGTGACCAAGATGTAAGTCTTAGCCCTCACAGTGTATCACATGACCCTCAGAACTACTGAAATATTATATGTGTCCATCTCTTGAATAAGGATATGATTGGCCATCACTCACAAAGTAATGAGAAGGTACAATCCTACTTCAAGCTGATTCCCTGTATACTAATCTCTTCAAAAAGTGACTCACCACCATAACCAGTCTATCATACTCAAATGTGCATGAAAAAAATATTTATACAAAAGATTCTGCTAAAATAAGTGGCAACACGAGGGAGGGCAATTTTCAAAGGAACGTTTACAATAAAATAGTGTTTCATTCATAGAAATGGCATTTTACAAAATTGCCTGCCCAATAAGCACATAAACTTTCATGCATATGTCATGTTCGCACATAAGTTTACCCAGATTGAGTGGAGACATTCCTAGGGGTGCAGTTGGGAATTTATGTGCCTACTTTTGCGTTTTTGAAAGTGTATACATAAAATTTCATGAAAAAGTTCCATGCACAATTTAGTGGTGCACAGGTAGTTTCAGTGGAATACCTTTCAAAAGTTGGTGTAAGCACATGCTTTCCCTTTCAAAACTAGTGTAACTTACGTGCATATTTGCTGTATAATTTATGATGGCTGTTAAAAATCCGGGGGAAATTTTGTGTCTTAACCTGACATCATCCCTTGGACACACTAATGAAAGTAAAAGTCAAAGCCTTTAGTTAGTGTTGCTGTGATAACGAGGTGGAACTGAACCAGTTGCCAGAAATGCTGCTGTTCACCAGGATTTTCAGCAAGAGATAAATCTATAGTTTTCAGACAGCATAGAGATGTTGTTGTGGTCATGTGCCATCACAAAAACTGATGGGTTTTTACCTTGTACAGACTGCAGCAGGTTTAGGCAGGTCCTGTAAGATTGATATCAACACTGCTAGTAACTCGAACAGGATTTATCTTTGTTAGTAAGACACATTTAGTAATGAGCCCCTGAGGGGCTTCCTTTTGCTACACATGCTGTAAGTGAATTCCAGTCAAAATGCATGTTCTTTGTATTTTTTTTAGTGGAATACTGGAATGTTTCTTGCCTTCCTTTCTACATGAAAATTTCAGCTCTTTCCTTTTATTAAATGACATGGGTGGTTTTCCATGACCCACCTTATTCCGCTGCTCTCTTGCCACTGATTCCCCATATTCAAAGTGGGTCATGAATGGAAATAAAAGCCACAGTTTTATTGGAAATTTATAATAACACTTCATAACCAAGTATAGTACCTACCTAGGTTGTCAGACTGCACACCATGGGTTAGCTGGGCAGTTTGTATTTACCCCGCCTGCAGTCTGCCATAGTGTTAGCTAGGCCATGTTCCTGAAAGTCCCTGAGTATCCATTGTGCATCCAAGCTAGGATGTGCTTGTACTCAACTCATGATATGTGGCTTCTTGAAGCATCTCAGGTGCTAAGCCAAACTAGCCAGCTGATGGCCTACTTACGGCATTTTGACCATGATTCTGTGTGACCAGAATTTGTCTCTGCACCTTGCAGAATAGAGACTGTTCACTGAGGGAAAGGTGTTGTGCATGGCAGTTTTTGATATCCTCTCTACCTCTTTGCTTGGATACATAAATAGTAACATAATATAGTAATGACAGCAGAAAAAGACCAAATGGTTCATCCAGTCTTTTCAGCAAGTTTCTTATGGTAATAACTGCTGCTCCATGCAGGCTGCCTCCAAGCCTTATGTTAAGGATATAACAATCAAAATCAAGCAAATGACAAACCCATAAGAAAATTATGCTAGCAACATTTTTACAGAGTGAGCAGCCTTCTTGATAACTCAGACAATGCTGCTAGAGCGTGCTTTATTTGTGGAGTCCTGCGCTTCTTCCATAATGTCTGTGTATCTTTACCCTGGACCATTTGTCTCTGTATCATTACTCTGGACCATAAGTCAGGGCACAACATTGGCTGTCATCTTAATTCAATTCCCCTTTTTTCCCCCCCTGCCATTAAAGTGGAGAGTGATGTTGCAGTTGTGTCAAAATCATGAAAATTAATTGGTTTCTGTTAGGGGTAGTAGCTGACGTTCCATGCAGGTTACTCCCATGCATCCTTTTTTTTCATTTCCACCTCTAGCCTTTAGGGATCCACAGTGTTTATTCGATGCCTTTTTGAATTTGTTTACTGTTTTCGTCTTCATCACCTCTTCTGGAAGGGCATTTCAGGTGCCCACCATCTTCTCCGTGAAGAAATATTGACTGATGCTGGCTCTGAGTCATCCCCCCCGATGTTACACTTCATGAAGCCTAATTTTACTCTTTGCTTTCCTGGCTATTTTTCCTTCAATGCTGCCGAAAAGAAAAGAAAGGTGAGGGTTTTTTTCCTCTATACCTTCTACCTTGGACAATCAGAAATTGATTAACTCCTTTATGTCCTCTGTAGCTACTTTTTCTGGGGGAAGCATCAAGGGAGCATCGCGTTCGCTAGGGGAAGAGGCTTCCCTCAGCCCCCTTGATGTGTATCCACCACCCACTGAAAGAGAGGGGCTGAACAGTCATTCCCATCACTGCTAGATGATCTCACAGCTGCAACAGGGGTAGAGGGAGGTTCGCGTGAGCACTCTGTTGGAGCACAAAGGACCAACTGTATTGCTGGAGGTGAAGAGTGTGGAGATCGCAGTCCTACCATTTTCTTCTGCTGGTCTGCCATCTGCAAGTGGCATTGATGTGGGGATCTCTCCAATGCCATTTCTCCAATTAAGCCAGTTATCTTCTCTGTGTGAGATACAACTATTCCAGTCAAGCTGGCTGTTGTTACCTTGTAGGCATTATGGATGCTGACGGGCCAGCCTTCTCATCTCTATGGAGGAATGCACTGCCAAGGCTGACTCTTTGTCTATACATTTAGAGCCTGCTGTTAAAAGACATGAGGAACAGATTATGGGAAAACATAGTAAAATTCAGTCTTTGGAGTCTGACAGTAAATATATCCATTCCTTTGATGCTTCGGTTTTAAAGACAGGCTTTTTCTCTCTCGCAGAATTTAAGTGATTGAAAATTGGAAAAGATGTTTCAATTTAAGGTTGATTAATTTTCCAAAAACAATGGAGGAACTTCCCTTTATTACTTTGAGAAAGTACTTTTTTGAAGTTTTGTCTATTCATGAACATCAAGTTCCTTCTATCAATAAAGCTTTTTTTCTGCCTACTTCAACTTCCTAAATACTGCCTAGGCCTGATCAGTCTCCAGTTAATATATGTACTCTCAACCTGACAGCCTTTTTGAAAAACTTTGACCTGAAATGATTGAACATTATTCTTGACTTGCTTTATTTGATACTTAGCAAGATATAGGGAAAATTATGACGTTCTATTTTCGTAATATAAGTACATTCTTTGTTCCACAGTTAGGTAGTTAGAATTTTTCCCTATTTCATGTTCTACACAAGACAGGAGATGTAGTTTTCTTCCTTGAGGCAAGAAATATTGGTAATTGGAGCATCCTTTACTTTACGTTATCCTTGCAAGTGCATTGTTAAATTTCAGAATGATTGTTACAAATATTTTGTTCCTAAACAATTAAAGGCCTTTTTGCATGCCAAGAAGCTGCTGGTTAACACTCTGCCTACTTAAAAGACACTGTTAATATAATTGGTAGCTTCCTATGTTAAGCCTTTTTTCCTACTGTTTTCTTTTTTGTAATTTCTCTCTTTGAATTTCACCCCTCATATTGACTTTTTTCTTTTGTAGCAAGGTAAGGTGCTGCTTAAATGAGAGCATATTTCTTAATGTCTTATGTTTCATTGTTTTAATTTCTTGTGAGACCTTGATGTTTCTAGTGTACAAGTAACTTTTTCTTGTATGAATGAAAATTTATAAATAAAAAGTTTAAAAAAAACCTTTCAAGTATCTGAAGTTTTGTATCATATCTCCCCTGCACCTCCTCTCTTCCAGAGTATACATATTTAGATCCTTCAGCCTTTCCTCATAATTCTTCCAATACAGACTCCACACCATTTTGGTTGCCCTTCTCTGAACTGCCTCTAACCTTTCTCTATCCTTTTTGAGATGGTCTCCAGAATTGAACACAGTTCTCCAGGTGAGGCCTTACCAAGGACTTGTACAAGAGCATTATTACCTCCCTTTTCTTACTGGTTATTCCTCTCTTTGCAGCTCAGCATTCTTCTGGCTTTAGCTATCATACACCTTGTCACATTACTTTGCTGCCTTCAGATCACCAAACACTATTACCCCAAGATCCCTCTCCCAGTCTGTGCATATTAGTCTTTCACCCCCCATCACATATAGCTTTTTTGGATACTGCATTCCAGATGCCTGATTCTGCACTTCTTGGCATTGAATCCCAGCTGCCAAGTCTTCAACCAATCTTCAGGCTTTGTTAAATCACTTTTATTTAGTTATTTATTTAAAAATACTTTTATTCTACAACTTCCAAATTTGAAATTTGTCCAGGGCGGATTAAACAAGTACATTGATAATACATAAGTATCGACAAATATATGACAAATATCCATTACATTACATAAACATTACATAAAATTAATACATCTCATAAATACTATGTGCATCTTGAAAAAGATTTGTTTTTATTCCCTTTCAGATCCTGCATTCCTCTCAATTCAATTGGCAAATTATTCCACTGTGCTGAAGTGACAAATGAAAATTCTCTGGATCAAGTTCGAGATAATTTATCCTCTTTTTCTGATAGCATGTTCAAAAAACCCAAGGACTATGAACACAAAGTTCTACTTGGTGTAGAATATGACAGCATTTTCTTCAAGTCACTGTCAAACCCTGTATACAGCAACTAATGTACCATAATCATCAGACAAAATCTTGCCTGAAATTTTAATGGTAACCCAGTATAGTTGCTGGAACATGGATAATACATGCTCAAGTTTAGGAAAACCCAAACAAATCTGCACTGCAGAATTCTGCAGTAACTGCAATGTTCTCAGCAAGTTGTCTGGCAGACCCACCAACAATGTTGAACAATAGTCGAGATGATTCAAGACCAACGACTGAAGTTGAGTCCTAAATGTTCTCTTGGGCAAAAAAGGGCATACTGGTTTCAATAGTTTTAATTTATAAAATGCAGCACACGATATACAGCTATCATGTGGCTTCATTGACAAAGTCTAAGACTGCAAATTTCAGACAAAATTTAGATCTGGTTGCCCTCAATTATTAAACTAGAGTTGACCTATGTAACAGGTTGTTTGCCTGTCCATAAGACTTTTGTTTTCTCACTGTTCAGTAATAAACCATTTGATTCCAACCATTTTTTGATAAGTGAGACACATCTATTAAAAGACAGTAATGGGATTTCCCCTGGGACTTCACTAGGTAAACCTATACATCGTCTGTGTATATAAAAAACACACATTCAGTTTTTCCAATTCAAACCCTAATGGTGCCATATAAATGTTGAAAAGTAGAGAGGATATGGGATCCAAGATGGCGGCACGCTAAGAGTTGGAGCTGAGTGGCGTTCTGCTTTTTCCTTTGAAAAGTTGCCAAATTTTTGGGGATGCCACCCAAAATAAAGGGGAAGGTCAGGGTTTATCCCACAACACCCCCTCCGATATTGAATTTGCAGCAGGAGATTACAAAGTTCCTTACCTCTTCAACCATCGAACCAGGAGTCAAGGAGCCCTTGGAGCCGGGGACAGTGAGAGAGTCTCCCGCTCCAGAGGAGATTACCCTGAGTCCAGAGCAGAGAGCAGCTCCGACGCAAGGGACAGGGTTGGTGTTTCAACCCGACGCGCTGGATGTGGGGACCTCTTCCGGGTTACAGACAGAGACGTCAACGCTGACCGCAGCCTTTCAGGCAACAACGAGTGTGGTCGTCCTGGATCAAGTGAGACCCAGCGTGGGAATACCAGAAATCGGACAGGGAGAAGGGGCACTTGGGGTAAGTCCAGCGAGTACAAGCCTGCCTATATCACAAGAGACTACCCCAGTGTTTAAGCCCCTGAAAATCTCAAACCGCCCTGAAAATGTGACTATGGCTGCGCTCTGGGACTTGATGGTGGGAGTAGCGTCAGTGGTAAATCATTTAAGTGAGAATATTGAGATATTGGCCTCTCAAAGCTCCCAAAATTCAACTGAATTTCAAAAGAAACTTGATCAAGTTTCAAGGAAGATTGTGACACTGGAGGAGAAGGAACAAGAAAACTTAAAATTCAAAGCTGCAGTGGTTAAAGACAACCAATTCATTGCTAGAAGAGTGGAAACTTTAGAAAATATGTCTAGACAATTAAACATCTTAAATTTTCCTCGCGTACTGGGTGAAAACCCTTATATTTCTTTAAAAAGATTTTTCATAGAGGTCCTTTGTTTTGATGAAGGAAATTTACCTGTTGTTAACAAATGTTATTTTCTGCCTAAAACAATTTCAACATCCAATAGAGTTAATATTCAAGAAAATTTAACTCAAATATTAGAAGACTCGGTTATAGAAGTGATAGAGCTACATTATTGGTTTCTTTCATATCGATTATGGATGTTCAGTCTATCATGAAAAATTATTTCAATAAGTTTCCTATTGTTTTCCTTAATGAAAATGTTAAAGTTTTTCCTGACTTGTCTCCGATCACCCAGGAGAGACGCAGGGAGTTTTTAGCCCTACGTCAACAGGTTATCGTATTGGATTATACCTTTAAATTAAAATTCCCTTGCAAGTGTTTTCTAAAGAAAGGAGCTGAAGTCAATATATTCTTCACTCCTCAGCAACTGAAAAGTTTCCTTATATAGAAAACTCCTATTACATCTTCACCCATAAATACGTAAAGTATATGGTTGTTCAGTGCTTGCCTTTTTTCTTAAACTTTGTTTCCTTAAAATAACTCTCAAATTTTCTTTCTTTCGGATCTTAAAGTTTAGCTATGGCTAATTTATATTGATTGATAGTTTAAGAAGGATGGATGTATCTGATTTTGTTTCTTACCTGAAATGTATACACATGTTATTTCTTTATTCCATCCTATCTGAGTTTCTGTATTTGAAAAATTTGAAGGTTTTGTAAACTAAAAATTGATAAATAAAGAATTAAAAAAAAAAAAAAGTAGAGAGGATAGAGATGATCCTTGTGTTACCCCAAATTCTATTTGTCATTAGCTAGAGTGGTCCAATCCATTTGTACCTTAAACTGTTTGGAATTCAAATATGAGCGAAACCAATTTAGCACTTTTCTGACATACCAAGATGTTACAGGTGAGAAACCAAAATGTTGTGTCTTACTAAGTCAAAGGTTGAAGATACATCAAACTATACTCCCAGTCTTATTTCTCTCCATACTACTTAGTAATAAATCCATCATAGATAGCAGTAATCATTCTGTGTTGTTCCCTTTTCTAAAACTATACTGTTTGTCATGTGAACTTATATCCTCCTCAAGCTGACTAAGGACACACTTTTCTAGAATTTTAGCTAGTATAGGAAGAGTTGACACTGGCCTATAGTTAGAAGGATCTGTTAATGATTTATTCTTATCCTTCACTATTGGTCTCACCATTGCTTTTTTTAAATTGCATTGGGATAGTACCTACTGTCAGAGACTTATTCACCAGTTGATATATTATAGTTAATGACAGTTGAGGAGTTGCCTTGATGAAAGCAAATGGACATGGATCTAAAGGAGATGAAGTAACTTTTAACTTTTAAATAGCTTCTCTAATCTCAGTTTGTGAAACTTGTTCAAATTCATTCCATTTATCTTTTCTTGCTTCTAAGCTTATGTAAATGGGAGCATCAGGAATTACTCCCAACAGCTTTTGCACTTTGATAATTTTACTCTCAAAGCCATCAGCAAATGTATCGCAATCAAGTAAATTATCTTCCAAAGCAACAGGTTGCATTGTCAATGTCAATTGAGAACAACTCTTGTGGTTTGTTAGGAGCTGCCTCTATTTTGTGTACAAAGTACTTCTGCTTTGCTCTCCAATATTCTGACCTATAACCCTGCAATAGATTCTTGTACAGTTGCCTATGGGCTTCAATTCTACTTTTATGCCAACAACCTTTCTGCCTTATGAAGTTGTAGTGGGTAGGCAGACACATAATAACCACAGTGGGTGGTTATTATGACACAGAATGCACAACACACTTATTTATAAGTAAAAAGTTTTACTTATAATTCTGAGAATAAGCAATAAAAGCATTCAAGATTAGATTTTGCATTAAGATTATGTACAAAGATACTTTCCCTCACAGTTTCCAGTGTGAATCTTATATATCTTGGAAAATCAGAAACACAGTGCTGAAGATCAGAAATAGGTTATTGGTCACTGGAATGTCTGACAAGCTTTTCCTCTCAGCTGTTCTTTCTCTGATCTAACCTGTCTGTCTGACTTTGGACTTTTTATATTCATTTTTCTGACCTATATTCCAGTTTCTTCTGTAGGTTACTCCTTCATGTTCTTGCCATCGGTTAAGACTTCAACTATCTGTGCTAACCACATCAGTGGTTAGCTTGCCAATGTCCTGTTTTCTCTAACATCTGCACAGTTAGCCTCACGATTAACTCCTCAATAATATTCAAACATTCAAAACATTCAAACATTCAAAAACATTCAAAAATCTGATTTCATGATTTGTTTCTTGTTACCAGGCAAGCTAAGAAAAATGGCATATTTATTCTCTGAACTTATAGACTTTTTGTCAAGTAATTACATTAACTACATTCATGATTATCTTTGTTCCACTAATTTCTATCATTCTACAGTTCTTCACATTAAGTAATAACTCCTTAATAATTTTGCACAGAAGCTGACAATGATACTTCATCATCTCAGGGTTAAATCAGTTTGCACATCTCCTCTTTTCTCTGACCCATACTTCTTGAGCTGGGGATAAAGAGTAATATATTTTGGTCAACTCACTAGACTAGTTAGTAGCTAGTTTGTCACTGGGCATTAACTCCCAAATAAACTCACAATTTGTTTTTGTCCATTCATCTCTAAAATGGTCTAACTACATGATTGGCAATCTCAAAGACTGTTGCTGTTTCCCTGACTCTTATTCTGTGTGATAGAAAGCTGGAAGCAATCTGACCAGTCAACTTCCTCAATTGCTTCAAGCCTCACACAACTTATCCACTGTATGTTACCAATTAATATATCCAATGTATGCCCTGCTGCATGTGTAGGCTGAGCAATCAATTATATCAGTTCAGTATTTCCTAGTGTTGTCAATATTTGCTGTGTTGCAGGTACCAGTGGAATAACAAAATTAATATTTAAATCTCTTACTATTAGTTTTCATTCTTTCTACTCCTTCAGGCGTGTCCACTCTGTTGCAGATCTTAGTATTGTCCACAAATAGAAAACTTTACCTTCTATCCCTTCCACAATGTTGCTCACAAAGATATTGAACAGAACCGGTTCCAAAACCGATCCTTGTGGCACTCCACTTAACATCATTCTCTCTTCAGAGTAGGTTTCATTTACCATTACATGCTCTCTCCTTTCAGTTAACCAATTTGTAATCCACTACACTACCTTGGCACAAAGCTTCTAATTTTATTCATGACCCAGCATGGTAATTTCTTATGTTCTTATGCGGGGTCGTATCAAAAGCTTTGCTGAAATCCAAGTAAATCACATAGAACATTCTTCCTTGATTCAGTTGTCTAGTCATCCAATCAAAAAAAAATAATCAGATTTTTCTGAAATAACTTTTCCCTGGTGAATCCATGTTGCCTCAGGTCCAGCAATCCACCAGTTTGTAGATAGTTCACTATCCTTTCCTTCAGCAGAATTGCCAATAATTTTTTCACCACTGAGGTGAGGCTAACCAGCCTGTAATTTCCAGTCTCTTCTCTGCTACCACTCTTATGAAGCAGAACCACCACCACTCTTCTCGAATCACATGGCACCACTCCCATTTCAAGAGATCTATTAAACAAGTCTTTCAGCAGACCCACCAGAACATCTCTGAGCTTCCTTAGTATCCTGGAATGTACCTCATCTGGCCCCATGGCCTTGTCAACTTTCAGTTTTCCTAACTCTTCCCATAATTCTCTTCTGTAAATGGAGTTTTGTCAGATGTGAAGAGAGAGCCTCAATGTTTAGGCCAGACACAGCTAGCATTTGGGATGGCATGGGAGCCCAACTTGGGTATGATCTGCTGTTCAAGTTTATTTCCTGATGAGGTGGGGGCTTATATAGATGAGGGTATGCTTCTGCTGCTGCAGTATTCCAAGGTCTTTGGAAACTAACTAATGGTTAGCAGAGACCTAGAGACCAACTGGTGTCTTATTCTTGATGGGGCTGCGGTGTCTGAGGAGTACCTAAGGGGTATGTGTGAGAGGTCCATATCTAGCCCCGAGTGATCGGAGATTAGCTATAGGAAATTTTACTGCCCAATGCTGGGTCAGGTCAAATGAGAGTATGGGTCCCAAGTTTGGTAATGGCTGGAAGAGTTCAGGAAAGTCTGCTGCCTATGACTGGATTTGGGATGGGTGAACATAAAGGCTGGATTTGGGGCTACCAGGGTTAAAATATATTTGCTGCTTGGCTGGCCCTCCCTTCTCCTTCCTATGCTTACCTACAGATGGCTAGACTGAAATTATTGGAGTGGCCAAAAATTAATTTTTACTTTCAGTTTCTCCTGCTGTCTGACCTGGATATGTTCCCAGAATATCAGACCCAATGATGGTAACTAGGTGACCAGCATATACCTCATGCATTGGCATCATAGGACTTCTAGTTGCATTATGTTGCTGACATATGTTGGAACATGCAGTGGTACAGGAATGGATGGGCTAGAAGAGGTGCATGGCCTGGATTATTTTGATAATTTTTTATAAAATGATCAAATTTGAATTAATGACTGGAAGGGGGACAGTAAGCAAATCTACGGCTCTCGTGCTAAACTTACAAAAGGGAAACTTTGATAAAGTGAGAAAAATTGTTAGAAAAAAACTGAAAGGAGCAGCTACAAAGGTAAAAAATGTGCAAGAGGCATGGTCATTGTTAAAAAATACCATCCTAGAAGCACAGTCCAGATGTATTCCACACATTAAGAAAGGTGGAAAGAAGGCAAAATGATTACCTGCTTGGTTAAAAGGGGAGGTGAAAGAAGTTATTTTAGCCAAAAGATCTTCATTCAAAAATTGGAAGAAGAAAATAGGATAATGCATAAGCGTTGGCAAGTTAAATGTAAGACATTGATAAGACAGGCTAAGAGAGAATTTGAAAAGAAGTTGGCCATAGAGGCAAAAACTCACAGTAAAAATTTTTTAAAATATATCCAAAGCAGAAAGCCTGTGAGGGAGTGGGTTGGACTGTTAGATGATCAAGGGGTTAAAGGGACACTTAGAAAAGATAAGGCCATCGTGGAAAGATTAAATGATTTCTTTGCTTTGGTATTAACTAAAGAGTATGTTGGGGAGATACCTGTTTCAGAGAAGGTTTTCATGGGTAATGATTCAGATGGACTGAACCAAATCACAGTTAACCTAGAAGATGTGGTAGGCTTGATTGATAAACTGAAGAGTAGTAAATTACCTGGACCGGATGGTATATACCCCAGGGTTCTGAAGGAACTCAAAAATGAAAATTTCCGACCTATTAGTAAAAATTTGTAATCTATCATTAAAATCATCCATTGTACCTGAAGACTGGAGGATAGTTAATGTAACCCCAATATTTAAAAAGGGCTCCATTGGCGATCCGGGAAACTACAGACCGGTTAGCCTGACTTCAGTACCAGGAAAAATAGTGGAAAGTGTTCTAAGCATCAACATCACAGAACATATAGAAAGACATGGTTTAATGGAACAAAGTCAGCATGGTTTTACCCAAGGCAAGTCTTGCCTCACAAATGATGGCCAGCTGACCTGATCTCTCTGCAGCTTTACAAAGGTCCCTGCTGTTGGGCCTCATGGTACAGGGTTTGTTGCAACAGGTGCTATATCAGCTTCTGTTGCTACTGCATATGTTTGATGATTCACTTGATGAATTCCTCTGATGCCTTTGTGTTCCTCTTTCCCCAGGCAGGGAAAATTAGAAATCAGATGCTCTCTTCTCTTGGTATTTACCTCTTCTGCTTCTGCAGGAATTTTTTTTCCCTTTCTTATTCCCTGGATATACCCAGTTCTTAAGGTGCCTTTGTGTCCTCACAGAACACCATAGTTTTTTCACATGCCTCATACAAACAAAATTAATTTCTCACCTTTTATTCCCCCAAAACAACACCTAGCCTGTCCGGCTCTAACTAATTTAAAACTTTACTCTGTGCCTAGGCAAGGCTAAGCCCTTTAGCCTGAAGAATATGGCTATTGGGTGCTGCCACTGCAAACAGGCCCAAAAGCCTAAAAGCAATAGTCTTTGATGGGGTAGACAAACATCCCATTGCTAACACTATATGTGATTGTGTTTGGACTTTAGTGTTCAGGAGGAACTAGACATCAGGAAACAGACTGGACTCTGGCTTCCAGCAAAGCAACTTATACTATATACAAACCAAAAATATACAGAGCCAGTTTATCTCAGCAGCATCTACAAATATTTATGTGTAATTATACATATGCAGTCTTAGCATACTCCCTGGAGCTTCCACCTCCCAGTCTGGGGCTAATGTGCCTTCCTGGGCTTGGGTTGTTATTTCTCTCCCCAGGGAACTTCTCTCTGACCTGGTTTCTGACCTTGGATATCTCTTATGGTGGATTGGGCTAGATAACTGGACCTGATTCTTCATGGTGTTCTGGTAGTCTGGCCAATACACTTTTTCACATCACTATAATTGAAATGTATTCCAGTAACTGTGATTATTTAGTTTATATGTTATACAATGACTAATCTTTTTTACATTTTTATTTACCATATGTCTTGTGCAACATTGTCTTGTTACTACTGTGCCAGAAATCTCCAAACTACTACTTCTCTGTCTGTATGATGTATGATGAACTGTGAGTGACCCCTCTTCTAGTATATACTATAAAGGTGGGGAGTCAAACACAGCCCTGGGGCATAAGCCCAAATAAGCTCAGGTGTGGATTTGATTGGGGGGGGGAAGCAAGGTGAATCTGGGGAATCTAGTCACACTAAATCTAGCCAATCAAATTTTGACTGGCTAGATTTAGACAAATTTTCAGTTTAGATTCAGCTGAAAATTTGCCCAATGATACCCAGCTGTTTGAAAATAGATCTCAAAATTAATAATCTGTGTATACAGGCACATCTTCATGATATTATTGGGAATGATCTGTTCAATATTTTATGAATTGTTTATGGATATGTACATTATGAATGTTTATTTTGTAAATCTGCCATGTACACTGGATATGGAAGTGGTGGAAAATAAAACTCTTTAAATAAATAAATAAATAAATAAATAAATAAATAGATACTTGCTATGTTCCTAAACCACCTTTTTTATCTTAGACGATTTGGAAAATACAAGCATCATATTTCTATACCTAAGCCTACAAAGTGGACTCAGTATTATATAGTGATCAGACAAAAAAACCCCTCTAATTCATGACATACTCACTGATGACAAACCCAACATTCTCGCCATCACAGAATCTTGGCTAAAGGATTCCGACACCACCCTTATCAATCAACTACCCTTACAAACATATGATTTATTTTCTATTCCCCGACCTAAAAAAAAAGGAGGCGGCCTACTACTAGCTGCCAAAAAGGCCTTTAAAATCGCACACAAACCCATTACCCCACCACACAAACTGGAAATCAGCCTTTTCACTGCCTCCAATCTTCAACTTTGCCTTGTCTATGCCCCACCCGGCCTTCTTGAAAAGAACCCTTCCATCCTAATTGAATACATTACAAAGCATATAAACATTTACCTCCCAGCAATCATCCTTGGAGACTTCAACATCCATGTTGATGCAGCAATGCTCTCATCCTCCTGTGAAGCTATTCTTTCTGCATTAGATGCCCTAGGCTTCAAACAACTTGTCTCTACCCCCACACACAAAGCAGGTCATACCCTGGACCTTATATTCACCAATTCCCTAATCACCGCCAACTCCCCCAGTTGCACCCCCATCCCTTGGTCAGATCACTTTCGCATAGACATCTCCTGCTCCATAAGCAAATCACTTACACCCTCACCACACAAAAAATCCTTGCAATTCAGATGAAGTTGCAAGCAAGAGGACCTAGTAGCAGCCCTTACACAAGAATTTGATAAACTCGACCTTACAGATGCAAACACTGCCCTCAACTCTTGGAATTTTCTCACCAATACTATTGCTGACGAACTCTGCCCCATACAATCACTCTTGATAGACCCAGTCAGAAATAAAAAGCAATCTTAGTATACTAGGGAGCTAAAAGACATGAAATGCAGCCTTAAGAAACTGGAGAGAAAATGGCAAAAAAAACCCTACCTCAACTCTACGTGCCACCTTCAAAACTCACCTCCATGCATACAGAGCAGCCATTGATAAAGCAAAAAGAGACTTCTACGCCCTTAGAATTCATCACCTTCAATTCAATCCTCGGGCCCTCTTTGAGTTGGTAAACTCCTTAACTAAGTCCAGTCCCAACTGCTTCCAAGTCACTGACGAACAGAGCAAATGTGACGACCTTGCTGCAATCTTTAACACAAAGATTTGCAACATTCTAGCACGTTTCCCTAACAACCAAGTCTCCTCTGACTGTTATTTACCTACCAATACCACAAGGCTCCCTGCTCTTAATACCGTTTCCGCTATGGAAATTGATACCTTAAAAAAATGAGGCCCTGAAATGTGGGGCAGATCCAAGATGGCCGCGGATAAATGAACGGCTGACGCCGAGCTCCGGAGCGAAACTTCTTAATTTTTGCTGTAATATTTCCTGAAATATTTCATTTTCACCTCTAGCTGGGTTGGCAAGATGCCCCACACAAAACGAAAAGCAAAAATTAGAGAAAATACCTCTACTCTGATTTCCTCTGCTAGACAGCCCCGAATCGAGGAGGTCTTTGCCGGACTAGTGTAAGTACACCCTGAGGGAGGAGCCGCTGGAGGTTTCGGCGGGGAGCAGACGTCGAGCCCCTTGGCTATCGAGACATCGTTGAGCCCGGGTGCACCTTCCACACCAGACCATCCGCTCAGAAAGATGAGTTCTGAGCAGATTTTTACTGCCCTGCTACAGGAAAGTACTGCTGGGGAAGCCGTTGTCCAGAGAAGAAGTGACGGAGTTTCACTTTCACTTTCACTTCCTTCGGAGAGCCTGAGTACAGCCGGCTCCAGAGACCGACTAGACCCAGCACAGCAGCGAGCCGAGGAGAAAGGTGAGCCCTTGGAAGAGAGGAAGGGTGACGAGGGAATCCATGTTGTATGCGGTGTTTCTGAATTTAATTCAAATAAAGTAACTTTAACAGAGATAATGCAAGCTATAACATCTATGGAAAAATCGATTGTGTCTCTGACTATAATGGTGAAAGAAAGCATTGAGAAGCACAAAGATACAGAAAGGAGAGTAGAAAACTTGGAAAATTCTGTTAAGGGAGCTGAACAGAAAATAGCAGAACTGGAGCAAATTCAAGGAAATCTAATTAAATCTGAAAATATGCAGATGGTAAAAATGGAAAATTTTGAAAATTCCTTAAGAAGAAATAATATTAGAATATTGAATTTTCCAAAACTCAGGTTATTATCCCATCGTGAACTTTTCAAGAACTATTTAAATCTTCTTAAAATTCCTGAGCAAGAGATTTCAACGATTCTTAAAATTTATTACCTGCCTCAGAGGGATAGAGGGAAAAGTTCCGAACAAAATTGTAAGGAAACTTCCTCATATGAATTAACAGACATACTAGAAAAATCTCATGATTTAATAGTTGAAGAAAGAGCTACTCTCTTTATACAATTCGCAACACCATCTGGTAGAGACTTAATTCTGAGAACTTTTTTCCGTAATCAGCATTTAAAATTCTATGGATATCCATTAAAAATTTTCCCGGATATAACCAAAAACACTCAAATCAAAAGGAAAAAATTCAAAGCTATGAGGGAAGAAGTTATTGCCAGAGGTGCAAAGTATATCCTCAGATATCCATGCTACTGTTTGATCATCCATCAGAATTCACGATATATATTCAGAGAACCGGAACAACTACGGGTATACCTTGACTCCCACTCTGTATAATTCAAGGGGATGGGAAGGTATTATTGGAAAGGCACTGGTTAATTTTGAAACATTTTGTAAGTTATGTTTTATATTGCCTAGTAACACTGCTTGTTCTACATCTTGGATCCACAAATTTCCTATAACTACACATAGGGTGAAATTGTTTTGTTTTGGATATTAATTCCGGTAAAATATAATCATTTACTTTGTAACCAGATGTGAAATTCTTGAACGTTTGTTCTGTATATTTTTTTTGAAAAATCAATAAATAAATAATTAAAAAAAAAAAAAATGAGGCCCTGCACACATCCCTCTGATACTATACCGACTAAAACCCTACTCACGATCCCTCACATCATCGCCAAACCCATTGCGAATATTATTAACTGCTCCATCACTTTTGGTGTTGTTCCCCAGAAGCTGAAACATGCCATCATTAAACCTATCTTAAAAAAACCTTCACTAAGCCCTTCTGACCTTACCAACTTCCGCCCCATTTCTAATCTCCCATTTATTGCGAAAATCCTTGAAAAGGCTATCAATCGACAGCTATCCGACTACCTGGATGAACACGACTTGCTCTCACACTCACAATATGGCTTTCGGTGACACCATAGTACTGAAACCCTGCTTATTACTATGTCTGACTACATTCTCAAAAGCCTGGACTCAGGCACTTCTCATATCCTGATACTCCTGGACATTTCAGCCACCTTTGACACTGTTAATCATGAAATAATGGTACAATGCCTTTCAGATATTGGCATTGCAGGTACCGCGCTGCAATGGTTCCAATCTTACTTGCAAGATAGGCAATACATTGTACAAATTGGCAACTGCACTTCCAAAACCATTCCACTGCCACAGGGTGTACCCCAAGGTTCCTCCCTCTCCTCCACCCTGTTTAACATTTACCTTCTCCCTTTATGCAATCTTTTAACCATCTAGGTCTCCTGAACTTCATCTATGCTGATGACATGCAACTTCTCATACCCGTAAAAGACACTCTTCAAAAAGCTATTGAGTCCTTGAATTCCACATTATCAGCGATCAACACACTCCTGACAAGCAACTTTTTGGCACTCAATGCGGTTAAAACAGAACTATTGCACATCTCTCCACAAAACATTCCCCCTCCACTGCAACCTTCCTGCAGCCCTAACTCCACCCCTGTTTTCAGCCAACAGGTGCGCAGTCTTGGCATCACTATTGACAGCCATCTCTCATTTAAAAAATATATCAATAACACCCTCAGATCCTGTTATTTCAAACTGCACTCCCTCAAAAAAATCAAACCCCTGCTGCATCTCAGTGATTTTTGCACCATCCTGCAAGCATTCATTTTATCCAAAATTGACTATTGCAACGCCCTACTGCTGGGTTTACCCAAATGTACACTACTCCCACTACAGCTTCTACAAAACGCTGCTGCACGGATTCTAACTAACACTCACAAAAGCGACCACATCACCCCTGTTCTTAAAAACTTGCATTGGCTACCTGTCACCGAAAGAATATCCTATAAAACTCTCACCCTGATCCATAAGGCCCTCCACAACCAAGACATGCACTGGTTCTCCGATCACCTCATCTTTCACAATTCAAGCAGACCGATAAGGCAACAACACAGGGCTACCCTCATTACTCCCTCACCCAGACAATCCAAACTTGCTTCCACTAAAGCTCGGGTACTATCTTTAGCTGGGCCTGCCCTTTGGAACAAACTCCCCCCTTATCTGCGGCAGGAACCCTGCCCAAAAAAATTCAAACACAATCTAAAAACCTGCCTCTTCAAGCAAGCTTTTGCTTAATAGCATTCCCTTCACGCGTCCTACTTATTGTAATTTAACACTTTATCTAATAAGAACATAAGAAATTGCCATGCTGGGTCAAACCAAGGGTCCATCAAGCCCAGCATCCTGTTTCCAACAGAGTCCAAACCAGGCCATAAGAACCTGGCAATTACCCAAACACTAAGAAGATCCCATTTACATTGGCTCCCTATCCCCTCTAGTATCCTATACAAAACCCTTAATATTATACCCAAAGCCATATATACCCACAACTCCGACTTGCTAGACGAACCATTCCAATATACTCGCTGCAATCGCCCCACTAGCACCAAAGGGACCCTCCACGTACCCTCCCTAAAAAAGGCACAACTTACATCTACCAGGGAACGTGCCCTTTCAATAGCCGGACCCACACTCTGGAATACACTACCTAGAAACCTCAGACTTGAGCCTATTGCTACTAGATTCAAAGCGAATTTAAAGACTTGGCTCTTCAAACAAACTCTTCTAACCATGCCTTTCTTTTGTAAATATCTCCCTCTTTTCTTCTCTCTTTATATTGTATCATATTTCCCCCTCCTTTTGTTAAACTGATGCACATTTGTAATTTAATTGAGGAATCTATCTGTTAGAAATATTATGTTCTCGTTCTTTATTGTATATTTGGTTCAAGTTTCTCTGTAAAGCGCAGTTTGCTACACGTTGTTTCTTGTAAACCGATGAGATGTTCCCAACGTTCATCGGTATATAAAATCCTCTAAATAAATTATACCAAGTAGAATCTTTTGAGTATTATGGTAATAACTAGAACACTAAAATGAGAAAAGCAAAATGGAGATTTACATCTTTACCTGTTCCTGATTATCTTCTCTTGTTTTCATGTGCTGACTGTTTTTGCTCTGGTCCATGAGCTTTAGCACTTTGAACATCCTCAAGCATTTTTTTTAAATTTGGTACTTGTGTGAAAGCAATTGGTACTATACTGATTTCAGATTTAAATAGCACTTTTCAAGGTGAATTGTGTGTGGGGTTTTTCCCCCTACTTTCTCTCGACATCTGTTCTAGGTAGCTCATAAGTAAAAAAAAAAAACATTTGGGAGTTGTGAGATATACTGCACAATTTTATCCTCATCATGGCATCTGTTTTACATTTCCATGTAAGCGGGCAATCTTGTAAAGAGCTGCTGTGTGAAATAGTGTATCACACTGAGTCACTGTGTGTCCCAGCAGGTGCAAATGCAAAACAGATGGAGGCCTATTCCTGGAAAGGTCATTTCAGGAGTGTGAAAAGTCTACTCTCTGAACATGCCTATAAAACGTGATTGATATTAGAAACTTCCTTATGCCAGTATTTCTTGAATTGATACTGTTAAAACATCAGTTTGCAACAAGTGCTTATTGACTGTGGTTAGGCCCACCATCGAAGTACGAGATGCTTTCACTGAAGGCCAAAATAATGCTAAGGAGTTTTGACTAGCATGCAAGGTATACAATTCATATAACTGCAGTCAGCACAAAGAACTTGCAACATGGATTGTGAAATATGCAGCAAAAGGACAGGGTGCCCTTCCATTTGTCAGCTCAGTAATAAGGCTAATTGTGTAGATTTTCAGGCACAGATGAAATTGTGATGTGATAATAAATTTGCTAATTAGTGAGATTTATACCAATGTGAAGCAAATAAGGATGGGTTATTAGGAATATCATGGCTTTATGCTGCTTTGTACTATCCTTGCATTGCAAACTATTTGCCAAACGTAGATATAGGAGGTGATTTTCAAAGGCATTACACATGTAAATTGTAATTTTCAAAAGCCCATCTTTGTGCTTAAAGTGCATTTGTACATGTAAAACTCAGTTTTAAGCATCTATATCCTTTTGAAATTTAACTCCATACTATGCAAGCAACCATTTATATTTCACAATCCTTGACATCCATTTATAAATGAAACCTGACGAGCTTCAGTTTTAAATAATTAAGGACCAGGTTTCTAGTTCCTTGAATGTATAATAGTCTGTCATAGCAGAGGTAGGCATCAGTCTATGCTTATTCTGATTAGAACTGAAACCTTGGCTCTGGCCCATCTTTCTGCTTACCAAAAGGATAGAGTCAGGCTGGAACAAAGACTCGATTTTATATAAGATGACAATTCTTTCGGAATACTCTGAATGCCACCCAGAGTCCTACTGAACCATAGTGCCAAGGGGAAGAACTCATTACAAAGTTTCCCACCTATCCCCATGCATTCATGCTTAATAAGTACTTCATGCAAAAAATATCGTATTTGTGTTACATAATATAAATGTGTAAAGCAGATTGTAATAGTTCAGATCAAGTTTAATCAAACGTCAAGCTTTGAATCAAAAGGGTACTTTTTTGACTTTTACTATCATGAAGTAAATCAGTGATTTTATTATACAACAAGGAGTCAATAAATAAGGTGAATTTAAACTGCACTGATGTAATACTTAAATTCACCTTATTTGATTTTCTCTCATATGTCAAAGATTGAGTAATTTCTTACTCAACTGAGAATATGATATAAGTAGTAGAGATGTGAATCGGAACCGGTATCGGTTCGGATTCTGGTTCCGATTCACATCGTGAAATTTTTATCTTGCAGTCTGATCGGGTTTTTTTTATTGGCTGCGCCCGAGCCGATAACCAAAAAATACAGTCAACTCTTTAAAATGAGTTTGTTAGTATCCCCCCACCCTCCGGACCCCCCAAAAATTTTTAAATACCTGGTGGTCCAGCGGGGGTCCCAGGAGCATTCTCCTACACTTGGGCCATCGGCTGCCAGTAAACAAAATGGCGCTGATGGCCCTTTGCCCTTAGCATGTGACAGGGTATCCGTGCCATTGGCTGGTCCCCGTCACATGGTAGGAGCAATGGAAGGCCGGCACCATCTTTAAAAATGGTGCGGGCCATCCAGTGCACCTACCACGTGACAGGGGCCGACCAATGGCACCGATAGCCCCTGTCACATGGTAAGAGCAAAGGGCCATCGGCACCATTTTGATTAGTGGCAGCCGACAGCCCGAGTGCGGGAGAATGCTCCCGGGACCCCCACTGGACCACCAGGTATTTAAAAAAAAATTGGGGGGGGTCCGGAGGGTGGGGGGATACTAACAAACTCATTTTAAAGGGTCAGGTTGTGTTTTTAGGTTGTGTCCTTTCTTCCCGCCCCCCCCCCCCCAAATAACGATAAGAAAACCAACTAAATTAATCGTGGGGTTTTCTATCACTATCAGGGACCCCCCGATATCTGACAATATTGAAAATATCGGATGATATTTTCAATCGTCAGATAAACGATTCACATCCCTAATAAGTAGCACATTTGTTCTTTGCTCATGGATGATCATAAGTAACTCTTGACCCTTTAAGTTTGCTAAAGCTGCATCCTCAAAATATCACACGCACAGAAAATCTTAGAAAAATTCTGAGGGCAATTTCCAGATTTGGGCAAGTAACTCGTACATTCCATTTATGTAGTAGGTTTAGTACATCCAGATATGTAACTTTACAGATTTCTAGCATCAAAAACTCTGAAAATTTTAGACATTCTATTTTGGAAACAATCTCCGTGGCACCTATACTTTATAATATTCCAGTGCCACATCAGCTACATATTTCTTCATATCCACTATTTGCATTGTTGAAATGAAAAGCCTGCTCAAAAACTTGAAGTGCGCAGGAAGTGAAACCTGCTTATTTTCGCAAGTTACTAGGCTATGCGCCTCCTCTGGCCGTACCCCCAAAAATGATATTCACCCACCTTCTCAGCTTTAATTCATTTCCCTGAGGCCTATACCCTGAATAAATTTACTTCTGCTCAGAGCAGGAGAAAGTCTGGGCAAGCTCTCTTTTGACTATGCAGCTTCCTTTTGTAAGGAAGGTAAAATTGTTACATTTTTTTTCTTCCATAGATAGTCATGGGAGCCAAATTACACCATCCTCTTTCCTTTTACTCTAATTAATTCCATTAGAATATATTCAGAAAGTGTTGGTAAAAAGTCCTGAAGTCTATATACAGCTACTAGCTGACTAGGAAAGTTAGCTGGATACACCTATCTGGCTCATGTAGTCGGGATATGCAGCAGTACAGGAACACTGCTGAATATACCTGACTATCTTAAAAATAGCCAGTTAAGTTTATCTGGCTAATGCTAGGATAGTAGGGCATAAGCCAGTCACTCTGAAAGGATGTGCACAGCTGAAGCAAAGTGCAGGACAGAATAACACAAAATGAAATTTCAACTAGAGATGTGTATCGTGTGATCGATCGTCTTAACGATCAATTTCAGCTGGGGGGGAGGGAATCGGATCGTCGCGGTTTTGTTTTTTAAAATATCGTGTAAATCGTAAATCGGGGGAGGGTGGGAAAACCAGCACACTAAAACATCCCTAAAACCCACCCGACCCTTTAAAATAAATCCCCCACCCTCCCGAACCCCCCCAAAATGTCTTAAATTACCTGGGGTCCAGTGGGGGGGGTCCCGTTGTGATCTTCCACTCTCGGGCCACAAGTGTGTTGATAGAAAATGGCGCCGGCGCTACCTTTGCCCTGTCATATGACAGGGCAAAGGTAGCGCTAGCGCCATTTTGGTTCCTGTCCCCGTCGTCACGAGCGTAGAAGATCGCTCCTGGACCCCCGCTGGACCCCCAGGGACTTTTGGCCAGCTTGGGGGGGCCTCCTGACCCCCACAAGACTTGCCAAAAGTCCAGCGGGGGTCCGGGAACGACCTCCTGCACGCGAATCGTGTTGCCGTAATGAAAAATGGCGCCGGCCGTACGGCAATATGGCCATACGGCCGTACGGCAACACGATTCGAGTGCAGGAGGTCGTTCCCGGACCCCCGCTGGACCCCCAGGGACTTTTGGCCAGCTTGGGGGGGCCTCCTGACCCCCCCAAGACTTGCCAAAAGTCCAGCGGGGGTCCGGGAACGACCTCCTGCACTCGAATCGTGTTGCTGTGCGGCCGGCGCCATTTTGCAATATGGCTGGCGCCATTTTGCAAAATGCATGCAAAGACCGGATCTTTGACGATGACGTTTCTTTTTTTTTTTTTTTTTGTAATTTTATTTTTATTAACTTTTCGTTTTCAAAAAGATATTACACAGCTTGTATCCATCTTATATAACTATTAGGAAACAACAAGATATCCAACATAATTTCTTATACATACTGGGGCGGATTTTAAAAGTAGCGCGAATAGCCTACTTTTGTTTGCGCTCCAGGCGCAAACAAAAGTACGCTGGATTTTAGTAGATACGCGCGGAGCCGCGCGTATCTGCTAAAAACCTGGATCGGCGCGCGCAAGGCTATGGATTTTGTATAGCCGGCGCGCGCCAAGCAGCGCAGCCTACCCCCGTTCCCTCCAAGGCCGCTCCGAAATCGGAGCGGCCTTGGAGGGAATCCTCTAACGCCCTCCCCTCACCTTCCCCTCCCTTCCTCTACCTAACCCACCCACCCGGCCCTGTCTACACCTCCCCCTTACCTTTCTCCGGGGATTTACGCCTCCCGGAGGGAGGCGTAAATCCCCGCGCGCGAGCGGGCCTCCTGCGCGCCGGGCAGCGACCTGGGGGCGGGTTCGGAGGGCGTGGCCACGCCCCCGGGCCGCCCCAGGCCGTAGCCACGCCCCGTACCCGCCCCAAAATGCTGCTGACACGCCCCTGAAACGCCGCGACGACCGGGCCCGCCCCCGACACGCCCCCCTCGGAGAACCCCGGGACTTACGCGAGTCCCGGGGCTCTGCGCGCGCCGGTAGACCTATGTAAAATAGGCTTCCCGGCGCGCAGGGCCCTGCTCGCCTAAATCCGCCCGGTTTTGGGCGGATTTAGGCGAGCAGGGCTCTTAAAATCCGCCCCCACTGTGAAAATCTTAGAATTACCATTATAGGAAAAATATGGAGACTGGAGAATAGGAAACAAGAGCAGTTACATATAAGAATTTCTTAATAACAATTTGTGTCAAAACCACATTTTACTTCTATTCCCCAGTTGATATATCGATGAAGAATTTAGGAATAGGATTCAAGGTATGAATGAAGTTGATCAGGTTGATTAAACACATACCTAGAATTTTGAAAAATTATTATGCAACGGCATGGAAACATTAAGAGAAATTTGGCCCCTCTTTGTATAACTTTCTCAATCATGGATAAAAACTCCTTTCTTCTTAACTGAGTGTCTCGGGCGATATCAGGAAACATCCTGATAGACTGACCATGAAATTTGGAGTTTTGATATTTAAAATAAAATCTAAGGACTGGATCTCTCTCAGATATAAAAGCAAATTGCACAATTAATATAGCTCATGTCTTTATTTCCATTTCAGAAGATTTTTCTAAAAAATCTGAAAGATTTAAATCATTTTCTTTTTGATCTCCCTGTTGTTGTTCTTGTATATTTCCCAGTCTCTGAGGCTGAGAAATACAATAAATTCTAGATATTACAGGTATAGCCGTTTCTGTATATTTCAAAACATTAATCAGATAACTTTTAAATAATTCTTTAGACGAGATTAAATGTGTTTTAGGAAAATTTAACACTCTAAGGTTGGATTTTCTAATTTGATTTTCCAATTGTTCTAATTTATCTGATTGAATCTTTTCAGATTTAATCAAATTTATTTGCACTTTTTCAGTCTCCTCTATTCTCACTCCCATAGTATTAACAGATCCATCTATCTTTTCAACTTTTGTCTGCAACATCTTATTATTATTCAGAACATCTTGAACCATTGTAGCCAAATTATTTATCAATTTCTGCATGGAAATTTTCATGATCCCTATTTCCTCCAAGGTAAACCTCTTAGGCATCATAATAGGTATGTCAATCATCGATCCCCCTTGACTTCCTTCCATTCCTTTCTCCATTGGAGCTGTCTCAGGTTGTACTTGTTGAAAATTAATTTCACCAATTTGCTCTCCAGAACTCCGAACTACAGAGTTCACCGGGGGGAGATTAACACTCTCTGCCCCCCTCTGATCACAAAGTTTGGGAAAAAAACAAATTCAATTTGGGATCCTCAAAAATAAATTCTCCCCCTCTCTTTCCAGTTGGAGGCTCTGGTGTTGCTGGGGCACCAGTACTCAAAGATGTTTCATAAGTCTGGAGAATTTGACCCTGCTCCTGGCCCAAATCTCCTGCGACTTCACTTCCTGGTGTCAACAATGTGGTTCTCGCAAAGAGGTCCTGAATTCGTAGCTGATTATCACTCACAATTGGAGTAGAAGAAATCTCTCTCGTTTTCGCTTTCCTCTTGGTATGTGGCATTACCAAGAGGAAATATAACCACGATGTTTTTAAGAAATGAAAATGTACCTCAACAGCTGACTTCTCGCTGACACAATCAAAACCAGTTCCTCCAAGCTCCGTTGACCGCTGATATCCAAAAAGAAATGTAATTTCCCCCGCCAATCCCTGGCAAGCCAGGCAAAGCCGCATGCCCCTTAGGCGTGTGGCTTTGGCGGCGCGCCGATGGCGGTGTCGCACCATACAGATGCCGGTCTTATGGGCATCTGTCGTGGCTCCTCCCTCCGATGTCAGGAACCGGTGGCAATTGTGAAAGAAAGGTAAACTCTGGAGCTGCGTTTGCTGGCTCCAAGAGGCAAAGTTAGCGGCAGGGTCTCGCAGCACAGACGCCGGACTTATGGGCGTCTGTTGTGGCTCCTCCCTCTGACGTCAGGAACCGGCAGCAATTGTGAAAGAAAAGTAAACTCTGGAGCTGCGTCTGCCCGCTCCAAGAGGCAAAGTCAGCGGCAGGGTTTCACAGCACAGACACCAGTCTTATGGGCGTCTGTCGTGGCTCCTCCCTCCGACGTCAGGAACTGGCGGCAACTGTGAAAGAAAGGTAAACTCTGGAGCTGCATCTGCCCGCTCCAAGAGGCAAAGTCAGCGGCAGGGTCTCGCAGCACAGACGCCGGTCTTATGGGCGTCTGTCATGGCTTCTCCCTCCGACGTCAGGAACCGGTGGCAATTGTGAAAGAAAGGTAAACTCTGGAGCTGCCCCTGAGGTTCCCACCATGATGTGCTAAAGACTGGCCCAAGAGCACGCACGCGTGCCTAAGGGACTCCAAGGGCAAGATGGCAGTCGGCAGCATCCAAACCGACCAGGGAGGCCTGGGAACAGGAGCGAACAGGCTGATGATAGCTGGCAGAGGTGACCAGTTCACCCAACAAAGTCAAAGCAGGGAAGCAAGAGGTGAGCACAGCGGTCGCAGCCATCTGCGACCGACGGGCATAACACCATGCTCACAAGCCACCTCAATAATCTGTCACTTTTGTCATTTGAGAGGGAATTGTGTGAGTCACTGGACTATGACAGCATTATAAACATATTCAACAACAAATGACGGCGCCTTATTCTTTAATGAAGATGATAGCTTAGTAAATGACAGGCATTTTTCTCCTATCTAACCAGTTAACCTCTTCACACTGCTAAGGATACATCCCAGCTGTCAGCCAAAGGTGTCACCCCCTTCAAGGCCTTTCTTTATTCAGGACAGTCTCTCTTTTTTGAATTTTACTTTGTACAGAAAAGGGTGGTACACTTTGAGGGCAAAATTATTGCTATACTCAACAGCAAAAGAAAGCTCTTAGTTGTTTAGTGAAGATAGAAGCTTAGTAAATGATAACAGAAAAAATCCATCCAGCCCAACCAATCTACCTAGTCATACTGTCCACACTGCTAAGGATACATCCCAGCTGTCAGCCAGAGGGTGTGACCACCTTCAAGACATCTCTTTATCTAGAGCAATATTTTTTGTATTCTTCCTTTGTAAAGAAAAGGGGATGAATGTCAGGAATCCCTGGACTTGATTCAGCAAATATCAGCATCAGAGGCAGACTAAAACTAAATAGTTGAGCCATAGGAAAGGAAAAGACGTCTTCAAAAGGTATTTACCTGTTTTATTGATTCAGATTAATAAGGCATTTGCTCAATTATGGTAAATATTTTGGTACCAATCACACAATAATAGGCTCTAAGTCTAAACCCTTATGTATTCCAAGTACCCCAGTTGTAAACAATATTTCAAAAAATGGTACACTTGGTATTCTCTATAAATCAATCATATAGCTACAATATGTTTGTAGGACCTTTCCTCATAGGGTCAGGGTATTTTTACCAGACTCTCTCTCATGGTCATAGGTCCATTTTACTTTGTATTGTTTAAACATTTTTTAACTTTTTTCACATTTTTTATCATTTTTTCATTTTTTCTACAAACTCAATCCCATGTTCGAAAATCCGTCACTTTGCAAAAAGCTCAAAGCGTTCAACACAGTACTTATCTGCACATCCCAACACGATCGCATTTCGGACCCACAACTTTAAGGTCCTGCTTCAGGGGAAAAATTGTTTTAACCTTCTTCAGTGACAACAAACAACCCATCAGTAGAGTTTAGTAGCTAAATTTTCACATCGCATTTCTCCATAGCAAGAGCGGAATTACATCAGGCTACGATTGTTGAATATGTGAAACAACAGATGATACCAAGAGGGTTGAGGATGCAAAAAGGTCCATTAATGTTCCAGGATGATAAGGAGTTTGTTACTCGTTGGATATCAATTTTGAATAAATGTTCCCTAGACCTGATGGTCTTAATAGTGGAACGAATTGCTGTGTCTGTTAATGAATGTCAAAAGGATGTAGAAACAATTCGATCTGCACTAATCACTACCAATAGTGATGAAATAGTTGAGGCTTCGACAAAGCAACTAGAACAATCTGTAGCCCAATTTCGCAATCAATTGAAACAATTTAAGGTTCAGAAATTTCGCCGTGACGAGAATGATTATCGTACAGATAATATTTACTTTTGGAAAAATAAAAAAGAATCATCGAAGCCACCACATGTAACCTTTCAAGACAGTTCCGAAGATTCTAATAGTAGTGATGGCGATAACAGTAAAAAATCATATCAAAATTACCAGTACACGCAGCCTTTTTTGGGCCAACAGAGAGGGTCATATCGAGGTCGTCCTTACAGAGGAAAAGCGGGTCCCAAGAATTTGAATTGGGAGGGTCCAATTACGAGGTCTCAGGGGTCAAAAAACCAACAACACTACAATGCTCCACAGTCCTAGCAGCAACGTCGTCAGTCATCAATTTATCCCAGTTTGAGTTACCAAGAGAGGTGATTGGTGCCCTAGATAAAGGGTTATCATATGTTCCGTATTGTAAATATGATTCGTTCCAAACACGGATAGATCTGCATAGGTTTTTTAGGCGGTTACAATTGGATTTATTTTTTTCAGATAAAGATACATATGATGGGTCTATTATTTCACCACGTTCAACTTGGTTACCTCCGGGACCGGTAGATCCGGCTATAACAACGTTCATACAGTTAGTCTTAAAAGATCTTACTGTATTGGAAGAACATGACAGTTTCAAAAGAATTCAATTTGCGATAGATTGGTCATCTTCACAATATCAAGCCATTAAGCAACTGTCAGAAAATAAGGGAATTATTGTAAAACCGGCTGACAAAGGAGGGGCAGTGATGATTCAAGATACTGAGGCATATGTAGCTGAAATACAACGCCAATTGCGAGATGAGACATATTATCTCCCATTAGATGAAAATCCTACACCAGCCCTTCAAGAACAGATTGAAGTTTTGGTAGATCAGGGTGTCCAAAAGGGCTTTGTGATGATGAGAGAAGCTAGAGCCTTGAAAGTTAAATATCCTGTGGACCCTGTTTTGTACACTCTGCCTAAGGTACATAAAAATCCAGATATACCACCTGGACGCCCTATCGTGGCAGGTAAGGGATCAGTGTTAGAGCCATTGTCTACATATTTAGATTTTTTCTTAAAACCATTCGTGAAAGAAGCTTATTCCTTTATTCAGGATACCTCTCATATGTTACGGATATTACAGAATGCTACAGATCTTCCTAGTGAATATTGGTTAGTCACCTTGGATATCTCATCGTTATATACGAGTATCCCGCAACAGGAAGCATTTTTACTTATGGAACAGTTCTTTCATCAGAGACAGCGACCACACAGAGTCCCTTCATCATTTTTGTCCGACTGTTTGCGGTTGGTATTGTTTAAAAATTTTTTTCAGTTTGATGGACAGTTCTTTCTTCAAACACGAGGTGTGGCGATGGGTGCTACAGTTGCACCAGACATCGCTAACCTCTATGTCACACATTTTGAGGAACAATATTTGTATCTTTCACAGTGGTTTACAAAAATGCGACTGTATAAACGTTACATTGATGATATCTTTCTTGTTTGGTTATCATCGTTGGAGGACCTTCAAAGTTTTCTATGTTGGTTTAATTCTTTAGATTCTCATCTACAGTTTACTGCACAATACGATCAGACAGCGATTTCTTTCCTGGATATATGGATTAAACGTGATGGTAATAAAATCAGCACTACATTGTTTCAAAAGACAACAGATCGTAATAATTATCTTCGTTACACCAGTGTTCATCCATTTCGTCTAAAAAATGGATTACCTATCTCCCAATTTCTCCAATTACGCCGTATTTGTTCTACTGATGCAGAGAATTTCGTATCCAAGTTGTCTAACAGATTTAGTCAAAGGGGTTATCCAAAAAAAGTGATCAAGAAAGCCTTTAAAAGGGTATTGTTTGCAAATAGAGATCTGCTTTTGGATTACCAACAATGTCCTTTTTCTAAACATCTTACCTGTACCTTGAGACATTCCATTCAAGCGCAGTCAGTTATTAATGTGATCCGCACTCATTGGCAAGTGTTAGCTTTACACGAAGTTTTTCAAACAGGTCCAAGATTTGCTTTTTTCAGAGGGCAAAATTTGAGAGATATGGTTGTACATTCTACTTTTCATTCTAGGTCAGTGCCCTTAATGAATGGAGGACATTATCCCTGTGGACACTGTGAAATGTGTGCTCTTTCATGGTCCGGTGAAGAGTGGCAGGTGCCACATTTAAATGTGATGTTGAAACTTCGATCTGAGACGTCTCGCGAATCCGAGGGCGTTATTTATATTATCTCATGTCCTTGTCGATTAAGCTATGTGGGAAGAACGAAAAGAAAGATTCGCACTCGATTGATTGAGCATAAAAGTTGCCTTAAGACCTTAAAAATAGCGGCTCCTCTTGTACAACACTGTTTGTCATATAAACATGTGTTCACTGACTTACGATGGTTGATTATAGAAAAAGTACGGCCCAGTAGTAGAGGGGGAGATATTCAATACCATCTAAATAGACGGGAACATCACTGGATTTATACTCTAAAGACCATGGATCCCGGTGGTCTAAATGAGAAAATTAACTGGTATTCATTGATCTGAGAGCAGTTTCTGATGTCAAAAGTCCCGCTAATGTGGGAGGTTTCAATGACAGATGTTTGCATAGAATCGCAGAGAGCTGATTGGCCTTCAGATGATGAAAGTGTGCGTGAGTTACGTTGCCTGCATCACGTTTTCAATGACAGATATTTGCATAGAATCGTTGAGAGCTGATTGGCCTTCAGATGATGAAAGTGTGCGTGAGTTACGTTGCCTGTATCACGTTTTCAATGACGACGTGAAAGAGAACTGAGCCTTACGAAAGTCTATGTGATGATCCGACCTTATTGACGACTGATTTTCAACCAATTGAGGAACAAGGAAGGGGAGGGACTTTTGATTCCCCTCCTTTAAAAACCGATCGGTGTTAGCCATGTTTCAAAGGAAAGCGACTCCATACCGGGGTCGCGTATGGAGAAATGCGATGTGAAAATTTAGCTACTAAACTCTCCTGATGGGTTGTTTGTTGTCACTGAAGAAGGTTAAAACAATTTTTCCCCTGAAGCAGGACCTTAAAGTTGTGGGTCCGAAACGCGATCGTGTTGGGATGTGCAGATAAGTACTGTGTTGAACGCTTTGAGCTTTTTGCAAAGTGACGGATTTTCGAACATGGGATTGAGTTTGTAGAAAAAATGAAAAAATGATGATAAATGTGAAAAAAGTTAAAAAATGTTTAAACAATACAAAGTAAAATGGACCTATGACCATGAGAGAGAGTCTGGTAAAAATACCCTGACCCTATGAGGAAAGGTCCTACAAACATATTGTAGCTATATGATTGATTTATAGAGAATACCAAGTGTACCATTTTTTGAAATATTTTGGTACAACATTCCAAAGGGTTTCAAAATATTTCAGAGGATACTGTAAAAGTTATGGGATACTGCAACTTGAGACATCTTTAAATATAATTGAAATGCTTCTATAACTATATATAAAGTATAGCATTGGTAGCTGCTTGAAGTCGTTGAGTTTAAAATATTAAAAGTATAACAGCTGTAGCAGATTATTTAGAAATCTATTGTCAGGTGTGTGTGAAAGTATCAATAAGAATATAAATTCCATGGCTCAGACTTTGTTTAGTGCCCACCTATGTTAACCTTGAGTCCAGCCAAAAATTCATTTCTGGCTACGCTACTGCTTCTAAACCCAAAATTGTTTCTTGTACTGAAGAGAGAGGCATCAACTATGACTCTAAGCACATGGAACTAGAGATGTGAATCGGAACCAGAATCGGATCCGATATCAGTTCCGATTCACATCTCTATAGATGTGAATCGGAACCAGAATCGGATCCGATATCAGTTCCGATTCACATCTCTACATGGAACTACTTTTTCATACCATTTTATTAACCATGCGACCATCATCAATTTTGCAACCCTCTCCTATCTATCTTCCAAAGTCTTTCCAGGCTGTAAATGACTTGTGATGTTCCAGAGAAATTTCATTTTCAAGAATTCTAGGATTTAATGCTTCTAGTCATAGAAACCTTTTGTTGAATTAGAAAGTGTCAGTTTTCTCTGTCTTCATTTTCCTTACATACTTTCTGTCACATAACACCCTTTATTTTGCTATATACTAGGCAGCCAATTTTCAAAGAGTTTAAGCTCCTTATTTTTGAAGTTAGACTCCTAAATTATCCCTTCTAAAAATGTACTAGCACAGAGAGCCTAAATTTAGGCTCCTAGTTTAATTAAGAGCAAAAAATTAAGGAGCTTAAAATGTGGGTGGCTATAGGGATGGAGTTAGGGTGGGAAAATAAAGTTAAGAGCTTAGCACTGATTTTTAGGACCTAATGTAGGAGCCTAAATCTAAACAAATGAATAGCAGACCTAAATTTATGATCTTGTCTTATAGGTCCCTAAATTTATGTGAATTTTCAGCTGAAAACTGAGGCCAAAAATAGGCACTTAACTTAGGTACCTAACTTAGGCCTGGATTCATCATTCCTCGCAGAATGATGAATTATGCGAAAATGGGGGGCTGGGGGGGGCGAAGGGGGGTGGGCGGGGCGAAGGGGGGTGGGCCTGTGAAAGCCCGTAGCCTTCGCACCATGGCGGTATGCCGGCTGCCGGCTTTCGTACCAAATCGCGCTACCGTGAATCTCCTCCCCTCCCCTGTATCACATGCGAAAAGGCCCTTTTCGCATGTGATACAGGCTTATCTCAGGCGATACGGCCGTATCACGTGCGAGAAGCCTTTGATAAATGACCTTAGGTTCCTAAATTTAGTAACTCAGCTTTTTTTTTTTTTTTTTAATATTGGCCCCAGGAGTCATTTCTTCTGTATCACTTCCCTATTTGGAAGATATTTCAACCATGTCTTACTAAAATGTTTTTAACAAAGCCTCAAAACACTGGCACAAATGTATACCATCACAGCATTTAAAAACAAAAATTAATAATTGCAATGTACCACACATATATATAATATTTAATATTAAATTTAAATATAAAGAAAATAATCAAATATAATAATAATCAAATATACAATGAAACAGAAAACAAATATATATATATATATATATATATATATATTTATATTTATATATACACACACACGCACACACAAACAAAAAAATTATTAAAACTAAAAGAAAAAACCTTCTTCCCACTATTGATCACAGAGGACTCAAAAGATTTAATCACAAAGAAGTCAAAAAGGTAACAGGCTCAATGAAGTAGAATCTTCAGCGATAGTCCAACTGATGGATCAACACTGTCAGCAACAGCTGATTTCAGCCCTGAAGTTCCAAAATGTCTTTCATCAAATATTAGAAATAAAATGAATGCTGTCTCTGTCAATCCAAAAGAGTGGATATCTCAAATCATGCTCTGTGCAATAGGAGATGTAGGGTTTCTTTCTTCCATTCAAATCACAAACTGCAGCAGCATGTACCCAACATGTCTTGCCAAAAAAGCTTCCTCTGGGGATTTTTAATCATTGTTAAAACATTACATTAAACACACCATCTAAATACAAACATATACAAATTTCATAAATAAAGATGAAAATATCACTTCAGGAAAAGCATACGAGAACTAAACCCACACAGTCTCCCACTTCCATGTCAAAATTCAAAAAACATTTCCACAAAAAGAGCAAGTTAAACCAATTAATGCTCCCAATACCAGCTGATCAATCAAAGCCACAAACCCTTGCATCAATAGAAACATATGTCCTTAACCCAACTGAACATATCAATTTGAAATAGACCATTCTACCTTAAGATTCAGTCCATAAGGACTCAGAGTTCAAGTGCTATATCTACCTCTGTTCTTGATAAATCAAATAATGATTGATGTCACCAGCATGTGAACTGTCTACCTTTTGCAAAACAAAGAAAAGTTTATCATCTACCACATGTTTTTGTTCAAGCTAATGTGAGACCAGGGGAGCATCAACTCGATCATTATGTATATTATTATGATGTTCAATAATATGACTTTTAATCATGCGCATTGTTTTACTAATATATAACAAAGCACTTGACATAAGAACATAAGAAATTGCTATGCTGGGTCAGACTAAGGGTCCATCAAGCCCAGCATCCTGTTTCCAATAGTGGCCAAGCCAGGCCACAAGAACCTGGCAAGTACCCAAACACTAATAAGATCACATGCTACTGATGCAATTAATATCAGTGGCTATTCCCTAAGTAAACGTGATTAATAGTAGTTAATGGACTTCTCCTCCAAAAACTTATGCAAACCTTTTTTGAACCCAGCTACACTAACTGCACTAACCACATCCTCTGGCAACAAATTCCAGAGCTTAATTGTGCGTTGAGTGAAAAATAATTTCTCCAGGTAGTCTTAAATGTGCTACTTACTAACTTCATGGCGTGCCCCCTAGTCCTTCTATTATCCGAAAGTGTAAATAACTGATTCACATCTACTCGTTCAAGACCTCTCATGACTTTAAAGACCTCTATCATATCCCCCCTCAGCCATCTGTTCTCCAAGCTGAACAGCCCTAACCTCTTCAGTCTTTCCTCATAGGGGAGCTGTTCCATCCCCTTTATCATTTTGGTTGCCCTTCTCTGTACCTTCTCCATCGCAGCTATATCTTTTTTGAGATGCGGCGACCAGAATTGTACACAGTATTCAAGGTGTGGTCTCATCTTGGAGAGATACAAAGGCATTATGACATTTTCCATTTTATTAACCATTCCCTTCCTAATAATTCCTAACATACTGTTTGCTTTTTTGATTGCTGCAGCACACTGAGCAGACGATTTTAAAGTATTATCCACTATGATGCCTAGATCTTTTTCCTGGGTGGTATTTCCTAATATGGAGCCTAACATCGTGTAACTACATCAAGGGTTATTTTTCCCTATATGCAACACCTTGCACTTGTCCACATTAAATTTCATCTGCCATTTGGATGCCCAATCTTCCAGTCTTGCAAGGTCCTCCTGTAATGTATCACAATCCGCTTGTGATTTAACTACTCTGAATAATTTAGTATCGTCCCCAAATTTGATAACCTCACTCATTGTATTCCTTTCCAGATCATTTATATATTTATATTGAAATGCACCGGTCCAAGTACAGATCCACTGAGAAAATTGACCATTTAATCCTACACTCTGTTTCCTGTCTTTTAAACAGTTTGTAATCCACGAAAGGACACTGCCTCCTATCCCGTGACTTTTTCATTTTCTTAGAAGCTTCTCATGAGGGACTTTGTCAAATGCCTTCTGAAAATCCAAATATACTACATCTATGGTTCACCTTTATCCACATGTTTATTAACCCCTTCAAAAAAACAAAGCAGATTTGTTAGGTAAAACTTCCCAAGGGTAAATCCATGTTGACTGCATTCCAGGAAGCAGTCATTTATTACATCTAGGAACTTTATGTCTCTAGCAATTCCTGATGTTACATTTACCCAGTCAATATTGGGGTAATTGAAATCTCCCATTATTATTGCACTGCCAAATTGGTTTGCTTCCCTGATTTCTCTTAGCATTTCACATCTGTCTGACAATTTTGTCCAGGTGGACGGTAGTATACTCCTATTATGCTCTTACCCAACACACATGGGATTTCTACCCATATAGATTCTACTGAGCATTTAGTCTCTGGTATGATCTTTTTCCTGTTGGACTCTATACCCTCATATGACAGCAGGGCAAAGGTAGCGCCGGCGCCATTTCTACAACGCAACGGAGGCCCGAGAGTAAAAGATCACACCGGGACCCCCCCCCCCACTGGACCCCAGGTAATTTAAGGCATTTTGGGGGGGTTCGGGAGGGTGGGGGATTTATTTTAAAGGGTCAGGGTGGGTTTTAGGGTTGTTTTAGTGTGCCGGTTTTCCCGCCCTCCCCCGATTTACAATTTACATGATATTTAAGAAAACAAAACCGCGACGATCCGATTCCCCCCCCCCCCCCCCCAGCCGAAATCGATCGTTAAGACGATCTATCACACGATTCACATCTCTATTGGAAATCATTATCTTCAGTGATTTTTTTCATATAGGCACATGGATTACATTTGCTTTTACTGGAACCTCCCTGTTGGGATGCCCTAACTCTCCTGTTTCATTAGTATCCTTCAAGGATACATTTCTCCGAACCATGCACTGCTGAGTGACTGTCTACTTTCCCCCTTGTTCTAGTTTAAAAGCAGCTCTATTCCTTTTTGAAAGTTTGGTTCCACTCTGGTTAAGGTGGAGCCCATCCTTTCGGAAAAGTCTCCCCCTTCCCCAAAGGTTTCCTCAGTTCCTTAAGAAACTGAATCCTTCTTCCCTGCACCATTGTTTCATCCATGCATTGAAACTCTGGAGCTCTGCCTGCCTCTGGGGATCTGCACTTGGAACAGGAAGCATTTCAGAGAATGCCACCCTGGAGGTTCTGGATTTCAGCTTCCTACCTAAAATCCTAAATTTGGCTTCCAGAACCTCTCTCCCACATTTTCCTATGTCATTGGTGCCCACATGTACCATGACAGCTGGCTCCTCCCCAGCATTGTCTATAATCCTATCTAGGTGATGCATGAAGTCTGCCACCTTTACACCAGACAGGCAAGTTACCAGGCAGTCCTCACGTCCACCAGCCACCCTGCTATCTACATTTCTAATAATTGAATCACCAACTATGATGGCTGGCCTAACCCTTCCCTCCAGGCAGTAGCCCTGGGAGACTTGTCCTCAGTGCGAGAGGACAATACATTACCTGGAGAGCAGGTCCTTGCTACAGGATCACTTCCTGCTGCACCAGGGTGATGTTCTCCTACTAGGAGACCTTTCTGATCCAAGGCAGCACTGGGGCTGCCACACAGGATTTGGGAAATGACTATTATGTCCCTGAAGGTCTCATCAATGTACATCTCTGTCTGCCTCAGCTCCTCAAAGTCTGCTACTCTAGCCTCCAGAGATCGGACTCATTCCCTGAGAGCCAGGAGCTCTTTGCACCGAGTGCACACATACAATCTCTCACCGGCGGGTAAAAAATCATACATGTGACACTCAATGCAAAAGACTGGGAAGCCCCCCTATTGCTGCTGGACTGCTGCCTTCATCTTAGTTTTATTGAGTTCCTAGTTAAGTATAGGATACTAAGTGAGTTGGAATTAGTGTACTTTAAATTTACAGAAGTATTTACTAATTAATCTGCTTTTTAAGTTTAGGATACTAAGGGATAGAGTCACAGATTCACAATAGGTATCAGAACTTAATATAAGCTAGTATCTTATTAAATTGCTATTTTGCCTGCCTGCTTAGGGTAAATTAAATGAAAAGGAGTTTTCCCTGGACTGGCTGTGGTACCTTCTGGCTCTCAACCCCTGGACTGGCTGCGGAGTTTTCTGGCTCTTGTTCCCTGGACTGGCTGCGGTACCTTCTGTTCTCATGACCTGCTGGAGGCGCCAGCTCCTGTTCTCACGACCTGCTGGAGGTGCCAGCTATCTGGATTACATGACCTGCAGGAGGCGCCTGCATCCAGATCTTCATTGATCACCCCCAGTGACCCTCGAGATTGGCCTCACCTTCCAGCGGTAGGACTTACATTCATCGCTGGACCAAGGGTCCACCTTCCAAGTCAGAACACTGGGTTCTCCTCTGGGCTCATGCTGTGGTCCAAGGGCACACGCTCTGCCCTGAACAAATGACTGCTCTCCCATGCTCGCAACACATTTTTATCCGCAGGCGTTATCTATATAGTCATCTGTCCCTACCATATGCTGTATGTTGGCAAAAACCACACGGCCAATTAAAAAACATCGTTGATATATTCCGGTATTCTGAGAGGAAGTACTCCTAGTCTTACATTGGCTGTTTCACATTCAATTAGTGATCTTAAATTTTTTGTCATCGATGTTCTGACCCTACCATCAAGGGGTGTAACTTCTCTGAGATGCTATCCAAAGAGAGCAGAAATGGATATTTTCCTTTCAGAGTTTATCCCCACAAGGATTAAACTGAAAGATTAAATGGACACATTTCATATTAATCAGGATATTATTTTCAGTTAGTTAATCGGTTATGTGGAACATATAGGATTTGGTTTCTCTTTAAGGGGGACCTTCTAATAATAGAATATATTGTTTACCCTAAGGGGGGTGCTAGCACCGCGGAGTAGAATGGTCGCATAAACCTGAGCTCCTCATCTCCCCCTGAGCAAATAACGGTGAAACCAGGACAAAATCAATCGCAATCGGCACAAGGTATAGAACATCGGCCAGCTATTAAGAGAGAGATGGCTCAAAAGAAGAAAAGCATAGATCTTCGCCAATATTCTTATTCCAAATCAGTGACGAGTGAGACGGGGCCTGCGGAGACGGAGAAACCAGGCAGCATGGCTGAGTCTGACGGGGAAGAAGAAACAGATCTCTGCATAGCAGACTCGGGACCAAGTGGGGCTCCGACCAGGGACAAATTTCGTCAATGGTTTGCAGATCTCAGGGGAGATATGAAAAAGAATAAAAAAGAATTACTGGATCGAATGGCAGACCTTAAAGAGGAAATCTCGGATATTGGCCGGAGGGTTGATGAGATAGATTGCCGGCTCGATGTACAGGCTGAAGTAGTGGAAGGGCTGAATACTCAGGGTCAGCAGCTCTCCCAGGACGCGCTAGCGATCCAATACAAACTGGAGGACCTTGAGAACCGCAGCCGCAGAAACAATCTGAGAATTCGGGGTGTCCCGGAGACAGCAGACTATACGGATTGCACAGCCACAATTAAAAATCTAGGACTGTTCTTCTTACAAAACGGTGTGACACCGTCATCGTCTGATCTACTGCCGGAGATAGAGATTGAGAGAGCCCATCGATCGTTGGGACCGAAGTTAGGTGATAGACCGCGAGACATCGTCGTATGTTTTAACCGGTTCCCGGTGAAGGAGCGGATATGGCAGATCGCACGACAACAAAAGACCTGGGAGTGGCAAAACCATACAATTTCAGTATTTGCTGATTTATCTCCCCTTACACTGAAGCATCGCTCGGAATATAGGGAACTTACTGCAATTATGAGAAAAGAAGAGATACGATACCGCTGGCTGTATCCATGTGGTCTGGCCATTACCATCAATGGAGCAATGGCGAAAGCTGCTTCAGTCGCGGAGGCGGCGGCCATTTTGAAGGATGCTGGCCACGAGGTGCGGGCTCTTCAGGCGCCGAAGAGATTAAACTTTCATGCATCATCCTCACTCCCAAAATGGCAACGGGTCGAGAAGGGAGGGAGACGATTGCGACGGCAGGAGCAGCAGCATGGACAGACCGGTAGTGGCTGATGAGCCGCACAATGGGGAATCAATGAGTGTTAATGCCGTGAGCTCGAGGTGAACTGAAACATCACTGGCAGGAGTAAGTCGGGCTTGATTCCTGCCTGTTATTGCAATGCCATTAAGTTACAAAATGGATGTATTTGGTTGGTTGGGTTTACTGTTTACATAGTTGTATCTTGCTGTTTTATTATCGGGGGGAGGTGGGGGGTGTGCTCCGAGGGTGCTAATGTTCCCATCTGCCTTGGCAGATCTGCCCGTTTTGTATGGCAGCACATCAGGGGGGAGGGGGGGGGGAGGGAGATCTGGGTTACGGCCTCTAAACGAGTTCTGGATTTTCAATGGGGGATGCATATAACTTTTGCAAGGTATGGGAGACTATCATTTTTGTATGTGCCAACCTCTGTTTTTTCATGTGGGGAGGGAAACTTAATTTTGATGACCACTGAATGTGAAGGCTGGGGCAGTGCAAGGAGGGGGGGCAGTGGGTGTGTTATTATACTACTGGACTCATGACTTCCATAAGTATTCAGTCTTTAAATGTTAAGGGTCTAAACACCCCGAGGAAGCGTCAATTATTAAGGGAAGATTTTCAGCATTCGGGGGTGGATGTATTATTCTTGCAGGAGACGCATCTGCTCCGGAAATATGAACGATTGCTCCCTTGGCCCTTATTTCCTTCCTGTTATAGTGCTTTTGCTTCTCACTTGCATAAATATGTAGGGGTGAGTATATTATTACATAAAAATATTCCAGGTCACGTTACAAAGTATCAAGCTGACCCTGAAGGGAGATATGTCTTGGTTCAGCTGGAGGTGGGAGGGAAGATTTACCACCTCCTGAATGTGTATGCCCCACAAACCTCCTATGGTCTATTTATAGAGCGCCTGGACAAACTGATGGCTCAACAGGAGCCAGGAGTTTGGGTAATAGCAGGGGATTTTAATATGACTGTCCATCCACCACTAGATAATTCTACGGGAGGGGGGATCGGGGCCAGGAGAGAGAGAAAAATTCTCAAATCCTTTATTTATAAGTGGGGCCTTTTAGATATTTGGCGCTCCAGAAATCCACAAGGGAGAAACTACTCTTATTATTCCAATCCTCATAAATCCTATTCAAGGATTGATTACTTTCTGGTAGATCGAACCTGCTCTAACTTGGTTAAGGATTCGTCCATAGGTCAGATCACATGGTCCGATCATGCTCCAGTGGGCTTAATTATAGGCCTATCCGGAAGTGCATGTGGCCGAAAATGTTGGAAACTAAATGATACATTATTGGATGATGTAGCCTTTTGCAAGTCGGTTAGAGAGGAAATAGAAAACTATCGCGTGCATAATCTGGAGGCGATGGATAATCCCCCATTGTACTGGGATTGTCTCAAGGCCGTTTTGCGAGGGAAATTTATTTCCCAAGGGGCATACCAGAAGAAAATTAAACTGGCTCAAAAACAGCGTTTGCAAACAGAAATAGCGCGGCTAGAAGCTATACATAAACAGAACCCTACTGCAGCAGTGTTTTCCCAACTTCAAGCGGCAAGATCTCAATACTGTACATTGACGCTGGCTGACGTGCCTAGGAAATTGAACTTGCTTAAGCAGCAATATTTTGAATGGGGGGACAGGGCGGGGAGGCAACTTGCGCAGAAGCTGAAGCATCGTATCGCTCAGTCCCAAATTACTAGTATACGTGGAGAAGATAGATCCCTTTTATTGATTGAAAAAGCCATACACGAGCGATTTCAGAGTTTTTATGGGGGGCTTTATGCGAAGGACGACTCCATAAGTGACGAGAAAATTGAGGATTTCTTAGATACTGTCAATCTCCCGCAAGTATCAGAACAAGAAAATTATAATCTGGACAGTGAAATAGCTTTGTGCGAGGTCCTTCAAGTAATCAAGGATCTTAAGGTTAATAAAGCTCCGGGCATGGATGGATTTACTGCCCACTTCTATAAAACATTCGCCACGGACCTTGCCCCAATACTTAGAGAGTTATTCAATTCCTTGCAGCAGGGCAGATCGTTGTACAAGGGGTCTAATATTGCCGGAATAACAATATTGGCTAAGCCAGGTAGGGATCCCACAGAGTGTGGCTCTTACAGGCCCATTTCCCTAATTAATCTGGATCTAAAAATATTAGCCAAAGTGTTGGCTAATCGGCTAAACGGGGTATTGGCCCATTTGATACATCCCGATCAAGCCGGCTTCATTCCGGGCCGAATGGCGGCGGATAATGTCCGAAAAATTTTGGATTTAATCTGGTGGGCGAAGAAAAACAGTGTTCCTACCGTGCTATTGTCTATTGATGCCGAAAAGGCATTCGATATGGTGCACTGGCCGTATCTGTTTAAAACCATGGAGCGGATGAATTTTGGCCCCCATTTTATGCGTTGGATACAAGCTTTATATGAGGAACCTAGGGCCTGTGTCAAGGTGAATGGAACATATTCTAACCCATTTGCGATAGAGAGAGGTACGAGGCAGGGATGCCCTATGTCTCCATTATTATTCGCACTGTTCTTAGAGCCCCTAGCAATTAAAATCTGGAACACGAAGTCCATATCGGGAGTACCCATAGGTGGGGTAGACTATAAATTATCCTTATTCGCGGACGATGTGTTGTTCACCTTGACTCACCCGCCTGAATCTCTGGCGCAGGTGGTATCGCTCTTAGCCCATTTCAGTTCGGTATCTGGTTTTAAGCTAAATTTAGACAAATCAGAGATATTAAATATCTCCTTGCCTGACGACACTGTACAGCGTCTTAGGTCTCAATTTCCCTTTAAGTGGGCAGCACGCCGCATAAAGTACCTGGGGATACTAATTATCCCCAGGTACTTTATGCGAAGTATAAAAGTATATTCTGGGAAGGCTATTTAAACAAGCCTTCCCAGACCCGATCTAAATGATAGTAATTTTACAAGAGACAGCAAACTATACAACAGATTTCATATCATAATGTAAATAATGTAAATATTTTAATCTCTTCCGTTCGTCTCTCTTATTCTAATTTCTCTTCCCAGTTTTAAGACCCTGTTGTAATGTAACTTTTGTTCTCCTTGCACTTGTTTTTCGTTTCTTGTTCTCACCCCTTGTTTTATGTAAACCGGCATGATGTGGTTTCTAATCATGAATGCCGGTATAGAAAAACGCTAAATAAATAAATAAAATAAATAATTAGCAATAAGCTAGAGGATCTTTTTCATTTAAATTATACTCCCCTGGTTTCAAAAGTTTTTCTAGATCTGGATAGTTGGACACGACATCAGTTGTCCTGGATGGGTAGGATAGCGGCTATCAAAATGAATGTCTTGCCCAAGTTTCTATATTTATTTCAGACACTCCCAGTGCCGATACCATCCGCGCTCCTTAAACATTGGCAGAAAAAACTTTTTGCGTTTATTTGGAAAAGAAGACCACCGAGGGTGGCTCGGGCTACTTTATACAGACACAAGTTAAAAGGAGGATTGGGGGTCCCTAATTTGGGATGTTATTATGCAGCGGCTCAACTTCGAGCCATTGTGGATTGGAACAGGAAACGGGAAAAAAAACGGTGGGTGGATATAGAGCAGGCATTGTTAGATCCCATGCCACTGTGGGCCACTACGTGGCAACCGAGAGTCACATGGCTATCTGGTGGTGTAGAAACTCCGTCCCTGTCCAATACACTCTTGACTTGGAGTAAATGGCGTCCGAAACTCACAGGGAATAGGCATTACTTTTTGAGCTCTTCACTATTTCATAACAGGGACTTCCCATCTGGATGGGATTCTTTCAGTTACAACCACTGGAAGGAGAAAGGCATTCAAACATTCGGTAAATTATGGGAAGTGGGAAGCATTATTCCATTTGCAACATTTCAGGATAGACACCAGTTGGAGGCTAAAGATGCATTCCAATATGTAGAAACCAGTCATTTTTTGCGCACTGGGGCAATTGCTAGGGACCTATCCCAAGGGAAGAGTCAATTTGAAAATTGGTGTGAACGGGCGGACAAGGTAACCAAAGTGATTTCGCAAATCTATGATTTTCTAAATACGGATACTCATTCTCAACCAGCTTTTATGACAGCCTGGGAGCGTGACCTTGGGAAAAAATTGGATAAGGACGTGTGGGACACCATTTTCCTGAATACTAAGCGAAGCTCTATTTCAGCATCTCTACAGGAAAATGGGTACAAGGTGTTGTTGCGGTGGTATTGCACCCCTTACAAATTGTGGAAGGCTAAATTACGTGGGACAGCGAGTTGCTGGAAGAGATGTGGGGATACTGGTACCCTTATTCACCTTTGGTGGGGGTGTAATAAGATACAGCAATTTTGGGCTATGGTTAACAATGTCCTGCAGCAAATATTTAAACGTTCAATTGAATTGTCCCCTGAACAAGCATTGCTTAGTGTTCCTGTGTCTGGTACTAAATATGAATGGTTATTAATGCAACAGATTTTAATTGCAGCAAGGTGTGTCTTGCAGCACATTGGAAGAATTGCGATCTCCCTGATTTACATATGTTGATACGGAAATTGGATGTTATGCGAGAAATGTATAAGCTGACTGCACAAAAACATCAACATCAGCCTAAACACATGGAGGTTTGGCAACCATACGTGATCTGGAGGACAAGTGTTACTCTGTAACCACATGTTACGCTCCCAGCTGAGACTTTATTGATGAAAGATGGAACCCACTGCTTGGAGTTTTAGCCATTGACAGCGGGGTTTTGTAATAGAGAATGATCGTAAGAGGCCCTGTATATGAGTTAATAAACTGAGGTTCCTCATGTTTTACCGACCATTCCTCTTGCAACCACTATTGACACAAATATGTATGTATGATTTTGATATACCTACCCAGATGCTTATGAATAATGATGAAAGTTCATACCATTCTTGTGTAAAACTGACGGTTATGTTTAATGTTGGAAATGAACAATAAAATTTAATTGAAAAAAAAAGAATATATTGTTTACCCTACTATAACAACATTTTACTTTGTTTATTCTTGCCTAAATGTTATTCAGCATGAGAGATGTCCTTAGGAATGTTTAATATCATCAATGTGTTATTTCTTGGCTGTATTCATTAATGGTGGCATTTTCTTTATTAATATGCATCATAACAACATCAAATATGTTAACCTTCCATTTTCTTTGCCCTAACACCTTCTCAACCATGGCATCTGCCAAAACAGGAATAGACTGCTTCCCCTTCTTTCAAGGACTTGGGTGTTGAGTGCTTTAAACTCTGATGTCATCACCTACTCTGATTGGCGGTCTTGTGCATTCTTTGGGTGACACTGATTGGTTGCTTTTTTGATGCCATTATCTGGCGTCTTTAAATGACTCAGTGATGAGTTTGCGATACAAACTCCTTGTATATGGAACTTTGTCTCTTTAAGAGATATATAATCATCATGACTTGTATTTTTTTTTTTTTTTTTTTAGAAATTGCCATGCTGGGTCAGACCAAGGGTGCATCAAGCCCAGCATCCTGTTTCCAACAGAGGCCAAACCAGGCCACAAGAACCTGGCATTTACCCAAACACTAAGAAGATCCCATGCTACTGATGCAATTAATAGCAGTGGCTATTCCCTAAGGGGCGGATTTTAAAACCCCTGCACGCCGGCGTGCCTATTTTGCATAGGCCGCCGGCGCGCGCAGAGCCCCGGGACACACGTAAGTCCCGGGGCTTCCTGTCGGGGGCGTGGCGGGGGCGTGGCGGGATGACGCGGCATTTAGGGGGCGGGGCGCGGCATTTTGGGGGCGGCAATGTGGGCGTGGTTTCAGCCTGGGGGCGTTCTGGGGGCGTGGCCGCGGCCTCCGGAACAGCCCCCGGGACCGGACCACGGAGCGGGGCAGCCGGCCGACGCGTGCAAAGGTAAGGGGGGGGTTTAGATAGGGCCGGGGGGGTGGGTTAGGTAGGGGAAGGGAGGGGAAGGTGGGGGGAGGGCGAAGGAAATTTCAGGCAGCAGTGTGCGCTGCCTGTTCCCTCCGAGGCCGCTCCAAAGTCGGAGCGGCCTCGGAGGGAACAAGCAGCGCGCGCTGGGCTCGGCGCGCGCAGGTTGCACAAATGTGCACCCCCTTGCGTGCGCCGGCTACGCGCGTATCTTATAAAATCCAGCGTACTTTTGTTCGCGCCTGCTGCGAACAAGTAAACTTGATTAATAGCCGTTAATGGACTTCTCCTCCAAGAACTTATCCAAACCCATTTAGTATTAGGTCTTTACCTGATTTTGTGTTCTCTGATTTTTGTTTTCAGTGTATGAATTCCTGATTGCTGGCCCTCCTGACGCAGCCTTTGTGGCAAAACACGGGGTCCGTGTCGGGGGACAGCGTTTAATGTACCACTTTGAATATCCTCCAAAACATATGAGTTTCCTTTTGAATAAAGAAGTGAAAACAATTTTGAACTTATAAGAACTTTGACTCTTTCTGCACTCCTCTTTCTGATTTGATTATACACCGAGTGTGGAATTACTCTCCGCTCCTTTGCCATAAATTTAAAAAGTCAGTTTTCTTAGTTTTCCAATACTAATGAATTCTTCTTTTATTATAATGCTATGTCCTTCTAATTTCTATAGAGTATAAGAATCTAAGAGATCATTTACTATGCTGCGACATTTTATCGCTGGAGGGGCAAAACATTTCAGGAGAGTGTTCCTACAATATTTGGACTCTCCCTGGGAAAATTTTGTAGCATCCTTCCCACAATATTTTTTCTCGTAGAAAAATACCATGAGAAAAAATATCACAGGAAAAGGGCAAAAAATGCACAATGGTGGCCCACTTCATCCAGGGTCACCATTGTCTTAAAGGATTACGTGGCTTATAAAAAAAAAAACACCCTTGCCAGTGCTTGTACATTCCTCCAGGTTCTGGATATACCCCTGCTGCCTGTAGAGGTAGCTGAAAAAAAAAAGTTTAAAAAAATAGAACGATTCCCTGCACTCCCCCCCCCCCCAATCCCAAACCTCTCCCTTTTAAACCAAAATCAACCCCCCCATTCTAAATACCCCCGATCCATATATTCCCCACCCCCACCTTCAGTAGCAGCCCCCTCCACCCCATGGCCAATCCTTGAAACACTACAAATATCCCGGTAGTCTAGTGGATCCCTCATCTCCCCCTTCACACCCTGGTAGTCCAATGGCTGCCTCCTGCCCCCAGACCAACCTTTACCTAAAAGAAGAAACCCTAGTGGTCCAGCGGTGCCCCGAGGTTCCTCCTAAACTCCAGACCAGTTGGATCATTGGATTCAGAAGAATTATTTTGTGGGAGATCTCTGTTTTTTCTGTTTTACAGCATGTTACTAGTTGACGGGGTGGGGATGTCAATAAACTTTTGTTATGTAAAGAGCAGCAATGGATTTTTTCATTAAACACAGTGTCACCTTTTGGTTTAAATGCGAGGATTGATTGGACACAGTATGCTCTTAAGTTAGTGAATATCCTCCCTTTATTTAAAAAAGTCTATGCAGACTGCTCCACGCAAGATCTAAAATACTTTATCACATTTATGGGGCTGTGCAATGAGGCAGATGTAATAAGGTGCGCTGAAGCCATTGTGGGTTTGTACACGCATGTACGCACATTTGTACGCATGTTTTCCTGTGTAAAGCCCTATACGTAAGGGTTTTGTGTGTGGGAAAAAGGCACATCCAAATGCATTATTTACAGACCCACGATTTTTTTTCTGTGTGAATGCATGCTAATGGCATGAAAAAGAGGTGATTATCTAATCATAGGCAATTCAGGGAGTTGCACTAATGCTAGTGCGGTTATTTTAATGCGGGTTTTTTACCTCCACGGTCAGGGCATGAGTTAAGAGACAGCGCTGACTTGGAAGCCATTTTATTCCGTGGTGTGGTTGTGTGTCCATGCAGCTCTGGTGTGATTTCAATGATGGAGATTTCCGTCTGGGAATGCCCCCCTAGAAGGACTAGGGGGCATTCCATGAAGTTAGCAAGTAACACATTTAAGACTAATCGGAGAAAATTATTTTTCACTCAACGCACAATAAAGCTCTGGAATTTGTTGCCAGAGAAGGTAGTTAGTGCAGTTAGTGTAGCTGGGTTCAAAAAAGGTTTGGATAAGTTCTTGGAGGAGAAGTCCATTAATGGCTATTAATCAATTATACTTAGGGAATAGCCACTGCTATTAATTGCATCAGTAGCATGGGTTCTTCTTAGTGTTTGGGTAATTGCCAGGTTCTTGTGGCCTGGTTTTTGGCCTCTGTTGGAAACAGGATGCTGGGCTTGATGGACCCTTGGTCTGTCCCAGCATGGCAATTTCTTATGTTCTTAGAAACATAGAAATGACGGCAGAAGAAGACCGAACGGCCCATCCAGTCCGCCCAGCAAGCCCCACACATCCCTTCCCTCATTCTTATCTGCCACTCTTAGCTCCTTGTTCTATTCCCCTTCCACCCCCACCACCAATGCAGAGAGCAGTGATGGAGCTGCATGCAAGTGAAATATCTAGCTTGATTAGTTAGGGGTAGTAGGGGCAGTAACCGCCGCGATAAGCAAGCTACACCCATGCCTATTTGTTTTACCCAGACTATGTTGTATGGCTCTTGTTGGTTTTTTTTTTCTTCTCCCCTGCTGTAGAAGCAGAGAGCCATGCTGGACATGCATTGAAAGCGAAGCACCAGGCGCATTTGGTTGGGGTAGTAACCGCCGTAACAAGCCAGCTACTCCTCGCTTTGTGATTGCGAATCCTTTTTTTTCTTCACCCCTGTCGTTGAAGCTATGCAGGATATGCGTGAAGCATCAGTTTTTTGTTTTTGTTTTTGTTTTTTTTTTTTTTCCCCTGCCGTTGAAGCAGAGAGCTATGCTGGAAATGCGTGATGTATCAGTCTTTCTCCCATGCCGATGCAGCAGAGAACCATGCTGGATATGCATGGAAAGTGAAGTATCAGGCACATTTGGTTTGGGGTAGTAACTGCCGTAACAAGCCAGCTACTCCCCGCGTTTTGAGTGCGAATCCTTTTTCTTCTCCTTTGCCGTTGTAGCAGAGAGCTCTGCTGGATGTGTGAAGTATCAGTTATTCTTCTCCCCTGTCATTGAAGCAGAGAGCTATGCTGTATATGCATTGAAAGTGAAGTATCAGGCATATTTGGTTTGGGGTAGTAACCGCCGTAACAAGCCAGCTACTCCCCTCTTTATGAGTGCAAATCCTTTTTTCCATTACCTCTTGCTGTTGAAGCTTAGAGCGATGTAGGAGTCACAGTAAGCATGTGTATGTTTATTTAATAAGGGTATTGTGTCAATAGCCATCATTCTGGCGAGTCACCCACTCTTCATTGGTGGCCTCTTGACTTTATGGATCCGCAGTGTTTATCCCACGCCCCTTTGAAGTCTTTCACAGTTCTGGTCTTCACCACTTCCTCCGGAAGGGCATTCCAGGCATCCACCACCCTCTCCGTGAAGAAATACTTCCTGACATTGGTTCTGAATCTTCCTCCCTGGAGCCTCAAATCGTGACCCCTGGTTCTGCTGATTATTTTCCTACGGAAGAGGTTTGTCGTTGTTTTTGGATCATTAAAACCTTTCAAGTATCTGAAAGTCTGTATCATATCACCTCTGCTCCTCCTCTCCTCCAGGGTGTACATATTTAGATTCTTCAATCTCTCCTCGTACGTCATCCTATGAAGATCCTCCACCTTCCTGGTCGCCCTTCTCTGTACCGCTTCCATCTTGTCTTTGTCTTTTTGTAGATACGGTCTCCAGAACTGAACACAGTACTCCAGGTGAGGCCTCACCAAGGACCTGTACAAGGGAATAATCACTTCCCTTTTCTTACTTGATATTCCTCTCTCTATGCAGCCCAGCATTCTTCTGGCTTTTGCTATCGCCTTGTCGCATTGTTTCGCTGTCTTCACATCATTAGACACTATCACTCCAAGGTCCCTCTCCTGCTCCGTGCACATCAGCCTTTCCCCCCCCATCGAGTACAGTTCATTCGGATTTCCACTCCCCATATGCATGACTTTGCACTTCTTGGCATTGAATCTCAGCTGCCATATCTTCGACCACTCTTCCAGTTTCCTTAGATCCCGTCTCATTCTCTCCACTCCTTCCGGCGTGTCCACTCTGTTGCAGATCTTAGTGTCATCCGCAAAAAGACAAACCTTACCTTCTATCCCGTCCGCAATGTCGCTCACAAAGATATTGAACAGGACCGGTCCCAACACCGATCCTTGCGGCACACCACTTAAAACCGCTCTCTCTTCAGAGAAGGCTCCATTTACCATCACACATTGTTTTCTGTCCGTCAACCAATTTGCAATCCAGGTCACCACATCGGCACTCACTCCCAAGCTTCTCGTTTTATTCACCAGTCTCCTGTGCGGAACCGTATCAAAAGCTTTGCTGAAATCCAAGTAGATGACATCTAGTGCTCTTCCTTGATCCAATTCCTTGGTTACCCAGTCAAAAAAGTCAATCAAATTTGTCTGACAGGATCTTCCCCTGGTGAATCCATGCTGCCTCTGGTCCATCAATTCTCCAGACTGTAGATAGTTGACTATTCTCTCTTTCAGCAGTGACTCCATTACTTTTCCCACCACCGAAGTGAGGCTAACCGGTCTGTAGTTGCCTGCCTCTTCCCTGTTCCCACTCTTGTGAAGCGGGACCACCACCGCTCTTCTCCAATCACTCGGCACCACTCCCGTTTCTAGGGATCTATTGAACAGGTCACACAGCGGACCCGCCAGAACATCTCTGAGCTCCCTCAATATCATTGGATGAATCCCATCAGGCCCCATGGCTTTGTCCACTTTCAGGTTCTTTAGTTCTTCCCACACATTTTCTACTGTAAAAGGATTTTCATCTATTCCCCTTCCCTCCAGTTTCTTGTTGTTTAGAGATGGTCCTTCTCCAGGGTCTTCTTTAGTGAACACAGAGCTGAAGTATTCGTTTAATATTTCTGCCATTTCTTCGTCTCTCTCTACACATTGATCATTACCACCTTTCAATTTCACTATACCACTTTGGACCTTTCTCTTTTCGCTGATGTATCTGAAAAATGTTTTGTCACCATTTTTTATCTCCTTGGCAATCCTCTCTTCCGCTTGACTCTTTGCCAACTTGATTAATTTCTTTGTCTCCCTCAGTTGATACAAATATTCTTCTTTGTGCTCCTCCCTTTGGGATCCTTTATATTTCTTGAATGCTGTTCTTTTAGCTTTAATTTTGTCAGCCACCTCCATTGAGAACCAGATAGGTTTCAGTTTTCTTTTGCTTTTCTTTACATTTCTAACATATAGAGCAGTTGCCTTGGTGATTGCTCCTTTTAGATTGGTCCACTGCTGATCCACATCTCTCTCGTTCTCCCATCCTTTAAGTTCTTCCTCCAGGTAGTTCCCCATTTCCTCAAAGTCTGTGTTTTTGAACTGTAAAACTCGGGTCTTTGTGGTTCTTTTCCCTATTATTTTAGTGATATTAAACCATACCGTTTGATGATCACTGCTGCTGAGGTGGGCGCCCACCTGGACATCTGAGACATTATCTGAATGTTCTTATTCCTTATTATGTTCTTATTATGTTCTTATTATGTTCTTATTATGTTCTTATTCCTGATGATGTGGTATATCCTGCGGGTTTGCCAAAGGATGTCAGCAGTAGAAGTTTTGGCAGGTGCAAAGGTCATGGCAAACAGTTATTTCTGAAGCACACAGTTATTCAAAATATTAAAAAGACATTCCAGGTTAATATTTTCTCTGAAAAGGGAGACCTGGTCGCTCCCTCGCTTTTATGCGCGTATTAAGGGCGCCCGAATGGCCAGATTGGTGCTTAGTTAGGCGCCTTTCTGGGTGCACGAGCATCCAGTTGAGTGCCCAGATGAGCGCCTATCTTGCTGCCATGCAATGTGAATTATCATCCATGAAAACATTTGCCGATTTTTCTGCAGCACAGACTTATTCGAAACATTAAAAATACATTCCAGGGTCATACTTTCACTGAACAGAGAGACCCATTTGCTTGCTCGCTTTTATGCGCGGATTAGCGGCGCGGCTTTTTGGCGTAGATGCAGCTGCTTATTATATAAGGCCTTACCGTGCTTAGGTACGCGCATTTCTTCATGAGTGTGCGGATTTCTGTGTGCAAGTCATTTGCATAGTTTATTTTTTTTACATTCTGCGGAAGCTCCAGCTGCGGGTCTTATTACATCGGCCTTGATGTGTTTGAAAGTTAGGCTCCCGTGCATTAAAAGCATCTGTACTTTGTACCTGCTGTTTGTTCAGGCAGCCGAGTGGGGGCCAAAATAGCATGCAATAATTTGAAAATTGAATGTACATCTGCTGTTTCTATCCCCTGACCGAATTCCTGCAAGGAACGATGTCTTCACACAGCAAACATTCCACACACTGTGGAAGCCCATGCATGCTTTTACATGCCCTGAGGAGAGCAGTTTTCAGGTGAGTTATTTCAGACACATAAATGGCGTTTGAAATTTGTCTTTCTTATTTTGTGTTCCTGTCAGCCCTGTCAGAGCTTGTCTTGTGCTTAGTCTCCATTTGCTCCTGGTGGTTTCTCACTGCTTGACTCCTTTTTCTTCCCTCTGGGATCTGTGTTTGTAAGTCAGCACTTGGGGAGTAATTGTTTTGCGTGAGCTGAGTGAATGGTTGAAGCTCTGATGTGTTGTTGTTCACTACTATTCACAAGTCCCAAACCTCTGCTGAGTCAAACCCCTTGCTTTCCGTTTTGTGGCCAAAAACATAGAGGGACAAGCACTTCGGCGGCGTGGGAACTTGGATTCTTTGCAAAGCTGCTCTGCTTTGTGTTGAAAGTACTTACGGCTGTTAATATTTATGAGGCTGGTTCCAGACATTATTGTGAAATTTGAAAGCAGATAGCGTTAAGTTGTCATCGCCTCATATACAATAAATTAGGAAGTTTAGATAGTGCTTAACCATACATGCATTTTTCACTCAGCCAACTGCAGCTTCAGAAGTCAAGTACTAGCAGTGCTGCAAGCACATTAAGTAACACTGGGATAGAAAGGATGTCTGTCTTGGGTTTGTTTTAATTGCTTGTGAAAACTCATTGAGAACAGCACAGGGGATTTAAGTCTCCAGTTTGTCCTTGAAGTAATCCTTGTGTGGGCAACCACAAAAATATTGCTTTACTTGCTGTAGCATCCACAGAGGCCCTTCAGAATTCCCAGTGCTGTTTATTAAGGAGGGAGACAATGGGCTACCATTCATTGGGTCAGTTTTTTACTACTTTATCCTTGGAAGAAGTTGCCTCACGCTGATGCAAGTGTAATGGGACACTTAAAGCTGTCCTTTTAGCCGCCTGCTCTTCCTCATAAAGAATTTTCACATCTTAGATTATAGGTTTTACTCTTTAGAAAAATGTTTTTTTTTTTCTTCAAAATCAATACAAATGGTATGGCGCTGTAAAATAATGTGTCCCATTCTCACACACCCTTAGCTTTTTTTTTTTTTTTTGGGGGGGGGGCCTACACCCTCAGCTTTTGGGGAGGGTTTGGTATTTCCGCACATTTCTTTCCAAAAAATAAAAAATAGAGATTAAAGATAAGGAGTTGAGCATGTAAACATCTTTTTTTTTTTTTTCAAAATAATTAACTTTTACCTGTAACAGGTACTTAATTAGGTTGTAATGAGCTGATTCTCTGTGGAATTTATGTAAGATATTAGCCTGTGTGTTATGGATATTATCTCGTTAGACACAAGATTGACAGTCTTGGTACTTTCCAGTTCTTGCATATCTTCTTATTACTGCCTCAAAAAACTTATGCTAAGTGTAAGCAGTGAAAACAATAGATAGATAAGAATTAGGGCTAATATAAAATTACTTTTCATGTGAAAAATTGTGTAAGAACATAAGAAATTGCCATGCTGGGTCAGGCCAAGGGTCCATCAAGCCCAGCATCCTGTTTCCAACAGAGGCCAAATGCAAACAAGGAAATGCCTAGCATTAGTGAGTTTTCCTAGAGATTTGCCTACACTAGAAGCACACGCAGTAGTTTAGAAATCTTTGTTATTGGTTGAAAAGATTAAAACATTCCCTATAACTGGATTCCTAACCTTCCACCTTGCGTAAGAAAATTCCGTACAGCAGATCCAGGTTTGATTCCCAGTGTGCATCCTCTGCTCTCCAGTCCAGCTGAAGCTGGGGATACTGCAGGGGCTTTATAGACGCCTCCCCCAGGGAAGGGCTTCCTAGTCATTATACAATGGCAACACTAGCGGCCAGACTCAAGGTGCAGGCGGCAACTGCTAGGCCCAAAAAAAACTGAAAAGGAATGAGGAGGCAATAGAGTCAAGAAAAAGCAAGATGATATACTGAAGAATCCTTTGCTTATCTGTCTCTCTCCCTCTACCACTTACCAGTCCATTCACATATTTGTATAAGTGGACAAAACTATTCTTTAATAACATATTCGAGGTAGTTATCCTGAAAATCCAACTGGCTGGGTGTGTTCTGAGGACTGGGGCGAGCAAATTACAACCCATGGTCATATCCGGTCCTTTGCCATGATTTTTGTGGCCTACATACTTCATGCCAATGTTCCATTCTCTTAAGTCCACTGATGCCACCTACACCATCATCATCATCAGTGGCCCAACGTTGCATGCATTATTTTGGACCTCTGTTAATGACGTTTGTGTAGGCTGCTGGAGATAGGCACAGATGCTTTTAATTTGTATCTTGCAACACTGGATAATTAGCCTGAGGATGGCATGAGTAGTGGTGGACGGTTTGCTCAAGTGCCTGTGATTTCCTTTTCCTCTCTGTGGAACATAATGGCTAAAATTCTCTGGTTCCCCCTGTATCTGCTTCTTTGCCCCTCTTATTGCTTATCATAGCTAATAAGTCTCTATGCTGGTGCTGGTTTGCCTTTCTTACTGTGGCATGGGCTATTTTTGCCACTGCTGCTGCTGCATTCTCAGGGTATTGCATCATGCCTAATACAGCTTTATGCTGGTGCCTGTTTGCCTCTTATTGTGCCTTGGGGTGTACTTACCATTGTACCTGCTGTATTTATTAAGGATACTCTCTACCCCCTCCCCCACGATTCAAGGAGCTCCCCTCCCCCTGTCCCCTGTGGTGCAGACAAGAAACAGAAGTGTGGTCCTAGTACAATAATGTTTGCCTGCCCCTGCCTTAGAGGATCATCCTGAGCTTTTTGGGGAGACAGAAAGTATAATTATATGAGAGCATTAATACCTTACCTTCGTTTAACATAACAACGACAATTTTCAAAGCAATAAAAATTGCCCTCCTCTTGCCAGCTGTGCGTGCGTGCCATCTTTCGTAGCACATGTACTTTTAGCCAGCCTGTGAGGAGGCACTCCCAGGGGCATGTTTAGAGCAGGGAGCAAAACAGCACGCATGCATGACATTTTCGCAAGTACACATGTGATTACTCTTTGGGATCATCACTATATGGCCCTAATCTTGAACCCCTTAAGCTAGCTCAGGAAAGGTAGTGGAGGGAGGGGTGCAACATTCAGAACAGCTCCTCGGCTGAGGTTGCTGGAATGGCCGCTGTTTATGAAAGCAGCCTGCAGCATTTCACAGTGCAGCACTTTGAGTTAGGAGTCAGGAGAGTAAGAGTAATTTTCCTTATATGATTTGAGCATATCATAGGAGCATTGCACCGGCACTGACATGAAGGTTTTCTGATACTGTCGCCTTAATAAAATCTCATAGTCACATAGTGGAAACATTGATACTGTTATATCCAGTCTGCCCAACACTGGCCGTGTTTCGATAATCGTATTTTTATGAAAGAAACTTCGGCATTTGAAAGCCCCCAAGGAAGATATTGAAACATGGCCGATGAGCAGGATGGATAAAACAGTATGGGCTGCCTGGATAGTATGAATGGTTCCACTTTGTGATGCTGAACGTTGTTTTTTTCATGTTTGAAGATTTTCTCACATTTGATGATCAGTAGATTTTTATATGCATAAAAGAAACATTTTTTCTAAAAAAAGATAGGATAATTTTAGTTTGAGACTGATGATTAAAGACACTATGAGCTTCACCAGTCCCCCATTTAGGGGTAGATTTTACACTTGGTGCGTGCGCATCCATTTGCGCACACTTCCCGGCACGCACACATGGACATGCTGATTTTCTACCATGCACGTGATTCCCTACCCCTTCCCCTCTCCTCCCCACCCCCTAAACCCTATCATTTTTTTGTAGACATCTTTGTTTTGCAGCTTACTTCAGCTCCCGAGTTTTGTTTTCTCCAATAACCAACACACAATGCATCTGATGAAGTGGACTTTCCTCAAAAGCTCATGCTTTAATAAATTGGTTAGTCTATAAGATGCCACTTAACTCCTGTCATTTCAACACACAATAGAAACTGTTTGTCTCTTGCTCTGTCCCAATCCCCCTTCCGCCACCGAAAAAAGCCCTGCTCCCTTCAGTAATTGAAACTATGAAAATTAATACACTCCCCCAAACCTATTTTACCCCATTCACAGGTCTAAAATATCTAAATTGTGCAGGAAGGTGCTCCTTCTCCACCTACACATAAAATTGATGCTGGCTGGGCCCTGTAGCCAGCACCAGTTTGTGGTACCAACCGGAAAACCCTGCAAAGTAGGACACTTGGAACCTATATAATGCTATTGTAATGCGTCTTAGGTGTGGATTTGGTCCTTGCCCAGCCAACAATATAGTAAAAATCCCATTCCAAAACAGTAGGGAATAGTCACTGCTAATAATTGCATCCATAGCATGGGATCTTCTTGGTGTTTGGGTAATTGCCAGGTTCTTGTGGCCTGGTTTGGCCACTGTTGGAAACAGGATGCTGGGCTTGATGGACCCTGGTCTGACCCAGCATGGCAATTTATTATGTTCTTATGTTCCTAAGTATTAACTGCAAACAATCCAACAAGAACAACCCTATCTATGAAAAGGAAAATATTACACCAGGCCCTAAAACACCTCCTATTAGGAAAGCAGAACAAGCCAATGTGCTCTAAATTCCTACATAGAAACTATACATGCTAGCAGAATACCTCATCTCGCTTACATATACAGAACAAAGACAGACCCTGACCAAATACAGGATAAAGAGACCATAAATTAGAAATAGAAATGTGTAGACAGAAACTGAACTAGAAACTCCAACTAACTAGACTCTATATATTATGAAACAATGGAAAAACAGAAGCATCACCAAACCTCATAAATCAAACAATAAAATCAAGAAATATAAATCAATCATAATAAGCAAGACTAATACAAAGAATATTGCCAAAAATAAGACAAATAGAATAATATCCAATAATTAAGAATTCATATGTAATGTTTAAAAATTTACAAATGACAATAAAATATTTCAAAATAGCAGACACATCAAATACCTAACAATTAAAACAAGAAGGGAAAAATACCTCACTTCCCATACCTGAAAACTTTTGATTTCCAGTCACCTTGAGCTTGTCATGGATTAGTGGAGGTGGCAAAACTTGTTCACACCCTGGCCCAAGGCAGGCTTCCATTCCTACACAAACACACCCGTCACCCCCAGGCAGACGTTCACATCCACCCATTCAAGGCAGGCTCCCATTCACACCCAACCATCCTGCCACCTCAGGCGGGCTCCCATTCCCTCATACATCCCACACAGGCTCCCATTCACAACCACTTACCCCAGGCAGGTTCCCATTCACACACACACACACACACACACACACACACACATATCTCCCCCACCCAGACTGGCTTCATTCACACACACACACACCCATCTCCACCACCCAGGCAGGCTTCATTCACACACACACACACACACACACACACACTCACCCATTTACCCTATCCAGGCAGGCTTCATTCACACATACACATCCCCCCCCCCATCTCCCCCTACCCCCCCCCCCCAGGCAGGCTTCATTCACACACATACACACAAACGTCTATGCAGGCAGGATCCATGGGTCTTTCTTGCTGCTATTGTTACCTGGTGCTTTATTCCTTGGGAGAGTAAAGTACAGGATTTGCGGCAGAGTTGTAAACATCCCTCCTGCGGTTCCTCTTCATGTGCAGGCTGGCCCGCAGTACTTAACACTCTCACTTCTAGCACTTCCTGTATGCTCATCTCGTGCATCTCAAGATGACCATACAAAAAGTGCTAGTACCACCAGTATTGAGAACCGCGGGGCCAGCAGCAGACAAGGGGGAATCGCAGTGCAGAACAAGCTCCCATTTCTTCAGCTGCTGCCACTGACTGCACAGGCCTCTGCCTTTTTCCATTGCCGATGGGATGAGGTCCACCGGCAGCTACATATGCCTCTTGCTGCTCCCTGTCCTGGGTCCCCTTCCAGATTTGAAGCCGCCACCCTCCTGGGTGTGCCGCCCCGTGGGATTGTACGGTTTGTACACTCAGAAGTGTCGTGCCTGGTTAGCATCAACCAGAGGTTCTATGGGTCCAGGTCTGGGTCCAAATCTAGATGGGGGTGGAAAAGCTATATTCCTGGGCTCCTGACACGGTCAGTCACTATTGAATACAGTGGCTCACACTCCAGCTGCATGAAATTCCAGAAGTGCAGGTTGACCCAAAATAGGAGCAGGAATGAAAGAATCTGCGAAAGGGTTAGTTGACAATCACCGGCGGTGTTAGAAAAAAATAACCAAACAGAGTCCAGGTGGTATTCAAAAGAAAATAGTTTACTGCAGTTTGAAATGAGTATCCAGGACAAAATAGAGAAAATCAAGAATTGCATCAAAAATATCAAAATGAGAAAACAATTTCCTTATGCATCCTAGGTCTTCTTACAATTCCCCCTATTGCACCACCATCCCATATGACAAATATCCTCCCCTTGGAGGGTTGGATAATGACAAGTGCATCTCCAACATGCAATGGGTCAAGATGGAAAAGAAGCCTAAGATAAAAAATTATTAACAAAGTCCAATAAGTCAAAAAACTCTCAAATTGTAGCCCAAAACTTCAGAAAATGGAGGTCTCTTGATGTCTCTAGGACAAGAGTCCAACTATTTCTTCTCACCCTTGCTTTGTCTTGTGCCCAGGCAAAAAAAAAATCTCTCTGGACTCAGACTTTCAGGATCCAGGGAGGATGGTCCTTCCCTCCAGACTGAGCCAAAGTTCTTCTCTATACTTAAAATCCCCCCCCCCCCCCAAATCCTAACTGCACATCAGAACCTCCAGGGATGAGGAAAAAAGATCCCACAGCCAAACTCCCCTTTTTTTTTTTTTTTTAATCTCCAACCTCTTGCTTAAGATCCAAAGGCGATCTTTAGCTTTTCTTTCTCTAGTCGCCTTCTCGCTAAACACTGAACAAGCTCATGGGGATCTTTATATCCCATGCAAGCCTTCCCACCAAAAGATGGAGCTTTGGCAAGGGGAGGAATCTCAAATATCAAAACACGATCGGTGTTTTTTTTTTAAAAAAGATGGGATAGTTTTAGTTTGAGACGGATATTTAAAGACACTATGAGCTTTTATTAAGGTAACAGTATCAGAAAACCTTTGGGTCGGTCCTGTAATATGCTCATATCATATGAAGGTCTCTTTATATGATTATATGTTCTTGTAATTATTTGGTGATTGAATGTTTGTTGAATCATATTATGTAGCCAAACGTTTGAGGGTATAAAGCCAAAGGCCTTTAGAACTCATCTGGCCTGATTTGCACATTGTTATTTTTTCCCATTATGTGCCTATGGGAATGCAACATGGCTAACTTTCTAAAGCAATTTTTGAAAGATATTCTGGAAAATGTATTTAATAAGAAACATGTCATAAAGTATTATTGAAATGTATTTGATCTGAAAAATTGTATTTCAGCAAAAGCAAAAGGTTCCTTTTTTTTAAAATCAAAACAAAGGACAGTGCGCAAGTCAATTGATCACTTGATGGGAACATGCTTTGATAAATCAGTTCTGTAAAGTGATTTTCTTTTCAGAGTAAAGGAAATCTTCCTGGGTGTGGAACTAGGAAGGGCTAGACTATCAAAACAGAATATGTTTCATAGTTGATGTCATCATAGTTTTTCAAGGATTTTTTTACTTTTTATTTTTGCATTGTTTCATTTGCAGAAAGACTAAACAGGTTAGGGCTCTTCAACTTGGATACAAGATGACAGAGAGTATATGAAATAATACATATATAGATACATAGAAATGACAGCAGAAAAAGACCAAATGGCCCATCCAATCTGCCCAGCAAGCTCCCACACTTATTTCCCATACTTATCTGTTTCACCGACCACCAAGTTCAGGGCCTTTGTTGATAACTGATTCGAATATCCTGCCACCCCCTGCTGTTGATGCAGAGAGTAATGTTGGAGTTGCATCAAAGGTGAATCATAAGGCTTAATGGTTAAGGGTAGTAACCACCACATCCAGCAAGTTACCCCGATGCTTGTTTACCCAGACTGCACAGATCAATGCCTTGTTGGATGTTGACTGAAAGCAAATCCTCTTTCCACATTTATCCCTGCCACAGAAGCAGAGAGCAAGGCTGTATATGCATTCAAAGTGAAATAGGCTTAATTGGTTTAGGGTAGTAACTGCTGTAATAAACAAGCTACCCCCACGCTTATTTGTTTACCCAGATTGTGAAGTTCAGTCCTTGTTGGTTGTTGTCTGAATGCAAATCCTCTTTTCCACATTTCCCCCTGCCGCAGAAGCAGAGAGCAATGCTGTATATGCATTCAAAGTGAAGTATCAGGCTTAATTGGTTTAGGGTAGTAACCACCACCTAGACTGTGTAGTTCAGTCCTTGTTGGTTGTTGTCTGAATACAATAAGTTTATAAAATGCAAATGTTTATAAAAGCACAAGTGACATGAAACAGGTTGAGAGGAATTAGTTATTTACATTCTCAGTTAATTATGGGACTAGTGAACACTCCATGAAACCAATTGGTAGCAGATTTAAAGCAAAATATTTTCTTAGTTGACGCACAGTTAAGTTGTGGAACTTGTTGCTGGAGGATGCTGCATGGCTAACAATTTATAGATGGGTTTAAAATGGTTTTGAACACGTTCCTGGGGGACAGGCATATTAAACTGCAGAAACATGATACAGAATACAACAATAATTTATGAATTGTTTCAGAAGAACATTTAATAAATTGGATAATTTAATTAACAAGTCAGAGCTAATTCAGAGCATTTATCTATTTATGTTTTATCATCATATCAGAATACCATTATAAAACTGGCAAATGGATGGGTGTATTGCAATCATAGATCAGACTAAATACATTGAAGAAATGTATTGACAGTTCAGTTATCTGGCACATCATATTATTTGAGACTTCCCACTGATTCTACTGTGGAGCTGATGAAATTGGTAACAGATGTTGTATCTCAGGGCCTTGGGAGTAATTACATTAGTTAAAGAAATAGTTCTTTATCGAATCTTATCCAGTTACACCTATGTTCTATGTTTTGTCTAAAATACATAAATCGGTTACAGATCCTCCCGGACGACCTAATGTTGGAGAACTTATCAATATATATCAACACATTTTCAACTTTTTGTTCCTCTTGCACAATTTTACATTTGTGATTGTATTGAAATTTTGAATGGGTTACCTCCCATCACTGAACCACTTGCATTGATTACTCTAGATATTGAGTCATTATAATCAAATGTTCTACAATCTGAGGCTATACAGGTGGTTAGAAAGATATTGGATAAAGATCTCCAAATCCTTGTATCCCAACCATATTTTTGATTGTTAATCAGTTTACCCCTTACAAATGTACACTGTGATGTGCCCTTTGCTCTCTGATTTCAGTATGTAGAGAAGACCATTTGGTCATTCAAAACTAGAATCACTGAGCACTGGAACAGTATTAAAATTCTCAGGTGAAGGTTCATCTTATACAGCACTGGATTGAAGTACAGCACTTGGTTTATGAATTCGGGTTGTTTTGCATTACAGCAGTTGCTGCTGCATCCACAAGGGGGTGATTTGAATCTTCATTTATTACGAATGGAGCAGAAATAATTTTAAGTTGAAATTCTATTGCTCCTCATGGTTTGAATGTGAAGATCAATTGGAGGGCTTTCTGTAAAATGTATTTGTATACTGTTACATTTGGCGGTCCACAGGCTACTCCCACAGACTGCCACACTGCCACAGACTGCCACACTTGGCCGAGCCCATCCTGCTTGCTTATGACCCCTTGCTGTGGCTCCATGCAGTGACCTGCCACTCTTCAATGAGGCCACATGCCGCTGATGCCTCACCCGGCCCGAGGCTGTTGACTCCTCACACAGCCTGATGCCACCACTGCCTCACCCAGACCAGTGCTGCTGACTCCTCATGTGGCCTGATGCCACCGACTCCTCCCATAGCCCGACACTGCCAACTCCAGCTGACGTGCCCTTTCTAGGTGTGCGCACATCCCTCTGGTGATTTAAAAGAGCAGTGGTGGGAATGGTCCCACACACTGGATGACGAGGTCATCACCGAAGCCCTATAAAAGGGTTCAATGCTCCTGCCTCTTTGCCTCAGCAACAGGTCTCACTACTTGCAGTAAAGCATGTTTCCTCAATGTCTTTAGCTCCTGTCTTGTCTTCAGCCCAGTCTAGTCTTCAATTCAATGTCTGTCTTCACTCCAGCCTTGTCTTCAGTGTTCCTTGCCTACCTGTGCTTGCTTCTCTTTGCCTACCTACCTACCCTGCTTATCCGTCCCAACTTCCCTTTCGGATGGAAAGCTGGTTTGACCTCAGCTTGATCTTGGATACCCCTGATCGCAGCCTGCCACTGACCACCACCTGTTACCAGATATGCTTGACCACAGCCTGCCACTGACCACTGCCTGTTACAGGAAACAACTGACCATTGCCTGCCCTGACCAGTGCTCAGATCTTGGACCATCCAATCTATCTCTGCTTCCTTCCAGGAATCCAAGGACGACCAACTCTGCCCTCACCTAAGACCTGCTGGCCCCGGCACCCAAAGGCTCAACCCAAGGGGAACGAGGACTGGTAAAAGTGAAGCTCCAATAGGCTCTTTGCTTTGTCTGGGTCCACCTGCCAACAGTATAAACCTGCAGGGGTCCTCCCTGCAGGTGACGCCAATCCTACCTCAGTCCAAGGGTCCACTACTGCAATATATACATTGTTTTCTCATGTTCTTCTTATGAGTTGTTTTTATGAGTGGTGTTGAGCAGCTCTGCTTTTTTTTGTTTCTCTGGGATTTGATATTTTTTTTATAGGATGTGTGTTGATGGGTATTTGTTAGTGGTTTTCTATTGGAGTATTTGTGTATGAGAATCATATGAAATCTTTAGTTTGGTCAGGATGGACCATGTGACTATTTTGAAGATTTGAAGTGGTGGTGTTTGCATTGAGGTGTTGGAGATCCCTGATTTAAAGCAATGTTAAGGTAAAAGTGTATTGGATATGAGGTTGGTCATAGAGTATTACCTTATTAGATGATTATTTTGGTAGCTGATGATCATCTATTGTTGAAAGTCTATTTGAGTTTAGGGAAGGTAACTTTTAAATAGGTGTGTGGGCACACATGTACGCACATTCGTCATGTGCACGCATCTATAAAATAGCTTGAACATGCGCATATGTGTGCACCAAAAGTGGACTCTCACCTATGCACATAAATGCTGCTTTTACCTCATAAGTGGGGAGATTTTAATGGACACTCACTCCAATGCCATTACCAGTTTTCCAAGTTCATTCCCAGTTCTTCTAGGTAAGGGATAGGACTTTCAACCCCCCAAGTTTAATAGCCTCCCTTCTCCCCTGTTAGCCCCGAATCTTAAAACCCCCTGATCTATCGATTTTTCTTTATTTTATTACTTATATGTCATCCACAGCAGAAGTAAAATAACATGGCAGGGGACCCTGGCACGTGCCTGTGCGTGTAAGTATGTATACGCTAATTTGAAGTTGAAATCCAGGAATGTTCATGCCCTGCCCAGACCACACCCACACCCCGCCCCTTTCTTGGAACTTTTCATTTGTGAATGCAGTGGGAGATATGTGCGTACTCGGGTGGTTTTTAAAATCCGCTCAGAGGGTTCTGGCCCAGCATATTTGTGTATCTCCCGGTTTTGGCTCCTATTGGACATTTAAAATTCACTTTTAAGCACTTTTGTTGATTGGAAGAAAATGAAGCTTTTTTTTTTTTATTATTTGGCTTTTTTCATTTTTAGTTTTGCTAAACTTTGGGGTTTGTTTTTGTGCTAGGATACCTATCTAGTTGGGAATCTACAATGGAATTCAGATCATCTCCCATAATCACAGAATCACAGTTCAGAGGCAGAACCTGAAAGTATATAGTAGAGAAAAAAGTATGATCATATTTGTTGGGGGCCTATAAAGAAGCTAAAAGAACTCTTTTACCAAACAACTTTCAAACAAGAATTACATATCTGCCTTTATCTACTACAGACATTTCAAATTAAAAAGCTACTCTTATATATTAAGATTGCCACCCCCCCACTCTTTTTAGTGTTGCTTTGCAAAGAAAACTTGAGAAACCCATCTCCTGCAAAGTTTAGCATGCTCATTATCTTACATATGTGTTTCCCGAAGAAACGAAACATGACATTTAAGTCTATTCAAATGCGATAGAACCTTTTCTCTTTTAACCTGCGTGCCTAGACCTGTGACATTCCATGTAGCAGAATTAAGTTGGGTCCCCATGCTACATGCGAATGATAATCCTCACAGTTTTGTCATAATTTGTTGAGGCCTACTTGGTCCCAGCATGAGCACTATGCTCTGTATTTTGTCCCAACACTACTGTAAGATATCACCAGATAGTTTAACTCATAGGTTCACTACATGTTCCACAGATCCTGCACACCCCACATTCCCACATCCCTAAACTCAATAAACAGAAAAAAACCTAAACGAAACCAACAAGAACTTTAAACACTCCATTCATGTGTCATCTCGCCTCAAATGAGGAACCAGACACAGTCTAATGAGCCTGGCTGCTACCTTCCCTTTTTCAATAGGCTATAACAATAAAAAAAAAAAATTTGAAATAAGGAACTTTTGCAGAAAGCATCAACACATTGAACAGTATATAGTGTTAGGGTTTAAGAGGAATGAAAGTAACAAATAAAAATAGTCTATAAGGTCAAGGAGCTGCATTTTAAGTTCATCATTCACAACATTTCCCTGATAAATGTAATTCCCTTGTCCATAAGATAAGATCCATATACAACAAAAATGCTGGCTTAAAGAGGAACAAACTTTTGAACTTGCTAGTCCTCTTCCAGGTCATGGTTTTAATTGTCCCATTGTCTTTCAGATCCAAGACGATGATCAGGCCTGGATAGCCTCAGTCACCAGAAGTATATGGAAGAGAATTAAAAAAAGAATATACCGTGGTAACAGTATCTTAAGAACTGAGTACCTCCATTGTACCAAATTTGCAGCTTTGCCAGGTAAATCAAGGCAAATCAAGGCAAATCTAAATTGGGCATAAGGCCCTAATGCAATTTGATGAATGACCCCCTTAGCCTGCTTAATTACTGTTTTACATCTAACTTGCCAGTGCTTATGTTCTCTGTTTTCCTCATTTGGGTCTGCTTTCCATTTTTTGAATGATGCCCTTTTGGCTTTAGTTGCATTTTTCATCTCACTATTAAACCACACCACCGGCAGTCATTTGGATTTCTTTTGAATTTTCACAGAATACATTTTGTCTAGGTCTCAAGGGTGGTCATTTTAAACAATGAAAAAATACAAGAGCTAATGTTCTTCCATCTAATGTAAATATCCACCAAAACAAGGAAAAACTAGAAAAATATTTTTCTTGTGCTCCACTACTCAAAATCTATATACCATTCAGGAAAAATATTTTTTAATGAACTTGACCGTATCGGCAAGCCTGACGACGCGCAACCCCACGGTTTGTTTACCGGACGGCTCCCTTTAAAAAAAAAACGTGGGGTTGCGCGTCGTCAGGCTTGCCGATACGGTCAAGTTCATTAAAAAATATTTTTCCTGAATGGTATATAGATTTTGAGTAGTGGAGCACAAGAAAAATAGTTTTTTAGTTTTTCCTTGTTTTGGTGGACATTTTAAACAATGTCCATATCTTCTGCAAGTTTTTAACCTTTTCTAGTTTGTCCCTTTGTCCTCTTTCCCCTCCCTCCTAGATTTCTACCTCTTCTATCCTTCCCCTCCAGTGAGTGCTCCTTCTTGTCCAGCAGTCTGCCTGGGTACAAACCTTCCCCACCCCCACTGACAGACTTGGTGCTGGGTCAATCAGGAGCTGGTGTTTCCCACATTTCAGCCACAAGATGCTGATGCTGTGGTATGATAGAAAGCTAGGGGCCCTGATCATAGCCTGCAAATTGAAGATAAGCATTGTAGAATCATGTTTATAACAGGATAGACATTAGGGAAACTGATATGTAGAAAAGTCTTCATTCCAGTGTCGGAGATGCCGTGCACCACTGTTTTCAGTGTGGCTTGAAAGTATGCCTTGGCTGTTTTGTGGGTGAGCTTCAATAACATTTAAAATGAAACAGAAGAAAAACAGAATCAGTGGCTTCAATAACTAAGAACTTGTGCTTACAGTTGCTTGAATCAGTATTTTCTATGTAGGTTTTGGACAAACAAATCCACATTTTACCAGTGTAATAAAATGCAAAGAACTTTTCCTTTTAGTTCATTACGATTAACTATTATCAGGCATATCTTAACAGCTTCTCAGGTTGTGGCATGAAAAGCTTTTCCAAGGGGAATTCCTGCCACATACAGTAGGTATCAGATAACCTATACTCAAACAGAATGTATGATCCTATTTGTAAGCTGTGAGTAGTCTTTCTGGAAACAAGCATGGATTGTTTCTCTGTCATGTGAACGTTTTGTGGTTTGGATGTAATAGAGCCTATATATGTGGGTGGTTTATTATAAACATGAGACATAACAATATTATTCCCCAACACTCCCCCAGATGAGTTGTTTCTATACTTATCTGCCAAAAGACATGGTTTTAATGATGATTTATAGAGTGTACAATTATATGGTGGAAAACTACTAAAGAATAAATTTTCTTAAAGTAGTAGAATAAACTATATTTTTTAAAATGCCAGCTTGGCTGTTCCTCCAATCCCCTGTTTCTTTTCTTGGTCTTTTTCATAGATCTCCTTTCATTTTTGGCCTAATAGATTTTAGGTAACAAATGCATGCATTTTCAATATGAAGACGCCTGGATGTTTTTAGCATCATTCCTTAATCTTTCATTCAGATGTTCATGCTGTATTCATCTTTTACATGTGCCAGGGCAACCCTTCTAAGGTTTTCTTATGAAGATCTTGATAACATTGCCCTGATTTACTTAAATTCATAGTGGTGTATTGGTGCATTTCTGAGGTTTATTAAATTATTATTGAACTTACCCAAGGCTTTCTGAGGGCCGAGCCCCTCCCAAAGGAATGATAATAGGCCTGATATGATGAGATCCAAGTGTCTTTTTTTTTTCTTTGCAGGGTTTTCCGGTTGGCACCACAGCAGTGCATGTTAATAATATATATGTTTTAAGTGATGTTTTTACCAAAGCAGAATTTCCTTTTCCATGTAAAATCTATTATTATAAATGAATAATTTGTAATTATGTGTGAGCTGGGCGAGGCTGGGGAGATGGAAGGCTGTAAGGATCACTTAGGACACCTAACACTCTTGTACCAGAACTAGCTGCACTGGTTCCACGTGAGGAAGCAGGTTTCCATCTGGAACTGTGTGGCTTTGGGTCAGAGGTTCTTCCTACTCTCACAAACACTTTGCCAAAATGTGTGTGGGTGTCTCTTCCTGTGATAAACACACACACACTCTTGCTCTCAGACAAAGACACATTCACACAAGGAGAGCAAGAGAGAGAGAGTGTGTGTGTGTGTGTGTGTGTGTGTGTGTCTTTGGGGGTGAGAATGTGTGTGCCTGACACTTAGCTGGCAGTGTGGTTGTCCCATTTCTTGGCAATTGGTTCTAGAGCTGATTAGTTGGCAAGAGACCAGGAATACAGGACATGTATATGAGAAATATAGTCAAACTTGTGTGTGTGTGTGTGGGGGCGGGGGGGGGGGAGGGGAAGCCTAACCAATTGCATGGATGGATGGAAGAGATTGCAACTCAGTTTATTTACCTAGGTTTATGGTGTGCTCTATAATTTAGTTATTTAGGAAAAAAAGTAACATTTATATTCGAGATTTTTTTTTATTCCATTCTGCCAGACATTAGGTCACATGATGTACCTCTCACGGGTCAGTTTGGTTGGTTTTGGGAGTTGTCGAAACATGCACTGGAAGGAAAGTGCATGATGGACTCCAACGGATACTCATAGGCTGTTTTTGAAAACTCCCCTGGGATGATAATTTCGTGCAACCCGCCCCTGGAAGAGATCCTCTAAGTACCCTCCACAAGGAGAAGCACTCAAACCTTCAGCCCTTGTGGAGCTCAGGCTGACTCCTCTAGAACATTAGGGAGGGTCTAACCTCTTAACTAACCATTCCCACCTCTCTAACCTCCCACTGATCTCCCACTGGCACACCAGGGTTGTGTCAACCAATGTGAACCAAAATGCTAAGGAGCAAACTTGGGCTCCCTCTACATTTGTCTCTTTGATGCACACAGCCAGGGGCCATTCCCTGCTTCTATTGCTAGTGACCCAGGTGCTGCCAGCCTGCAAGCCCCTGCACCTTTAAGAGGGTGGGGCAGACAAGAGTGTGCCACTTATCTGACTCTGTGGCTGAACGTTGCAGTAGAGAGGGGGATGCTTCGACGGAGAAGGGGGTGTCCTTTCATCATGGAACAACACGCAGACCGTTAGCTGCATTGAGGGTGGGCAATAATTTTAATATGTGTAAATTGGCTTTTGAAAACTGTCCTTTCCATGTAATGTGTTGCGCACAGTAGAAGTATTGTTTATTGTAGTTATTATTGGGTCTTGCTTCTTCGCACAACAGCACTACTCCACTTATAAGAAAAGATGAAAAAAAAAAATGACCAGTCCACTCCGGGGCTGATTCACACTCATTACAGGCACACTTGCTCAGAATACTACAATAACTATCAATAGCTATAATTGTCTTCTGCTTGTTGCAGACAGAATGCCAAGAGGCCACCCATTACAATTAACCTGCACAGTACCCCCCCTCCCCCCACATCCCCAGCCCGCGCATATCGTAATCTTGGAGTGCAGCATCGGCCCCATATTAGCTATTACTGGCCCTGTAGTCTGGAATAAAGCAGTTCTCATGTCTTGAAGAATTGTGTTGAGAAGTATATCCCTTAACCACCCCATCACAAATGAACTGCAGGAGGAGGGAAGAGTGTAGGAGCAGGGCTGAAGTTTCCCTGAGCCCTCCTGTGTATCTGGAATGCTGATTGGCGTCAGAAGGAACTGAAAGGGAAACAACACAGATACCACAGAAAGCCCTGCGCAAGTCTTGCCTGCTCCCTTCAGCTCAGCAAATATTTTTCTAGCTCTTTTTTGTTACCAGTGCCATTGTGAGAGATAAAGTATTCCCACATTAATGGACAACTCCCCACGTTCTACTAAAGTTTAAATTACATATTGGTTTTTTTTTAATAGGTCCAAATCACAATATTGCTATGATATCACTGATAATTTTTCCTTCCACATTATGCAAAGAGCAATGACCATAATTTTAACTCAATCAAATAATGTATTCTAAAAATTCTCTCTTTGTGTATGCACTTCAACAGAATAGAAGGGGAGAGCAGAAAGTATTGTCACTCTACTGCATCTATGTAGATATATATACGGTATATGTTTTTACTTATTATATCATGGTCATATATATAGATGCAGTAGATAGATATATAGTACATAGATAGATATATTACTTGTCTGGATAGGGATGATACATGCATTACATTTTGCATCTGCTTTTTTTTTCTTTGAAGTATTTTCCAGGCTTCTGGCCCAAAAGGCCATGCCTGTCTCTATGTCCCTATTTTCCCTTAACATCTGAAAAATATCTGTACATAATACACTACTTCTCTGTCCATTATAGTGAATCATCTCCCATAACACATTTCATTTTTTTATTCAAAATGTGCTTTATTCATAAAGGGATAGATTTTAAATGGAGCGCGCGCGGCGTACATGTGTGCACGCTACCCGACGCGCACACATATACGCCCCTATTATAAAATTGGGGGTTGGTGGGTGCAAGGGGGGTGCAAAATTGTGCACCTTGCATGCGCCGAGCCTGCGCTGAGCCACACTGCCTTCCCCCGTTCCCTACCCCTCCACCCCACCTTCCCTTCCCTTCCCCTACCACCCCGCCCTTTCCCCCCTATCCTTTTTTGTTGCAAAACTTACTTCGCCCCTTTAGAAAAGCCCCTGGACTTACAAGCATCCCGGGGCTTTACGCCGCGTCGCTGGGCCTTTTGAAAATAGGCCTGGCGCGCGTAACCTTTTGAAAATCCAGCTCAAAAAGTGTAAGTAGAAGAGCGATAAAAGAAACACAACTAAAGGTCAGAAAGTGATATACTTTACTTAACAAATCATGTAACAAGAAAAATTATGCCAAATTAAAAGGGCCCAAAAAACTTTAATATAAAAAAACATAAATATCAAAGTATTCCAATATAAACAACTGGTTCTTATTCCTTAGAGCTGCCACAGACAAGATTGTCCCATGGAAATGTATTATTTTTTTTATTTGGACATTCTTATATTCTGCTACTTCCTTTACATTGTTGAGCAGAGATAACAGAGTTTACATTCAAAAATATTTAAAGCACTTAACTTAAAACTATCTGTATCAAAAACCCTAAACCAACCCCCTGGTTCACACTGGTCTAAAAGAAATAAAAAGAATCAGCCCAAAACTGGAATAGAAATGGTGGAAATTGAAGTTGCCGTCCAACAGGAATGAATATGGACGGCATCACAAAATGTACCACATGGCCTTCACTGAAGTAAAGAGAAAGCACTAAACAAAAAAACAGTAATCAAGCAGAAAACTTAGCCAGACTAAGAACAATCTCCTGGGTCCTCCTCATCACGTCCCTCACAACTGACTCCCACTACAACAAACTATCTACATTCTCCACAGATAAAAGCATGCACATCCAATCAGATTTTGATAGAATACCAAAGGGATGTCTACCACTAGCATGGCACAGCCCTCCATTTTCTGCCAGCTGCTAGAACAAGACGTTGTTGTCGTACCCATCTCCCTCAAATCTATCACCTGCCAGAAGGACCTCCAGCTTGGTCAAACAAGCCAAAGCAAGCCTGCTAAACCACATCCAGGCTTCACTAGCAGAAGAAGCCAACCTACCATCTACCCTCAAAAGAGAAAAAGTAAGACCTACACTGAAGAAATGCAACCTCGACCCAAATGACCTCAACAACTACCGCCCAGTCTCAAACACTTCTTTTCTAAGCAAGAACACCAAGAAGGCAGTGCTGCTGCAATTATCCACCTATCTGCTCACCACCAATGCTTTAGACCTTTGCCTGAGCTTACCACAGTACCAAAACTACACTAATAAGCCTGGTTGACTAACTCTGGACCTGCCTCGACCACAGACAACCTGCTATCCTAATCTTCCTTGACTCCTTAGCCAGAATCATCAAGGACTGCCAAATCACACACTACTTCTATACCAATGACATCCAATTAATAGCCCCACTCAACATGAATCAACCTCAACTGCCTTAGAATAATTGCAACTAGCTGTACTAAAACAGACTTATCCTAAATCCCCAAAAGAATGAAATACTCTGAATCAGTAAGAAAGAACCTACTCATTCATTCCCAAGAGCAAATGTACACCATTTTGATACTCTTTGCTGAAAACCAGTAGAGCAAAAATAAACATTACATTACCATTACCATTACCCTTGATGACTGATCCTCAGCTCCCAAGTCTGGAGGCTAGGCTTTATTCTAGACTCCCAACTGATCATCAAAGCCCAGGTTCAAGAAATGGCCACACTGGTTTTCTTCCATGACAATTCAGCTATCTCTGTCCCCTCCTGGAAGACATTGCCTTCTAGACTGCCTCCTGTGCCTGTATAATCTCCCAACTGGACTACTGCAACTTGCTCTACATTGGGCTCCCAAACATCTTAAACCACCGGTTGCAGCTCACACAGAACACAGCAGCCTACTTGATTAAGAACACTAAAAGACGGGATCAAATAATTCCAATCCTGAAATCCCTGTGCATTCTTTCTTTACCTTTTTGCACTATAATTACCCTTAAAGATCTACCATAGTGCTCAATCATTATATTGGCAAAATCTGTCTAAAATGTTCAATATTTGTTATTTTGTTTATCCATTATAGGGCAGATTTTCAAAGGGCTACGCGCGTATCTATTAAAATACAGCATACTCTTGTTCGCGCCTGGTGCGCAAACAAAAGTACGCATGGGCGTACTTTATTAAAATCTACCCCTATATTTGCATATTGTATTTGAGATGTTTGAAATGCCCATTTTGAACTTAGATGCTGGAACATAAAGGTTGTCTGAAATGGAAAAGAATAGAAGATCTTATGCTTTTACAATCCTTTCAATGTAACTATAAATCAGAAGATTTGAAACTTTGTATTATGCGCACTATCCACCATAGATGGAGAGGTGGGACATGGATGCCTTGCTATTAAGAGAAAAACAAAGACTGACTTTGTGTTTCAGTTCTTTTTCATTTCAGACAACTTTTGTGTTTCAGCATTTCAGTGCAAAATCTTCTTTTGGTTTTCCCTATCTAATGTGTGTACCAATTGTTTAAATAAAAAGTTTAAAAAAAAGGCATCGAACTATAAACTGCATCTGTAAAATTGCAGTTCATAAAGTCCCTTAGTGTAAACTTAACTCCAATCGTAGGGTGAACAAAGACAGGTGCTACAGCTGCCTCATCATTTATACATCCTAGTTCCTATATTTGTTTTCTTCTTCCTGTTATTTGTTTTAGAACTTTTATTCCTGCACCACTTCTTTTAAAGCTAATTTTAGGATGCAAGAAGTCCTTTCTATATCTGTATGATTTCATCATGTCATTATGTTTTTCCAGTTTATATTTGGAACATGAATATATTTCAATTGGTATTTTTAGTATATTTGTTATAGAGCAGAAGATGGTTTTGGTAACCACGGTCAGCTCTGTGCCTACCCCTTTTTTTTAAATTCATGAATGGTGACTTGGGGCTGATGTAATATATTTACCTCCTAATTTAGACTGATATACTGAACAGGTTCTGTATATAATTATTATATTTATTGCATCATTTGAAGACATTCTACCTGCAAATGCAGTTCCTTCAATCAATAGTTGTAGAGCTGCATATTAAGGGGTCAATTTTAAAAAATGCGTGCGGGTGTACATTTTCGCATGGTTCCCGGTGCACACACAAGGAAGCGCCAATTTTATAACAGGAGTGTTGCCACGCGCTTTTACAACAATGATTCGGCGTAGTGTCATTTCCTGCCTAGAATACTGCAATGCATTAAACATTGGATTACACAAGAAGCTGGACCACCATCAGGCCCGGCATGACCGTGTGTGCGTACCGTGCATTTCCATGGGGTGGCACACCCGGGAGGGACAGTGGCAACAGGAGATGCTGCAGGGTCACCGATGGAGCTTAACCTGCCGGTGGCTGAAGAAGGAGAAAGGCCACAGGTTGCTGGCGGAGCTCAACCACCAGCAGCTGAAGGAGAGGCCCATGTTTTTATTTATGTGTGCGAGTGCCCACACTCAGCTTCTGCTCCCCCTCTCCCAAGCAGGAAGGCTGGTGAGCCGTGGAACTCATCCCACCATGGCCCAAAGACAACAGGAGGCATGTGGGGCCATGGTGGAGCTCATCCCACTATGGCCCGATGACAACAGGAGGCCCATGGGGCCATGGTGAAGTTCCTATTTGAGTGTGTGTGAGCCTGTGTTTGTCTATGAGAGCATGAGAGTGTGTGTTTGTATGAGAGCTTATGTGTTTCTATGTTAGAGCCTATGTGTGTTTGATTCTATGTGAGAGCTATGGAGCAGATTTTCAAAGGCTTCGTGCATAACATACGGGTGTAACCCGAGAAAATTTGCCCCTGCGCGCGCCGAGACTATTTTGCATAGGCTTGGCGGCTTGGCAAGCCCCGGGACGTGTGCATGTCCCAGGGCTTGCAAAAAGGGGCATTCCAGGGGGCGGGGCTGGGGCGCTGGCCCAGGGGTGTGCCGAGGGCGGGACCAAGGCCTCTGGCACAGCCGCCATGCTGAGGGATGGCACGCCGGCAGCCGGCTGGTGCGCACGCCGGCGCGCGCAAGTTACACCTACCCAGAGGCAGGCGTAACTTTCAAGATAAAGGTCAGGTTTTAGTTAGGGCTGGGGAGCGGTTTAGATAGGGGAAGGGAGGGGAAGTTGGGGGGTGGTGGAAGGAAAGTTCCCTCCGAGGCCGCTCCAAAATCGGAGCGGCCTCGGAGGGAACAGGGAAAGTCATCGGGGCTCCCCTATGGCTCGGCGCGCGCAAGGTGCACAAGTGTGCACCCCCTTGCTCGCACTGACCCCGGATTTTATAACATCTGCGCGGCTCCGCGCACATGTTATAAAATCGGGCATAGATTTGTTCGCGCCGTGTTGCACAAACAAATCTACGCCCTCGCGCTGTTTTTAAAATCTGGCCCTATGTGTGTGTGCGTCTGGTGAGCACTTATGTGTGTGTGTGTGTGTGAGAGCGAGCCTATATATTTGTGTGTATGAGAGCCTATGTGTGTGTGTGTGTGTGTGTCTGTGTGAGAGGCTGTGTATCTGTGAATGTGTCTGTGAGAGCCTATGTGCTTGTGTGTATGTTTGTATGCCTGTGAGAGCCAATGTCTCACAAATAGGCTCTCACAGGCACGCACACATACATACACACACACACACACACACATATAATATACATTTGAGGGAGAAGGAGGCTGTATATGTGAGACAGGGAGTGTGTGAGAGAATGAATGTGTGTAGGTGTATGAGAAGGAAGATAACATTTGTATGGCTATATCGCTCCATGGTGAGACCACACCTTGAATACTGTGTACAATTCTAGTCGCCACATCTCAAAAAAGATATAGTTGCGATGGAGAAGGTACAGAGAAGGGCAACCAAAGTGATAAAGGGGATGGAGCAGCTCCCCTATGAGGAAAGGCTGAAGAGGTTAGGGCTGTTCAGCTTGGAGAAGAGATGGCTGAGGGGGGATATGATAGAGGTCTTTAAGATCATGAGAGGTCTTGAACGAGTAGATGTGACTCGGTTAGCAAGTAGCACATTTAAGACTAATCGGAGAAAATTCTTTTTCACTCAACGCACAATAAAGCTCTGGAATTTGTTGCCAGAGGATGTGGTTAGTGCAGTTAGTGTAGCTGGGTTCAAAAAAGGTTTGGATAAGTTCTTGGAGGAGAAGTCCATTAATGGCTATTAATCAATTTTACTTAGGGAATAGCCACTGCTATTAATTGCATCAGTAGCATTGGATCTTCTTAGTGTTTTGATAATTGCCAGGTTCTTGTGGCCTAGTTTGGCCTCTGTTGGAAACAGGATGCTGGGCTTGATGGACCCTTGGACTGACCCAGCATGGCAATTTCTTATGTTCTTATGGCTTTACCTCCCCTAATCCACAATGATCTCAGGGTAACTGGAAATAAAAAAGATACTAGGTATGGAGAGCAGGAGATTTTTAATACCATGTATTCTAGACATTGTTTTTTTGATCATTTATTTCTTCTTTTAAATACTATTTAAAAAGCTCCATTTAAAACGTTAAGATTTTTAGACATATAGGGGTAGATTTTAAAAGAAGCGCGATCAGCCTACTTTTGCTTGCGCATCAGACTCAAGCAAAAGTACGCTGGATTTTAGTAGATACGCGCGGAGCCGCGCGTATCCACTAAAATCCTGGATCGGCGCGCGCAAGGCTATCGATTTTGTATAGCCTGCGCGCGCCGAGCCGCGCTGCCTCCCCCCGTTCCCTCCAAGGCCGCTCCGAAATCGGAGCGGCCTTGGAGGGAACTTTCCTTTGCCCTCCCCTCACCTTCCCCTCCCTTCCCCTACCTAACCCACCCGCCCGGCCCTGTCTAGACCCCCCCTTACCTTTGTCGGGGGATTTACGCCTCCCGGAGGGAGACGTAAATCCCCGCGCGCCAGCGGGCCTGCTGCGCGCCGGGCCGCGACCTGGGGGCGGGTACGGAGGGCGCGGCCACGCCCCCGGGCCGTAGCCACGCCCCGTACCCGCCCCCAAAACGCTGCCGACACGCCCCCGGAACGCCGCGACGACCGGGGCCCGCCCCCCGACACGCCCCCGACACGCCCCCCTCCGAGAACCCCGGGACTTACGCGAGTCCCGGGGCTCTGCGCGCGCCGGGAGGCCTATGTAAAATAGGCTTCCCGGCGCGCAGGGCCCTGCTCGCCTAAATCCGCCCGGTTTTGGGCGGATTTAGGCGAGCAGGGCTCTGAAAATCTACCCCATAAGACTTTGTTTTTTGACTTGTATATTTTTTTCTCTTATGTTTAACTGTTATTCAAAAAGTTCTTCAAAATGTTATTCAAAAAGTTCTTCGTTATATGTAATTGCCCCCAAGCAAGTTTATTCAACTGTTCTCTGTAAACCGATTTGATTTGCATATAATGTAAAACGATCGGTATATAAAAACCATAAATAAATAAATAAATAATTTGAGGTCTCTGCTCTTTTGAAATATTTAATTTTTGCAGGGGGAATAGAATATTTTTAAATTATTGGATTTTATTTTATTGGTGTTTGGAAAATTTTGGATATTCTATTCATTAACTGGTTTAAATACTTTTTCTTTTTATGAATATGATTTTACTACTATGATTGATATTTTATATTTCTTGATTTTATCATTTAATGTTTTATGAAGAATGGTAATGTTCCTGTTTTTCCATTGTTGCTCTGCATGTAGAGGCTGGCTTGTTGTGGGTTCCAGTTCAGTTCTTCTCAGCACGTTTCCATTTATACTTTCTGATCTCTTCATTCTGTATTTGGTGAGGGTCTATCTGTGTTCTGCATATGTGATGGAGGGGAGGGTATGGGGGCATGTCAGTTTTAAAAATACAGATTGCAGGAGGGAGCTTGGCTTTATTTGATGGGCCGGGACAGAGACTGAATGAATCTGGGGGGGGGGGGGGGGGGGGGGGGTAGCACAGTAATTGTTCACACAGGGCAGTGAAAATCCTAGCACCGGTCCTGTTCACTTCTGTCACTGCTGACTATGTCTGTCTGTAGATCAAGGGTGCCAAATAATGAAAAAATAAGAGTGATACACTTCTGTTTGAAATGGATAAAGTGCCAGTATATTATTAGGAAGAAGAGGACCCAACGTTTCTGTTTACTTTCTAATGGAGAATGGTTACTAATCTTGGTTAATGAGCTGTGCTAAGGATTGCCAGGTTTCATGCAGTTATTTGCCTTAATAAATATTGGACACTGCTTTTCACAGCCAGGAGGTAAGTATGAACACAGCTATAAACCACAGGATAAAGGACTACAATAGTTAAGTGAACCCTCTGTTTTCAAGTTGTTGAGCTGATTCTCTTGCTTGATCTTTTTCCACACGGTACAAGAATCTAACCTTATCCAGAGCCCTGGCCAGCCTCTTCAAGAGTGACTCATGGCCTGGGACTGAACTTGCAAGTGAAAGTCACAAAGAGCTGTGCCAGGATGAGTAACCAACTCTGACATCCTTAGCCAAAAAAAAAAAAATAGTGTCCTCTCATGCTCCCCGCAGTTCAATAAATAATCGTGTTGGCTGGGGAACGCTGCAGAGATGAGAGCAGTGTATCTGCTTGATGCATGGGAAAAGTCGAAATTCACTTTCTGCATGCTGCCACCCTGCCGGCTCTGAGAGTGTCTTCTGTGTAAGATTTTAAGGGGGCGGTTTTCAAGGCCATGAACCCAGGGTTAAAAAAGAGATCTTCTGGGAAACGGGGAAGGGGAGGGGATTTTCACAAGCGCCAGGTATTATTTAACTCTCCTTTGACTGCTCGCTCAAAGAGCAGCTGCAAAGTCTGCGTGGGGTTGTGGCATGAGGACTTTATGCTGCTAATATCCAAAGGGATACTATGTGGGCAGCATCACGTTGAAAATATGCTGCAAGGGAGCACATGGTAAAAGTGCCCACTTGCATTGTAACTAGGCGGGCTACTCTAAATTGTCTGGAGGTAAATACCACTAACTAAAGAAGGGGAAACTCCCATATTGCCTGCTGCATGTTTTTGCTCCATGAGTTCCAGGTCATATCTGTTCTATTTATTGGTGTAAAAAAAAAATCCCTATTTTAAAATAATTTTAGTAATCTCACTGTGTATATAAAATAGACAGCATGGGAACACGTTGTTGCTGCAGTCAAAAATTGTTATACAATCTGCTGGTATCATGAATGACAGTGGAGTGAAGGAGTAAGCCTAATGGTTAGAATAGTGGGCTGTAAATCAGTGAAGCTAGAGTTCAAATCCCACTCCCATGCCTTATAACATTGTCCAAGTGTCTTCACCCTCCATTACCTCAAGGACAAACACAGATTGTAAACCCTGTGTTTCCATAGATAGCAGGATGAATGAGCCATGCTGTCATAGGAACTTCAATCAGGCATCGAGAGGCGGAGCTTGCCAAAGCTGTTACAGAGCTTAGCTCTGTGTGGCTGCGTGTGTGTCCTGCGCAGGAAGGCAGATTCTCCTCAGTCTGTACAATAGCAGAAGAACGTATGCACTGGTGTGGCTGCCCAGGGAGGCGGGTGGGTCAGCATGGCTCATTCATCCTGCTATCTACGGAAACACCGTTTACGGTAAGCAAACTTGCTTTTTCCCCGTTGATAGCAGGGCTGAATTAGCCATGCTGTCATGGAAGTCCCAAGCTCCCAGGTGCGCGAGGGTTCATGTACTGCTGCAATACCTGCTCGAGTGCAATCCAGAAGCCATGGACAGCCCGCTTGGCCTGTTTATGTAGTGAAATGCTGCAACACTGCCTTTCCTAGTTTGGCATCTTCGGATGTCTGCTCGTCCAGTATTGAGACGTAAAAGTGTGGAGAGATGACCAGGTGGCAGCTTTGCACATGTCTATGGGTGGTACATGCCGTAGGTGGGCCACCGAGGTAGAGACCGCTCGCAGTTGATGACCATTCGGTTTATGTAGGAGCGGAATGTTTCTTTCGACGTAGCAGAACTGGATGCATTGGGAAATCCAGCTGGAAATAGTTTGCTTTGCCACTGGTAGGCCAGGGGTGTTCGGGTTAAAGGAAACAAATAGTTGTGATGTTCTAGCATCAGAATGAGTCCAACTTTTCTAGTAGGCTAATGCTCTTTTACAGTCTAGTGTGTGTAATTGACGTTCTCTATCATTCTGGTGAGATTTTGGAAAGAACGGGAGTTCGATGGACTGATTAAGATGGAAGACCGAAACCACCTTTGGTAGGAAGGAGGGATGAGTCCGGAGCACCACCTTGTGGTGGTAAAACTGTAGATACATGTATAGTGTACTAGCAGTTCACTCATGCGTCTTGCTGACGTCACTGCTACAAGAAAAAACACCTTCCACGTGAGGTATTTTATGTGCGATGACTCCAGGGGTTCAAATGGTAGCAGCATTAGCTGCTCCAAAACGAGATTGAGATCCCAGGCCACCGGCAGTTTAGACATCGGGGGTCAAAGATGACAGAGGCCTCTAATGAATCTTATAACCAGTGGGTGGTTAGAGATTGGGTGACCTTGATGTGGCTTGTGGTAGGCCGCAATGGCACTGAGGTGGACTCTAACTGAAGCAGGTGCCAGTCCCGCTGTATACAGCGTGTGTAGGTAGTCCAGGAAGGTTTCCGGCGAGCAGCCGAATGGGTCGAAGTGGTGACCAACGCACCAGGTCAAGTATCGCTTCCATTTCAATTGGTAATTTTGTCTGGTAGAAGGTTTTTCTGATGGCAATGAGGACCTCCTGAGCGCCCTGGGAGATTCCTTGCTCACTTAGTAATGACCGTTCAATCTCCACGCCATTAAATGCAGCGAGTCCAGCACTGGGTGCAGAAGCGAGCCCTCTTCTTGGGATAGGAGGTCACTCCTATAGTCTAGTGGAAGGGGAGTTTCAACTGACAAGCGTAGGAGATAAGCGTACTGGGGTTGCCTGGGCCATGCCGGAATGATCAGGACTAGATCTGCTGCATCCTGTATGCCCTTCTGAATTGTGTGAGTAAGGAGTGGAATCGGGGGAAAGCCATAAAGCAGTCCTTCTGAGCAAGGGAGTAGAAAGGCATCTTGTGCTGTGCTGAGAGGACTGGGAAACACAGAGCAGAAACGTGGCACCTTCCTGTTCTGCTCTGTGGTGAAGAGGTCTATGGTCAGAATTCCCCAGTGAGCAAAAATGTTGTCGGCCACCTATTGGTGTAGCAACCACTCATGAGGGTGAAATATTTGGATCAATCTGTGCGCTCGATTGTTGCTGATTCCTGGGAGGTACGTTGCTTGTAGAAGGATTGAATGGTGGGTTGACCATTCTAAGATGAGGATCGCTTCTCTGCAGAGGTTCCATGAACTGGACCCTCCTTGCTTGTTGATGTAGAACATGGCTACTTGATTGTCGGTATATACCATGACCCTCTTGCCTTGTAAGTAAGTGACAAAGGTTCGTAGGGCATTTCTGATAGCCCTCAGCTCCAGGAGGTTGATTTAATAAGATTGTTCATGAGGGGACCATTGACCTTGCATTTGCAGGTGGTCCAGATGGGCACCCCATCCTTTGTGTGAAGCATCTGTTGTGAGGACTGCATTGTGGGGTAGTGTACAGAACAGCGCTCCCTTGGTGAGCGTGTAGGTTTTTAGCCACCTGTCTTAGCGGGTGACGATATTCAATCATTGTCTTTTCAGGCCCCACTGAAGCCAACGCATGTGTAGACAGGTATGGGGAACTGTGTGAACGGCCGCTGCCATATGATCTAAGATGGTGAGATTCTGACGGGTGGACAGTCTTGCGCTGGAGCGGAGTTCCTTCATCAATTGTCAGAGTTTTAACCTCTGATCCCGGGGAAGGAAGGCTCTGCCTTGGGATGTGCTGAGTTGCGCACCAATAAACTAGGTTTTAGGAGGGTTGGAGGCTCAATTTCTCATAATTGATGATCAGTCCCAGTTCCTGGAGACAGGTGATGGTTTAGAGAAGGTGGGAGTGTAGAATCCTTGAGTCCAAGACAACGAGGAGCCAATCGTCGAGGTAAGGAAACAACTGGATCCCCTGTTTCCTGAGGTGGGCCACCACCACAATTGCCATGCAATTTGTGAAGACCCATGGGGTGGATGATAGGCTGAAGGGGAGAACTTTGTATTGGTAGTGCTGGCCATTGAATTGGAAGCAGAGGTATCGCCATGAGGAAGGGTGCACTGGGATGTGTGTGTAGACGTTCTTCAAGTCTAGGGAGCACCAATCATTGGATTGAAGAAGCGGAAGGATGGTCTTGAGGGAAACCATCTTGAACTTTTCTCAGACCAGAAACTTGTTCAACTCACATAGGTCCAATATTGGACGAAGATCTCCCGATTTCTTAGGTATTAGGAAATAGGGGGAGTAAAAACCTGTATTCCAGAGAGATGTGGGTAGGAATTGGATTGTTTGTTGAAGCTGAAGAGTTGAGATTTCGTCCGCTAGCTGTAGATGATTGTTTTGACTCCCCTGATGGGGGTGAGCTTGGGTAGGGGGGGTCTGGATGTAAAATGGAGTTGATAACCATGATGTACTATCTCCAAAACCCAACAATCGGTTGTGATTTGTGACCAGGCGCTGATGAATGATGATATCCTGCTTCCTACTGCTGTGGGGGGTGATGGCCCCACTGAGTTCAAAAAGATGGTGGGGCCTTCAGGTTGGCAGGGGGTTGCTGGCCCTGTTGTTGCTGGACTCTGGGTCTACCTTACTGTTGTTGCTGCTGCGATTGCTGGCGTTGTTGTGAATAGGTGGGTGGTGTTGCGACCGTCGCTGCCCGACATCTCCACTCCGCCCACCTTACCTCTTTTGCGACTCTCTCTTTGGTTGAAGGAAGTTTGGCTGCCGCGGCATCATCTTGCCGATCTCCTCCGGTGTCCCCGGACCGGCTAGATGCTGCCTTCCGCCATGTTCTCTTGAAGCCTAAGGGCATGTGCACGGCGTGGCCCCAACTCAAGTACCAGCTGTGGCATGAACCTCAGGGGGGTCCCCCTGAGATGACGTCATCCTCACCGGATTCTTAAGGTCTTTCGTTTTGCTAGCTATTCGAGTTAGCAAAGATTAAGGTTACGGTATAGGTTACGTTTACCTAGCTTCCTCCAGGTATCGCTGCAGATGGGATTTGCTCTTTGCATACCTTGTTACTCTGCCTCCTCTGACTTTACCAGGGGTACCTGCTCCTCGGGAGCCCCACTCTCTCTCTTACTTTTCAGGTCACAGTCTGGAACTGGTACTCGCTCCTCGAGGGCCCACGTTCCCGGACATGCTTCCGAATACAACTTCTGCCAGGAAGTCACTGCTGCCTACAACTCCAGTGAGTTACCATCTCTCTCTCAGAGCTTTCCCTGGAACCAGGTACTTGCTCCTCGAGGGCCTACTTCATTCCAGCCCCTGGGCTGCTTCAAGAGATTATTGTGTGAATGTTACCATCAAGGTTCTGTTCCTGAACTTTGCATACTCTGCCTACTCACTATATTCAGTTTCTCTACAGCTCAGCCTTCCTGGGATCGCTGTTCCAGTGCCTGAGGGACTACAGCCCAGCCGGGCTCTTCCAGCTCACTACTGCCACTCTGGTGGTTCACTATACAGTTTAATAAAAGATCTAGTGTGTTTATGTCTCCCAACTCTGAGCCTGACCGGTGGCCCCTCTTGGGATCTTCCCCCGTGGGCGTGGTCATCTGCCACCAGCCTAAGGATCCACCCTCAATTATCACAAATAATAACAGGTGGACAATATGGAGGGTAGGTCTGATATGATTGCCTGCGAAGAGGGGTGAAGTATTGTCGAGGCAATGCAGCATGGGCCAGCGGGTTGGTCAAGGATTGTACCGCCACACTTTGTTCTTTCAGCTGGGAGACCGTCTTTTGTAATTGGCTGCAGAAAAGATTATCTCCCAACAGGAAAGGTTGGCCAGCTTCTCATGAACATCTTCACGTATTGCACTGGCTCAAAGCCATGCCAAGTGCTGTGCAGCTATCACCGATGCCGATGCTCTGGACGATGATTCAAAGGCTTCATATATCATATGCAGGAGATGGCGTATACCTTCCTCCATATTCTGAATCAGTTGTGGTACAGGAACTGCTGAAGCCGCATCTGGTAGAAGACCTTTAATGAGTTGGAGGCATTCGTACAAATATTGTACTATATAAAATTGGTGTTGGTGGATGCGAGCGTCCAACATGGTAGATTGGAAGGATCTCCTGTCAAACTCATCGACGTATCTGTGGTCTTTCCCTGGTGGCATGTTGGAGTGTAATCTTGTTTTCTTCGCTAGCTGCATCACCGACTCTACCACTATAGAAGCATGTGGTAGCTGAGGTGGCATGTATAATGGGGATTGTTTCATGCAAAACTTTAAGTTGGTCTTCCTGGAAACCGATGTCATGGTGAACGGTGTTTCCCAGGATTTCTCCAGGACCGCATCCAGCATGTGGTGGGAAGGGAAAGCCATTGGTTCTGAGGGAAGGTTGAATATTTTTAAAATGCCTAAGGTTTCTGCTCTTGGATCCAGTAGCTTATGGATCTCAGTGTTCAGGGTGGTTCTGACCTTGTCAATGAATTTAGGATAGGAGAGATCCTCTGGGGGGGAGTAAGGTTCCTGGGGTTCTTCTGGAGGGTCGGAAGGGTAACCCATTGATGACCCTGGTGACAAAGGCAAAGAATCCGGTTGGGAAGTTGACTTTGGTGAGGTTCAGGGGCAGGATGGAGGTGCCCTGGTAACTTCCCTGAAATAGGTGAGGGCATCCTGGGTGATATACTGGGTGAGGGCTTCTGCAACTGTGGTGGAGATACATGGGGGCTGGGTGGGACAGGATGCAGGTACAAGAAGCCCATCTGGAGAGAGGAGAAGAGCCCTTTGAGGGCGGCCAAAATCTGAGTGATGGCCTGTTGGGCCGTGTCTAGTATTGGAGGCAGCAGAGCTGGTGGCTGATTCCATCTGTGGTGGTGTGGAATCGCTGCTAGGAGAAAGTACGAATTGGGAGCATGTGGGTGTCATTTTTGAGGGCCCATATCTTCTCATACTCTTATTCTTTTACATAGGGTTCCTGCAGTTGCGTGGAGGAGCAACGCCATTGGGAAACTGATGAGAGGTCAGAGTAGACTCGTACAGATGATGAAGACGAGGAATCCTGGGAGGCAAAGTGAGAAGACACATCCACCCATTCCTCTTCTTACCTGGTAGTTGACTTTGGCTTTTTGGGGTCCGATGCACGCTTGTGTGGCTCTGGCCATGGAAGCAGTGTGTGATTGGAGGGAACGTCACTCTCCGGATCAAGTGGTCTTGGTTCCTGTGGATGCTCCAAAGATGGCATCACCGTGTGCATCCGAGGTTCCTGCGTCGGCGCTCATGGGGAGGACGTGTGCTTCAATGGCTACTTCGATGTCGATGGCCGCATCGATGTCATTTGCGTCGATGGGCACATCAATGATGAGTGCTTCGATGGTTGCTTCGACGATGTGTGCTTCGATGGCTGCGCCGAAGTAGTTTGCGTTGGTGGCTGCATCGGTGGGTGCATCGATGATGTCTGCGTTGATGGCAGCGCCAATGATGTCAATGGCTGCACTGAGGACGCTTGCGTCGATGGTTGCACCGAGGACGCTTGTGTCATTGGGTGCGTCAGCCTTGTAGCGTTCACGTTGGTGCTTTTTGGCGATGAAGGCCTCAGAGTCGATGCCGTCGTCGACGCTTCCAAGGATGGAGGATCACGTTGAGGCTCGTAGCGCGGATCACAGTCCGCATGTTGCGGTGCGTTGTGATGGTGTTTCCTCCTGGATATTTCACTGCCTGTTTTTCAGCCATGGAATCCCAAAGAGGCTGCCTGTTTGTTTGAGCGGGGCCTGTGTTGGAGCTGGTCCCGGCGAGGAATGGGCCAATGAGGGGGGGGGGGGGCATGTGAGCCCTGTGCAGTGAGTCTCAATTTTTCAATTTTTTGAGCTCTTTGTCGTTGGTCCCTAAGAGACATGCGGCCATAGTGATTGCATGCCACCTGGTTGAGGGAAGGGCCAAGGGAAATGTAACAGGCCGAGTGTCCATCGGTGATAGACATGATTTTGCCGCAGCCACACGGCTTGAAGCTCGATGGTTGGGGCATACCTGCTGGTGCATTGCGGAGTCAGGATTCACTATTTCTCGTTGTTTTCTTTGGGTTTTTTTTTGTTTGTTTGTTTGTCCAGCTGAGGAGAGACACAGCTCCATGTGCGTTCCTGTTCGTGGAAAGGACAGACTGAGGAGAATCTTCCTTCCTGCGCGGGAACACACGCGCAGTGGCACAGAGCTAAGCTCTGTAACAGCTTTGGCAAGCTCCGCTTCTCGATGTCTGATGGCCGTTCCCGTGACAGCACGGCTAATTCAGCCCTGCTATCAATGGGAAAATATCTATAGTACCTGAATATAATCCACTTTGAAATTCAGAAAATAAATAAGTGACAGCGGCTACCAAAATTGCACATTCCTAGAGTCATTTTCTATTTCCATGACCCAGGGCACATGAAAGTGCTGCTAACAAGAAAAACATGAGTTGGAAGTCAAAGGGCAGGCATGCACATGAGACCCAGAGCTTTTTTTTTTTTTTTTTTTTTACAAAGTAACTTTTGCCACCACAGGCACCCTTACAGCATTAAGGGTGCCTTTGGTGGCAAAAGAAGTTTGTTAGTTGCTAAGTCACACGGACAGTAACAGACTTTGACATTCAGTCATAAACTATGGCCTTGCAGACTGAAATGTCTGAAAGCCGCCAGGCTGATGATCTACCTCAGAGTGTTGAGGCAGGAAACATCTCTGTAATCAGAAGCTTTGAGTAGAAGCTTCCGAAGTCCTGCAGAGAGCGTGCTTCACGAGCATGCTTGCATGTGGCCCAGCGGCAGTTTTGCTTCTGCTGTACCTATTTCAGCCTGCCTAATCTTTCATACAGAAAGCTTTCCTTGCCTCCTCTTTTGTTTAGTGTTTTTCCTCCATAATTAGGCTTTTCCTAGGTGTTGTACAGCCTGCTTGCTTTACTCTGCCTGTAGGGGTTAACAGAGGGGGAGGGAAGCACAATTATTATTGCATCGATGAGCCAGACATTATGGAGAATAGCAGCTCTTTTTTTTTCCCTATGTGAGGGGCAGAGTTTTATAAAATAGATGGACAAAAGAACCAACCATCCTTCCACGGAGAAGTGTTTCAACATACTGAAGTACTCCTTTGTTAGGGAAAGCTTCACAGTGATCCAGAAATAAGAGTTTTGGTGATTAATATTGTTACAACAGAACATTCGAAGATAGCTTTTCTTTATTTGTTTTCCATGCTGAGCATTTTTCTTTTCTTTACATCTCTGTTTTTTCCAAGAAAGTAGTGTGTGAGTGTGTGTGTGTGTGTGTGTGTGTGACCAGTTTAGTTTATTTGCATTTATAAAACTGTCTTATGTAGTAATGTAAGCCTTATGTAGGTGATGTACAATATACAGTAAACATCAGAAATAGCAACATAACTAATAAAATAATAGCAATAGTGGAACAAGGACTAGATTTCAGAAGTCAAGAAATGTATTCAGTTAGTCCAGTAAAAAGCTCTCTCTTTCTGGTTATGACTGTTTGTTCACCTTTATTTCCATGCATTCAAGCAGACTAACATGGCAAGTGCACTGCTTTATTCAATGAATGCAGTCACAAACACTGAACAGTTATTAGCACAGCTCCATCACCTTTCCACTTGCATATTCACCCTCTCTCCCTCTATAACCCTTCCAATTACTCATTCACCCTCTCCTCTCTCCATTACCAGGGCTGCCCAGTCTGCTGTGATTCCACAGCTTTGGTAAGTGCCTCCAAGTCTGGCTCTCACTGCAGAGTTCAGGAGACCGGGGGGCAGGGCAGAAATGTAAGCAGCAGCGTATGCATGTCTTCCTCCTCCTCATCAGAGGAGGAGGAAGAGGGCAGGGATGGCATGGCACCTTGGGCCAAATCCTCTGCTGCCTAGTGCCAAGAGTGTTGTGCTTCGAATCACCCGAGACCTTGCAGTGCTGTGAGTTTCAGAATTTGACGTGGCAGCACCCTGGGCTTCAGAGGAAGAGGGCACAGCCCGAGGTTCCACCGTTGTCCTCCTAGTGCCAAACCTGGACCAGGGGGTGTGAGTAAGATCAGTGAGGTATGGGGAGAGGGTTTAAGGTTTTGTAGGGTATGGGTGAGTGACGGGATCAGGGAGACTATGTATATGGGGATCGGAGGGGAGTATGGGGTTTGTTTCAGTGAGAATGAGTTAAGGGATTAGTGTTAGGAGTGGGGGGGGGGGGGGGGGGGTGTGAGAGTGGATCCTCATTCTCTCGCTTCCATTCCATTCCCCTTCCCCTCCTTCCTTTGCTTGTGATCCTCCCTCTCTCTGCACCTCAATCCCCCCTTTCCTCCCCCCATTCCTGATCCTCTCCCCCAAAATCCTTCTCTTGCCCTATCCTCTGAAATTTCCTCCCCTATCCCATTCTCTGCCCCTCTTGGCCCCAGCCGCTAAGATCCATATTTTTTTTCCAAAAAAGAACCAAATTGTGCCTCCATACAGAAAACTAGATTGATTAACTGCTATAGCGCTTTCAGCCTTGGTTGAAAAGTACTTTAAAAAAGGGGGTAAAGACCAATTCAGATCACAGTTGTACATCCCCCCTGCTTAGAGTTCACCTTAGAATGGCGCTGTATTTTTTTTCTGTTAGATTCCTCCCTGAGCTGGGGTTGGGGTTTTGTTTTTCCATTTATCACATAATAACAGTCATGCCTCCTCAAGCAACTCCTTATTTGTGCTGTTTGGCATTGGAAATGAATGCTAAAAAAAATTCCTTTTCCCTCAGAGGTCTCTCCTGCTCTTGCCCTTCCCCAGGTGACTCTGGTATCCCTTGGACCCCTTGCCAGCTCCTCAGAACTGCTGGCTGGTCAGTAGGGGCTACAGCTATAGTGACGAATGACGTTCTCCTCCTCTGTCTCCTGGGCCTAACCAGCTCCACTCACTGGGGATCTGAGCTCGAGTTTCCTACACTGCAGACGATGGGAGCAGTGCATGCAAACATGCCTTGTGCATATTCATTGTGAATATCTCGAAAATCAGACCGCTCAGGCAGGCCTGAAAGATAAGGTTGATAAGCACTGGGCTACAAGGTCTTAATTTAAAATAGTAATTATAAACTCTGCCTTAAATCCAGAGATTTTGCCATAGTCAGGAAAATTATTTTGCTCTACAGTATCTGAGTGTTAAGAACCCTTGACAATGAAAAGAAACAACAATCAAAACTAGCATTTATTTCACAGTTTTGTTTATCACAATGCAATAAACTTGAGCCAAGGGAAAATCCGGGATTAGAAGGGTGTTTGATTACAATCCTAAATTATGACTTTATGTGTTCTCTCTCCTTTTAATGTACAGAATTGTAAAGGTCTAGCTAGAATAGCTGCACTATTCAAACCTGGAAAAGACTGACTGGAAGTCAGTAGTTTTCAACCTATTTCTCTCCTTGCCAGACACACAAATTGCGCAAAAGGCTAATGATGAACCTCATCACACTGCAAACTGAGAAGACACTGATGCCAGAGCAAGATGAATTTTGCCCTGGCAAATCTTGCACAGTACATCGAGGTTGGTTTTCAGTAAGGTATTTGTAGATCTGTTACCAGCTTATCTCACCATCAGTCATTAAAAGTTGCTCATCAAAATGCTGGAGATGATTTATATTTATATTCAGACTCTGCTTGAGAATCAATGATTCTCTGTTGAACAAGATGGAAAACCAAGTACTTGGCACCTAGAGAGGAATGAATTTCCAAAAGGCAGCTTGCTTGCAGCAATACTGTTTAACATTTTCACCAATGAGCAGCTAATCCACCTGAATACCTGTGCAGATGACCTTTGTGTGACTACCCAAAGCAAGGATTTCCACTGTGTGGAGCCAACCTAATACCCAAAGGGAGGCAAAGCAGGAACTCATTGTCACATGGAATTGCTTATAACTTGTTCACTGCTCAAATTCTGTCTACTTCAGTATAACACTCGACCAGACTTTAAAATATGTGCACCCCCCTAGGTCCGTACTATGAATCACCCCTATGTTTGGGGTGGGGATTACCACATGAGAAATTATATTTACTAATATGATTTATCTTTGGGTTCGTAGCCTGAGTAGGAGATGAGACAGGGTCCCAGTCACCCCGATACCACATTTCAGTGCACTTTCCAAGCAACCTCTCACTTGTGGCATCACAGACCAGATAAAATCATCCCATCAGAATAAAACAGTAATTATCCCTTTTACTAGTATTATGTAAGCAGAGATTAAATCCAACCAGAACATTAAATGGGAAAAGTAAAGTATTGAAGTATAACATAAACTTGCATTTTTCTTATTTTATATCAAACAATGCAAAAATAACACTGGGTATGGCCTGTTAGCCGGGGCAACCAACATACCCCTATGGATAGTAAAAAATATAAAGAACACTAATAGAGAAAGGTGGGGGGAAAGCAGTGAAGTACACAACTTTCAAAAACTGTCTTTACCTCTGAGTACTCAAAGAAGGGTGGAGAACAGATCCACTCCAATATCACCAGTTTGTAAAGAGTGCATCCTGTCCCAAGCACAGAATTGTTTGGAAAAAAAAAATCAAGAAAATGAAGAAGTCCCTCTTGACGGTAGAGCTGGCTAGATGACAAACCAAATAGATGAGCACTGCAATGTGTTAAAGGTTTCCCTCTCACTCTCTCTCCTGGGGAGATTCCCCAAATGGTTTGAGTTGAGATACTGCATTTGGGGACAAAAAGCAAGGAAATAATTATTCTCCCTCCTCTGTTAAAATACTCTCTGTGCAAAGTTTAGATTACGAAACTCAGTCTCTTATGAGGGTGATCCAGCCATGTACTCCTGGGCCTGGATATCTCTTGAAAGGAAGTCTCACAGTTTCTCTGCTCTTGCTCCTCAGTCCTTTGTTGGGATTCTACATATAGCTCAGCTATTTCCTCAGAGTGCAGACTGCTATCTTGCCTTCTTGATAATTAGCTCTTCAGGAGACTGATTGCAGGACTGCCAGATGCACTCCTCTCTTCCTGGCTCCTGGCTCCTTCTTGTGTCCATCTCTGCTCCTCACACACAGACAGAGCCAGTCAAATTGTACCTTTTCTACCTTAAATGGTTTCCCAGCATTCCTTTGCTTTCCCTCTCTGCTGGCAATGTAGTGCTTTTCTCTGGGCGGGCTAAACAGTACAGCCCTTTTTCCAACTTGTTAACACTGTAAGTGCTTGGATGCTAGGTTTTGCAGAACATTTGTCATTCACAGGATAGCTCACAGGGGTTTTTGACATATTTTTATAATCCTTCACCTTGGCTGTGATGGTTTGCAGTCTCTGCAGGGTTGAAAAACCCTTTTTAACAGATCCAAAACACATCACTCAGATCCATACGCAGCTTGGTCCACATTGTAAGACTCTAACGCATGATAAGCTCATGGGGGAAGGAACCTGGTTTATAGTGGCTTGCTACACATATACGGTTCCTATTGAGAAAATTAGGATGAAAGATCATGATGTAACCTTATTCAGAAACTAGCCAACTCTAGTTGGGGAGTAAACGCCTCCACATTTAGGTCAACTGTTGTCCCCTATATGGGAGAAGTCCATACATGCGAAATAGATTGACCCAGTGTTAGATAAATGCTGCAAAAGCATTACAGGCTGTCCATTTGGTTTTTGATCTAATATATTTGTATTGAATTCACAACAATTTTCTAATACAATTTGATCATAGCTGTAATACCGCCATATTATACAACATAATTTTAGTCTCAACACCAAAAGCTTATGAACTATAAAATTAACCTAGAACAAGTCTTTGGCCCCATGAGTTGTATTCATAAGATCTGTAAGAGGAATCTGCTAGTCAACATTTTCTTCCCACACTATGTAAATTATTATTATTATTATTTTAACAAAAGACCTTACATCCTCCCAGTGGTTCTGAAAACAATGATCTAATACTATAGGCCTGACTCACCAAAGCTCTTCACCCTGTGCATATTTATGGGATAAGACCTTGATGAATGAAGCATTATGTACTGCAAGCAGTTCTTAAGAAAAATAACCATTTCTCTTCCTCTCATTCACTTTCCAGTCTTAACATCACATTTTATTCCAGACCTATTTCTGCATTTTTTTCTTCCCTTCCCTTTTACTTAGAAACCTAGAATATGATATCAGATAGAGATCATATGGCCCATCCAGTCTGCCCAATCCATCTCTTCTGCTCAGCTTTAAAGTCCTTTCCTCTCTCCCAGAGATCATCTGTGCTTCTCCAATGTTTTCTTGAATTCGATACTCTCCTCATCTCTACTGGGAGGCTGTTCCCTGTGTCCACCACATTTTCTTTTAGATATCCATCCTTTCATCTAATCCAGGGCTTCCCAAACCTGTCCTGGGCCCACACCGACAATCGGGTTTTCAGGATGTCCACAATGAATATGCATAAGATAAATCTGCATATACTGAGCCTCCATGGTATGCACATTTATCTCATGCATATTCCTTGTAGATATCCTGAAAACCTGACTGGCTGTGGGGTTCTCAGGACAGGTTTAGGAAGCCCTGCATTCTAATCCCATTCATCTTAACTAGTGTACTATATACATGAAAATCATTTCCTATACCCACTTTCCTGAATCAATTCCATAGTGCTCTGCAGAACAAACATATAAACTATTTCTGCACATCTAATTGACATATTGCATTCAATTCACCCTTATTAAAATAGTGGATTTTTTTTAAATGTACTTCCGAGGATCTCCTAAATTAAATCTGCAGACTTCCCAATGCTATCCCTCCTTATGTTACCTTTTAAGACCCATGCATACCTTTTTTACAATCCCAATAATGCAGAACATACAGTCATATGATTCTTACTACATCATGCATCTTAAGCTCTGTCAGCCAAATTCCGAAACTAAGCTTTGGCCATTAATAAAGCTCAATGCATCACATTTAAAGTCAAGAGATGTGTTGACTAATACCTGCCCAAAATATTGCTACTCCATGCGATTGCTGTATTATTCCTTTATACCTTGGTGGTTTTTTTTTGCTTGTTTTCACAGTTAAATTCACATATATGGCTTCTTCTCAGTCCCTGGCACAGAGTCACCACCAGTCACAAACTAACTAATCATATCATTGTCAAATGCACATGATGTACTGCAGTTCTTCCAACTCCCATGTAACATAGCATTCACCATATCTCTCCAGATTTTTCTAACTGCCTGTGCATGTAGAACACTGAGCCTGCATAATGCCCAACTCCCATTAAGTTTGTCACTTTTAGTTCACTCAATATGTTCTAATGTTCCTTACATGACAAAAGAAAAAAAGACAATATACTTCCCTCCACACAATATGGTTTCCGGAAGCACCTTAGCACCGAAACCTTACTTCCCTCCCTAACAGACACCATAATCAAAGGAATGGACACTGGGAATTTCTATCTCCTCGCAATGTTAGATATTTCAGCAGCTTTCGACACTGTTAATCATAATATCCTTATCAACATCCTCATCAGCATCGGCATCTCTGGTACTGCTCACTCCTGGATAAAATCCTACCTAAAAAATCGTCACTATACAGTCATCATTGATAGCAACGAATCTGACCCAATTAGTCTTGAAGGAGGTGTCCCCCAAGGTTCTTCTCTCTCTTCCACGCTATTTAATATCTACATGCTCCCACTCACCAATCTCCTCACCAACCTTGGAATCAAACACTTTATCTATGCAGACGACGTTCAACTTCTTTTCCCCTTTATAAACTCCGTCCAGACCGCCCTCCAAAACTGGGAATCATGCCTCTCCTCGATCAACGAACTTCTCACCGACATGCACCTTGCTCTCAACCCGCAAAAAACCGAACTTCTCATTATCTCCTCTAAACGTCCTTTCCCTTCCATTCCCCCAGCCTATTCCTCCACTACCTTCCCCACCCACACACGGAACCTGGGTGTTCTGATTGACAATCAGCTCACCCTAAAACCCTTCATCAAATCTATTCTCAGTGATTGCTATTTCAAGCTGCAAACCATCAAAAAACTCCGACCTCTGCTATACTTCTCTGACATTCGCACTGTCCTACAGTTTATCATTTTTTCGAAAATAGACTATTGTAATGCCCTTCTTATTGGCCTCCCTTCTACCTACACCAAGCCTTTGCAACTCCTACAGAATGCTGCAGCTTGCATCCTCACAAATTCCAAAAGTAGAGACCATATTAAACACTCATGGAGCTACACTGGCTACCAATTAAGTCGCGAATCCTCTACAAAACCCTATCCCTCATTCATAAAAGCATCATTAATGACAACTCCCACTAGATCAACCCTCCTCTCCTCCTGCACACCTCCACCAGACCAACCCGTTCCACCCATCAAGGAACGCTCCGCCTTCCATCGATTAAACGCTCCGCCTTCCATCGATTAAAAACTCATCTCCACCACCAAGAGAGCTTTTTCTCTGGCTGGTCCCACTCTCTGGAACTCCATGCCCCCAGATCTACGTACCGAAACTTCTACCCCTAAGTTAAAAAAAAAAGCTAAAAACCTAGCTGTTCCTACAGGCCTTTTCCTCAAACGCTACCCACACATGTGATTAATGTTCCATTTTTACCCCAGTCGAGCTAACACTCTTGATTTTATATACGCTGTATGGGCCTGATTTTTAAAAGCATTTACTTGAGTAAAACTGGGCTTTATTCGAGTAAATGCACTTTACTCGAGTAAGTGGGTTTTTGAAAATTGCTACAATATATGCCATTGAATTGTCCATAGGATTTACTCACATAAATGCACTTTACGTGAGTAAATAGCATTTGAAAATTGCTACAATTGTAGTTACATTTATGCGCATAACTCCTTTTGAAAATTACCCCCTATGCTTGCAATTTTTTATTATTTCTACACTCCCTTGGATTTTATGTAAATCATTTGTAAATATCTCCCCTCTTTTTGCAGTAACCGCTTCATGACCTCCCCGTTTTATTGTTTAGCCCTTAGCCTGCTTCCGCCTTTACCCCATCTCCTCCTCCTTCTTCCCCCTCTGAACTCCACCCCCTCTCCTTTTATTCTCTACCCCCTTAAATCCCCCTTTCAGTCTAACATGTAAATCTCCATGCCGATTAACCTCCCTGTATACAGTGTAATTAGAATATTTACCGTTCTTAATTATTCATACTGGGGCGGATTTTCAGAGCCCTGCTCGCCTAAATCCGCCCAAAACCGGGCGGATTTAGGCGAGCAGGGCCCTGCGCGCCGGTGAGCCTATTTTACATAGGCCTACCGGCGCGCGCAGAGCCCCGGGACTCGCGTAAGTCCCGGGGTTCTCCGAGGGGGGCGTGTCGGGGGCTTTTCAGGGGCGGGCCCGGTCGTCGCGGCGTTTCGGGGGCGTGTCGGCAGTGTTTTGGGGGCGGGTACGGGGCGTGGCTACGGCCCGGGGTGGTCCGGGGGCGTGGCCGCGCCCTCCGTACCCGCCCCCAGGTCGCGGCCCGGCGCGCAGGAGGCCCGCTGGCGCGCGGGGATTTACTTCTCCCTCCGGGAGGCGTAAATCCCCGGAGAAAGGTAAGGGGGGGGTGTAGACAGGGCCGGGTGGGTGGGTTAGATAGAGGAAGGGAGGGGAAGATGAGGGGAGGGCATTAGAGGATTCCCTCCAAGGCCGCTCCGATTTCGGAGCGGCCTTGGAGGGAACGGGGGTAGGCAGCGCAGCTCGGCGCGCGCCGGCTATACAGAATTCATAGCCTTGCGCGCGCCGATCCAGGATTTTAGTGGATACGCGCGGCTCCGCACGTATCTACTAAAATCCCGCGTACTTTTGTTTGTGCCTGGAGCGCCAACAAAAGTACGCCAACGCGCCTTGTTTGAAAATCTACCCCACTCTGTATTTGATTTTATCCCAGTTTATATGTCTTACCATCCCTAGTCCAGTTATCCTGTCACTTAGTTAACTTACTTTAAAATCCTCCTGTAGTTTTTGTTCTTTGTAAAGGTGTCTGCCACTGCGGCGGCTGTCCTGGTTCAAGTTGCAAGTTACATGTAAACTGATACGATGTGCAAACGGTTGTCGGTATATAAAAATGTTAAAGTAAATAAATAAATAAATGTTCATATATTACTTCATGTGTTCTCATATCTTCATTGACGTATTTTCTATTAAAGACATAAGTTGTTGGCAAAGGTGGTTGGTTCACATTTAAAATTAAATGACATATCAATATATATTTGCAAGATTTTGATGTAGACATAAATTACTGTGATGCGTTCTCTACATGCCCATTACATTTCTCAGGAAATCTCTGGAAAATGTTTCTTCTTAAGTAGACGTGCTACGTGATTCCATTTTTTTGTGCATGATACAGTCTTACAATCTGCCCTCACAGTCCCCAAGAACAAATCAACCTGCAGACCTGAAGCTCTCGAACCATGCAAGTTTCACATAAACCAATTTATAATAATTCTTACTAAGTTTTTCAGGTACCCACAGATTTTCTGCAGTTAATTCAGTTGCAATAAAAAAAATCTTACTTAAATTCAAATCCATATACAGCTTTTTGTTTATAATTACAACGATAGTGCAAATTGAAACTCAGTGCACAGCCTTAGCTGTGAATTACAGTACCTGAAAAGTACTCTGATAATCTCTACTTGTCTCTGTGCATATGAATCACCAAGTCTCCATTTGGTTTTTGAAAGCAAATGAAAATAACCTTGTGATTCTTCAAGATCCTCAAATATTTTCACCTTATTCACAGTGACTTTCAACCTCAGGGCCTCATTTACCAATATTGCATTGGTAACGCATTAAGGGGTGTTATAAAACAGAGAGAGAGAGAGAGAGAGAGAGAGAGAGAGAGAGAGAGAGAGAGAGAGAGAGAGAGAGAGAGAGAGAGAGAGAGAGAGAGAACCTTGCTATAATGTCTACTCCCTAGACAGGTATTTGTATCCCTCTGGGAGGCCCACCTAGTAACTCAAGGTGGAGATTAGGTATGCGTGTAGGGGGTTGGGGCCACTTTCACATTCAACATGAGACGTACGAACAGAACAGTGGTCTCTTGTGAAGATTTGATGGCCTTCGGAGTAAGGAAACTCACTCCAAGATGAGATTTGGGCAATGTTCTCTCCACCTAGCTTGATGGACACTCTACCTGGGCAACAACAAGCTAGGTGGAGAGAACATTGTCCAAATCTCATCTTGGAGTGAGTTTCCTCACTCCGAAGGCCATCAAATCTTCACAAGAGACCACTGTTCTGTTCGTACGTCTCATGTTGAATGTGAAAGTGGCCCCAACCCCCTACACTCTTACCTAATCCCCACCTTGAGTTACTAGGTGGGCCTCCCAGAGGGATACAAATACCTGTCTAGGGAGTAGACATTATAGCAAGGTTCTCTCTCTCTCTCTCTCTCTCTCTCTCTCTCTCTCTCCCTCCCTCCCTCCTCCACCCCTGAATACAAAATTTGCATTCACAAATCACATTAACAGCTGTTAGCACAATTTTCAGAATTATCTCCTGCAGTAACTCCTTGGAAAATGATCAGAACCTTGTTTTTAAGTTGCTAATGCATTGTCACAAAACTCATTCCTTTTCTGTGCTGAAATTTTATTTAGCTCTGTGACAATGAAAAGTCTTTCCTTCCTGCAGTAAACATGCCCATTCTTTGATTCTTTTTATCAGAATTTCCAATACTTGATGGGATCTCAGAAGCTCCACTGGACTCCAATATTTTCTGTTGTTGGTATTTTGATAAGGCATGCTATGCACTCTTTCAATCTCAAGTCATTCATAAGCTGAAATTTCAGTAACTTTCAGGCCAATACAGTAAAATCGTGGGAGAGCGGGCAAGTGCCCGCTCTCCCAGCGCACGCACAGGCCACTCTCCTGTGATCGCAATACAGTATTTTAATTTATTTTATTTATTTATTTATTTGTTTATTTATTTAAAACATTTCTATACCGTTTTTTCAGTGATGTTACTGTTCAAAGCGGTTTACAATAATAACATAAAATAGGAGCGTAATTATATAATAATAATAAAATCAAAAACCAACAATAAAACAAGAAGATACAATAAGTGAGAATAAAAATACAAAGGGAGTCATTATCAATAATATAACTTGTAATAATAAAAGAAAAAAATTTGGCGACTACTTTATAAAAACTCAAAGAACAGAAGATCATATAAAAGTAATTAACTTAAACATTTATATAAATAAGAAAAACACTAAATATACAATGCTCTTCTGATATTGTTGCTTCAACTGGGATTTATCATATCTTTAAAGGCTATTTGAAATAAATGAGTTTTTAGAGCTTTTTAAAATTCTTTTGCGTTATGTATTTGTCTTAGGGGGTTCGGTAGAGCGTTCCAGAGTGTGGGACCTACCACTGAGAAGGCCCGGTTTCTAGTCACATTTAGTGTGGCATTTTTTACTGATGGCACTTCCAACAGGTTTTGTCCTGTTAGGGCCGGCGGTAAAAAGAGATGCTAGGGACACTAAAACGTCCCTAGCGCCTCTTTTTTAACAGGAGCGGCGGCTGTCAGTGGGTTTGACAGCCGACGCTCAATTTTGCCGGCGTCAGTTCTCAAACCCGCTGACAGCCACGGGTTCGGAAACTGGACACCGGCAAAATTGAGCGTCCAGTTTTCAACCCGCGAGCCCATTTAAAAAATTTTTTTTATATTTTTTTTTACTTTTTTTAACTTTCTGGACCTACGACTTAATATTGCCATGATATTAAGTCAGAGGGTGCACAGAAAAGCTTTACCCCTTACCCCATCCATTCATTTGCCACCTAATCCCTTAAATTGTCAGATTGTTTCTCTGAATCTTATTTATAGAATATCTCTGAAGTCCCTTTACCATTCAGCAATGATTTTGACTTTGTCCTGTAGCACAGTTTTAGTATCTTTTAACAAGGAAGTCCTTCCTTCCAATTCTTCCATTGTTTTTGTATAAATAAAGAATTGCACAGTAAGGGGAAACACCTCCATTTTAAGTTTTTCACTTGCACCATGATTGCTTGCCATGAGTTTATTAAGAAACTGCATCTCCTTAATAAATATGGTACGGGAGGTTTCAGTTTTAATTTTCGTGCTAGCAGCCACTTTCTATGGTGATATAGGGCAGTGCTTTTCAGCTGGTGAACTGTGAGAGACTCCATTCTGGGCCATTCCCTGACAGCCCTCTGCTTCAGGCCTCTGTCACCACCACTGCCCCCCCCCCCCCCCCCTCTTTTGAGACATGGACAGAAGAGAAAGGGCGTTGGAATAGGAGAGTAGGGGCTTTTTGCTCTGCAGTGTCTGCTCCAGTCTCACCCTCTCCCCTCCTAACTAGTGGGGTCAGGAGGGAAGAAGGGGAAACAACAGGAGGGGAAGGGAGGTGAGGGTCTGCATTAAGGAGCAGAGTGTTTGCTCTGGTTCAAGCTCACCCTCTGCTCCAATCCCTTACCCAGGACAGGAAGAGAGGGGAAATGACAGGAGGAGTGGGGCTGGATCAGGGACCAGAGTAGCTCTGCTTTGATCTGTGCTCTGTCCATTCCAGTCTCACCCTTCCCCTCCTGTTCCCTGCATGCTGCCTGGGAGTTGAGGGGCTAGAGCGGGAAACAAAGGCTGTTCTCTGCTGCCTGAGATTTGTGGAACTGGTCAATAAAATCCAGGTACACACCCCTGGTTGCCACCTCCACAGCATAGGAAGGAGTTTCCCATGGTATACTAGTTGAGAAGCTCTGCACTAGAGGCCTGTTGAATGTATAGTTGACATACCGTTAACCTTTTTTTTTTTTTTCAAGTTTTAAAAGTCATTTTTCACCTTATCTATCCATTTTGGCATGTTTAATCAGTTGCAAATTTTCATATCTTCTGCAACCAGCTAGTTTCTTTTCTAACTTTTTCCCACAATCACTTATGAAAGCATTGAAGAGTGTTGCGATTCCGGGCCGACCCCGGAATCTCCTCCTACCTCGTCGGGAGGCCAGACGAGCTCCGCGCTCCCCAGGCCTCCAGGGACCTCTGCCGCCGCAGGCCTGGCGTCTCCCCACCTCGCCCGGGCCTGCAGCTCCTTCGGCTTCTGCTTCCCTGCCACGCCGAAGCAGCCGGCATCTCGCGGCAGTAGGCTCCGCCCCCTAGACACGCGCGCGCGTCTCACTTCGATATTTAAAGGGACCAGTGCGGGAAACTTACAGGGACGCCCCCCGATGACGTCAGATGCTGCAGGGTACTTAAGCCCTGCAGCTGGAACCAGACCTTGCCTTGCAATGAGGTTCCCAGGTATTTCCTGCTTCCAGTTGCTGCGTTCTCTTGTCCTCTTGTTCTTTGTGCTTCCTGATCCCGGATTGGCTTACGACGTTCCCTGGCTCTCGACTCTGGACTGGCTTACGACGACTCTCTGGCTTCTGACCCCGGACCGGCTTACGTTGACTCTCTGGCTTCTGACCCCGGACCGGCTTACGTTGACTCTTCGGCTCTTGACCTCGGACTGGCTTTCGGTGATCCATTGGTTCCTGACTCTGGACTGGCGAGCGACAACTCTTCAGCACTTGGACTTCATCAGACTCGGCCCTCGCGGGTCCTCCTAAGTCCCAGCGGCCGGGTCCCTACGGGCTCCTCCTGGGGGGACTCCGGCTTCCAGGGTGAATCTAAGTCCCAGCGGCCGAACTCCTACGAGCTCCTCTCGGGGGAGGATCGGCTTCCAGGGCGAAGGTCCTCTCAACACAGTGCCAGCACCACCATCACCTCCTTCCTCGCCAGAGCTCTTGGTCGCATAGGGCTCCCAGAGTTCCACCCTCGGCCAGCCACCAGTCTGTCTTTGCCGCCTCCCGGTCGGGGTCGCTGCTGCAACCACCTACAGCAGCTCTTCCTCTGGCTCCGATCGGCCCAAGGGTCCACGACTCCAACAAAGAGGACTGGGCTTATCACTGATTCAGGTGGCATCCCGCTTCCATCAGAGAGACTCCTTTTACTTCCACTCTGAGTCCTGTTGCTCAAGTAGATTCCTTGAGTTTATAATTTTTCTTACAATTCCCAGTCTCACTATCTTTTTTACAAGTCTTGTATTTAGAAGTGTCAAGGGCTTTACTGAAATTCAGATATGCCACATCTACTATAAACCCCTGGATTTACTACTCAGGTTAGTTCATCCAAGAAATGAATCAAATTTGTTTGGCAAGATTTTCCCCTTGTCAAACCGAGTAACCCATTGGCTTCAAGGTACTGCATTATTCTATGCTTCAGTCATGCTCTCTTTACTTTACTGGCAGGTCTGCAGTTGCCTGCTTCCTACTTTTTCCCGCCCTTGTAGACAAGTGCTACATCAGCGGTGGCCAGCTCTTGTCCTCGAGAACCACAAACAGGCCAGGTTTTCAGGATATCCGCAATGAATATGCACAGGATAGATTTACATGCACTGGCTCCATTGTATGCACATCTATCTCATGCATATTCATTGCGGATATCCTGAAAACCTGGCTCGTCTGCGGCTCTGGAGGACCAGAGCTGGCCACCCCTGTGCTGCATCTCCTCTCCTTCACTCTCTTGGAGCCTCTTCTGTTCAAACTAATATGTTGAACAGAGCTATAAAGGGTGCAATTAATGTGTTTAGCTCTTTTGAGATGCACCCCATCTGATCTCATAGACTTCTTTACTTTCAATATTCCCTTAAGTCCTTTCTTTAGCCCATCTCCCTCCCCTTCTAGCATGAATACCTAGCAAAAGTATTTAAGAGAATCTGCTTTCTTCTCATCTTCCTTGTCACTGAACCCATTTACACCTTTAATTCCTACTATACCCCTTTTAGGGTTTCCTCCTTTTACTTATATATCTAAAGAAAGTTTCATTCACTGCCTTTACTGATTAGGCAATATACTCCATTTGAAGCTTTGCCTGTATAATTGCTCTCTCTGTCTTCCTTTGTTTCTCCTGAAAATTGTGCTTTTCCTCTGCCTTCTGGCAAGTTAGATGCAAACCATTGATAAGGCAGGCAAAAAAAAAGAGAATTTGAGAAGAAGCTGTCCGTAGAAGCAAAAACTCAAAATTAAACCTTTTTGAAATACATCTGAAGCAGGAAGCCCGTGAGGGAGTCATTTGGGCCGTTAGATGATTGAGGGGTTAAAGGAGCACTTAGCGAGGACAAGGCATTAGCGGAAAGACTAGATTAATTCTTTGCTTCAGTGCTTACTGAAGAGGATGTTGTGGAGATACTTCTTCTGGAAAATGTATTTAATGGTGATAATTCAGAGAAACTAAAACAAATCGTGGTAAACCTGGAAGATGTAATAGATCAGATTGATAATATGCCACATTTTTGAAATGGTTAATAAACATGTGGATAATAGTGAGCCCGTGGAATAGTGTATTTGGATTTTCAGAAGGTGTTTGACAAGGCCCCTCATGACAGTCTGTGAGAAAATTAAAAAGTCATGGGTTTGGAGGCAATGTCCTATTGTGGATTATAAATTGGTTAAAAGATAAGCAACAGAGAGTAGGACTAAATGGTCAGTTTTCTCAATGGAGGAAGGTGAACTGTGGAGTGCCCCAGGGATCTGTACTTGGACCAGTGCTTTTTAATATTTTTATAAATGGTCTGGAAAGAGGAATAATGAGTGAAGTGATCAATTTTACAGACAACAAAAAATTATTGTAAGTTGTTACATCAGAAGCAGATTATGAAAAATTGCAGGAAGACCTTCTGAGACTTGGGGCCCAATATTCAAAGCATGTTCAGTGCTATTTAGCTGGATAAGCAGGACTTATGTGGGTAAGTAGTGGCTGGCTGCTGAGTATGTCCTTACATTCAGCAGCCACCACTTAGTCATATAAGTCCTTTATATGGTTAAAACGTATGCACATAAAAAGTAGGCATGTACTGGGCAGATCGGGGGTGGAGCAAGTTGGACATATAACTTAAGAACATAAGAACATGCCATACTGGGTCAGTACAAGGGTCCATCAAGCCCAGCATACTGTCTCCCACAGTGGCCAATCCAGGCCATATGAACCTGGCAAGTTCCCAAAAACTAAGGGGTAGATTTTAAAAGGGTTACGCGCCTAAGGTACGCGCGTAACCCTTTTAAAATGCCCCTGCGCGCTGCCGAGCCTATTTTGCATAGGCTCGGCAGCGCGCACAAGCCCTGGGACGCGCATAAGTCCCGGGGCTTTGCTAGGGGGTCATGTTGGGAGCATGTCAGGTGGGCGGCGCAACGTTCGGGGCATTCCTGGGGGTGTGTTGGGGGCGTGGTGCCAGCCCGGGGACGTTCCGGGGGCACAGCCGTGGCCTTCGGAACAGCCCCTGGGTCGGGAGATGGCGCACCAGCAGCCCACTGGCGCGCGCGAGTTACACCTGCCAGAGGCAGGCATAACTTTTACAATGGTAAGGGGGGGGGGGGTTTAGATAGGGCCGGGGGGTGGGTTAGGTAGGGGAAGGGAGGGGAAGGTGCGGGGGGGGGGAGGGAGTGGAGGGAACGGGCAGCGCACGCAGGGCTCGGCGCGCGCAAGTTGCACAAATGTGCACCACCTTGTGCGCGCCGACCCCGGATTTTATAACATACACGTGACTTCTCCCTTGTTGGTGAGGATGGAGAAGACATCAATGTGCTAAGGAATTAGCATGGTTATACACTCACTGGGGCAGAACCCCTCAGAGGCCAAACTACAGGATTGGACTAATGAGACTCTGGGAGTAACCAAGGCTGAAAAAAAGTCTTGATTAGCGTTCAGGGAAGCCCAGAGGGAATTGAGAACATTTCCAAGCCACATAATACTCCAGGGAAGAGCTGGGTATGTTAGGTACCAAAAGGTACAAGGAAGAAAATGGTGTTGAATAATAGAGAAACTAGGGCTACACCTGAAGCCCTTAGCAGAGACCCCAAAAAGCAGGGAAAGGGTACCCTGGGAAAAGGTGAATGGACCCCACCCAAAGTTGGTTCCCCAAAGGTAGAAAGAGGGTATATAGAGGGATTAGAACAAGAAGCACCCCATAGTTTAGGGGATCAGGACCCAATTAAAGAAAGAAAAGAAAGCCCCAAGATAAGGCAGGAAAGGAATATAAGAGCAAGGGGTTCCTACCTAGGGACATAACTCTAGAATGAGCAGACACTCAGCTTAAGAAGTTTGAGCTGAGGGGGAGGGTATGTGGGAGACTGTATCAGAGATACCCTCAGAACACCTTAAATGACCGGTTCTAGCTATCTGGTCCCAGTCCACCTTATGACAAGGAATTTGGGGTGCAAGGCCACTCCCCTGAGGAGGAATATAGCTTAGGCTCAGAGAAGAGCAAGAGAGGCCCTGGGAAGGAGGAGAAGACAGCTCCTAATAATAGAACTGACCTACTGATATTGTTTGCTTGAAGTACTGTGAGTTAAGCAGCTTATGTTATGTTATTTTTCTGTGAAGAATAAAGTTGTGCAGGAAACTACAGGCCGGTTATAATCACCTCGGTGGTGGGAAAATTAATGGAGACTCTACTGAAGGAAAGGATAGTGAACTATCTACAATCCGGTGGGTTGCTCGATCAGAAGCAGCATGGATTCACCAGGGGAAGGTCCTGTCAGATGAATCTAATTAATTTATTTGATGGGGTGTCTAGAGAACTGGAACAGGGAAGAGCGCTCAATGTAATTTACTTGGATTTTAGTAAAGCTTTTGATACGGTCCCACACAGAAGACTCATCAACAAAATCAGAAGCTTGGGAGTCAGCTCCAAGGTGTTGGTGTGGATTACAAACTGGTTGAAGCATATAAGACAACGGGTGATGGTAAATGGAACCTACTCTGAAGAGAGAATGATGTTAAGTGGAGTGCCGTAGGGATCGTGTTGGGACCAGTTCTGTTCAACATCTTCGTGAGCAACATTGTGGAAGGGATAAAAGGTAAAGTTTGTCTATTTGTGGATGATACTAAGATCTACAACAAAGTGGACACACTGGAAGGAGTACAGAGAATGAGACAGGATTTATGGAAGCTGGGTCAAAGATATGTCAGCTGGGATTCAATTCCAAGAAATGCAGAGTCATGCATCTGGGGTGTGGTAATCTGAAAGAACTTATGCGTTGGGTGGTGAAGGGCTGATGTGCACGGAGCAGGAGAGAGACCTTGGGGTGATAGTGTCTAACGACCTGAAGTCGACGAAGCAGTGTGACACAGCGATAGCCAAAGCCAGAAGAGTGCTGGACTGCATAGAGAGAGGAATCCCCTTGTACAGGTCCTTGGTGAGGCCTCACTTGGAGTACTGTGTTCAGTTCTGGAGACCGTATCTCAAAGGAGACAGAGACAGATTGGAGGCAGTCCAGAGAAGGGTGACCAAAATGGTGGGTGGTCTCCATCGAATGACTTATGAGGAGAGGTTGAAGAACCTGAATATGTATATCCTGGAGGAGAGGAGGAGCAGGGGTGATATGATACAGACTTTCAGATACTTGAAAGATTTTAATAATCCATGATCATCAACAAACCTTTTCCATTAGAAACAATTTAGTAGAACTAGGGGTCAAGATTTGAAACTCCAGGAAAGAAGACTTAGAACCAATGTCAGGAAATATTTCTTCACTGAGAGGGTGGTGGATGCCTGGAATGCCCTTCCAGAGGAAGTGGTAAAGACTAAAACTGAGAAGGATTTCAAAGGGGCATGGGATAAACACTATGGATCCCTAAAAGGCTAGAGGATGGGAATAAATAAAAAAGCTTAACCGGCATGGAGTGGCAGTTACTACCCTCAAGAGAAACAAGGGGGTAACCTACACAGAGCAGCAGTTACCACCTTGGGAAGCTTGCTGGGCAGACTAGATGGACTATTTTGGTCATTTTCTACTGTTATTAATATGTTACTATGTAAGAGAGAGCTAGAATCAAGTGTGATTCTGGCCCCTAGCAAATGCCACAGACCACTCGTGCTGTCCACAAGCTGTAAGGAACGTTCATCCATCTTATCATCAACTGTCATAAAGTAAAACTGGAACCACATCATTTTCAGCATAATTATTGCTGTTATAGACCACTGGAGATTATTGGTGCTTTTACACATAGACTTATGGGGCAGTGAAATTGCTGAACAACGCAAAAGGGGCCTTGAAGTTAAACTTCCCCCATAGGAAGTCCTGGATACTCAGGTTTATCTAAGAACCTTGGAGAACTTTGTAAATAGGGTCTGAACCTTTATTGTCTTCCTTTGGGTCTATTATTCAGGTTTTACCACCCAAGGGTTATATTTATCATATTGTTTACACTTCTGGTTTACTGCGTTCCTATGCCTTTTCCTTCCAACAGTATATAGCTACAAGTTTACCAACCTTGTTAAATGTAACTTTATTCTTCCGGTTTTTTACTATTATTTACTATTTTTACTGTTTTTTGTTACTATTACCCTGTTCGATGTAAACCGGTCTGATATGGTCTTCCAACCATGAAGATCGGTATAGAAAAGCGTTAAATAAATAAATTTAACATAATTATTTTGTTAAAGTTGGCCTTCTGAATCTAGGACCCTTGTTCTAGTATATTTTGGATCTGATCCCGTGTTTACATTGAACCATACAATACAATGATCACTGGACCCCAGGTTGTCTCATATCATAACCTTAGTGATACTGTCTCCTTTCGTCAGTACCAGGTCCAGTGTTATTTTGTAATAAGTAGGTTCCTCAATTAGCTGTTTGCGAATGACTTCTTGTAAGGGTGCCTATCTGGTCCAGTTAGGATTGCCAACTAGTTCCATTACTACATGACAGGTCGAACCAGACCTAATTTTACCCCATCGCATGCAAGCACTTACAGTTTTTCTTTCCCTATCAATTTCCCTAAGAAAAGCAGCCAGTTGGCAAACCTAGGCCCAGTGTGATTTCTTGCATTTGCATTGTAGCTACAATTTATTTTTTGGTTATCTGAACCAAAAATAATTCTTAATCCGTGGCCTGCAGCACCTAATTAGCAATATTTACAGCTGTTGATTAACATGATTGCTCAAAAATAACATTTATTATTTATAGAGTTCTGTTAATGTGAAAAGTAAATTGGAAAGGGTTTTAGGTACATAAAGGTTTAAGTGGTTTTCTCAAGATTCTACAATGGGTGGAGAAGAGGATGGGGAACTTGAACTTGGATCACATCTGGTGAGAGTGAAGTGGTGCGGAATGCATGTGGATAGCATTTGAGACCTCACTCAGGTGAACCACAAGAAGTTGATCCAGTCCTGCTTGTGTCCCATTGCGGGGATCTGTAGTACCAAGCTCCTATATCTTCTTATACACAACTGGATAAAAGCAGGACAGGATCAGCCTCTTTGGATTAATTTAGATGAGATGACAACCCCTTTCTTGTTCATTGTGGAGAGATATTCCTTTTAAAGTGCTAACATGCACTATAAGTTCTCCATATGTAGAAAAAGGAGATTATAAATGTCAAAACTCCAAAGAATGTAGAGATTACTGTACGAATTAAAGTAAAAGGCTATCATACCTTTAGCAGTCCTCCATATGTAGAAAAATGGTGCCTTAGAAATTAGAACACCATAGTATGCATGGATGGCTGTAAAGGGCTACCACACATTCTAAAGCACTCCATATGTAGAAAATGTTGGTTTTAGTTGTTTTTTAGTTCCATGTATCGCTGTTGGAAACTTTTGCTTTGATTCCGCTCTTCACACTAATAGTGTTAGATGCATGGAACAGCCTTTCAATGGAGGTGGTGAAGGTTAGAGCAGTAACAAAATTAAAAAAAAAAAAGCATGTGAAAAGCACAGAGAATCCTTAAATATGAAGATGTGAGGTTTGGTCCTCTGCAGTATTGCATCAGGAATGGGCATACTGGATAAGACTTGCAGTCTTTATCTGCTGTCATTTCTTCTGCAAAGCTATGACAATAGCCAATTTCAGTTGAAATTAGGGCTCATTCTACCTGTGCCTGGCGCAGTTTTATTGTGAGAGCAGGTGGTAAATTCATATCTGACTCGGCGGACATTATGGACTCGTCATCTGAGTCCACCTTCTCTCCTTTCCCTCTCCTGGATAGATAAATGTTGACAAAACAGGGCCCACTCTGGTACTAAGCTTCTACAAGAACAAAACATGAATTTAAGTCAAACTTCCTGTTAGCTTAAAATGAAGAAAGGTCAGGGTTTTACAGATGCTGTACTTAACAAATACATCCCAAGCCAGTTTAGGAGCATTATGCGATAATTCATTGTCAGATACAAAATCAACAGCAAGTTTTCCAGGGTGCACACTGATTACTTACTTATACTTACAGTAATTCTTGACATCAAAGCATAGCACATCCTGTACCTGTATTTGAAATGACCCAGGAATAATTTTCTCTTAAAGAAAGGAAATGTCATCTCAAACACTGCCAATCCACACGCACACAAACAAAAAAGAATAGGTACTGCTAAAAGCTCCTTTTCCCTTTCTTTTGAGCAGCACTGCCAGAACTGGATCAGGGCTGAGGCTATTCAGCTCTCCTGTTACACAATCCATAGTAAGAACATTCTAGGAGATTTGCTTACAAAAAGTCCCATCGTAAACCTGTTCTTCTAGAATTGCAGATAGAAATAGCCTAAACCAGGAAACCTCTTAGCTTTACTGAAATACATCTTTGTTGTGGCAAAGTTAAAGAAAAGCTGTCTAGAGAGCTTGAAGGACTAATTCATTGGATCTAAAAAATATCAGCTTCCTATTGTACCAACCCTATTTCCAGAACACTAAATATGACCTGAATATTTAATAAATACTATGGTCCCCTCTGGTTATTTTTTGGTTTTTTTTTATGAAAATCCTCTAGAAATTTGTATATTTTGTAATATGAAACAAAGTAACAGACTGGAATAGGCAAAACTAGATCTGTCATACACTTTTAAATAGAAAACATGTCACAAGTCTTTGCCTCCTACAGATGCAAGCTCGTTGGCACCAGAAATGCTAACAGAATGTGGTCTGTGTCAGGTAACTGGAGGGTATCCTGTTTTGTAAAGGGCTACACTATTTTGCAAATATTTTATTAGGGTGCGTCAGAGCTTGTTAACGCCCAACAGAAGCTGGTTTATAGTCATAGCCAAGGTTACAAAACCATTCAACGATGACAGTAGCACCAAATATGGCAGTAAATTCAGTCCTCAAAATAGTCCAGTTCTTCGGGAATCTAAAATATGGAAATTAATTTCTCATGAATATTCATTGTGGGTAGCCTAAGGAACTAACCACCTAATTGGAAAACTCTGAAACCTGAGTCAGAAGGCACTGACATATTGGGAAGTCAATAAGAACATTGTGGAGAATACTGGGGATCTTTCCATGTTTGGTCAGGATGGGGGGTCCCAATATTTATTTATATGTAGTCCCACCCCAAAATATGGTCTGTATAAGGATGGATTCCCCTAGATGAACATCATTCTGAGGGGCGCTGTCTTTAAAAGGAGTATTCTAGTACTGTGAGCCAATTAACACACCAAGATCAAACAGTGAAGCTTTCATTATTTCAAGATTAAGAGCTACAGTAAAATAAATACATGAAGAGTTAACCATAAACAGATATAAATACAGATACACAGTTAACCTGGTTTCTAGCAATACTCTGCCCTAAAGCAATAAACTATAATCTTAAATCTACTGGCACCAAAACCCTTGTACACCTTTACATTTTTAATGAGCTGACTATAACTCATAAGTGTATATATTTACACTAAGCTGGGCAAAATACATACATAAACATATACAATTTTGCCAAGGCCCTCAGAAGTCAAGTGCTATGCTGCATATATATATATATATATATATATATATATATATACTATATATAAATAGTCTCTTAACTCTTGGGAGTTAGCAGCAGCAGCATGATGTGCATTTAGTCCTTCATAGAGCAACAGATAATAATAATAAAGCAAATAAAGAGTTCAGATCAGATATACACAGAGATGCCCTCTTCGCCCCTGGGGAATGGTGATGGGACCAGGGATTCAAGGGTTAAAATTAAAAACAATACAAAACCTGGGTTTAACTATAATCCAGTTCTGATGAAGATGATTAACTGATTTTGATGTGGTAATAGATGTCACTGGACAATAGTCTGATGGCTCCCTGATTTATGCAAAGGCCTAGGTGTATGAGAATGGCACATTGCTGTTGGAGAGGTCCAGGACGAAGAAAGAGAGGTTCCAGAGGTCATGAGTATAGAACAGGGGTAAGCAGCTCTGGTCCAGAAGTGCCACAAATAGATCTAGTTTTCAGGATATCCACACTAAATATGCATGAGATTTATTTGTATGTATTGCTTCCTTTGTATGCACAGCAAGGCCATGACTAGAAAAATCTAAAGTAGGTGAGTTATAGGTGTGATTAATTGCAGAAGAGACAACATTTTCAGTAATCAAAGCTCTAAGGAATGAGGCATCTTAAGAGTACATTTAAGAAAACAGCTAGTGGGGTGAGTGAATGTCTTTTTTTTTTAATATCTGAAAAGCTGGTTCCAGGTTCCACAGCTTTAAGCACCTAGATCCCTAATTAGCCCTCCTGAGCCATCCACAAATATGCATAGATTTGTTTAATTTATAAATTGTATGTCTTTTTCAGGGTTCACAGCAGCCCTTTAGGTCCCATGAATAATTAGCTCTAAGAGCCAGTGCCTGTATGTTGCGCTTGGAGGTGAACCCTTGTCCTGGAGCAGTGTAGAACGGGGGTAGAGCACAAGAGGAGACAGAGGCTAGGATGAGCTTCACCACTGGAAGCCTGCGGTCCCCCCGGGTGGAGCCTTTAGGGACCCGGGCTGCTTGGACTTAAGTGGGCCTCGCAGGTGTTATGATAACATGTGTTTTGTGGATCCTTGGGTGCTGTGGAGAATACCACGCCCATGTGGAGGAGCCCCGTGAGGAGCCACAGCTCTGGGCTAGACTCGTACACACAAAACACAGGAAAGCTCTTTATTTAAACAGCTTGAAGATCTCCATAAGAGGTGGCAGTAGTGAGGCAGTCTGTGGTTGTAGTCTCAGGGACCTCAGCAGTTGGAGCCCTTCTCTCCTAGATGACGTCAGGATGTTCCGCAGCAGGTTTCCCAGCGAGGAGATACTGTGGATGAGAGACTGAGAGTTAAAGTACTCACTAGGTGTAGCTGTTGGTATGCGATTCCACCAGGTATGTTGTAGAAGGTACAGGCACCGAGGCAGGGAAAGCAGGCCCTTGAGTAGTGAGTACCTGTTCCCTGTAAGGCACCCGAAATAAAGCAGAGGGCCCCCGAGGAGCAGGTACCCAGGCTAGTATTTACCCCGAAGGGCAGAGAAAGAGCTTCCTGCGGCAGCATGGAAGTGGCAGAGTAGCGTAGACAGGAACAGATTCGAGACCTTGCTAACTCGGGGAGCTACAAATGAGTGAAGGTAATATACCCGGATGGCGTGACGTCAGCATGAGGGAACACCTTCGAGGTTCACGCCAAGGGTGGTACAAAGACGTGGGTTGCGCGCGCGCACCCTAGTAGGTACCTGGGAGGAGCAATGGCGGAAGGCTGCACCATAGCCATTCTGGGGATGCCAGAGAGGTCGGCTTGTCGACGCTGCGGTAGCAATCATTCCCAGGTAAGCGAGAGGAGCCGTGAATAAGGTGAGGCAAACGGGGCGAAGCCATTGAGGACCAACGGACGCAACAGCAGAGTCTCCTGGAGAGGTAGTAGAGAGGCGTGCCCACGAGCAGCAAGGGAGCATGGTCGGTCACTAGGCTGTAGGCCTGGAGAATCAGGGAAGGTCAGTACAGCGTAGTCGAAGACAAGGTAAGGGACAAAGTCAGAATCAAGAGACGTAGTCAATGGCAGCTGGGGTCAGGTTCTGAGGATCAGTCCGAGGAATGTCAGCCAAAGCAGGGGTCAGATACCAGGAATCAGTCCAAGAGTAGTCAATGAAGCAGGGGCCAGGTTCCAGAGGTCAGATGAGGTCACGAAGGCAGGCAGAGGTCAAGATCCAGGCAGCGAGCAGAATGGTCAATGGAGCAGGCAGAGGTCAGTACCAGAGAGTCAGACCGAAGGTACTACCTGGGGAGACAGGTCAGACAGACGCTGGAACAGAAGGACACTGGAACAGGAGGATGCAGGACAAGGCTGGAACAAGGCTGGAAGAAAACTGTGAACGTGGAGGCAAACTAGTACACATACAGTGCCGACCCGATTGCCAAGGCAAGGAAGTGCAGGCAGGAACTTCCTTATGTAGTACGTTCAATCAGGATATGCCGTGGAGCTAGGACCGGCCCCTGGCCCTACAAGAGGCTGGGCGGTCCGCGCACGCGCGCGTAGGGGCGTGGCCGATGCCACCGAGGATGCCAAACTCCGGCGTATGGCCTGATGCGCAGTGGAAGGCCCGGCGACTGCCGCCGCGGGACGCTGAGGCCTGGAGGAGCTCGCGGCTGCCACTGGGGAGGCCAACCCATGACCTGCAGAGGAGCTAGCGAGGTGAGCAGGTCCGTGCATGGGCCGAGAGTGGACGGAGCGCACAACTCTGTAATGTAGGTCCTTTCCCTCATTCATAAAATCTGCTTTTTCCTCAGTGCATCCTACATTTCATTTACTGGGTCCCTCCTTCTTTCTTCCTTTTTTCTATATAAAGTCCTGAGATTACCAGCCTCTTTACAGTTATCTCTCCTTACATATCTTTGTTCTACTCCTGCAGATTCTGAGAGAGGAACTATAGCATTGTCAAAGCTATTGTGCATATTGTCTGCATGCAAAGGTCTTTCCCTGAGCAAGGTAGCAAGTCGCCAAGGATGCATTCAGTGGCCTGTTTTGTCATTTCAAGCTGGGTTGCATGATGCCTGGGAGATTTTTAGGTTCACTCCTTTTGTGTGCAGCTCTTATTGCCTATTTACGATGCAATAGTTGACTTTTGCATTTCACAGGTGACCGTGCTTACCACATTGAGACCTTCATGCTGTGCTGCTATTGCTGGAAGCAGAAACATTTCTGATATGCTGAAGTCCTGACCAGAAGATATTAGACAATGCCCCAATGGACTTAAGCCTGTGAGTACAGGTTGCTGCGAATCTCTACTCCAGCAAAAGTGTGGAAAGACATTTGTTTCTTGTGCTCTTTCATTGAAATTACATAAAGGAATAATGGTATTATCTGTGCCATTTACTATCAAAATTGTACAACTGTGAGACTTTTTTCAACAAGTGTTACATGTTTTATTGACTTTATAAAAGCTTTTAATTCTATCCAAAACCCCAGCCTTGACATTAAGCTATTGCAACTGGAATGGGGAGATAAACTGATGATTTAATTAAATCCATGTATTCATCTATCAGCTGTAAGGTAAAGATAGCAAACATGCAAACAGACAGCTTCAGGCAGGCGTGAGTAGTAAGGCAAGGATTCAGTCTCGTTTTCACCCTGTTTAACATCTAGATCAATTATTTCCCCATAGTACTGGAGAGATTCTTAGCCCCAGGAATAAAACTAACTAATTCAGAGACCAAATGCCAGACAGACCAGGCCTTCTTGGATAAAATCATGGATGATCAATTTTTTGTTTCCATACCAAATGAGCATTGATCAATACACTTCTCCTTTCGATCGCTCCAGCCTTTTCTGATGATTTGTACAACTGGAGATTTAGTACCTCACAAAAATCCCTTCCGCACTTCAAGACTGGGGGACAACAGCGGCCACCAGCTGCATAATTTCCCCTTCTCATTTATGGGTCAGCGTGCATGCTAATAGTGTATCATTTATTTATTTAAAAATATTCAGATTCTGCTTTTAACCAGCTAGAAGTGTTCAGCATTAAGTAACATTTTAATGTGCACATTAAATTATTTCAGCGAGCTGGTAAAAGATTATTTTGTGCAAACCTTAGTATGTAGGAGACTTAGGGGCAGATTTTCAAAAGGTTACGTGCGCTGGGCCTATTTTCAAAAAGCCCGGCGATGCACGTAAAGCCCCGGGACACGTGTAAGTCCTGGGGCTTGCAAAAAGGGGGTGGGGAGGGGGCAGGGTCAGAGGCTCCCAGCACTGCAGGCATTTGCCGCTGTGCCGGGGACCGTGTGCCAGCAGTCGGCCGGCGTGCGCAACTTACTTCAGCCCCAGGGGGGAAAGGGCGAGGGAGGTAGGGGAAGGGAAGGTGGGGGTGGAGGGTAGGGAAGTTCCCTCCGAGGCTGCTCCGATTTCTGAGCGGCCTGGTAGGGAACGGGGCAAGGCAGCATGGGGGGAAGGCATACGCAAGGTGTGCAATTCTGCACCCCCTTGCGCGCGCCGACCCCCGATTTTTATAACATGCACGCGCCTGCGTAAATATGGACCATATGTGAGCAATGTGAATTTTAAAAGCCACAATTTATGCTTTTATATATCCATGCATGTGCCAAAAATAGGGGACAGAAAAGGGGTGGGGCATAGGCATTCCAGGCAGGGCCAACATTTTCATGTGTAACTCCATATTTTAAAACCAGAGGCTACAGCGCACATTGGCTTGTTTGCTGCATAACTTTACCACTGCACCTACGAGGAGCAAATCTGTAGATCTCACATTTTAGGGCTTGCAGGACAAAGTGAGGGGTCCAGGTCAACTGAGGGGGTGGGGGGGAGCAGAATGAAGAACCAGAGGGGTCTGGAAGACTTTGATATTGACTGGCAAACTAGTTGGACCAATGGAAAAACTGGGAATGTCTCTCATGCGAAAATATTTTAACATCCACTTACCTATGCATGTTAAAGCCAACAACGTCCAACGGAAGATACACAAAGTAAGTTTGCTCAAGTAATCTCTTAAAAGTAGGAGCAAACTTAGGCACAGTAGGTGTATTTTAAATCATATGTGCGCAAGTGCACGCATGATTTAAAATTCCAGCCTATATCCGCTCGCAAGTCAATACTCATGTTTGTGTGCACTCACGATTTTTTAAAAATAGTTTGTAAGTTAGGTGATTAAATTTGCTGATACAAAATTCTTCAAAGTTGTTAAATTACAAGAGAAATTTCAAGAGGACCTTGCGAGATGGCAGATGACATTTAATGTGGACAAGTGCAAAGTGATGAATGTAAGGAACAACTGTAGCGCTGGAGATGGACTCTTGGCCTGGTGCAGGATAGGTACGGCCCTCTGGTCGGACCCAGAGAGCGCCTGTCACCAGAAGGTGGAGCACACGAGGAGACAGAGGCTGGCTGGAGCTTCGCCAATAACAGTCCGGGGTTTCCGCAGGTTGAGCCCTTGGGTTCCCAGACCGCCTGGACTTAGGTGGGCCTCAGATGGTCTCCCGGAGAGGTAGCGGACAGGTGTGTCCACCAGGAGCAAGGATGCGTGGCTGATGCTGAGAGGATGGACCAGACCCGAACTGGAAGCTCAGGAGACCCCAGGGAGGTAACAGTTCAGGAAGGTTCTCTGGGCAAGGCAGGCAGCGCTTGCGGGTCTAGTCTGGTGAAGGCCGCGGGTTGAATCCAAGCAGGTTGGTCTGGTAGTCACAGTAGGCCAGAAGAGAGTGTCTGAGTGAAGTGCAAGGGTCAAAGCCAATGTATCCATCCAAAAGTGGTCAGCCAAAGCAGGAGTCAATACCAGAGTCAGTCCGAGCGTAGTCAAGGCAAGCAAGGGTCAGTTCCAGGCAGCAGACGAAGAGAGTGGTCAGGCAGGCAGTGGTCAGTTCCAGGCAGCAGTCAAAGAGAATGGTCAAGCAGGCAGTGGTCAGTTCCAGGCAGCAGATGAAGAGAGTAGTCAGACAGGCTGAGGTCAGTACCAGAGATCAGTCCGAGAAGGTACTATCTGAGTAAGGACATAGGATGCAGGAACACTGACGACGCTGGAACAAGGAGACGCTGCAACAAGGATCAGATACAAGGAACAGGCAAACTAGTACATCAAGGTGTCGACCCAATTGCCAAGGCGAAGTCCTGGGGGCAGGACCTCACTTTATATAGGGCTTCTATGTGATGTCATCAATTCGCATCCGAGTCAGGTTTCCCGCGCTTGGCCCTTTAAATTTGAGGACGTCGCCTTGTGTGCACCTAGGGGCAGGGCTGAAGCGGCTGAAGATGCAGAGCCACAACGGTAGCTCCGCTGCAATGCCTAGAGCGTGGAGGAAGCTGGAGAGGGCCGCGGTGAGCTGGGAGCTGGCAGCAGCGGCAAGACCAGAGCTCATAGAGGGCAGCACGAGGCGAGCAGGCCTGGTCGCGGCACCCACGCAGCCGGGATGCGCAACAGTACCCCCCTTCTAGGCCTACCCTTTACTGGTCTGGGTTTTTCTGGGTGATCTTGGTAGAAGTCCAGGAGCAGATTCTTGCTGAGAATGTGGTGAGAGGGCTCCCAAGAGTTCTCTTCTAGGCTGATGGCTACTGGGAGGTAGTCCCAGTGGCCTCGATGACGTCGTACATCCAGGACTTCCTTGACTTGTAAGGTCCACTGAATGTTGCGTTGGTTGAGGAGGCCTTTGGGAGAGGCCAGGATAGCACCAATGGTTTGAGTAGCGACACGTGGAACGTGTTGTGAATTTGCATGGAAGCTGGAAGTTTTAGCTGGTAGGTGACTTCTCCTATGCGTTGAAGGACGGGAAATGGACCAATAAATTTAGGAGCCAGTCGTTGGGAAAGCAACTGTAGCCGGATGTGCTTAGTACTAAGCCAGACTTTTTATCCAGGCAGGAACAGGGGTGCGGTCCGATGATGAGCGTCTGTAAAGCATCTGGCCCAGTCAGCTGCTTGGCAAAGCCGCTCCCTTACTTGGTTCCAGAGCCGGTGTATGGTTTGTGCTGTAGATTGGGCTGCAGGTGAGGGTACGCTTAGTGGAACCAGCAGGGATAGGCGAGGTTGATGGCCAAAGACTACAGTGAAGGGTGAAACCTTCGTGGCAGAGGCGATATAGGTGTTATGGGATAGTTCTGCCCATGGCAGGAGGTCAGCCCAGTTATCTTGCTAGTCGTTGACATATGATCGCAGGAAGGTTTTCAAAGAGTGATTAGTCCTCTCAGCCTGGCCATTTGCTTGAGGATGATATGCTGACATTAAGTTTAACATAATATTAAACTTTTTACAGAGAGACCTCCAATATTTAGTGGCAAATTGAGGGCCACGAACGGAGACGATTTCTTGTGGTAGCCCATGTAAACAAAATACGTAGGTCAAGAAGAGTCAAACTAGCTCTGGAACCGATGGGAGTTCAGGTAAGGGAACAAAGTGGGCCATTTTTGAGAAGCGGTCTATGATGACCCAGATTACAGTATTTCCTTTTGAAGGAGGCAAATCCACAATGAAGTCTGTGAAAAGACTAGACCAGGGCTCGGTAAGCACAGGAAGTGGTTGAAGAAGCCCCCATGGGTGGCCAGTCGGGGGTTTTTGCTGTGCACAAACCAGATAGAGTCCACGTATTCATGGGAATCCTTTATCATACCAGGCCACCAATAGTGCCTTTGGAGTATCTCAAGAGTCCGGGCTCGGCCAGGGTAACCGTCCAGCTTGGAGTCATGAGCCCAACGGAGCACGCGTTCACGGAGATGGCGGGGGACCACCATCTTCCCCGCTGGTACTGTAGTGGCGACTGCAATAGATATGTAAGCTGGGTCAATAATGTGCCTGGGAGTCTTGGGAGTGTTTTCTGGCTCGACAGAGCGAGAGAGCGCATCTGCACGGAGCTTTTTCGCCGCTGGGTGATAGCGGAGCTCGAAGTTGAAGCGTGCAAAGAATAGGGCCCAGCAGGCTTGTCTTGGGTTAAGTAACTGGGCCTCTTTTAGGTGTTCCAGGTTTTTATGGTCAGTAAATACCGTGAATATATGTTACGCCCCTTCAAGCAAGGAACTCCATTCTTGGAGGGCAAGTTTCACTGCTAGGAGTTTGTGGTCCCCTATGGTATAATTTTGTTCAGTGGAAGAAAATGTATGTGAATAAAAGGAACATGGAACTAGGGTTCCCTTGATGGAGGTCTGAGTCAAGACCGCTCCTGCTCCAATAGTGGATGCATCGACTTCGACTATGAAGGGGCAGTTAGGATCTGGATGATGTAAACATGGGCCAGTGCAGAAGGCCTCTTTCAAGGCATGGAACGCTGATTGAGCCTTGGGGCTCCACACTCAGGGATCAAATCCCGTCTTTGTCATCGAGGTGAGTGGAGTGGCCAGCGTGGAGTAATTGGCGATGAAGTTTCGATAGTAATTTGTGAATCCAAGGAATCTTTGTAGGGCTTTGAGGCCCACTGGTTGAGGCCAGTCTCAAATACCCTGGAGTTTGTCAGGGTCCATGGTGAATCCATGGTTGGAGATGATGTAGCCTAGAAAAGAGAGGCTGGGTTGCTCAAAAATGCACTTCTCTAATTTAGCATAGATATGGTGGTCTCTGAGATGCTGGAGGACTGTTTGAATGTGGGAACGATGAGACTTTAGATCTTTGGAGAAGATTAATATATCGTCCAGATATACTACGACAAATGAGTACAAAATGTCCCGGAAAATCTTGTTCATTAGACTCTGGAAGACTGCAGGGGCATTGCAAAGCCTGAAGGGCATTACTACGTACTTGTAGTGTCCGTCTCTTGTGTTGAAGGCGGTTTTCCAGATGCCTTCCAGTTGAATCCGTACTAGGTTATATGCCCCACGTAGATCTAGTTTAGTAAAGATTTGTGCGCCCCGCAGGCAGTCGAACAGTTCACTGATAAATGGCAGTGGGTACTGGTCCTTACGGGTTACTGCATTCAAATCTCTGTAGCATGGTTTTAGACTGCCATCCTTTTTCTTTACGAAGAAGAACCTGGCACCTGCCGGGGAAGTAGAGGGTCTTATGAACCTTTGGCCAAATTTTCCTTGATGTATGCTGACATCACTTGGGTTTCTGGGAGTGAAAGAGGATAGGTTCTGTCCTTGGGAGGCATGGTTCCAGGTAGGAGTTCTATGGGGCAGTTGAACTTCCGGAGTGGAGGCAGGATATTGGTGTTTTGTTTGGAGAACACGTCTTTAAATTCCAAGTATGGAGCAGGTAACCCGGGAAGGGTTGTAGAGCTTAGGACTGTCACAGATGGTGACACTTGTCATAAACAGTGGGTTTGACATCGAGAGCCCCACTGGATGAGTTGCAGGGATTGCCAGTCAAAGTGGGGTGCATGTAACTGGAGCCAAGGAAGTCCAAGGACTACGGGGTGTGTGGATCATTTCAAGATCAGGAGGGAGATCTCTTCGTTATGGAGGGTCCCAACAGTGAGGTAAATAGTCAAAGTACAGTGAGTGATACGATCAGGATGAGGCTCTCCTTGAATTGATGTGATACGTATTGGTACCTCCAATGGTTGGACTGGTATCTGAAGGAGTGTGACAGTGTGACTTGCCCCAGTGTCCACGAGGGTGGTGGTGGTGAATGAACGGGACTCCCTAAGGATGGAGACAGGCAACAACATTTGAGGGCCAGAAAGTGTAGCGCCCAAGCTCGGGACCCCAGCCGGGCTCAGGCTTTGGTGTTTCCCGGACGCACAGACAACTCTGGAGAAGATGCCTGGAGCCGCCGCAATACAAGCAGAGACCAGATTTTCTTTGTCGGAGATGTTCCTCTGGGGTCAGGAGGTCACTGTTGATCTGTCTTAGCTCCTCGGGAGGTTGAGGAGCCACTGGTAAGGCCTTCAAGCAGGGACTCATAAGAACATAAGAAATTGCCATGCTGGGTCAGACCAAGGGTCCATCAAGCCCGGCATCCTGTTTCCAACAGAAACCAAAAACCAGGCTACAAGAACCTGGCAATTACCCAAACACTAAGAAGAACCCATGCTACTGATGCAATCAATAACAGTGGTTATTCCCTAAGTATAACTGATTAATAGCCATTAATGGACTTCTCCTCCAGGAACTTATCCAAACCTTTTTTGAACCCAGCTACACTAACTGCACTAACCACATCCTCTGGCAACAAATTCCAGAGCTTTATTGTACGTTGAGTGAAAAGAATTTTCTCAGATTAGTCTTAAATGCTAACTTCATGGAATGCCCCCTAGTCCTTCTATTATTCGAAAGTGTAAATAACAGAGTCACATCTACTCGTTCAAGACCGCTCATGATCTTAAAGACCTCTATCATAACCCCCCTCAGACATCTCTTCTCCAAGCTGCACAGCCCTAACCTCTTCAGCCTTTCCTCATAGGGGAGCTGTTCCATCCCCTTTATCATTTTGGTTGCCCTTCTCTGTACCTTCTCCATCACAACTATATCTTTTTTTTTAGATGTGGCGACCAGAATTGTACACAGTATTCAAGGTGCGGTCTCACCATGGAGCGATACAGAGGCATTATGACACTGAATGAGGTGGCTGTAAGGCAGGTGGTCGAAAGACTCTTACCTCCTGATGCCATTGCCAAAGATGGCAGTCAATTCTACCGACCAGGGAGATCAGGTCTTCCAGAGATACAGGGATCTCGCAGGCGGCTAGCTCATCTTTAAGGGCTGGAGACAGTCCCTCAAGGTAGAGTGCCTGCAGGCAGTCCTCTTGCCAACCCAACTCAGTTGCTATAGTTCTGAACTCCACTGTATATTCAGCGAGCAAGTGCGAACCTTGATGGAGGTAGAGTAGGATGTGGTCACCGACCACCTGTCGACCTGGGTCCTCGAAGGTGCGCGGAAGACAGAGATGAACTGAGGGAGCTGGCGAAGAATTGTGTCAGAATGCTCCCAGAATGGGAAAGCCCATGCCAGGGCCTTCCCCTCAAGATGCGAGAGGATGAACATGATCTTTGTTGCTTCATCGGGGAAAAGCGAGGGTTGCAGTGAAAACTGCATATAACATTGATTTATGAAGCCTCAACAGAGGCGAGGATCCCCATTGAAAAGGGGTGGAGCTGGGAGGGTCAGCAGTGCATGTGAGGACAAGGTATGGGCAAGAGACCCTTTTCCACGGAGGAAGCCAACGCTTCCATAATTCATTGTTGCTCTCAGACATGAGTGACCAGACCAGAGATGGTCTGCAAGGCAGGAGACTGCCGAGTCCATGGCCTTGGCAACCCTTTGCACTGGAGGTGGACCCTTGGCCTGGTACAGGATTGGTACGGCCCTCTGGTCAGACCCAGAGAGCGCCTGCCACCAAGAGGCGGAGCACATGAGGAGACAGAGACTGGCTGGAGCTTCGCCAATAACAGTCCGGGGTTTCTGCAGGTTGAGCCCTTGAGTACCCAGACCACTGGACTTAGGTGGGCCTCAGATGGCTTCCTGGAGAGGTAGTGGAGAGGTGTGCCCACCAGGAGCAAGGGTGTGCGGCTGATGCTGAGAGGATAGACCAGACCCAAATTGGAAGCTCCGGACACCTCAGGGAGGTAACAGTTCAGGAAGGATCTCTGGGCGAGGCAGGCAGCACCTGTGGGTCTAGTCTGGTGAAGGCCACGGGTTGAATCAAAACAGGTTGGTCTGATAGTCACGGTAGGCCAGAAAAGAGTGTCCAAGTGAAGCGCAAGTGTCAAAGCCAGTGTATCCATTCAGAAGTGATCAGTCAAAGCAGGGGTCAATACCAGGGTCAGTCTGAGCATAGTCAAGGCAAGCCAAGGTCAGTTCCAGGCAGCAGACGAAGAGCGTGGTCAGGCAGGCAGTGGTCAGTTCCAGGCAGCAGACGAAGAGAGTAGTCAGACAGGGCGTGGTCAGTACCAGAGATCAGTCTGAGAAGGTACTACCTGAGTAAGGACACAGGAAGGACACAGCACACAGGAACACTGAAGATGCTGGAACAAGCAGATGCTGGAACAAGAAGACGCTGGAACAAGGATCAGATACAAGGAATGGGCAAACTAGTACACCGAGGTATTGACCCGATTGCCAAGGCGAGGTCCTAGGAGCTTTATATAGGGCTTCTATGTGATGTCATCAATTCGCGTCGAAGTCGGGTTTCCCGCACCTGGCTCTTTAAATCTGAGGATGTCGGGCCAAGCACATGCCTAGGGGCAGGGCCGAGGTGGCCGAAGAAGCAGAGCCCCGACAGGAGCTCTGCTGCGAGGTCTGCAGTGTGGAGGAAGCCAGAGAGGGCCGCGGTGAGCGTTGCGGATGCCAGGAGCTGGCAGCAGCGGCAAGACCAGAGCTCGTAGAGGGCAGCGCAAGTTGAGCAGGCCTGTTCGCGGCACCTACGTGGCCAGGACGCGCAACAACAGCAACCCAAATTGTAGTTACACAATGAATAATTCCACATTGGATGTCACCGCCCAGGAAAAGGATTTAGGTGTCATTGTGGATAATATGTTGAAATCCTCTGGTCAATGTGTGGTGGCAGCTAAGAAAACAAATAGAATGTTAGAAATTATTAGGAAAAGGAGAATAAAATAGAGACATTTCACTGCTGTTCAGCACCAAGGTCTGACAAGCTCCTGTAATGGATGGATGGACAAATGGCCATATAAAAATTTATAATACTTTACTAATTTTTAATACATGCTAAAAAAAATCTTGGAAAATTTCCTTAAACTGTGAAAAATTCCTACAAAGTTCATGGGTACTTTTAACCTGCTAACTTTGCACCAGTTTTCAAACGGAAGATAGCCAGATGAATATGGCTTATCCGACTATCTAGCAACCACTGAATATCTGCTCATGTTCAGCGGCCACTAGATAGCTGGATAAGTCACTTATCCGGTTATCTATTAGGTGGACAACTTTTTTGGGAAGGCAGTGGGTGGATTGGGGCTGTGCTACTTAGCTGGATAACTCATACTTGCTACCTCTCTACTTCCCACCCCTTCCCTCCCCTGCCCTTACGCCCTTCCCTGCCCTTACCCCCTTCCCTCTCACTCACTCACCTCTTCCCTTCCCTTCCCTTCCCCGTTCCCTCTCACTCACTTGTCCCCTTCATTCTCCTTACTCTCCTTTCCTTCCATTTCCACACCTCTCCCCTCACAATCCCCTTCCTGTTCTCCCACTCACTCTCCTCTCTATTCCAATTCCTTCTTGCTCACCCTCCTTCCCTTTCACTCATTCAGCTCAGTTTCCCTTCCTCTCTTCACTTCTCACTGACAAGAGAGAGGAGTAAGGGAAAAGAAAAAGGAACTCATTAACCCCCCTTCCTGTGCACTTCCATTGCCATTACCTCATCTTACCTGTCTCGCCTCTCTGACCTCTTCTTCCTGCCTGAGAGGGGGGTGGGAACCCTGTGGGCATTTAATCTGCAGTGCATGATATAATCCACGAGCATGTCACCAAAACCACTCGCCGTAGTTTCTTTTTTTCCTGCCCTTGGGGGTTCCCATATCCCACGGGTACATCATCAAATCCATGTCGCCGTGTTTTACTTCTGCCTGTGGGGGATGGGAACTCCACAGGCACGTCATCAAAACCAAACCGTCTGCCCTTCCTGTTCTGCTCCCCACGAGGTTCCCACCTCCCGCAACACATCATCCAAACTGTGCTGCTGCTGCTGCTGCTCTTTTTCCTGCCCGCAGGGAGTGGGGCTTCCACGGGCACATCTTCACAGTTGCCCCAATTATGTAGGGCCTGAATGCAGGGTAAAGTGGCTGCAGCAGGAGAGTTTTTTTGGGGGGGAACATGTAAACCCTTGGCTCAAGAACAAACTTCGGCACATAGTTACATAATGGGTCAGTGGTTTTGGCTTTTTGGTTTCCCAGATTTTTGTTTTAAAGTTAGAGGCTTTATTCTCAGATGTTAAAAATACATAGAGAATTTAAAGTGAAGTCAATTATAACTAAATATGATGACACTTTTGCAATAAAGTAATTAATATTTTATTTTTAGCACCTAAGCTGATAATATTTGATGAGAAAATTTGTAACAATGTATTGGCTTCAAATGAGAAATATTGTCAGTAATGCATCACAAATAGAAATAATAACCATTCAAATACTTTTTCAGTTTAAAATCAATTTGATGTAACTTAGGTATAATTTACATTAGACAAAGATAAAGGTGAAAAGATAAAGAGAAACCGGTTTCCGTACAACTCAAGAAAATTGTCAAATACGCAATATTGTGGTTATTATTTTTCTTTGATATTATAATTATGCTTCTATATTATTCTCTTTGCATAAGAATTGAGTCTTTGTGGGGGGGTTTCTATCTTTCAGAAGATGTTAATTCTTCCAAAAAGGTGTCTGATTTCATTCCAGATAAGTATGCATTCTAGTGTATGCATTCTTGGTGAACTGTATAGTCTATAATCTAATTGTCACCTCTGCTTACCTTTACAGGTTCTAACTTACACAATCATACTATTTATAGTGTTCCCTCACTAATAATTAGTGACTTTTCACTTAAATCTGGCTTGTGAATGAGTCAGAACATCACAGCTCCTCTCTCTCCTGAATCGCAGCGGAGCTTCAACTTTCAATGACCACAGATGCTCAGTGAAATCCTTGTTTTCTGTGATGTCATGGTTGGAAATAGTACTAGACCTGCTTATATTATTAACAAGCTTCAACTTGACCAATTCAAATCACTCAGCCCTTATAAAGGAACATCAAACATTTTTCTGGGGATATTAGAAGAATATTGGTTTAATTTAATTAAATAAAAAATTATAGTGATTTGACTTAAATAAGTATAAATGCTCAAACCCTTTCACAGCTGAACTGATGCCCAGGATTCCATTGCTATGGTATCACCTAGGCAACAGCTTCCCTGGTTACCCGTTGCTATGTCCATCTAGCTGTCGGACCTTGTTTTCTTATTGGTTGCAGCATTAAAATTGAAAACAACTATAATTGAAATCATAAAATAAAATATATATTCCCATTTAAAACATCCACAATTGCTCCAAAATCATTAAGTCTCACTCACACATCCCCTAGGGACATCTCTGTGTCACCTAAAAATTCAATAAACCCCTTGGAAATAACCTCTGTGTCAAAATTCCAAATTAAAATAATTTTTCCTTTTAAAATAACTCCTAATGGGACTCTCAGCTCCTTTTCTGGTCCTTTTAATAATCCTCCCACCTTCCTGAGGCTTTTTAGTCTGTGTGAATTAATTGGAATTCATTGGAATGGGCTCTGGGTGCAACAAGTCAAATATCTGCCTTAAAATTACTTTTTCTAGTCCATGTTTTACTATATTTTGAACCTCCAGCTTTCCCCACATGACTATCACCATCAGACATGTAGGTTTTTATTGAATTTGATGTGTTTTTAGGTCTGTGGTGCTGGGTTCGCCAACGTACTTCCTGGATTGCTAAACTTGGATGGCAGCCTCCTCATAGACTTGCCACCAAAATTGCTGTGTGCTTTTAAATATGTTCATTTCCCTGTTATTTTAACTTAAAAAGTTGACTCCAGCTTTTACTGGCCACTCATTGACATCAGTGAGGCCTGTGCTTCAGAATCGCTTTGGGAGCTTGCCTAAGGCTACCAACGCCATGCTTAGCCCCAACTTAGGCAGCGGCAGCGTCCCAGGGCTGCTGCTGCTGCTTATTTGGCTGATTTGCGCAGCAGGGCAAGTTTGTTATTTATTTATTTTAAATTTGCTGTCCCACTCAACCACAGGACCCCAGAGCAGCCGCAGCAGCCTCAAACACCACCTACTCCAGGTCGCACCTACATGGCTCTGCTTTCTTCCAGCCACTGGGAGCTCCCCAGATTCCCATGGCACTCTGACAGCTCACCCGGCCCAAATAGCATTGTCAGGGGCATACCTCAGCAGCAGCGGTAACCTGATTAGCTGCTTGCTCTGGGTCCCCGATGTCCTGCCTGCCTCCCAGCCTCAACACAGCACTCAGCCAGTTTCAATTTCAATTGCGTCAGATGCCTTCTGACTCCCTCGAGGCTAAATAAAAAAAATTGCGGCCATGCTTCCAGGCCTCCTGGACTGCCCCAAACCCCTCGGGTCTCTTCATTTAAAAAAAAAAATAATAATAATAAATTGGGCTAATCTCATTGGGTCTTCCTGGTCCCCACATTGGGGACATTCAAAAACCATCCAGAAGCCTGGCAAACCACCCCAAGGTAGGACCCTTGGACCCAAGGCACCCAAAGGAGCTAAATATTTTATTTTATTTTTTACCCTATTCACTCACTTTTTTGCCGCTTCAAAATTTTGCTGCCTGAGGTGGCCGCCTTACCCTGCCTCATGATATGACTGCCCCCCTGGTCAGGTCTCATACTGTGAGCAGCAACTGGGGTAGCCTGTAAATGTGGAACAGAACAGAAATGTTCAATAGCTGAGGAAGTTAAGAATGGTGCTCTCGAAACAAGAGTGTCAAAAGGAAAAAAGCACACAGAGGCACACATTAAAGTCAAAGGTTTACACACAAAGTCCAGTATGAAAGATCTGTGAAACTCATGTTGAGTCATGTGGTTTGTAGGTCCTTGGTTCTTGGGCTTGGTATGAACATATTATTTTGAACTACCAAAGGCTTAGTGTCTGTATGAGTCTTGTGCTCTTTAAATGTATAGATATCCCGAAAGGTCTCAGTGACCAGACCCATTCTATACAACATTGTTAGCAGTATGCCAAGCAATTAAAAATATCCCAACTTTGTTTTTTCCCTTTACCAATTATTTGCATAGTACTGGACAAAGGGAAAATAAAATGATGAATGGAGGAGTCATTAAGTATAGATCAAGGGACAGTGGTGTTGATGCTGCACAGGGAAATGTCTGCTCTCTGCACCACCCTTGTGATCTGCTTTCTGCTGATCTAGGGAATTGAACCATGACCCCAGTACAGCAGGACTGCATACTTCTATATTTTTGGCATCACCACTGTTCTACTGCACTAATCTTTTTTTTCCCTTCCATACTGTGTTTGATGAATTACCAGACTGCTCTAGTAAAGCAAAAGTAAAAACCTCAGCAAAGTGACTTCTTCTGCACGGATTGTCTTCTCCTTGGTTCCCAGGCATGCGAGGAGGGTTCAGGGAAAGGGGGAGGGGAGACTAGCAGTTTGATTGACCAATCAGGAGTCAGCAGAATCTCACTGTCAAAGAAAAAAAAATTCCCCTTCTCCACCAGCAGGCTTAACCCCAGAAATGCCAAGTAACAACATTACATGTAGCAGATAATTTTATGACACTGAATGAGGACTACATTAGCTTAAATTACATATAATTAGGTAACGCACCAATGTTACTATTTCATATCAATATAATAATGCTTTAGGCCATTTTCTGAATATAGGATTGCTATATACATGTTTAATCTGAGGATGTCACTGTACAGGTCCTGGTGTCTTTTAAGGGCATATACATTACAGTGCATCCAGATAAATTCATGTATTGTTTCACAAACAGCATATGGTATGTTTATACTGCTGAAAGCTATGTTTATATCTTTCAGCATCCTGATTGCAATATTTTATCCTCTCTTGCCTCACAGTGGGATCCTTCACGTTATGGATAATTTTAGTAAAATAATGAACTATAAAACAACAGGGAACAAACAGGAAATTAGATTATACATAAAATAACAATGGGGAAAAGTCTCATCATCATGACATAGCAGGATCCAAGAACTGTTAGAGACCATCTTCTTGCTACCATAATAATACTGCACTGCTTTACTGGATGTCTTTGTAAAGATGCTTCAACAGTTTGCTTACCAATTTACTTAATTTAAAAGCATCTGAAACTAATAGCCTGATTCAAATGTTGCCATCTGGCACATATGTCCCACACAGAGAAAATATAGAATCCAGAAAAGACTGACTACAAATATATATATATATATATATATATATATATATATACATACTTTTTCCGCTGTCCCTCCTGTTCAGCCTTCTTGTAGGTGTATTAAATGTGCTTTATTTGTGTGAGCACACAGCAGTGCCTTTTCATTGTCAGTGTTGTACACTGTACCTGCCAATAAAGAGAGTCTGGAGTTTTCGATAGCGGCCTTCTGTTATTCATCATTTCTGTCTTTTTAAAGTCCTTTTTTTATTGGCAAATGAAAATAATAATAAAAAAGGAGCAAGCATAACATCGCATATTGCAACACTGTCATGGGACTCTTCAGGCACATGCTCCCACACTTCATAAAACACTCTTGCTAAGCCTTTTCTGTTATTTATTATTTACCATTTCCTCAGTTGTTCCTCCTTTCTCCTTTTTTCTTCCAGCTCAGTTGGAACCAGTGCTGGGATCCTGGCACCACAGGCCTTCATTCGCAACTACCCAGGGATTTTCCCCTGTTTTAATAAACCTTCCCACTGTTCCTAGTCTGGTCATTACAGCAGTGATCCTCCAGGTTAGGAGCCTTCCTGCATCCCAGGTTCTAAAGCTCGCCACCAGGATTCCCTCCTTCTCCTGCATCTACAGCATTCCCAGGCACCGGCTGACCCTATCGGAGGACGAAACCAGGGAAGTACCCAGCACTTACACTGAGCCATGAGGTTGGCCTCGCTTAGTTATTTTATATTGGCATAAAGACCTCGTGTTCGGTTTTCATCTGTATCGCCCGTCACTTTTCCTGCTACCTTGGAACAACTTAGCCCGGCTCCCCTACCACTACCACCACCGCCTCCTGCCACGAACACATGCAACGCTCCCCACATCCTCCTGTACTCCTGTCTTTATCAACATTTTTACAGTCAGTTCAGTGCACGTTCTAAAAGTCACTGCTAACATAATCATTAATGCTTTCGGTGCCAAATACAAACAGCCTGGAAAACCAACAAAAACTGATTTAATAATCTGGGCTGCAGATCTTGCTGGTTGTTTCTATCCAGTGATAACTCTGCTGTGAATAATCAGAAATGATTTGTGGTAATTCTTAACACAGAGGATGAGTACTGCAGCAAATAAAGAATAAAAAAAAAACAGAGACTTTAAGGGCAGAAATGTTGAAATAAGGAAAAACATTAAAAAGGAATATAAACAGACTGCTAACATGTTGCAGGATGAATATTCTTGTTTTCCACACACATGAGAGATGCTGACCTAAAAGAGAATTATTTTTTCCTGCATAGACTTAGTAAATTTATGGTCAAATCACTGTATGTAGATAAGATATCTGGCTTTCGGGTTAAACCTGATAACGAGTACCTTCATGCTCTCTTCTGAAGCACTGTTTACTGTTTCAATGTAAACCGAACTGATTTGTAACTTTTTACAAGAATTTCGGTATATAAAACTGTTAAATAAATAAATAAAATAAGGCAAATTATAAGCACTCTACAGAAAACTATTTTGCCCTCTTGCTGCCTATAATAAACTGCAAAGAAGGATTTCATGGCTAGATGCATAGCACTCAGCTCAATCCAGTTTTTTCAGTTTATTGCCATTTTTTGTAAACCAAAACATTTTCTATTTTTATCCATGTGTGTTACAAGTACAGTAAGGAATGTGGATACTATGACCACATTAACCAGGTAATGTGAATTCTATTCACTGGAGTTTTTAGTTACTGTTCACATTATCTAACTACTCACTTTCGGGCCGATACAGTAAGGAGCGGTAAGAAGAGCTGCGTTAGTGCCGGGCACACCCGCGTTTGCCGCACGCACAGTCCGGCTCACCTACCGCTCGATACTGTATTAAAATGGCATGCAAATGCAAGCCGCGTCCAAGAAGCGTCCGTGAAGCGTTAGACCCGCGCAATCCATTTTACTGTATAGAGCGCTATACAGCGCCTATACAGTAACCTGGGTGCGCTGGTACCTGTCATTTCAAATGACAAGTACCAGGAAGTGGACGGTTCTCCTATGCTCGGGATTGCCAGTCCTCTCTACCCTCCTCCCGAAGCAACGAAAAGCAAAAAAGGAGAAAAGTGAAACGACATGTGAAGTGTAACTTATTTTTCTTGCAGCCCTCCTCCAGAGATGCATCGCGGCTCCCCTGCCTCCCGGGGGCTGCCCCCTGCCTCCCGGGGGCAGCCAGCGGCGAAAGCGGCCCCGCCAGCGAAGATGGATGCCTGCACGGGCCCTCTGACACAATCGCTCCCGGGAGAATGCTTTACTGAGCTGCGGCCACTTCTCCTGCGTGCATTCAGCCTGTATGTGCAATTTGGCCGCTCAAGGCGTGACATCACTACATTTGGCGTCACGGCGTGTGACGTCGGCGTTCGCTAATGCACTGCCTTGAGGACCCGTGCAGGCATCCATCTTCGCTGGCGGGGCCGCTTTCGCCGCCGGCTGCCCCCGGAAGGCAGGGGGCAGCCCCCCGGGAGGCAGGGTAGCCGCGGTGCGTCTCCAGAGGAGGGCTGCAAGAAAAGTAAGTTACACTTCACATGTCGTTTCGCTTTTCTCCTTTTTCGCTTTTCTCCTTTTTCGCTTTTTGTTGCTTCGGGAGGAGGGTAGAGAGGACTGGGCTGCCCCGGAGACCGGCACCCATGGACGCGGCCAGGGCAGGTGAGCGAGGGCTGGGGGAAAGTTTGCCGCCTACCCTTACCCCTGCCTCTAATGCAGTAGTAAGGGTAGGCGGTATGTTAGCAGGTTAAACGCACGGCAAAACTGCAGGTTTAAAAAGCGATTATCGGGGCGCACGTTACTGTATGGGAGGGAATAGCTAATCCAATCGTTTACATCTCATTTACATGCCGCGGGCGAAAGGGGTTACCCGTTGATTTAAAGAGGCGGTAAGGATGGGTTAAAAGGGTTAGTGAATTGCGGATTGGATTAACGCAGCCAAATTGTGAGTAGAAAGCGGGTTAGAAGCAGGGTAACCGCGGCCGCACTTTACTGTATTGACCTGTTTACCTGTAACACATAATGGCATAAAAAATATATACTGTATATGTATATATATATATATATATATATATATATATAAATGTAAATGTTTGTTTGTTCAAAATCTTAAATCTCCGAAAGTTCATCACCGATTGCTTTGAAATTTTGACACAACGTTGCATTCGAATACGCGTGTGTTTTTATATACCTATATTCTATAGATGTCACACCTGTGACAGGTAAAAACATGCTTTTTTGGAAAAACAGCGCCATCTGTTGGACGTAAAAGCAACACACGCTATCTACAATATAAATGGGCTCTGACCGACGGACCACAAATGCACAGTAGAGAGTAGTTCTACCGCGCATGTGCATACCATAGAGCTCTGCGCTACGTGCTGGGTGTCACAGAGGGGAGGAGGAAAGGGCAGATGAGTCACCGCTCCGAGAAACGGCTCAGCCCGTTCCTCCGCCGCTGGGGAAGGGGGGGGGGGGGGGAGGGAGTAGGGTCTGCCAGTCAGTTACACACAGGAGGAGGAAAGGGTAGAAGAGTCGCCGAGCCAGTCTGTCCACTGCTGGGGAAGGGGAGGAGGGAGTTGGGACGACCGGAGCAGAGCAAATGCAGTAGAAAGTGGCTGTGAAGAGATCACAAGCAGCTGCAGCCAAAGCACAAAAAGCTGAACAGAGAACAGCTCGCCCTCCTCCCCCGCCCCCTGAGTCCCACAGATAAGGAGAAGCTAAGTAAATATCCCGCAACTGCAGGGGGGGGGAGGGGGAAGGCAGTGCTGTCAAGCCGCCCGTGGGTCTCAGTCACCACGAGAAGAGTTTACATGGGCATCGCTCCACCCCCACTCCCAGCAAAGCACCGTCACGAAAGTGAAAGCCAGAGCCCTGCTCCCTCCTCCCTCTCAAGCCCCCAATCAGATTTCTTAAAGGCACAGGTCTCCCAGAAAGAGCAAAGTAAGCTAGGCAACGTGTCCCAAATCTGTTGCAATGCCTGCCGCCTGCCCTTTGTGAGGGGGGGGGGGGATGGATTGTTTTCCTCACTCTCCCAGACACACCAGGCGTGGGAACTTTGCAAGCTTTTGCGAGTGCAGAGCAAAGACTTAGGTGGAGAGGGGACAAAAATATTGCCCATTTTAACTGTGTGAGAGAGAAGTATGTTAATGTGTGCTGAAGGCGAGTGTGAGTGCCAGAGAGAGAGGGAGACTAAGTGAGGGATTGTGTATGTGTGTGAGAGGGATTGGGCGTGCGTGTGTGAGGGACAGAGGGAGAGTGTATGTGCAAGAGAGAGAGAGAGAGGAAGCCTATGTAGGAGGCTGTATGAGTGAGAGAGAGTCTCTACACCCCCCCCCCCCCCAGCTCTCCACTTATAGGTTAGAGTGGAAGGGGTTGAGTATAGAGGGAAATGGGAGAGCAAAGGAATTGGGCCTTATAAGGATAGAGTGAAAGGGGTCTGAGCCTGTCCCTATGCCACCGAGGAAGGGGGGAGGGAGTTGGGATGGCAGGACCATTACGCCTCACGAGATTCCCCTCAGCCACCGCTGCAGCTCCTACCGCCGCTGGCCCTTCGTGGTACTGGGGGGGGGGGGGGGGGGAGGAGCGGAGCAGAGCAAAGACGTAGGAGGAGAGGGGACAAAAATCTCACCCGTTTAACAGGCTTAACGGCTTGTACTAAATATTTTACCATTCCATTTCAATGTTTCCGATTGCATTGTTAAATTGAATTTCCATAGATTTCGATTTATTTTCATTTTGATTTAATTATTTCGTGTGACATTGCATTGGAATTGAGCTGTGTAGTTTACCATACCGTTCATTTAGTGAGTATAGTTTATTTTTGTTCTTTTTTCATTCTTTTTCATTTCTAGAATTATGCAGTTTACATCTAGACACAGATTGCTTCTCACATGGACAATTATATGTTGCGTGTTCTAGAGTCGGCAAACCAGACAATCTCTATATCTGCACAGACAATGGAACAACAAAAAATATTGTATACCCACAAGCATTGTGAAATTAACCATATTAGAAACGTGCGCTTTCTCTTTTCTTTCTTTTCCATTTAACCAGACTGAGCCACAGCAACGCCTGGCCGGGTTCAGCTAGTATATAAATAGTTAAGTTCATGTGTTATAGGTAAAAGTTATATATCATTTATTTATTTATTTAACATTTTTATATACCGAAGTTCTAGCAACAATGTTGCTAATCACTTCGGTTTACATATAACATTGTAGTGACTTAACAAGTGTGTCTTACATGGAACAGGAAAATGAACTTGGAGAAAATTGAATAAATACTAATAACAAATAAGATTAAATAAATACAGTAGTAATAGAAATGTTATATACAGGCGATTAAAAATCAATTAAGGATAAGGTATCTGCAAAATAGATAGGAGGGATTGGAAAATTAATTCTAAATATATATATAATATATGAATTCATATAATTAAACACAATTTTATCCACAGTATATTTCACTTGAATTGTGGAAAATTAGATAGCTTAATCATAGAGGGCTCAAATCATCCCTACCGTTTTTGACTTTCAAAGGATGAATATTTGGGGTATATCTGAGTTCAGTGTTCACAAAAGAAGGAGTTCAAGGCATAGAGAGAGCAGGAGTACACATGGTAGAGGGGTAGATGCTACTTCACTTACTAAAATTGGCCAAGACAATGGGACAATGGGACATTACCTGCTATTAATTATTTATTTAATAATATAGTTATTTATTTATTTAATAATATATGTATTTATTTATTTAATAGTATATTTATTTAATAATATATTATAATCATTACCTGCTATTAATTATTACCTCCCACAAAACACAGCAAGACTGATTATCATCCACTAAACTGATACAGACTTACCAACCACTGCACGTTCTACTTCTTGTTAAACTTCTTATTAAACTTCTATCATCCTCTTCTTCAACTCCCAGTTAGAACCATCCTTGTTTTATTTAACTGCTTTTTTCTGCGCACTTGTTATAATTTGTTATATTTTGCAAATGTATACTCTCATGTTATAGTTATGTACGTTTATAATTTATTGATCACCCCTTGTTTTATGTAATCCAACATGATACGAACTCCGTGAATGCCGGTATAGAAAAAAACTCAAATAAATAAATAAATAAATTAAGTTCACTTAGAGAATAGCCACTGCCATTAGCAATGGTAACATGGAATAGACTTAATTTTTGGGTACGTCCAGATTCTTATGGCCTGGATTGGCCACTGTTGGAAACAGGATGCTGGGCTTGAAGGACCCTTGGTCTGACCCAGTATGGCATGTTCTTATGTTCTTATGCCCTGCCGGCACTGACATCCAAAATGGTACATGCTGGCCTGAGGTTACTCTCTTCCAAAGCCTCAGGTCGGTCAGCACCAATTTGAATTTTGTCAGTATTGGGTCAGGAGCTATTGGAGTTCACTTTTGTCTGAATTGGGACACTGGGGTTCCACAGGGTAAGGAGGGGTCTGGAGAAGAAAGGAGCAAGAGACAGATATTTTTGGTAATGGTTGGAAGGCCAGGATTTGGACCAAGAAGGCAGGGCTATTGCTAGAGAAAGAAGGGGATGTGCTGAGAGTATGAGAGGGGAAAATCTGTGGAGGAATTTGGTGCAGAGAGTTGCATCTGTGTGTGTGTCTGTGTGTGTGTGTGTGTGTGTGTGTGGGTGGGAGGGGTGTAACTCAGGGCTTGTCATCCTTTTAAAGATTGCAGATTGGTAATGCACAGACATCATCGCCACCAGTAACATATGTAGGTTGCTGGCTGCAGAAACATGGATTACCACTTAATACCCTGAGGTGAATCCCAATTTCACAGGGTGGACTGCAGCACATAGTAAACGTGTGAAATACACTCTATAATGTTCTTTAGTAAATAGGACCTTAAAGGAGCTCAGAGATGTGCTAGCATTATTACTGTCTGTCCTGTCTGACAATTCCTTGCAGACAGGAGATGGGCAGACGTAATCTCCCTAGCTGAAATAAGGAGGAAAAATACAAATTACAGGCCAGGAAAGGATTGTGAAATACTTTGAATCTACCATTTCACAATATGCAAAGATTTTACAGAGAAAGATCAGGTCAAACAAATCTGATCTATTTTGTTGGGCAATCACAGAGGAGGCTTATAAATAAGCTATGCAACCTAAACTTGCAACAGAATCCTGAACAACAACAGTCTCTATTCCCTGATGAGAGAAAGGCAAGGAAGCCAAACCAAAAAAAAAAAATAAAATGGCGGGAAATTGGTAATCAAGATAAAGAATACAATTCGGAGGAGGGGGTGTCTCAAGTGGTTGTAACCCCCCTCTCTGGAAGTCCCAAGGCTGTCTTTACTCTCCCGGGCCTCTGTCACTCTCAGATACCCAAACTTCAGCCCTGGTAGCTGAGGTTCTCCGGTGGGGAGGAGGCCTAAAACTCCAGGGTCCTAGGCAGCACAGTCACTCTCACTCTTTCAGGCCAATTCAGTATGGTGCATGGGTGTGAGCCAGAGAGACAGGGCCTGAATGAGGGTGCATGGGTGTGTGTGAATGTGGAGAGATTGTAAGGAACTGTGTATATGAGTGAGAGATTGGGCGCTGGTGTGTATGTATGAGGGAGGGAGGGTGCATGATTGTTTGTGATAGAAGGAGCCTGTGTCAGGGTGTGTGTGAAAAAGAGAGAGGGAACCTGTATATTGGGTATGAATTGAGAGAGGGAGCCTGTATGAGGGTGTGTGTGCAAGAGAGAGAGAGGGAGCCTGTGTGAGGGTGTGTGTGAAAAAGAGAGAGGGAACCTGTATGTTGGGTATGAATTGAGAGAGGGAGCCTGTATGAGGGTGTGTGTGCAAGAGAGAGAGAGGGAGCCTGTGTGAGGGGCAGTATGAGAGAGGGGTCAAATTCTGGGCGTGGAGGGTTGGGGAGTGAAGATAAAATGGAGTTAGGCATGAAGAGGAAGGGAAGAGATAGTGGAACGTGGAGGAGTTGGGGGCTTGAGAGGGCAGAGTGAAAGAGGTCTGGCCAGGGAAATAAGGAGAGAGGTGGAAGGGACACTCTTACAGTGTACTTCTAGGGAAAATCTGCTCAAAATATTTAAAACTCTGAATCTTTTAGTAATAACTTTTCTGTATTACATTTTTCAATAATTACTCAAAGACTGTGATGTATATTGTGTTATTTGGAGCAATATAAAAGTATGCAGAATTTGCAGAATTTTAGCTTTTTGTGTGCTGAATTACCCCAGGAGTACCTTAGGGTGCAATTTTAAAATGGGTGGCTTGCTTGCAGACCTGAAGGTGCATAGATTTTGACCCTGCATTTTTGCTGGTGCTACCTCTTTGTGCACTTTTCCCTACAGGAGGGGGGGAATTTTTCAACCAACAATTTCACCCAGGTAACTGCTTAGATAGTCATCCAGGTACAATCATTTGAATATTGCCACTCTGGGCCGGCCTGGAAGCTCCATAGCAAGTAGTGCGATCCTTGCGGAAGGGCCCAGTTCAATTCCCAGATTGTGTCTTCTGCATTCTGGATCGGCTAGGGTTGGAAATGCTGCAGAGGCAGTGCTCAGAGCCCTGGAAAAGGAGGGGGTTGGGGGGAGGCGCGGAATTAATCGCAGTCATTGTTAAGGGGAACACTTATAGCTGAATTTAGATCTTATGGGACAGGATTCTGGAAGGTGCCGTGGTGCATGGCTCTGGCCTCAGAACTAGTAACAGTGGGAAGATCTATTACAAGGTGGAGGGAAAATCCCCAGCTGGTTTTGAACGAAGGCTCATGGCATCAGGATCCCAGCACTGGCTCCGACTGAGGGAAGGAGAAGAAAGGAGAAACTACCGGATGAAAAAAAAAATGTCCACCCCATGATCTAAATATGTACACCTCAAAGTTATAAATAATGCACAGCAAGAAAATATGTTCCCATGAAAAGAATGTTCTAGAACAAGAAGTCATGAAATGAGGCTAAAAGGAGGTAGACTCAGGAATAACACACGGAAATATTTCTTCACAGACAGGCTGGATCAGTAGATGCATCAATAAGAAAAACCTGAACCTATGTGAACGGAAATGGTGGAAGACCAAGAGCTCAGAGGTCAGACATAGATCGGTTGCTGTTGCGAGCTTACCAAAATACGATTGATACAGCCAAGAAAAAGTTTTATACTGACAGGAAAAAAAAAAAACTTCCCTAAATCAACCAAAAACAACTGTTTGCAATTGTAGACAATTTATTACAGAACCCTGAGAAGAGACAATCAACTGTGTCATTGAATTGTGAGGTGTTAGCAGATCACTTTGAGAGACCAAGATTAAGACAATTAATCAAACACTGGGGGGTAATGTTGAAAGGCCAAAGGAAGATATGGTTACTTCAGTTCAGTGGGAGGCATTTGCCACAGTGACATTTACTCAGATCAAGAAATATTTGACAAATATGAAAGATTCATTTTGTGTCAATGATCCATGCTCTTCTGTTATATTTAAAATGGTAAAGCCAATCCTGGTTGATACATACACTAGGTTGGTGAATCAATCCCTTCAGCAAGTTTGCCCTCCTTTAGTTTGTAAAAGAGCCGTGGCAAAAGCTGTCATCAAGAAAAGGCTCTAGGCCAATATCTAATAATTTTTTTTAGAGAAGTTAGTGGAGCGTGCCATCTTACAGCAGCTGCAAGAGCACTTAGAAGATAATAGCATTTTGCAACAGTGCCAATTTGGCTTTCAGAAAACCCCCAGCACTGAGACACTTCTAGTCTCTTTATTGGATACTTGGATGATCCATTGAGATCACGGACAGGCAGTGCATGCAGTTCTCTCTCATGCATGCTCAGTGTGGATATCCTGAAGGCTCTCGGGGACCTGAGATGGCCACCCCTGCTCTAATGCTTTATACTGTGGTATTTTAAGTTCTCCTTTGTCATGAACTGCAGGTAATTTAAAATGTAGCCAGAAGGCTAGTTTTACAAATGCCATACCAAGCACATGCCACGCCTGCTCTTAAAACTCTCCATTGTCTGTCAACAGTTTGATGGGTGAAATTTTAAATTTAGTGTATTGTCCCCATTGTGCAGTACACACTCAAGGCCCTGAGCTGTTGAGGAAGCTGATTCAGATTTATGTCCCTGCTCGTAATCTTCTCTCATTAGTGGCCATGAGGCTGCAGGTTCCATTGTCGAGGTAAGTGCACTTAAGCAGCACAAGGGCCCCCTGCCTTCTCAGTCTCTGGACCACTCTCTGGAATGCACTCCTAGATGTATTAAAGCAAGAAAAAGAATATCTGACTTCAGGAAGAAACCAAAAGAAGTCTCCACTGGAGCCTTTGAGTCTTCAGAATTATAGAGGTATAAGGTCGAGCTGGCAGTTTTGATTATGTATGTTTTAATGTGATTTTAAGGTCTTGCATTATATAGTACTGTGTTTTTAATGTAAAGGCATGCTTGATTATTATGAATGCTTTGAATGTTCCTCGCGGGGGAAGTGACTTGGACCTGCAGGATATAAATGATTTAAAATAAATAAATGCATAAAATTGTCTCCCATGGAAGCAGAAGCGGTAGAAGCCAAAACCGTGAAAGAATTCAAGAAAGCCTGGGATAAGCAGGCAGAGAGGGTCCCCGTGACAAGGTAAAGGCAGAGCCTGTGATCAAGTAGACTCTGTGGTACTGTATCAGGAATGGGCAGACTAGATGGGCCACGAGGTCCTTATCTGCAGGTACTTTCTGCATTTCCTTCACGGACTAAAGGAAATGCTCAGTAGAAAAAGGAAAGTAGAACTGTGCTACACGTGCTTCTACTGACCATAAAGAAAAAGTAAGGACTGTGTCTTTTTTTTAAACTGCAACATTTCTGAAGGAACAAGCTGTAATAGCTTGCATCTCTTTTTCTTCTCTCCCCACCACACCAAAAAAAATAAAATTATATATATCTATCTATCTATTTGTCCTTGAGATAGCAGCATTGTGCTGCCTTCTTTTGATAAGGAGAGGTGGATGGCAGATGAGCCAGCTGTTGGTTTTACGGTAGGGTCAGTTTGGTATTCAGTTGAAGTCCTACCCAGTTCCCTTGCTGGAGAGTTAGGGACTGAGAAATTTCCTTTTCCCTCCCACTTGTTTTCTGCTCTTTTCCTGGCACTTTTCCCGGGTGCAGCTGCTTTGCCCTGGAAGCTGCAGAAAGCCGCCGCTTTCTTGCAAGCAGTACAAAAAAAAACTGCGACAAAACGACAAAATGTAGTGAATTACAGTCACAGCTAGAAGCCCCCGGAGACAGGAGGCAGCGTCCTGCAGTTGACAGCACCAGCTCATTACACACTCTCAGCTGCATCCTGAGAGGTTTAACTGCTTAGTTAGAGTACCTGGTTTTCTTCTGATGCTGCTTGTGTGTGTGTTTTTTTTTTTAAGTGTTTTAATAATTAATTACACGAGGAACTCCCAGAGGCAAACATCAATACAGCAGGTTTAATTTTTCAGCATGTTTTTAAAACATGTTTGGTGCAGCTGAATGCAGAACACATGCCCTCTTCTTCCGTGCTGCATGAGAAATAGGACAGTGTGTTCCAAAAGTGTCTGTGTGAGACAGTCCTCATTTTGGAGCGTTCCTTCTCTGGTTATTTTCATGTTTGCCATGTGCTGTATAAAGAAAGGCTTGATCCAAGCCTGAGATAAAGAAAAAGAAGCAAAGTGGGATTACAATACCAAGTGGCTCCATCAGAACAGGCTGAAATGAGGCCTCCCTTTATCCACACTGTGGGGGGGAGGGGAGGGGGCTGTCCCTCCAGAGCTGTCTTTGGGCTGTAGTGGGGGGTCCTGGCACAGTAATGAACTGCAAGGCCTCACAGTTCTTTCGCACTCCAGGTATGTGTCTCACCCCCCCCCCCCCCCCCCCCCTCCCATTCTTCCCAGGCCATCAGGACCACAGAAAGATTTCTGGCTGCTCTGTGTGGCTACAAAAAATGAGTTTCCCCCCACCCCCATACCCCTGTCCAACAGTAGTGCTGATGATGTCTCCTTCTCTCACAGCCCCTGCTGATGAAGGTGTTGTGTGCTTTGAAATAAGCACTGCCAGCAAAGGGAAAAATCTTTATTAGTAAGATATCGTAGGATATCGCAGATCATCATAACAAATGCAGACTTCAAACGTCATTAGATTTTACAGTGGATTATATATGTCACCTTCCCCCTGCCAAACTTACATACCAATGAGTTAGTTACTTCGTTTACATAACAATTTTCAGCTGGTTAGCACCACATCTTTTCTAAAATATGCTGAATACTATATTCTTGTAAATCGTATCATTTCTTGGAAGTTGAGCCCAGAAGGCAGAAGCAAAACCTATTGGTGAACTTTGACATATTTAATGTTCCTACAGTCTTAGCTCTTTCAAAAAGTCTGATGAGTTTAGTCTTATTATTATTATGTTGTTGTTATCTTTCTGCTTCTTCGCTGCCACTAACTGGTCTGTCTTCAAAGCACCCTTGCAGCGTTTGATACACCCACCCCTCCTCCCCGGCAGTAGATGCCTTCTGCCAGTTCGGATGTGTTGTCCTTTGTCTCATTTCAATTAGTGTGTGCATACATTTTTTTTTTATGATGCTCTAAAAAAAATTACTGTACACTAAATGGGATTTAAAACAAAATGAAACAAAAAAAAAATCCCAAATGACAAAAAAACCCCTAATATTTTTTGGTTGCACACCACTATCTGTGAGCCTCCTCCACCTGCTCTGCTCTTCAAACTCTCCCATAATAGACCCCCTCGGACTACTACAAACACATGGGATAGGAGGCAGTGTCCTATGTGGATTGTCAACTGGTTAAAATAAAATAAAACAAGAAAAAAAAGAAACAGGCTGTAGGACTAAAATGTTTTCAAAGAGAGAAAGATCATTAGTGGAGTGTCCTAGGGAGTCGCACTGGGACCTGGGCTGTTTAACGTATGCATAAATGATCTGGAACAGGCAACAACAAATGAGTTCATCAGATTTGCCGATGACAGGAAGTTATTCAACGTTATTAAAACAACTGTGGATTGTGAGGAACTGCAGAAAGAGCTTGTAAGACTTAAGAGACTGGGCATCTGTATGGCAGATGAAATTTAATGTGGAAATGTGCAAAGAGATGCACGTAGAGGAAAAATAATCCCAGCTACAGGTACACAATGATGGGTTCAATATTGAGTGTCACTACCCAGGAAAAGGACCTTGGAGTCCTGGTGGACAATATGTTGAAATGTTCATCTTAGTGTGCAGCTGGTGGTTGAAAAAGCAAATAGAAATGTTAGGAACGATCGAAAAAGGAATGGAGAATAAAATGAAGAATATCATGTTGCCTCTGTATTGAGAGCTGTTCTTGCCTGTACTCAGAGATCTCTTCCCTGAATATATATGGGAACAGTACGGCACCTGCTATCGAAGTTCTTTGTTGTCAATAAGCTGTGTTCTGACCTCATCAGTAAGCCCCTGCACCAACTATACTGAGATCTGGTCCCTCCTGACTCAGTTAATCGAAACACGGATCATGTCGGGGTTCCGCGAACATGATTCATTAAGATAGTTTCTATAAATGAATAAAACATTTCTTTGAACAGCTGTTTGAATTTTGTGGACTTTCAAGTTTTGTTCCAGTCACTGTTACTGTCTCTGAAGTATACCAGTGTGATTTTGAGTATCTACCTACTTTGTTGGGCTCTGTACTGAGCCGTGGAGTGACCATATCTTGAGTATTGCGTACACGTCTGGTCACTTCATCTCAAAAAAACATAGCGGTAGGGCCGGTGCAGGAGTATGACGCACCCTAGGCGAAGCTTCTGCTTCCCTCTGTTCCCAACTGTGTTCTCCTCCTAGGGTGTCTTCCCTCTTTTCTTCAGCAGCCGACAGATGGGTTCTGTCAGCAGCCCGGTCGGCCCTCTTGCCCCTTTTCATCAGTCACTACCAGCAGCCAGGGACTCACGCTGGTGAGTTTGCTGCCCTCTGAGGGTTGACGCTCTAGGTGACCGCCTAGTTTGCCTAATGGAAGCACCGGGTCTGCATAGTGGAAGTAGAAAAGGTGCAGGGGGGGGGGGCGACACAAGGGTTAGAATGGCTCCCCTATGAGGAAAGGCTGCCCAGGGTTAGGGCTCCTCAGCTTGGAAAGACAGCTGAAGGGGGATATATAATAGAAGTTTATAAAATCATGCGTGTGTAGAACGAGTAAAGAGAGAACAGTTGTTTACGCTTTCAGGCAATAGTAAAATAAGGGGATAGGCCATGAAACTAACAACCAGCTAGTTTAAAACAAATTGTAGAAAGTACTTTTTTCAGTGAACGTGCAGGCAGCCTGTGGAATTGGCTGTCAAAGGATATGATCGAGGCAACCAGCATAGTGGGCTTTAAAAAAGGTTTGAACAAGTTCCTGGGGGAAAATTCCAGAGAGCATTATTAGCCAGGAAGATAAGGGGAAAGCTATTACTATCCCTAGGAATGAGTAACAAGACAAGGATCTACCAGGTACTTGTGACCAAGACTGGCCACTGTCAGAGACGGGATACTGGGCTCAATGGCTATTAGTCCAACCTAGCATGACATATCATATTTTCTTACATTCACATATACAGTGGGCAGTGGGGAATCTGAGCCACCTTATGGTCACAGTCTCTGTGGCAGGGTGATCCTTCCTCTTCCCCTTACTTTGGCAGGATTTCCAGGAAGTGGAGGTGGTGTCAGATTGTGATCAGGCAAGCGCAGCCCATAGCCCAATCTATCGGATGTCAGTGAGCAAAACAAGAGTAGTGGTATGCACTTAATTGTTTTGTTTCATTTTGGGTTATTCTTTCTGTTTTTTCAATTCAGTTCATTTTTTTTTTTTTATACAAAATGGAATAAAACAGATGAAAAACCAAAAGAAAAACCAAAATGTGGAGCCAAAGTCTTTCCTCCCCCTGCAAACCTCTCTCTCTAGTGCCAGGGCCCTAAATTGTAAACACGGAAGCCTCCCTGGAGCTTCTCCCACCCTCTTGAACCCATCTTACACCATCCATGGGTCCAAATAGGGGCAGTCACCCCTGCCTTACTGGGCTAGCATTTCAAAATGAGGGTTAGAAATATTTGAAATACATAAATAAATGGCAGATTCTCTTGAGCAGAATGAGCCAATCAGCCGTGGGAAGCAGGGAAGCAGTATCAGCTCAGAGGTGCTGGCTGCTGCAGGACTAATGGCCATCGCGCTGCTCAGAGCAGAAAGAGGCAGCTGTGCTTTTGGAGGTGAGGGGCAACACTCCTGGATCCACCTCATCCTGCTGGCCCTGCACAGAGCCAGCTCTACTTCTACTCCTGCTGTTTTATCACTAGGTCTGTGTGGGTGTCATCACAGCGGGGCCCTTCCAGCAGCAGCAGGGCCCACTTCAGTTGCACCGTTTGCATTGGCCAAAGATGGCCATGGGTGTCTTGTTGAAAAATTGATTGTGCATCTTTTTCACCCTCCTCCCTCGCCTTCCCTGTTGCAGCTACGCCTCCTACAGGTAGGACGGCAGGTCTACTTACCCCAAGCTCCAGAGGTTTGTTGAAAATGGAGACAGTGAGGTGCTAGCAGAACAAACAGAATGGCTGCGGGAACAGGAGGAAGAACTTCCCCTTTGGCTCATTTGCTCTTTCTGGTCAGGAGAAAGAATGAGCTGCAAAAGGTGGGAGAAAAGCAACAGCACAGTGAGAAGGCCTTCCTCATCTCTCCTATGACCAATCCATTCCTTCTAATGGCATTGTGTTGACTTTATTTTGAAACAGACAACCGAGGATGAGAGAAATCAGAAGCGAGAAGAGAGCAATGGGAAGTAAGGGAGGAAAGAATGAAGAAAATGCAAATAGAGGGGAAGAGAAAGAAGAAAACAATGGAGGTTGAGAGGAGAATGAGCAATGGGGGGGAAGGAAGAATGGGAAGGAAAATAATAAAGGGAGGGAAAGAGAAGAGAAACGTTTGATCCAAGCCTGAGAGAAAAAGAAGTATAATGGAGGGGATTTGAGAAGAAGGGAGCAATGGAACGGGAGGGAGAGAGAATAGGGAGGAGAGGTAGATGTTACAAAGGAGCCAGTGAGTAGCCATAGATAGTGCTTCTCTGGAAAAAGGAAGCCATGGCAAGATGAGAGAGGAAGAGGAGGAACCTTCTGATTGGTCCATGTGGAAAGAAGAGGAAGCAGTTGGCATAGCCCAACTCATGCAAGAGGAGGAGGAGAAGGACCAAATAGATCCATTGAAACTTTGGAAGGAGGAGATGGAGGGATGGGGGAGAGATACAGAAAGGAGGGGTGGATGAGTACTAAATGGAAGAAAGGGATACAAAGAAGGAATGGTATAGAGAAGGGATAGAAAGAGATTCAGAGAAAATTAACAGGGAAATAGGGATTAGAAGGAGGGATAGAGAGATGGGATGATGGAGGAAAAGAAATGGGGTTACAAGGATTACTTGGTACAATGATACTTATTGATATTTTTTGTGCATTTTATATCAGTTCAAGTGAAGTTTTAATATTTTATTTTTGAAACAATAAGTCCTGAGGGGTGAGGGGTGATAAACACATTGATACTTTATCCTGGGCTGTAGAATATCTTGCAATTGCCTTATGCATTACATTGATATGTTCTCCTCATAGCTAATTTATTCTATTATATATTTCTGTCTAGAACAGCCACTGCTTTTGCCCCAGTGCACTAAAAGACTTATACTTCTGATTTCCCTATGAAAACCTGGAATTTAAGTCCAGGTATGAGGCAGGGAAAATAGGGCCGGTACAAAGGTATTAGACAAACCTTACAGATTTGCACCCTCCCCACACAGAATTAAAAAAAGAATGAATTTATAACAGATTCTATATGAAAACATACATTCAAAATACAGTCTTTTGAGATAAAAAAATATCACCTACAACATGTATATTATATTTACATGGATTGCTGTGGTGCCAATCAGAAAATCCTGCAAAAAAAAAGACAGTTGGTATTAGGTCTGTGTATTGTATGTTGGGTGTGGGCTTGGCCTTCAGAAAGCCATGAGTAAACTGATTTACAATTACAATATAGTAAGCCTCCCATATCACAACAGCACTAACTGCCAGCACTCAAACAGTAACAACCCTACATATGAAAATTCAATACTACAAATATTATACCAGGCCTAAAATACCAACACACATCCTATTAGGAAAACAGAACAAGTCAAACTTCTATAGATCCCTACAGATACTACATATGCAGAATACAACTAGACCTTCACCAAATATAGAATAAAGAGACTATAAAGTATAAACAGAAACATGCAAAGAAAAACTGAACTGGAAACAGAAACAAACCAGACACTGTATGCAGAGCAATGATGGAAAAAAACCTGAATCTTAACCATGTTTCATAAAACAAACCATAAAATCAAGAAATATAAATCATCAATAACAGTAAAACCCTCATCATAAAAAGAATAAATATTTCAAAACAGCTTATAAACAGAATATATTCCAATAGTTAAAAACTTATATAAAATGTTTCAAACACCAATAAAATATTTCAAAACAGAAGACACATTAAAAAAAATCATGCATTAATTAAAACTAATAATGATTAAAAGAAATCCCATGCTCTCCATACCTGGGAACTTTTCATTTCCAGATGCTTTCTCAAACATATGCTCAGTCATACACATACCACTCCTCTCTGACTGACTCCCTTTTTTCCTTCCTCTGGAAGCACAAGTGGCAACAGCAGCCTCCTTCTTCAGCCCTATGGATGGGACTCTTCCTCTTTTTTTCGGCTTTGCAGCTCTGCTACTCCAATCTGCTCCTGCTCCCAACGGTAGCGACTATGGCATCTCCTCCTTCCCATCCGGGTGAGCCCAAGTGGCACCAAATCCTCTTCCTTGTCCACAGGGGTGGAAAGGAGATGTCATCACTGCACGGACCCCCAGAACTGTGGCACCCTAGGCAGCTACTTACTTATTCCTCCTACTTCTTCCATTCTCCATGAAGGTAAAATCAGGACTGGTTCAGCCTCTCTTGAAAAAATGAAGCCAGTTGGTAACCCTAAAAGAGGGTTTTAGGATTATGCCATTTATAAAAAAGGAAATGAACCTCGATTGCTCCCTTCAACTCTATGATTCTCCTTAGAGGAGGAGGGGACGGATGTGTACTACTCTTTCCTGCATTTCAAGGATTTCTTTTCTTAAGCATTACCATTTTCTGTATGCTGTCCAGCACGCTGCAAGGATTGTGTCTATATGTGAGGGTCTGGGGAGACGGGAGTAGGAAGTAACCTGCATCCAGCTGCCAATATTTTGGAGTGCTCCCTAAAGCTGAAAGTGTACCATTTAATTAATGCTGGAGATGATGAATGCAGTGGCTCCAAAACTTGTCCTCAGGGGCCCCTTCCCACCCTTTCTGTTGGGACCTTAGGATAGCCACAATGAATATTCATGGGGTATCTCTGTGTGCAAATCTATCTCATGCATATTCATTAGGGATAGTCTGAGAACATAACCGACTAAGGGTTCCTGAGGGCAGGTTTGGAAACCACTGCTCTAATGAGAAATTGTTTCAGAAACCAAAGCTTTTGAAAAAAGAAAACTGGGTTTAGTTTCCATTTAAATTCAAAGTCAGCTGAAATTGTATCTTTCTCATCTAGGGCCTGATTCACTAAGGCTCCCCCCCCCCCCCTTTTTTTCCAGTGTCTATGGGGAAATATCTTGATGAATCAGACTCTTAGGGCCTGATTTTAAAAAACATTTACACATATAAAACCCAGTTTTGTGTGTGTAAGTGGCTCTTTGAAAATAACCTGCGTGCCAGTGCGCATAAAATTACATGTGCAACCCCCATCATGTGCTTACTTTTACGCAGACTCGCAGGAGGCATTCCAGGGGGGCAAAATTTGGGCAGGGATAGGATTTACGCATACTTTTCTGTTCTTAGTTTACACAAAACAATACCTGCTTAGAGCAGGTATTATGTTGGGCATGTACAATTAAGCGTGTTCATGGCCAATAAAGGCAGGATTTTCAAAGCAAACGTATGCGCCTAAGTTCCCTTTGACAGTCCTCAGTAAGGACTGGGTGTGTACACTGCATGTGCAGACTTCACACCCCTGTGTGAGTTGGTATAAACTTGCCCTTCCAATGCTTAGTTTTTGTTTGGTTTCAGTGCATCACCCTTGGGACTAAAATGCTTAACTGTTCATGATTCAGTTTCGCCTCTGATTAATCAAAGTTTTTGTCTCCCGTGTACACAAAATAGAAGGAAATAGAGGGGCTTCCCATAGTTTGATGCTCCTGAGATAGGCCCAGAGCTGGGGAGGGAGGCCGTGACATAAGGAGCTCTAGTAAAAAGGCAATAATTATATCCTTTGCATTTAAGTTTCATTCAATAAGGGACACTGAACTTCCCCACTTAATAATTTTCTTAATTCCCCCATCCTTTTTAGCTAGTCTGAAACAGCCTTGATTTCGAAACAAAGTTTCATAGTTCTACTATTTCTTTTTTTCTTATTCACAAGTTTAAATATTTTACTTTATTACACAAAACACAAAACCTACACAGAGGGGCTTAAGAAATTCAAAATACATTCGCCGGAAGAGCCCAGGGAAGGGAGGGATACGACAGAACCTTTAAAATGTTTAGCAGGCTTCAATCAAGTAGAAAGAGGGACATTTTCCATAAAAGAAGCTGAAGAAAAAGAGGCCATGATATTACGTGAGGACAGACGAGGAAATGGATTATCTAAAATCGCCTCCCCAGAGTAACCACAAACGTAAGCACACTTGGGACAGATTCAGAAACAGTAGGAAGGGCAGGTGCAGGAGCAGAAGATAAAGAAATGTGCATGGATGTGGGAGGTAGGGAGCCCCGGGAGTCGGACTAATTATGGAAATCTGTAAACTCAATAACAAGCAACAGTAGAGGGACAATAACAGAAGGAAACGTCGGCTTGAGCAGGAGCAGCGGTAGGGCTGCATCAAGCTCCCAAAAAGGGGCGGCAAGGTCAATCAACACGAAATGACAGCGAGGCTTTGCTACATTCTTAAGATTGAACTGGAAGGAGCTGGCAAGCTTCCTAGCTTGGGCTGCAGGCTGGCTTGGTTACATTTTCAACTATGGACAAGGAGTGATGCCCTAGACAGCCAAGCTTGTACAGCGGATGGCTGAGAGATATCTTTAGTGCAGTGGGTGGGGGGCAAGGGGGATTGCCATGGAAAGAACAGTGAAGACAGTCAAGCTTATTTATTTATTTTGCAGTTCTTGTATACTGCTGATTTTCACAATAAGATCAATGTGGTGTACAAAGAAATGTTCATTAAACATACAAAATAAAACATAACTCATAGACAATATTTAATTAAAAAAAAACAGATGAATAAAAATAAATATAAAATCGAGCAACACAAATTTAAAAATTACATAGAAAATTGGAATGCTTCCATAAAATATAAAGTCTTGACCACGGCCGGCGGAACCACCAGGCAAACTAGGCCTGGGCCTAGGGCACTGACCATTAGGGGTCGCAAATCTTGTGGGGCTGCCAACTGCGAGCAGCGGCAAGGAGGAGGAGTAGAGTTTCAGTTGCTTGCAGCCCAGCGCAATCGGGGCCAAGGTCAGGGTGGCGGCACAACGGGGGTTGTACAAGGCGGAAGGTGCCTAGGATGCCTAATCCCCTTGCACCGGCCCTGTTCTTAACCTTCTTCCTAAAGACCTTTATGTCTTTTTCAGTGCACAATTCTGATAAGGCATTCCACAAAATGTGTGCCACATGAGAGCATGCCCTTGTGCCCATAGTTTGTAATTTGTACTCTTGCACATGTGACGGACCCTCAGTTGCATTACCAGTAGGATCCGGTTGAGCCCTTTAATCAGTTAGAGAGAGAGAGAACAGGTTAGAGTGAAAGGAGGGCCCATTCAAATACAGCCCTTCCTTCTGCAGAGTCTGGAATAGCCAGTCAACTTGAAACAATATATAACAGCTTGGGAGGCTCCATAGATTTCTGTAGCAGTGACCCTCTTGGTCCCATCCCCCCTCCCCTCTCACAGCATGCTGGGCCAGGACCAGAGAGAGGAGCTGCAGTGAGCCACCTGAGACAGATACAGGCACAGAGGAGAAAGTGGAGAAACAGACATACAGAGGGAGGTACAGGGTAAGGAGAGGAGAGAGACAGCAGGGTCAGAGACAAAAGGGGAGGAAAGGGGAGATAGACACATGAGGAGCATGGAAGGGTTGGGATACAGAGGGAAGCATGGAAGGAGGGAGTGGGTTACAGGATCTCTTGCTCAGTCCAGCCGACAGTTGCAGCTGTCTGGGAAATTGCTCTATAGGCTGTACCTTCCTCCCTCAGGTCTCACTCTGAACCCAGGCCTTGTCCCATAGCAATCTGGAACTTACCTGATGTTAAACAAAAACATATAGGGGCGGATTTTAAGAGCCCTGCTCGCCTAAATCCGCCCAAATCCGGGTGGATTTAGGCGAGCAGGGCCCTGCACGCCGGTGAGCCTATTTTACATAGGCCTACCGGCGCGCGCAGAGCCCCGAGACTCGCGTAAGTCCCGGGGTTTTCGGAGGGGGGCGTGTCGGGGGCGGGGCCGAGCGGTGCACCGTTTTCGGGGCGTGTCGGCAGCGTTTTGGGGGCGGGCCCAGGGGCGTGGTTACGGCCCGGGCGGTCCGGGGGTGTGGCCGCGCCCTCCATACCCGCCCCCAGGTCGCGTCCCGGTGCGCTAGCGGCCCGCTGGCGCGCGGGGATTTACGCCTCCCTCTGGGAGGTGTAAATCCCCCGACAAAGGTAAGGATGGGGTTTAGACAGGGCCGGGCGGGTGGGTTAGGTAGGGGAAGGGAGGGGAAGGTGAGGGGAGGGCAAAAGAAAGTTTCCTCCGAGGCTGCTCCGATTTCGGAGCGGCCTCGGAGGGAACGGAGGTAGGCTGCGCGGCTCGGCGCGCGCCGGCTATACAGAATCCATAGCCTTGCGCGTGCCAATCCCGGATTTTAGCGGATACGCGCGGCTCCGCGCGTATCTACTAAAATCCAGCCTACTTTTGCTTGCGCCTGATGCGCCAGCAAAAGTAGGCCAAATCGCGCGGTTTGAAAATCTACCCCATAATGTACTGCAGTGACCCCCTTCCCCTCTCTGCCTTTGCCTGTATTCCTTCCCTGGCTCTTTCTTTGCTCAGCATTCCCTGCCTATTATCTCACTGCTCCCCTCAAGCCTATTGCTGGGCTGCTCAGTACCTCGGGTAATGCAAGTAATGTGGCTAGTGGGGGATGACATGACTGGCCAGCTGAGACGGCAGCCACATAGGGACTAAGGAATGCTTGTTCCCCTACAATGGTGGCCAGCCCCCTGGTGAGGTGCATTATTGCCCCCTGGGCCTGGTACTCTGGGCAGTTGCTTGCCTCTGACAGCCCTGGTTCTCCCCCTTTTCCCCCTTCCCTGCCCAGCATGCTTCTGACCTTCTGAGATCATGTGTGAAAGAGAGAGGGAACATGTATGAGTGAGTATGTTTGTGTGTGACATAATAAATGTGTATATGTATGGAGAGGGACACAGGAAAACGTTTGTGCTACCCACCAACACCCGCTTATAATCCACAAGAAATTGAAAAGGGAGCAGCTGAGTGGCAGGGGTCACTCTTCATTGCCCTGAGAGGATGTAGGAGTAATTGTTGCTTGTGTGTAGCCTGTCAATTCATTATCGCCCTTTAATGCATACACAGATATAGTGATTAGGCAGTTCCCTGGCTGGATCTAAAATTTATGCAAATTAGGGAATGCATGTATATTCTTCCCTCCCCCATTCCTCAAGTGTCCAGTCCTGGTCTGTGGAATTGTTGGCAACCCTAGCTGCGGCCCGAAGAGAAACTTGCGGGGCCAGGAGAGTGGCCTGCAAGGCCGCGGCAGAGCCCATCCTGCTGTGACTGAAAGAGAGCCGTTCCGGGACTGGGAGAGAGGCCTGCAAGGCCGCGTGACCCTCCCCCCAACTTTGCAGGAACCGAGCAGTAGCAGTGGCCTCCTTCCACCTCCCTTCGGGTAGTGAAGAGCAGCGCTGCCATCCAACAGCAGCAAAGACAAGGCCCAGAAGAAAGGGGGAAGCCTGAAAGCGGTAGTTGTGTGTGTGTGTGTGTGTGTGTGTGTGTGTGTGTGTGAAAGTGCCCGCATGTATGTATGAGTCAGCCTGCATGTGGTAGTGTGTGAGGGCCCGCATGTGTACATGAGAGAGCGAGTGAACATGTGTGTCAGAGCCTGCATGTATATGAGAGCAACAGAGCCTGCATATGTGTGTGAGATCCTGCGTGTGTATAAGAGAGCGAGAGAGCCTGTATATGTCTGAGAGACTGTATGCATGAGAAAGCAAGACAGCCTGCATATGTCTGTGAGTCTGTGTGTATGTGAAAATGAGAGATACAGTGTGAGTGTGTGACAGCAAGAGAGCCTGTGTGTGTGATAGCATATGTGTGTGTGGGAGAGATATGATAAAGATTGTGAAGGCTCCCTTCCCCAATCCACAATAATCTGTGGGTGTCTAGAAATCAAAAGATCCTAGGTATGGAATGCTGGAGATATTAATCCTATTATTTTAAATTTTATTAATTTATTAATTTAATTCTTTTATATACCGACCTTCATGACATGGGTCATACCAGATCGGTTTACATGGAACCTTTATGTGTCTTCTGTTTGAAATTTGGGAAATATTTTTAAAAAGTGAGTCATTTTAATTATTGAATGTTCATTGGCTGGTGCCTGCTTGTCATATTTATTCTTTTTATTAGTATGGTTTTAATATTGTGAATGATGTTTTGTATTTCTTGACTTTATTGCTTAATGTTTTATGAGGAATGATGATGTTTCTCCTTTTCTGTTGTTGCATTGCATAATAATACAGTCAGGCACACTGTGGTTTCTAGAGCATGTATGTGAGCGAGAGAGAACAGTGAGTCAATGAGCATATGTGTGAGCAAAAAGACTATTTAAACAGTGAACATGTGTGAGCCAGAGTTTGAGCCAGTCAGCATGTGTGCGAGAGACTATAAGGGAGTTTATGTAAGACTGAACATGTATGCTAGAGAGTGTGTATATATGAGAGAAAGGAAAAAGTTTGCGCACATCTCCTATCCCTGATTAATCCACGACAATCTCAGGGTGACTGGAGCCTAAAGTTCCCAGGTATGGAAAGTAAGGGATTTTTTTTTTTTAGCTTTTGTTTTAATTATTGGGTGTTATCTGTTGTGTCTGCTGTTTTGAAATATTTTATTGATGTTTGGAAAATTTAAGAAAACAATGTTATAAGTTTTTAATCATTGGATGTTCTATTCATCAGCTGCTTTGAAATATTTATTCTTTTTATGAATATGGTTTCACCATTATGATTGATGGTTTATATATCTTGATTTTATTGTTTGATGTTTAACAAGGATTAGTGATGTTTGCTTTTCCATAGTTGCACTGCATACAGAGTCTGTCTTGTTATGGTTTCCAATTTAGTTTTTGTCTGCATGTTTCTAGTTATACTTTCTCTATTCTGTATTTGGTGAGGGTCTATCTCTGTCCTGCATGTATGACTGAGGTGAGGTATTCTGCCAGCATGTAGTTTCTGTCAGGCTCAAGCTTGGTTTGTTCTGTTTTCCTAAAATTAGGTGTATTGGTGTTTTAGGACCTGGTGAAATATTTGCAGTGTTGTCTTATCATAGATAGGGTTGTTATTGTTTGAGTGCTGACAGTGTTGTTTTTGTATGGGAAGTTTACTATATTGTAATTCAGTTTACTTAAAACTTTCTGACAGCCAATGTGCTTTACAATAGTCCCAATTACATATGGCTGCAGGTGTCTTTTTTTTTGCAGTTTTCTGGTTGGTACCACAGCGGTGCATGTTTTAAATACACATATTATAATTGATATTTTTATCTTAAAACACTGAATACTTTTATTCATGTAAAATCTGTTACTATAAATGCATGTTTTTAAATTATTTGTGGGAAGGGTGAGGCTAGAAGTGTGTGCAAGGCTGTAAGGTTCACTTATGATACCTAATACCCTTGCACCAGCCCTGGCTGCTTTAGCTCTAGAAGAGAAAGCAGGATTCCATCTGGAGCTGTCCTGCTTTGGGTTAGTGGCTCTTCCCAGTCTCAGCAAGGGCTTAGTTTTCTCTTTTAATAAGCCCAGGGAACAGTGTGGATCACTTCTGGTCCTCCCTCCCCTGGATTTGGTAGGCAGAGAACAGCCTGTGAACCATAAAAGCAGCAGATTGTGTAGCCTGCAGTCATTGGGAATGCACTAGAGTGGTGGGAGGGATGTGGAGAAGTGGAAGCAAGCTAAAGGCACAGGAATGAAGGGGTATACCAGGAGGAAGTGCCATGCAGTGTTGGGAAGGCTTCTGTCTGAGGTGACTGTATTGAACTCTGAGAGAAGCAGCTGGCAGTGGAAGCAGTGAGTCTCTTAGAGAATGAGATTGAGTAAGGGAGGGACCTGCTGCAGAATGGGGAAGGGCTGGCAGCAAGCAAGAACTTTACACCATAATGCAGCAGTGCTGTACTGGGGGAACTCACTGTGTAAGCGGTACAAAAGTAGCATGTTGGAGAGAATGTGTGTCTGGGTCAGAGAGAGATAAACACACACCCATACACACTTTGTCTGTGAGAGAGAATGTATGTGTGTGGGGGTATCTTTCTCTCTGACACACACACACACACACTCTCTCTCTCTCTCTGTGGGTGTTTTTGTGTCTGAGAAAGAGTATGTGTCTTTATGTGTGTCAGTGTGTATGTGCCAATAAATTTTTGTGCAATCTAAAAATCTATTTGTGATTGAGTGTGTGTGTGTGTGTGTGTGTGTGTGTCTGACACTGGCTGGCAGTGTCATTACTTGCAACTGATTCAAGAACCAGACTGAGAATCCAGGATATATCTCTATAACAGGCCGATATAGTGCGCCGGAGCGCACTGTTAACCCGTTTTTGGACGCACATTTTCGACGCGCTAGCTTTACCCCTTATTCGAAGATGAGCGTCCAACCCCCCCCGAAACTAATAGCGTCCGCAACAAGCAAATGCATGTTGATGTCCCTATTAGTTATTCCCGCACATTTTACTTTCAGAAATTAGCGCCTACCCAAAGGTAGGCGTTAATTTCTGCCGGGACCGGGAAAGTGCACAGAAAAGCAGTAAAAACTGCTTTTCTGTACATCCTCTGACTTAATATCATGGTGATATTAAGTCGGAGATCCCGAAAGTTAAAAATAATTAAAAAAAAAAAATGTAAAATCAGCCCGCAACTCGCAGGTTGAAAACTGGACGCTCAATTTTGCCGGTGTCCGGTTTCCGAACCCATGGCTGTCAGCAGGTTTGAGAACAGACGCCGGCAAAATTGAGCATCGGCTGTCAAACTCGCTGACAGCCGCCGCTCCTGTCAAAAAAGAGGCGCTAGGGACGCACTAGTGTCCTTAGCGCCTCTTTTTACCGCTGGCCCTAATTTGAATATTTTTTTTTTACTGAATCTCGCGCACAGGAGAGCAATAACTGAAGGGATCTTATATGACTTTGTGGAAGCCCCACCATTTGGCTGTTCCAATAATCAATTTGACCAAATAATAAAACTATAAAACTGATCTGAAAAGTTCTACAGTTAGTAAATATCATAGAGGCATCAGCATCTTAAGCTTAAAAATTCCCTTCTTCACTATCTATTGAATAAGATAGACGATAATGATGATTCTTGTGGTATGCCAGTTGATATCTTTCTCCAAGTGGAATAGTCTCCCCTAATCTGAACCCACTGTGTATTGGTTAAAAATGACCAAAACTAGGACAATATGTAACTCCATCCCAGGAGGCAGGCTGCACTCCGTTTGGGCCATAAACTTATTTACTGTCTCCTCGGGGCTGGAACCCTGGCCAGCTGTTCCTTCAGTCTCTTTTTCCAGGGTATAGGCTCTTTTTCTATGGGGAGAAGAGTTCTTTCAGGGCCCGGAGTGCTGGAAATGACTGGAATACACTTCTCACGAGTTGCCCCTCAGGAGTTGTTGTCTCTGATACATGTCTGCATGTGCAGATTAAGCCCAATAACCACACCGAAGTCACTGTGTTAGTGTCCAAATAAAAAGTCTTTACTGATGGGCAACAAATCTGTACAATGCAGCAATAACAAAATCTCTGCACCACAAGGTACCTCTCTTTCCTTACAGACGTTTTCCTTCTATCTGTGCAGGAATCTCTGAACCCAGAACAGGGAAATTTCCACCCTCCAGGGCTTGGTTAATTGGTGCTCCCAGGTAGGCAGGGCCTCTTTAGCTGGGCGGAAAACCCCTTCCAATTCTAGTAAAAATGTTAACGCCATCCTTTGCAGAGAGTCAAATCCCCTCTCTCCTCAGGGGTGAAGTCGCGGGATGGGTATCCTCAGTGATCTTTACTTTGTTCTTACAATTAGTTGTCCCTCTGATATTTCTCTGGTTTCTCAAACTGTTGCTGGATCTCTGGTGGGAGGGATCCCCTGGAAACACACGGTTCGCCCTGCTCCAAGTGCAGGAAGGACGTGGCAGCCAAAACGTCCTCCTGGATCTCGAACTTAAGTCCTTTCCCTTTCAAAAGAAGTGAACATTTGTGTTCCTCCTTACAGCAGATCACTACCACCTCCATCCTCATTGAAGCTATGGAGGGCAGGTCTTCCCTAACCTGAGCAGCCCCAGACACAGGGGGTTCCTGTGCCCTGAGCCCAGGTGATGCACAGGCTCTCACAAGGCTCCTACCAGTTAAAATTGTAAAAACTCGAAAACACAACCCAGAGGGAAAATCCTAACCAGCTAGTGAGCGGACTGGAAAAGGAAAAACCCTTCCAACCCTAATCAGGTTTCTGTTAGGTTTGCTGCTTGGAGTTAGCAATCTGATATGAGTTAGACTGCGGAGTTAGCAAACTGTTAGGGTTGCTCCTCCCTAGGGGAGGAGCTAGCAATCTGTTAGCGACTCTGCTAGGGTTAGCAGTCTGCTGGCAAACTGTTATAGAGTTGCTCCCCAGAGGGGAGAGGTCAGCAACCATATAAGATCTGTTCTTCCAGAGGGGAGGAGTTAGTATCTGTTATGGATCTCCGCGCAGAGTGGCAACCTGATATATGAGAGTTCCCCTGAAGGAAGGTGTTGGCCATCGGTATGGTTCCTGCTAAGAAGTAGCAATAGGTTATGATACAGTTCCTGAGGAAGGAGATGTTAGCAACAGTTGAGGGTAGACTGTAAGGTAGCAGTTTGTTGTACTCAGCTCTTGAAGTGTGAGAGATGAGCGAACATAAGAACATAAAAAAATGCCATACTGGGTCAGACCAAGGGTCCATCAAGCCCAGCATCCTGTTTCCAACAGTGGCCAATCCAGGCCATAAGAACCTGGCAAGTACCCAAAAACTAAGTCTATTCCATGTAACCATTGCTAATGGCAGTGGCTATTCTCTAAGTGAACTTAATAGCAGGTAATGGACTTCTCCTCCAAGAACTTATCCAATCCTTTTTTAAACACAGCTATATTAACTGCCGATGGCAGATGACAGCGCCCCCAGGAGGATATCATGAGAGGTATCACCGACTAGGCTGGAGTATGGAAACAGACACAGATAATTCTTTTATTAGACAGGTTAATAGAACCACCAGAGGTAGTGGTAGTGAGCTGATGTGCCCGGCAGGGCTGAAGTCCTTCAGATCCTGGAACTTCTATCTCCGGGTTTGCTGAGCTATAGAGAGACTCATAGATAGTGAGTAGACAGGGTATGCTGGATACATAACCAGAAGTAGATTATACACTCACACAGATTAATAAGAAGGCTCAGTAGCTGGAGAGAGTTAGGCCCTTGAGGAGCGAGTACCTGGTTTCAGGGACAGCTCTGAGAGAGTGATGGTAACTCACAGTTATCTATCTCTGTAATGGTTTCTAGGCAATAGAGAATAGTTAGTATATTCAGGAACAGGAGCCTCTAGGCGAGTATTGGTTCCTATATGCAACCTGAAATAAGAACTCACAATATCTGTATATGAAATAGCTTCTGAAATAGAAGAGAGTCTTCGGAGGGTTTTAGGAACATGGGCCCTCGAGGAGTGAGTACCGGTTCCTATCTGCAATCTGTAATAACTCATGATCTCCATACCTGCGATAGTGTTTTAGACAGAAGAGAATCTTCAGAGTTCTAGGAACATGGGCCCTCGAGGAGCGAGTACCGGTTCCTATCTGCAATCTGTAATAATAACTCATGATCTCCATACCTGCGATAGCGTTTTAGACAGAAGAGAATCTTCAGAGTTCTAGGAACATGGGCCCTCGAGGAGCGAGTACCGGTTCCTATCTGCAACTGGAATAGAAACTCACAATGTTCATGTCTGTGATTGCTTCCAGGCAATAGGGAGTCTTCTGAGTGTTCAGGGACATAGGCCCTCGAGGAGCGAGTACCGGATCCCATCTTAGCAATCTGAAAACAAGAAGAGAGAGCGGGGCCCTCGAGGAGCGGGTACCCCTGGTAAGTTCGAAAAGGCAGAGCAGCGGAGAATGAAGCGGGTCGAGATGATCCCCGCAATCAATCCCAAGCAAGTTCGATTCGTAAGCGTAAGCAAAGACCTTTTATGTTGGAAGTGGATGACTTCACTATGGGGGGACGCCCCCAAGGTTCGCATCCTTGCTGGTACAAACTTCAGAGCGCGCGCGTGTGCGCCCTATGTCATCATGAACATGGAGGATCCGCAGTGTCAGGCCAGCCCAGGGACTCCGGGAAGAAACGGCAAGGAGAAGCTGTGGCAGCATCTGTCCATCAGACCCGAAGGGAGTCGCCTCAGAGGTAGAGAGAGTGGAGCGAGGGCAAGGGCAAGCACGAACGCAACAGTTTCCCAGGAAGGTTGGGCCTGGTTCCTCTGATTGGGCCTGACAAATCAACACAGGAAAATCTCCTCTCTACTTCCTAACTGCTAGCAAATCATAAGGGACTACCTCCAGACTTTCTGTAGAGGGCTGCTTAAAAAAGACTTAAGGGGGATGGCCATTCCAGACCCCTCAAAGGGAAGGGCTGCATTTGAATGGTAACCTCCTCCATTCACTAACCTGCACTCTTATCATTAGACTAAGAGTTCTCCCCGGCCTTAATGATAACAGAACTAGGTGTCTGTTACAAATGCATTGCCACCAAGCCCACTCTGGACAAATCGGAACACTATGCCAATGGTTTACAGTAACAAAATGTAATGGAACTGGCAGCCCTGACTTTCCATGCTCTAACTCGCAATAGAGAGTAGTCTAATAGGGAAAGCAATAGTGTTTCTGTTTCATGATGATCACGTAAATCATATTGTTATTCATCTAATACCACATGATCATCTAAGAATTCCTCCAACTGTAGGAGTACACACTTCTCTCTACCACTTACCCCAAAGTTGATATGTTAGATTATGAGCCGGAAATTTTATAACAAATGATTTTATAACTGATGGCCTTACTTTTATTCATCCAAAGGACAAGGCTCCATGACTGAATGAATGGACCTGAGCTTATGAATAATAGATGTTACCTCAGGTAATGTTACTTCTAAATGTTGTCCATTTCACTTGCTGCAATGCTAAGAACTCAATAATAGGTGAAATCTCCTCTACAGTACTAAATTGTGCTTGAATCTTATTCATCTTTTCTTGGAAAAAAAAAAATCAGCCAAGACATTACATTAATATACAGCCAACTTTTGAAATAGATCCCCCAAGAGGGGAGTTGTTACGGTACCGGGCCGTGCCCCGATCCCTCCACTCACCTCGGGGCTGGCTCGGCCTGCTGTTGCTCCGTCCTGGCCGGCAGGAGCTCCAGATTTAAAGGGGCCAGCGCAGGAACAGGCAGGACAGCACCCAGATGACGTCAAACGCTGCAGGGGTACTTAAACCCTGCAGCTAGACCTGGGCCTTTGTCTTGCAACGAAGTTCACTCTGGTAAGAGCTGCTGTGCTTTGGATCCTTTGGCTTCTGACTTCGGCTTCTGACTCTTGGCTTTTGACTCCTGGCTTTTGACTCCGGCTTCCATCCACAGACTTCTGATTCAGCTTCATCCTTTGGCTTCTGACTTCGGCTTCTGACTCCTGGCTTTTGACTCCTGGCTTCCATCCACAGACTTCTGATCCAGCTTCGTCCTTGGCTTCCGACTTCAGCTTTGTCCAGGAGGCCTCGCCTAAGTCCAAGCGGCTCGGGTCCTCACGAGTTTCTCTTGGGGGGACCGCAGGCTTCCAGTGGTGAAGTTCCAGTTGGCCTCCTGGCTCTAGCTCTTTGTCTCCATTCCCTGGATATCACCTCGCAGGAGACCACTTGTAAATCCAAGCAGCTCGGGTCCTCACAGGCTCCTCCTGGGGGACCTCGGGTCTCCAGTGGTGAAGATCTCTTGGTCTCCTCTCTGTGCTGCCTCCCGGCTTCGACACCCACTGGGTACCTCCTCAGTGAGCCACCAACTGTCCTAGCCGGCCCAAGAGTCCACGAATCCAACAGGAGTAAAGTAAGCATATAGTCCATGTATGTGTCCTAAGACGTAAAACTTCACATGGGGACATAATTTCATACTCAGTTCTAGATGCCTTCAGGGAAGCTTTATAAATTCTCAAGACACCATCTCCCCACTCATGTATGCCAGCTTGCTGCAAATATTTAAACCCAGGAGGGAAGAGTTGATTTAGTGGCATGACATCATCATCATGAATCCATGATTCTGTGATCAACAAGATGCCTAAATCACATTTTAAAACAATATCTACTATATAACATTCTGTGAAGCAGTGTAGCAGTTAGACCCTCCTTCTAACATCACTTCCTCAGCTGGTGGTACAGGAACCACTGCAGGCCAGGAGGTACAGAGTATAGTAGCAGATGCTTCAATTTAAGACCGTCTCTCCAATCTTGGAGGGGAACCCATCAATCTCTCTTGAATCTCAGTGGGTTGGGGGTGGAGAGAGAGGTACTTCGGATGATTCACTAGTATGACATGTGTGTGTGTGTGTGTGTGTGTGTACATGCATACATATATATTACAGATGCCTAATCTGAATGGTAGTTTGCTTGACAAGCATTCTTCTATCATGTCATTGCAATCCCCCTTGTTGAAGTCATTTAGGTGGTCTTCTTTATTTATTTTTTGAATTGTATTCTGATGTAATATGGTTACTATGCCTCAGTTGCAAGGCAACTCTGATTTCTGCAAGAGGGCAACATATACATCTTTTTAAATAAATAAACAGGGAACTCCTTAAGTGTCATGAACAAATGAAAAATGTAATGCTTTCTGGAAATTTACTGAATTTTTAAATTAAGATTTAGGGCTTGATTTTCAAATTGGCTTAGACATATAAAACTCCATGTGCATAAGTAAGTAGTACTCTGAAAATCAATTATGGGTTTGTATATATAAAACTATATGTTTCGAGCGTGTTTTTACCTGCGCTAGGAAGAGACGATCTGGGTGGGGGTGCATGTAAATCTACATGCACAAAATTAAACCTGCTCAGGAGCAAGTATAACTTTCTGTACAAATGTGTCTGTGCATACTGTAACAACCAGAAATGTTGAAAACTGATTTATGAAAGTATGGGAGAAAGTCTGCGGGTACGGTCTTTAGCCCTGTGAGAACTGTTGTACAATTACCCTCCCAATGTATATATAGGGACCTCGTAGAGTCCCCACTAGTGTGTGTCCCATTTATAAGGGTATAGTTTTGGAAGCAAGGAGTATGTGATATGTTTCATTTGTAAGAGTATATATAATTTGTATATATTTATATACATATGCAAAGACAATCAATCGATGCCCACTTTCATTTCTCATACAAATGTAAACTTTATTTAATCATGTATTAAACCTTTAATGTATCAAAAAAAAGAATTACTTAAAAACCATCAACACTATCCATTACATCCGTATCTCATGCATTCAACCACTCCATAAAATCTACATTCTAATTTTTTTAAGGGTAATCGTAATATATATATATATATATATACATACACATACACACACGTTATGGGTAATGTGACCTTGGATAAGATTCACATTGCCCAAAACAACATTGACTTTACCAAGAAAAAGCAATTGATATTATACACATTATCTAATTAAGGTTCACATTATCTAGATTCCACAACTACCTGTGATGCATATATTGTTTATATAAACAGTCATGGGGAAATACACAGGACCAGCTGGAAGCTGTGTGAAGTAATATTGCTATTTTTAAGTACACGGTACTAATGTGTTCATGATGCTTGTGTTTAATGAACGCATTTAGTACTACGTTATTTGCTTAAAATCAGCATAAGTACGTCATATTTTTTTCCACCTGGCACTGTACCTTATCCAATGACTGTTTTATTACTTGGTTATCTGAAGGAAATAAAGTCTGAACTTTAAGGTTAAATCACATTTTGTTTTGGAAACTATTTCCAGATATGTATAGCAAAGGTATGTATGTGTTATCTTTTTGAAGTGGCAATTTTTGGAAAATGCTACAAACAGAAAAACATCTCTTATAACCACCTATGTATTTTCATTGGCACTGTGACCATTCCACCATTTAATATATGGGTAGAGGGCATGAGCAGTTAATTTTAATACTTCCTAATGGTAAGCAGTACAAATATTAACCGTAAACATTCTGACTTTTTAAATCCATGCAAGCTTTTAATCTACTCTTCTCTTCCATCATCTCAACCTTCCTGCGATAATTGTGAAAAGAAAAAATGTTTGTATGGCATCAGAGAACCTTTAATATATTCTTTCACAGGCAAGGGAAACCCAGGAAAGTCTCATTCTATGTCCTATCCCTTCCAAACCAGCAAAGTTCAAGGTCATATCAGGTGGAAATCCGAAGGAGAAGGAGCATAATTAATTAGCATGAGTTCATCCAGGGCTATATTTCTTCCTATAAATTCTATGTGGGCCTAACACTTCTGGAGTTCAAACAGTCCATTACAAGGAGTAGAGTAGGTAATCACTGCAGATTCACTGTTTGATTCGTTTCTTAGATATACCTTTCTTGCAATCCCCTAGACCCAGGCAAAACACAGCACACAGAGAGTAATCAGGTCCAAGAGTTTCCCACGCCACACCACATCTTCCACTCAGCTTCCAGGGTCTGTGAGGGGTAGGACCAGATGTTTTCCCTCTTATTGGTTCATTGCACTCTATGCTCATGTATGCTTCAAATAAAACACAGAACACTCTAGCTGAGCTCCAAACTATATTTCTTATTTACTACAAACACTTAACACAACACACAATACTCACCAGCAAGAAATAGTTGTTCATAAATCGATCCTGTCCTGAACTGGAAGCATACCATGGTGGTTAAGTTAATTCTGATACATTTCACTATCCATCTCAGACATTACTCTCACTTAGACTGAGCTTGGCATGATAAAGGTCCAGGGCATACTCTCACTCGAGGAGCGATCCAGATGAATTAGATGGTATAATTAATCTCCCTAGAGCTTACATACACTCTACAAACAAACTGGATTCACTAGGACTGCATTTTGAGAAACACACATCTACTAGTCCATGAGCTCTTTCTTAAGTGAGCACACAAAGGTTGGAGCATGCTCAAAACAGTACAAACCATTAGAAAACATAGAAACATAGAAATGATGGCAGAAGAAGACCAAACGGCCCATCCAGTCTGCCCAGCAAGCTTTCCCACTTATATTTCTCATACTTATCTGTTACTCTGACCGCTGAGTTTAGGGCCCTTATTGGTAACTTTTTGGTTCTAATTTCCTTCCCCCTCCCCCCACCATTGATGTAGAGAGCAGTGCTGGAGCTGCATCAAAGTGAAGTATCAAGCCTAAATGGTTAGGTGTAGTAACCGCCGCAATAAGCAAGCTACTCCCACGCTTATTTGTTTACTCAGCCTGTGCAATCTAGTCTTTGTTGGTCGTTGTCTGAATATAAATCCTCTTTTCTCCATTCCCCTGCCATTGAAGCAGTGAGCTGCACTGTATATGTATTCAAAGTGAAGTATCAGGCTTAATTGGTTCGGGGTAGTAACTGCCGCAACAAGCAAACTACTCCCATGCTTATTTGTTTACCCAGACTATGCAATTCAGTCCTGAATGTAAATCCTCTTATCTTCATTCCCCCTGCCATTGAAGCAGAGAGCTACATTGGGGTAGTAACCGCCGCAAAAAGCAAGCTACTCCCATGCTTATTTGTGAATGCAAATCCTTTTTCCCACATTTCCTCTTGCCGTTGAAGCATACAGCAATGTTGGAGTCACATTAACCATGAGTATGTTTATTGAATAAGGGTATTTATCACCAGGTAGTAGCCGTCATTCCTGCAAGCCACCCCCATGCCTCTTCTCTTCATTCACATCCTCAAGACTTTATGGATCCACAGTGTTTATCCCATGCCCGTTTGAAATCCTTCACAGTTTTGGTCTTCACCACTTCCTCCGGAAGGGTGTTCCAGGCATCCACCACCCTCTCCGTGAAGAAATACTTCCTGACATTGGTTCTGAGTCTTCCTCCCTGGAGTTTTAAATCATGACCCCTGGTTCTGCTGATTTTTTTTCCAACAGAAAAGGTTTGTCGTTGACTTTGGAACATTAAAACCTTTCAAGTATCTGAAAGTCTGAATCATATCACCCCTGCTCCTCCTTTTCTCCAGGGTATACATATTTAGATTCTTCAATCTCTCCTTATAAGTCATTCGATGAAAACTCTCCTTTTTCCAGAGAAGGGTGACTTTTTGGTCACCCTTCTCTGGACCGCCTCCATCCTGTCTCTGTCCCTTCGGAGATACGGTCTCCAGAACTGAGCACAGTACTCTAGGTGAGGCCTCCCCAAGGACCTGTACAAGGAGATAATCACCTCCCTTTTCTTACTCAATATTCCTCTCTCTATGCAGCCCAGCATTCTTCTGGCTTTAGCTATCACCTTGTCACATTGTTTCGCCGACTTCAGATCATTAGACACTACCACCCCAAAGTCTCTTTCCTGCTTGGTGCACATCAGCCCTTCACCCCCCATCAAATACATTTCTTTCAGATTTCCACACCCCATATGCATGTCTCTGCACTTCTTGGCATTGAATTTCAGCTGCCATATCTTTGACCTGTCTTCCAGCTTCCTTAAATCCTGTCTCATTCTCTCCACTCCTTCCGGTGTGTCCACTCTGTTGCAGATCTTAGTATCATTCGCAAATAGACAAACCTTACCTTCTATTCCATCTGTGATGTCACTCACGAAGATATTGAACAGGACTGGTCCCAACACCGACCCTTGCAGTACTCCGCTCATCACTGCTCTCTCTTCTGAGTAAATTCCATTTACCATCACACATTGTCTTCTGTCCTTCAACCAGTTTGCTATCCAGGCCACCACCTTGGCACTCACTCCCAAGCTTCTTGTTTTATTCACAAGCCTCCTGTGCAGGACCTATCAAAAGCTTTGCTAAAATCCAAGTAGATGACATCTAGCGCTCTTCCTCGATCCAATTCCTTAGTCACCCAATCAAAAAAGTCTATCAGATTCATCTGACAGGACCTTCCCTTGGTGAAACCATGCTGCCTCTGGTCCAGCAATTCTGCTGCTTGTAGATAGTTCACTAAACATAGAAATGATGAAATGACGGCAGAAGAAGACCAAACGGCCCATCCAGTCTGCCCAGCAAGTTTCACACTCTTTTTTTTCATACTTATCTGTTTCTCTTGGCTCTTAGTAACCTTTTGGTTCTATTACCCTTCCACCCCCACCATTAATGTAGAGAGCAGTGTTGGCGCTGCATCTAAATGAAATATCTAGCTTAATTAGTTAGGGGTAGTAACCGCCGCAATAAGCAAGCTACACCCATGCTTGTTTACCCCGACTATGTAATTCAATCCTTGTTGGTTGTCTGTATATAGATCCACTTTTCTTCATTCCCCCTGCTGCTGAAGCAGAGAGTTATGCTGGATATGCATTGAAAGTGAAGTGTCAGTCTTTCTCCCCTGCCGTTGAAGCAGAGAGCTATGCTGGATATGCTTGAAGACTTTCTCCCCTGCCGTTGAAGCAGAGAGCTATGCTTTCCTTCAGCAGCGACTTCAATACTTTACCCACCACCGAGGTGAGGCTAACCGGCCTGTAGTTACCAGCCTCCTCTCTGCTCCCACTCTTGTGAAGAGGGACCACCGCCGCTCTTCTCCAATCATTCGGCACCACTCCCATTTCCAGGGATCTATTGAACAGGTCACACAGCGGAGCCGCCAGCACATCTCTGAGCTCCCTCAGTATCCTGGGATGAACCTCATCAGGCCCCATGGCTTTGTCAACTTTCAATTTTCCTAGCTCTTCCCATACATTCTCTTCCGAAAATGGAGTTTCATCCATTCCACTCCCCTCCAGTTTCTTCTTAACCAGCAACGGTCCTTCTCCGGGGTTTTCTTTAGTGAACACTGAACTGAAGTATTTGTTTAAAATTTCTGTCATTCCTTCATCTGTCTCCACCCATTGATCCTTTTCACCTTTCAGTTTCACTATACCTCTTTGGACTTTTCTACTTTCACTGATGTTTCTGAAAAATGTTTTGTCACCTCGCTTTACCTCTTTGGCAATTCTTTCTTCCACTTGACTTTTCACTTTCTTGATTACTTTCTTCGTCTCCCTCAGTTTTACCAGATATTCTTCCTTGTGATCCTCCCTTTGGGATCTTTTATATTTCTTAAACGCTGTTCTTTTATCTTTTATTTTATCAGCTACCTCCTTTGTGAACCAGATAGGTTTCATTCTTTTCTTGCTTTTCTTTTATATATATATTAGTCGCTTCAGTAATTGCTCCTTTTAGTTTGGCCCACTGTTGTTCCACATCTCTTGTTTTCTCCCATCCTTCTAGTTCTTCCTCCAGGTACTTCCCCATTTCAACAAAGCCGTGTTTTTGAAACACAAAACCCTGGTCTTTGTGCGACTTCTCCGAATCATATTAGTGATATGAAACCATACCGTTTGATGATCACTGGTGCTGAGGTGGGCACGCACCCGGACATTAGAGACATTATCTCCATTAGTGAGCACTAAATCGAATATAGCTCCCTCCCTCGTAGCCTCCCTTACCATTTGTTTGAACAGAGCCACTTGCAGGGCATCCACTATCTCTCTACTACTGTTAGATTCCGCAGAAGGGATTCTCCAGTTTACATCCGGTAGATTAAAATCTCCAACAATCACCACTTCTCCCTTCTTACTCATCTTTTGGATATCTTCAATCAGATCTCTGTCTATAGTACTTCCATTTGATTTGGAGGCCTGTAAACCACACCAATAAAAATGGATGCTCCATCATCTTTTTTTTAGGACGGCCCATAAAGCTTCTTCCTTGCCCCATCTTCCCTGCAGCTCGGATGCTTGGATATTGTTTTTGACATAAAGAGCCACTCCTCCCCCTTTTCTGTCCTCTCTGTCCTTCCTTAATAAGTTATATCCTGGTATGGTAGTATCCCAATCATGTGAATCCGTGAATTTCTGTATCTTTTCAGATAACACTTCAATCTCTTTCTCAAGAACTTCTTCAGTATTTAATACAGAGAAGGTGTTTTGTACTTGTGTCACTTGATACAGCGTGTGTCTCCGCATCACAGAGCCCACTGCAATCCTGTTGTTTTTTTAGTTCCTTAATGCCCTGTGTGAGTGTGGGGGGGGGGGGGGGGTTGTAGACTTGTGGGCTGCACAGCTGTCAATAACGGGTGTCTGTGGGTCACAGGTCTTATCCTACCTGATCCCACTGTAAATCCATTTTTCCTTGACTTTTGGTTTTTCTGTGGTAATAGGGAATTAATTCCTGAATAATGTAAAGTGGGTGAAACTTTCTTTATTGCAGCTAATTCAGCTTTAACTTCAGCCAGCTTCTTTTGGAGGTGCAGGGCCCAAACATTGTTATTAGTAACCATGGGTTACAGAAGCACATCCTTAAGGGACTCTTACTCCTCACTGTAATGATTCTTCATGAAGAAGTGGTAAGAGCAGGATTGTACTCTTTCTGATAGATGACTATAGACTCTTGACTTTTGTTTTCTTTGACCATGAGGAAAACATCCGGCCTGTTCTGTTCTGAATATCACATTTAGCCTGATATTTTATCCGGCTAAATTACCTTAGACCCAGAATGTCCCCATAATGTATCTGCCTAAATTTTATCTGGCTAAGCAGCTGGATAAGTTGGAGGTGTTCAGAGGGATGGGAAATTTAAAACCCATCGTTTGTCTGGCTGAGTCTCACATTTAACTGGACAGAACGTCTGAATATTGATCCCTGTGCTAATAAAGCTGTCAGTAAAAGTCTTAGGGGATCAGAGAGCACTATGGGAAATAATAAAGAAGTTAAGTTTCCTGTTACTCACTTTTGGGGATAGAATAGCTTTTCTTAGTCTATCTAATAATATGTTACAGACTTTTTCTCTAGGAGCTTGTCCAAACCTCTTTTAAATCTCGCTATGTTAGTTGCCCTGACCATATCCTCTGGCAACAGATTCAATAGCTTGAGTGCTGAGTGAAAAAGTACTTTCTACTATTTGTTTTAAATCTGCTGGTTGCTAGTTTCATGGAGTGTCCCCTTATTTTAGTATTTTAAGAAAGGGTAAATAACCATCCTTTATTTACACATTCCACCCCACTCATGATTTTAGAAACTTCTATCATATCCCCTCTCACCGTCTCTTTTCCAAGCTGAAGCCTCTCACCATAGGACAGCCGTTCCAATGCTTTTATCATTTTTGTCACCCTCCTCTGTACCTTTTCTAGTTACGCTGTCTTTTCTGAAATAGGATGACCCATACTGCACACAATACTCAAGGTGTAGTCGCACCATGGCTCGATACAGAGGCAGCATTATATTCTCTGTTTTATTCTCCATTTCTTTTTGAATCATTCCTACATTCTATTTGCTTATTTGACTGCCACCGCATACTGTGTAGAGGATTTCAACATATTGTCCACCAGGACTGCAAGGTCCTTTTCCTGAGTGGTGACTCCCAATGCAAAACCCGTCATTGTGTACCTGAATTTGGGATTATTTCACCCTATGTACATTACTTTGCATTTTTCCACATTAAACTTCATCTGCCATTCAGTTCCCCAGTCCCTTAAGGTCCCTCTGCAGTTCCTCACAATCTGCTACTGTTTTAATAATTTTGAGTAATTTGCAAATTTGGTCATGTCACTCTTCTTTCCTTTTTCTAGATCATTTCTGAATAAGTTAAACAGCACTAATGACCTTTTTCCATTTAGAAAACTGACCATTTAGTCCTAAACTCTGTTTCCTGTCTTTTAACCAGTTACCAATCCACAATAGGACATTACTGCCTATCCCATGACTTTTTAATTTCCTAAGGAGTTTCTCATGGGGAACTTTGTCAAATTACTTCTGAAAATCCAAAATACACTATAGGGTAGATTTTAAAACATATTCGCGTACGTCCATGTGCGCGCAGTTCCCAGCGCGCGCATATGGCTGCAGAGATTTTATAACATGCGCGTGCCGGCGTATGCATGTTATAAAATCTGTTGGCCACGCGTACATGCGTGCCAGATTTTATAATCCTCAGACACATGTGTGGGCGGCACGCACAAAGGGGGTAAATATTTGCAAAGACCGTGTGGCAACGCAATCGGACCTTCCCAGTTCTCTCCCAGTCCGCTCCAGTTAAGGAGTGGACTGGGAGAGAATTTCCCTAACCCCCCTGCCTAACCTTCCTTCCCCTTCCCCTCTTCTCTCCTCTACACCCCTAAACCTAACCTAACTTGCCTCAATTTTTTATTTTATTACTTAACTGCTCCTTGAAAGCAGAAGAAATTTACGCACGTCGGCCAGCTGCCGGCACATGCTTCCCTAGGCCAGCGGATAATGGCTGCTGTCCCAGGGGGCCTCCGTCCCACCCCACCCCTCCCTGCCCAGAACACGCCCCTGGCCCTCCCCTTTCTCAGGGTCTGGCACTTGTGCACGTATTGTCACTTACATGCATGGCCAGGCCCTTTTGAAAATGCACAAGGTGTGTGCAGGGCCCGGCTACACGCATAAGTGGCGATGTTTACGCGTGTGGCCGATTTAAAATTCGGCCGTATATCAACTGGCTCACCTTTATCTGCTTGTTTATTTACACCTTCATAAAAGTCTAAAAGATTGGTAAGGCAAGACTTCCCTTGCTAAAACTATGCTGTCTCTTCCCCATTAAGCCATGTCTGTCTATATGGCTAGAGATTTTGTTTTTAAGAATGGTTTTTACCATTTTGCCCAGCACCGATGTCAGACTCACCAGTCTATAGTTTCCCGACTTATTCCTGGCATCCTATTAAAAATTGGTGTCACATTGGCTACTTCCCAGTTTTACGTATCCTGGCTAAATAAATTACAGATTACTAGTAACTTCATATTTTAGTACTCTGGGATGGATGCTATCTGGTCTTGGTGATTTGTTACTCTAGTTTGTCAATCTTATCTATTACCTCCTCCATTGTCATAGATATTTATTTTAGCTGCTCAGAACTTTCACTATTCAATAATGTTTCAGGTGTGGGTATGTTCCCAACATTCTCTTCAGTAAAAATTGAGGCACAGAATTAATTTAGCTTTTCTGTTATTTCCTTGTCCTCCATGAGCATGTGTTTTGCCCCTTGTTCATCCAGCAGCCCAACTGATTCCCTCACAGGTTTTTTTTGTTCAGATATACTTGAAAAAGGTTTTATTAGTAGTACTTGCCTCACTGGCAAACTTCTTCTCAAATTCTCTCTTGGCCTGTCTTACTACTGTGTTACATCTAATTTGCTAGTTCTTATGCTCTTGCCTAGTTTCATCATTTGGTTCTGCTTTTAATTTTTTGAAAAATATACTTTTAGCTCTAACAACATTCTTTACCTCACCTTTAAACCATGATAGCAATCATTTAGTCTTCCTTTGACTTTTTAAATGCATGGAATACATTTTATCCAGGCTTCCAAAATGGAATTGTAAAATAATGTCCTTGTTTCATGCAAACCTTTAACCTTTGTAACTGTTCCTTTTAATTTTTTTCTAATTAATTTCTTCCTTTTATTATATTAAAAGTTTATGGTACAGCAGTAGTTTTACTTAATGTCCTACCTCGATTGATTATGTCAAATGTGATTGCATTATGATCACTATTGCTTAGTGATCCGACCACAGTAATCCCTCACACCAAGTCGTACATTCCACTGTCCACTAGATAATTGGTTTATCATTAGCAGCTCTTTCTTTGAGTATGCTAGACCAGTCCTTGGCCTTACTGCAGTAGAATGACCTCTCTTTTACTGTTGTCTCTTTTCAAGAATCAGACTACAAGAAAGAATTTAACTGGGTCCTCCATTGGACCCGCATCCTGCTAGATAATGGCCCCTTCCTTTAAGCAGACGTGACGGGGTTCCATATAGGAGCTATCAGATCTATGAACCAAAAAGTTCATAGATCTATGAACCAAAAAGTTACAATAAAACAGGGGTGCCAGAACTAGGGGAAGAAGACGACAAAGCAAAAGTAACTCAACAGTAAGAGCATAGCAACCTTTAATGTACATTCAGCACAATGTAAATAATTGCTCCTCTTACTGTTGAGTTACTTTTGCTTTGTCTTCTTCTTCCCCTAGTTCTGGCACCCCTGTTTTATTGTAACTTTTTGCTTCTCTCCACTTTGTTAATATTTAAGGTTATTGTACCCCCGTTACTTGCAAACCGGCATGATATGATTATATCATGAATGCCGGTATAGAAAAAGCACCAAATAAATAAAATAAAATGAACCAATGCCATCTTGGTTAACTAGACACAAATGGTTCACTGCATTCTTTATTGTCCGGCCTGTAAGTGGCCACGGTGGGACCTAGCACGAGCTGTGCCTTGGCCTTGGACCCATGAGTACATGTCTGCCTCTGGCCCCTGGCCTTTGCTGAGGGATCTGATTTGTAGGTCAGGCCTGGATTTGTCAATAGGTATACTAGGCCTGTGCCTAGGGTGGCAAAGATCTGGGGGGCAGAGGGCTGGCTGAAGATTTGTTGCTTTCAGTTGTGCTGAATCTCAGGCAGCAGGGAAAAGCACTTTCTTTCTGATCCATTCTTTCCCCTCCAGGCAGCATGCAGGGAACAGGAGAGAAGGGTGAGTGAGCCTGCAACAAACAGAGCAAAGATAGATCATTTTTGGGAGATTAGAAAGGGACACGTAGAGATCATTGGAGGGTGGGAAGGGAGGTTGGGGAATGAGAGGGTATCAGTTGAGGAGTGTAAAATGTGAAAGAGAGGGGAACACGGGTAGGGGGACAGTATTCATGTATGTGAGAGAAGAGATTGATGTTATGTGTTTGTGTGTATGCAAGGGCATAGGGTGACTGTTGAAGTTGGTGGTGCACCAGAAAATTTGCTGCTGCCAGATGCCCTAGAACACAGTCCACCTTCCTACATTACCTTGTGAGTACTACTTTCTTTGATACAAAAAGCCTATCAATTTTATGCTCACAGTAACCCAATCCTTAGATGGAAAATAAGCTAAATCCATCTTTTAAAAGAATTGCCTAATCTACTAACAGAAGTTTCAATAAAATATGTGAATGAAAAAAATATTTTCTGCAAGAACATTCAAAACCATTTTCTGCATGCAAACAAAATTAATAAAGAGCAAACTTCTGTTTAAAATAGAAATGCAGAAGAGAGGACCATAATGCCGTAAAAGCCAGTGATGATAAGTACCATAATTGTCACAGCAAGAATTCAAGTTACATGAGAACTGGACCTTTAAAATATAGACAAACCCTCACCAAATACAAAATAGGAAAGTGCCAACAAAAACTGTACTGGAAACCTGAAATCTAACTATATTTTATTCCTCACAAAACATTAAGCAATAAAATCAAGAAATATAAAGCAATATTCATAATATTAAAACCATGCAAATACAAAGAATAAATGTCAACATAGCTGGCGAGCATCCAATAATTAAAAAAAAAACAACTTGCATAAATTTTTTCTATAAAATATTTCAAAATATCTGATGAATAAAACATCCAATAATTAAAAAATATGCTTTATATTCATTCCCCCCCCCCAAAAAAAACAATAAAATGTTTCAAAACAATAGAAACATCAAATTACACCCCAATAATTAAAACTAATAAGGATTAAAAAATTTCTTGTTCTCCAACCTGGGACCTTTTGATTTCCACTCACCCTGAGATTATCATAGATTGGGGGAGGTAGAAGATCTCTCTCAATCACACATACTAATGCATTCATTCTTTCACACATTCCCTCTCTCATATACATGCCAATGCTCTCATACACACTCCCTCTCTCTCACATACACAGGCTCTCTCTCCTGTGCGTGTGCCTGTGAGAACCTGAGTATAACACACCAGGCCCTAGAACGCTAACATTCCACCTACTGGGCAAACAGAACAAGCCAGACTGATACAAATCTCTACAGAGAAACTACATGCTAGTCAAAATACTGCACCTCTATCACACATGCACATCACAGACGATCCCTTACCTAATGCAGAATAAGGGACTACAAATTAGAAACAGAAATATGCAGGCAAAACTGAAATGGAAAGCCAGAGAAACCACTTTCTGTGAACTCTGGAATACTGAAGAAAAAGTGAAATAAAAATATATAAGAATTGCACACTCAAAGTTGGCATATTCCAATTGCTAAAAGGCAAAATATTTTTTTTTACCTTTGTTATCTGATCTTATTTTTCTAATCTCAGTCTCTTTTTTCCCCTTGTCTTTTCCTTATTCCTTTTTCAGGGTCTCTTATTCTTTCTGTTTCTTCTCTCTCCTCCTGTATTCTTTCCTTCCTCTATCACACACGCAGGCACTCTCACAGACAAGCTTTCTCTCACACAGGATCCCATTCATACTTGCTCTCTCTCACATACACACAGCCTCCCACTTTCATATACTCTCTCTCTCACATGCAATCTCTCACTCGCAAGCTCCCATTCCCACACACACAAGCAAGCTCTCACTCTTACATGCTCTCATTCATGCATAGGCTGTCACTCCCACACATACACACAGGCTCTCACTTCCAAATTCACACACACAGGCTCTTACATGCTCTCTCTTACACAGACATACAGGCTCTCACATGCATGCTCCTACTCCCATACATATGTATACACACAGGCTCTCACTCTCACATGCAGGCTCCCACTCCCACACACAGGCTCTCACTTCCACATGCTCTTTCTCTTTCACATACACACTCAGTCTGGCTCCCATTCACACAAACGCACATATACCACCAGGTAGGTTACCATTCACACTATACACACACCCCCACGTAGCTTACCATTCTCTCTTTCTCATACATCACACACCACACATATATAGAGTCAGGCTACCATTCACTCACATACACAAAGATAAAACACAGGCAGAATTCCCATCGAGTCCAGAAAGCCACCGGTGGCCGAGAAGAAGAGCAGGTCCAGGAAGCTTCCAGTGGCAGAGAATAGAAAGGAAACCATTCTCCCACTGCTTCTCATGTGCCTGCCCTGCGCTATTCAAAACTCACTTCCTCTATGCTGATCTCGTGATTCACAAGATCAGCATAGAACACATACTGGCCGCATGTGGTTTGAAGGCCAGCACACAGAGCAGACGGAGAACGGGATTCTTCCTCTTCTTGGCTACCGGCAGCTTCCCGGGCCTGCGCCTCTTCTTTCTTCAACTGCCAGCAAGATAGGATCCTCCGGTGGCCTCCCGGGCCTCTTCTTTCTTCTGACGTGGACGAAATAGGATCTGCTGGCAGCCTCCGGGGTCCCTTTCTTCTTCAGCCGCTGGTGAAATGGGATCTGCCAGTGGCCTCCTGGGCCTCTTCTTTCTTCAGCCGCTGGTGAGATGTGGTCCTCCAGCGGCCTCCCTGGCCTGTTCCTCTTCTTGGTCACTAGTGAGATGAGGTCTGCTGGTGGGCTCGCAGGTCTCTTTCTCTTTTCTGTCACTGTTCCAGGGCATGCATGCAGTTGGTAGTGCATGGCACACCTCATTTTAAAGTTGGTGGTGCCTGGGCACCACTGTACACTATGGACACTACGCCTCTGTGTGTATGTGTATGTCATATTGGGTGGGATGACAGAAAGAGGATGCAAAGAGGAGCAGACTGGAGCATAGTAGAGATAATCTTCCCCTTCTCCTCCCACTCATGCAATTAGAGTCCAAGATCAAGGGAGGGAGGATTTGATCCCCAAAATTCTTGAACCTCCTTCCCTTCCTTCCGTCCTACCTCTCTCTTCTCCCCAGATCCTGGAATCTACCCTCCAACTTTTCTAATTCCCTCCTTTTCTTCTTCAATCCAAGAGCCTCCCTCTCTCCCTCCTCTTCTCCATCCCAGATTCCCAATCTTCCCCATCTCCTCTTTCCTTGTCTCACTCCTCCCCTTCTCCTCACCCCATTCCCGATCCTCCTCTCTTCCTCTCCCCATCCCTGAAGTCTTCTCCCTGTACTGATACTTGAGATCACTTTTCACAATTAAAATAAATGATACTAATTAAACTAATAAATATATTGTAAAACTAACTCATTTTTATAATATAATATAAAAGTTAGAAATGTTTGCCAGTTGCTTCAGAATTTAATTTTTTTTCCACAGAATCTACCCCTGAGCTGCCACAGGAAAAGAGGGTGACAAGGGGTGATGGCACCAATAGTGCCTGGGGCACCAAAATCCTAAATCCATCTCTGTTGTAGGTTCCTCTTCCTTGCTATATAGGCTGCTGAAGAGGATGTTCATCCAGCTGCTTGAGCAGCCAGGTTCCTCCCTGCCCTAACACGGGCTGCTAGTGCCTCCTTGCTCATGTTACCGCTATGGCCTTGTCTGAGAGAAACCTGATTGCTGTCCCTCTTACTAGCGGGTGGGGCACCCAAGCTAGCCTGTTGGCTCTTTTTCCCTGAATAACACATCTTCTGTACTGACCCATGCATGCAGGTTCATTGGCAATGCCACTGTGCATTCTATCCCTTCCAGGTGGCATCCGTAGTGCGCCCCCACCCAATCAGAAGGTTCTAGCTTCCTCCCATTTTGGAGGTTTGAGCCCTCCTGATTAGGCCATTAAGAAATAGCCTATCTAGCCTGACTGTGGGAGAAGTGGAATACTGTTTCAGAGGCCTGATGACCCTATGAGTCAGCTTGGCTCTTAAGCCAATCATCTAGATATGGATGCACTCTAATGCCCTGTGTCAGCAGGTCTGCTTCTAACACTGGCCTTGGTAAAAGTTCTAAGGGAAGACGTTAGGCTGAAAGTCGCACTTGCAACTAAGACTCTTTGCCTGGTATCCAGGACTTTAATAGTTTCTGATGGCATATCTGGATGTGAATATGGGAGTAAGATCCCACTAGATCCAAGTCACAAGGTACTTTCCCAGCCTCACTAGACCTGCTGGGACCAAGGCCTTGACTCTGGTAATTTTAAAGCCATTCCAATCTTGCTGCGTCTGGGGATAGTTTTGTCAAAACTCTTCCCCTTTCAGGGTATTCTGACCCATAAAGGCCCTATACCTCATGGCACTCTACGAGGGGTGGAGTTCTTCCTGCTTCCTACTACATTGAAGGGCAAGATCCCCTTCCATTGGGTCTTTAATGGAGTAACTGTGATCCCTACAGAGTGGTCTCTCCCTGGCAGTGATGGTGCCAGTTCCTCTTTCCAGAATAGGTGAAACCTGGTGCGATTGTCCTTATGTGACAACTCCCCCTCTTCCTCCAGGACCCCTGGAGTAAATCTCTCTCAGATTATGTGCTTCACTGGAGGTGTAGGATCTTGCTCGGGCTCTAAAAGGGCATAGAAAATTGGGGGGGGGGGGGGAAGAGTTGGTAACTTGGTTGCTGACCCTAGGAGACAACAGTTAACACTTAGGGAATCAGAGACACTAGAACGTATAGGTCTCTATATGGGAAACAAATGCTTTACCTATTGTCCTTATGAAGATCCTTACTGCCCTTCTGAACCACTGGAGGGAGAATTCCCTTCTGGATCTTCCTCAGGGGATGTCCCTTAGTATGCCTAAAAAGGGAGAAGGATTCACTTCCCCAGAAGGACATGGGCTATTCTGATCCTGTATTATCTGTCGTGACACAATCCCTGATTCTATTCCCAGTTTGCTGAATTATACTCCCTAAACCATGGTGAATAGGCTGCTAGCTGAGTGTCTGCTTGGCTGTACAGTTGGGTATCACCAGGCAAGAGGAGCTTGCAGGGCTAAAACTCTTGCTTGCCTCACAGATCAAACATTATCATTCAAGGGAAGCCTGCGGGGCTAAAACCTGCTTACTCCACAAACACTGGCATTTGAGAGGAGCCTGCAGGTCTGAAAAACCTGCTTGCTCCCCAGAGCATTACCATTTAAGGGGAGCCTTCAAAGCTGAAAAACCTTCTGTTCCATAGACAGAAGGTTATCATTTAAGAGGATCCTGCAGGGATGAAAAACTTGCTTACCCTACAGACAGAGCATTACCATTTAAGAAGAGCCTGCACATACAACCTGCTTGGGTCTACAATGAAAGAATTACCAACTCCAATGTGAAGCCCTCACTTGGAGCACTGCAGGGCTGCAAATTATGAACTATTTCCTTAAGGGCAGATTGCAGGACTACCCAGAGGGTGTGGTCAGGCAGCCTGGTGGAAGCCTCCAATCTTGCCCTGCAGCTGGAGTTAATTCAGTTTGTTAACTACTACTCTTTCATTTTTTTTTGACAGCCTCCCAACTTTAGGTAAATTCTGAACACTTTAAGACTTGGTACAGAATATCATGCTGTTAGCTCTGTTTGCCAGACCAGTGTCTTAAGCAACTAAGCTCCAGGTTCTGCTAAAGGGTATTGTGCTAGTGCACCTAGGCAATAGGAGGCAATTGTTTGAGCTACTCCCCTAAGGAATCTTTTTAAATTCTGCAGTAATGTAATAAATTGAGAAGGGCTGTTGTTACTTAAGGACCTGTAGGCTCTGAAGTCATGCAGCCTTCTACTTTGGTTTGCTCTGCTAAGTACCATAAAACAATGTGCCTGCATATTATCCAGTGTTTAGAACCCACACACTGAGAAATGTTTAACCTTGTAATAGTTCTTATAGGCCTTGTCAGGCCTGAACTTGGCAAATCTCAAGATATCATATTATGCACATCTACATAGTAAAGTCACACCAGTATTACAACCAGGAAAAACAGCCCAACCAAGGGGAGTTTAAGCTTCTCTTCCCCTGCGTTAAATGATCACATTCAGCTACTATCCTCTCTCTCAGTCATATGCATATTTCCACACAGAAAAATGGACCAGCCGCTACTATTCACCACCATCATAGAGCTACTTCTGCTGATAGAAGGCCCAGTTTCCATTTATTTCTGCTGCTCCATCACCTGTGAGAGAGGAGGGAGGGAGAAGCAGGAGAGAGAGTCTTGCAAGCTCTTTTTTTTTTTTTTTTTTTTTTAAAGGGCTGCCAGGCTCCTGGGAATTCAGGAATCACTCTCTGTTGGTACCACAGACCCCAAAGGTACTGTGACCACCATCGTGCTCTGAAGGATTCACAGACCCTGAAGGGTTCTGGGCCAAGCACCATCCCCTGGAGGTTCCACGGTCCCCCAAAGAGCACTGGGGAAAACTTCCAAGAGCTCAACCAGAACAGATCCTGAGAGCCTGCTCTCACTGGGAGAAGTAACCCTGAGGAGTAGTTGTCCCAAAGCAACAAGGACTCAACCAGGCCAGGGCTGCACCCTGAGTCTGGGAGCTATATCCTCTTCATGTGTCTGCAATTGCCGGAGACAGAGACTACTGGCATTGGATCAGGATCAAACCCTTTTATAGCTCAGAGTGTGGTCATGAAAAAGTTGTGTCCTCTGTCTCCGTCAATCTGTGGAGGAGGGTTATTCTCCAGTGTAATGGACTGGTCTAGCAGACAAAAAGGAAGGGAGCACTGTCATTCTGAGCCATTAAAAAAGCATCATCATCAGGATTTATATTGTGTTTAAGCTTAGTGATGAAAGAAAGGAGAATGGTCAAATATGGGATGACAGCATGTATTATGTTGTCATAATCTCAGTTTCATGCAATCTGACAGACTGTCACTTTGGGAGTAACTGTGAGTTATTTATCTTGGTTTTCTCAGTGTTTTGAACATGAGATACCTTAAGTTACAGTCCTAAGGCAGCACATGATTGATAGTTGCTTCACTAGCTAGGATCTTCTCTATTACAATTATGAATATTCTTGCAAATCAGGATTAACTGAAATAGAAAATGCATATTTACTGAAAAGCAGAATGCTAAAACAAATAAACTAAACTAAAGCTTAGGCATTCAGTGAACAGTTCTTAGCTGCCTACTACAGGACAAATACCAAAGGGACCTGAAAGCTCTTATACTACAGCAACGTCACCAATAGTAGGACGGGTTTACCCTCATAAATGAGTGACTATACATATACACCCGAAACGGTGTTTCAGATCTCTTAAGCACTTTGTTTTATATGTGCAAGCACTCTTGGAATAATCATAGGGTATCCCAATTTCCCTTTTTTTATTTTTATTTTTTTCTATCACATACTTTGTTCTATCACATACTTTACCAGTTTTTTTCCGAATTTCAGCTCTTATACTACAACATCTTTGTTAGTCCAACAACAGGTATCACAACCTAGAAAGAGTCCTGTCATGTTATGGATGAATGGGGTGTGGCTTTTTAATGTCTTGGAAGCCCTCTGTTTATCTTAATGTTGTATGAGATCACTCTTAAAGGCAGTCAAAGTTAATATAGCATTTACTGTATCTTGTACAGGTCTGTGCAGTGCATATAGCTTGTTTTTTTTTTTTTAACTCAGGCATGTGGATACCTGGAATCATTTGCAGCTTTTTGCTTGGAGGAATGCTTGATAGCAAGATTATTTCTTGATGCAATTTAACATAGATTTAGACATGTCAAGGATCACTACAATAGCTACAGATTATATCTCTGCTACATTTCCTTTGTAATTCTTATTTGGGGGGGGGGGGGTTTGGTTCCAAGGGCACACGAACTTATCTTTACTCTTTGGGGCATGCATCCGGCCAGCATTCCTCCCATACTTGACTCTCCATCCCAAGGGTGGATCTTTTTTTGTGGGGGAAGCTCTTGCTTATGGCCCAGGCAGTGGTGTGGTGTGTTTCTCCCTGTGTATGCTTTTAGATGTTGCATCCCAAGGGGGTGAGGTGATGGGACAAACCAAGCAGGACAAGGCTCTGGATGTTAAATTAAATGTTTACTGATTCTTTAACAACTAAATTAAAGTCCATTTGTCCATAAATGTAAAATTACAGCTGACTGTAAAGATAATTTGCTTCTTCTGGGTAGGTGTCCCTTATCTCAGGTACCTGGGTAAAGCTTCCCATGATGATTTTAAAGTGCACAAAGCTTTTCCAGTGGGCCAAATGTGAATCCTTTTGGAGGGGGTCCCCTCAAACACAGAAAGTCCTACCTGAGTCCAGTTTATTCACGATTGCCCAGCCTGTCCTGGTCCCATGGGGTGGAGATCCGATTGGGAAACTCCATAGATCTTTATCCGTCTGTTTAGTCTTGATGTCAGAGACTTCTCTTGCAGGAAAAGTCTTTGGATTTGGGAACCAGGCTGTCCCAGCCTTGCACCCTTGTGGAGAGGGGTGGATCAAAAAAACCTCCCCACAAACAAATTATGAATATTGGCTTTCTATAAAAAAAAAAAAAGAAATCTCTTGGTGACTGCTGCTTGACTGTCACTGGTGCTTGCCCCATCTAGGGAGTAGATTAGGGCTCACAGGTCTTCAGCCCTTGTCCTTTGTGTCCAGAGGATGCAAGGTTTAAGCAGCTGGTCCCTTACATCTTGGCCATCAAAAATATCATGCTGTGACTGGTGCTTGCCTCACCTAAGGAGTAAAGTGAGGCTCACAGAGCCTGTTCAGCCCCTTCACAGGAGTCCCAAAAGGGGATCTGGAAAAAATCTACCTTACCACAAATAATTAGGAGACAACCCTCTGGCAGGGTGAGCACAGAGAGGAACCTCTTAAAAAATAAAGTTCATGATGAGGCTGGGAGGCCTCACCAGGTAGTAATAAAATGGCATCTTCACTACTCTGAGGCCAACTCAAAATGACCACCTTAATGGCTTCACTAAATAGGATCAGGCAACCAATCCCAGCCCTCCAGATTGAGAGGGGCTGAAGGGGATGGGAGGCTACCAGAGATGTAGATTCTAAGCAAGGACCTAGGGTCATCTAGTGGCTGACCCAAGGGGGCACCACACTTTCTTTCAATGTATAGGTCACCTTTACACAAAAGTGTTCAAGGTGTGGTCAAATAGAATTATTATCAGTGGCATGTGATCAGGGCTTTCAAGGGATTCAGTGAATCCCCAAGAGGCTCAGCAGGAGAAGTTGCACATTGTTATTTATGGGCACTGGAGCGAGGCAGGCGTAGGAAGCTAATTGGCAATCCAGCAAACCAATCAACAGTGCTGTCACTGGGGGATGGCTCTGATGAGTTGCAACTGAATGCAGGAGGAAGCCAGCTGGTGTAGTTGGAACCATGTTTCAGACTACAGGCAGGCATGGGGCTGCAGGCTCAGAGGAAAACTCAGGGAGCCACCTTGCAGGTGGGAACAGCGTGTGCCAAAGAGCCTGGAAGCACAGTTGAAAATGGATCGAGGCGGGAAAGCTTGGGTGAGTAGCAACCACGGCTGAAAGACTCAAAATGAGCAATATCAATGAGAGTTGGAACAAGCAGTTTAATTCCTGGACAGGAAAGAGAGCAACCTGATGGGAAATGGGAAACCAAATGTGGAAGAGGCAAAGAAGGAGAAAAGCACTGATGGGAAATGGGAGGTACCTGTTAGGGAAGGGAGAGAAAAGGTGTCCTGTTGGAGAAGGATTTGATGGAAAGGGGAAGAGCAAGATGCCTGATAGGCCAAGGGGGAGATGAGGGGGGTTGTAAGAGGAAAAGAGAAGTCCTGATGGAGAAGAGGGTAGGTTGCCTTAATGAAGAAGGAAGTGGTCTAAAGGTAAAGGGGGAAAGGAAAGGTGGCTCACGTGAGAAAGGTGGGAGGCCCGATGGGATAAGAGAAGTGTACCCTGATGGAAATGATGGGAGGAGCCTGATGGAGAAGGGGTAGAGTACTCAAATGGGGAAGAGGGAGAGGGGTGCCTTATTGTGAAAGAGGGGGCACATGATGGGAAATTGGGGGATAGCTGACTGGGGAAGCAAGATAGCAAGGCACTCTGATGGGAAATGGGGAGGTCTGATGGGGAAGGATGCCTTGATGAGGAAGGAGGGTGCCCTTATGAGGAAGGGGACGAGGAGGATTCCCTGTTAGAGAAGAGGTGGAATCAGATGGGAAATGAGGAGGGAGATAGGACTGATGGGGAAGGGGGAGATAAAGGAGCCCTGGTGGGGAAAGGAAGGGGAAAGAGGGGGTCATGATGGGAAATAGGGGAAGGGGAGAAGAAAATGACCTGTTGGACAATGGGAGAAGTTTGATGGCAAAGGGAGTAGGGTGCTTAGGTGGAGAAGAGAGGATTCGTGGAGAAGGAGATGATGAGGGTGTTCTATTAAAAACAAAGGGGGACCTGTTTTGAAATTGGGGGAGGGGATGGGGTTAGGCTGATGGGGAATCAGGAGAGCAAAGGGCCCTGATGGGAAAAGGGGTAGGATGCCCTGAGGAAAGAGGGTGCCCTGTTTGATAAAAAGTGGGATCTGATGGGAAATGAGACAAAGGGTGCTGATGGGGATGTGGACATGAAGGAGCCCTGATAGGGAAGGGGGCAAGAAGAGTGCCTTCAGGAAGGGGAGAGAGGAATTTCTTTTTTTTAATTTTGGATTTAGCTCATGCCTTTTCATTGGTTGCTCGAGGAGAGTTACATTCAGGTACAGGAGGCATTTCCCTGTCCGCAGAGGACTTACAATCTAAGAGCCCGATTTACTAAGACTTTTCTCCCATTCTGTGTCTATAGGAAAAATGCTTAGTCATCAACTCTCTAAGTTAAGTTTGTACCTAAGGCAACAGAGGGTGACGTGACTTGCCTAAAGTCACAAGGAGAATTATTGAACTGTGGCTTCGCTCGCTCTCAGCCTGCTGCTCTAACCACTAGGCTACAGCAGATTGGTTTCATTAGATGGAGAGGCATTGAGATGGGGAAAGGGTGGAAGAGAGAGGGTTAGCTGCAGATAAATAAATAAAATAGACACAGAAGATACACAAAAATGTTTATTCTGTGCTACTTGACTGCAGAGGGTCTAGAGGAATGGACTGCAGTGTGGAAGGCAGCATATCCATGGGGCGGGTGTGCTGGTTATGTGGTAGTTTGGGAGGTTAAGGCTAGACAATGCACTTCAATTTGGCACATGCACTGAATCCCCTAATGTGAATGTCATCGCATCCCACTGGATATTATAGTACAATTGAATCAAGAAAACAGTAAACACAGAATTTTAATATAGCAAACTACTATAAACCAGGTTCCTGCCTCCATGAGCTTATCAGGGGGTTAGAGCCTTACAATGTACACTGAACTATGTCTGGATCTGAGGGATGTGTTTTGGACCTATCAAAAAGGGGTTTTCAAACTTGCAGAGACTGCAAGCCGCCACAGCCAAGGTGAAGGGTTATAAAAATATGTCAAAAACCCCTATGTGCTGTCCTGGGAATGACAAATGTTCTGCAAGAACCAGCATATAGCACTCACAGTGTTAACAAGTTGGGGAAAGGGCTGTACTGTTTAGCCTGCCCAGAAAACAGCAATACATAGCCAGCAGAAGAGGAAGTCAAAGGAATGCTGGGAGACCATTTAAGGTAAAAAAAAACACAATTTGGCTGGTTCTGTCTGTATGTGTGTATGGAAGGGACAGCAAGGAGCCAAGAAGAGAGCAGTGCATCTGGCAGCCCTGCAATCAGTTCTTCTCCTGAAGAGCTAATTATTGAGAGGGAGAGACAGAAGTCTATGCTCTGAGGAAATAGAGACAGACAGCTGTTCTTGCTTCATAGCCAAGTTACATGTAAAATCCCAACAAGGGACAGAGGAGCCAAGAGTTGAGAGACTTCCTTTCCAGAAATAGCCAGGGCCAGGAGCACATGGATGGATCACCCTCCTAAGAGACTAACCCCCTCATTTATCAAAATGCGCTAAGGCAATTTTGCATGCGTTAAGGGCTTATCGCATGCGAAAAGCACCGTTAACACATGCGATACGCCCTTAATGCATGCGATAGTACCATATCGTATGGTGCGATGCAAATCTGAAAAAGAGGAAGAGTTAGGGGTGGGAATGGGCTTAGGTATAACTTTTTCAGGAGTGTTAAGCTGACAGAGAGAGAGAGACAACCTAGCCATAATGCCCTAACCCTAGATAGGTATTTATATCTCTATGTGAGGCCCACCTAGTGACTTGAGGTGAGGTTTAGGTATTCGTGTAGGGGGTTAGGGGCCACTTTGACATTCAATGTGAGACGTATGAACAGAGCAGGGCTCTCTTGTGAACATTTGATGACCCTCAGAGTGAGGAAACACACTCAAAGATGAGATTTGTGCAATGTTCTCTCAACCTAGCTTGATGTTACCCAGGTAGAGAGTCCATCAAGCTAGGTTGAGAGAACATTGCACAAATCTCATCTTTGAGTGAGTTTCCTCACTCCGAGGATCATCAAATCTTTACAAGAGAGCACTGTTCTGTTCATACGTCTCACTTTGAATGTCAAAGTGGCCCCTAACCCCTATACTAATACCTAAACCTCACCTAGAGTCACTAGGTGGGCCTCCCATAGATATATAAATACCTATCTAGGGTAAGGGCAGTACGGCTAGGTTCTCTCTCTCTCTCCCTCTCAAACATGGTCCCCCAGTGGTTGTATGTAGGAAATACCACATTCTGGCACTTATCTCAAAGTGCAAAAAAGTTATCACAATTTGCAGTAACTTAGCTCTTCACATAGGTATTAGCACAAATTGCAATAAACATACCCCTTTTCCCATCACATGTGATATTTACTGCATTTTGATAAATCCAGGCCTGAGTTACGTAATCTAAACTTTGCAGAGTATTTTAGCAGAGGAGAGAAAAGATTTATTCCTTGCCTTTTGTCCCCAAATTCAGTATCTCATCTTGATTGCTTTAGCTTTTTAGCTAAAGTCAAGCATAAGCCCTTGCTGGAAAATAAAAACCGTTGGACAGCGGTCTTTCCGTAAGAAACTGAAACTAGGCCAGCTTTTTGTTTAGTATCAACTAAACCATTTGGGGAAGCTCCCCAGTAGAGAGACCTTTCACACACTGCAGTGCTCATCTATTTGGTTTGTTATCTAGCCAGCTCCACCATCATGAGAGACTTCTTCATTTTCTTGATTGCTTTTTTTTCCCCACACAATTTTGTGTTTGGGTCAGGGTGCACCCTTTACAAACTGGTGACATTGGGGTGAATGTTTCCCACCCCCTTTTTTTTTTTTTTTTTTTTTTTTTTTTTTAAGTACTCAGGGGTAAAGATAATTTTTGAAAGCTGTGTATTTTACTGCCTCCCCCTCTCCCCTTTCTCTATTAGCATCCCCTATTTTTTTTTTTTTTTTTTTACTATCCATGAGTAAGTTGGTTGCCCTGGCTAACAGGCCATACCTAGTGTTATTTTTGCATTGCTTGATATAAAATAAGAAAACTATTTTATATTATACTTCACTACTGTACTTTTTTCATTTACTGGGTTCTGGTTGAATTTACTGTTTACTTATACAATATTAGTAAAATGATTAATTACTGTTTTATTCTGGTGTGATGATTGTATCTGGTCTATGGTGCCACAAGTGAGAGGTTGTTTGGGAAGGGCACAGAATTGTAGTATTGGGGAGACCAGGACCTTGTCTCATCCCCTACTCAGGCTACGAACCTGAAGATAAATCATATTAGTAAAAATAATTTCTCATATGCTACTCACCACTACAGGGAGTAATTCATAGTCCAGACCAAGGGGGAAGGGGCCACATTAAGAACATGATTTATAAATTAGGCATGACATAAAATATGCAAGAGAAAATGTCAGCTACCTGTTTATAATACTATCTAAGGGGTAATTTTGAAAAGGATTTACACAGGTACCTCTAACTACTATTGTAATTTTCAAAAGCCATTTACCCGTATAAAATGCACTTATGTGGGTAAATCCTATGGAGAATTCAATGTCATAATTTGTAGCAATTTTCAAAAGCCCACAACAGCTCGATAAAAAAATAAAATTTTGAAATATACTGGTTTAATAAAACCAATACTAGTTACATGCAAATAAAATAAATTTTTTTAAGAATCAACAAAATCTCTATCTACTAAATGGCATTAAGTCTCAATTTATTACTATAACTGCAAAAAATCTACTCCTATGACATTCAGTTAAATCCTATAAAAATGGAAACGGCAGCTGAACAATTTAAAATCAATATAAATATTCCAAGTTACCAAAACAGTTTACAAAAATGCTATCTGAAATAACCAGGCTTTAGTTAACCACCTTAAGAGCTGGTAAACCCTCAGTCGGGTAGCTTAGCCAATATTAAAATTGCAGCCAGAGCAAATAGGCAATATCTGTGACATTGATACTATTGCCTACCTTATAACTAGTGGAGTGGCCCATCAAAAATGATTGGCAAATTGAGCTTCTAAGTGCATAATCTCAGTCCTCTGCCTGTTCCCCACCACTGAGAATGCAATGTATCAAAGGTGTAAACTGAATATGTATTCGTTTTGGGCAGTGGGTAAACATAAACAGGACATGCTATTTCACTGTATGCGCAGTTTTACCTGCTGAGAGGTAAGGAGACTGGAGGTGTTTGTGCACCTACAGATGTTCACACTCACAGGAAAAGTATAAAAGGTAAAATGCATTTTAATTGTATTTCTTCTTTAATTAAAATTTCTATGGGGCAATTTTGGGTGGGATACCATGAGGAGACTCCAAGCAAAAGATACTGATTGTAAATTTCCTGCCAATGGAGTGCAAATATGGGTTTTCAAGTATGACATACTGGGGCCAATGTAATATGGTGCGCCGAAGCTGCTGCGGGTTTGTGCATACGTTTTCCCATGCAAAAGCTCTATTCAGGTATGTAATAAGGGTTTTGTGCACAGGAAAAAAAGCGCATACGAACATGCTTACAGACCCATGGTTTTCTGCGCAAGTGCATGCTAATGGCATGCAAAGGAGGCAATTATCTATTTAGGGAGCCGTGCTATCAGGGAGATCGGGTTAGTGTGAATTTTTAGTGCTTTGGTCAGGGTAGGAGGTATGACCAGTGTGGAGACTGGTTTTTTTGATGCTTTTGTGGGTCAGCGAAGTTGCGGACAGAACAGGTAGAGAGAAGGCAGTTTCTCAATGAGCAGAATCACTGATCTGCATTTCACTCTTTCGCTGGCAGTCAGAGTCCGATCTTGAAGGGGTTAAATATTGCTCTACCCACCTTCACATCAATATCTGGACCACTAATTTATTAATTTTTTTGAAAAAGAAAGGCTTTTGTCCCAAGAATCAATCACAAGCATTCACACACCAATGGGTGTCTACACGGGTTTCTGCGCAGATGTCTCGTGTTTTACTACATAGGGCCATTAGTGTATGTTACTGTGTGCATTATGGTGCGTGTTTGCCATGCACAGATTTTATGTGCATATCTAATTAGCCTACGCAGACGTTATTACAACCCATGCTGACACTGGGTTTTGCTGTGAGTGCCAAAAAAATCCACACAGAAAATCAGCATTGATTTCAGCATGGGTCTTATTACATTGGTCCCACTAACCACATCATTCTTCAAAATGCATTATGGCCTTAACGCCTGTGATAAGCACCATAATGCATGGTGCAATACAAATTTTTAAAAGGGGAGTCATTGGGGAAGAGCTGGGGGCGGCATTTCCACAAAAGTGGGCTGGCTTCGCACTTGGGAAGCCATAGCAGGTTTAACGCCAAAAATAACTACACCTTTTTCAATAGCATTAAGCTGTGTGATATCATGCTTTATGCCCATATACATTTGTGATTTTTTTGCAAATTTCTTTTTGGGCATTTTTAGGCTGGGGAAGGGCCTGTGATGTGGGTGGAGAGTGGGGAAGGGCCTGAGATGAGGGGAGGGAGGGAGAGAGAGAGAGAGAGCACCACTGGGAGTAGCCCCAAAGTAAGCAGCTATTTATGCTACTATAGGAGGCCCACCTAGAAACTCGAGGTGAAGTTTAGGTAGCAGTGCAGGGGTTAGGGGCCACTTTTACATGCAGAGTGAGACATATGAACAGAACAGTGCACTCTTGTGAAGATTTGATGTCCTTCAGAGTGAGGAAACGTACACAGATGAGATTTGTACAATGTTCTCTCAACCTAGCTTGATCTTACCCAGGTAGAGAGTCCATCAAGCTAGGTTGAGAGAACACTGTACAAATCTCACTATTGTGTGAGTTTCCTCACTCCGAAGGACACCAAATCTTCACAAGAGTGTACTGTTCTGTTCGTATATCTCTCTCTGCATATAGATGTGGCCCCTAACTCCTACAATACTATCTAAACCTCACCTCGAGTTGATAGGTGGGCCTCCTATAGAGATATAAATAACTAACTACTAGGAGGGACTTGTAGATAGTCTATCTGTAGGTCTTTCTCTCTCTCTCCCCCCACAGATGCAAAAAGTAGGGATTTTCACACGGCACAGAAAGCTTGCTCACAATTGTAAGTTAACATTTGGTGCAGTAACTCCGAAATTTCCCTAAAGATGCCCTTTTTTCTTAGCGTGGGCATTATCAAGGCTTTTTGATGACTCTAGGGTTGCATACAAATCTATCAAGTTATATAAAGAGATAGGAGAATCAGGGATGGGAAATGTGGATAAGGAGCTCATTATACTGCTGAAATGACTATCTATATTAGCTAAAAAGATCTAACAACCACTATAAGCAGCTGGTATGTGAAACCAAGCTTACTGATTATTTTTCTTTTCAACATTTTAAGGCATTTAAGGTCTTTATGTCACTGGGATATGAAAGACACAGCCATGCAGAAAATAAACAGCTCTCTTGCAGAGATCTGCTAAAAGGTCACCTCTAATGAGCTCAACACCAACAAAACTGAGGTAATAATGCTAACTACATGTCTTGTGCACCTTGAAGATTAAAAACTGGCACTGAATGAGTTCCAAAGCCTTGGTTTTGTCCAGGATATCAAATTAAATATGGAGACTCAAATTACCTCAGTTGCAAGGAATGCCTTCTACTACCTTTAGTAACTAAAGCTGGTAAAACTTTTCGTGGATAGGAATAATCTGGCCACTCTGACATATAAATTTGTCCTATCCTTAGTAAAGTACTGAAACACACTGTATGTGGGTCTCCCTCAAAAACTCCTAACAATTCTACAATTAATGCAGAATGCTATAGCATGGATGTTATCTGACTGCAGTTAGAGAGGCCTTATTCGCTCATAGGGATGTGAATCGTGTCCTCGATCGTCTTAACGATCGATTTCGGCTGGGAGGGGGAGGGAATCGTATTGTTGCCGTTTGGGGGGGTAAAATATCGTGAAAAATCATGAAAAATCTAAAAATCTAAAAATCGCAAAACCGGCACATTAAAACCCCCTAAAACCCACCCCCGACCCTTTAAATTAAATCCCCCACCCTCCCGAACCCCCCCCAAATGACTTAAATAACCTGCGGGTCCAGCGGCGGTCCGGAACGGCAGCGGTCCGGAACGGGCTCCTGCTCCTGAATCTTGTTGTCTTCAGCCGGCGCCATTTTCCAAAATGGTGCCGAAAAATGGCGGCGGCCATAGACGAACACGATTGGACGGCAGGAGGTCCTTCCGGACCCCCGCTGGACTTTTGGCAAGTCTCGTGGGGGTCAGGAGGCCCCCCACAAGCTGGCCAAAAGTTCCTGGAGGTCCAGTGGGGGTCAGGGAGCGATTTCCCGCCGCGAATCGTTTTCGTACGGAAAATGGCGCCGGCAGGAGATCGACTGCAGGAGGTCGTTCAGCGAGGGTTCCGGCGCCTCGCTGAACAACCTCCTGCAGTCGATCTCCTGCCGGCGCCATTTTCCGTACGAAAACGATTCGCGGCGGGAAATCGCTCCCTGACCCCCGCTGGACCTCCAGGAACTTTTGGCCAGCTTGTGGGGGGCCTCCTGACCCCCACGAGACTTGCCAAAAGTCCAGCGGGGGTCCGGAAGGACCTCCTGCCGTCCAATCGTGTTCGTCTATGGCCGCCGCCATTTTTCGGTGCCATTTTGGAAAATGGCGCCGGCTGAAGACAACAAGATTCAGGAGCAGGAGCCCGTTCCGGACCGCTGCCGTTCCGGACCGCCGCTGGACCCGCAGGTTATTTAAGTCATTTGGGGGGGGTTCGGGAGGGTGGGGGATTTAATTTAAAGGGTCGGGGGTGGGTTTTAGGGGGTTTTAGTGTGCCGGCTCACGATTCTAACGATTTATAACGATAAATCGTTAGAATCTCTATTGTATTGTGTTCCATAACGGTTTAAGACGATATTAAAATTATCGGACGATAATTTTAATCGTCCTAAAACGATTCACATCCCTATTCGCTCAATCCTCCAAAACTTACGTTGGCCGCCTGTCTTGTCCAGGCCCAATTCAAAGCCCTCAGCATTGTCTTCAAGTCACTGAATGACCAGGGCCCAACCTATCTAAGAGATCACCTGTCCTCCTACAAACCCTCTTGCAGTCTCTGATATGAAAGAGAGGCATCACTAAAGGATGGCCTGAACCCAGTGAGCTTTCTCCTCATTCATAGCCAGACTCTGGAACTGCCTCCCAATAGAGGCCAGACTGGCCAATGACATCCTGACTTTCCAATACAAACTAAAGAACTGTCTCTTCTGTCAGGTCTAGCCCTCTTAGCCAGCAACTCTTTCCCCATTCTTATCTTTATGCTCATCTATCAGAACATCCCCATAGCCACCTTAGTATGCTCAAATCTGTGCATTGAATAGATATTAGTAATATGTTTATTTAGTATTATTTATTTCAGTATTTATGGTTTGCTTATGTACTATGCATTATGCTTAGCTTGTGTTATATTATGTGGGAAAATTACCGAGTTAATCCGTTACTACTCTTTGAGGACTCTGGTAGGAGACAGTGCGTAACAAATCCTTGCAATAAATAAATCAATTATAGGGTATTCTTCTTAGTTAAGTCTGAGACAAAAGTATCCTCATTCTCTTATGATAGCATTGTTTCATGCATTACAGGGGCGGAGTCAGAAATGAAGTTTTCAGTGGGCCCAAGATTAACGTGAGTGGACACTGCTAGCCCCATCCCCACCCATCCCTTACCCATCTTATGTGGATTTTCATGGCAGCAATTACAAAACCCTTCAGCTTCTGGCAATATTCTGTATCTTTATTTCTCTCCTTGTTCTGGTTCTCATTCCTGAACATCTCTAAGGTGCTGGGTGGGGGGATAGTTACCTGTCAAAAGTAAACAGAAACACTTTGATGGCCTCAAACTTTTACAGGGCTACCCCAAGGGCAGTGGTGTTTTCCTGTTCAGGTTAGGGAATGGGTTGGCAGTGATTCCAATGCCTTCAGGCCCTCTGACTGCTGCACCTTTAAGGGCTGACTCAGATGTGACATGGCCCTGCTTCTAGGGGTAGGAGCCTGAGACAAATTTGGGGGCACAGGGCCCCAAGACCCACCTGTACTAACACCTCTGATATACACATTTTTCATTCACCACAACTATTTTCTCTCTTTATTCAGTGGAGGCTCTTTTTGGGCACACCAGTTTTACTTTGATTACAGTCCAAACTCACTTATATGTTCCTATAAGCAGTAATGGAATTGGCAGTTGACTTAAGATATTTACTAAATAAGGAATCATCAATAGAGTGCTGACAATCTCACAAAAGTATTTCCTTCTTAGATGAATACAATTGGTGAAGTGCAGCAAGAGGAAAGGAATTACAGTTTTTGATAACACTTGAAAAAAATATACAGGCCTGCAAAGCAGTTAATTTGTCCTAATAATGACAAAACCTTAATAGAAAATCTAGCACAAGCTGGCTGGCCAGTGGTCTGTAAGTCTTTAGCTGTGTGAAAGTGCTGCCCTTTGGCTGTTTTGAGCATGACTCTTAATAGCTTTAATGCAGAACCATTATTGAGAAAAAGAACATCAAGAATGGTACAGCCAAGAATTTGCTTTGAATAATTTGGAAAAAAAAATGGGACATCAGAGATCTGAAGTCTTACACAAGCTGAGTGGTTTAATCTACTTACTCATTGCTTTCTCAGTGTTCCTTGCGGGAGTGCGTTTTTGCTGTTTATACAGATTGAAAGACCAGGTGACTCTCTTGCAGTTTTAATTAAAAAAAAACATTTCTGCAATTAATTCATTATATCACTATATATACTAAAGTCTAATCAGACCTAGGAATATGATGTTATAATAATACACATGAGAGCAAAAATCATTTATACATCAAAAGAGACCAGTGCAAACAACTTAACTGTGGCATCAAATTCTGTATCATGTGCTAAGCAAAGGAAACAGCCAGGTGACACAGCTGATCAAATTCTTGGAGAAGGAAGTCAAGGTAATGGGAAAAGCTAATGGGACAGTTGGATGCCTAAGGAGATGTGCAATCAGCAAAAACCAAAAGGAGCCAATAATACCTCAATAACAGATCGTTGACAAGAACCCAGTTGCAGAAATCTGAGAGTTTCTGGCAGTCACATCTCCTGAAAAAGATAACAGAAGAAAACCAGAAGAGGACCAAAATGGTGCAGAGCCTTCACCTTAAACCCAAGATGTCAGACTAAAGACCCAAATATGTATAGCCTGAAAAAGAGGAATGTTGAGTGTGGGATATGATAGAAACAGTCCAATACCTCGATACTACAAATAATGTACTAGATGCAAATATATTTTTGCTGCTGAAAGTGTAACATCCTTTCCCATTACAGTAGGATTTTTCTCTGAGTTAGAAAGGGGCCGAAGAGGAAAGCATAGCAAGGTCCTCAGATTTATCAGGTTACTTCAAGATGAAATTTATGTGCAGCGTCTTCACTAATAGGCAGGAGTAGAACTTCATAGTCACTCCTGCCAATGCTGCTTTTAAGCATCCAGTAACTCTTGACACTCAGCGACAATAACATTCCGAGTACACAGAGGAGCAACAGATCAGTTCTGGGCTTCTGATCCCAGTGCAAGTCACTCTCCGCCTGGTATTTTACATTCCAGTTCATCCAAATATCAATAGCAGGTGCAAAATCTTTACAGTGGCTCAGTACATTTCACATCTCAGATTCATTTCCTTCTTGCAAATATCATCAAAGAAGTGGAGTAAATGTTTCAATTATTGATAGTATAACAGTTGGTTTGGTGCTACTTTAATAAAAGATTATACAAGAGACTTTTCTCCTGTAAACTAAGAACTTTTCACAATACATTTGTATTTATTAAACCTGTTAAGCAAACTTTTTCCTCAACTTTTAACTTGCAGCAAAATATAAAGTAAGCTGCTTCCCTCTGGACATAAATACCGGTAAGTTACAATTGTTAAATGTTCTCAGTTCTGAGGCCCTGGGTGCAGCTCCAGCTTCTTCTCTGCCTGGTGCTTCATTGTGCAGCTCAATAGATAGAAGAACCCTGTATCTCCTGCAAGGCTGAGTGGCATCTTAAAGGGACCTCACCTTATTCAGTGTATCAGTAAAGGAATTAATATTAGGTAGGGATGTGCATTCGTTTGAAACGTATTGGTAATCTGCAACATATAGGGCCATATTTGTTGTATTCGTAGGGAAGCGAAACATATCGCGATTCCCCACGAATCAGTGCCGGGAAAAATAGTGGAAACTATTCTCAAGATCAAAATCGTAGAGCATGTAGAAAGACATGATTTAATGGAACAGTCAACATGGATTTACCCAAGGGAAGTCTTGCCTAACAAATCTGCTTCATTTTTTTTAAAGGGGTTAATAAACATGTGGATAAAGGTGAACCAGAAGATGTAGTGTATTTGGATTTTCAGAAGGCATTTGACAAAGCCCCTCATGAGAGGCTTCTACGAAAACTAAAAAGTCATGGGATAGGAGGCGATGTCTTTTCGTGGATTACAAGCTGGTTAAAAGACAGGAAACAGAGAGTAGGATTAAATGGTCAATTTTCTCAGTGGAAAAGGGTAAACAGTGGAGTGCCTCAGGGATCTGTACTTGGACCGGTGCTTTTCAATATATATATAAATGATCTGGAAAGGAATACGACTAGTGAGGTTATCAAATTTGCAGATGATACAAAATTATTCAGAGTAGTTAAATCACAAGCAGACTGTGATACATTACAGGAGGACCTTGCAAGACTTGAAGATTGGGCATCCAAATGGCAGATGAAATTTAATGTGGACAAGTGCAAGGTGTTGCTTATAGGGAAAAATAACCATTGCTGTAGTTGCACGATGTTGGTTTCCATATTAGGAGCTACCACCCAGGAAAAAGATCTAGGCATCATAATGGATAATACTTTAAAATCGTCGGCTCAGTGTGCTGCAGCAGTCAAAAAAGCAAATAGAATGTTAGGAATTATTAGGAAGGGAATGGTTAATAGAACGGAAAATGTCATAATGCCTCTTATATCGCTCCATGGTGAGACCACACCTTGAATACTGTGTACAATTCTGGTCGCCGCATCTCAAAAAAGATATAGTTGCGATGGAGAAGGTACAGAGAAGGGCAACCAAAATGATAAAGGGGATGGAACAGCTTCCCTATGAGGAAAGGCTGAAGAGATTAGGGCTGTTCAGCTTGGAGAAGAGACGGCTGAGGGGGGGGATATGATAGAGGTCTTTAAGATCATGAGAGGTCTTGAAGGAATAGATGCGACTCGGTTATTTTCACTTTCGAATAATAGGACTAGGGGACATTCCATGAAGTTAGCAAGTAGCACATTTAAGACTAATCGGAGAAAATTCTTTTTCACTCAACGCACAATAAAGCTCTGGAATTTGTTGCCAGAGTGCAGTTAGTGTAGCTGGGTTCAAAAAAGGTTTGGATAAGTTCTTGGAGGAGAAGTCCATTAATGGTTATTAATCAATTTTACTTAGGGAATAGCCACTGCTATTGATTGCATCAGTAGCATGGGATCTTCTTAGTGTTTGGGTAATTGCCAGGTTCTTGTGGCCTGGTTTTGGCCTCTGTTGGAAACAGGATGCTGGGCTTGATGGACCCTTTGTCTGACCCAGCATGGCAATTTCTTATGTTCTTATGAATACAACAAATCTTCACCGAATTATTCGGCCATCTAAAGGAGCAAATTTAAACAAACGCCCCAAGACTTACCAAAACTCCCTGGTGGTCCAGTGGGGGGTCCGGGAGCCATCTCCTGCACTCACGCCATCAGCTGCCGGTATTCAAAATGGCACCAATAGCCTTTGATCTTACTATGTCACAGGGGCTACCGGTGCCATTGGTCAGCCCCTGTCACATGGTAGGAGCAATGGACGGCCGGCACCATCTTATGCTCCTACCATGTGATAGGGGCTGACCAATGGCACTGGTAGCCCCTGTGACATAGTAAGGGCAAAGGCTATCGGCGCCATTTTGATTACCGGCAGCCGACGGCCCGAGTGCAGGAGGTCGCTTCTGGACCCCCGCTGGACCACCAGGAACTTTTGGCAAGTCTTGTGGGGGTCAGGAGAGTCCCCCAAGACTTGCCAAAATTCCTCTGTCAGATCGCAGTGGCAATCTGACAGAGGAACGCAGACTGCATCTCTCCTTAGAACGCAGTATCGGTGGATCCTTGAGCCAGCTGACCAGTGGTGGTGTGACGCAGCGGCAGAGGTTCTCTCCCGCCATCCAAGCGTATCTCAGTCTCCACACTGCTGGTCCCAGGCACAGAAGGCATGTTTGTGATTTGAATCTTTTTCTTGGCAGTACTGTTGATCTAATTACAGGGATTTTTCTGAAGGGTATTTTTTATTTACTAGTAACTCATTTCTAATTCTCTTCTGGGCCTGTCAATGCTCCGTTACCCAGGATAGACTGGTAATGCGGCCATTTTATAACTTGCACCCGTATATGCATGCATGTTATAAAATAGTCAGACCGTGTGCATGTGCACCCAATTGTAAGTGGGCATGCACCTATGCACGTAAATCCCGCATCTACTGGGCAACGTCATTGAATTTTAAAAGGGGCGCACGTCCACACCATTGCTAGTTTAATCAGCTCATCCACCAGTTCGCCCAGTTAACAGCTAAGCCCTCCAAACGCCCATGTTTTGATAGTTTCCACTCCCCCAGCCCCTTTAAACCTCTGAAAAATAGCTTATTTTTAAACTTACACAGCAGATCTGGACATGTGCCCAGGCGCGTAAGTATTTCTGCACACATTTCTTGGCCATGCCCCTTTTTGAAAACTTTTGAGATGTGCATGAAGTGGGAGCTACATGTGCATTTGGGCAGCTTTTAAAGTCAGGTGGGCACATGTGAGCCTGATTTGTGTGCACATCCCCTAATTGATGCGTGTGCCAGGCTTTTAAAAACTTATTCTTTAAAGCTTCTAGTCTTCAAAATTTGCAGGTGGGGGGGGACATGCATGCACAGCAGTAACTGTCCTCCCACGAGAGCCAAAAGCTGGTCTGAATATTTTTACTCCTATAGTCTTCCAGTTCAATTGAAACTGGCTTCTGTTGGGTTATGCTGCCATGAGCCTTCATTTATAACCACCCTGGGACGTTTTCCTTCTGTTTTATCCTACATCCCACTCACTTAACCTAGTTTTACATCAGTCCTCAAAATGAAAGCATTTTTCTTGATCTTCTGTGATCCTCTAGGTACCTAAGGATATTACCTAGCTATCAAGCTTACTGCTCCTTGTCCAAGTCAGTTTTGTTGCTCCCTCTGCCATTCTGGGCAGGCAATTATAAAAGTTTCTAAATCAAATCCTATTGCCACGTTCCCAATTTCTTTTACCTAACCTCTTATTAGGGATGTGCATTAGTTTGACAAGGGCTCTTGGTTTGTTCCCCATAGAACCAACTAAAACTGGCCTCTCAGAAAAACAGGAAATTTTCAGGGATTTTTGTTTTTGTGAAAAATAAATAAAAATTGCTCCCCCCCTTTTTGCCTGGCAAAGAAAAGCCCAAGGCAGGCCTAGCTGGGGCCCCTCTAACCTCTATTCGTAGGTTTACAAATCTAGCCTAAGGCCCAGCCCTACCCAAAGTCCTTTCAACCCCTACTCTTGCTTATTAAAATGTTCCCATGAAAGAAAATGGCACAGGCCAGCTTCATGGCAGATACCAAAACAATATCACTTTGGCACCATCCTGTGGGCTTCCAGCATCATTTTCAAAGAGAGAGTAAAGGCAGGAGGAAGGGGGATTTGTTTCTGCCCTTCTGACTTGGATGGGCTAAGTGGGAACTGGTGAAGGACCCCGGCCCCCAGGCCCCAGCAAATTTTAACAGCCAGGTATAGGGATTGGAGGAGCTACAAGAGACTCAGCTGAGTAGGCCCAGGCTTTGCACTTCTCTATGCCAGGTGGGAGGGGACTTGGCAAACACCTTGAAAGCTGTTTTTTGTGGGGGGTTTGGTACATTTACATTTTTTTCCCTGAAAGTTTTACAGCTGTACATCCCTACCTCTCCATCACTAATCTAGATCTAGCCCATGCATGATTAAATTGTCAGCTTTGCTTTCCACCACCAATTTGTGTTGCCAACTAGCTTCATCTTTTCAGGTCAGGTTGATCCAGTCTGGATTTTATCCCACTGCATGCAAGGACTTTTAGGGCCTCATTTTCAAAGCACTTTACCGCGTGCGATAAATTCGCGAATCGCGTTAACAGCTGTTAACGCGATTCGCGAATGCAAATTAGTCATTTGGTATTCAGGGGGCGGAGTTGGGGCGGAGCATATGTAAAGCGGGAACCTGTGTATCGTGATGGGAGGGCTACCTACTAACTCGGGGTGGGGATTAGGTATGAGTGTCGGGGGTTGGGGGCCACTTTTGCATTCCACATGAGACCTACTGACAGAACAGTGGTCTCTAGTGCAGATTTGCTGGCCGTCGGAGTGAGGACGCTCACACCAAGAAGTGGTTTGGGCAACGTTCTCTCCACCTAGCTTGATGGACACTCTACCTGGGCAACAACATGCTAGGTGGAGAAAATGTTGGCCAAATCTCCGCTTGGAGTGAGCGTCCTCACTCCGACGGCCAGCAAATCTGCACTAGAGACCACTGTTCTGTCAGTAGGTCTCATGTGGAATGCAAAAGTGGCCCCCAACCCCCGACACTCATACCTAATCCCCACCCCGAGTTAGTAGGTAGCCCTCCCATAGGGATTCAAATACCTATGTAGGGCATAGGCACTATAGTAAGTCTAAGTCTCTCTCTCTCTCTCTCTCTCTCTCTCTCTCTCTCTCTCTCTCTCTCTCTCTCTCAACAGGCTGTCTGGGACTATCTCCAAAAAGTGCCAAATAGGTGCTAATGTTTTCGCGAATGGCGAAAACATCGCCGCACACGATGTTTCCCCACTGCACGAAAGAAGCCTCATTTGCATTGGTAACGCCCCCTAATGCGTTACCAATGCGATATTGGAAAATAAGGCCCTTAGTCTTGCTTTTCTTAAGGTGTGCGATGGGGAAAGCAGAACTATAAGTCCCTGCATGCACTGGGGTAAAACCAAGCCTGAATTAACCTGTCCTGCATCTCTAGAACCAGCTGGTAACCTTGCCACCTCTGTTGCTTTGCACATACTAGATGTTGCACACTCTTGCCAGGCATTAGGGATGATTTTGGAGCCTGTGCCTAACAAAGCCAACAGGAAACATTATGCTTTTGCAGATTTGTACTGAAGGAGACCAGATAAGAACACGAGGCAGGGCAGCAACACTGGGTAAGCAGCACTGAGTGAGAGGACAAGGTGTGCACCAATTTCTTAAAATTAAAATTTAATAAACAGTGCCAAACTATATTTACAAGTTACAGAACAGAGAATTGTTCAGCTTTTCAAATTTTCTATTGCTATTTTCTTTATCAGATTTATCTGAGTATGGCACAAGCGTTGGCTTCCTCTAAAACCAAGGAACTTGAGAAGATTTAAGGCTGTATTAATAGAAGTAGTTAGGTAATTTGTGCAGTTATGAAATAGCTACTCCTGCTTAAGGCTTTAAATTTCTTAGAACTTCTGGAAGGGAATAAAATATTCAAGGGGGGGGGGGGGGAGGAGAAAGAACAAATAATTGTGCAAACAGAAGAATGGGGGGAAAAAAGCACATTGAAACTTCTGCCCCTGATGTAAGGGCTAGGTAAGCGTCAGTCACCGCATCTTGCAGCTGCCACCAATCCTTGCCGAGGCCATGAAAACCATCTGCAATACCAATGACACCAACTGTGGATTACTAAAAGATTGCCAACATCTGTAAGCCACAGATGCTGCGCTGCATGTAGGCTGGAGGCCACTTACAGTAAAGGAAGGGATGGCAGCTGCCTTGGTGGAGGACCTAGGTTCGATGCAGAGGTCAGGTCTCCTCCTGTGCTGTTGGGGAGTCAGCGTTCACAGCCACTGGGGATGACACAATGTTTGTTATCACGCAACAGCACCACCTAGTAGCCAGAGTAAAGCTTCATCTTAACCAGGCTCTGGACTGAGCCACAGTTTATGGGTGCTGGCTGAGGACTATCACTGCGATGACCGGTCTGAGGAAGAAGGGGGATATGAAATGAAGGGGTGAAAGAGATGAGCTGGTTGTGAATGAAGGCTCTTTGACATCATTCTCCCAGCAGAGTTGGGGGGGGGGGGGGGTTAGCTGCTGGATAGCTGTAAGTTCTGTAAAATGAACAGCACCCTCATCCCATGACTGCTATAAAGAGGATCCCACCTCTATTACAGAACTGCTCTGAGTAATAGTTACATGTCAAGGGGCAGGGGAAAGAAGCCACCAGAAACTGTAAGAAACAAAACATTTATTGAACCAAGGTGGATACTTTTTTTTTTTGTGTTTTTAAATATCTACAAGCCAACACACAAATGACTTTAAGAATAAACACAATGTGCAAAAAATTTGTTAAGAAAAAAAAATTCTGGCTAACCGGTTGAAAACATCGAGCAAATGCATGCCTGCTTTCCAAGATGAACCTGAATTCAGTGAGGACAGAGGAGAAAAATCACAGCATGATAGCTGCCCGCAGATCAATTGGATGGTACAGAGACAAAGGCACAGTTTGGAATGCAGAAACCAAAGTACTCTGTAACCATGCAGAAGAGGACCAGTTATCACCTGTATCAACAGGGAGCTACTGCTCCATTACCGCAGGCCAACCTTTGATCCCAGGACCACTATTTGTGCAACACTGATGTTTTGTGGGACCAGGATCTCTTATACAATTCTGGTATCTGCTAAGTTCAGATGCAATGGGCAAAAGGCAGCACTAGGTGTTTTTTTTTATTTTTAGAAGTTGTTGTTTTTCAAATCTGCTTGATAGAAGCTTAAAGTTTTGCCCTGCGTGTTAAACTGTCAAACACAGAATACAAAAGATGACTACACTTAACTCATCATAAATTAAAAGCCCTGACTTTTCTCTTTTGTATCACTGATGCGGGAAAACTATTTGAAACCAGTGCTGTACTGGAGTACCATTTTTACAGCCTGTGAAAGAACAACATGCTTTGGAACCTGAGCACAAGGCTTTTTACCAGCACAGTAAGAATAAAAAAAAAAACATATATAACCCTGTATGAGGTCTTTCACCGGCATGTGTGCCACCAGACCAGAAAATTGTTGCCCATAGCAGCAACATGGTCCCTAAATATTTTGTACACAGACTGCCAATTACTTGGAGAACTCCATCAAGGCCTTGGCTAGTATTCCAGGCAGCCTGACAAGCTGCTGCTGGACCCTCCGTCTAAAGTCAGGCAAAAAGTGAGAACAAGCTAACAAAGCATTTTCTCTCTCTTTTTTTTTTTGTTAACAGACAAAAGCACTGAACAATACATTTTTTATATGTTACTACACTGATTTACAATCCTGAGGTCAGATCTTTCCACAAAATAAATATACTGAACATTTACAACAGGATGCTTTATAAAGGCAAGCTTCTTCCAAATTATTTTTCACTTTGATTACTTCTGAATAGGGACACCGGTCAGGAAAATAATTCTCAAGATTCGGAGTTACAAGTCCTTTGTCACTGCTGCTTCCTGCTTTCATGAGAGGAGGTGGTGCTCGGAGTGGCAGCTTCACGTTTCGTTTGTAGCACTATTCTCACAGCCGAACAAACAGCAGCAAACTTTTTTTTTTTCTGGCACCATTCGACTGTCGTAGAAAAGCATGCGGTTCACCTACACTGCCGACTTTCCGAGACCAAAAAATTCTCAAGCCTTCCAAAATTTAGATAAGCATGAACAAAAAAAAAATAAATTTTTGAGATAAGTTTTTGTTTTTTTTTAAATTATAAGAGAATGGAAAAAAAGAAAAAAGTGAAATTTGTAGATGTGGGAAAGAAATCATACTAAAATTCAAATGCTCAAGAAAAAGATAAAAAAACACAAAACAAACATGTCCAAGGTTTTGGTAGAAGCCACAGTCGTGCATGTCACCAAAGGCATGGCAGGAGCAGTGAGAAGCGGAGTCCTCAGAGCAGAACAGTGGCTTTTCACGGGAGATGGACAGCGAGGCTTCACGTGTCTCTCATTGGGAAGAAGGACATGGCAAGCAGTCACCAAGGTAAAATGGAAGAAGATACAAAAAATAAAAAAAAAAATCCATCACCACTAAGATCTGCAAAAAAAATAAATAAATAAAAATAAAGCAGAGAACATCAAATTAGCAAGGGCTAATGAGCCAATGACCTATACGGAACTTTGAGGACTCTACTAAACCCTCTCAATCCTTTCAGAGTTCCAATAGCCATAATCATCTGAAACCTGGATTCATTGTAGAAAGTGGCACCTTTTAACGTAACAATGAAATATTACTCCAGAGATGTAGTACATGAGCACAAGACCCATCTGAAGCGTCTTATCTAACACATTCATGCCACCTTTGGATTATTCTTACAGTGGTCCAAATAAAAAAGGGATAACAATCTACATTGCCCCTGCAAATGAACACACGGGTGGCTGTATTTACATTAGCCTTACTGTGGAAAACTACAGTCATGCGGAAAAAGGAACTTTTACAGTGCATATCACATTAAAATTTCAGTGTCTCTCAAGTGCCACTTTACCTGCCTTAAAAGCCACAGACATAATTAAAAAGGGCCCCAATTTCCTGTTCTCGTGCAAGACAGAAAATCTGTTTGAGCATTTCTGAATATATGGTAAAAGTTTTACAAAGCAGAATATTTCACTCCATACTGTGGTTATTAAATATATGCATGCTTTACGTCCCTATTACAAAAATAGCAAAACTGTGAACCATAGGGATCTTAGTTTAACCCAATTACATATGCACATAAAAATAAAGTTCTCCTTTGGAATTTTTGGCTCATGTCAGTGAGTCTGCCCCTACATCAGTACCCCGTGTACGGGGCAGCACTGAGTACTCACTGGAAATTCTGTCCCCGGGGCTATCCGGCCTTCGTATCCACAAGCTGCATCTGAACGTTGGCCGACATGCTGCCTCCATACCCTCCCTTGGACTGCATTTGGTTCTGAATTGAACTCACCTAGAAGAGAAAAGCAAAATGATGAGATAAAAGAAAGCACAAGTGTATGGGGTGAGGGCAAATCCACACTGCAGATTGCAGTGGCTCAGTGATTGTGGGAAAACGTCTCTTGCCCATCTCTTGCTGGAATTTTCTACATGTTTCAAACTGAGGAAGATGGCTCAGAGGAGGAAGAAGAACGGAGGGTGCATGTGGTTTACCAGACTTTTGCCATTTCTTCTGAGAAAAATCATGGATAGCGGTAATAACTGAACTTTCCCAGTGCTGAAATGCAATGACCAAGCCTGCTCCTAACACAAATGGAAGAAACCCATCAGTACATCTGGCACCAAGTGTCTATTCCTATTTATAAATCGGGTCTGAGAAGCATTTCCGAATCATGTCATCCAGCTGCTCAGCCACTGTTTCTTAGCTAGGTGTTTGGATGCATTTCAGAGCTGTGGGAAAGCAAACAAATCTAATTAGGAGTTGGAAAAAAAAAAAAAAGTCTCAAGACCCATCAGAAAATCAAATCATTCCAAATCCCAAATCTGAAGAGTTTTACCTAAGGCCGTTTGATACTGAGAAAGTTTTTTGTTTTTTTTTAAAGTACTACAAGAACCAAAAGCTGAGAATCTGTTTTATATTTAGAAATATGGGACAACAAACCAGTTTTAGGTGATGCCTTATTCTTGGACTCTCGATACACTTGTGACTGGCTTTCAAGAGCTCTGCTCCCTTCAGTTCAGTGAAGAGACAGCACAGTTACACTAAATTTAAATAGTACAGAGTTATCTGGGCACAGGATTGTCTATATATACCAGGAAATTGCAGATTAGATTACAATTACCCTCAGTAAAGAGATGGGGTGGGGTGGAGAGACTGACAGACAACGTTTCTGTTTTGTGTTCTTGTGTAGTTGTGAAACTCCCCTATGTATGTAGGACTAACATGGCGAGCACAATACCTTTCATATTTAGAAAAGATCAACAAACTGTAGCTTGGCTGCATAAAGCACAGTTGCTTACCTGTAACAGGTGTTCTCCGAGGTCAGCAGGATGTTAGTCCTCATACATGGGTGACATCAGATGGAGCCCCAACACAGAAAATGTACGCAAACTTTCTAGAACTTTGGTCTGCCACACTGGGCATGCCCAGCATGCCCTATACCCCGCGTCCCTCTTCAGTCTTATAACATAGAATTATATAAAATGAAAATAGGAGAAAGCAACACCGCAGGGAGGCGGGCAGGTTTCATGAAGACTAACATTCTGCTGTCCTTTGAGAACACCTGTTACAGGTAGGCAACTCTTTCTCAGAGGACAAGCAGGATGGTAGTCCTCACATATGGATAAATCCCTAGCTACAAGCTGCTCCCCAACATAAAAGGGGACCAACAGACACCCAAACCAGGTGCCAACAGGCACAACAACAATGGTGCTATTGTTAACAGAGGGGAAAACAGCCTTACCCAAACAACGGGTCCTAGGTGGGAGAGAGTTGGGTTCTACAGATTCTAAAGGACAGATTGACCAAACCTACTGTCGCGTCGGCCACCCCTATTCAGGCAATAGTGAGATGTGAATGTGTGGAGAGAACTCCACGTTGCAGCCTTTCAGATCTCCTCCACGGAAACTATCACAAGTGGGCCACAATGCTGCCATAGCTCAGACTAATAAGCCTCGACATGACCTCCAAGATGCAGTCCTGCCTGAGCATAACAGAAGGAGAAGCAATCTGCTAGCCAATTTGATAGTATCTTGTTGGCAATGTCCAAGCTATTCCTATTAAAAGAAACAAAAAGTTGGGTGGACTGTCTACAGGCTTCTGTCCGCTCCAGACAGAAGGCCAAAGCTTGCATGCAGTCCAAATTGTGCAGGGCTCGCTTGTCTTGGTGCGAATAGAGCCTGGGAAAGAATGTTGGCAGGATGATGGACTGGTTAAGATGAAAGTCCATCACCACCTTAGGCAGAAACTTAGAGTGTGTATGCAAGACCACCCTGTCATGATAAAACGTAATGTAAGTTGGATAAGTCACTAAAGCCTGGAGCTCTCTGACCCTGCGTGTTGAGGTGACCGCCACCAGAAATATGACCTTCCAGGTCAGGAATTTCAGTCATAGGTGCACAGCGGCTCAAAAGGAATTTTCATCAGCTGAGCTAACATCACGTTGAGGTCCTAAGTCACAGTGGGAGGCCTCAGGGGAGGCTTCAATTGAAGCAGACCCTGCATAAAACATACAAATATAAGCTGTACAGAGATGGGCATACCATCTACACCTTGGTGGTATGTGCCAATTGCACACAGATGAACTCTGAGTTGGTTTTCAAGCAGCCTCCTATAGCTGTAGAAGATAATCAAGCAGTATTTGTGTGGGGCAGAACAGATCTAGGGCCTTCTGCTCATGCCACACAGTAAGCCTCCTCTACTTCAGTCCATAGAACTTTCTAGTGGAAGGCTTCTAGAAGCCAGAGGACCAATGGCAACACCAGATACTAGAAATTATGTTTTCCCACCACGAATCGGAGATACTTCTGGTGACTGAGGAAGATCTGGATGTGAGTGTACACACAAAAAGGGGGATCAAGTTGCCCAGGAAACCATCTTGAACTTTTCTTTTATGACAAATATGTTCAAGGCTCTTAGATCTAGGATGGGAAGGCCTCCTCCTGTTTTCTTTGGAATCAGGAAGTACCTGGAGTAAAATCCCTACCCTCTTTGCCTTGGTGGAACAGGCTTGACTGCTCTGGCCATTAAGAGGAAGAAGAGATCCATTAGAAGTACTTTCTGATGTGCTTCCAGCCCCAAAAATGGGTAATTTGGCAGTACATCCAATAGGTTTAATCAGCACCCTTGGCAGACGAAGGAAAGAACCCTGATCTGAAGTTATACTTGGCCACTGGTTCACAAAGAACCACAGCCTGCCCCCAATCAGCAGATCCAGAGCTATGCCCCCTATGACCCAGTCAAAACCCATCCCTGGAGTTGACAGAGGTGCCGGCTGGGGCTTGGGGCTCTCTGCTGCCCTTAATAGGAGCGAGGGGATGGAGAATAGTACTTCCTCTGGTGAAAGAAAGACTTCTTCTGCTCTGATCTCACTGACCTAATCGAGGAGGATTGGTCTGGAGTGCTGGTGGAGAGTTGTTAGAGGGTCTCATGGTGGTGGTCCTGGAGCTGGGCCACAGTGTCCTAACCCTATTTTCGGAGAGATTCTCCCCACCACATGTCAAGTCAGCGAGTTGTTCCTATATCTTTGGTTGGAGATCAGAGGCCCGCATGCCATGCCATTCTGCAAGAGCTGATTCCCGCTGCAGAGACTCTCGATGCAGTCTGAAAACATTGTAGGTTGCTTGGACCTCACGTTTCCCACACTGCAGGCCCTTTCCCTGCTGAGAAAGTCTGCTCTTACATTGTCTTTGCCTGCTATTTGCGAGGCTGAGATCATCTGGAGATGCACTTCAACCCACTCCATAAGCTAATCTATTTCCTGGTACACTTGTTGGTTCTTGGTTCCTGCTGATGTAAACCACAGTCATTGCATTGTCCGATATTATCCGGACTGATCAACCCTGCAGCCTGTCGCCAAACTGCAAACATGCCAACCAGACTGCCCTGGCTTCCAGCCAACGGATGTTCCAGAGAGATTCTTCTGCATTCCAGCACCCCAACCATGGTGACTCACATCTGTTGTCAATACTAGCCAGTCTGGTGCTGCTAGGGAAACTCCCTTCCTTAGATGATCCACCTGTAGCCACTACCACAGTTGGGAGGAGACCTCCATCAGGAGGATGAGCCGAAGGGAATAGTCTTGAGACTGCGGGTTCCACTGATACACCGGGGAGTGCTGGAGAGAACGCATATACGCCCTCACCCATGGTACCACTTTCAGGGTTGCTGCCATTAAATAAAGCAGGTTTGCAGGTAGGTCAGGCACAAAGTGTTCATCAACAGATTTAGTTGTGCCCTCAACTTCTGAATACAAGCTTCTGGCAGGAAAACCTTCCCCTGCTTCATGTCAAACCGAATCTCGAGGTATTCCAACAACCGAGCAGGCTGAAGGCTGCTCTTGGCCAGGTTCACCACCCAGCTGAGCTCCTGCAACAGGGAGATCACCTTGCAGATCTCCAGGTGGCTATCTTCCAGTGCCTTGGCTCAAATTAGGCAGTCCAAATACGGGTATACCAGGATCCCATCCTCTCTCAACTCTGCCACAACTACCATCACTATCTTAGAAAATGTCCTGGGGGCAGTGCGCAGACCAAAGGGTAATGCTCGAAACTGATGACGACGTTCCAGAACTGCAAATCGCAGAAAATGATGTTCTAGTTGGATGGGAATGCGAAGGTACGCCTTGTAGAGGTCTACAGAGGTCAGAAATTCCCCCAACTGCATGGCCATTATAACAGAGTATAAAGTTTCCATGCGAAAATGCTCACTCGCAGATGACTGATACCTTTGAGATCCAGGATGGGACAAAAAGAGCCCTCCTTCTTGGGCACAATGAAATAAATGGAATATCACCCTGTCTTGAGATGTGGACATGGGAACCACAGCCCTCAGATTGAGAAGCCTTGCCAATGTATCCTCTACTGCCTGCTTCTTCTGTGGGAAGTGATAGGTAGATTCCATGAACACGTCTCAAGGAACACTGTTAAACTCCATCACCTATCCTTCTCGTATCACCTCCAGGACCCATTGATCAGATGTGATTTTGACCCACCTCTGATAGAAGAGAGGCATCCCCCTCTCTCCTGTTCCCGGGGGTGGGTCGGCAAATTTTCATTGGGAGGTTCCACTAACTGAGCCTTCTGGATTGTCTGGGACGAAAGGACAGAGACCTACCGAAGGGTCATGTCTTCTGAGAGGTCACTCCTCTTTAGGGTCGAAAACACTTGGATCCTCTAGAACAACCTCTCATGTTAACGGAGCACATCTGCTTCTTATCCTCCAGCAAATGAGGAACAGGGGATTCACCCCAATTTCTGGCCAGTTTCTCCAACTCATTCCCAAATAAGAGCGAGACTTTAAAGGGCAATTTTGTGAGGTTAGCCTTGGAAGATGCATCAGTTAACCAATTTCTCAGCCATATCTGATGTCCAGCCACTATTACCGAAGCCATCCTTCTATCTGAAGTGTGGACCAAATCACAGCCCGCATCTGCCAAGAAGGCAAGAGCAGGCTCCATAATTGCCCTGAAGTTTACCCCAGAGTCAACAACATCCTGGGAAAGAAGTAAACAAGAGCGAGCCACCAGGGAACAACAAGAAGTGATCTGCAACTTCATTGCTACCGATTCAAACGCTTACTTCAGGATAGTCTCAATCCTTCCATCATGAACATCCTTTAAGGCCGCTCCTCCTTCCACTGGAATAGTAGTCTGTTTGGAGACTGCTCACACAAGTGCATCTATCTTCAGAAAATGTAAACACTCTCTTACCACTGGATCCAGAGGGTATAGGCCTTCCAAAATCTGACCCCATTTGAAATTAGTCTCTGGGGCACCCCACTCAATTCTTAAATGGCCTCCATCACAGGGGGAAAAAAACCCAAACTCAAGAGGCCTTACAGAAGGAGACCAAAATGGGATTTTTCTTTGGCTCAGACATGGAATCTGCCCCAGGAATCCTGAGCATTTTCAAGGTCTGGGAAATCAGAGCTGGCAGTTCATCTCTATTAAAGAACCATAGCATAGTCCTATATGGTTCTAATCCTGGAGGAATTTCACCATCTTCTAGAGAGTCAGAGGTCCGGATGGCATGGATGATGAGGCTGATCCTATCAGGCAGTCCTGCTATCGATCTAGGTGTACCCCAACAATTAACAGTAGGTCTAAGCAAGGCTCCAGTCTGAGACTGACCTGGGAACATTGGACTGGGCTGAAACTGTGTCTGAAGAAAAGATTGGAATCCCTGGAAAAATTCTACCCATGAAAATGTAAAAGTATCCATACCAAAACCAGAAGGTACCCGAGGCATACTCAGTGAGCTACCCTCCCCTGCTGAAGAACCAGTTAGGGGAATTCCAAAATCAGGTGCCCCACCTGATATGTCTTTACCCAGGCCTACATCCAGCTGGGAAGAACCAGGCTTAGTGAAAGCAGAGGAAGACAATGCTCCCTGAGCCTCCAAGCAGTGCTGGCACAAATTAGCAAGCACTGCAGGCTGAGATGCCCGAATATAACAAGCAGAGCAAGGAGAAAGGCACATAGGTTTCTTAGGTATAGGTGCCATTAGGCAGACAGTGCACTGAGCGGCAACCAAAGGCATGCATCCAGCTGATTATTTTTTTTTTTTTAAGGCGTCCAAAAATTAAGGTGTCCAGCACTTAGGCGTCTCACACATAAGAGTCCCAATACCTAGGCATCTAAAACTTAGGCATGCCTAGAATAGGCACCCAAAAAGATTTAAGCGCACAGCAACGCTCAACTTGCGCACACAGGTAAGCATGCAGCAACTAAAGGCGCAGCTTAACTTGGCCACACAAAAACGAGGCCCGACTAAACATCCAAAAACTGGATGCACAGCGAGATGCACCCACCGAACCAACAAACCTGTAGAGGGCAGCTTATAGAAAAACGTGCGAAACGCCCTCGAAGCCTACCATGCGCTCACAACGAAAAAGCCACAGAGCGGGGCCTAGCCTACAGAGGCTGCTCAACCCGCCAGGCTGTCCACGTCCCTCAATCTCCCACGGAGCAGGATGAACATCAGCATGGCGTGCTGAGCACGGAGACTGAGGGAAGGAAGATCTACACCAAAACACATTCCTCCTCTGACTCTGTATTTATTTATTTTAAACATACCTGAGCTCAGCCCTACCTGGCCGAGTACAGAGACAGTCTCCGACTGTGGGGATAGAGGATATGTGCCATCACCGCCACGCTCTGCTTCCTGCATCTGCTACCTTTCAGCTGCTTAAACAGCTAAGTCCATGTCAGCTGAAAAACCAACTACCGGACCAATGCACTCATCTGAGAGACCACGAAAAGGACCATTTGGTATCACCGCAGGAGAGTGGGGCAAATTTATTTTCCTATTTTTTTTTTTTTTTCCAAATGATGCAATTCCCAGTATGGAGATGCACATCCACCAACTGCTGGAGACTGAGAAAACTGGCAGGCTGATGTCACTGCAGGGGTGTATATACTACTCCATCTGCTGGCAAAGGTGCGTAACCCACTTTTTCGGGATTCATCTGACTGGATGCTAAGAAACCATTTATTTTTTCAACTGTAAAAGCCATTTTGTTTTATCAGCAATTTAGATCCTCTATTTATACATGGTATTGAATTAAAAAAAAAAGTTAAATGACGGGAGCAGAATTTGACATGTATGTGCTGGACTTTGATTATACAATCACAAACAATCATGCTGTGAAATGTCAGGAGTCAAGTTCATCCAGAAGGGCTCAAACATCACACTTCTGACACCAACCATGACATCACATATTCAGCCAGCAGATGCAGACATTATTTGTGAGTGTCTGTTAGTGTGTGTTTGATAGACAGATATAGAGAGCGAGTTCAGTCTCTCAAATTCAGGATGACGATTTGTGTTTGTGTTACCAAAGCAACAAAGTGCTTAAAATAAAAGAATAGAGAGCAATATAATACAATTACAGGGTACAGAAAGGACAATCCCCAAGTTCTGGCAATGGTTCATGTTCAATCTCTTTTTATTTTGAGATATAGCTATATCTATAGAGAGAGAGACAGTTACTAATGTATGCACAGTCACATAGCTTGAAGAGTTTGAAACTACATGGAAGACTATAATAAAAGTCAAAGAAAAGTTTAGAGAGACATTCAGATATAAGATAGCGATACAGATATAGATCTATATATATTTATCTATATATAGATATCTAGCTCTATGGCATAAAACTGGATGAATATCCTTGTTTAATCATGATTTTCTGATCACACTGTTTTCCCAACAGCCAGCGTGCACATCAACTGAATTTTGCTTACAGTTTGCTCTGTATCTGGGTTCTTGGGTTTGCACTCAGTTTTCTGCAAATAATTTTTTTTCACATGAAAATTTACTTGCAACTTTTTTTTTCAGCCTTCCCCCCCCAGTTAAATGCTCTCGAGACTATGTGAACTGGCACAGGATTTTAAAGAGACTCTTCTGCTGTAAAGATGATGATTTGTGGTTTGGCCCAACACACACGATATTGTTTTTCAACTATTACAGATCCTCTGTCTGCAGCTGGGAGACCTCCACTTGGGTATAACTCCATTGTAATGTTTTCCCTGACAATGATTTCTCTGCAAGTATGTTTAGCCTGTAAAAAAAAAATAGGTGCAAAGTGCATGTATTGATCAGAAAATGACTGGTGAGCCAAAACCCATCGTGTAGGCAGCAGATTGTTTTGCTTTATATTAAATGTATGCATTTAGCACTGGATAACAAGGAGACAAGACCGAGGACAAATTCAAATGGATATATAAAAAAAAAAAAAAAATCATATAAAATAAGTATTGATCTTGGTAAATGCCTTTGGGCCCAATTTAAGCAATGTGCTCAAATGCTCTGTGCTGGAGGAGCTTGGTATATTACAAAGTCCATCAACATGTGAGATAAAACGAACAAGCATCTTCAAAATACTCTCTCAAAGACGAGCACACTTCATGTGAAGTTTCATAGTAAAACCCTTCACCGCCACTCCCACACCACACTTTTTTTTTTTTTTAAAAGGCTGTTTCTAAAAGTTTCTGGCATTGAAAGGTGTTTGTGTGTCTGTTACTGAGGTGGTACTAGAATTTGAATTTTATTTTTTTTTTGGTAAGGTGAGTTGGTGAGGGCCTGTCTCTTGGAGAGTGTATCCCTCTTGGGTACCTTTAGCAGGGGAGAGAGTGGGAGATCCCATCCCTTGCCTCAGGCAGCAGGTTGCCATGAGCTGTTCCTAACTGCTCATGTAACACTATCAGTTACCGATGAAGTAAAGCTGCTGCTGCTGTGGGCTGCCAACACTGAACTACCCTCTGTACTCGCCCTATCCTCATCTACCTTCCTATGCTCTCCCCTCTCTCATCGCTGCTCCTTCCCCATCACTCATTCTTTCCCAGGCTTTCAGCCCATTCTTCTGTCTCTTACCCCCTACCAGTTTCCTATTATTCCTTTTTCACAACCTCCCCAGCCACATTCCCACATTTAATCACCCCCTTCACAGACCCATCCCTTTCCTCACCACCCCCCTTCACACCGCCCAATCCTTTTCACTGCCTTTTACCCTCTCTCTTCAGGCCATTCACACCACCTCTCAATACTTTCCCCCTCTTCAGCCCCTCTTATCCCCAACTTACACCCTCACTCGTACCCCTCCAGACAATCTAATACCCCCATTCGTAACCACCAATTGCCAAGTCCCCACTCTCCACCATTCTCAGGTCCCTGCTCTGCCCCTCAACTCTGTTAAAGAGTTCCAGCTCTTAATGCTGCCCCCGTTACACAAGTCCCTGCTTTCCCTAGGTTCCTACTACCAAACGTTTGTTCTTCCCCAGCTCTCCATCCCAGTAGCTGCTCTCCCAGAGTCCTAAAATCCCATGCTTCACATGAGCGCCCCCCAGGCCACAATTCCCATCCCCACATACTCGATTCCCATTCTTCTTCTGTTGCCCCCTTCTTCCCACCAGCTCCTGCTTCCCGTTTCCCCCCCTCAGTTCCATTCTTCCCCTGCAGTGTCCCTCTCTCCCTCTGCCCCCCCAACCAACACCTCTAAGCTGCTCAGCATGGAAGTGCCACAAGAAGGGGGGGGGGGGGAAATCAGTCTGTGGGAAGGGAAAGGGAAAACTAGAGAACGAGAGAGGAGGGAAGAGCAGGAAAGATGGGTAGATTAGGACTGAACAAGCAGGGAAGGGATGAAAGATTTTTGGGAGTGTGAGGGAGAAGGCAGGAGGGATAAGAGACTGGGTGATAAGGTTACATGAAGGGAAAGGCAAAGAGTGGAACTGGGATAGAGGGATCAGGGGCTGCATGATGGGGGTGGGAAAAGTCTAAGGAGGAAAAAAAAAAAGAAGAGAGGTGGAGGCAGGCAAGAGAAAAGGCACCCACAGGAAGGGGGGGGGGGGGGGGGGGAAACAGGCTGTGGTAAAAGGAGGTAGGAAAACACAGAAGAAAGGGGAGAAAAAGGAAAGAAGAGTAAAAAGAGAAAACTGAAATGGAGAAAAGAATGAAAGAAAACTAACACAAAATACATTGAAAATAATGCCACACCAGAAAGACTGGAAAACTGCTTTTTAAGAGTAATGTATAACACTTTATGCAAATGGAACCAGAATTTCGAAGCCTTTGCTGCAGGATTTTCCTCTGGAGCCACGGGTTCTGGGCAAGTCCAAGTGCAGTCTTGCTCTTTAAGCTATTTCAAGTCCACTTGAAGGATGCAGACAGCATATTAGGGAAAACCATGTTCTTGACCTTTCATGGGTCCCTAGAGTACGTCTGCCCGTCTCTCTCCCCCCACTGTCTGAAGTCGGTTTTATAAATACATGCAATTTGCTATTTTGCTTGTTGAACACCTGTGGCTTCAGAAACGCCAGCAGCCACCGATCGTAAGATTTGCCATGAGTCAGACCAAAGGTCCATCCAGCCCAGTATCCTGTTTCCGAGAGCGGCCAATCCAGGGCACAAGTCCCTGGCAGGATCCCAAAAAGGCTGATGGATTCCATGCTGCTTGTCCCAAGGGTAAGCTGTACATTTCCTCACGTTCACCTTAATAAGGGTTTATGGATTTTTGTTCCAGGAACTTGTCCAAAACCTTTTTTAAATTCAGATACACTAACAGATATTTAACTTTAATTCAATGGAATTAAAATTGCTGATGATGATGTGACCTAATTAAACCAATGCCACCCGCAGCAGCAGCTATGGTATTTCTTAGCTACTACTGGTGGAACATCAACTAAAAAGAAGAAAAACAATTGGCTCTTAGCATCCATACGATTAATTCTGAGCAATCTCATGCGCCACTACCACCCAAATTCCCGCTATTAAGGGCATAAGGATGCTCAATGCATGCAGAAGGATTTAATATAAACGTAAGGCTTCATTACTAGCACAGTATCCAATATCATTCTATTTTTCTACTCAAAGGAATTCTGGCAAATGGGACCTATCTGTCTTTATTCAAAAAATGAAGAGACAGCACTATAAATGCGCGTCAACAGGTCTGGCGCGCGTAACTGCTTTATTGCCCGTAGCTTGGAGAAGAGATAACAGAAGAGTTCTGATATAGGTTTACAAAAATCAAGATTGGGGTGAACAGGTAAACAGGGAAAGGTTATTCATCCTTTCCAATACTACTAAGTCTAGGGGATAATCCATGAAATTTCATTTGATTTATATTCCGCCTTTGGTGGCGGGTCAGCCACTTTAAATCAGAATACATTCAGGTACTGTGGGTATTTCCCTATCCTCAGAGGGCATACAATTTAAGTTTGTAGCTGAGGCATTTTTTTTTTGGGGGGGGGGGGGGGGTTTGGAAGTGACGTGACCTGCCAAGGTCACAAGGCGCAGCAGTGGGATCTGAACCCTAGCTTGTCCGATACCCAGCCTGCTGCTCTAACCACGAGGCTGCTCTTTCACTCTGGCAGCAAATTTAAAACAAAACTGGAAAACGTATTTTTTCACTCTACACAACCAAGCTGTGGAATTTGTTACTGGAGGACGTGGTCACGGCATCTAGCCTAGAGGGGTTTGGACAAGTTCCTGGTAGGGGAAAAAAAAAAAAGTCTATAAACAATTATTAGCCAGGCAGACTTGAGAAAGCCACCACTTATCCTCGGAAGCGAGCAATAAAAGAAATGGATCTACTTTTTGGGGCCTGCCGACTAGCTTCTAGTGACCCAGAATGGCCACTGTCAGAGATAGAATGTTGGGCTCAATAGAACTTTGGTCTGACACAAATCTTATGATCTTGCATCCTGTATTGACCACTACTGAGGGTGAGGCACACAAAACACACACAATGACTCTTCCTTACTGAATTCATTCCACTGAACAGGTCTCCTGATCCTACATGAGCCGTGTGAACAAAATTTGTTGGCTCTCCGATCATACTTCGGTCAATCCGCCGTCGCCTTTTCTGAAAAGCAAAAAAGAAGAAGTTCATGAGTTTTTCAAACTCCACTTTGGTTCTGAAAGCATCAAGGAAGTTGTATTTGCTTTCCAGTTTGGACCATGCAGGGGGCACATTTTTAAACTGTCTGCACTGGTTCAAAGTCCGTCAGCATATTTTAACTGCAGGCTTTGCACCAATTTTCAAAGCAAAAGGGGCACAGGGACAAGTGCTCGTGATCAATTGTGCCAATTTTCTCAGTGGGTAGATTTTTGCTAGAGAAAGCATGCACAGAGATGGGGAAACACACCCATCTACAAGCATCTCCCCTATCCTAAACATGTCCCTGTGAACCCCTCCTCTCGATGAAGCCAGAAGCACCCACGTTGTTGAAACAATGTGCAACTTTTAATTGCATTGGGGAAGCACAATTTTCAGAAAGCAAATTAATGCAGTAAAAAAAAAAAAAAAAAAAAAAAAGCAAATTTTTTTCTGTGTAAAAATCGCTCGTCAAAAGTGCCCTTCCAATGTACAGTGCCACCTGCTGACTCAGCAGATCACAGCCAGGTTGCTTAAGCAAGAGTTCCCTGGATGCCTTCTCTCTCTCTCAGGATCCTTTTTGCTTCTCCTCCCTTCGTTTTATATACTTCCCCCAAGAAAGAAGGCAGCATCATGGGGGCACCTCCTAAGAGAGACTGGCATTGGTCTGCTGAGCTGGGACGGTAACGTACATGCTGCAAACAGGCAGTGATATGACTGAAGCAGCATTATTTCAAACGTACGTTGCTGATGCCCAATTCATGAATAAATCACAGCACGAGGCTGTCTGCATACGGCATTAATTCAAGGATAACAGGTAGGTTTATTTTGGGAAGATGCATCAATAAAAGCATATTCTGGAGCTAAACAGGTTTCGTTTAAATTGCTGACACAGCAAACGTTTACAAGCATGTCACATAAAACTCATCCCAACAGCAGTTATTACTTGCTTAGCTTCCAGAGTAGCACATATAATGATACACTTTTGTGTTTTCCATTTGAAATGCTAGTAGAATCACGGGGTTACATAAGCATCTTATAAAGACTTGTCAGAGCAGTGGGCTTGCGAGCCTCCCTACCCTGAAAGGGCCATGCCCCTTCCTTTGCACAGGCTTCCAATCACCATGGAAACCTTTGCAAGAGTAGGGCCCGAGTGCGAGGGCTGGCAGGCCCTGGGCTGAATTTTGTCACGTTGCTGCTGCTGTGGCTTGCAACTCTGAGGTGAGAATGGGGCACAGGGAGATGGAAGGATCTAGCCGTGGCAGGGAAGTGTTCTGGATCTTTTGCTCTGATAGCCTCAGTTGGGGTGGTGGTGGGGGGGGGGGGGGGGGGGGGGGGAACGGAATCCCCCATCCCCATCCACACCCTTGTGGGTGTGACAATGTTCAACTCGGCCCTGTAAATGTATAATTTTGATGGAAAGAACCTGTACAGAAGTATACTTGTTTTTCCACAACAAATTTCCCAAACTTGTGTTAGACACAGGCAGAACAGTCAAGACCCCACTTCTAATCAGTCTCGTGGGTGGGGATTCTTGGAGTGCTATTGCAGACATCAATAATTCAAACTCAGGAAGCTGAGTAAAATGAGAATGTCCCCCAAATGTTCAAGAACTTTATTATTCAAATTCATGCAATCTAAAACACTACCTCCAGATAAGAGGGAGAGAGCAGGGTTGCAAGTATTTGACCTCTTTGTTATGTCCTAAGTAATTCCTTTGGTTTTATTAGTGTGATTTATGGCAAGTGCACTAAACAGCCCAAAACATCTGTACTTCTACTTAAACTACCTGCGCTCACCTAGAAGCTAAAAAAGACTTTCTAGACACAGACACTGTAAATAGCAGAGGCTAAAGCATCCATACCCGGGAGGTACAAACTGTTCTCTCACGCAGTTACATGTCAGGCATGGATTCCTAGCTATTAGGCCGACACAGTACAGTGCGCTCCGACGCACTCTTAGCCTGCTATTGGAAGCGCGTTTTCCCTTACCCTTTATTCAGTAAGGGGAGGAAAACGCGCGTCCAACCCACGGCACCTAATAGGGCCCTCAACATGCAAATGCATGTTGATGGCCCTATTAGGTATGCGTGCGGGATACAGAAAGTAAAATGTGCAGCCAAGCTGCACATTTTACTTTCAGAAATTAGCCCCGACCCAAAGGTCGGGGCTAATTTCTTCCGGCACCGGGAAAGTGCACAGAAAAGCAGTAAAAACTGCTTTTCTGTGCACCCTCCGACTTACTATCATGGCAATAATAAGTCGGAGGTCCCAAAGAGTAAAAAAAGTTGAAAAAAAAATATGAATTCGGCCCGCGGCTGTCGGGCCGAAAACCGGACATTCAATTTTGCCGGCGTCCGGTTTCCGAGCCCGTGGCTGTCAGCGGGCTCGAGAACAGACACCGGCAAAATTGAGCATCTGCTGTCAAACCCGCTGACAGCCGACGCTCCGGGCTAAAAGAAGGCGCTAGGGACGTGCTAATGTCCCTAGCGCCTCCTTTTTCCTGTTTCTACCGCACCACCTAATTTGCATACTGAATCGCGCGCACCGGAGAGGGGCCGGTGCGCGAGCCGGGAGAGCGGGCGTTCGTCCGCTCTCCCGCGGACTTTACTGAATCGGCCTGTATGTGGATAGACAGATCTGCAGTCATTACCAGGTCAGAACATCAACCCTCGATACGGCACTATATGGCCAAATTCTTACTTTACACTTCCTCCGACTGCTTCCTCTTGGGCACAGTCCCACCATTTTTCAAACATCTGTTGTCGCAGTGATTTGTACAGTAAGTGCTTAGATGAAACATTTGGAAGTTACAAGTAACTTGCACTTGATTGCATTTAAGAAATGAACAGAAGCTTCCTGCCCTTCCAAAATATATTATCTTCCCTACCTTTCAGAGGTTACACTTTCCATTTGATCTCGGGACAATGATTTTCTAGTGCAGTCCTTGTGTCCCCAAACAGGTTTGGTCACAAAAACATTTTGGAGGCTATTCTGTTTCCATTATGCATTTCCTACGCACAGCTTAAATAGGTAGCTTAACTCGGATTTACTCAAAGAGGAAGCCACTTCTTCAAATCCAAACTTTATTAACAGACAAAACAAGTAACAGCGTCTTACTGTTCATACACTGAAGATTACAGCAACCAGCATAGTCTGGGCACAGAAATAAGAACAGGCAAAATAAGAATAATTCTGCAGGGTTGGATTAGATTAGTTGTTGATGTCACATGGGCCTGACTAGTACTGCCTGAAAAGTACAAGGCAAAATCCCCTCCACACCTTCTGCTTCCAGTCAGAAATTAACCCTTTAGAGCTAGCTGTACTAAATACAAAAGCTGTGCAAGTGTAGGCTGAGCACCAGTTGGCAGAACAACAAGGAAAAAAATGCAGAAATAAAACGGCCGGATTTTAAAAGGCCTGCACGCGTAAATCCCAGAGTTTATGTGTGTGGCTGGGCCTTGCGCGCGCTAGGCGAATTTTCAAAGGGGCCCAGCCACGCATGTAAAACCCCGGTACGTGCACAAGTGCCAGACCTCGTCAAAGGGGCGGGATGGAGGCCAGCCGGGACAGTGGCCATTAGCCGCTGTCCAGCTGGCACACAGTGGCTGCCGACCGGCGGGCGTAAATTACGGTACTTCTGCTCCCGAGAAGCAGCAAGTAATGAAATAAAAAAATTCAGGGCAGCTAGGTTAGCTTTAGGGGGGTGGGGAGGAGAGGGGAAGGAGAAGGAAGGTTAGGCAGGGGGTTAGGGAAGTTCCCTCCCAGTCCGCTCCAATTAAGGAGCAGACTGGGAGGGAACTGGGGAAGGCCTGATTGCGTCACCGTGTGGAGTTTGCAAAACGTACACACCCCTCCCCCCTTGTGCACACCGCACGCACGGATTATAAAATCAGGTGTGCGCATGTTATAAAACTGGCGTGTCCAGGGAACCGCATGCATGTTATAAAATCTACCCTAAAGCATGCACCCAACAGAAACAGACAAGCTGCTGAGGAAACCGGACACAGTGAAAGCAGGACAACAGTGAATAAATAGGAAAACATCTGTGGAGATAGGATAGAGGCAAGTACCGAGCAAGGTGTCCAATCCAACTAGCGCAGTTTTAACCATGTGTCAACTTGCATGACATTACTTAAATTCAGTGGTTCTGTAGTATAAATTATTAAACCCAGTTTTAGCACGGATGTATAGATCTGTCTCCAGAACTAGGGCATTGAACGCTGACAAAATTAATGCTCTTACTAAAACCCAGTAAAGCAAAGCAAAACACCACACCTGATCTCCCCACCCACTCCCGACCACCAAAACTGGCTTCAAAACTGCATAAGATTACCAAGCAATCAGTATTTGGCTGGCCTGGCCATTTTTATTTTTTTAATTTTTAAAGGGAAACTGACAGGACTGAAAACTGGTCTGCATAAGAGCTGGCTCCCAGAATGGCTGGGACACCCATTTTGGTCAAACTTAGGGGACTGTGCAGCTGAAAGAGTAGGAAAATAGCTGCGTCTGGCTGCTTCCATTCTCTTCTGGCCGGCAGGACTGTTGGCTGATGCCATTCCGCTAGCAACCTGAAAAACAAGTGAGATCAAGTGGAGATAATGGCGGAGCTCATCTTACTGGTGGCCCAAAGAATGGAGGAGGAGAAGCCCGGCCTGAATGCATGCAAGTGCGAGCGAGCATGTGCGTGTGAAGGAAGGCGCGCGTGACTGAGTCAACGTGTGTGTTAGAACAGGCGTTCTCAACCCAGTCAGGTTTTCAGGATATCCACAACGAATATGCATGAGATGCATTTGCATACAATTGAGGCAAGGCATATAAATCTCTGTGGATATCTTGAAAACCTGCTCACACATGTATTAGAAAGTGCTAGATAGAGAGATAATTATATATAAGAGGAGTAATTTTGGAGGCAAGAGGGCGGGGGGGGGGGGGCTCCCCCCACCCAACTAATGTACAACAAACTCAGGGTGATGGGGAACCAAATGTTCCCCTATGGAGAATAGGGGTTTTTGAAAAATTTTTAAAAATCTTTATTAGTATTAATCCTTGGGTGGTGTTGACGTACCATTTGTTTTGAAATATTTTATTGGCGATCGAAATTTTTTAAATTGTTTTATTAATTTTTAAATTATTGGATATTCTATTAGGCAGTTTGAAATATGTATTCTTTTTATGAGTATGGTTTTACTATTATGATTGATGTTTTATATTCCTTAATTTTATTGTTTGATGTTTTATGACGAAGCGTGGTGTTTGTTTTTGCACTATAGCAGTGCATAATTTCTGTGGCTTCCAGTCTACTTTCTGTCTGTACCTTTCTGTTTATACTTTATAGTCTCTTTATTCTGTGTTTAGCAAGGGTGTCTGCTCTATGCGTGTGGCAGGGCTGAGGGATTCTGCTTCTGGCTGGTCGAGGTGGCTGTCAGCAGGTCTGACAACTGACGGGTTAGGAAAATGGCCATTGGTAAAACTGAGTGTCTGTTTTGCTAACCGCTGACAGGCAGGCAGATTTTATTTTTACTTTTTTTTTTTTTTTTTAAGTTTAAGTTCCTCCAACTTAATATCGCTAGGATATTAAGTTGGAGGGTGTACAGAAGAGCAGTATTTTCTGCTTTTCTGTACACTTTACTGGGTTGCTCAGAAATTAATGCCTGCCCTTGGGTAGGCGTTAGTTTCTGAGTGTAAAATGTGTGGCTTGGCCGCACATTTTACTTGCAGTATCCCGGGAACTAACTAATAGCCTCATCAACATGCATTTGCATGTGATGAGCGCTATTAGTTTTTGGGTGGGATGGCTGCGCGTTTTTGATGCACTAAATCCCTTACTGTATAAGGGGTAATAGATGCGCGTCGAAAACATGCGGCCAACTGCAGGTTAAATGGTGCACTTGGTCGAGCGTGCCTTACTGTATTGGCCTGCTAATGTGTAGCTTCTATGTTTGCAGTACAGATTGTTGCATTTTACCCATAAGAGATGTATTGGTGTTACAGGCTGTGACAGAGTGCTCTGTTTTCTCCTTTAAACCTGTGTAGGACAAGGCTGAATGCCTGGTCCACCTTAAATCCCACAGAGGGCGAGAGCTCTGTAGGCGGGACCCTGCTGGGTAGGGAGAGACCTGAGGGCAGGACAAGTTTGTGAGTCCAGCTGGGATCAGGGAGACCCCCCCCAAGTCTCCAGGAAAGGCAGCTCCTGTAAAACTATTCTGACCAAACCAGAAGGGACTGAATGTACACTGTCCAGAGGGAAGACAGTCTACAAAACCCTGTGTGGAAGCTGAATGCTGCTAAGGTAGGCAGTCCAGTTATGTTGTTGTTGATATGAATAAAAGTGAATATTGAATTAGGAAAAGCTGAAGTCAGTGGGGTTTACTGCTCCGGCCCAGAAGGTTTCCTCAGCCATCCTCACACAGGCCAAGTGTAATACTGCAGCACTATCTTTTCCTAGGGGGTCCTGGGAGTTAGTGCTGTTTCGGTATGATAACCCTGCTGGATGCTGGACACAATAGCGTAAGATAGATCTCACTAGTGACCTGTATAAGTGGCATGATCACTTCCTTTCCTTTGCTAGCTATGCCTCTCTATATGCATCCCAGCATCCCCCTGGCTCTAGCCATTGCCTTACACTATTTCACTATCTATCTGTTTTGGGGGATGGAAGGGGGGCCGGCGGTTATTGGTTGTAGATGGGAGGAGTAGGGGCAGGTGGCAGGTTTTTCTCTTTCAAAAATGTTACCGACCCTAACAAATATCTCCATTACAAGTAAGCACAGTTTTAAAGATTTTTGTGGCTGAAAAAAAAATCTGTAAGCATATAGCTTCGTTTTTTTCTCTTTAAAAGGAAAAGAAATAAAACAAGAAGGATTACTGGCATTTCCCTAAGCTGTTTCTTATTTAGCTAGGAAAAAAAATGTAGAAACCTGTATTTTAATGTCAAAGTTATATTGCAGATTTATCTCCTCTATGGTCATTGTGGATACCCTGAAAACCTGACTTGTAATGTGTTAAAACAGGTCAGGTTTGGGAAACCCTGCCACAAACTTCAAAAAGGGAGGGGAAGTGCGAAGCTTCAGTACGACTGTGCTGCCTTGCTACCGAGTAACGTACCATCGTGACCACCAACCCTCACTACACAGAGAACACAACCTCTCCATACTTGTACCCTTTATGAAGGGCAATAATAAAAGTGGCCACGAAGCTTGCAGACCGGAGGTTCCCCCTTTGAAAATTTAGTTCAAAATGTTTTTATTAGATAAAGCATACAGACTGACCTATGAAGCATACTTGACTCTTACGCACTCCAAAAGCATCATATAGCAAGTCATACATTTTCACTTTTTCATCCCCTCATTTACCTTCCCATTTCAATGACTAATTCTCAAGAACAGCAAAACATAGCAGGGGTTCTTTAAAATCCCCATCCCTCACACCTCCCCCCCACCTTACCTTGAAAACGTGGCCGGCGCACACCACACAGGTGCAAAGCACCTGCGCAATCTGCGCCTGCACTGAATCGGCTCCAACACGTGCACCAGAAACGATGGGCAGAGATTTTGTTTATCTGATTTTTATATTCCGCCTTTTGGCACTTCAAAGCGGAGTACACTCAGGTACTGTAGTTATTTGCTCATACATTTCCCTCCTCTGAGCCATCTCCACCCACTTTTCTTTTTGCATAATTTTATCCACAGAGAGTTGGGGGCGGGAGGGCAATAATGAGTCCATGTGTTTACCTGCATAAATTGCTTTGCCATACGTACAGACTAAATTTTTTTCCACATGTATCAAGTACATCACAGATTAGTAGTACAACAAGTAAATTACTAAAATCTGACAGCAGTTACACTTTTGTACCTTGTAATAGTAAACCATCTATTACGTGACTAACAGAACACTCAGCATCCACCGCAGTGTCAGCCCACCTACCAATCACCCCCTTACTGTTCTGATTTCCTAATCGTGTCTGAGTTTTCTTTGGAAAGCTCTTTCTAGTTGGATACTCCCATCAGCACGCAAGAAAATAAACGTAGGGGGCCCGCTGTGCTGGTCCTGATCTCAAACCCATACAGATGTTACACTGGTACACAGAATGAGCACAGCACGAACATCTGATGGGCCATGTTACGGAAGACGTGACCATCATTACCGTCTTTTATTCTAGGAAAGTGTGGAAGAGCAGCCCTAGTGGATAGAGCAGCAGGCGAAAAACTAAGGCAGCCGGGGTTCAAATCAGACTGCTGCTTCTTGGCCAAGCCACTTCATCCTCCACTGCCGCAGGTACAAAGTTAGGTGAACATTTAAAATATCACAGGATTCACAAGCTGTAGGAATCAGAACTGCAGCTTTGTAAATCACGTGGGATTTTCCCCCCTCCCCCAACAGTAAAATACTGCAGCGAAGTTGCCCCTGGGTCAGCAGCTCGCGATGATGGTGGCCCCCCGGATGTGGGACTTTCTTCTTAAAAGGACTAGAGAGGCCTGCAGATTACTACCCCCCCAAACCTGGTAACATCCTGAGGGAACCCTTCCCACCAACCCGCCCCACCCCATCACTGTCCCCCCCGAGGTGACCAAAATGTAAAAAATATAAAAGGTTTATTTTTTCATGTTCGGTGTCAGCCTGCCCTCCGTAAGCCCCACCCTTTTTGGGGGGGGAAAAAACCCCAAAACAAAACAAACACACACCACACACACTATACCAGTCCTCCTTAACCCCCATGCTAATCCACCCCTTAATATATCTAGGCTAATATTATAAGTTCCCCGATAGTCTAGTCGGGGGCCTGGAACACCCTCTAGGACTCCGGGCCCAGCACTGCCATTTTCAAAATGGCACCAGCTGGCCACATAGAGACTTCTGCCCTAATGTGATAGCAGCAAAAGTCTGTATTTGGCTGTCCAGCTGATGCCATTTTCTTCTACGCATAAAGCCAAAGAGGGCACTTTGAGCCCCATTAACCACCACAGATCTTCAGGAAATGCAAAGAAGGGGTGTTGGATGGCAGGGGCCAGGGACAGGACCGTTTAAGTTCATTTTGTTTATTTTGACCACTGGAGCTGCCTGAAGAGACAGCGAGGAGGCTCTCTCGAAACCCCCAGGGATTTTACTGCCACCAGTGGAGAACATCCCGTATTTGGGTGACTTGGCCCTTTAAGATTAAGCTCCTGATGCTCCCAAGGAAAGTTTGTTATACTTGAGTTAATAGCTAACTTGCCTCAAAATAATGGGGCTTGTGAATTTTCATACAAATTGTGTTTTGTTTTTTAATCAGATTAATGAGCTGATCTGCATGTAAACCAATTCATTAACATACCTGCATCTGGGTGGGTGTGTTAAGATAATGTCAGATGTTTGAAATCCTGCATGTTATCAGTATAAGGCCATTTACAGTGTGGTAAAGCCTTAAGGCAGCTTAATTTAAGTCACCCCCTTAGATTGTAAGCCCTCCACGGACAAGGAAATATCTACAGTGCCTGAGTGCAACTCGCCTTGAGCTACCAAAGAAAAGACGCGAGTTAATTTTTTTAAATGATATTAACAAAACAGATTAGGATTACAAAAAAATGACACCCATGTATCAAAACAAAAGGAGCAAATAGAGCCAAGAAACAGGCAAGGCAGGCTGCCATTCTTAATGATCTATTTAGTACGGCCTCAAAGTAACACTTTTAACAGCCAGAAAATGGAGACTTTTGGCCACCGGGGTAGCATGGCTCAAATTAACTCCACTCGCACAACAACTTGCTACATATTTTGCCTGGTGCGCTAATCACTTCGAGCTGTAAATAGATGAAGTTACCACAGCTAAGAACTGTTAATCTATTTCCCTGCTGGGATGGAACAACCAGAGCTTTTGGCTCTCCTTCATTTTAGTAAGTCCTACTGTAGTGTATCTGAAAGCAGTTAATATTTCATGGGCCATGTGTTACAATACTCAAAGCCAGGGTTTCAAAAAAAAAAAAAAAAAATCATTTGCCTGCTCACCTGGGGCAAGTGCATTTTCTGGGTTTGCAAGATGGTTTAAGGAGGAGATGGCAGAAGAGTCCAGCTCCAAAAAGATGGAGGCGGAGGAGAAGTTAGAGAGCAAGGAGAGGGAGGAGAGATGCACTGGGATGAGGTGGGGAGAGAACAGCAGTGATCAGGGCCCGCCTCTGCCAGCCCTCCCCCACCCCGCAAAAAAACTTTACGACTGGAGTGGTGAAAATGCGGGAGGACCCGGACACAAGGCAAGTGCATTTTGCCTCTGGCGACTAAACACTGGAGGTATTTTAGAATCTCTGAATCAAGGCAACACATTTAGTCTGCAGTTTGAACCTGAACACAGCTGGTCCAACTTTATGGAACTCCATTCCCCCGGATCTTAGAATGGAACCCAGCATCTCAACATTCAAGAAAAGACTCAAGACGTGGCTGTTCACGCAGGCCTTTCCTAACTCCAACATTACTTAACTCCCTTCAATCAACATACTTCGCTAGTAATAGCATTAATAGCCACCCCTTATAATGTTATATTATATATATATATATATATATATATATAATTATCTGATCTTCATTTTCCTTCTTACTCCAAGTTACTGTTTCCCTGTTACATGTAACTGCTTTTCTGCACTATTGTTCAAATTGTAAAGTTTATTTTAATTGCACCCCTGTTTCTTGTGAACCTGCATGATGGGACTATCGTCTTGAATGTTGGTATATAAAAAAACTTAAATAAATAAATAAATAAACAAATAAATAAACATGAATCTCTCAGTCATGTACTGTAAGCATAAAAAGCAGAATCACACTTTCATTGAACTGAGGCCAAAAACCAATTTACAGTATAATATTTCCTTTCTTCACTTAGATTTCTGATGAAGAGCTCTTCTGCACTGACTGATGGGTTACATACGACAATGCAACTACCAGTAACAAGTCAGACAAAATTTCAGTGCACCAACCTAACTGAGCAGCACGTCGGGCAGCGGCAGGCTTAGGTTTATGCACAAAAATGGCTTTCATTAGGTTTTTGCCAATGAGTTTAAGAAACATCATTCTTTTCCCAGGCTGCACTGTTTAACCTGTAGCCACCCTACACAAGTTAGCACACGAGGCATAAGATCAGTCTTTGCCTTCATCGGGATCTCCATCTCATTGTGCCAGTTTAGACAATAGCTCTTCTCTTGAATCGGGCACTGTTCAGATTCATCTCCACTGACAGAACAGCAGGACTCCGATGTAAATGCAGGAGGCATGGTGATAAAGCTTTACTTGTTCTTGCAGGAAAAATAATTGAAAGCATAACAAAAATTATTGAACTCACAAAAACCTCCTCAAAGTCCTTCGTACGTACTGCTCAACACGACTAGGATCCTCCAAAACCAAATCCACCATGTTTAAACACACAAGAGGAACTATTCACTAGTCTATAGCAGTGTTTTTCAACCCTTTCCCCCATCCTAACACAGATGACGGGCAGCACTCGCATGTGTGACACACTACTCATTGTAATCTTGACGAAAATTTAAAAAAAACAAACCAAGTATTTCTTTTATCGTTAAGTATGACACAAGGGGAAAGATAAGAGAACTCTCTCTGAACAGACATTACATAAATAGTAAACTCCCATTTCAGCACCAACTGCCAGTGACAACCCTACCTATGAAAAGGCAAAATGCAAATATTACACCAGGCCTTAAAAGACCAATACACCTCCTATTAGGAAAACAGAACAAACCAGGCTGCTATAGATTCCTATACTGAAACTACATGTTAGCAGAATACCTCACCTCAGTCACACATGCCGAACACAAACAGACCCTCACAAAATACAGAATAGAGAGACCATAAAGTAGAAATGCAAACCTGCAGACAAAAACTGAACCGGAAAACGCAACAAGCTAGAGATTTTGTATGCAGTTCAACAGAACAAACAAACATCGCCAGTCCTCATAAAACAAATGAAGACATAAAATCAATATTAGTAAAGACATGCTAATAAAAAGAACAAATTATTTCAAAACAGCTGATGAACAGAACATACAATAATTGAAAATGCATAAAAAAATTTCCAGACACCAATAAAATATTTCAAAACAGCAGACACAAAGACCCAATAATTAAAACTAATAAAGAAAAAAAAAAAAAAGCCTCTGTCCTCCATACCTGGGAACATTTGATTTCCAGGTGCCCTGAGACTGTTATGAATTAGCAAGAGGAGGGGGATGGGGGTTCTCACAATCACGCACACACACACTCGCTCCTCTGCAGTCCCACTGAAGAAAGTGATGGCATAGCAGTCTCCTCCTCCAACCCGCAGCCTCGAGAAAGAAGAGGTGCTGATGCTGATCCTCTTCTTGCTCCGAGCCAAGTTGCTCTTTCTCCCCTGCTCAGGCGGACACCACTTGCACTTCTGACCTCAGCTTGGTCTCCTCTTCCTCACGCCCACGCAGGTCCACTGCACCCTACTTCCTCTTCTGGGCCGCAGGGGCTGGAAGGAGGAGAGGCCATGTTCCTAGTGCTGCCTCCAGCTCACCTGCTGTTAGTGTTTTGCTAGGGTGGAGGAGAGGGAGGGAAGAGCAGCTGCGTTAGTGGGAGACCAGGAAGCTTGGTGACACACTGGTTGAGAACTGCCAGTCTATCGGAGTATCTCTAAACAGTGGACAGAACAAAAAGGAAATATATATAGCTGTACTGCTGTTCACAAGGTCACAAAACGTTTCACCTTCCAAGGAATGTAAAATTATTCATGGCATGAAAGGGGAGGGACTCAAAAGGGCTACAACACAAATTCACTAATATTCTATATGATGTCACCTTGAACTTATCTGTTGCCCCAGATAGCCATGCACCATTTTCAAAATCTAAAAGGTCAATTCCTCCCTCTTAAAAGAAAATACATTAATTCTACCCTGGCCCATCTCTACTTGCTGGTTTGAAAAGCCTCCCACTAACTATCCATGATCGAGTCTACACCCAGGCCCATGGACAGGAAGGAGAGGGAAAAAAAGCCATCACAAATGTAGACATGTGGCTCTTCTCAGGGTTATTAGAGTATATAACAGGAACAAGACAGGACAATAGAATAGCCCCTAGAGGGTGGAATCTTGGAGAGAGGGAGGGCAAGGAATCCAAATCCAGCCCTATATCTACCTCTCAAAAAAGGGAGGGGAATGGAAAAAAAAAAAAAAAAAACCACAGGCTGCTGGGAAGAAAGGAGTTCTTGACCAGCTCAGTGTGAAAAGATGGTCGCTCAACTGAGAAGATTTTTTCTCCCAGGAGGTAGTAGAAAGAAGAGACTGTATGTGTTGCAAGCTAGCTTCACTGTAAACAGGATTCTTGGTACACAGTGGATGAATTATCACTAACGTGTGGATGCTGTTATCCAATAGCACTAACATGGACCTAGCTCTCAGAACCCAGTAAAGATTTCACCGAGCATGCATGGGTGTTCCCGCAAACTACCTCATGAGCCCCTCTGTCATTTAAAGAGCTCAGTTTAGGGAGATAGCTGACTCTCCAAGGAAGTAGGCAGATATTAAGTATGGCTAATTCATCCTGCTGTCGACAGAGAACCTTGTTTACAGGTAATCAAGCTTGCTTTCTCCATTGACAAGGAGGCATGAATTAGCCATAATGCGGGAGGAATCCCAAACTGAGGGCTGCATTGTGGAGCCATCACTTGAATCAATTCCACCCCATCAGGTGGAGAGTGCATTACTGGGTGAACAGGCTACACAGAACTGCATGTTCCAAGTTACTATTCTCCCTGGGATATGCTTTCCAAACAGTAGTGAGAAGTGACGATGGAAACAGATGACCAAGTAGCAGCTTTGCAAATATATTCAATAGAATTGGCCAAGAGATGAGCTACTGAAGTTACCATGGCTTTCACTTGATAAGCCTTAACAGAATCTGAAATTTGTAAACTATCCAGCACATAACAGTGCACAATACAGTCAATTAGCCAACTGGATAAAGCTCTTTTGGCAAGTGCTCTTACCGATCTATTGGGATCAAAGAACACAAAAAGAGTTGAGAAGCACGACAGTGAAGCCGAGTCCTCTTTAGAAAATATGCCAGGGTTCTCTTCCAGTCCAAGGAGTGAAGAGCCTGTTCTGCTTTAGGCACATGTGGTCTTGGAAAGAAGGTAGGAAACACAAGAGCTTGATAAAATAAGACACCACTTTTGGAAGAACTTGGCAGCGAGTTTGTAGAACCACCGTATTAAGAGAAAAAATGAAGACATGGTGAATATGAAACCAGATCATGTAATTCACTTACTCTTCATATAAGTGACGGCCATGAGAAAACACTTTCCAGGTGAGAAACTTCAAGTCTACTGACTCAAGAGGTTTGAAAGGAGGTCTCATGAATTGAGCCAGGACTACTTTGAATTCCCAAGTCACTTGTAATTTACTAAGTTTGGAATGCCACAAGCCTTTCAAGAATTTTGATACCAAGTGGTGGAGAGATATTGGACTCCTACCTGCTGCTATGTTACAATGCCACAGAAATGAATTTGGACTGGAGGTACTAAGGCCCAAGGGTGAGAGGCAGAACAGATACTAAAGCAAGCCCCTCAGGCCACAGGGGAAAGGATCCTGCTAGCTGTGACTATACCTCTTCCATTTGAAACTGTGGATCTTCTGGCTGAAGGTTTCTCAGTGGAAATCAGAATATCTTCCATCCCTTTGGGAAGGAATGAGGAGGAAACTACTGCCCATTCAACATCCTCATCATGAGAGTCAGTAATGATAGGCAGTGTCTGCCATTCAAACCTTTCTTCTGTGTGATGACAGGAGGAGATGTTCCCAATATAACCAGAGACTGAACTGACAGATTGATGAGATATGGATACCCCACTCACCATGGCCAAGCTGGCACTACAAGGATTGTCCTCACCTTGTCCCAGAGGACTTTTGGACATTTCTGGCAATTTGAGGATTCAGTGGGTATGCATAGGGTAGGAAAACACTCCAATCTAGCACAAACATTGGGAGCTGTTCTGTAGCTACTTGGATTTATGAAACAGAACTTCAACCTTTCTGTTGTCTTTTGAGGCAAATAGGTCAATCACCAGCCTCTCTCTCTGCAACTGAATAATTCAATGGACCACTCAGTTGGTTTTAACAATGCTGAGGCAGTCCGCCTATAAGTTCTGGATCCCTGGAAGGTAGGTTTCTTGGAGATGGGCACTCTATTGTCCTGTCCATGACAAGATTCAAAGGATCTCCTGGCAGAGGGTGTAAGAGCCCATACCTCCCTGTTTATGTAGAACATGGCCACGTGGTTGTTCATCTGAATCAAGATTCTCTTTTCTGAAAGAAGGTGAGAGAAAGACAGAGCACAGCAGATGGTTTGTAGTTCCTGACTGCTGATTTGTAGGTGACTCTCCGCTAAGAACCATGATCCTAGGGACCAATGTATGCCCCATACCTCTTGGTGGATGTCTCTGAAGACAGAATCGCTTGATGCAGTGAAACACCTTGAGAACCTCTGGATTAATCCACTACTGAAGGGATGCTCTCATCCCAGAGGTGACAAATTTGGTGGGATAATGGCTAATAGTCCTAATCCCATTAGCTTTGTAGGCCCCACTGAAGGTCCTGTATGTGCAGTTGAGTAAGAGCAACCACATGCACTGCAGCAGCCATGTGTCCGAAAAGGACCAGGCACTTATGAACTGAATCCTTTGAGCTGGGAGTAGGTTTGACTTGATAAAGTTGACCAGGAAACCTAGGAACTGGAGGAACTAGGGGAAACTCCATGAAGTTAGCATGTGGCACTTTTAAAACTAATCGGAGAAAGTTCTTTTTCACTCAACGCACAATTAAACTCTGGAATTTGTTGCCAGGGGATGTGGTTAGTGCAGTTAGTGTAGCTGTGTTTAAAAAAGGATTGGATAAGTTCTTGGAGAAGTCTATTACCTGCTATTAATTAAGTTGACTTTGAAGATAGCCACTGCTTTTACTAGCAACAGTAACATGGGATAGACAGTTTTTGGGAATTTGCCAGGTTCTTATGGCCTGGATTGGCCACTATTGGAAACGGATTCTGGGCTTGATGGACCCTTGGTCTGACCCAGTATGGCATGTTCTTATATTCTTAATTGTATGGTCTTCGAGGGACTCCAGAACTCCTGACAGGGATGAGCAGCCAATCATCCAGGTATGGAAACAGAGACTCCCTGCCCACAATGCTGTGACACCACTACTGCAAGGCATTTTGTGAATACCCTCAGGCCTACAGAGGGGGCCCCAAGGAGAGTACCTTATATTTGTAATGTGCATCCTTCACTACAAACCCGAGGAACTGATGGGCAAGAAGATAGGGATGTATGCATCCCTTTTCCAGAACAGACATCAGATTCCTTCAGATAAATAAAAGGAAAAAAATGTCTGGAGGGAGTTCCTCTTCAGCCTCTCCCAAACCAACAACTTGTTCAATTTCTGCAAACACAGAAGAGGCTTCAATCCCCCTGACTGCTTCGGGGATCAGGAAATACAGAGAACAGAATTCCTAGCTACACTCATGAGAAGGGATTTAAATGCCATCTGCTGAAGGTGCAACTCCACCTCCAACTCTAGATAGGTAGAGAAGGGTCTGAAGACTGAAATCCACTGGGCTGGGGGAAGGCAAGAGAAGTGTATGAAGGAGCCATAATCCAAAATTTTCAGGACCTACCGGTTACTGGTGGCACTAGGAAGGACTGAACTCTACCCCCCCCCCCCACCCCAGAGACGGTGGGTCTCAAAGTCGACAGATGCTGATCTTGCTGCTGAGCCTTTGGCCGACACGTTCTTTGTCAACCTCAGGCAAGCAGTTGCTGCTGACGGCTGGGAAGAACTTGATGTTGAAAAAGAGCTGAATGGATGTCTCTGGAAGAATGGATGCTTGTAGGGAAAATGCTAACATCGGGCAGTAGCTGGCGCCTCGCTGAAGCACATCCACAAAGAACAATCACATCACAAGAAACGTATACACACCACACCGTAAGGGAATACTTCAAAACATTTAACAGGCAGCATCTAGACTTAGGAAATGTAGAGATGCCATTTCTTGCCAGAATGGGGAGGGCAGAGGGTTCCGATGCTCACATGCAAGCATTTTGCTTCATCAGATGTTTTTTTTTTTTTTTGTATTTTCCTCACAGCACAATTATATATGTTCTCCATTTCTACTACAATTAAACTCCATCACTGGCCTGTCCCACAAAGAGGAGAAAGTGCAATTCTATTTTTATTTTAGGCACAACATGGATTTGCCTACACTCAACATGTCAAACATACAGTTAAAAATAGAACAGGCATAAAACAGGTATCTAGGTCTTTGATTATACAAGACCAATTACAGCTATTAAAAAGCACTTCAGTTACAGTGCATTACAATTCTGAAAGCTAGTTAGAGCCCACAGAAAGATAAGATAACCATAAATCTTGTTTGGGAAACAACCCACTGCCCAAGAAATCCACAATAGCCAGCCAATAAATTTTAGATCAATACTCATCCAGTGTCCGTCTTTACCAAGTCATCCAACATTCATGCAGGAACAGCCACTCTGTATAAATCAAATACTGCCGTTTTATAGTGTGCTATATATATATATATATATATATATATATATATATATATATATATATATATATATATATATATATATATATATATATATTAAATACCTACCTAAAATCTCTACCAAGGTCAGGGTACAGGACAAATTACAATAAATACACTGAGTGCAGATTAGTCCATATGGTTCCAGAGATGATGATTGTAGCACTAGATCCAGACTGCAGGCACACGACAACGTGACTTTATCTTGTGTTAATAATCAGTACGTACAAGGGCAGGTAATTGGTAGACCTACAGTAACCATACAGCTCCACGTCAAGGGGCACCAAGCTAAGGCAATCCTGGCTTTACTGGGTTGCATCATGCACCGCACCTCCACGCCTGTAATGGGATGAAGCCAGGATTGGTTCAGTCTGTCCTTCTCATGGACCTGCATGGTCACCTCACTGTCCTAAGTCTCTTCCTTAAGCAACTCTCCAGACCCCTGTAGCTGTAAATTCAGAGCTAGAAACTGGCTATATCAAAACGTTCCTTGCATAGAAGAAATGAAGTGCAAAGCTCCGGATGTGCTTGTCGTCTAGGGTACATAACCAAACAGAACATAAGAACATAAGAAAATGCCATACTGGGTCAGACCAAGGGTCCATCAAGCCCAGCATCCTGTTTCCAACAGTGGCCAATCCAGGCCATAAGAACCTGGCAAGTACCCAAAAACTAAGTCTATTCCATGTAACCATTGCTAATGGCAGTGGCTATTCTCTAAGTGAACTTAATAGCAGGTAATGGACTTCTCCTCCAAGAACTTATCCAATCCTTTTTTAAACACAGCTATACTAACTGCACTAACCACATTCGCTGGCAACAAATTCCAGAGTTTAATTGTGCGTTGAGTAAAAAAGAACTTTCTCAGATTAGTTTTAAATGTGCCCCATGCTAACTTCATGGAGTGTCCCCTAGTCTTTCTACTATCCGAAAGAGTAAATAACCGATTCACATCTACCCGTTCTAGACCTCTCATGATTTTAAACACCTCTCTCATATCCCCCCTCAGCCGTCTCTTCTCCAAGCTGAAAAGTCGTAACCACTTTAGTCTTTCCTCATAGGGGAGTTGTTCCATTCCCCTTATCATTTTGGTAGCCCTTCTCTGTACAGCACAGTTATTGTTCAATGTCAGCTGCGAGGTCCGCATAAAGAGGTGAATTTTAAAAGCCCGGCGTGCATATTAATTAGGGAATGCGCAAAGTAGTCCGACTTGCACGCGCCAAGCAGATTTTAAAAGCCACCGAGATGTGCGCGCATCTCGAAAGTTTTCAAAAACAAGAGCGGTCTGGGCGGGGCACGGGTGTTTTGTGGCATGAACCTAAGATGTTCACGTAAATACGGACAAGATCCGGTGCATGCTGAGGCCCTCTGCCATGTAACTTCACTTCTAATGTGAATGCCGTGGAAGTTAAAATTTAAAGAGATCTAGGCAGATGAGTGGGGTGTTAAGGGTTGGTGCTAACTGGGGGCAGCGAAGGCTATCAAACCAGGAAGGGGGGGCTTGGAGTACCTCTCACTTTACTGGGCGAACTGGTAAAACTAAGAATGGTGTTGGCACAAGCTTTTTAAAATTCCCCGATTTGCGGAGTAGAAATCGGGATTTGTGAGCGCCCACTTATAATTTGGCACACACGTGCTTGTGGTCAGGCTATTAAAACATGCGCACAACAGATGCACGTGTACATTGTAAAATGACCGTGTACCTGGGTGCGGGCCAACGTCTGCGCACAAGCGTGCCGCTTTGAAAGTCACTGTCATGGAATTTGTATTCTATATTCACCAAGCATAAAAAAAAAAAAAGAAGACAGGACGCGGATGGGTCTTACAAGCTCAGAGGCACCATCATCCCTGGACAATTCCTCAAAAGGTTCTCTTAAACTATAGTGATTTCAGTTTTCACCAGAACCAGCTATAGCTGTTAGAACTCTGCAGTGCGGGCCAGTGTAAGAGAAGGCTACTCACTGCTCATCTTGGCTGTGCAACCATCAGTCACCCAGAAAGACATCCAAAGAGCTTGCTTTAACACAGTCACTATGTCACTAGAGAGATTACTAAGTGTGCAGCATCAGCATCACACTGAAGTAATTTATCTGTAATCCTCAGGACTACCCACTGCTGCGCCTCGTCTATATGATCAGGTTAGCCTACAATAATACATTTTTTTAAAAAAAAGTGTCAATGCCATATTCTCAGCATTGCCAAGACTGTCCCTAGACGTGTGCCAGAACCTGCAACAACATCATAGATTCCAGTGTAACCAGCAGATAAATATTTGGTAAATGTTACATTTAAATATCAGGCTCACATACATGCACATTAGCAATCAACTGCAGGGAGCGCAGCTTTTCCTTTGCATTGAAGCTACTCGAGTATTTCCTGTAAATCCAATTCGGTTCAAACTAGAAATTCCTGGAGAAGTCCATAAAGCAAGTGCAAGGCTGTCACTCTGTTTACTTTCAATTTAAAATGTGGCAAAGTTCACTTATACCTGGGTAGGATCCAGCCTGTGCTTTTGTTGCGGTCAGCTCAAGAATCTAACTGGGGAACCAGAGGCTCTGCATCAATTGTTACTGATGCATAAAATGTTTTAAACTGGGAGGAAAGGAAAAAAAAAAGGCAAAGATTTGTAAAAACTACCTTACAGATGAGGCCCATCCAAGTTTGTATAAATTTAAAAAAAGCGACTAAGTAAAGCAAGAAGGTTCAGCAAATAACACCGCAACAAATGCTAAGAAGAATGCCCACATAATGTGTCCTCTGCAGAGATGGATAAAGAATCAGACGAGTTTGGTTCATTTTCCCATCAGAAAGCATGGACAGCCTGCAGTCTCCTCTCTTATAACACAAGAGACCAGCCCCTTCCTCAGGTGCCAGAGACTGGTACAGGCAGATGTTTTCCACCTGTTCAGGCACAGGAAGTGGGTGGTAGTGCAGGCTCTTTCTGCGCTGGTTTAATGCACAGAGGGGCAGATGCAGAACGCAACTTTCTGCCTGCACTTCAATGCACATTTTCTGTGCACAACACTTCCTGCCAGTGCAGCAAGGGACACACACACAAACTGGCCCAATCCAGATGTTTTAGTACTGGGAGTTTCAATGCACACACCCCCTAAATAAAACAAGAAAAAAATTTTTTTTAAGAAAAAAGTTAGGAATATTTCACCGGATAAGTACTGCCATATCCAGTTAAGTGGTAGCAGCTGCCACTTAGCCAGATAAGTATTGTCCTCTGTATAGAGGACATCGGTCATCCCCTTCTTGAGTTAAAATGTGCGTTCCACCTATGCTGAATGTACATTTTAAGGCCAGTGCACTTTAGTTAATTTATCTATTTATTTAAACTCTCGATGCTTTAGCATATCATTAGCTTGCTGCATCAGGAGTTAAAAAAAAATGTAATCCGAGCGTTAAGACTGCACGCTGAAATCCACCGCACAGTGTTTTAATGCCAAGATTTCTGCATCAGCCTGAGAAGGAGAAAACAGGCATCAAAGCAGGTAGCCTAAATCATTCACTCCGCATTAAACGCACATTTAGCTCTCAGATATTAACGCCTGCCTGGAGCAGGCGTTAATAGCTGAGCGCATGTAAAGGAAGTACAGAAGAGCAGAAAAAACAGCTTTTCTGTACTTTTTTTTTTAACTTAAGAAAAAAAAATCTCGGCAGACCGCTGTGTTATGAAGACAGACGCCGGTAAACTCTGCATCTGTTTTCATAACTGGCCGTCTGCCAATAATGAAAACGGACGCTTATCTGCTGTAAAAATTAGCGTGCACGAGCGGCACGCAGCGCGGCCCGGGGGCGCACAATTAAACCGGTTTTTGTAACCGGCAGCTGCAGCGGGGATCGCGTTAGCAAGGAGGCGCTAAGGTCACGCAAGTGACCCTAGCGCCTCCTTGCTAGCGCGACTCCCCCTAATTTGCTTATAGCATGGCGCCACCCTTGTGGGCGCCATGCCCGCGTTAAGAAAGCGGGCGCTGAAAAGTCAGCGCCCGCTTTCCGCGTTTGATATAGCATTGGCCTCAAAGTGTTTTGCTAGGACTGCTGCAATTTAAAAAAAATCCACAGCTAATTCTGCCTATGGCTTAGCACAGATGATGGGCGATACAGCCGGGCTGAAGGCATGCTGCACACAGCCATCCAAGGCATACAGTCTATTTCCTGGTACTGCTAAACAGGTTGGAAGTAATGCCAGATTCATCGCATTGGAAGCTCGGTCATCCTGCTGGCGTCCTTACCATTCCAACACACTGTAACTGCTAGAACTACGCATCTTTCCTGCTGCCCGCTAACTTATGCTACGACGTTGTCCTGGGCACTTCATGGATTAGTAGAGTCGGACTTGAAGGCTCTCGCACGCTGAATGGGAAAGAAGGGTGGCTGGTGGAGCCATTTCCCCAATGCCATTCACCAGCCACCCCCCTCCCTTGGTATCTCTTCTTGGTTTGCTACAAGCTGAGCTCCTCCATCTGGTATTTTCTTTCACTGCCTAAAGTCCTCTCTCTGCTGCTGTCCAGTTTTTCATTTTACAGAATGGAAGGTGGATAAATCCCAATGGACACAGTGAGGCACAAAAGTGGCATGGGACAGGAAGGAATGGGATATTTAGCCACCGGGAAGAGGGTAAAGCTGTAGATCTTGTAAGTTCTGCAATGCTGTGGGAGGTGTGGGAAAAAAACGAGCACACAGAATGGCTCTAGGTGGTCTTCAGCGGTTATCAATTTCTCAGCTTCTAGCCAAGAGGCCGACATGCCATCTTGGTTTTTTTTTTTTTAAACAAGTCACAGCCTCTACACTAGCGATTCTCAGCTAGGGGTATTTTGAAGCCTGTCAGGAAGTAACTACGGCCTGCAGAAGAGAGAAACTGCAAGAGACAGCCACCTGCCACTGTGCAGCAAAAGTCAGTTTCATTGCTCTGAGTGATCCCCTACTGTCACCAATGATCTGCATGCTTACTAAAATACACACCAGACACTATTTTATTTTATGCGGGGAGAAATAAAAGGTGGGTAGAGAAGTGTCCCCTGGTAATACTCATCCCCCTAAAATGAGCAATGTAAAATTTGGCTGTCTGATGCACCCTCCTCCACCGCAGATTCCTCCATTTCTCCTCCAAGCTTCGAACCGGCACCAATCTGTCAGGGAGAGACAAAGCACCGCAAGAAACCACGCTAAACATCACTTCCTGTTGGACTCCGAATGCAGAAACGTCAGCATCTGATGTGCATGTTTAGTATTTAGCAGTTAAATGCAATTAAAAAAAACAAAACAGGCCCCATTTACTAGCCTGAAGGTCGATGGCGCTTTTATTGTTAATTTTGAATTTTTGTGACCATGGAAATCTCAAACTCTTGAAACAGGTAACAGCAGTCACGAAGGAGAGAGCCACTGCTCTAGGCTGCATGCGGCATGGAACTGGAAGCTTAAAAAGGTGCCAGGAATCTGCAGCAGCCCATAAATCAGTCATGGATGTCATTGGTTTGGGAGGCACCACTATGGACTGCCGGCAGCCTTTCGCTGCAGGGACTATAAGCTTACCACATCCACATTCAATGCGCAACGGTATGGAAAAAAATACACTTTGCTGGAAAGCAAGAGGACACTGTATCATTATACCCCACGGGAAAGGGTCATAATTTTGCCAAGGGCTACAGCAGAGAATCTAGAAACCCGCGTTGTGTCCGCTACCTGCCATCAGCTTCCACCTACCTCATCCCATTGATTCCACATGAAGGCTGCATGACCAGAGCTGCACAAGTTAAGAAACTAGAATACTTACGAACCAGTGTGCTCTTTTGTTTTGGAGAAGGGAAAGGGGGAAGTAGTTTAAAACTATATTTTCAAACTGAAAAGGATTTTTTTTTTTAAACCACATAAGGGGGTGGGGAAGCGCTCCTAAGGCACAATTGACCCTTCTCCACCTCAGTTATTCCCAGCATGTCTGCCTCTGCACTAACCCTTTAAAAAAAAAAAAAAATCAGGAGTCTGGCTGGCAAATCAGCTGTAACAGGCAGCAGTGGGTGATTGTTTTTTTTTTTTGTAATTTACAGCAGCCAGGGAGAGAAAAGGCAGATGCAGCCACCACATCTTGTCGCTTCCTTCCAGCACACTTAAAAGCAGAACGATGCCGGAAGGGAACAGCTACCCACCAGTGGCAAGGCTGGCAGCGCCGCAGAAGCTCAGCAAGCCTGTGGAAACCATGTTGAAAAGCCCCGCACTAGACATCCCTGCCAGGAAGCATGTGTGCTCTCTAGTACTGTTACAGGACGTTCCAAGCCTCATGCCACACACACACACACACGCTCCTGAACTTAAACCCCTCAGCTTTAGCACTGCAAGTGTAAAGGGCACGTTTGGTCCCTTCATTAGGTCTATGCTCCTCCCAGCAGGGGAAATACTGCAGCTGGCAGAGCAGTGAGCGGCCTAAACCATTTTGCTCTGGCACTCCCCTCTAGAAGCGGCTACAGTGGTGCAGTCCTGGGTTTGGAAAGACATGCCTGAGCTTGTCACGTTGGGAGGAAGGAATGAGAGCAGTTGTCTCTCTGAACGAGTCTGAGGAAGGGGATAAAGCCTGCAGTCTATCCCTGGTGCTTTAAAGTCATAATAGTGAGTTAGAGGAGTGCCATGCAGACCCTGTGGTGGTGCGTCTGATGCGTTACTAAAAGTAACTGCTCCTGCTGGTTCCAGTCATGGGGTGGAGAATATCCTCCACTGAGTGAATCTCTCCACACAGGGTCTGTTTTTTTTCTATGGGGAAATGAGGACCCTGATCCAAGGTCTATGTATGAATAAAGATCTACATGGGGGAACAGTGAGGAGTGAACGTCATGTGCCTGTCCAGAGGTGACCAGATGTGTGGAAGCGGCAGAGAAGGAGAGAGAGCTGCCCATCCGGTGGCTCTACATCCAATGATCCAGGAAGCCAAAGGCCTTCAAGGAAGGGAGAAGTGTGTGCAAGAGAGAAGTACCAAGAGAGGCCCCTTTAAGGAGCCCAGCATCTCTCCAAGGATACCTGAAGCCTCAAAAGAACGGGAGGGCAGGGTCAGCAAGGACGGAATTCAGCACCTCAATATGGATTCAAACTGCTTTAAAGTCTGCAAAGTTTGTAATTCTCTCAGTAGAAAACTTAATTTTGGAACACCATACTTTGTGTCACGTGGGTCCTTGAAACTAATATGTCTTAGGTCTTAGTGGTTAATCAAAGAATGAACATCAGGGCTGCAGGACTGAGTCCTGGCATTGAATATTCTCCCCTCCCCCACTCCAATCAACTGCTTGCACCAGGAGAGAGTGCGTGTTAAGTGTGAGTGGTGTACACAGCCACACGCGCACGCGAGGGGGGGGGGGGGGAGGAGGAGTCTCTATACAAACAAAAGAAACCAGGAACAGGCAAATCGATTACTATCAAACCACGTATGCATTTGTTGCAACATCAGAGTACACAGTGCTGCATTGCAATCCTGTGAAGGTTTTGCATCTTTCTCTATGTGCACACAGACATGGGCAAGTGACCTGTTTAAGGTCACACAGTGAGCAGTCGATGAGGGAAAGAAACTAGGGTCTCTAGTTCCATACTCAAACCACTGCATGCTGCCAGACCAAAGCTAGCATATGCCTTTGATGTAGTGCAAGACATGCTCACAGAAGAACTTAAGATTTTGTGGCAATTAAAGAGGCAAGACAAAGAAATACTACTGAAGCATCCACGCATCAGCAAATTATATTTCCATTCATTCCCGCATCTTTCACTACTTGATGTACCTCTGGTAGAGCGATGGTGTGTTCAGCTCTTTTCCCCCCATTCTCCACACGGGAGCTGAATTTAATTTTTTCCATCTGCCCTCAAAATAATTTGCCACTGCTGTCAGTCATACTCGCTATTAACGAATGCACCAACAGCAAGTGATCCAGATAGGGCTATAAAACAAAAAATATAGACAATAATACATTTGCAAAGTTTGGGACAACTGTACTGCAATGTATAGTTTTATTTCATAGGCTTGTGTCACAAAATGCTAGTTTAAAAAAACCAAAACAAAAAGCAACACACCAGGGCCTGCAACCTGTGGACATGTGTCTGCGTGTGGTTGAAGGAAGAGACAGGGTTTTGACATCAAGACAATTGTAACCTTGTCAGCTGGGAGATTTTCAATTCAAAACAGGTGCAGGGTGGGCCGTCAGGAACATTTGGTGACTGAAATAGCTTCACACTGTTTCTTTTTCTCGCCTTTGAACGTGACAAATCAAGATAAACAAAGGTGTGGGACTTCTCCCGTACACAGCAAGGATGAAGTTGAAGAGGCAGCTCAAAATATAAACTTGTAATACTGGGATGATACAGTACCTGCGCTTGACATATAAAAATGTGAAATGAGGAGGAGACCACTTAGGCCTCAAATTCCAAAATATTCATTAACTGCTTAAACGATCAAATGCCTGAAACATTTAGTCTGCAACATTATGCGGCAAGAAAAAAAAATATATATATATATTCAGCACTGCATTCCCGCTTCCCTCCCCATGGAGATTTATCCTATCCTGTGCACAATTTTTTTTTGTGTCACACCTTGGAAGTTTGCAGATTCAAGAGGCTTTAATAAATGCAGCTTAGTCTTACGAGCTGCTACTGCCAATTCAATTCACATTGTTTCCCTTCTGTGGTATGCCCCAAAGTAAAATATGAACATTTCGGCCCGTACCCAGCCCCCCACTTTGTGAAGCAGCAGCAGTCAAGTCTGCTTCAAATGCAACCAACTTAAAAGACTCCCATGAAGGACTGCTACGCCGCGGCTGTCTCAGAAGGCCCTTTGTTCAGCTGCGCCCCATCACCAACACTGTAAGGAATCTTTTGACGTGTGCAGTTTTTAAATTGTTTACACAATATTCCATTATATTATGGTGGCATTACTCAGTACATGAAAAAAAAAAAAAATAGCGTTTTCAGGCTAGGTCTTCTAAACAAACAGAAAGATTTGCCAGCAAACGTCAGATGACTGCTGGAAAACAATAAGCCCTTTCAAGAAATATGTTTAGATCAGACACCGAAGAGTGCCCCTTCTTTCCCAAAGAATCTGATGGCTTAAAAAACGACACCACAGAAAATGAATCTTAATCTCTGAAACAAGCAAACAGGCGCCGAGGAAAGGCATGCTCCCTTCCCATTGCCTCTGCTTACCCAAATTTTGATTAGGTGGTGGGAATCGCACCCGTAGCTGCATTTGGAAAATTTTCATGCAGAGCTGGTCAGGCCCCATGGCTGAGGGGGGTTCCATGTTGGTCATCACCCCATGGGCCAAAAGTCAGTCCTAGAGTATGAACTGGTAGTGGAAGAGCAGCCATCTCCACCCACCCCCGCCAGGGAGGAGCAGGAGGAAGACCACAGTGGGGAAGAGAGCCAGCTCATAATGGGACTTGCTCTATCTACCAATGCTTCAGTTAAAAATTCACTTGATCCATCGCGCGAGAACGCTGGTGAAAGAGGCGTGGTGGCAAAGGGTGCAGTCATTGCTCAAAACAAGTTTCTTGTCAAGATCCAGACCATCTGCTCTCCAGGCTTTGACTTGAAATCCTGGAATTGAGCTCTGCACAACAAACATAGGGGGCTTGTTCACGACTACTGGGCTCTAAAATCTTCACAAATGGTGTCAGCGTCGGCACTGGTATTATAATTGTGGCCAGCAATAGGTAGTGCCCCCCTGGCACTACCTATTGCTGGCCACAAAGTGGTCTGGAAGGGCACAATCATCTGATGAGATGGCAAACTGGTTAGCAAGACGAAATATACATTTGGTGATAAGAGTAAAAAAAAAAAAGATATTTCTGCATCCTGACTGCTGGTGTATCAAAGGCATGAACAGAGGCACTAGAACAGCTTACAGTCAAACCAGAATTTGTAGTTAATGAAGCCCTGGGACCCAGTCTCGGAATTCCATTTGTGAATAGTTACAAGACCCGGCTGCGTATAACAAAGTCTTTTGCAGAGAATCAGGAAGTTGGGTTGGAGATGGGGGGGAAGGTCTGGCTGAAAAGTTATGCCTTGGCTTTTTTTCCCCGAACTTAAGGTGTTTAAAAAAAGGATTGGATAAGTTCTTGGAGGAGAAGTCCATTACCTGCTATTAAGTTCACTTAGAGAATAACCACTGCCATTAGCAATGGTTACATGGAATAGACTTAGTTTTTGGGTACTTGCCAGGTTCTTATGGCCTGGATTGGCCACTGTTGGAAACAGGATGCTGGGCTTGATGGACCCTTGGTCTGACCCAGTATGGCATTTTCTTATGTTCTTAAGGTAGCATGGCTCCGTCTTTTATATTTCCAAAATGAAACGTGAACAGGGTTTTTACTGCTTTGTGCAGGCATTATGCTTTTCCCCTTCCTCCTGGTTATGAGTGAAAAGCTGGAATCTCTCCTCCGTCTCATTTTTCCGTGGGTCACAATAGTTATCAAATGCTTCCAGAAGCTGCTTTAGTGTTCCCAGGTCCTCTGGCAGCAGGGCTGCACTGATTTCCCTGCCTTTATTGCCCACTAGGTAATAAAACAGCTTTATGTTCTTGTTCTCCTCTTTATCTGCCATTGTGCAAGGACTTCAGAGGATAAATTCCTGTTTCCATTGTTGCCAAGTCTGTGACAGGCTCCTAGTATGGAAATCCTAATGAGCCGAAGGCTTCAGGACCCTCCATACCGTTCTTACTATTCTGAAATTTACACTGTGCTCCAGGCTCTCTTCCTGTCTCCTTCAGTGCTTCTTCACAGACTTTCTGCCATCATCTTTCGAGTAATATTGTTTACGACTCTCCAGCACCACTGTAGCATTGAAAATTAAACTTTATATCAACTTAGAAACAGACTTGGTATATGCCTACTGAGCTTTCTCTCTGCTGCTTTGTGGCTGTCTCCCTCCACCTCCTCACTTCCTGTTTCTTCTTACAAGCCTGCCTCTGGTATTTTTAAATTGCTGACTCTACCTCCAATGCACAGATTGGTACACTGCCCCTGGGAGAAACAAACAGTGCTATATAAATGCAAATTGTCACAGTACTATTAGGACATTTGCTTTGCCTGTATTTGCCTACATTGAAGGCTATTTTTAATGATCTTGCAGAAAATTTTAGAATTTTGCAGATGTATTCATTTTTAGCAAATGATCTGACTGAAGAGGCCACAGAACACTAGTTTATCATTATATAATCACAAACTTGCTTACTGTGACCACTTAACAGCTGTCGGGACACTTGTGATATCAACCAAGGATCATAGGCTTCGATGAAACATCAAATACCCGATTTATCCACAAACTCTGCCATTTCTCTTTCTGCCTATGTACAACTGGGCTGTCATTTTGCTTTCTCTAGCAGTATCACAGTTCAGGATGCAGAGATGGAGACCCTCAGCGATGAGAAGGCAAAAGCTGGGTGATTCCAGTCCTAGAGCAGACACTCAAAAAGTAACAAAAATGGGAGAAATCCCCATACTCAAGAATATATTTTCTGCAGTGTCACCAATTATGAGTGAGCAGAAATCCTTCAGTCAGATCATGTAGTCTCTGATTTGTCAGATTATTCTTTTTATGTTTTCTAACCTATGGAATGTTGGAAAGAATTAAGGGGCAGATTTTCAAAGGGATACGCGCGTAACCCCTGAAAAGCTGCCCCTTCCACCCCCTGCGTGCGCAAGCCCTGGGACGTGCGCAAGTCCTGGGGCTTTCCTGGGGAGGCGTGTCGGGGGCGTGTCGCAGCCGGCGTGTCATTGGGGGCATTCCGGGGACAGGGCCGCAGCCTCCGGACCAGCCCCTGGACTGGAACATGGTGGGCGCAAGTTACGCCTGCCTCGGGGGTAACTTTTGAAATAAAGGTGGGGGGGAGAATTAGTTAGGGCCGGGGGGTGCCGGAAAGAAAGTTCCCTCAGAGGCCGCTCAGATTTTGGAGCGGCCTCTGAGGGAACGGAGGCAGGCTGCGCGGCTCGGCGCGCGCAGGCTGCCGATTTTGCGCAGTCTTGCGAGCGACAACCCCGGATTTTAAAAAATACGCGCGTATCTTTTAAAATCCGGTGTACTTTTGTATGCGCCAGTTGCGCGAACACAAGTACGCGTGCGCATACTTTTTTAAAAATCTGCCCCTATGTGAAAAGGATTGGTTCATCTCTAGGTAGAATAACTCTCCAAAAAAAGGATGGAAATTCACCCCATTTGGCATGCAGGTAGAAAACTGAGCAAGGTATGAAAAACAGAAACATCAGATGAGTATTTTCAGAGAATCAAACCTCCCAAAAAAAAGAAAATTAAAGTCTCCATTGCATTCAGTGGGAAGCTGTTACACGCTCTTCCATCTGTTCAAATGCTGACCAGCTCTCCATGCCAAATACCTCCTCCTCCCACCTACCCTACCAGCACTTTGCCACAAAGCAATACAGGCAGAGACAGGGAAAGTAACAAGCAACTGGCAAAGTACACATACACACACTCTCCCCCAACATCACACCCCCACACAACACTCCTACACCCTCCACCACCACGTATCACACACACACGAAAAATGACAGTTAATTCACCCCATACCCTCCCCATGTGCAAGTAACTTGCCCCAATATATATATATACATACATACATACAACCTTATCCCCCCAAAAAAACCAAAACAAAACAAAAAACTCCACACTTAATCCTTACACACACATTCATCCCCAACACACAGCTTGATACCCATTCACATCCCCCAAATACACCCAGACAGACAACCTCTCCACACAACCCTCTCCCTCACCACCACACCTGCTACCTATGAACACAACCATATCCTGCAAAAAAACACCAGACCCCATACACACAAACCTTCCACAATCCCCTCAGATACCCCAGAAGGATACTATATGCAGCCCTATGCCCCCCACAATCTCACTTCTACCCTCTATATACATCCCCCCCCCAACCTTTCTAAAAATATGTGTTGGAAAGCATTCCTGAAGCAGTGTCTCTGCATGCTTTCCTTACTTGTTTAAAAAAACAAAAGAAATCTGACGCTGCCTGTTTCAGTAACATCATTTGATAGTCAAGTCTTAAATTTGTTCCAGATCAGCACTGAAAGCCCCTTCCAAAAAATAAAAATAAAATAAAAAAATACTAGCCCTTGCAGTTTTAGTTTTATACTGCATTTTGAGGGCTTATTTATAATGCAATTTACATGCATGCCTGTTGCTTATTTGCTTTATTTTGGATGTTCCATTTGGATGCAAAAACAAATAGGAAGCTTAAAAGTTGTTTGCTCTGATTTTTGCTTCCTTTCTGAATAGTTGAAAAATGTTTAAATAGGAGGCACTTATAAAACTGAAACAAAATCAAGGTACAGCTTATTCTGACCTCCTGCAAACTTCACAATCATCATATAAAAATCATGTCCATATAACGGCTTCAACTTGTGCTAATTCAGCCCCTTATTGGGGTCTGTTACTACGAATCCAATGCATGCACACATTTCTCTAAGTAATAATCTAGAACCAGAAAGCCAGGAATTAAAAAAAAAAAAAATATATATATCCAGCCCCAGGTCTAACGCTCTCTCCTCACTGCTACAGCTGATAAATCAAAGACATAGATGGCACTGCTACAAAACAGGACATGCAGGAGACTTAAATAGTGCTTTGCCAAAGTCTTCACATCCTTGTACATTTTGCTGTCTAAAAAGTACAAATCAAAATATATGGAAGTAGAAGGCTATTTCACTCATCTACACAACATACTCTACACCAGTGGATCTCAACCAGTGTGTCACCAAGAATTTGACACAGCAAGCCTATGCTTTCTATAACAGCCACATGTGCTTGCTGCTTCAGGAGAGTGCAGATAAGGAGCTGGTACTTAAAATTCATCACCGCTCCCTGTTGCTGCTTTTCCTTTAACCCTGGCAATCGCTGCCATCACCAATCCAAGCCAGAAATGTTGCAGGCATGCTGTACCTTGCCCTGCCATCTCGCCTCACCTCCCCCTCCCACTTCTGGGAGTTGCAGTTTTTCTCTGTATGTTTGTTTATAATTTATGGTCTTTTATTCTGTATTAGATAAGAGTCAGTCTGCATGTTTGAAAGAGGTGAGGGATTCTGCTAACTAGGATGTAGTTTCTGTGTAGGAATCTAGAGCAGTCTGGCTTGCTTTGTTATTCCCAATAGTAAGTGTAGTGTGTTTTATATTTGCTGTCTTACTTTTTCATTGGTAAGGTTGTTGCTGTTCAAGACCTGGGTGTTAGCATTCTTATGGTATGGCTGGTGTGCTATATAATTTCTAAATGCCTTTTTAGCAGGTTTTCATGTTATTTCACAAAGTGGCTGGCAGGGAAGGGATTCTGAAGGACTATTACTGAGGGGATACCAGAATTTGAATATATTTTCATATGGTGAGTTGAAAGGGGAAATTTTATAACTGTGCTCTGTATAAACTCCAGAATAGGTCAGAACTTTCTAAAGTTGACAGTGAACTGCATGAGAGTTTGTACCAAAAACAAAACAAAACTGTGCTGCATATGCATATCAGTCCCAGATTTTTCACTGATGCAGTAAGCAAAGATTAAAATTTTTGTGAAAAAAATAAGATGTAATAGTGATATTTTATAAGCAGTTACTGAAATTAATGAATATTTTATCTCTTGCAGCATTTTCAACAATAAAATATCTAGGATTTTTTTTATTTTTTTTTTAGTATAGCTGTTAAATGTATTGTGCTAAGTGTCATGCACATGAGTATGTCAGGTGTTTCATGACAGAAAAAACGGTTGAGAACTACTGCTCTACACCTTCATCATGAAAGAACAATCATAAAACATTACAAAAGTAATTGAGAATAACAGAAAAAAAAAAAAAGCTTTGATTGCAGAAGTTTTCAACTCAATACTTGGTGGAAGCCATGAGTCATTTAGAGTAAGCGTCTACCAACTCTGCACAGCAGAATGGTGCAGTTTTACTCCATTGTTCTCGGCAGAAGAGCTCAAGCTCTCTCATGTTGGCTGGGGGATTGTCTGTGGCTGCAGTCTTCCAGTTGTGTCAATGATTTCCTACCAGATTCAGGTCTGGGCTTTGCCAAGGCCTCTGGAGGACGTGCCCTTTCTTCTTTCTGAACTAATCCATAGTCGCTTTTGCTTTGTGCTAAGGATCATTGTTCTGCTGAAAAGGCAAAATTTTCTCCCCAGTCCCAAGTCGATGGCAGGCTGGAACAGGTTTCCCTCCAGAATGTGCCTGTACTTTGTGCCATCTTTCCCTCGATCTTCACAAGGTTGGCTGTCCCTGCTGCTACAGACCATTCCCACGTCATAATGTTGCCTTCACCAGGCTTTACTGTAGGGATGGTATTAGGGTGATGTGTGGCGTAAAACAAAACTACAGCACATCTCACGTAGCACACTTTGGTCTCAGACCACAAAACCTTCTCCCACATGCATGCAGAGTTCAAGCGCTTCTTTGCAAACATTATGTGGCACATTCTCATGGCTTTTCTTCAGCAGTGGCTTCCTTCTTGCCACTCTCCCAAACAGGCCATGTTTGTGGAGTAATCTTAAAATTGTTAAACAGTCAACATTCTCCTCCCCAGTCTCAGCCAGAGACCTCTGCAGCTCTTCCAAAGTAATCTTAGGCCTCGGAGTGACCTTCTGCAGCTATTTCCTTAATCCACGGCTACTGACTTTGGAGTGGCCTGATCGTGGCAGTGTCCTGGTGGTGCCAAACGATTTCCACTTTACAAAAGACAGTGCCCCAAGGGATATTCACACATATTATAGCCTTTCCCCCAATCTGTACCTTTGAATATTATCATCCCAGAGTTCTTTCACCAGCTACTTGTTCAGCATGTATTGACCTTTGCTGCAAATGTTTTAAATTCTGCTTTTTATGATACTTCGTTTTCAGGTACTGTCACAATAGAAAGTGGAATTCTTCATCAAGTGCATTCAAAAAAATGCATCTACTATGACTGGACATAGGTGGGCCCTATTTAACTTATTATGGGCCATGTTAAGGCAATTTCTTGAACTGGAGCAAATTTGGGTTTTTTATGACAAAGGATGTGAAGGCTTATACAATCAAGACTTTTTTAAATTCTTAATTACTTTGGAATATTTCGATAATTTGTTCTATCATGAAAGTACAGAGAATGTTGTATAGATCAATGAAACAAACTCCTACTTTAATGCATTTAAGTTTGTATTTAAGACAACAGAATGTAAAACACAAAAAACAAACCCCAACACAAAAACAAACAAAAAAAACCCCCATAGACAAGGGCGTGAAGACTTTTGCTAGGCACTGTATTTATTGAAAGCTTTTGTATACTGCTTGTGATAACCCAGATTACTATTTGCCTACCTGGTCTTGGGAGCACATGTAACCTGATCTGGGTCTTTAGGATATCCACAATGAAAATACATACGATCTACAGTACAAGTATTGCTTCCATTACATTCCCTCTGTACCCACATCTACCACCATTGTGAACCTGATGTTTCCAAGGACAGGTCCTGCAGGAAAGGTATCATATATATATATATATATATATATGTGATAGAAAGTGTTCAGCGTTGTTACTGTAGTTTTGTGGTGAGAGCAAGAGAAAGAGAGAGAGAGAAAGAGAGAGAACAACTCACCAGCAAGTTCAGATATGCATCCTTAAAGAACACCACAAGAACTATAGTAACACTGCACACTTTCTTCAGACCTTCTTTTGCTTTATATTTTAAAAAATTCAGTTTCTATTTAAAATTGTTTGTTTCTCCATTTCCTAACAACTGGAACCAAATAGGCATCTGAAATTGTTTTGTATGGAGGACAGGGGGCCAACTAGGTTTTTTATTGCCTGTTTTAAAAGAATAGCAGAGTCTATTCACAATTAGATTGTTCTCTCTGTGTTGCAACTGCTCTGTATGACTGTTGCCAGGGAGCCATGCAACCCATCATATCTACAGCACCGAAACAGACTTGGCTAGTATATATATCTAGATGGACTGAATGCCCCAGTTTAACACTGGGTCATCTTTCAATCTAGTTTAGCATACTGAACTGCGCTCATGCAATAAAGGCAAGATATGGCAAGGAATGGGGCTAACTGTCAGGCCGATACAGTACAGTGCGCTCCGACTGAGGGCACTGTTAGCCTGCTATTGGACGCGTCCAACCCGCAGCACCTAATAGCGCCCTCAACATGCAAATGCATGTTGAGGGCCCTATTAGGTATGCACGCGGAATACAGAAAGTAAAATGTGCAGCCAAGCCGCACATTTTACTTTCAGAAATTAGCGCCGACCCAAAGGTCGGCGCTAATTTCTTCCTGCGCCAGGAAAGTGCACAGAAAAGCAGTAAAAAACTGCTTTTCTGTGCACCCTCCGACTTAATATCATAGCGAGTCTGAGGTCCCGAAGAGTAAAAAAAAAAAAAAAATTTGAATTCGGCCTGCGGCTGTCAGGCCGAAAACCGGACGCTCAATTTTGCCGGCGTCCGGTTTCCGAGCCCGTGGCTGTCAGCGGGCTCGAGAACAGACGCCGGCAAAATTGAGCGTCGGCTGTCAAACCCGCTGACAGCCACCGCTCCTGTCAAAAAGGAGGCGCTAGGGATGCGCTAGTGTCCCTAGCGCCTCCTTTTCCCTGTTTCTACTGCGCCACCTAATTGAATACTGCATCGCGCGCACTGGCGAGGGGCCGGTGCGCGCGCCGGGAGAGTGGGCGTTCGTCCGCTCTCCCGCGGACTTTACTAAATCGGCCTGTGTATGAGGCCCCCAAGTGTAGAAGGAACCTAGGCACCAGGCAGTCCAAGTGCCTAAAAAGAGTGCCTGCTGCAAGAGTCAGGCAGAGGAGACATTATAATGTCTGGTGATTGGTCTAGGCCTGGCCCGAGAAGCTGCTGCCACCGTTGGGGGCTCTGCCTGAGAAACCACTGCCAGAGACACGGTGACGAGAAACCGCTGCTGGGGCCTGGGCTGATAATCTGCTTAAAAAATACATTTAAACCTCCCCCCCCCCAAAACCAGAACAATTCCTCAGCTCCTAAAAGTTTTGAGCTGATGCCAAAGTTGTTTGAATATTCTTCCAGGTCTGGAAGGTTATTCAGACAGCTGAATGAGGCAGTCCTGGGAAGGTAGGAATCCCATGATTGACTGAGGTCAACCATGGGATTCCTACCTTCCCAGGGCAGCCTCACAAGTAACATTTAACAATGCTATTTTTATCCTTAAAATACAGGGTTACCTAAGACTTATCCAATTCAGAATTCTGCAGGCATCCCAAAACATTATCTACATCCCCACTGTCTCCTAGCTCATTTTTTTTTTCCTTCTATCCTCTAACCCAGCGCTTCTCAACCGGTGTGTCGCGTCTCCCGGTGTCCCACTACCCCGTTCTACTTTCCTTTTGCCTTTTTCCAGCACACGCGGGCCAATTGGAAGCCTTCGTTCTTCCTACCCCCATTACACAATGGGAAGCCTCCTTCATTCTGCCTGCCCCCGCACAGGCCAATCGGAAGCCTCCTCCCTACCAGTGGGAGTAGGAAGAAGGGAGGAAGCCTTTGATTGGCCGGTGAGGCAGGCAGGGAGGAATTTTGAACTCTGACGAAGCAAGATCGCGCAATGAAGAGGAAACCCGACCCCCGACGAAGCAAAGCCGCCATGGGAGCCCATTCCCATGGCGGCGAAGAGGAGACCTGACCCCGACAAAGCAAGGCCGCCACAGCCTGTGGCGGCGAAGAGGAAACCCGACCGAGGCCACCACGGGAGCCCATTCCCGCGGTGGCGAAAAAAGAAGGCCCGCCGGAGTAAAGCCGCGGCGGAACTGGAGCCCATCCCTGCAGCGAAGGAAGAAGAAGTTTTTGGTGAGAGCGGGTGCGTCTGTGCGCGTGGATGAGTGCCTGGGTGAGAGCGGGTGCGTCTGTGCGCGTGGATGAGTGCCTGGGTGAGAGCGGGTGCGTCTGTGCGCGTGGATGAGTGCCTGGGTGAGAGCGGGTGCGTCTGTGCGCGTGAATGAGTGCCTGGGTGAGAGCGGGTGCGACTGTGTGCGTGAATGAGTGCCTGGGTGAGAGCGGGTGCGTCTGTGTGCGTGAATGAGTGCCTGGGTGAGAGCGGGTGCGTGTGTGAATGAGTGCCTGGGTGAGAGCCGGTGCGTCTGTGTGTGAATGAGTGCCTGGCTGAAAGCTGGTGTGAATGGGTGCCTGGGTGAGAGGTGGTGTGTGTGGGTGTGAATGGGTGCCTGGGTGAGAGGTGGTGTGTGTGGGTGTGAATGGGTGCCTGGGTGAGAGCTGGTGTGTGTGGGTGTGAATGGGTGCCTGGGTGAGAGCTGGTGTGTCTGTGTGTGAATGGGTGCCTGGTTGAGAACTGATGTGTCTGTGTGTGAATGGGTGCCTGGGTGAGAGCTGGTGTGTCTGTGTATGAATGAGTGCCTGGTTGAGAACTGTGTGAATGGGAGCCTGGGTGAGAACTGGTGTGTCTGTGTGTGAATGGGTGCCTGGGTGAGAGCTGGTGTCTGTGTGTGAATGGGTGCCTGGTTGAGAGCTGGTGTGTCTGTGTGTGAATGGGTGCCTGGTTGAGAGCTGGTGTGTCTGTGTGTGAATGGGTGCCTGGTTGAGAGCTGGTGTGTCTGTGTGTGAATGGGTGCCTGGTTGAGAGCTGGTGTGAATGGAAGCCTGGGTGAGAACTGGTGTGAATGGGTGCCTGGGTGAGAACTGGTGTGAATGGGTGCCTGGGTGAGAACTGGTGTGTCTGTGTGTGAATGAGTGCCTGGGTGAGAGCTGGGGTGTCTGTGTGTGAATGAGAGCCTGGGTGAGAGCTGGTGTGTGTGGGTGTGAATGGGTGCTTGGGTGAGAGGTGGTGTGTGTGGGTGTGAATGGGTGCTTGGGTGAGAGCTGGTGTGTGTGGGTGTGAATGGGTGCTTGGGTGAGAGCTGGTGTGTGTGGGTGTGAATGGAAGCCTGGGTGAGAGCTGGTGTGGGTGTGAGAGCATTTGTGTGTGATTGAGAGCTTGTATATAAGAGACCATGAGTGATTGAGAGAGAGACTGGTCAGGGAGGTGAGAGAGACCGAGACTGTTCGTGGGGTCTAATTGGAGTTATGTGTGTGAGTGACTGGTTGTGGGCGCTAAGGAAGAGGACTGTGAGGACAGAGCTTCAGCAGCCCTTGCTGCTTCCTGTGAGTGCTATTGGCCTGGAAGGGAAAGGAGTAGGAGAGTTGCTGGAGAGGGTAAGAAAAGGTGGCTTTTTAAATTTATTTTTCTTGATTGCCATTTTAATTATTGGGTATTATGTGATGTCTGCTGTTTTGAAATATTTTATTGATATTTGGACATGTTTTAATAATTTTTATGAGTTTTTAATTGTTGGATATTCTGTTCAGCAGCTGTTTTGTAACATTTTTAGTAAAGCTTTACAATTATTTCTGTGTGGGGCGCTATAGCAGCTTGGCTTATTCTGTTTTCCCAATAGGAAATGTATTAGTGTTTAGGGCGTGGTTTAATAGTTGTATTCCTTAGATAGGGTTGTTACTGGTTGAGTGTGTTCCATAATACAGGTGTATCTTTGTGCGGGTTAGTTTGTGTGCATTATTGCAGATCCTGGGACTATGTTAGGTGCTATATTTCTCTTTCCATTTCTCTAGGTTTGCACTGCATGCAGAGTGGCTTTTTTGGTTTTCCATTCCAGTTTCTGTCTCCATATTTATAATGTGTGGTCTTTCTGTACTTGGTGAAGGTCAGTTCTGGGTGTGTGACAGAGGTGAGATATTTTACTAGCATGTAGGCTTTTGTATCAATCTTATTTGTTGTGTTTTCTCAATAGGATATGCATTAGTGGTAAATTACTGTCTTTTCATAAGAAGGGCTATTGTGCCTGGTAGTAAAGGGAGTTTGTTTTGCTTTTACTGAGATGTCATCAGAACCAGAATATCTTTTTTTGTATGGCGAGTTGTACAGGGTAATGCCCTAGATCTGCTCTGCACTCATTGCGGGGGGTTGAGGGGATTCCTGTGGATGCAGAGTGCATGTTTACATTTAGCCCCGTGACGGTCACATGCTCAGTGTGTCACGCATTTGAGAACCATCTGTCAGGTGTGTCCCGGCCAAAAAAAGGTTGAGAACCACTGCTCTAACCCCTTCTGTGACCTTTTCTTAGCAAAATACTTTGGATGTTTACTGCTGCTTCTGTGGCCCCCGGTACACCTGGCCTTCCACGACAGGCGCTATCCAAGTACTAACTAAGCCTGACCCTACCTTACTTGAGAGATAAACAGAGGTCAGGCTGTCCCAGGCCAATATCGCGGGGTCCTGATTTGTCAGCAGGACAAAATTAAAGTGGTATCTTGGATAAACTAACCAAAAAAAGGATGGCCTATCTCCCCATAATTGGATGTACCGACACTGCAGTCGGTCAAAACAGTTACTATTCAAATCTGTGGCGAGGACATATTAATAGCATTTACTGGACAGGGAAGTCAATTATTTACTGTCTGCGAAGCTGATTTTATATTCCTCCTTGCTATTAAGTTGACTTAGAGAATAGTCACTGCTATTATTAGCAATAGTAACATGGAATAGACTTAGGTTTTGGGTACTTGCCAGGTTCTTATGGCCTGGATTGGCCACTGTTGGAAACAGGATGCTGGGCTTGATGGACCCTTGGTCTGACCCAGTATGGCATCTCTTATGCTCTCATGCTTTCAACTTGACTAGAAATCCATTGCTCTCAAACAATTCTAAATATAATAATTAGAAACACCACCACGGAGAGCTGGCACTTCATTTCAAAACTTAAATGGGAGTACAAGTTTTATCCCAGCAGCATGAGTAGCCTACCCCTGCAGAGTCCAAGGCAACGTTTTATCATCCTTCTACAACGGTTACCCAAGGACATTAATTCTGTAGGTCAACCCGTAACATGGTTGTGTGCGCCCCTGAGAGAGAGAACTCCTCCCCCACCACTCTTGGAGGGCATGACTTCTGCGGGGAAACTTTCATGCTGAATCCTTAGCCACTTGCAGGACTGAGGAAAAAGGCCGAGCTGCATAAAAAGCAGCACTGGCGGCCCAACAGCAGCGTTCTGCTTCTTGTACTTGGCGAATGAAGCACACCCTCTCGCCCACCCAGAGGGACTGTTTAAATGGCAGTGCAATTATTGCATGGCAATAGCCACGATTACTGTAGATGCGATGAACGTAAAAGCGTATTCTGTTACTAGCACTATTTTTTTCTCGAGCTAAAGGATTGACTCAGTAAGAATTCTAACACTGAAGCTACCCCTGCCCCTCTACTTCAAGGGACAAAGGCCCCGCCCCTCACGTGGGAAGTGATATGGGGGCGCGTGGATTCGCACTTGAGAACAGCTTGGTGCGGCACTGGGCATCTCTGGAAGCCACATGACGGGGGCTGAAGTTCAGCCATGCTGGAAGAGGCACCCCAGCATGAACATGGCAGGGGCCTTGGGTCGTAGTTATATTGCGTATCTTGGTGTCTCTCAGACTAGATAATTCACAGCGGGCAGACGAGAAGATCCGACAATTAACTCTGGCATGATATTAGGAGCTACCACCCAGGAAAGATCTAGGCGTCCTAGTGGATAACACATTGAAATAGTCAGTTCAGTGTGCTGTGGCGGTCAAAAAAGCAAACAATGTTGGGAATTATTAGGATGGGAATGGTTAATAGAATGGAAAATGTCATAATGCCTCTATATCGCTCCATGGTGAGACCGCACCTTGAATACTGTGTACAATTCTGGTCACCGCATCTCAAAAAAGATATAGTTGCGATGGAGTAGGTACAGAGAATGGCAACCAAAATGATAAAGGGGATGGAACAGCTCCCCTATGAGGAAAGGCTGAAGAGGTTAGGGCTGTTCAGCTTGGAGAGGAGACGGCTGAGGGGGATATGATAGAGGTGTTTAAAATCAGGAGAGGTCTAGAACAGGAAATGTGAATCGGTTATTTACACTTTTGGATAATAGAAAGGCTAGGGGGCATTCCATAAAGTTAGCAAGTAGCACATTTAAGACTAATCGGAGAAAATTCTTTCACTCAACGCACAATAAAGCTCTGGAATTTGTTGCCAGAGGATGTGGTTAGTGCAGTTAGTGTAGCTGGGTTTAAAAAAGGTTAGGATAAGTTCTTGGAGGAGAAGTCCATTAACGGCTAATAATCAAGTTTACTTCGGGAATAGCCATTGCTATTAATTGCATCAGTAGCATGGGATCTTCTTAGTGTTTGGGTACTTGCCAGGTTCTTGTGGCCTGGTCTGGCCTCTGTTGGAAACAGGATGCTGGGCTTGATGGACCCTTGGTCTGACCCAGCATGGCAATTTCTTCTGTCTTAATGTTTTTCATCCAATCCACATTCACAGTTTCAGGACATGGCACATGAGCCACAAAGAACATGTGCCATATCCTGATTTTTTTTTTTTTTTTTTTGGGGGGGGGGGGGGGGACTGCACTAGACTACTAGGTCAGGTTCCATGAATACAAGAGTGGAAAGTTGCTTTTGCAGCAATTTGTTGCTCTTCTGCAATGCAGTGAACTACAGTCCTTGCAGTTATACGTCTTTGTCTCAGAAGTCCAAATTGCAGAGCAGAAAGCTTACTCTGCAGCCCTCAAACCTGAAATGATTTCAGTGCTCCAGATGAATACAATTTGGCAGATTAGGTTTTACTGGAAGGATAAAGACAGTCACAGCCATCAAATTCAGTTCAACTGCATTCAACATCAAAAAAACTCAAGATACGTGGGTATTACCTCGTCAAAAGGATTTCGTTCCATTATGTCAAGTCTTTACAATAAGCATCCCCCCAAACCATCATTAAGAAAAACTGGTGATACAAAAGGAGACAACAGACAGAACAAAGCTCCCTAAGTAACACGTCATACAGAAAGAATCCCCTTGCCTGTATGAAGGGATCGCTCACATCTTATTTTATTTACAGCAACTTCTTACCCACCCAGTTGCCAGACATCTGTTCTGGGAGGAGTACAAGCTCACATACACAAATCAGAGACTAACATAATTAAAAAAAAATAAAAAATTTAAAAAGCTGAAACGAGAGATACACAGAATAACTAGGGACCTTCGTTTTCAGTTTTTATTTTATTTTCCCTGGGAATTTATATCTTAAATCAGTGGAAAAATAAATTTACAACAAAGCAGGAGAAAAATTTTATTTCCCACTGATTTAACATTGAAATTTCCAGGAAAATAAAATAAAAAAACTGAAATCAAAGGTCCTTAAGAATGACACACTGATGCCTGCACTCAAGGGCCTACTTACGAAACATTTTCTTGGTATTGTGCGTTCATAGCAAGGGTCCCCGGACTTTTCACAGCAAGGGCCACACAGAATATTTCAAATCAGTGAGAGGGCTGGCAGCGGAAATCACACTCTGGCCCTCTCTGCGAATGAAAATAGTGGAAAAGGGGAGAGGCAGGGATGCCAGGGGTGTATCAGATAGAGCAGCAATAATATTTCTAGGAAGTACACAACCCTGACCCCCTCAGCATATACCTCTTTCCCTCTCCCCCTTCCCCCCAGCATCTGTCCTCCTCTCCTTTCCACTCTCCATTACAGCATCTCTTCCCCCTCCATCTCCCTTTCACTCCTCCCCACTGCTCCAACATCACCGCCCACCCAAAGCATTTTCCTCCTCCTCCTCCACCATGACAATGCCCAGGCCTCACTCCACATGCACTGGTTGCCCTCCAACACGTGGGTCCGCAATTCTCCCTCTGATAACAAGGGCTTCACAGGCCCAAGACCCAGGCTGCAAGCAGAGGATTTATTTCTTTTTACCTGCCATGATGCTGGGTGGTTTGGGGGTTTTTTGTTGTTGTTGAAGATAAGCAGGCCGGAAAAATTGCCTCAGTGGGCTGGATTTGGCCCATGGTCCATAGTTTGGGGACCCCTGGTTTATAGGAAAATAATCTTAGTATCTAGGAGTCATTTAAATTAGCAATAAAATGGGACCAAGCTCTTGCCTGTGCTTTCCTCTTCTTCAGTCCATCTCTCAATACAGGCAACTCTAATGATGGCCACATTCTAGAAAGCCAGTTATAAATAAATAAATATTTAAAAAAAAAAGTGACCATTTCCGAAAAGTTAACAGCTCTTCTCCCAACTAGGATCTGCTTCTGAAGTGTGCTACTGTTCTCCCTGCTTGCTCCCCCCCATCTATTTCAGACAGTACTAACGCCAAGATCAGCTGGTATTACTGAATACTGAAATTTGGGTTGCATGCATCCTATATGTTGCTGCGTCTCCTTTTCCAAAAAGCTTGTACTGCCGGCCTTTGGACAGTCAACCAGGAGGCAGCGAGTTGAGGGGGTGCCCTGGGAGAATCAAGAGAGGTCCAACAGCAGCGACCCAGGGTGCTATTTGCCCTCGAGTTAGCCCTGGACCCCAGGTATGGATCAAAACTTCTGCAGCGATTCAGCAGGTTGTCAACATGCCACATATTTTGCCACTGTTCTTCAGTTCCTAATCCTCCGACACAAAGAGAAGATGTGAAAAGAGCAGATTTCACCAAACACTTGTAAGTTTTGCTACCCGTTCCTTTCATATTGGCATTGGTCAAAAGATTTTCCAAAATAGAAGTCGCAGGATATTCTTGCCCTATTTAACTTTGCTTGTGCTAAAATCATTATGAAGAAACGTAAGAAAACAGTCTTGCAAGTCAAAATTCTTTAAGCTGTTCAAAGGAACACACAAAAAAACTTTATGAATAGCTGTCCAGAAGCACCTAACTTGCAGAGGAACACACCGAACATTATACTACTGTTGCATAGAAGCACGTCTCAATGTGTTTCGCAGCCAGACAGAAGCAAGGACAGAGCCCAAGTCAATCTGGATAACACATCTGGAGTCAGGGCAAAAGGGTGTTTGGCATCTTCAAACCAGGGTCCTCCTGGTTGGAAGCTGATACTCTGCTTACGAGGCCACGGAGTGGCATAAACTTAGGAAGCGTCAGACAATTGTCAGACTGAAAAACGGCCCCGTCTCAAAGGATCCAGACTGGTTCTCAGGGGCTCAAAAAAGGGCTGCTAGGGAAAGTCCAGAGTTCTGGCAACTTCATGGCCGAGGACGGCACCTTGGGGCCAGAAGGAGAAGCAACCCGGTAGGACCATGCCCGGACCAATAGTCACAGAGTGTAATGGACTGGTGGACCGGATTCTGTGCCACTGGTAAAGGAACTTGCAGTTTGCAAATCAGTGATCCCCAAGCTATGGCCTGCCAAAGCCATTTTTTCTGGCACTCCTACCTTAAATAAATAAATAAAATCCAGCATATAAAATGATAAAGTCTTCCAGCAAAAGAAGAAACTGCAGCCTTTGTGCTTGGGCTGAGTAGTCAATTTCATCAGAGAGAGATGTCAGAGGGGGACTGGCTCGTGTGCATTGAGGCCCAGGCACTGCCACAGCTATGCACGTTGAATGAGGCCTGGGCTGGAGCCATTACAGAAAGAGGAGAGGGATGAGCGGATGTTGGAGCAGTGGGGAAGAATGAAAGGAAGATGCTGGGGGGGAGGGGAAAGAGATGAGATGCTGTAGGAAAGCAGAGCGGAGAAGAAAAGAAGAGATGCTGTGGAGGAAGGGGGGGGGGGGGGGGGAAGAGAAGGACAGATACTGAGAAAGTGTGAAGAGGAAATGTTACCCGGCGGGGGGTCAGGGCCGTGCACTTCCTAGAAATATTACCGCTACTCTGACAAAATTATTCTAAGTTGTTAAATCACAAGCGGACTGTGAGAAATTGCAGGAAGACCTTGCAAGACTGGGCTTCCAAATGGCAGATGAAAATTAAAAGTAGTCAAGCACAAAGTGATGCACATAGGGAAAAAAGAATCCCACACTGTAGTAACACGAAGTTAAGTTCCATATTAGGAGTTACCGCCCAGGAAAGGACCTGGGCATCAGAGTGGACAATACTCTGAAATACTCGGCCTAGTGTGCGCCGGCGGTCAAAAAAGCAAAACAGGAATTAGGAGGTAAGGAATGGAGAATAAAATGGCAAATGTCATAATGCCTCTGTGTTGCTCCACAGTGAGGCCATACCTAGACTACTGTGTGCAGTTCTGGTCACCGCATCTCAGAAAAGATATAGTTACGGTGGAGAAGATACAGAGAAGGGCAACCAAAGTAATAAAGGGGAAAGAACGGCTCCCCTAAGAGAAAAGGCTAAAGAGGTTAGGGCTGCTCAGCTTGAAGAAGAAGATGGCTGAGGGGGTATGATAGAGGTCTACAAAATAGTGAGTGGAAAAGGATGGGTAAATGTGAAATTGGTTATTTGCTCACAATTAAGTTCCTGGAAAAGTTAAACTGTTATTAATTAAGCAGACTTAAGAAATAGCCACTATCATCACGGTGCCATAGCAGCATGGGATCTGTCTACTGTCTGGGATCTTGCCAGGTACATGTGACTTGGATTGGCCACTGCTGGAAACAGGATACTGGGCTTGATGAATCCTCAGTCAAATCTAGCATGACAAATTCTTATGTTCTATACTCCTAGGATCCCTCCCTCTCCCCTTTTCCAGTATTTCAAACCATAAGGAGGGCCAGAATGATTTACTCGACCCCCAGCAGCACGCTTCCAGCCAAAACCATAACAGACCATCATCAGAATGAGAGGATCTAGTTTTAGCAAAAACCGAGGAAGACCACTTTCCCTGAGCATCTGTACAGTGCTGATACAGGTTAGAAGCCAAGCAGGCTGAGAAGCCCTAATATGACAGGCAAACCAAAGAGAAAGGCGCTTCGGCTTCTCGTTATCGGCCCTGGTCCACTTTACAAACTTCTGCTCTAATCTATATTTATCTAGTACTGCAAATAAAAAGGGTCACTGCAACCTATCAAAAGCTCTTTCTACATCCAACGATCATATTAAAGCACACTACGCCTGTTGGTTGATTGCCTACCTTTTATAAATCTGATTTGATCTGCATTCACAAACTCGCTCATTACTTTTTCTAGTCTTAACTGCAGGATCTTGGCCAATATCTTAATGGTTGCATTTCGGAGTGAGCTAGGAATGATAGGAGCCAGGACACACAATGTCCCTGTCCTTCTTGTGTATTAGGCATCTGTTAATAAGCAGGATGCTTCCAAATGTATTTCAAAGCCTTCTTAAGAACTCCTGGAAGAATTGCTTATTGAAGTCTAGATGAAATCCATCTGGGCATGGGCTTTTACCCCTAGCTAGATCCTTCACTGCCCTTTGTATATCTAATACTGCTAACTTAGAATTTTGCTCTGCCATCACCTCCGGCAGATACTGACTGATCGCTGCATGATTATGTAACCCATAGTTACTAGCTACAAGGGTACTCTTGTGGAATTCTTCATATTTTTATTTAAAAGACTTCTTACCTGCCCGTCCACAGTTGCTCCAGAGTTAGTCGACATCACTCCATGGAGGCACTGGAGTAAACAGTGTTTGCTCCTTTCAGCACGCTGCCTTAGAGGAACCCCGCTACCTGTAGAGCATATGGCGGTTCCAGTGAGGGTAATGCCAGCTACTTTTCTGGGATGTCTCTTGTTGAGTCTGATATGGTGTTCCTAAATTGCATCGAGCAGTGTTAACATCTACAGATATGCTGGTAGTTCAAGAACTGTACTGAAGACAACATACTACCTCCAATCTGGACCCTGCACTTCCTGTGTTATTCATGTGCCAGTGAATAAGTGTGATGGTTGGACTCAGAAGTGAGTGAATCCCACATTTTACTATAGCTTGCAGAGGGTAGGAAGGAGTGTATATCCAAAGCCTAGCCCTCTAGATAAAAATCCTGCTGAATTAGACAGACCTAATTGCAACCTGCTACCATTACATCTGTCCTCTCTTGAATACAGCTCCGAAAAGAAGGACTGAAGTCCCATTTATCTCTGACAATCCGTGTGTCATGTAACCCTTTTTAGTATAAATACCAGTGATTATATTGCCGAAGCAGACATTCGAGCTGAACGGGATTACTTAAAAAGGTATAAAATTAGTTAAAACAAGTTACTTTTCTTTGACTTAAAGATGGAGTGGTTTCCAAAATTTCTAGCTCTAAGTGCTAAACACAACTCTTTCCTTGTTTTAATTGATCTATTATGCTTTAAATTAAAATTTGAATTATGTTTTTTGTACTAGGATTTAAATTTTAATGACTGGATATATTTCTCTTGTAAACCGCACTGATTTTTAAAGTTTGCGGAATATCAAAATATATTAAAACATGAACAAACTCCAGCCTCCCCAGCCCAGCATAAGTCCACAGAAATGCAGAAAGAGCAGCGACAAACAACCCTGCCCCATTTCTCTGACATGGCTCAAAGTTCCCGATTCCAACCCGCTTAGAGCAAAGAGAGTCCCGCAATCCATCTATATTCATAATGCAGTCACGTAAACCTATGCGCCAGCACTGGATACCCCCAAACCCGGGGCAACTCTTTCACCATCTTTAGCCACATCAAACATGGAGGACTTTCCTTTGTGCAAGACTCAATTTAGCTGGCTAAAGCTGCACGTCCTGCAAGCCACACTGTCGGAGCAACGTCTTTGCCTCCACAACGTTCTGGCACTTTCACCAAAGACCACTTGAGGAATCCTGAAAGAGAACCTTTTCGCTTGAAATCTCAAAAACAAACCCACCCCCCATAAATGGAGGAGCTGCTGTCTGCCAGTGCGCGAAGAACTGTGCTGGGGTTTCACCGTCAACGGAACCTCACCAACATGTGTGACGCATAAATACAGCAGGAGCGGCCGAAGAGAGCTGCTTTGGGCAGGTTTTAATGTAAGGCAACTAATAAATTAAAATAAAAAAAAGTTAAGAAAGAACGTTTTTCCAAAGTGTATGCAAAAGCAACACATCCTTCCTCTCAAAAACAACATCCGCCCACCTCTCGGTCAAGGAATAAATAAGAGAGAAAGCAGCTGAACCCGAAGAAGCAGGTTCCTTGGCTGAACGATCTATGTAGCACAGGGTGGCCCATGGAAAAAGTAGCCTGCCTCCAATGCACTGGTATTAGAGACGGGCTACCCTGTATTACCGCTGTTAGCTAAAGTCCGCTTACTAAAAATGTATTGAAATGTACAAAGCCATTGGGACAAACTGCTTAACGCTTTTTTCTTTCTAGTTTCTACACGATCCCTGCCAAGGAGAAATAAGCTAGAAATAGCACGATGAGGTGCGAAATCATAAGACACACACACACACATGCATGCCTTCAAACCCAGAAAGTGTCTGCATATCTTTAGCTCCCTGAAACCAGCAGTGTGTCTTACTCCACTGTCAAAACGTAGAACCAATGTTTTGGGGTTAGTTTGTTGTTTGTTTTTTTTAAGAACTAATATACATTTTGATTGGTAGAAAAGCAATATGGGCACAAACTAACACCACATCTTAGAAAAGTAGTCCTGAAAATTAAATAAAAAACGAAAACACTAGCAATACCAGGTATAGAGGGAGGAGTGGAGAGCGAGAAAGCTTTAAGTGGTTAAGCAAAGGACATGAAAGATTTGCTTTTTAAATAAGGTTGTGCCTCTTACAACAGCTGTACATGGCTTATATTGAACTTTTAAAATCAGGAAACATCTGGACAGTTACCCAGTTCTAAATTATCCCAGACTACTACTGCATCTCTGGCAGCTGCACCTTTACAGGAACAAGCGGTACCGGCAGTCCGTGCTGCGTCTCTCAGGACTTAGGAGGTTTCATCTTAAGATCTTGTAAATGGTCGTTTTTCTGGGGGTCTCATGGCACATAACAGATTAGATAGTAGGATGTGCAGGGACATTTGTTTAGTTTTGGTTTCTCATTTTTGGATCATTTGATTTATATTCTGCTCTGAAGTGCCAAAAAGCAGATTACATTCCGGTTCTATTTCCCTATCCCCAGAAGGCTTACAATCCAAGGGGGAGATCCAATATCAAAATATATTTTACCCCAGGAGGGGAAGAAATATCATGGGGGAAGGGGCGGTCCCACAATCCATGACCCCCTTACCGGTAAAATATCACAGCAAGTTCCCTGTGATATTTCTTCTCATCTAAAGATATCCCAGGGAAAAGGGGGAACTGCACGATGGCGGGCCCCCCCTCTGCATGGGGATGCCATCTTCCAAGGCAGCCATAAAAAGCCACCCTCCTAATGGGCAAAACTCCCCAGCGGAGGTCTGAACAGACCTCCACCCACCCCCTCTGCTGCCTGTCGAGGTGGTCCCGCAGGGGGAAAAAAAAAACCCCCCACCTTAATGCCGCATGATACTCAACCCCACCCCCTTTAAATAAAAATAGTCCCCCTGGGTTCCAAACCCACCCCACAAGGCCTCCTGCATGCCCCTCAACGTTAGTCGTTGTCTTGTGACCCCCACCCTTACTCCCCGGGGTCTAGTGGCCTTCCCCAACACGATGGGGCAAAGGCTGGCTGGAAACATTTTGGAAAACAACATCCACCAGCCCACAGCCTAAGGGTTGCTCTGGGCCCCACTAGACACCAGGAATGTCTGCTAAAGATATGGAGGTGTTCCAGGGGTGTTTGTAATCTGGGGGAGGAGTTTGGAAAGGGGGTAGGGCGTTGCCACAATTATTTTTTAAATTTTGGCCCTGCTGGGTTGCCTATAGAGGCGATTCTACTCCTTCTGAACTACTACTGAACAGCCAATCACTAAAACCTTCTGATGATGTTCGCAATTTAGGCATACAAATCCATCAAATCACTGAACATGCGAGCGCATATGAAAAAAACTGACACAAACATCTCATTACAAACTAAAACTTCTCCGACACGCAAAATCTTACTTTGAACCAAATGATTTTTCGAACTATACTACAATCTTTATTATTTTCAAGTATGGACTATTGCAACTCCCTACTAATCGGTATCCCCAAATACATTATACGCCCATTACAAGTTATTCCAAATACAGCTGCCAGGCTATTAAATACTTCAAGCCGTGAACATCTCTCTCGCATTCTAAAACCATTGCAATGGTTACCCATATTGTTCCATATTCAATATAAACTGGGATTAACTGTTCATTCTTTAATGTTTAACCTACATTCACCTTGGGCAAAATGTAATTATGACATTCTACTCCCTGGCATTCGCTCAGCAACCAAGTACCTCCTTGATATTCCATCACCAAAATTGATACACCTCAATGAAACACGAGCAGCAGCAGGTCCAATATTTTGGAATACCCTCCCTTTAGAAATAAGAAGCTGTAAAGATTCCAAATAGTTTAAAAAAATATCTGAAAATCCACCTTTTTAAGATCGCCTTCAGTGACTAATCTGTCTTATTTGACCCTTTTGTTTTAGAGATTTTATTTTATTTTTGAGTTCGTTATAATCAGACATTTATTATTTTATATTGTGAAATATGAGTGTATTTTTGAAATCCGCCCTGAATATAAGAAGGGCGGAATAGAAATATTTAAAAATAAATAAATAAAATAAGACAAAAGCGGTGGGCTTTTTTGAACATGTGTTAGCATCCCAATGCTCCCACAGGAACATATCTACAAATCCTGAGTTCTAGATTCTTTTGGCAAGCAGTGATTTTTTTTTTTTTTTTTTATTAGCATTGGATTACCTATGCATTTCCAAAATGTATGCATGCAAAAATCACATGCAAAGCAGCTCTTTGTAATAAGGGCACGTTTTGGGCCAAAAAAGCACACTATTTCAAATATTGCATGATATTGCTGCAATATGCCATTATCACATGATGACTGCTGCTTTTCGCACGTTAAAGGCACATTACAGCTTAGTAAATCACCCTATAAATTTGTACCTGAAATAATGGAGTGTATAGTGACTTGCCCAAGGTCACAAGCAGTAGTAGTGAGATTTGAACCTTGACTTCCCTGGTTTATAGCCCACTGCTGTAAGCACTAGACCAGCGTTTCTCAACTTTTTCAAGCCCATGATGTAAGTTCACTTAGAGAATAGCCACTGCCATTAGCAATGGTTACATGGAATAGACTTAGTTTTTGGGTACTTGCCAGGTTCTTAAGGCCTGGATTGGCCACTGTTGGAAACAGGATGCTGGGCTTGATGGACCCTTGGTCTGACCCAGTATGGCATTTTCTTATGTTCTTACCTACTTTAATAAAAATGTTGCGTAGCACACTAATCTCCATGGGGCAGGCAAAGAGGACATGGAGGACTCATGGGGTCAAAAGAAGAGCCAGGGAAACACTGAAAACTCCACCAGTTTCTCTTTCAATTTTTCAAGCAAAGGGAGAAAAGGGGTGGAGACACTCATGAACCTGTCACAATGGACCATTTCCCTCTATATACAATTGGAAGAGAAGGGAGCAGTCAGTGTGATGTGGGCAGCCAGCTCGGTTACCTTGGTTGCCACATATGGCTTCCAGGTCTCTTCCACTGCTGCTCCTGACACTCAGAACAAGTCACATCCAATGCTCAGTTCACACTCTCCCTGTCTCACTCAGCTGGTGGCGAAGACCAAGGCTGGAAGGACTCACAAGAAGGAATCTCAGGACGAGGAAGAGGAGGAGCTACTGTTTACCACCTAAAGCAGGGCCCAGCTATTCATGCTCTGCATGCTGCCCATTTATTACCTCACTCCAGTTAGGAAGAGGCAGCACGCATGATTACATATTTAAGAATCACCCTGGTCCCCCCAAGAGCACATCCCAGGGTGGCTCTTAAACATAAGGCAGTGGTGACTTTCGACGACACACTTGATCAGGTCTGAAGGTGCACTAGTTGGGAAACACTGCACTAGGCCACTCCTCCACTATTTTCTGTATTGGTTTTCGTAGGCTCAGAACGACATCACATGGAAGGGACAAATGATCCCTTTTTGAGTAGTTCATGTTCATTTTTTAAATTCTGATTTTAAAACTTTTTTTTTTTTTGGGAGGGGGGGGGGAAGAGATGTAGCCAGGAATTGATTTTGAGTTTTTAATAAAAGAGCAAGACCTTTGAAACTGAACAAACTTTGTGAAAGCTAAAAAGACACTGCTTCTCATTGGCGGTGTTGTGCGAGGCTGTTCTCATGTTGATGTTTATTTTCTCAGAAAGGTACATTCAGACCGGGTGGGTCCACTAGTAACAGCCAATTGACTGTACTCATCTATCAGGGATGCCAAGGAGGAGCAGGACTTCTGCTAAGCAACTCTGCTCCATTCCATTTCCATGCAGATAATGTTGAAGGTGAAGCCTTTTTCTTGTAGAGTTTGGGGAACTCTTCCCTCAGCTCCATGAAGGGTGGCTTCACATGAGTATTTGCCAGTGCCAGCAGGGAGTGGGAATGGCCGAATGGAGGGACTGAGCGCAGGCCTGTGTTCCAGGCCTCTCAATTCCTGGAGATGAAATACAGAGAGGGTTTTAGCCTCTCAACGTTCCAGCGAAGGCCACATGTTTGCACATTTCCTCACACCATTAGTGCACAGGCCTGAATTAACTGATAATGCTTGCTGAAAACGGAGCTATCTGATCCAGCCATCAGGGAAGGCACATTGCCATCTGCAAGAGGAGCCAGGCTGGAACAGGTAGTGAAGCTGAGGGAAGGGAACAAAATTCATGCCAGTCTCATTGAGGTCCATACTGAGAGCTCCTTCAAACCTGGCAGAGCTGGAGAGGTTGAGCAGGAAGATAGCCACCATGATGTTCAGGGCATAGAATCTCTGCCTCTTTAACACATCGTTTGCTGGAGCTCACAAGGCTGTGTTCTGCTTCAAATGTCTATCCTAGTACTTCTGGAGCTAGACATCTGATGAATTTTGTTCATGCTCTCAACCAAAGACTGGTTTTCTATCGGCAGAACAGTCTGCATGCTCTGCCAGTTCCTGCATGGCCAGAATGCTGCAAATAGCACTTGCTATTTTCTGAAATAATTGAACCTGAACATTTTTGGGATTTTGGGGCGGGGGTGTATGGGATTGTGCATTCATTTTATGGTAAAACAACCCGGAACAAAAAAAATCCCTGATTTGGATTACCATTTCTTTTAAAATGAATGCACATCCTTAGTAAGGGTTTTTACCATTTCCAACAGAACTAAGACTTGGGACACACTCCATGAGACCAGCAGGAAAGCAGATTTTTAAACAAACTTGGAAAAAGGTATTTTTTTCACTCAAAACACAATCAAACTGTGAATATGTTGCTGGAGGGTGTAGCCAAGGCATCTAGCATAGCTGAGTTTAAAAAGTCTAATCAAGTTCCTAGAGAAAAATTCCACAAACAGCCAGGTAAACTTGGGAAAGCCGCCACCGCTAATACGTGGGAGTAGCAAGGAATGGATGTACTCTTTGGGGGTCTGCCGGGGACCCATGACCCAGATTGGCCACCGTTGAAGACAGGATGCTGAGCTCTATGGTCCTTTGGTCTGACCCAGCATGGCACATCTTAGGTCATCTTTTATCTCTTGAAAAATTATGACTCAAGTTTGAGACATTAATCCTGTGTGTGACAATTTTGGATAATCATAATTTAAAGACAGCCCAGCAGAGTCAAAACACAGTCCCAACATAAAGCCTTAACAAAAAGAGGGCTTCGCATCTTCAAAAACGGCTACAAACTATCAAGATGATGAAACAGTGACCGGAAGCAGGCCCTGAGCTCCACCCCATCCGCTGACGTCACCGACGTCCCGGGGGGGGGGGGAGGGGACGTCCCGGCGGGGGGTTAAAAGGACCCACAGGGTCCTTTTAACCCCCCCCTTTGGCGCCCCCCAGTGGCGCCAAAGGGGCTTGCCCCTTCGTACGCCACTGAGAAACCTAGTGACAGAAGACATACGATTGACAAACCCAGAAGGAACAAACATGGACAAAGACTACACAGGACAAGTACCGGTAGTACACATGATCACAACCTGCCTAAATAGAGGTAAATATAGAGATAATTACACATTGACACATAGAAGACATAACAAAACATCAAAACACAAAGCCTAGCAACCTCATAAGAATAAAAAGAACCAAACTCCCTAACAACCCGGTATCAAACAACTTATTAATGCTAACCTTCTTCTTAGTGAATGCACAATCCATAACAAAAAGATTCCCAATTATTACAGATCTACTCTATGAAACAAAACCAAACTTTATTGCAATCACCGAATCCTGGTTAAAACAGGCAGACACAGTCCTAAAGAATCAAATAGCACACAAGAACTTTGACGTCTTTTCTATCCCCAGATTAAACAAAAGAGGGGGGGATTAATGCTAATAATTGAAAAAAAATTTAAATGTAAATTAATGCCCACAACACCGCCAAGAAACCATGAAATTGCCCTCTTTGAAACAATAGATGTTCAAATATTTATTTATTTATTTATTTTGAATTTTTATATACCGATATTCCTATAAAGAATATAGATCACACCGGTTTACAATGGAACTGAACTTTCGCTGGGAAGCGATACATTAAATATGCCTAATATACTGCCCTCTGAGCTTACTAAGAGGAAGGCGGTCAAGAAAAGCCGTGAGGAACAAAAGAAGAAGGAGACCGGAGGTCCTTCAAAGGTGCTTTATTAGTTGCCCGACTCTAGGCCTGAGTTTCGCCTGTAAAGGCTGCTTCAGGGGCTACTATAATAAATAACAATAAATATTATTCGAACAATCAAAAAACATACATAAATATTCAATTAGAATTATAAAATAATTAAAATAATTAAAACCATGGATAAAACAGACGCATAAACATACTAAACATACACTCATGGTTGATCAATATTACATTGAAGAGAAACAGAGGAGGGACCTAGAGCAAGAGAAGCGAACTCAATTGGTCATGTAACAGGTGTTACCATTACTAAAATTAGTCTATCAATCATAACTAAACAAACCTAAAATTAGCACCTTTGAAGGACCTCCGGTCTCCTTCTTCTTTTGTTCCTCTGAGCTTACTAGACTTAAATATCTCCCCATTAATTGAGTTCTTAACACCACATTTAAATAATGAAAAACCAACCATCATTCTAGGTGACTTCAACCTTCACATAGACACAAAACCTCTATCAAACACATGCCAAACACTATTGGATATTATGACAGCACTAGGATTCACTCTAATTACCGATAAACCAACACACAGAGCAGGACACTCTCTTGATCTTTCATTCATCAACCAAAGCCACTTAGAACACATTAAAACCGATTACACACCCATCCCATGGTCAGATCACTTCCTCATACAATCCTCGATTAAATACATTGAACCCCAAAAACAAGGAAAGAAAAAAGAATCCATTAAGTTTAAATATCGCCCACCATATGATTCAGAAATCCTAAAAGACAAGTTAGAAGGAAAACTGACTAAATTAGACTACACAAACTGCAGCTCCGCAACCACAGCATGGATGCAAACAACCAGAGAGCTAGCTGATGAGATAAACCCAATCAAATATATTAATAGTAAGGATACCAAACAAACAAACCCATGGTATAATGAAAAGATAAGGGAAATCAAGAGACAGTTAAGAAAAAAAGAAAAAAAAGAGTGGAGAAATAATAAAACCAATGAAAACCTAACAAAATATAGATAACACCTAGCCTACTATAAACGAATTATTCTAGATACAAAAAAGCAGTTCTATAGCTCTAAAATAGAAAAATATGGAAACAACCCAAGAACATTATTTACCATAGTAAGCAATCTCACTAATGACAAATCAGAATCTCCACAAAACCTTCCAGAAAAAAGATGCAATGATATTGCAACTTTTTTTAATGACAAAATTAAGAACCTTAAAATGAAAATCCCAAATACAACGAAACAAGAAATTATAATGAATAAAAGAGAGATTAAACAGTGGTCAACATTTAATGAGGTATCCGAGTTTGAAATCGAAACTATGCTAAAAAAACTAAATCCCGCCCCCCATGCACTGCACACAATACCCACCACAGACAAAAAATAGCCAACACTGTATCCCCGACACTGACAAAAATCGTTAACCTATCCTTAGAGGAAGGGTCCATGCCAGACGCACTAAAAGGAGCAATCTTAAAACCAATATTAAAGAAGAAAAACAGCGACCCACTTAACCTAAGCAACTACAGACCAGTATCAAACCTACCCCTAATTGCAAAATTAATAGAAAAAACTATACAAAAGCAACTAACAGAACACCTGGATAACAATAACATCCTGTATCCCTCACAACATGGTTTTCAAAAACACTATAGCACAGAAATACTCCTGCTTGCACTAACAGACAACAGCATGAGGGGTTTCGATAACAGTAAACACTACATTCTAGTGATGCTAGACCTCTCAGCAGCCTTTGACACTGTGAATCATAACATACTGTTAAATAGGCTAGAAGAAATAGGATTAGGCAACAAAACAATCAGCTGGTTTAGATCATATCTAAGTAACAGATATTTTCAAGTTCAAATCAAAGATTCTATGTCAGAAAAAAATAGACCTTCAAACAGGAGTACCACAGGGATCCGCCCTATCTGCTACACTTTTCAACATATACCTGCTACCTTTATGCCACCTGTTAGCTGGCCTGGGAATCACTCACTATATATACACGAATGACATTCAATTAATATTACCCATTGATGATACAATTGAGAAAACATTAAACATAGCGAACATGTATCTTGACATTATCAAACAGCTATTAAACCAAATGGAGCTTGTAATTAATATAGAGAAGACCGAATTCCTTCACTTAGAAAGGAATAAAATATGGAGATCTCACACAACCCAATCACACTCAATAACAACAAACAAATAATACTAGCAGACAAAGTACGGAATCTAGGAGTTATAATAGACACAGAACTAAGCTTAAAACAACATATATCCATAAAAGTAAAGGAAGGATACGCCAAATTCATGATCCTCAGAAAACTCAAACCACTTCTAACAACCGCTAACTTTTGATCGGTACTGCAAGCGCTGATATTTGCAAGCACTGATTACTGCAATACCATTCTACTAGGTTTACCATACACCTCCCTAAGACCACTACAAATCTTGCAAAACACAGCTGCAAGAGTATTAACTGGAAAAAGGAAAAGTGATCACATCACGGAAACACTGGCCGAGCTACACTGGCTTCCCATTGAACAAAGAATACAATACAAAACACTTTGCACCATACACAAATTAATACACAACGAAAACGCAGACTGGCTTAACACTGCCCTTCACGTACACATCCCCAATAGAAACCTAAGATCAGCCAACAAGGCACTCCTAACTATTCCTTCAGTCAAAACAGCAAGACTGACCCAGGTAAGAGAGAGAGCGCATTATCCTTAGCAGGACCCATACTATGGAACTCCATGCCTGTTGAGTTAAGCTTACAAAGAGAAAACAAAACATTTAGAAAAAATCTAAAAACCTGGCTCTTCAAACAAGCTTTTCAAAAAGAGGAGAGAGAATAGTAAACCAAAGAAGCGCAAGGTACAATCAAAGAGCACCCGCACACACAACAGTAATCACTAAGTGTGCAGTTTTAAGTGAACCCTGCAGTAAAGGATAAAGTTACAATTATAGAATGAGTCCTGTACTCAAACTGCTATAGAAATTGACCTGGACATGTTTTACACTCTTCTAATAATTAATCTTGTTTAAAAAACTGTTACCGAACCTTATGGCACCTATGTAAAATGAAAGATTATAATAGCATTACTTTTATGTGCCTTTATGTAAACCCACCTTAACGACGGTATAGAAAAGACTTAAATAAATAAATAAATATGGAGGAGAGGAGGGAAGGCAATACAACCCCTCCGCCATCCCACGCTTCCGAGGCAGTTGGCTTTCCAAGATGTCTGCTGAAAGCCATGCAATACAAGTGTGGTAATTTTGATTTCTGCCATTTCTAGAAATATGGCTGACAATGGCTCCCAGTTATGCCCCTGGAACGCTCCAAAACTTAGCTGGTTGACAGGTGCCAGAGCCCGAAGCGACATTCTCCGTTTTGGTTGCAGCTATGGAATCAAATGGGCGTTCTATCTCTCTGCAGCGCGTGTGCTCTTGCTCTCCCTCCAAGGCATCTGCACTGGCTTGCAAAATTCTATTCAAATTTATAACTGAATTGCTGCAATACGAGAGTATGCAAAGTAGCTCATTAATTATGAATTTGTAGGAAACAGAGGAGCAAGAGAGGCTAAGGAGATATAAGTTTCTTCCCCATTTCGCCACGGCAACATTTTGCAGGAAAGTCCACTATGAAGGTCATTTGCATCTAACAAAGAGACCACTAACTTGCGGGGAATTCCATGGGTTAGGTACATCGGGGCCTTCTGAAAAGCATTTCTGTCTATTCATACATTTCACCTTTAATGGATGTGCACTTCAAACTCACAAGGGGAAAATTAGGTGAGAAAAAGAATTCAAAGAATGCATTTAAATATTATAGGGAATGTTAAGTGAGAGGACTGTGCTACATAACTAGGGTTCACAATTTTAGACTTTCTATACTTTCCCCATCTATAATTTTTTGCTTATTAAAATACAAAACTACTTTAATTTTTCCCACTCATCTTTTAGTTTTTGGGCTCTTTGGATAACTGTATTCAATGATAAAAGCACAGGCTTTCCTAAATTACAAAAATATTTACTTAGTTTATTAAACATAACAAAATTAAGTTCTGTTTTTTTGTTTTTAACTTGTGCATGGACAAGTCTCTCTCTCTCTCGTTTGCTTCAATTTTATTATTACATCCATTTTTTTCTAGGGGCTCAAAAACAAATACAGCTGAAATTGAAGTCAGCCAGTTCCACCTGTATTTTCCTATAAAGAAAGAAAACTGGGAGGCCTACACAAACAAGAATGAATTCTCTTTCAAGGTCCTACCGTTCAATTACCTTTGGCCAGAGATATCCATCAGACGTATTACATGTTCCTCCATGACTGCTAGCTGCAGTCATTCAAGCGTTACAAGGAAAAGAAGTGAGGGGGATTAACTACCCCGGACAAGCCACTGGCGAGTTCTCACCTGGCGTACTGTGTCCTCTTCTGGAGGCTGCACCTTCAAAAAGGATATAGACAGCAGAGAGGCGGTGCAGAGACTATAACATAAGCCCTATGAAATGAGACTTAAAGACCTAAACCAGCATTCCCCAACCAGTGCACCTTCAGGCTTGCTCAGGTGCTTCATGCTCAGATCCACCATAGCACCTGGGCTTTGCTCTCGGCACCTTCCAGCCACAAGAGTCACCAGCAGTGCCCCTTGGGCACGTAGGAACTCCTTTCTGAGAACATGTGTATTCGTGCAGGTCTTCTTCCTAGCTACAGCCCAAGCATAGCTGGGCCCTGCATTGTACAGCACGTACATGCACACAGCACCTCCTCATCCTCCTCGCCCTGAGCACTTGCAGAGTCCTTTCAGCTTCTGTCCTATTCCCGGGCTGCGTAACGGGAAGAGCGTGCACAGAGATTGCACGCGACTTATCCAGAGTGCTGGGAATAGCGGCAGTGAAGGAGCTCTGGCAGCCATGTGCAGCATCCACGGTAACAGACTGAGCTGGCTGCTCGCACCACACTGGCCTCCTCTTATCCTGCATTCGTGCACATCAAGAGGGAAGCTGGTCTATCCTGACGGTTCATACGTGTCTCTGCCATCTCTCTCCCTTTGCTTTAAAATGTGGAAGAAAGACTGGTGGAGCTTTCAGCACTTACCAAGGTCTATTCTGGCCATATGAGACCTTCCATGTCCGTCCATCCTGCCTGCTCCATGGAGTGTGATGTGGCACACAGCATTGTTGTTAATGTAAGTGAGCCCTGGGCTTGAAAACGCTGGGAAACATGGGTTACATGGGCTTTACAGTCTTCATCTGTTGTCATATTCTGCGTTTCTAGGAAAGGGTGCATGGAATAGATTACTTTCAATTTAAGGGGATAGGGGGAAAAAAAAATAGGATGAGCTGAAAAAGCTTCTAAATCTACAGAAACAAGCCAGGACCAATTATCTGGACATGGCAGCATTACTGGCTGCTGCCATTCCATGTGTCCCGTTATTTACATACAAATCAAGCTATTCCCTTCCATCTGGGGGTGGGGGAAGTTTGCTTTCAGATATTCTGGGAAGACGACAACAAAAACAAACATGATATGCACAGAAATGTATGAACCAAATGCACAATGTGATGGCGAATAATTGTACCACTAACTGCCCAGCATGTTTGCATTACAGCTGTCAGAGAGCACAAGGCCCAGGGGAAAAAAAGATGCCAGCTGAGATATTCTGCAGACTGCAGCCTCAGAGAGGAAAGAGCAGACTCCTGTCAGCAGCTGCATCTCGAAACGCAGGCCACAAACCTCTCCTGCAGCTCAGTTTCATTAATACTGACAACTTCTGTTGCCATCTTGCTGCGCACCAAGCAGCTAAGGCCCACAAATCTTTGACATGTGCAGTTTCAGATCCAGGATTCTTCCTGCCTACAGGACATGACTGTCTAAATCAGGCTTTTACCTGAACTATTCCAAGCTTCATTATATTACTTCTGTGTTAAACGTAAAAATGAAATATGCAGCATTTTTAAATTGTAATTTGTGTGTTTTTCTTTAAATTGTATTCTGATTGTAATATAAACAGTTTTTCTTTTCTACATCACCTTAAGTTTTACAAGGTTGGGCAATTTATGAATGGAAAAATATAAAAGTACATTAAAAAAAAATTACATCAGTGAACTGCAGAATTCTGGGGAAAGCCAACATTCCTCCCTCTTGTCTTTTTTGCAAGCACCTTAAATTTAACATTCAGCCAAATGCCAAGACTACCAGCTACTGTTACTTATTTCAGGGGCTAGTGATCTGAGTCTACAGGTACATGGTTTACTCCTATGGTTTCCAACCTGTGGTCCACCGACACCTAGACAATCATCAACAAAATACCTGTATATCATCATTAGATTTTATTTTGTAACAAACTTTAAAAACATTAAGATAGTTTATACATATATTGCACCATATTACATATAACAATGCACTCACACCCCACATTCATACTAACAATGTCAATACATCTCACAACATATATTGTACACCAAATAAAATCCACAAAGTATTTCCTTGTTACTTATCAATATACACTTAACATACTACATATTTCTTCAAAATATCATATTATATAATTCTCTTTATTAAGAAATCCTTTTCTCTTTCTTACTAATTATTTCTTTATAGAACTTTCCCTTATATTAATTCAAAGTACTCCCGTGCTCCCACTGACACCCAGATCATCACAGGGCATTATTGAAGTGCAGCGGAGAAAACCCCCCCAAAAAGGAACAGATTCTGCACTAAAGCTGTTGCTGCCTGCACCTGTCTGCTGGATCCCACTTTGTGCCTGTCTGCAGAGAAGCTTGTTCCTGGGTACAGAAGAGGGGGGGGCTAGCACTGTGAATCGCCGACATCAAGAGCGAGGCTCTGGGATACCAATGAGGGAAGGAGTGCCACTGTGGACAGCCCAAGTCCAGTGCTGCTGAGAGGAACGTGGCAAACTAGCAGCATTTACAGAAGTCGTTGCACAGGATTTCCATTACTTCAGCTACTCCCTGCTGGCCTGACAGAGGGCCGATGTAACAAGACCCGAAGTGAAATCTGTGCTATTTCTCAGCGCTTATATTTTGTTTTTTAGTGCACACCGCAAAAGCAGGTGCCTCCGTGAGAAGTAAGAAGGGGATGGCCGGCAAATGAGATAAGCACCAAAAAAAAAATTAAAAATATGCGTGGAATGTCCAATAAACAAGCCAATCCCTGTGGAAGCCCCGACACAGACAGCTACAGGGAAAATACGCACTAAATTATAGGCACTCACAGAACTGCTGCAGAGCTCATGTCAAACCTAGAATACGGGCAAGTGATCAAAGACAAAAGATGAAGTGCATACGGTATATTGTTTAGAAATAAAATGCCACCCCAAAGGTCACTTCATTTTTTGAGGTCCGGGCATAGAGTACACCTTCCACGCAGTAAAGCACCTGTTTGTTCATATGTAGTTTGTGGGGGTAAAGGTAAATATGCAGTCAGAACTATACAGCTGGCATGGCTTCCTACTCTGAAGTACATGCACTCAAGCCATGCCAATTCTGCTGCATATCTATGTATCTCAGACACACGTTTAAACGTAACTCCTGCCCTGACTCAGGTACAAAAAAAAAAAAAAAAACACCCAGCATAAAGAAACCAACACTAACCTTTCTCCCTGCCAGCACAGCTCTCTGCATTGTCTGTGAATAGTTAATTGCCTGCTTTGCATGCCATTTGCACGAACTCATGCTAAACCAGCTGTGTCTTTTTCCATGCTAAACATATTAGTTACACATGTAAGATTAGCACGGAAAAACCCACAGCTTATTACATCAGCCCCAGAGTGAGGGAGAAAGCGAGTAGCTTGAAAATGAGGGATAGAAGGCAGCCAGCATGGGAAGAGACCTTGGAGGGTCTGGGGGGAGGGGGACGAAAAGGAGAAGACAAAGAAAGGGAACAAAGGAATAGACATCACTCAGGGCCACGGAGTAGGGGTGAGGGTAGAAGCAGGGCAGGAGGTGGAAGTAATTTTCTTTAAAAAAAAAAAAAATAGTACCTGGTGAAGGGTGGGGGGTGTCTGTGCCATTAACTTACTTCCATCTCTCCCCTTCAGTGATGCAGACCTGTCTCAAACTGCCCTCTATCCTCCTTCCCATCAGTCTTCTCTCTCTCCTAAAAGATTTTACACTCAAACCTGATTACCCTGAGATTACAGTAAATTAAAGGCCCATAAATTTAATTTTTTGGCCTAATTTTAATATATATACATACATATTATATACACACACCTTTTCTTTCTAGACATTAATAGTTAATCTTTTCTTGGTAGTTCATTTGATCTGGTCTTTCTCATTCCTTTCTTTAAACTCTGACTTCTAGCAGAAATCCTGGTTTCCTCTGTAAGCTGCCCTTTCACCTTTTATTTTCTATTATCCTTAGTTTCCTGTACTTTTCTGCTCTGTGCAAAAGGGAAAGACTTCTTTTCTTAAGGCAGATGGGTTAGATAGTAATCACAAGCTGAACTGTAAAGTAGTTAAAGGCTGTGAAAGTGTCAGAAGTATAGGTCAGTGGTGATATGTGCAAAGACTGCAAAAAAAAAAAAAAAGTTGGTGTTATAAAGTTCTGAATGAGTGACTTTAAAAAGTGAACTGTGTCAAATCCTGAATATCAGAAGAATCAGCTATCGGATGGTAAGTAAACTCTGCTGAACTGGAAAAGTTTCAGTATCTTGCATGAGCAATGTCTGTTATGATGTCACAGCAAGATTGCCACTGATTTATCTGGGAAAGGTATAAGCAACCAAGACATTTCCTGAATAACTTACTATCCAATTCACAGATGTGCATAACTGCAGTAATAACAGTGCAATAACAACCAGCTGTAAGATAGATTCACAGCACTAGTGACAAGATTAGCAGCAACATAAAACACTACTACTACAGTATCTGGAGTAGCAGCATCATCACCACCATCAGAAACAGAGAGAAAGAGAGAGATAGACCCACATAAGAAAACTACAGGAGATTTGAGACAAAATAGACATCCACAGGAAATTCCCAATTCTAGCTTGTGGGTGATATAATTCCACCCTTCATGGAAATGTTATTTGTTGTTTTCCTATTTTAAAACAGAGCTGATCACACATTAAAAGAGCAATCATAAGGAGTTTTAGGGTAATACTCTACTAAAAACTACCTTATGGTTCAGTCTGGGTTAGACTGGTGTCACTGAGATTATAGTGTGGTGATAGGCTGAGTGAGACTGGGGTCACTAAGATTGTATTGTCCAATGATAGCTTTTGACTAAAACTGGGGTTACTGAGATAGATTGTCATAATAATGTGTGACTATTTTGTCTACTATCATGAAATATATTTTGTTAGGAAGCTGTTAGAGATGTGCATTTATTTTCCCCCGAATTAGGAAATTTCAACAAAATCGCCTAATTCGGTATGATTCAGGTGAACCAAAAACGAATGGAATTTCCAAAATGTCAGAAAAATTTGTTTTTTAGGTTAGCGCGCGCTAACTTCCAATAGTGCGCACTAACCCGAAAATCATGCCCCCCTCCCCCCCCAACGAAAAAAAACCAACTCCAAACTGCGGGAAAAACGAAATCTGAAACGATTAAAAACAAAAAAACAAAAAACAATGCACATCTCTATCTGTTAATAAACCTGAGTGACTTATCTGTTTGTGCCCAACAGTGTGGTTTATTTTTTGTAGGGTGGGGCTTTGAGATAAACAAGGGGACGTTTATCAAGGAAGTCACACTAAATGAATGAGAAAAGATTTGAGGGTGAATTGAGGACAATTTGCTGGCCCTAAGCTCTGGAATGATCTACCACCCAACCTTCGTATGGAACCCTGCCCCTTCAAATTCAGAAAACAGCTAAAAACATGGCTCTTTCATCAAGCCTTCCCGGATTAACATTCTTGACCCCTCATCATCTCCATTGACCCCCCCCGGTAACATTCATAACCCCTTTTATATTTTGTATAATTGCCTCCACCTCACACCGACCTCCGGCTCCATTTGTATATTATGTACTCTTACACCTTTAATTAACCTTGTTACAGTTCCTCTCGCCTTCTCATTCTAACTTTGGGGTCACCCCCTCCGACCCCCTGTTCTTAGTTCTCCCCCTCCCCTCTCCCTGTTATTTGTGTTTGCTACCTTTTGTTATTATGTAAACTGATATGATGTGTATTTTAATGTCGGTATAGAAAAGCTGTTAAATAAATAAATTTGCAAGGGTTTCTTCCCTAGTAGTTTACATCACTACTATTACAATGTCATTTCTGTAGCACTTTATCATGTATACAGATCTGTACAGTTATATATAAGAGACCACCCTTGCTGTGCAGAGCTTTGTCTAGCCTAGTCAAGGCAGACAGATAAGAACAGTTGGAGAACCAGAGTTTAGCATTTAAAGTCTCAAAATTAGGTGATTAGGTGGGATTTGAGGACAGAGATAACTGTTTAAACTGCATAAAGCTGAGCCCCACAAACAATCAATATAAAGGAAAGCAGAAAATGGAGTGGGTTGGAGATTAAGTAGGACGGAAGATTAGCTGGTTGGAGAAGGGAAAAGAAAATTCTGGAACACATGATAGAGACACACCCAATACATATACCTCTCTTTTACTCTCCCCATCTTCTTGTGCTGCAGCTTGGTATCAAGGCAGAGCTAGAGTACGAGCAGGCCACAGGAGGAAGAGGCAGGAAGCTACTTCCCTCAGGTCTTCCTGCACTGCTTCCTCTCGAAAACCTGTTGGTTACAGACCCTGCTGCTGCAAACCAAAAGTCCACAAGAGAAAGCAGGAGCAGTAGTGCCCAAGATGAAGAAAAAAAAAAAAAAAAAAAGACGCTTCCTGCCAGTCCTTCTCTGAAGCAGTACAATAAAGTCTACTGCCAAACTTTCATATTTTGCCAGACACATGTCTGTGGAGACCTGGATTAGATGGGCACATTCTTGACAATTTCCTCAACCCAATGTTATTGGTCAAAACACAACTTACATCAGAGAGTTTCTATGATTATGTTTTTAGTGATTTTGTCCTAGGACATTTGTGTTAATGGGATAGGAGGGGAGGAAGAAGGTATTGATAAGGTTTGAGAAATGTTTCTATGAATTAAAAAGCATGATTTTAAGAGTGGATGATTACTGTTAGCAACCTGATGGTTTGCGACGAGTCGGTTTCTATAGGATTAGCCTGACAGGACAGGAGACATAGTTGAACTACTTATGGCTGTTTCTCACTTTGAAGAGAGACATGAGCTCAAAGACCCGGAATCTTATAAATTTGGCTTGTCAAGAATTTAAGGCTATTTCTTCACAAGATAGTTCTCTTATACATAGGTTGGAAATTTCTGAAAACCGTTGTAGGAGTCTTAACTTAAGGCTTATTAACATTCCAAGATCTTTCTTAATTGGCCCCCCAGGAACTTTTGAAGAAATATTTAAAAAAGATCTTGTGCATTTGAGGAGTCATTGCCCACCTTTAATAAAATAATGTATTTACCTTTTAAAAAGGAGAATGGTCAGGTACTGGATACATCTCCAGTATCCTCAGAAAGTTTGGATTTAACCTTTTTTAGGCATAAACAACTCCAGAAGATTGTTCTACATTATTGGTTTTCTGTATTTGACTGATAAAAATTTAATAAATGAGGCTATTTTTCTGTAATAGAGATACTTCTTTTCTAGGTCAAAAGGTCTGGGTTTTCCCACACATTTGTAATTTAGAAGAAAATCTTTCCTTCAAAAGCATGAAACGGTGTTAGGTTTTAGGTGGGGAATCTTTCTTAAGATATCCTGCCAAGTGTACAATTAAAACTTCTGGCAGTCTATATATCTTCTTTGAGCAGCAGAATTGCTGTAGTTCCTGCTTCAACTCCAGAACATGTTTCATACAGCGTTTAATCTGTGGTTTATTTATCTGTTCTCTACAAGTCAGCACTTATTCTTATATTGATGGCATGTTTTGTATGGTTGTCTCTCTCATGAATGGTTCCCCTCTTCCTTTGTGTGGGCTTGGGAGGAGGGTTTTGTATTTGACTTGTTTCTTCAGTTGTGTTTCGTTTTAAAAATTACTTGCTCATGATGCTGTTTTCTGCCAGGCGGTTTATTCAGCTTCTTTTTTTTGAAAATTTTAATTTTTTTTTAACTTATAAAAGAAGGAAAGAGAGAAAGAGAAATAGACCCCTGAGGGGGATAGAGGGAGGTTTTGGGGTGTGAAGTAGCTACAAAGTTGTGGGGAGAGGGGAAACAGGAAGAGCAGACAACCATCCAGGCCTGGTCACTCCTGTTTTAAATGTACTGAAATTCTCAGGCAGTGACTGAAGAGGTGAATAATTTGATTTATATTTTGCCTTTCAGCCACTTCAAAGCTGATTATATTCAGGTACATGTATGAAGGAGACAGTATGGGCTCTCTGATTACTCTTCCTTAGCCCTTTTCTGTGTGTGTGTGTCTGTTCATAAGTTTCAAGACAGATTTGGACTGGACAGCTTTCCTTATGTCTTTGTATAGCCAAAGGCCTTAATCCTTTCCTGGGAAGCTAAGCCTCAGATTTCATAACCCCTGACAGTCATTGCAGCTGTGGTGCTCAAGACATCTAACCCCCTCAATTACGTTTATTTTTACTTAGTTCCACTTGATTACATGCTCATCCTTTCCATCCAGAGTGAGTTACAATAGACATGTTCACCAAAAAGGTGAGCTATATCACAGTCACAATTAAAAACTTAATTATTGCTTTACTCAAGAGAGAAGGTAAACCCTCTCCTGAGAGTGAGGCCTGGGGCTTAGAACCAAGCACATGACTAAAAAGGAATGGGAAAGTACTTAAAAAAAAAAAAAAAAAACGTGCCCAGCGATCCTCCCTATCAATTAACATTTCTTTCAATATTTATCCAGTCCTTGCAAGTAAAACAAATAATCAACAGGCAATAGAAGTAGATGCACCAGGCATAAAAACTGCAGTAAATCAAAAGGTTTTAAAGCACATCTTGAAGTCATTAGGTCAGCTAATAAGCACACAGTTTGTGGTAAATTATTCTACCAATCTGGAACTGCATAAGACAGACGGCGATGTCAAGCCACAGCTGAGATAAAGGCTTTTGGTGGTTGAATCATCAGATAAATGACCCTCTTGTGACCACGAAGAGTGAGGTGTAATTTATCAGATCAACCACTAGGCCAAACAGGTGGGGGCCCCCCCAAGTCATGCTGAGCCTTAAATGCCAAAGTAAAACCATTAAATGTAATAAAGCTGAGCAGCCAGTACCTACTAGAAAGAGTGGTCAGAATGGGTTAAACGTGCTCTCTAAATTGTTCCTGGACGAGCAGTATACATCCTGTACTTGTTGCTGGTACACCCAAGTACAGGACATTATATGTACTCAGCCTGCAACACAATAGTGTACAATATTTGTACAAAGTCTGAGTAAAAAAAGGCTGAATAACTCTAGTACAGCAAATAATAAAAACACGTTTTCACAAGAGAGGAGATTTACAGATCCAAGGTTAGAGAAGCATCAAATATGGACACTCAAGACTACATGCAGCACGTGAAGAGTTTGTGAAAACATGGGGCTTCGTTTGGGTACGGAGCAACACAAAATCAGTTGCAATAGCACTGGGGAAGTGCTGCATTTATTTCCTTACCTCTTCTTCTCCTACCAGTTTGTGCTGACCTAACCAATGCACATGCAAGCTTTTCCTAATGTTGCACATAAAGCTCCCTATTTCAAGCAGACGATCCATCCACAACCCTTCAACAAAAACACCATAAAAGTTCCCAAAACACACATTACACAAATACTTCCTCAGAAACCTCCCACAGAAAATGCAATGTTGATTTTTCAGGAAAACAAAATTTCTCAAGGCATACCGATTAAGCAACACAGTTGGGCTCATCCTAAGAAGCTTACCATCCTCTGGAGGACTGCCCCCTCTCCCGTTATACCATGTGTCTTCCTGCCACCACCTCAGACAAGTCTTCCCTAATTATCATATGGCCTAGCTAAAGCAGAAGCTTGCAATGAGTTGTGCTCCTCTAATTTGCATGCACCTGTAATCATAAATCTTGATTTAGAGGCAACGTCAACCAAAGCAAAGATGAAACTGCAGAGCATAATTAGGTATCGATTCGGTAAATGATAAATGAGCCCCTTCAGGTTCTACTGTTTGCTTTTAGGGCAGGTGAATAGCCAAAGATACACATTACTTCAATAGCATGCAATATTATAAATGGCCTTTCCAAAGACCTAGCATCAAGACCGCATGTACGCCTCCAGGACTCATACTTACAGGCTGAGGCTGCTCTGCAATGCAGCAGTTGAAACACAACCAGAATTCACTCATTGTGAACAGTCCCAAGGGTGAACACGTGGAAAAGGAGAGAATGAAGGAGGACTCCAAATCTCCTTTTGTGAGCCTCCTTAGAGGATGCTCCTTAAGCACCAATATCAGAAAAATGGTCCTAGAAAGCAGTCTCCTGGGAGGTGTTGCTGAGCACCAAAGACCTTGGGTTACTATTGGCTGCCGAAGGAAATATGTCCAGTCTCTTAAGATTCAGCACCAACCACCACAAAGACGCATAGGAATGTTCTCCTGGTTCCACGCTGATGGCCGACAACCTGTAAATAATGGAGAAAATGAAAAAAAAATCTAATTAATTATAAGGTAATGAATAAAGCAAGGATTACACTATAAATAAAATGTAAGATGTTTGATAAAAACCAAACATTAAACAGACTTATAAGCACACAGAAATACTGCACCATCCCAATTAAACCATGTTGACTCTCTCAAATGTGTCAGTCCTGAGAAGATGCTTTGCTGAAAACTCCAAGTCATAAAAATAAAGACGATGCTCCACATTTTCTTGTCTGTCTCATTCTACTACAAGAAACCAAAACAGAAGCCCAAGCCAAACCAGAGCGAATGATTTTCTTGTGGGCTTCTCTGAAGCAAGCGCCTCCAACAATACGCTGGAAAGGTGGATCAGATTCCCAGTAACGCCCAAAGCACTTGCAAATGATTAATATCCAAGCATGCCGACTTGTGCAGCAACATAAGGAAATCAATTGTTCCATGCTTGCTCGGGTTACTGCCAAATCAGCTTCCCAAAGTGCAGCCTCCCCCGTGTTGTACTGGGAATTAAATATCCAATATCACAACAAACATTAAAAAAAAAAAAAAAAAAAGGTAGGGGGAAGGGAATGAAAAGCCACCATAGTCGTTTACTTCTTTAAAAAAAATAAATAAATACCTGCAACTGTAGCTCAGGCAGCAATTCAAGCAAGAAAAAGTTGGGGACCTGCACAGTTGAACATTGCTTATTTCTAACCGTCAGGAAAAAGCAGAGGGCAAGAGAACACACTTCTCATTTCTTCACATAGCTATTCCTCCCTTCCCCCAATCCCTGCAGTCACCCTATTTTTCTCAAAAGTACTATAATTGAATGCTCACTGTGTGTGGCATGACTCTCTTCAGCATATTTAGATGTAATACCCAGGTCTTTTAAACGATAATAAAAGAAAGAACACAGCAAACACTGCTCTCTAAACAGTCAGAATGCACCTCTTTTGCTACCACCTTATAAGACTTTGAAATGTTCGGGAATGCTCCCTTAGTGACTTCTATTTACACAGTTTCCCAGACAAGAGGCAACAAACTGACTCTGTGCAGAGACAGAACATAAATGCAGATAAAACAAAGAACCTGGATACACAAGATAGTGAGAGTCCCATTTCCAAAGGCACTGGGTTTCCTTCCTACATCCATTAATAGCCTGGTGCATCGGAGCATGCAGGAGTGCTCCTTCTTAAGGCAGAGCTTCCCAACCCTGTCCTGGCAATCCATGCCCATCAGATTTTCAGGATCTCCAAGATAAATATGTATAGAAATCTACCTATACTGAGCCTCCAGCATATGCAGATTTAACTCATGCATATTCAATGTAGATATCCCTAGAACAGGTTTGGGAAGCCCTGGGTTAAGGCTTCCTTTAAACAGGACCAAATGCTCTGAAGTTTATTAGGTTGAAAGCAGACCAGAGGTCCATGGAGTCCAACCTTCTGATTACCACCTCATAAGGCAAAACCTACTTACAAATCAGGTACTCGGTCTTCTAGTCAGCCCTAAATAGCAGGGCAGCAGAAATTGATAGTTATTTGTAGTCAATTGGATGAAGCAGACTTGTATTTAAAATAAGGCCTTTCCCATCTAAACCAATCCATTTTACACTGAAACACTTATCTTTTATTCAGCTTCTACAGCAACCAGTATTAGAGATGTGGAGGCCTGGAAAACTGTTTTTTCTCCTCAGGATAGAAGTGGAAAATTGGGGAACATTTGTGAATTATTTTCCAGCCTTTCGCACACACCGTAGAGAGAGTGAGAGGCTATTTATAAGGCCTTCATAGTACTCAACTATTTATCTCTCTATAGGTTGGCCAGCAAATAGCTCGAGGTGAGGTACTGGTGGTGGTTTAGGGGCCAGTTTTACATGCAGAGTGAGACGTATAAACAGCACAGTACGCCTTGGTGTGAAGATTGGGACATCATTTGGAGTGAGGAAAGTCTCAAAGTTGAGATTTCTACTATGCTCTCTTGCCCTAGCTTGATGGACTCTCTAACAGGGTATCATCAAGCTAGGGCAAGAGAACATAGTTGAAATCTATCTGCTGTTAAATAAATAAATAAAGCCTCCCTATATGAAATGGTAGAGGGTTTCGCATAGCTGGCTGGAGTGTCTTGCCAACCAATCAGCACAGACACTGGATAACCACTCCTGCTGATTGGTCAGCAAGAGACCAGCAGGGGCAGAAATGATTGCTAACTTAACACAAGCTGGAACACCACACACTCTCTGCAGACCCTCTCTCTCTCAATACTCCAGCTCCTGCACACACCTCCTTTTCAGAAGGAAAAAAAAAAAGGGTCATCCATGCAAAGAACATATAAATTTTCTAGCAAATTCAGACTGCCTCATTTTCCAAGTAAAGCGTATTAGGAGGTGGCGTGAACCTTCACAAGGGCTTGAAATGTCGACCATAGCCAGTCTGCTCCAATGCTCTCTCTGTGTGAAATAAAGTAGACAAGACAGTCCTGTGTGCCTATAGGGAAATCCCAGCTCGCTCTGTCCTGCTGTATCTTCTCCTGCCCCAACGTGATCAGGCACAGTAGGCCACTGTTGTCCCTGAGAGTAGCAGAATCGTTTCTAGGGCTTCTGTGCTCACACTTTTCTCACTGTCGTGCGTGGGTAGAACTCACAGGCTGTAGGGCAAGTGCTCTGGGCCACATTTTCATTCATTCGCCTCCATTACCTTGCAGACCTTTTTATTTACTAAAGAATACATTTTACAGTTCTATACTGCCTTCCTTCAGTAATCTGAAGCCAAAGCAGGTAAAATGTTATTATCTTGCCATTAGCTATACTCAACTCATGGATCTTTATATTCTTTAGTATACAGGGTTTTTTTCCCCCCCCCCTTATTAAAAAAAAAAAAAAAATTTGGAAGATTACAGAATTGGATGGTGAAAATATTTAAAATGCGAGTTTGAAATGAAGAGTTGAACGTGCCTCTAAGACTCGTCTCACTGTGGAAATGACGACTTTTGGCGATTTGGGTTAATGTGAAGTGTGCATTAGGTGTAAACGTGCTGCAGAAAAAGTGCTGTTCAAACAAAAACAGCAAGCTGACATGTGACAGTTGAGAAGCAATACCAGGCTCACTTCTTAATTCAGGACAAGGCTGAGGACAGGCTGCAGATGAGCAGGAGAGAGTATGGCTCTGGGGCTGCGAACAGCACACCTCCCTTTGTTAAATTTTTATTATTACTAGCAACAGCAAGGAAGGCCCTTAAAAATACGGCGGGTGTAATTTGCGTGCGCCGGGTCGGCCGCTGGCGCGCGATTCCCAGGCCCGGGAGCCGTTTGAGGCCTCGCCATGCCCCCGAAACGCCCCCGGGCCGGAACCACGCCCGCAGCCCCGCCCCCCAAATGATGCGCCGCCGCACGCCCCCAGACAAGCCCCAGGACGCACACAGGCTCAGCGCGCACGCAGGGGGTACGTGCGTATCTTATGCGCGTACCCCTTTGAAAATCTGGCCCATAGGGTCTGACAAACTAGTGGGTGAAAAACAAAACCCTGCAAAATCTCTAACCAAGAGCTGCCAAGTTAGCACCAGGAGTCGCTGCAATAACTAATGGGACACATCCCACCTCTTGCATATTCAATCCTATACTGACAGTCTAACCCCTTGTGAAGCCCAGCAGTCTTGCCCACATTAGATCAAAATTGGATCTACAGGCAACCACACTGTTGCCACTATTTGCAAGCATAACACACACTTTAATTCACATTTGCTAAACAAATACAACAATCTTTTACATTTCAAATGGTCTTTGGCTTTAGATGTAGGTAATTGTTTTGCCCATCAAGTATGTTCAGAAATGGATGGATATGCATGATACAGATCTTGAAAAGTTATTACCCACGTGCATATCAATGTCTTGGACTCTCTTTCTTAAGGATATGGGATGCATCCTACTGGAATACACGGAAAGCCCAGGTAAACACAGGTGTCTCACACTAGGATTTATTAAGGAAAGAGTACCAATTGGCAAAGAGAGCCCTCCTAAACTATTTAAATACATTTAAGCACCTAAAGTTGTTTAAATAAATGTGATTAATGAAGTTTCAATAAGACAGCAGAGATTTTAACACATACAAAGATAAAGGTTGGAGCATGCTTACCACAAAAGGGTTTATGATTCTGAATTTGTTTGTGGCGGTAACTATTTATACCTGTTACTACTTTGGGGGTTGTGCAGTTTTTATAAAAAAAAATAAAAACTTTTGTTTTTATTTTCCCTGAGACTTAATAGTATTTATTACACCCAGAAAAATGACAAAATTATTTTTTCTCCACTGATCTCATGTTTTTGTTGTAATAAACACTGATAAATTCCCAGGAAAAATAAAATAAAAACTTGAAAACTAAGGTCCCGGAGTTTTTGGAAGCATTAATGGCAAGAATTGACATTGATTTGTTGTATGTTTTTGACTGGACGCTTTAGATTTCCTTTTTATTTCCAGATGTTTTAGATATATTTGCTGTGAGAGCGATGAAAGTTTGCTTATATTTTTTATTTAGTCCAGCTGGCTTCATTTAGAATAATGAAATGGAGTGCTGTTGCATGTTCAAATACCCAAGATGTTCAGTGCCAATGAAATGGGTCATGAATTATGGATGGTTTGTATTAGGTGGGCATTTTTATGTATTTGTTATATGAAATGTATGTTAAATTTTTGTTATGTATGCTCCAACTTGTATCTTTGTATACATTGATAAAATGTGATTAATGAAATTCCCATAAGACAATATGAGTTGGTTTAAGTAGGTATACATGCTTAAATATATTTAAATATTGTTTCAGGACTCTTGATTTGGATTTATAGCATCGTATTCCCTTATAATACCAAACATCTGACCATTATGGGACACCCGTGAGTAACAGAAGCAACTCTTGCCTATAGAGTCTTTGTGGATATCCTGAAAACCTGACTGGCGGAGGGAAGACAGGTTGTGAAACCACTGGCTTGCATGAAAAAAAAAAAAATGCCAGCACAGAATTCCCATCCAATTTTTCAAGGTTCTTGGACATTTTACAAAACTGACATTTCTGGGACAGATGTCAAATGTAGAGACATTCCACGCCAGGAAAAGCCATCCCATGATACAACACCGCCCTTCTTCTCAAGAGTGGTGGGCTGAGATCCACCTGGACACCCCAAGGAATGCCAACAGCTGGTCCCCCAGAATGGACAGCTTCAGCAGGAGAATCTCGTCATCATAAACCACGTACTACACTAATTATTTTTACTATTTGGCAGCAGAAATAACTATCATAGACGTAATTTTGTGATTAATAAAAACTGTACAGTACTTAAACCAGCAGGGTTTTTTTGTTTGCTTTTTTTTTTTTTTTTAAGGTTAACATGGGTGGGCATGGCCGCTAGGGGTTAAGGTTTGAACCAAAAGAGAGAGGGATATGCTTCTGACTAAAGCAAGTCACTTCCTTTCCTAAATAGACCCATTCATTCTACCGGCAAGCTGAAACACGAATGTCAGAAAGGAGATAGGTTGCAACAGCCCAATGACAAAAAAAAAACAAAACTGTATGACGTAACCAACTATGACCCAGAAAAACGATATACATGTTCACAAGCACACTCCTTTTCTAAGTCAGCAGGCACATACGTGCATCCTTTCAATAAACGCATGAAATTATGAAACAAATATCCTCTGCCTAAGAGAGGAAATGTTTTCCTTTCATTCGTCACAAAAGACAAATTGCTCCTCCACCTCTCAAGTTACAGTCTTTCATAACTCCAGTGCAAAACCGTAGCCTTAGAAGAGGCACATATGCCACCTACATAAGTGGGAAGGTGGGAGAATGGAAAGAATTATCGATTTTCACTCAACGCTGCACAGGCCCACTCCTTGTGTCTGTGTGCTGTGGCATCATTTCATTGTTGTGCTACGGATGTGGCTCCCTGCTGCATGCAAAGGAAAGTTCACATGCTTGTTCGGTGTTCACTGACTGGTATTTCTCATATGGCCACAAGCTATCCTGCATCTCTCATTCTGTATTTCTTTTCCTGTGTATGTATGTTTAGTGTCCATTTTCATATGCTCCTATGATTAATTTTACTTTCTTCCCCTCGACTGAACAGACCATGCAGCAGACTCTATGCAGGCCACCAGTCCTCTATTCCAGGTGGGCCACCAATGCATTCTTTCATACATGCCTTGGTGTTAACCTTGGAATGGAAGAGATGCCCTTGTTGGTAGGCACAGCCCCTTTCTTCTTTGGCTACTCCTGCTCTCTGCTTTCTCTTCTTTGGTGCTTCTCCAGCTAGTTTCCCCCCCCCCCTTCGAGCCCAATCATGCTATGCTGCTTTTCATCTTCAAAAGCAGGGAAGGTGGGAAAGCAGCTTCCTTCCACACCCCAGAAACAGGTGCTAAAGCAGGCCTTGACATATTTCTTTTCTAACTACAAGCTAACCCAAAATATTAGGAACCTGAAACCCCAGTAGAATGCAGGGTCCATTATGCAGAAGTTGCCAAGGGGGGGGGGGGGGGTGGTCCCAAGGGGATTTCACCAAAAATGCAGTTCCTTCCTCACACGCCATCATTGATCTCTCCCTCCTCCAGCCACCTCCCTTCATTGACACCCCCACCCCCCAATTCCTCTCCTTTCCAGCAAACCCTCTCAGTAACCCCTGGTTCCCTCTCCTTGCCCAGCAGCTCCCCCATTCTGTTTCCCCTTCCCTGTCCAATGGCCTCCCTTTCCCCCTTGCCTATACTGCCCTCTCACACCTTTCTTCACTCCTAGTAGTCCCTCTCTCACTTTCTCTCCTTTGTTCCTTCCCTGTCCACAGCCCCACTGTGGACCGGTGTCAGCAGCTCTCTCTCTGTCTCTCAGACTTGGCAGGTCAGGGGTAGGACAGGTTGGGTGGTTCTCTCCTGCTCCTCACGACACCAGGGATGGCAGCACCACCTCTGTGCAGGGCTCAAGAACACCTGCTGCATGCGCTTCTTCTCTCCTGTGCTCTTAACGCTTGCCGCTGCACCAGCCAGGCAGGCTCTGATTGGCTGTGCAGCAGAACAGCACGGACACCGCCCCGCCCCCCACCCAAGCCTCATGGCGAAATTTCTAAAATCACCATGGCGACCTGACGCCCTGCACTAAGGATCATGCTCCATTTCCCTGCCCCTCTAGGAGGGGGCAGAAAGAACAAGTGTACATTGCAATTTGATTTTTTAGAACAAAATGTCAAACTTTAAAAGTACAGGTTTAGTGATACATGAGCAAGATTGTTGTTTATGAGTACATGTGTACAAGGAAGGTTTTAAAGCACAGGTGTGGCTAGGGGAGATGAGGGAATGAGGCGTGCATGACAGGTAGACACATCTATGGCAGGGGGCGGGCAGCTCCTTTCAGGATATCCTCAATTAATATGCATGAGATATATTTGAATACAA